>NC_142512.1:16442500-17692500 GCF_057876585.1 Rhinolophus sinicus
TAAATGACCTTGATTCTGTGGGACCTCATTGTGAGGTAGAGTGCTTGCTGTTTCCAGGCGCTGTGCTAAGTCCATACCCACATTTCTTCATTTAATTACAGGAGAGAGTGCACTGGGTTGCCCAGTACAATAGGGGCTCAGGCCAGCGGAATGAACGTTACAGAACCCCAGAGGCTACCTTCATGGTTCCACCTCATAAAACTTCCGCTAGAAACTAATAATTAGACTTTGGAATTTGGGTCTTTGGTGAGCTTACTAATTCTTTTTAACATAATAGACCGTGTGCATTATATACAAACTCTCTCTTCACCAGTGTTTTTTAAATGAACAAAGTCGTTGCTTTTCTTTGACAATGTTCATTGTTGTCTTTATTACAAAAGTGGTATGTGCTTAATGTCACAAATGAAATAATTCAAAGGTGTGTAAAGAAAAATTTAGTAACTTGTCATCATTCCATTTCCATCCTCTGGAAATAATGTCAGCAACTTGGAATATATCCTTCTAGACTTTTCTGCATTTACTACTTCGATCCCCCTTCTTCGTACCTGTAAGACTGGTTGGCGGGTTACTGTGAAAAAGCCAAACACTGGGTGTCTAGATGGTTTTGAAGGATATAAGATTCTGGTAGCTTCTTTTTGTTATCCTTGATTCAGAAGAAGGATTTTGCCCAGTACAATTTCATTTATCCCTGTTTCAAAACTGAAATCCAAAAAGGAATACACAGAGCAAGAAAGTGTCCAAAAAAAGGATGTGACAAGATATTTGCTGTACACACTGTTTTACACATCAGATCCTACAGCGTTAAAATGATCACGTGTTAAAGAAGCTTGTATCTGTCATAACTTTTAATGTACCTGCTGCATGTTATAAGTGTCTGCTGCTCATACTGTGTGTCAGCACCCTCCCCACACTGTCTGCTTCTGGAAGCTCCAAAGGAGCTTGGTGCTGCTGTATCTGTGACATGGGATATGATGCCATATACACGTGCACAATAAAGAGCAAACAATGATGCTGTGCCTCCATTGCCAGCCACGAACGCCCGTAATGGCCCCACCTGCTTATCCCTTGGATTTGTTGAGCTAAGAAACAGCTGTGGTGTGCCTTCCGTTGTTGCCAGTCGGGTTAGGTTGAAAAATAAGTACAAGTCAGCACCTGTCATTTTCTTCATAATCCATCCGCTCATTTATATGTAAGCTGAGGGCAGCTTACAAAATGCATCACATATATTTGTTGCCAGTTGTATTGAAAATACTTGGAAAGAAAGAATGCTGTTAATAGGATAATCTTTCCCTGTCGCATCCAGCGCAACACAGGCAGTGAGAGAACGAGAAGGGGCCGCGAAGGGTTAAGAAAGAAACAGAAATCAAGAAAGTTTTGAAACAGGGGCCAAGGGTCTCACAGCCTCAAAGGACTGAGAGCCCCGAATCGGGCCGCCTTGTGGCTTTTATTGATGCACATACAAGGAAGTAGCATTGTTTTTTCTAGGTCTGTGAGTCTCATACATCATACCAGGAAGCTGGTTCAAACCAATCACCCTTGCCTGCCCAAAGTCCTGTGATGTATTAGTAATTGTTGTTTGTACCTCCCCAGGGGACAAATCCTTTATGCTGAAACTTGCTGAGATGGAGAACTGATGTTATCACATCTAGAATCACTTCCCAAGCAGGTTGTGGGAAGGAATATAGCCATAGAGGCAGAAGCTCTCCTTAGCCGGGGGATGGTGGGGGGCTGTGCCCACCTCTATCAACCCCGTGAGTTTTCCTGATGGTCCCTATGCGACTGTGCCTGGCTTAGGTCATTCCTCCCGTGAGGAGTCTTACCCGTTATTGGCTAGCCAGCCATCCTTTGGGGCCAAACAGGGAGGCATAATGTGTAAGCACAAAGGTGAAGCAAAGTCCCTGAAAGGATCCGTCTCACAGACTCTTCTTTCTTTAGGGATAGGCACGAGGGAACAGACGGGCAGGCTGCTGCGTGACATTTCCCCAGATCACACAAGCCATGGGGAGAATTAAGAGCCCAACCAGTGAGGTTTAGGCTCAAGTCCTCACGTAGACCTTCCAGGATTCCTGGTGCTGCATCCTCGCTGTTGCTTCCATCCCAGTACGGCTAGTACGACTACCCCAGCCCCGGATACCCAGCTTCTGCAGAGTTCCGCACGCTTATATGGGTTCCACATGCTATTAGGCTAGAGAAAGAATTCACAGCTTAAAACTTTTTCTTTCAAAACAGTTGATCTTCATGATACAGATGGAAAAACTGAAGTCCATAGAAGCCAAAAGTAACTTACCAAGAGCAAAGGTTCTTGCAACCACTATTTACTGCCTCCCAGGATGGTTTCTTTTAATAGCCCAAGAAAGGTATGTATAGTGCCCTTAAGTTCAATTTACAGTTAGCATAGTAGATAATACTTAATAGAAAAGGAAGAAAGAAATAACTTTTATATGCAATTGTTTAGAGCACTGATTCCTGTGAGGCTCCAAAAACATCTCATTACTACAGAGGATGCCAAAAAAATGTATACACATTTTAAGAAAGCAAAAAAAAAAAAAACTGTTAAAATGATAATACTCAATATATAGCAATAACAAAAGATGACTACTAGTCACAATTGACTTCTGCAATTACAAGAGGTGCTCAAAGTGGTTACCATCAGCGTGATTTTAATACAGTTTTTCTTTTTTTGTTTGTTTTTGTTTTTTGTTTTTTTTAAATTTATTGGGGTGACAATTGTTAGTAAAATTTTACATAGATTTCAGGTGTACAATTCTGTATTACATCATCTATAAATCCCATTGTGTGTTCACCACCCAGAGTCAGTTCTCCTTCCATCACCATATATTTGATCCCCCTTACCCTCATCTCCCACCCTCCACCCCCCTTACCCTCTAGTAACCACTAAACTATTGTCAATACAGTTTTTCTTAAAATGTGTATACATTTATTTGGTACCCTCTGTATTTTGAAGCTCTGTTATTAGATGCATAAACCTTTAGCATCATCATGTCTGCTTGATAAATTGGCCTCTTTATCATTAATAAATTACCTTCTTTAGCTCTGATAATACTCTTTGCTGCGAAATCTATTTTATTTGATGTTAACATAGCTGCCCCAGCTTTCTTTGGATTATTGTTAAGATGGTGCACCTTGTTCTACCCTTTTACTTTCAACCTATTTGTATCTTTAGATCTAGAATGGATCTATTGTATCATATAGTTGGTGTCTTTTTTTTAATCCAATTTAATAATTTCTGCTAATATGGGAATGTTTTGACAATTTATATTTTCTGCAATTATTGATATGGTTGGATTTAAATCTACCATCTAGCTGTTTGTTTTCTGTTTGTTCTCTCTGGTCATTGGTCCCCTTTTTTCCTTTTTCCTTTTGTGTTAGTATTTTTAATTATTCCATTTCATCTCCTTTGTTGGCTGTTACTCTTTCATTTTATATTAGTAGTCTCATTAGGATTTATAGTATACATTTTTAACTTATCATAGTCTACCTTCACTTGATGTATAGTGTAAGAACCTTACAACAGTGTACTTCCATTTTTCCTGGCCTTTTTGCTATTATTGTGATACATTTTACTTGTATGTATGTTATAAACCCCACAGTACACTGGTAACATATTTGCTTTAAACAGTTGATTAGCTTTTAAAGAAATTTAAATAACAACTTTTAAAAACTCTTTACATTTCCTCGCATAGTTAGCATTTTGGTGCTCTTCATATCTTTATGTAGATCCAGACTTCCGTCTAGTAGCATTTTCCTTCTACTTAAGGGACTTCTTTAATCATTTTTTTCTAGTGGAGGTTTGCTGGCGATGAATTCTTTCCATTTTCGTATGTCCAAAAAAGTCTAGATTTTGCCCTCTTTTTTTATATATGTTTTTCCTGGGTAAAGAATTCTTATTTTCTTTTTCTTTAATAGTGTTATTTCACTGCATTCTGATTTGCATTATTTTCAACTAAAAACCTTGCTCTGTCCTGCTAGTCTTTGTTCCTCTGTACAAAGACTTCTCTATGACTTTTAATGTGTCTTCATTATCATTAGTTTTAAGCAATTGGATTATGAGGTGCCTTTATGTAGTTTTCCTCATGTTTCTTGTACTTGGGGTTCATTGTGTTTTTTGGATCTGTGGTTTTATAGTTTTAATCAAGTTTAGAAATTGGCTCTTATTTCTTGAAATATTTTTTCTGCCACACTATCCTCATGGATTCCAATTAAAAGTACATTAGGCCATTTAATGCTGTCCCACAGTTCATTGATTCTATTCTTTTCTTTTTAGTCTCTTGTTTTCTCTGTATTTCACTGGATAATGTCTATTGCTATGTCTTTTAAATTCACTAATCTTTAATCTGTCAAATACGATCCAGTAGTTTTTGTTTGTTTGTTTGTTTGTTTGTTTTCAGTTATCTCAAACAGAATGGTAAATTCAATCCCTGTTACTCCACCCTGGCAGGAAGCTGCCTCTTTAATGAATATGTTTCATTGGACATTAACTTTACAATTTGATCTTTAGATAACAGAATAGTCAGGTGTATCTGTGACTGAAAATGGAATTGTAGACCAGAGATGGATAGTGTAACTGTCTCCCGGAGAGGGGATACAATGATTGTTGGGACTTTGTGTCCCCTTTGGGGGGAGATGGTAATAACATCTTTCTTTCTGCGAAGCATAGTTGCATTGTGTTAGAAACAACTTTTTTTTTCTTGTGTGGAAGTTCGTTAGCCAATATAATGGGCTGTGGCAGTTGTGTTTGTCCCTTGACTCCAAATCCTGCTTCTATATTCCACTTTGTGGCTGATGCTGGGACTCCACAAACCGCATTTCTGTGCCCCCCCCCCCCCCCCGCCCACATTGCTCTCTGCCAATAAGGGGCACTAGAGGGCGCCATCTGGGCCGGAGGGGCGGACCTTCCTGTCTGCTTTCTGGGATTCCTGCCTCGGGAGCCTCCCGCCGGCAGCACTTCACCTGGCAGCAGCTGAATCCACCTGCAATTTTCTGATATTTGAAGAACTGGCTCTCCTGTCGCCCACTTCAGAACACTAGTACCGGCTGGCTGACGACACCCCTTCTCTGACATATGAGTTTCAGGTCTCTGGGGTTCCTCCTCTAAGTTCTTCAGTTTTAATAACTCCATTCTCTTCCTTTTCCTGTCTACCAGTGCGTCGGGCACCCTCCTAGATGCTTATTACCTTCGTTTTCTGAGATTGCCTGTTCTTATTCTTTGCTCATTTTTCTTTTTTCTTGTCTTTTTCTTTTTGATGTTTATGCGTCCTTTCAATATTCTGAATACAAATTCTCGTTTGCGTTGCAAACATAGTCTCAAAGTTAGTGCCTCCCTCCCTTTTTAAAGTTTTCTTTTTTTTTTTTTTTAAGTTTCAAAAGATAGTTCCAGGAGTGCTAGTCTGATGGTTTTTAAGCTTCCAGTCAAAACCATTAAAGACTGATGAAATCAATTTAGTGGGTCACAGTCAGCATTGTTAAAAAACAGAGTAGAACAGAAAATATCAGAGTGCATCACACCCTTAAGGAATGAATGGAGGAAAGGAAGGGAAAAGCTTCAGGCCATTTAGTTATAACCCACTGTCAACACTGTTTTTATTACAATCTCATAGCAAGGGCATAGACTTCTACCGGGACAATTCAACAAGTATCTGTTAGTACGGATATTGAATAGGAAAAGACAATGGTTAGATAACCACTGTTAGACTGGATACAAGGGGAAAAGTGCTGGTTATGGATTATTAGATTTATTGAAAGACAACTGAAGGCTGTTGGGTGCCCCCCAAAGTTGACATTAGCTGAGTTCATAAGACAGCTGGGTTCACAGAGGTCTTATTCCCATGAAAATGCATCAGAAAATTGCTTAAGCATTTTATCAGAAATATAGTTGATTCTTAAGAAGAGGTTTGTAGATTATATTCTCTAAATGTCCCTGATCCATCCCAAGTATGGGACAGTATTTTCTTTTACAGTATAAAGGTATGTTTCATGAACACTATTTCAGAACATGTGTATTCCAGCTTGACGTAAGCTTTATTTATTTATTTTTTCACTGTGCACCACTGTCAAAGGGGTTTGGAAAATGCTGTGCTGTTCTTTAGAGCTGAGGTCTGATCAAAGCCTTGGGAATTTCAGGGGTCGTGAAGCCTGCCCTTCTCTGCAGGAAACCTCTATATCTTTACAGACACCTAGGGGGGGATTCTCCTAGATGTCTTCACAAACTTACCTTCTTATCTGTTTGATTCAGAGGGCTGATCAGAGCATTGTCCATCGGAGAGCTCATATCGCCTGATAGTGACATTTCATTGGTAAAAGTGCCCTAGTGTTAAAATAAAATCTTTGAAAATCATCAATCTAGTCTAATCCCTTTGTTTTACTTAATGCGGAAACTAAAGCCCAGAGTGAGAACAGCTTGTCAATCACACAGTCCTCTAGTGGCACTGCCCCCACCGGTCCATCAGGATAGCAAAGATTTCCGCCCCGGAAACATGCGTTTAGTTGGCAGTGGCCTGAACACATTCCCCCAAGGAAAGAGGGTTTACGTAGTGAAATTGCTGTTTAGTGTGTCTTCATTGATCCGATTCCTTTACCAGACCCAAGCCCGCTTCATCCATTAGGCACAATAGGCTATAAACGTAGGAACTAGGAACTTTTTAAAGGCCTATAAAAAAGGTTGAAGCCTTCAAATTACAAAAAGAGAAAAACAAAATTGAAATTAGTAAGTGCCAATTGGACAAGTGGTAATATTCATGCTATGATAGGGGTCAGGCTCTCCAAAGATGAGGATGTCTAAAACCTATGAAGGTCTTCAAATGGCTCTGCCAAGGTAACTGTATGCTGATACCCGGGCTCTGCTGACATTTGGGGGTGGGGCTTCTCTCCGAATGTGGTTAAGACCAATAGTCTTAGCATATCGTTGGGCCAGGGACAGCCTAGAGATAGACTTCCTTTGTTTCCTTTTTCCCCTCCTGTGACAAGACAACACATTTCTTCCCAGGGACTGAGAAATTAGACCTCAGATAAGTGAATTCAGTTCTCTGGGCCTCACGACCCCCCCGCCCCCCACCCCAATATATTAATGTTGGGAGTCACTGTCCAAAAAAGTGGAAAAAAGTGTATATCTGAGGTCTCTTCCTACTACAGCCAACCCCCCCACAGCCAGTCAGTGACCACCTTTAAGTTTGTGCCATGACAGGGAGTGGACAGCAGGGGTCAGGCAATCCCTGCACGGCTGCAAAGGCTGATCCTTGGATGAGCAGAAACCTAGGGGAGTGCCAAGCAAGGCAGACGCCTGAAGTCAGGCCTGAGGTGACAGTTAACAGAAAACCCGGCTCCTTGGCCTGCAGGAGTGACAGCTTCTATGAGAGAGGCGCTCTCCAGATGGCTTTGCTGCAGCCACTTTCCATTCTCCATCCCCAGATTGGATTCTTCTCCCTGGACTTCCAAAACACCCTGGGGAGGGGGGTGGGGGGTGGATGCTTCAGGTGTCTTGTTTTTCTCAGACCAAGGTCCTATGATTCAGGATTGGGCCCACATGTTCATCTTGGAAAATCAAAGCATCTTCAGGTGACCTGCCCACATTGATTTAGGGAGGACTCTTGTGTTTCATAGTCCCCTCCAAAAGGAGCTTTGATACCTGAGAGCAGTGAACATGCATTGAGCACTCACTCTCCCCTTGACACTCTTCGAAGCACTCTATACTTTCTAACTCATGCATTCTTCACAGCTAGATGAGGTAGGTGGGGTCTCGGGGGCAGAGAGAAGTTAAGTGACTCACTCAGGGTACCAGCTAGGAGGAAGCGGAGCCAGGATGCAAACCCAGGCTGGCTCTTAACCACTTGTGCTCTTACCCACTAGGTTCTGTGGGTCCAAGAGGAATAGGTGTCTATTAGTCTAGTAGTGTATCTATTTCAAAGGATAGTGAAGGTGCAGTGTGTTCAGGAGAAATCCTGGAGACCATCAGAGGAGCAGGGGACATTCAAGCCCATGTCAGAAAGATAAGGTGAGCACGGCTTCCGTCTGCTATTTGAAGGGCTGTCGGTCAGAGGAAGCCTCAAGAGCAGAACTAGAATCAAAGGGTAAAAGTCTACAAGGAGATGCACAGGGGCTCAATAGGAGGAAGAATTTTTGAAATGTATTATAAGATCTACAGACAAACAGAAAGCCCAGCCCCATTGAAATCCCAACACTGCCATATCTGCGTTGTATCTCCAAGGAAAGCTTTTCTAATAGTTGAGCTAGTCCCATGATGAACTAGGCTGCCTGCCTGCCACCCAGTGGGGAGCACCGTCTCCCTGAGCAAGGACAGATGGAGGCCGGACAACCACTTGGGAAGAGATGCCTGTTGGAGAGGAGGGCCAGTCCCAGGAAACCTGAGGTTTGAGCGGGGCAAGAAGAGGAAAGAAGCCTTGCTCCCTTGCCTAAATCAACAAAAATGTCCCCTATTCCCAAACCGGACTCCCTTTTCCTCACACCACAGCATCCCTAAGCTGTGGTTCATCTTATCCTCTCCCAGGCTTCCTCAAAGAGCTGTCTGCCCGCATTGCTTAAAGTTCCCCAGCCTGAGAATCTTTCCCTCCCCTTGCAGCCCAGCTGCACCAAATCTGTCCTTCCCACTGTCTCTTCCTGCTTCTTCTCAGCCCCATCCTCCCTGACCCTTCTGTAGCATTTGACACTGGGAACCATCCTCTTCTCGACATCTTTCCTCCATGGGTGGTCCATGAGCCTGCACTCTGGCCCAGTCTCCTTTCACTACGTCCTACCCCCGCCGACCCCAAACCCGGCAAATGTCCGTGGGCCCCAGAATTCTTGCCCCAGCCTTCTTTGCTCATTTTGCTCACCCTACCCCAGCATTTCACAGTGCCAGCTGCTGCCTGCATGCTGCTGTCCGTCCCACCCAGACCTCTCTCCTGAGCAGCAGACACCAGGTGTTCATGGCCTGGACGCTTTTCCTTGATGGCCTAGATTCGTCTATTCAGTGTCCCAAACTGGCTCATCTGCCTCCTGTCCCCTCCGCCCCACCATGACTCACACCTCCACCTGCTGTTCCTCAGTGAAATGTCTGCCCACTTGCCTGGCAGAAATCACGGTTATCTTTGACTTCTTTCTCACAATTACCACCCCCATCCCGATACAAGTCGGTCCAGTGGGTCCATCTGCTTGGCCACTTGCAACTAACCCATGGGCATTGCCCTAGTTCAAAATCTTACTATCTCTCTGCCTGGTCTCCGTTCCTCTCTTCTGATCCATCTCCAAAATGTCACCAAAATTACATTTCTCCACCATGTCACCCTTTCCTCCCTTCCTCAAGCGTTTCCCATCTCCTGCTCCTCTCTCCACTATGCTTAGCCTGGCTTTCAGTTCTCTGGCATCATCTACCACAAGGCCCCTCTCGGCACTCTGCTCCAGCCGCATCCTGCTCGTGCTCACTCCTGCACAGCACACTTCCCGTGACACTTGCAAGCTATGCTGGAACTCCAACAGCACTCCCTGCAAGAACGGGAGGAGGAGAGCATAGGAACGGGAGTGGGTGAAACAAAAGCTGTAAGGATGGCACACCAGGGGTCATTTGTCCATTGTCCTCGTCTGACCCAGAGGGCACTTTGGGTGAGGCTGTGGCATGTACCAGCACCCAGTCAAGCATATTAGTGTGCAGGGCCCAGATCCAGTCCCGAGACCTTTAACTCAAGGCAGGAGCCTGGCTGTGACGCAAAGCGTGCTGTAATTCCCTGGAGCCCAGGAGCCAGCATCATGAGCAAGCCTGGCTCCCTACTGCCTCTCTGCTCTCAGCTCCTACCACCCCTTCCTCACCCCTGAGTCCTTTTCCACCTTATTGGCCTTCATGCTAATCCTTAAATATGCCACGTTTATTCCTGCCCCAGGGCCTTTGCACTTTCCATGTGTGCTGCCTAGAATGCTCTTCCCCAGATTTTTTAATAGTTTGCCTCTTCACATCATTTAGATGTTAAATCAGATATTGATTCTACTGATTAAATACCTCCTCCTTCTCCCCTACCTTCGTCACTCTAATCCCCCAACCCTTATTTTATATTTCTCTAGTGTGAATTTATTTTATTGATCACTTGTTTATTGTCTGTTTTCCCCACTGGAAGGGCAAGGACCTTGATTTGTTTGTCACTATATCCCCCAAAACCTATCACGGTACCCAGCACAGAGCAGGCGTGCAGTAAATGTTTGTGGTACAAGCAAATGAAGGAATGCATGAACGAATGGTCAAGATGAATTTCAGGACCTCAGCAGTTTGGATTCAGGCTGAGACCACCATTGCAGTTTCTGCATCAGTCTGGGCAAGATTGTCACTAAGCCAAGGTCATTGGCTAGGTCACAGGTGAGAAGCTGGGAGAGACCACGGTGGACTTTCGCACTTGCCTCTGGCCCTCTGATGTGCCTTCTGACAGGTAAAATCCTGCCTGTCCTCATGGCTGTGCTCCATTTCCACCTCCACCCCACCCTGAGCCCACTTCCTGGGTGTTCTCATTCCCCACCTCTGAAACTTCTTTTCACAGCACCCACATGATTGCTTCTTAAATTATTCTTTCTTGTTTTCCCGTGTCTCTTCCATGAGACTGAAAGCGCATCAAGGGCAGGAACTATGTAGAAAGCCTCTTTGCGTTCAGTAACTATTCATGGACCGAATGAACAAGATTAGGTTTGTCTGGACACTGGCATGGTCAGTGAATGTTCTCAGCCTCTGTAAGGCGGGGCCTCACCTGGCAGTAAGCAGGGCAGGCACAAGGGACGTGGCTTATCTGGAGCATCATTGGGGGCACATACGGAAAGCCAGACCGGCTTTGAATAAAGACAGGATTGTTTGGTGACACGTGCTCATTCCTGTACTACGTGGCCTTTTCCCCTGCTCCTCCTCGTCATTCATCCATGATTTACTGGGTTCTCACTCGTTGCTGGCTTCTGGGATGGCCACTCGGAGTGAGGGGAAGACAGAACTGGATGATTCAAGTTCAGAGTCAGAGCAGTGCCTCCGGGTGCCGGGGCAAGCCGGGCGGGGTGACCCCACGATTCCTCCTTCTCTTTTCATCAGTCTGTGCTAAATTGCCTTCACCCCGAGACACTCCAGATGGAAGTCCAGACCTGAGTTGGCTTAAACAGATTGCTGTGCTTGCAAATAGCAAGACACTTCAGAGCCAGAAACACCACTTTATTCTTTTTCTTAAATGAGAACCCACTTCTACCATATCTGTTCTGGTTCGGCTCCTTGAGGCGTGACATGGCAGTGACACAGCCGGCATCCTCCAGACCCCCTGGGGCCACCAGAGTGAGCTGGCCAGGTGGGAAGGCTTGGCTGAGACTGTCTCCCCACCAGTCTGAGGTCTGCGGATTAGCCTTCTTGGTTAGAGAGCTCCAGACAGGGAGCGGCGGGCAGGACCCTGGGGAAGACAGACGTGTCTGTCTGGCCAGCGGGAGGCAAGGATCGCTGTTCACCCACGAGGGTGGGGCTCCTCGGGCATCCAGGCGGCTGTTTTACGTAATTATTAATTTTCGGACAGTTTTTTTTCCTGCTTATTTGCACATACCATAAGGATATGTTGTTATTGAGTCTTCACGTTCCCTATTCCTGGTGCCATCCTGTAGCATGTTGGACCTAACGGACAGCACTGCACTCGTCATCTTTTGTGTATAAACCTGTCATTTTTCTGTTGAATTATTTCTCTTTTCCCAGGAGTGGAATTACCACGTCAAAAGAGTTGAACGTTTTCATAGCCCTGGGGCTGTATTGCCCAATTTCGTCCTCAAAACAAACACTGTGCTAATTTCCAGGACTACTGGCAGTGTGTTTAAGCTGGTTTTACCACAACCTGGGCAGCAGGAGATGTTATCATTGTGTTAATGTGCGCTAATTTAGTAGGTGTAAAGTGGCAGTCAGGCTCCTGTAATATGCGCTTCCCTGATCGCAGCCAGGAGCAGCGTGTTCTAGGTGCTGGTCTCCTCCCTGGCGTTCCCTCTTGGTGATGGTCTGTCTCCCTGCAGGGCAGCACTGCATCTCAGTCTGTCTCTCGGTCTCCCTGCCTCTCTGTAAGGCTGTCTGGCCGTCTTGGTCTTTCAGCTTCTGATTCCTGTCTTTCTCTCGTTTCTAACTGGGCAGGCACGTGGCTGGCTCGTGCAGGTCCTGGACAGGCCCGGACAAGTTGCCGGCTACACCCAGACACTGCGGCCTGTAAGGGCTCCCTCCCCCGCTGAGCTGAGTGCAGACAGGGCCCTTACTTCCACATGGGGCGGCTCATCAGGAGCCCCTTTCATCTCTCCAGGTGGCCTCATCCCGGCTGACCTCCTGAGAAACGGTTCTCCAACGAAGTGTTCCAGGCTCTCCACCCTCAGGACAAATGGACTTGCCAGAGGGACCTGCGTGTCCCAGCAATTGGGCATGTGTGGTCTGACAAAGCCAGTGAATGGGGTCCCCAAAGTCCAGATGAGTAGAGAGCAGAGGGGTCTACACTGATGACAGCAGCTCAGCCTGTTTTCCTGCTCCAACCAGCCCCTTGCCTAAAGTGGCAGAAAGAGCTTATCTTCTTGGGTGGAAAACCCACTCGACCCAAGTGGGTAGGGGCACACCAACACTCCGTGGTGTGGCAGGGACAGGGTCACTGCTTCACTTCCAGCTGAAGGTTGGAAGGCATCGAAGGTTCTGGAGCACTTGGGAAATTTCAGAAAGACTTCAGAAAGGCAGCTGACCTCCAGGGAAGTCTGCGCGGATGCACTTGGGAGCCGCATGGGTGGTGAATTGCTGAGTCCAGACACTGGACCTGCTGCTGCTTGTCACTGAGGCAGGCGGGTCTTGAGAATTTGGGTTTCTGCTGTCGCCTCTCAGACCTTGTGAACAGTCCTAGCCCTTTACAGTCAGCGATCGGTAAAAGCCAGGTGGGAACTCAGACGTCAAGTTCTACCCTCTCATTTTATTTACCATTTTTAACACTCAGCTCTTTTAACAATTATTGTTATATAAGTGGTACATGCCCATTTGAAAATATTTGGAAAATACTGAAAACAATAAAGAGGAAAATATAATCCTATAAATTCACCAAAGATAACTGCTGTTACATTTCCATCTCAACTGTTTTCCTACGGTTGTGTATATTTTTATTAACGCTGAGATCATACAATATGGTATGTAATTTTGTATCTGCTTTATTCACTTCAAATTAGATTATAAGCATTTTCAACATAATGAAATGTTCTTCATCATCCCTTTTAACGATGACGTAAGAGTGTTTTGAATGGACACAATGTAAATACTTCCTGTTCCCCAAATGCTGGGCATTTATGTTTTCAGTTTTTCAAGAGCATAAAAACACACAAAAGTAAATATTTTTTCAATATAAATCTTTGTCCACAATTTGATTTTTTCCCTTGGGTTAGATTCCTATTCATAGGGTATAAGCATGTTTTAAAACTTTATATATGTATTTTCTGTTTTGCTTTCCAGGAGGTTGAACTAACACATGCCCCCTGACCACACCCAACTACACCAAGAATATATCATTTAAAAAGACATTTACTGATTTAAAGCAATGAGTCTATTGCTTCCTTGTAATAGGTAAACTGAGACTTGGTGAGGAAAAGGGACACGCCTAGGGTCACTCTAGGAGTATGCCACCTCATTCCATCCTCACGACAACCTGGGGCAGCAGTGGAGGAGCTACAGCACACAGATGGGGTAACCTGCCCAGGCCCACACTCCGCTCGTAGGACGCGGGGCCTGAGTTGATCACACGCAGTCAGACCTCAGGGCCTTTGTCCTTCACCTCTGTCTTATAGCTGCTGCTCCCAGACAGGATGTGAAAGGTGGTCCGGGGGCCTGGCATGAAGGAACTTGGAGTTTGTATTTACCTTCTATAGACAGAAGGGCATCATGAATGGGTCCTTAAGTGCCAAGACTGTGTTGATACAAAGATGTCTCTGGTGGACTTGTGGTGGGGACGCTGGAGACAGGGAGACCAGTCGGGGAGATGCGACATGCAGATGATGTGAATAACGGAAAGAACTGCACAGATGCACGTGCACCTATGTTTGTGTGTGGTGTGTGTGTGTGGTTGTAGTTGTGTGTGTGGTTGTGTGTTTGTGTGTGGTTGTGTGTGTGTGGTTGTGTGTGTGTGTGTGGTTGTGTGTGTGTGGTTGTGTGTGTGTGGTTGTGTGTGTGTGGTTGTGTGTGTGTGTGTGGTTGTGTGTGTGTGTGGGGGGGGGGTTGTGTGTGTGTGGTTGTGTGTGTGTGTGTGTGTGTGTGTGGTTGTGGGATGTGGGCAGCCGGGAACATTAGGGGTCTGGGGAGGCCTCCCACCATGTCCTTTTCCCTGGGCCAAGGGTCATTTTTATCTGCTACACGTCAGGCAAAACTCCTGCCAACTGCCAAAGACTCCACCTCAAATCCAGCAAATAAGAGAGAGGACAGTATGGATTACGTTATATTTAAAACAAGCCCACACAATGCCTGTAATTTTTTATTCTGACTCCATAATTATAGCTCAAGACCGGTCAGATCATAGTTATCCCCACACCGACCTGCTGTTGGGACACATTGAATTAAAGGCCTTGCTGCTGCTCAAGATTCTATTTTGGATGCGGCGCACTGGCAGGTAACAGGCCTCTCACAAGGCCCGTCTTGTTGGAGCCCCTCCCAGCGCAGCCTGCATGGACACCAAGTCAGCACTGGGCTTTCGAGAAGACCACTGATGCTTGTGAGCAATTAGGATGCTACCGCTTTGCCCTCCTGAGCCTGGGGCCGGGAGAGCTGACGGGCACATCATCCTCAGAGCAGGCCAGACTCGCTCGATCAGGCCCATCTCAGAGCCTCTGCACTCAGAAGACGCGTGAATGTTGCTCTCCCCAACTAACCGGCATCCTGGAGTCAGGTGGGCCAAGCCCTGGCTGTTGGGCATAGTTGTCACAGACAGGCTGGCATTGCCCAAAGGGGCCTCATCCAGAAACAAGGAGTAAAAGTCAAAGGAGCACGAAGGAGCCAGGCTTGCACAGACGGCCCCCGTGACTAACCAGGCCTGGGCCAATGTAGCCCCCTGCCCCCCACCCCCGTGGACACTGGGCTGCACCCTTCCCTGTGCTGGGATCCAGCAGAGAACCCCACCCATCAGTCCCACAAAGATGCCCCTGCCAGAGCAAGCGTGGGACGGGGCCCCTGTTCATAGCTCTGGAGCACCCCTGCCCCTTCCTCCACGTGGCTCTCCCACACCTCATCCCGCCTCCTGAGAGCCCCACAGGGGAGCTAGAACAGCTCCCATTTATCAATAAACTGCAGGAGACCCTTCACATGCATCCTCTCATTCACTCATATCACCCTGCCAAGTAGGTGTGACTAGTGTTATCATGATTTCCACTTCCGGCATGAGCAAATGGAGCTCAGAGAGGTGAAGTATGGGGTTCAAGGCCACCCAGCTCATACATGAAGGAGTGGGAGCTAGAACCCACTTGTCCAAAGGTGCCCAGGGCCTACAGCTCATCCACAGACAACTGGCCTGAAACCACCAGTCCCACTCCTGGCGTTTGCTTGGTGGGCCCATGCCTGTGGGCAACTTGCTAAGCACTTGGCCTATGAAAGCCCAACCCCAGTACCTATCAGCTCAACCCCACTGCTTCAACTCCCTAGGACAAACCAGCCAGCTTCCCGTGCACACCCTTGCTCTCACGTCCCCACAGAGAATGGATGGTCCCCTCCTCTGGCCTCTGATGCATCTTGCACACACTTCCGTTTTAACATTTAAGACGGTGTCACCATTCACATGACTCTCCTAGTAAACTTCTCAGGACCTATGTCCTGTCTCTGTTACTAGTTTGGCACCTGGCACTTACCATGTTTCCCTGAAAATAAGACCTAGCCAGACAATCAGCTCTAATGCATCTTTTGGAGCAAAAATTAATATAAGACCAGTCTAATATAATATAATATAATATAATATAATATAATATAATATAATATAATATAATTACCCGGTCTTATTTTACTATAACACCCGGTCTTATATAATGTAATAATATAATACTGGGTCTTATATTAATTTTTGCTCTAAAAGACACATTAGAGCTGATGGTCCGGCTAGGTCTTATTTTCGGGAAAACACAGTAGGTCCTTAACTGTTTGTTCCAAGAAAAAAGGAGACTCTGGAAAAGTTGTATTCATCCTTGGAAACTCCGCTTACAATAGACCCTGGGAGCCTTTCCTGATTGACCCAGACTGAGTTAACCCTGTCCCCTCCGAACAATCTGTAGGAGGATTGTTTACACCCTGGAGGGCAGGACAGGACCAGATTCTTCCCCGTGACCCCATCTGTCAGCGCAGACCAAACACCCAGCTGCAGTCAGTAACTGTAGAATTGAATTGCTCTTGGCTTCAGAAACCCAGACCAAGGGCACCCGTGCTCAGAACCAGCCAGTTGCCCTGGTCACTAAGCTGAAACCACCACAGGCTGGCATGCCAGGAGTGTTTGCTGAGGAAGGGAACACTGAAACAAATCCTAACTTTGAAAAAGGAACACACCCAATAGGTGTTCTATTTATATGAAAATCAGCTCCATTTTTAGGTAGCTGTCCTCCCACTTCACCTCCCCAAGGTGTGCCCTGCCCTCCCACGGGTCCCCTCCACACCCCACCCGGTAATCATGGCCCTACCTGCTCCCATCCCCTGCCCTGTTTGCTCTCTGGGGTTTCCCTTGATTGCAGGGTGTGTTTCCAGATGCCCGTCTCATGCCTGGCCCCAGACTCCCTCCCTCCCTCCCTAACCTGCCCTTCTAATCCCAGAGTTTCCAAAGAGCGGGTCAGAGTCAGGGCCCTTGGGCCCAGGTTGGGGAAGGCAGGGCAGGGAGTCATTCAGTGACTGGATGACCCCTTCGCTGAGCCAGAGCAGGGCAGATTGGCGCTGGGTGCACAGGAGCCAGGCCCTGCTCCTCCCAGGTCTCTGTCAAGCCAGCAGGACCCCGCTCCCTAGTTCAGACAAAATTTGGGGTCCACATGGTGCAGTGAACAGAATGGGGCTTTGGAGTCAGGCTCAGGGTCCTGGGGCTGGCTCCAGCACAGCTGCCAGCATTTAGACGCCTCATCCACCTCCCTAACCTCTCCCAGCCTCCCTGCACCCCTGGCTAAACGGAGACACACCTGCTGTGCTGTCTGCTGAGCGTCACTCCATGATGCAGGGATAGCACAAGGCCAGCCACTCTGGCAGCGGGACCATGTGTGAAACCCCGCAGAGTAAGGCATTCGGAGTGGAGAGCAGCAGCTCCATGCTTCCTGTGTGCTCACCAAGTATCAAGCTCCAGGCCACCCAGCCCTGGTTAGTGAGCCCCTTCTCTAGTTTCACAACTCACGCTCCCCTCCTCCATCAGCTCCCTTGTCCCAGAGTCCACTGGGGCCTAAAAGAGCACCCGCTGTTTGGCAAGGCCAACAGGCGGAGGGGCGCCAGGGGACCCTCCATATCCTGGCAGCTCCCTCTAGCCTGGAATCAGATTCTAGGAAGAGACCAGGGCAAGCCCGAGGTGGGGGCTGGGCCTCAGCGTCCTGGGAAACTTCTGAGCCTCCCTCACAGCTCAGCACTCAGGCAGGCACCCAACTAACCACAGCGGTGGTTTTCAGAGAGCCAGGCCTCCCACCGCAGGGACAGTAAACTGAGAAGCACTGTAGCTATAAATGTGAAGTGGCGAACCACGGGACACTGCCACAGCCCCCCAAGGGCCTGCCTCCCAGCCTCTCTGCAGGCTGCAGGGCCCCTGGCCAAGCCTCTGAAACAGCCCAGACCTGCCTTCCAGGTCTCCCAGCTCTGGGCTCTGAGCAGGGCCGCTGGGAGCCCCCCAACAGAGGTCCCAGGCAGAATGTAAAGCAGGACACTACACAGCACTTTGTACACCAACAGCCACTGCCTGTGATCTCACCTCGCGGGCGTAGCTCATTGTATGTTGACTTACCCAAGCGGAGACGGCCCCATAATCTCTTTGCAGTTCCGTGTTTCTAAGGGTCTTATTCCTTCCCTGGGTGGCACTAGATCACCATTTCAAACTTACCCAGAGGCTGCATAGAGCACAGTCAGGGTGACCACGGGGTGGAGGACCTCACGTGGTCCTGACAGCCATCTTCACGGCCGACACGGAGACACCGGGGAGCAGCACCCAGGGCTGATGAGATCAGAGCAGCCCCCTTCCCAAAGTGCCCGATGTGTGGCCCGCCCAGAGTTCTCAGAACCTCAGAAGGGTTATTGTGCCCATTTCACAGGCAAGGAGCCTATGGGACAGAGCCAGGAGTGCAGTTTCCAGACTCTCGCCCTCACCTGGAAAGGTGCTCCCTCGGGTAGTAAATGGCCATCAACTGTGATTGGATGGCCATCAGCTGTGACTAGTTGGGCGTCAGCTGTAACCAGTGAGCCATTGGCCACTAATATAACTGCTGTGGCTACACTAGCAGCAAATGGGGGCTAGCAAGAGGATAGTGGCTGAGCTAGCAAGAGCGGATTGCAGTTAGCAAGTGGGGTTGGTTGGCAGAGAGAAGTGTACAGCGGGTTGCAGATCCTGTGGCTCCTGCTTTCTGTGTCTCCAACCCAGCTGCCAGCAAGACTATAGCAATATGACTCCCCTATCTGTGGCTCTGTGGGTGTTCCTTTTTGGCCTCACCATATCCTGCGTTCCTGTGCAGGGAATGGGAGCTGAGTCCTTGCATGACAGGGCCACACCCAGGGAGGAGGGTCCAGACCTGAGCTGTGCCTCGGGTCTCCCCACCACTCCCACAGTTCAAGCCTTGGCAGGAGTCCATTGCAGGGTGAGGAGCAGGGGCCCATCGGGAAGGGTCAGAGGAAATGGAGGCATGGCAGGACACTCATTCTCCATCTTCTCAGACCCTGCCAAGGAAACGTCTCTCTTCCGACAACCTACTCCACTAAACAGACTGGACCCCGGCACAGGCCCTTACCATCAGGCTAGGGAACTGGCCGTGAAACATACAGTCACCCCAGCTTGTCACCTGTCCCACAAGAGAGCTCATAGATGAGCATTTGGTTCTCTGCAGAGGCCTCACAGCGAGACTGTCCTCAGCAGTGTCTCTTCAATGTTTCATGGCTAGAGCCCCTCAGGGAGAAGGGTGGGGATGGTCGCCTAGGAAGCACCATCAACCAAGGCCACAGCCCCCCTAGGAGACTGAGGAAGAGCTCTGGGATGGGTGATGGAAAGCAGAGGGCCTCCAGACATCACCGCAGCCCCAGAGTCACCCTGCCAGGGAAGTCCCTGGGGCCTGGCATCCTGCTGGCAGCGCATTCCCCAGCCCTGTGAGTCAGGCAGTTTCATTCCCCAAGTCTACTTATAGAAAAAGTAAAAATCAGGCTGGGCAAATGGTTCCTACCAAAAAAAAAAAAATTAGAATTCCTTATTTGTAAGAAATTTTAAAACTTTACAGGAAGACATAAAAGAAAGCTTTACTATAAGGAGAAACACCGTTTTATTGTATAGATAAACATTGTAAAGATGTCATCTGTCACCTAACCCAATCTACAAATCCATTCTGACTCATTCATTCAATATTTATTGAGCACCTACTATGTACCAGGTGTGTTCTAAGCACAGGGGATATAGAGTGAACGACACAGATAAAAATCTCTGCCTTCGTTGGACTTACACTCTTAAAGATGGAGGAGAGACAAAGAACTAAAGGAGTAAATTCTATAGTATATTAAAATGAAAGGTATAATAGAGAAAAATCAGGGACAGTATAGAGAGTGGGGAGGGGGTGGGGGGTTTATAATTTAAAACAGGCTGAGAAGTAACATTCGAGCAGGGATTTAAAGGAGATGAGGGAGCAGGAGTGTCCTTTGCCTGCTCTAGGAACATTAAGGAGAGCAGTGTCACAAGATGAGAGTGAGTCCATGGTTTCTCAGACATGTGGCAATGCCTAGAGACATCTTTCATTGTCACAACTGGGGGTGGGGGGACGCCATTGGCATCTGGTGACTAGAAGTCAAGATGCTGCTGAATATCCCACAGTGCAACAAACAGCTCCCTACAACAAAGAATTATTTGGTCCAGTTGCCAATAATGCTGAGGTCAAGAAATCTGGGAGAGAAGAAAACAGTAGCAAACAGTAGTAGGAGAGCTGGCCAGAGAGGTAAATGCCACCCAGGTTTTTCTTGAATCTAGAGAAGCTGATTCAGAAATTCTTATGGAAAAATATGTGAGAATAGCTCGGAGGAAATATTAAAAAGAGTAAACAGTAACTAGCTTCACCAGATCTTAACATATACTATAAATGACTAATTCCCTTAATATATAAAGAGTCAGTACAAACAAATAAGAAAAGGCCTTTAAAAACATCTCAAAAAATGAGAAAAAGACAGGGAGTTTACAAAAAGAGATACACAAGTGGATTATAAATATGTGGGGAAATGTTCGATGTTCTTTGCAATTTAATGAAAATGAAAATCATGAGATAGCATTTTTCAACTATCAGATCAGCAAAGATTAAGAAATTTGATTACGCAGAGTTGTTAGGGGTGTGTGAGAGTAAGGTCTCATGCACAGCTCTTGAGACTACATATTGGCATTGCCTCTTTGAAAAGCAATTTGGCAATATCTGTCCCATATTTAAATACACATACCCCTGATCCAGCATGCCATTCCAAGAAAGTATTCTCGTCACATAGGTGCACAAAGATTTAAGTACAGGCGTGTTTATTACAGTATTAGCAAAAGACTGGAAACAACCTAAATGTCCATCAATAGGGCACTTGCTTATTATACTGTATACACTTACAGTGAAATGCCATGCAGCTCTTAAAAAGACTGAGGCTTACTCCTAGGCATACATTCAAGAAAAATGAAAACATATGTCCACAAAAACAGAACTTTATAACAGCTTTATTCATAATGGCCCCAAACTGGAACAACCCAAATGTCTGTCAAAGGAGAGTAAATGAATTGTGGCATATTCATACAATGGAACACTCCTTAGCAACAATAATAAAAGGAATGCATGGATACCCACAACAGGAATGTATTTCAAAAGCATTTTGTTAAAGCCAAATAAATCAGACACAGAAGAGTAAATACTGTAGGATTCCATTTATATAAAGTTTAACAGACCAAACTCATCCATGGTGACAGAAATCAGAACAGTGGCTGCCTAGAGAAGGTACAGGTTACTTGAACGGGCAGGAGAACTTCCAGGGGGAAAGAGATGGAAGTGGGGTATTGCTGACACAGTGTAGACAGTTCGAAGTTATTGAATTGTACACTTAAAATCTATGCTATTCATTGAATTTAGTATTACCTCAATTTAAAAACAAAATTAACTATTGAATGAGAAAAACAAAAATAAAACAAAAAACCCACCCTAATCAAATTTAATTTGTCCTGTCTTGAAATGGAATGATTTCCGAATAACTTTAGCAGGGGTGTGAAGGCTGGGGTGGGGGTGAAAACAAGGACAGAAAATGTGTATAGTATGCTCCCATATGTAAGAAAGAGGACATGCATCTATCACATAAGATCGTATATATGTAATATCTGGAAAGACACGTAAGGAACTGTTGACAGTACTTGTCTTTCTGGAAGGGGATGGAGGCCTTACGTCTTAAGTGGGAGGGACACGTCTCAATACTTTTTTGTATTGTTGGAATTTCTTTTACTGTGTTCATATTATTTTTTTAATATAAAAAGTAGTTAAAATTTCTTGATTAGATAATAGGGTTCCCTGAGATTGAATTTTAGTATTTCTCTACCCTTGACAGCTGGAAGCAGGGACATAAACGCTGCTCTCAAACTGCCAGCAGTGGGTGGCCTGCATCTCTGAGGACAGAAGTGGGTGTTTGGACAAGCAGATCAGGGAAGTGCCTGGAAGACGTTCCTAGGGCAGGGAAGTAAGAACCTGAGCCTGGGCTCAGGACACCACTGGGAAGAAACAGAATATCTGATTACAAGGATTCCAACCTGAAACGATAAGCTTTCTGTTAAGGAATGTAAAAACTGGTCCCATGGTGTGGACAGTTTATCTTGATGGATTTCTTTTTTATTTTTTATTTTTTTAATGTGAAAGGAAGCTTCCCTGGTGGGTTGGGAGACAAAGCTTTTCAGAGGCTGTGAGGGGGAGAGAGTCCCTGGAAAAAGGAGTTCTGATCTAAGAATAGGACTGCCAGGTATAGTTTTTAACCAAACAATCCAGCATTTGGTCTTTATTTCCACAAACAAGAGCATGCCATCAAGGGCCTTAACCAAGAAGGTACTTATTTTGAGAATGGACTTGTGCTACTGACATGATTCCCCACTTGGAGTCCAGAGCAAAAGCCTCACTCGCCATTATTTCTGTTAGTGTTCAAGAGATGGTGGGGAGGAGCGAGGACTTCACGTGTCCCAGGAGATGCCTTGTTCACGGGTCCTATCAGAGAAGGAGCCCCAGGCCTTTCCCTGAGGAAGTTCTCAGCTCAGGGTCCCAGTTCTGGGGTCAGAGGGTAAGGAACCCTGGGGGCCTGACTTTTGGAACGCATAGAATCCTTATGGAGTCCTAAATCCTTGGCAAAACAGTTGAGAGAGCAGTCCTGGTCAAGATTACGTGTTCAGCTAACCTCAGGCCCAGATGTCTGCTCTAGATACTAAGAGAGGACTCAGGGGTCTTGAGTAGGACCTCTTTACAAAACGCAAGAGGCAAAATACAGATGGGGAAAAGATCTGAGACCCAGATGGGAACGGGTATAGGCTGTGTAATAGACTCAAGATGAGACAGCATGGAGAATGGGGGCGGGGGTGGGAGACGGACGGGGCTGCATCTGACGCAAGTAGATGAAGGAACAGGTGGGATAAGAGGATCCACGACTCTGGGCCAGGCCCTTAGAGATCCTCTAGTCCAGCCCCTTCCTAATGGAAACTGAGGGCAAGAAAGCGGACTGACTTGTTCAGTGTCAGATGTCAGGACTCAGACTTTAGCCTCCCAATCCAGTGGGTCTCCTGGAAGGAGAAGTGGAAGCAGAACTGAGCCCTTGACCAGACAACCATGTAGTCTCTTCCTACCTATAAACCTATTTCTACTGAATTCCATGGACACATAGCCCCTCAAGCAGACTGGCGTAAGGGCAGCCCTCTGAGAGGGTCATCACACTAGACCCGGTTCATCACCTACCCAATAGCTCCCCTCTCTTTTTTCCTGCCAGAACCCATGTTTTGTAGTGGGTGGAAATCTCTTCCTTTCAGAAAACACAGGCCAATTCCCCAAACCCAGGAGATGGGTCCTAATTGGTCTCATGGTATTCCAATAGCATTCCAATTGCCCTTTGTTCATGATTGGCCTAAAGGTAGGTGTATGATCTAGTTCTGGCCAATGAGACATAAAGGGAAGTCTGTAGGGGCTTCTGGGAAAGCTTTTGCTTTCCTAATAAAAGGGAAAGCTGAAGCAGGCACCATCAAGCCCGCACTCCACCCCACACTGCTTTCTTCCTGCCTTCAATGTAGATGCATATGCAGTACGAGGGCCAGGCATGAGAGTAGAGAAAGGCAAGATACCCTCAGGATGGCAGAGTAGATGGTAGAGCCCAAGTTCTTGATGGCCTGAGAGAGAGGTGGACCAAAGCCAGCAGCTGTCTACTTCCAGACTTCTTGTTAAGTAGACATTAACTGTCCTTATGATTTAAACTACTGTTTGCTGGCTTTTCTCTTACTTGCAGCTAAAAGCAACCCTGACTGGCACTGGCCATAAATGTTAGTGCAACTCCAGCTGACTTCAAGAGAAGTTGTATAGTAACAGCCTTTGCTCAGCCTCCTCAACTGTGGCATGTGCTCCCCGGAAGCCCCCACCCAGCTTTCTTGTCAGCCCTCAACCCCATGGAGTCTGGAAGAGTCCTCTGCCCATTACATCCTCCTTCATCAGCCTGGCCAGACCTACTCATCTTTCAATGCCCACCTTGGATGACCTTCACTGACCTTGCCCACTACCACCAGGTGTACATCTAATTGACCACGCCGATCACTTCTTTATTTAGCAACCACACTTACAGTGTCCTGCTCTGGGTCAGTCCTAGCACTGGCACCGGACCCAGCAGGCAGTGCAAATCCTTGGGGCGCCCTCAGATGGCTGTGGCACACACCTCCACAGCTGCAGTGTGAAGAGCTGTGATAGAGGGGGTGCATCAGTGTTATGTTGGTATCGGGAGCCATTTCCGTACTTCTGTCTCCAACCAAACGCTTTGCTTCTTCAGGCACACATCAGCCCTGTCTGCTCCAACATTATCCTGAGCCCATCTCAAAGGAGGCAGCAAAAAGGGGCTCTTGTTTAACAATTTCCCTGAGCAGGAAGGGCCTTGGGCGGACCTTCTCTTGGCCACTCACTTTTCCCTATAGGTGCTATAAGGCCAAGACCCTTAATGAGGAAGGAGCAGTGGACATGCAGGCCAAAAATCTGGATTGCAACCCTAAGTGCCACTCACACGATATGTGATTTGGGACACATGACTTGGCCTCTAGCCTCAGTATTCTCGAAAGACAGAGAAGGATAATAACACCCGCCTATCTCACGGGGCTGCTGAGAAAGTCAAATGAGATAAGTAGTGGATGCACCAGGTACAGAGAGGCTTGGCACATAGGAGGTGGCCAGTGAGTGAGTGCTCATTCATCTGCCTGCCCCTGCCCCCACCCCAGAAAGCCGGAGACAGCACAGTGCAACTTTCCATGGGAAGTAAACGGGGCAGTCAAGGATCCTCCCACCCGGAGAGCCAGGTATACACTCGCTCCTTGAGGGGATTCCCTTCGGTTCCCATACTTTCCCCTGCCCTGAAAAATGTCATCCATGGACCCCATGTATCTGCTGCTGCCTGTCTTCCAGAGCACCACAAAAAGAAAATGGAGTTGGTGGGCAAAGGCGTAGGTGTTGCTGATGTCTCTCTCCTAGGGGTTCTGAGGGTTCCCACAGCCACTCTGGGGTCTTTGCTTCAGCACTTCAGGTAGATTCACTCATGGGCAGGGGCTATTAGCTCAGGGACCACCAAGCACTGCTCCTTCTCAACAACGCTGTCACCACCCAGCATGACTGTGAAAGCCAGTCAGCAAAGGGAAGGCTTTCCCTGGGGGAGCTAGAACTCTGGCAGGACAGAATAACTCTGAAGGGGCCCTGCTCTTGGTGATTAACTGCTGTGTCTCCTCTGGGCCTACAGGTAAGGGAGGGAGGACCGAGATACCCCTGAGGCCCCAAAGGAGCCATCGCTGCCCATACTTGGAGTGTGATCCCAGCTTTGTGGGGAGGCAGGCAAAGCATCTTCCAGAAGAGCCAACTCACCTGCCTGGGAGAAAAGAGGGTGCCAGAGGGCCCAAGCCAGGGGATCCCAGCGAATGTTGGCCCAGACAACAAAGGGCCCTAGGAGTTGAAGGAGGTGCACTGGAAAGATGGGAAAGGGATCTAAACTGTCAGTGAAAAGGGAGCAAGGTAAAGAGGGGAGCAGTTTCGCCCATGGTGAGCTGTGGGTGATGTTGTCCGTAAGTCGCCAACTCAAATCCCTCATCCTTTGGTGGTGGCACTTACTCCTCGTGGTTCCAGGAGGCTCTGATTCCCACCCTTACTCCAGCAGTGGGAAGCTGCCCAGCACCAGATGTTCTGTCCCGGGGCTGAGTTGTCCCTTCCAAGTGACAGGAGTGATCCGAGGCAGCCTCAAATCGGCAACAAGAGGCATGGGCTCTGGAAGGTAGTTTTCTCACCTCTCAAGGTGGGATCTGATTCCCATTTAGATGACGCTGGAACTAAGCAAGTGGATACTGGAGCCCAGTGTGGGGCCAGTCTGAGGCTGAGTGGGGCAGGAGACTTCTGCAGCCTGCCTGTCCCAGAGATGATGGCAGGCCCCTGGGAAAGGTGGATGCCAGCAGCCTCTTGGGAAGCTCCCTTCACTTCCAAGCCTGCCCTCCAGCTGCCCAACCCCAGCTGTGACCTGGGCCTGGGTCTCTGTGGGGTGTGGGCATCATTGTGTCACTTTGGGGTATGAACCCCAAAGCTCTGCTATAAGGTGTGCCAGAAGGTTCGGGAATCCTCAGGAGGGCAGGGCTGTGTTGTGGTCTCGTGGCTCTTCTAAGTCTCAATATGTGTCACATTTGCCCAGTCCGGGAAATGATCCAAATCAAATATGACCCGTCCCCAAGTGTTGACTGCCAGAAATACACAGAAGACTCCAATTACGTTCATCATTAGTCCTGTTTTCACCTGGAAAAACAGAGGGCCAGAGTCAGCATGCATCCTTGGTTAGCCGGGCTGTCAGAACCAAGGTGAATGGGACACTGGGAATTAGTGTGCACAGAGAAGGAGAAAACGCTAGTTTGCTGGGCCTCCTGTCCCTGGGCAACTTCATGCCCAGTAAGTATCACCAGTGCTCAAAGCATCCCTGGGAAACAGGCAGATGATGGGATGGGTTCTCTGTTCCCCCTTGAGCATTTGGAAAATTGGCTTCCAGGAGGGGAGGCAATGTGAGGCAAACCTACTCCCACCCGCCATTCGGGGAGTTACTGGGGGAGCCTGGGTCTGACTCTAGGCCCTGGGCTCACCCAGCACCTTTACCGCCCCACCAGCACCTACTGGCTTCCCAAGAACTTCCTCTGGCTCTTTCTGATGCCTCCTCATGCTCGTTAACCATTCCTGTTGGAATTGAGTTTGCAGTCCGGGATCCACCCTCCTTGTGAGAATGTTCCATGCAGTCCCAGAGATACCCAGCAGAGGCTCTGAGATAACTGACACCTGATTGGGCTGAGGTAGGGACCTTCATTTCTGGCCTGCCCTGCTCATGCATTTGCTTCTCCCCCTCCCAGAGCTGCAAATCTGCTCTCCTTCTCCTGTCAGAGGCGACAAAGCAAAGCAGAACTGAAGAGGCATCTTCTGTTCCCAGGCGGTGGTCCCTCTCTTCCCCTCCCTGCTTCTATGTCTGCAGATGCCTCTGTCAATCTCTTTGGCTGTCATTAGCACCCCCACACATCCACCGACCCCATGCACATCTCAGCCTTGCCCCTCCTGATCATATCACAGGTTCTTGCTAGTTTGTGAAGTTCCTCTTGGCCATCTGGGACCCCCACTGTCACCCCTCCCAAAGGCTCAGCGAGAGCTCCCCTGCTGACTACTCAGGCACCTCCAGCTGGGAGATCCTATTACCCACCTCTCAGCTTTGGGAGACAGAGCAGTATGAAATTTGAGATCATTTCAAAAAAGAAGAAAAGCTGCATCTAAGTGCAAATAATGAGGATAGATTCGGATGTTCGGTGGTATTCCCAAATCGTATGACTTCACACGTCATTAATAAACGGGGCATCCCTCATGGCAAAAGCATCAAAGCTGATAGGAGCAAATAAAAGCGGCTGCGTTACCATGTCAGAAACCTTGAGGTGTCCATAGGCAAACACGATGGCGTTAGGTGGGGTGGCCACGGGCAGCATGAAGGCAAAGGACGCACTCAGGGTACAGGGGAGCATGACGTACAGCGGATTGAGGCCAATGGAGCGTGACTGGGGGAAAACACAGCACTGCAGCGTCAGCGTCACAGATACGGAAAACAAAAGCTCCCAGGGACCATTATTCTGAAAAGCATTCCTCTAATGCACTGTGCACGTTCCCACCTCTGTGCCTTTGTCCTTCAGGGTCTTCTACCTTTTGCCATGCCTCTGGGGGATAACGCGGCTGGACCCGGGGCTGAGTTCAGAGCCCTCTCTCCAAGGGGCCTTTCTAAACCCCCTAATTCATTCAACATCTATTTCTTGGGCACCTACTATGTGCCACAGACCATGCTGGCCACTTAGACTGCAATGAATCTCCCGGTGTTCCTGCAGCCCTCGTGTGCACACATCTCTCCGTCCTGTCACAGACCGAGAGCCTAGAGGGGAGGGACCATGTATTCTCACCTACGGATGCTTCTATGTGTGCACGTTTTTATGTACACGTTTGGGATAATTTTAAACATGGAATTTGGGATCCACCTTTTTACTCTACAGCTTAAAATTCAGCCACATGTAACGGCACCTAGCACAGAGTATACAGACACTCATTAAATATGTGTTGAATGAATGATGTAATTCATACTGTCTGTCGATATCTATCAAAATTAATAATCTAGCATGCAGTTCTACATGCACATGAGGGCAGACATATATGCAAAGATGTTCACGGCGACATTATAACAGCAAAACACACAGGAAACAGACTACATGGCCATCAACAGCAGAATGGTTAAATAAAATACGTGTATGCAAACAATGGAATAGTTGGTAGCCGGAAACAAGAATTGAGTAGGATTTATGTGCTATCATGGAAAGAGCTCCAAGATGTATAGTTAGATTTCTAAAAAATTTAAGAGGCAGAACAGGACCACAGACTAATATTATTTGTTTAAAAAGAGTGTGTGTGTGTGTGTGTGTGTGTGTGTGTGAAAAATACATCCAGAAAGACACCTAAAAAATTAATAACAGACGTCTCTAGGGAGGATTCTAGAGGGTTAAGACCTATACTCTTTGGTATTAGACATTTTAAGCCATGTGTATGTATTACATTTTCAACTTTAAAAAATGATACAGGTTCCCATTTTATTAAACGTTCTTCAGAACTGATTTTTTAAAAAATGGCTTGATAGTATAGAAATATTTTATACTAAATAATTCTTTAATGTCCATCTTTATAATACAGTTGGCCATTGGATAACACAGGTTTGACCGGTGCGGGTCCACTTATACCCAGACTTTTTTTTAATAAACATACAGTCGGTCCCTACATATCCCCAGGTTTCCCACCTGCAGATTCAACCAACCATGGATTGAAACCCTTTTTCCAGCCACAGTTGGGAATCCGTGGATGAAGAGAGCCAACTGTCTGCATTGTTCTGTGCCATTTTCTATAAGGGACTTGAGCGTCTGTGGATTTTGGTATCCAAGGCAGGTCCTGGAACCAACCCCCAGGGACTGCGGGACCGTAGTTAAGTTCTGGGGGAGTCAAAGTTATTCGGGGGTTTTCGACAGTGCGAGGGGTCTGTGCCCCGAACCCCCGTGTTGTTCAAGTGTCAACTGTATATGCTTGTAGGCATCTCTGATGATGTCCCAAGACATATTTGCAGCCGTGAAATTGCTGAGTCATAGGATATGAGCAGGTTTTAGGTAACGGTTCCTGTGGGTAAATAGGTCTTTTAAAAGGCTTGTAGGGTATCTGATGGGCACTTGTCTTGTTATAAAGACCACTTCAGGGACAGTGTAGATGCCTGACCACTGCAGTGTACACCTGAAGCTGAAGCTGAATAACAATGAATGTCAACTATACTTTAATATACATATAGTCACAGGATGTGGAGTACAGCATAGGGAATAGAGTCAATTGAATTGTAATAGAGATACGATGTCAGAGGGGTAGTAGATTGGGGGAGCGGAGTTTGTACCCAGTTACACTCCCTCTGGGTGCAAAGTGCTAGGCAGGAGCCTATCTATTTCCTGGTTCCCCATTTGTCCTGGCCTTAGGTGTACATGGTGTATGCACGCCATGTGGCTCTGGGATGCAGCTGGGAAGGTCACTACCTTTCCTTTTCTCACAGGTGGGTGCTGAGGCCGGAATGTGAGTGGGCTTGGAGGTAACTGAGGAATCTTATTTGGGGCTTCTGGTTCTAGAAAAGCTTGTTTTCAAAGGGCCTGGCCACCCTCTTGAGTTAAGACCTCCATTTCTCTGGTTGGAGCCCTCAGGGCTCACTGCTGGGACTAAAGGTGACAAAGCCAGACCTTTGCTGGGGGTGGGGAAAGGACTCACCACACGCCCAGCATCAAAAGATGTTCCATGCTGCATCTGATTGGGCAGCCTGCTTAGGGGAGGGGGAGATGGGCACCTTACTATTTCTAACACTTTTCATCTTCTCTTGGACTAGAAGGAGAAACCAGTGGGTTTGCTTTGTAAACACGTGGATACCCGGGCAGCCAAATGGAAATTTACAAACGACAACACTGTGTTCAGGCCTTAGTAAGTCTGTTTCCTAACTCCAGAGAGACAACCACAACCTCTCCCAGGCTCATTTTGCAGTATACAGAGGATTTTCATCACCCTCATCTTACTCGACCCTCAGCACAAGTGTAGGAGCAAAGAACTTAGGTGACACGTTCGAGGATCCCACAACTTGACCTCAGGTCTTCTGACTCCAAACCCAGGGCTCTTCCTGTACCACCCTGAGGTCAGTGTTCCCATGTGATGAATGGCAGAAGGAAATGCAAGAAAAGATCACAGCTGATTTTCCAATAAGCTCTGCTTTCTTCTCAGTCCCAACTCAAAAGCACGCTTGCCCATAGAACCAAACTCTCTAGCCTGGCACTCAGCATCCCCCCTCCTCCACAACCCACCAGCCTTCTGGACTCAGCTCACACTCATTCCTGATCCCTGGGCTCACCGCCCAAGGCTTCTGGGAGTTTCCAGTCATGCCCCCCATTTCCTTTCCTTGGGCTCTCCATCTTCCCAGGCATCCTCTCCCCATGACCATTCCCAAGCCCCACCTTCCCCAAGACCTCTTCCTGGTGGGTCCCAGCCAGTGGTGTCCCCATCTCTGCACACCAGTGCTACATATTCAGAGACCCTCTATCATTCTCCCATGGCATTGGTCCACCCTCCTTGATGCAAATCCTGTCTCCCCACCTGGAGAAATGGTCAGTTACATTTATAAATAAATTTTGAGCACCTGATTCATGCCTAGTGCTTTGGCTAGCACAGAGGATACAAAGAAGAACAAGCAAAGCACTGAGAGCAGGCCCAGGGTCATCAAGAGCCCACACATCCTATCAAAGCCAGGGCGAGACTGAGGTCCCCAAAGCCTGGTCAGGCTCTGGTCCCTGATTTCACTGCCACTCTAGTGACCTACAACACAGGTGCAGGTTAACAGCTTCCTCTGAAATGGGCACTAAGAGCTGCCCCCGGCAGTGTTACTTACCATGGACGCAAAGATGGGCAGGAACAGGGTGGTGGTGGCCACGTTGCTTGTGCACTCAGTGAACACAGCAACAAGCAAGGACAAGATCAAGGTGATAGCTGCTGGGGGCACAGCGTGCAAGGGCTCCATCTGCTTCCCCATCCATTCGGACAGCCCCGAGACCTGGGAAGCACCAGGAGGGCAATCACAGGGCAACTAGGTTACAGTTCCTCCAGGGCCAGAAGAGACCCTCCTCTTTCTCCAGGGCGCTCAGCCCATCCCCCACTTCCGATTCTCTGCACACTTGCCATAGGTGATCTCATCTATGCCTGCAATTTCAATCTCCATCCTCACTCTACTGTCTCCTAAATCTGTATTTCAAGCCCAGCTGGTCTACTATCCAGATTTAAACATCCATATTCCTTCTAGAAATTTCCATCCAGGTGTCCTGTGAGCACGTCAGATTCAGCGTACCCCAACCTGCATTCCTCCTCTCTAGCCCAGAAGCTACTGCTCTCCCTGTGCTCCCCAGCTTAGTGAATCGACTCGTCATCTACCTGCTATCCAACCTAGAAAACTGGAGTCACCCTGGGGGCCTCTGCCCCCCTCATTCCTTCCATCCAATCAGTCACCCCAAACATCTCATGTCCATTGTCTCCTCTCCGTCTCCCACAGTTCTAGAAGCTCAGGAGAGTGATTTGAGCCAGAAATTGGGAATCTGGATTTGGTGCTTTGCGCTGAGAAGAGATTGTCCATCCAGGAAGAGAGTGAAAAGTAAACAGAGAAGAGGCCAAGAACAGAGGCTTGGGGAACACACATATTTAAGGGAGAATGGAGGAAAAGTCAGCACAGGAGGCTGAACAGGAACAGTCAGAGTTAAAAGGAAACCAGGAGAGAATGGTGTCTTGGGAGCCAAAGGAGGAGGGAGTTTCAAGGAGAGAATGGTTCCTGGAGTCCAGTGTTCTGAGATGGAGTGAGATGAAGGGTGTAGAGCATCTACGGAGTCTCCCTCAACTACTGCGCTGCCCATGCCTCCACTCCAGACATCAGAGTGATATTCCCCAAGTGCAGGTCTGACCAAGTCACGCTCGGGCCTCAACTCTTCCGTGGCTGCCCACTGCCTTCAGAATAAGGTCCATACTCCCTCTCTTGAATTCCAGACCCTGTGTGAAGTTGCTTCTCTTAGCCTCACCTGCCTCATTTGTCCTTCAGCTCTACACCACACACTTACTCCTTTACTCATGTGTCACTTCTTCCTGAAATGCTCTTCTATATATGTCCCCCTCTCCTGACTGTGAAGTCCTCGAGAACAGGGACTATATTTCAGTCTCCTCTGTCATTCCCGTGCGTGGCCTAACGTGGACATAACAGAAATCTTTGATGAATGAATGAGTGACTGGATGGAAAAGTGACGAGCTGGATGGATTTGTTCACCCACAAAATATTTACACACCCACCAAGCACCAGGTTCTGTCTTAGATGCTGAGGAAACAGCAGTGACAAGATAGACCTATCAATTACACTCTATTCCTGGATGGATGGACAGATGGACAGATGGATGGACACACAGATGGACAAATGGATGGGTGGAGGATAGCAGCATCCAGCTGGCTCATCCCTCCCTGTGGCTCATTCCCTATCAGGGAAAGCGGGGAGGTAAGAAAGTTACATTTTGGGGTGTTTTCCCACAAAAGCCTGTTCCTCCCCTTCTATACTGCTATATACTTTGCTAGAGAAAAAATTTTAAATGGCAACCATATCAACAAAGAATTCAGCAAGTAGGAGAACCAAACAAAGGTAATGGTGAAAATATTCACAAGGCCTTGAAAGAAAGATTTCCCTAGACTAAATCAGAGCAAAGATCCTTATTACCAAATCCCAAAGGAGACCTCACAGTGTCCTCTGCCTATCTTGGCTAACCAAGGTCACTTAAATTCACTCATTTCTGCAGTCACTCAGAGTACTTTCTCTATTCCAGGCACTACTTGTGGTGCAGAGTTTCTATTCATATAATACATGACAAGACAAAGCCCCTGTCCTCAAGAAATGTACAGTTAGTGGAACCAGCCCAGGGTTGCAGAGCTGGAGGGACATGGTTCTTTGGCCGTCTCTTGGTGAAAGAAGGGGACCCTGTGAGCAGCTCACAGCTAGAGAAGTTACCTCACATCCTTTGGCCAGAGCAAATCCGCCCCCCAGTAGCAGCACAATGCCCCAGGGAACTTTCTCCTGAGTCACCTTCCAATTCAGCAGTGCAGGGGGATAAAATGGAATTTTCCTTTCTGAAAAGAAACAATAAAACACACATATACACAGAGCAGCATTTGAAAGCAAAGGCGATCTAACAAAGGGGAATTAAAGCCTGTAAGGACAATGAGTCCATCTCATATCTGTAAATTAGCTAAAATTTACAATAATTACTGCACCCATTGCTGGTGAAGACGTGGTAAAGCTATTACACACCCCAGGTAGCCTTATAAATTGGTATAATCTTCTTGAAAAGCAATTTGGCAAGACATTTAAGAGCCATTAAGACATACAGACTCTTTTCATCCCAGCAACATCACTCCTAGAAACTTATCCCAAAGAAGAAACACCCTCCAAGAAAAAGCTATACACATGAATACATTAATTTATAATCATGAAAAATTCAAAAGCAGCCAGAGTGTTCCATAACAGGGAAAATGGTTCTAGTCCCGCGATGCAATACAATGCTGTTATTAGAAACAATAAATTTGAAGACTGCGGCAATAGTACGAAATATTTTTGTAACCCCAAGCAAAAACACGAAAACAAAAACAGCAAAGTAACAGGATTCAAATTGTGTGTTTTGATTACAGCCATATATTATATGTGCATATTGATAAAGTGTAGGAGGGAGAGAGAAACTCAGAAATACTGACGACATTCTGGGAAATGGGAAATATTTTTCTGTTCCAGTTATAATATTAATAAGGTTTCAAGGGTTTTAAAAAGTGAAAGAGAAGAGATTTTGCACTCAGCAATACCCAGGGAAGGTTTGAATAACCCCCTCCGTCCAGACTTTGTAATCTCGCCAACCCTCTTCAGTAGGGTGGGACTTTCTCCCTCCTGAGCCCAGGGACTCCCACAGAGAGCCTTTGCCGCCAGGGTCCCAACCCTGATAAATGGGAGGCCAGGACAGGAGCCTTACCTTCCTCAGTCTGGCTGCAAAAGTTGAACTTGGGCTTCTGCGAAGGCACAATGAATAGCAGCATGGCCACGAAGATGGCCACAGTGGCATCGGAGGCATATCTAGGTGGGGGAGAGCACACAGGATGAGCCAGCTCAGCTGCAGTGGCCGTCATGCAACAAACCTGTACCGTGTCTAAATGCTCCTGTGTGAAGAAAAAGGCTTAGCTGGGTATGAAAACTGGAACCCCAAAGACACAGGTCAGGCAGTAGATTGAATTCTGGCTGGAAACCAAGGCACCTCCATTCTTGGCCTGGCTTTGCCCCCAACGCTGGAGGACCCTGAACAGCTCACTTGCCTCTCACAGCCTGTGCTGAGGCAGGAGGGGCCACAGGAATACACCTGGGGCTTCATCACGAACATGAGAAAAAAAATGAGTCGTGGAACCAACAGAGCAGTCCAGAACTCAACTACGGAACCCAGCATTGCCGTGGAGGGTGCTGCAGAAGGAATGACTTACTGTGTCTCGCCCTCAGCCCAGGCGATCGACAGCCAGCCAGGCATGAAGCCGGGGTCCCGGGAGAACCACAGGCTGACCAGCAGGAAGAAGCAGAGCAGGACGTTGACCTCGGCGAAGGAGAAGGGGCCCAGCTTCCTGTACTCCTCCTGCAGCACCTCGTAAGCAGCCTTCTCATTATTCCTCCTCTCCAACCCGCAGCCCCAGGACTTTTTAAAACTAGAGGACGCAAAGATAAGAGAACGGCAGGGCGAGCTGGTTAGGTCGGGGCTTGTTGGATGGAAGCCAGATTGGGAGGCAGAACTTGGCATAAAGGCCTATGGTGCTGCCTGCCACCTACGGGGGCCTTGAGCAAGTCCCTTCCCTGCTCCTCATTTCTGTCTTCTGCCTCCCCTACCTCACAGGACGCAGGGGGGGGAGTCTTTGTTATGTGTGCCCAGCACATGCCTCAGGGACAGTGGAGACAAGAAAGGAGATGGCAGATGGGAAGGTTGGAGGCTGAGCAGGACAGGGAGGATGGGGACGGGGATGGGGAGGTGGGCGGGAGCATCAGAGGCAGAAATAAGCAGAACTGAGGCCACCGCTGATGACCCAGCAGGTGCCCAGTCGCCTGGAGGACAGCTGTTCCTGTCATCTAGGGGAAGGCCATGTGCTCTGGAGCTGGCTCGAGGTGGGTCCAGGGCTCTGTCACATGCTTCCTGAGTCTTTCTCCTCTGACTGCCACCTGGAGCTGCCTTTGATGGTCCTGGGATGCCAGCCCCATCATTGGGGTGGCACAAGAGGACACAAGGAAGAAGGAGACAGGGCCGGGAGGGAGCAGGGTGGTGCTTGCATTCCAAGGAGCTGGAGAGGTAAGATTTGGGATCCAGGAGACTTTGGAGCTAGCAGCAGGCATGGCTATGGAAAAGGAAGCCAGCCCTGGCCCTGCTTGTGAATGGGCTCCCGAGAGACCAGTGCCCATTGGCCAACACGGCCTGCCCAGGGTGCACTGCAGGACCTCCCCTGGAGGGTGCCGGCAAGAGGGGGCAGGAAGGAGGGCTTCTTGGAGGAGGTGTGGAGGCTAACTCAGCCATGGGGAGGGACTAACTGGGGCCACTGGGGCCCAGGATTCAGACCTGGAGGACTTCTCTGAGGATTCCATCCATAGTCCAGTCCCTGTCAGCCTGAAGGTGGTGGGCCAGGCCAAGAGGATGGTTCCTAGAGATGTGGGTGTCCTTCCTGGGGCCTAAGACAGACTTCATAGGAGGCAGGGCATGTTGGCATGGGTGCCACACACCAAAGCCTGAAGCCAGGGCTGGATGTGAACTGCCCGTGAGAGGGTGAGGGCCACGCTTGTGATGGGGCGGGGCCTAAACATGGGACACAGGATGTCAGGACATAGTCTCCCAGGGTGCTCAGTGCTTGGGAAAGGAAGCAGCAGTTATGGGGCTTCAGTTCTGCACAGCCTGCCAGGTCTCGTGCTGGACAAGGGGCAAGGCCGTGCATCCCACAGGTCACCTTCTGGGTACACCCTCCATGATCTCCTGGCATGAGGTGACTCTGCCAGTGTGGGCAGTGGCCTCGCCCCCTTGGTATGGGAGTCTGTGTTCTACCAAGCACACCTCTGCTGCCTGCCACCTGTCATTCTCTAGACTCTGAGGCTGGGACCGAGACTTCAGGTTCCCAGGATAAGGGCTGTCTGGTCCTCCCAGCTGCAGAGCCCACGTCTGATGTTCGTGACACGTCCTGACCCCACAATGGCTGTGGACTCTGGGGCAGCATTGTATATGCAGTTATCCGGTGCTGGCCCCCCACAGCTAGCCAAGCCTTCAGGACCCTCTTACGCTAAGCAGTTTCACCCTCGTCTCTGGGTTAATCCCATCTGGTGACTGCTGGGCTGGCACGAGATGCAGGCAAATGGATCCCGTTTGCCTGTGGGAGCCTGGTCCTGGGGTGGATGCCAAGTGTCCTCCTACAGCAGAATGGCTTTCAGGATAATGCAGATGAACATGGGGAATGTGCTGCAGAGCCAAGGAGAGGTGAAGGACCCGAGCCCCCGCGTGCCTCTGCTGTGGAAGGGGCCCAGAAGAACCCCCACCCTAATCCAGGGGTCAGCCTGGCTGGGAAAGTTGGGGATAAGCCAGCAGTGATGCTCCGTTAGTCCTGGGGCATCCTGGAGGGTCTGTGGCTCCCTTGGCTGGAAGTGGCCAAGATAGTCACCCATAAACTCAGGAAGATACGCGCACAGTTTTTCTGGATTAGGCCAAAGGCAATGGCCCTAATATGGCTCTTCACGACCATTTAGATAAGGGATGTGAGTGAGGGCACAGCAGAGATGCTTCCCTCTGCTTCAGGTGAGGTGGTCCAGGAGGGACGGAGGCACGTCCTGGTACATGGCAGGACATGCCCTGGGCCGGATGACATCTCCTGCTGTTCTGTCATTCAAGCTGATTGTAAAAAACTGTCCAAACAAGGCTACCTGTGAGCCACGCCCCCCCACCCTCACCACCACCACCGCCGCCGCCCTACACATCTAGTTGGTGAGGGCTCCTGAGCTGCAGCAGCGTGCCAGGAAGGGGTGGGATGGGTGGCAAGCCTGAACCAACCACAGGCAGACTCCAGAAGTCTCCAGGCTGATGGAGGCTATGCCAGGTGAGTGAACCACGGCTCAGGTCCTTGGCTGTGAGTTCCCAGGGGCATGGTGTCCACTTCTAAAGGCGGGTGGTGTCCTTGTGGTTGTGGGGCCAGGCCAGCTCCCCTCTGCTTGCTCTGCCAGGGAACTCAGTGGGCCTCAGGGCTTTAGGCCCCTGCCAACCCCAGCCTGGGGGGAGGCTACAGCAGGTACCTCTGACACCTGGCTGTACCTAGGCCCCGGGGAGTCAAGGGCAGCAACCCTCAGCTTTCCCAAGAGGGGACTGTTATGGACTGACCTGTGTCCCTGCAAATTCCAATGTCGAAGCCCTAACCCCCAGTGTGACACTATTAGGAGGTTGGCCTAAATTAGGTTTAGATGAGGTCATGAGCGTGGGGCCTCATGATTGAGATTGTGCCTTTATACGAAAAGGAAGGCACTAGAGTGCTCACTCTCTCTTTCTCTCTCTCCCCCATGTGAGGACACAGTAAGAAGGTGGCCTTCTGCAAGCCGGGAGAAAAGCTCTCACCAGGAACCAAATCTGCTGGCACCTTGACCTTGAACTTCCGCCTTCCAGAACTGTGAGAAATAAATGCCTGTGGTCTAAGCCACCCAATCTGTGGCATTCTGCTATGGCAGCCAGGGCTGACTAAGACAGGGATCTAGGGTAGCACGCACAGTCTCTAGAGCCAAATTGCCCGGATTCAAATGTCAGTTCCATGACGTCCAAGTTTTACAACCCTGCATAGACCATTTCCCCTCTGGTTGCCTCAGTGGCCTTATCTGTAAATTGGGAATAATAAGAGTACCTACCTCACAGATTGATATGAAGATTAATCAACATACGCAGATACTTCAAATCTTATCTGACACTTAATAAGCACTCGGTAGACGTGGGTCGTTATTATTACTATTGTCCCACAAGGAGACACTGACACCCACAAGCCGCCTGCAAGGTTTGAGGCAGGTTTCCTGAGGCCCGCTGGATGGACGTGAGGACCTGCTGAAGCGGGTGCAAGAAGCAGGGCAAAGAGCTTCAATCAAAACCAAGCTGTGCCCCAGGCACCCATGGGAGCAGCTTCCCTCTCACGGGCGGCCTGCACAGGGTTGTGGTGTGTGAGGGACAGTTACGACTATTCTTATGTCGTTGCTATGACTACTTTGATTATGGATAAAGATATTTTTACTAGCAGTTTTCAAAACAGTCCCTCCTCTAAGAGAAAACTTACAAAAGTGCCCGATTTTCTCCATTAACTCACAGGTTTGGGTGGGCACTTTTGCCTCCCCCCTCTGAGAGTTCATTGCGCTGGCCACTGCGGCCCCCGTCTGTCATTTGGCTCCAGCTGCCCATGAATTAGGGCCCAGAGCACATGGCTCACAGCTAAGTCCTTTCCATCCCAGGGTGACAGGGTCACCTTTGTGCCATAGATGAATTTGCGCCTTTTAAAATCACAACAGCTTTTTTAGGTATGTGCCAGGCACACCTCATGGTTTCTGTCCAAAGTCTGGCTGCTATCAAGGTTGCCTCGTGGTGAACTTGCCAGTGTGCTGGGAAGAGGAAGGTGAACTTTCCAGAACCCGCACACCACTGGGAACATTGTGGGCATTTAGTAAAGGTGTGGGTTTGGATTGTTTGGACCTTGTTAGTAGTCTGCTGTGACCTGACCTAATGGACACATACAGCCAAGTGGAAGTTTGTCCAGCAGTATCGATTTGCACATGGGGACAAGATTCCCTTGAATTGCTTTGACTCACGTTGATGGCACACCTGCTCTTTCTCTCTGGGTCAGGAGCCAGGCGGGGTGCCAGGGACAGACAGGACTTACCACAGGCCCCAGAGTTGCCCGGGACGGGGGCAGAAGCAGCCCTGGAACGTGACTACAGGTACTGAGGGACAGGGCTATGAGGTGCCCAGGCCAGCCCAGAGGAGAAGCAAGGAATTCTTCCATGATAGAATTCCAGGATGGGGGTGAGGGAAAGTCGGGAAAGGTGTTGGGAAAGAGGGAAAGTTGAGCTGGCCTGGGAGGCTGAGGTGCTTGGAAGGCGGGAAGGTAGGGAATGGCATTCCAGGAAGAGGGAGAAGCATGTGAAAGGTTCAGTGAGCAGCCTGAGGTGGCCTCCCCCCCTTAGGAGTTGCTCGCTTTCGCTCAAGGGTGTCAAAGTAAACACAGGTGGTGGAGCTTGAGAAATAGTCAGGACCAGACAGGAAGAACTTTGTGGAGTGGCCTACTGAGTCTGAGGATTCTTCTGCAGGCGCATGGCAGATTAGACGCTATTCTGGAAGCAGCTCAAACTTACTTGAATCCCATATAAATACACTGGAGCCACAACCAGGCGAGCAGCAGCATTATCACCATGTTGGGGAAGGCAAATCCAAACCAAGAGGCGAAGTTCACGGTATCTTTGCTGTCAGGAAACAATCTGAAGGGAGAAATACCGGTCCACATCTCTACCAGACACTGAGCTGTGGACCCCACGAGACAGTCTGGAGCAGGGACCTCCTCTTCCTGAGGCCCAGCCACCCAAGTCCACCACCGGGTAATATCCCCAATCAAGTGGGGGGCCTCAGCACACGGCTACACACAAGACAAGCCTAAGGAGTGACCAACTGACCCTCCTAGGGGTCCAGACTCTGCTGGAAATCTCATGCAAGTCATGGCCCTTCCCTCCAGAAAAATACACCGTTATACACACATAACTTGGCCAACCACTTCAGAGGGTCCACCAAGCCTCAGAACCCTCGTTCTGTGAGCTTCTGCAAAGGAAGGGTCCCCGTAGGAAAGCAAATCTCAAAGCTTGCCTGGGTGGGACCAGAACATGTTTCTGGGGCTGGAGGAAGATCATTTCCACTCCAGGTTCTGCCTCCCTCCCCTAGGGGCTGCTCCCTTTAGCCCAAGGGTGTCACAGTAAAAGCTGAGCTTTCTGTGCTCAGCCCTGACAGCTCTTTTTTTTCTCAAAGGAACTCCAGGGAGAACTGTAAGGTTCTCATTACAGAAAACACTCACGGGGTCAGAATAGTCTGCTTGTTGGATCTCAGGTGTGCCCAGCCAGGCTCCAGGCCTGTCCTTCCCACCTCCTAGCTGCCCTCCCCATCTGTCCAGGGCTCTAGTATGCCCAGGACGGGCACCATGATATTTAAGTTCCTTCCCTCCGTGCCCACTGCAGTTTGTACTTACCTTCATTAATGCATTTACATGACCCACCTAGAACTCTCCAGGTGTCTGCTAACCTCAGCTGACCACGAATATCCCATGGACAGGGCCCAGGATTCCCTCACTTCTGTGATGCCAGCCCCACCCGACACAAGACCAGGCACGGAACTGGGTCCTTAAGCCCTGTGTCCCTTTGTGGCCAAAGAAAGTTCCAGACCACAGACCACCCCTGTGGTCTACCTGGGGCCTCACAAGGACACTGGTCACATCAAGGGCAATCAGAGGAACTATAGTGCATGAGCTGGTGACAAAGTGAGTGACCTAACCTCTAACGTTTGTACCATGTCTAGATCCCCAATAGCATAGGACCTTCACCATTTACAACCAAGGTCGGTGAGCCAGCTCTGAGGGGAACATCTGTAGGTGTGTGTGTTTTCCCCACATTTTAACCAAGGACCCAACATCTGGGACGACGTTGTCCTTTCCCATGACTTTAGTGGTAGAGTTCAATCATTTGACCTGTCCAAGTCAGAATCCTGAGTCCAGGAAAGAAAGGTGGGACTTACCCCAGGATAGAAAGCAACCAGATCTGAGGGTTGTCATCAGCTCCCACCCCTGATGGGTCCTGAGCAGCTGCAACAGTGCTGGGACCCACAGGCTGATGGGGGCACATCCTCCCACCTCTGCTAGGCCCCCAGCACCAGGGCCCAGCTGAGGAGGAGGGAGAGGTGGGAGGGTCCCTCCAAACCCGGGGCCCAAGTAATTGTCCCCAGAAGGCATGGCCAGTGACTCACTCATGCATCTGGCCCAGGAGCACCACGTTGGGTCCTGTCCCGGTCAGGGTGGCAGTGCCTCCGATGCTGGCAGCGTAGCACACGCACAGGGTCATGGCTTTGCACATGCTCTTCCTGTCACAATTCTCCCGCTGCCCCATAGCAGGGCCTTCAAAACTCACTTGGCTCCCTGTAGTGACACAGCTCCATGAGCCGAGCCATCCTGGAGGCCATCGGCTCAGCTCTAACGCTTCACTCGGCTGCTGACCTGAGGATGGGGACATGCCAGCTATGCCGGCTCCCTCCACAGGTTTTCCTCAGCCTCCAGCACAAAGTTGTAGTCTGGCCCTATCTGTCTGCCCGCAGTCCCTTCCCATAGCTTCCTCAAGGCTCCTCGGTGCCCTGTTCCAATTCAGCAACTTCAGACACAAGCCCTTCTTTCCTGCCTCTTTGCTGTTGCTCCAGCTGGTCACTCCATGTGTGTGGGGGGGGCGCGGGGGGGGGGGGGGGGCGGTCCAAATCCATCTCAAATGTCCTCTCCTCCTGGCAAGACCTCTCCCTTGTCTGAGCTCCCTCAGTGTCTGGTTTGTGGCACCCCGTGGCTTCCCCAAGTCAGAAGAAGTGCACGTGGGGCCTCATTACCCTGCCCCACTGGGCTCCATGGGTCCAAAGTATGGATGTGTCGGCATCATCTCAGCAGGCCCAGGGTCTGGCCATCAAGCCATCGGCATGGGTCAAGCCCCCCTGTGCTGCACCCTGGGGCTGGTGTAGCAAACAAGGCAGAGAATAAAACAGGCACCGTCTGACTTCCCTGAGCTCGGCCCCTAGCGGGGAAGCAACATGGGACAACCACCCCAATACCTGTGGGAGCGGATGAGAGGTTTGAGCTGTTCGGGGGAGGCCTCCCTGAGGATGAGTAGGAGGACGAAAGGGTGAGGGGCACCCAGTAGGTGCTCAAAAGATGCCCAAATGAATAATCAAATGATCATGCACTGATTTCTGTGATTGGCGGGAACTGACGGTGGGAACTTGCTGTAAGTTCTACTAAAGGATCTAATTTTTGTGCAATAATTACATCCCTAAAACTTATGAAAATAGCGTTTTCTAAGTATTTCTCTTATGTCTGTTCAAAAGTGGGTTCCAGGAGCTGGGGAGGTGGCCAAAGCTTTTTGGCAACAGAGGGGAAGGTGAGTCCCATGAACCCTGGCAGCACCTGGCCGGGGGCTCACCTGGTAGCTCACTGGCCTTGCCCTTGTCTGCCAGCTCCAGGGCCCCCAGGCCGGCCTCGGTGGCTGTGCTCGTGGCCTCCATCTGCTGCAGCACGGCCTCCACAATGGGGACCATCATGGCCGTGGTGGCCGTGTTGCTGATCCACATGGAGAGAAAGGCTGTGACACCCATGAAGCCCAGCATCAGCCTGCAGAGGAGGAGCAGAAAGGAGAGCAGGAGAATCCCACCCCACCCACCTCCTTCCCCAGCCTTTAGGGAGTAACAGGCACGATGTCCCCCTGCAGGGATGCCAGAGGTCAAGGCCAAGGTGCTGAGGCCAGTTCAAGACCGGGTGGTCCAGGAGAGGATCGTGCTTGTAGTACCTGCCTCCCTCCCTCCCCACCTCCCTCCTCCCCTCCCCTCTCCCCTGCCTTCCTTCTTTACTCCTTCCTACCTCTCTCCCACAGACATTACTGATGTCTAGTCTGCTGGCTCTCAGGGTCACCAAGAGGCCTTTCTCAGCCCCTTGTCATAGTTCTAAGGAGGCCCATCTAGCAGGGGCATCACAGACATCCAGATGTGAAGAGCTGGCCCTTGTATGACCTAAGGGTGAGCTGCAGCAGCCCTATGTGCAGGTAGCTCCAACATCCCACCCCAGACCCTGTTCTCCCCTAAGTGCAGAAGGGCTGGCAGAGTAGCCTTCAGGGGTAGGGCAAGCCTGGGTGGAGCCTGGGGAAGTGGAATCTCCCTCATGGGAGGAGCTGACACCCCTACCCTCGCTGTCTCTCTCTGCACACACACACTTTGTACCCCTTCCACTCTGCAATGGATCAGATCAAACAAACAATATTCAGAAAACATGTTCCCTTCATGTGTAACACCTGTCTTCCACCTCTGTCCCACATCGGCCATCTGCCTAGAACATTCCTCAAGGTCCTTCAAAAACCTGTCAGATAAGGCCCCTCCTCTGTGGCTTCCCTCCCGGTCAGACCAGGCATGGCTGAACACACCTTCCTCCATCCTCCCTTCAACGCTAAGCACTGGCTGGCCTCAGAGGACCTGTTTCCTTGTCTGTTCTTTCCTCGGATGGTGAGCAGGGGAAGGGTCTGATTCTTCTCCATGGCTTCCATGCACCCCAGCACAAGGCCAGGAACAGAAGGCACCGGGGGAGGGCTGGCTGAATGGAAAGCAACCGTTCTCGGTCTCCATGGCCCTCTGCAGTCAGGCTTCTCCCCACGGCCACTAATTTGCCTGACGGCTGCACTGCACCGAGGTCCAAGCCGGTGTCCATGTGGGTTGGCCTCATGGACCCGTAAGAACAAAGGCTGGGATCCAGGCTGGGAGGAGAACCCGAGTTTGCATGAATAAGGCTTTGACATGATATCCCAAGGCACCGAGGGGGCCTCAACATGAAGGTCACCCTCAGGGCAGGCAGTGCCATGGACAGTTGGAAGCCAAGCTCAGAGAAGAAGCCAGGTGGCAGAAAGGAGCAGAGAAGCATGTGCAAACTTCCTGGATTTGGAAGCAAAAATGCTTCAGTACTCTCAGAACGAGGCCCACCTGCTAATGGAGAAAAGCTGGCCACTCAAAGGATGCTGAGAGCAAGAATTCTGAGGCCCCTGAGGTCTCACATTTCTAGAAAATGCAATGGCTTTTGATTTGACCTACAAACCAATCACTGGATGGGCTTGCTACCATAAAAGGTAACAGAGACCAGTCACAAAGCTTCCTTCTCAGGAGAGCCTGAGGCACTAAGGGAACCAGGTAACATCTCTCAGAGGGCAGCCCAGGGTCTGCGGGCTCAGGATCCCACACACTTCCTGACACATGGACATCTCAGGACGGATTTGCTGTGAACTAACGAACTGCTGCCTCCCTGGGGCTGGGCTGGGTGGGCTGGGAGTGAGGGACACACCATCACTTGGGGAGAGCATTGCCTCAAAACAAAGGCGCATCCTGAGTTCCTGACTAGAGTGGGGGAGGCCTCATTGTACATGCCAGGTCTCACGTGATGGTCCCCAAGTGACTGTCAGCATATCATTTAACCTCTATCTCAAATTCCTCGTGTACAGAACATGGGTGGTAGGAATAATACCCAACTCTCAAGAGTTGTGAGAGTTAAAATGAAGTGATACATAAGCTCTTAGGTCATGCCTGGGGCATGGCAGATGCTCAGAATACCCAGGTGATTCTGATCATGTCAGCGCCACGGGTGGGTTGGATTGGTGGGGGAGATCTAAGAGAGGAGGGAGAAGCTGAGGTCCTAAGAGACATGAGAGAAAATGAGATAAGAAGCTTCTTTACAGAGGGACTCGATGTGCCAGCTTTGGAAGGATGGCCTTTCTGCTCCCCCCTGAGCTGGGTGGTTGAACCACCTCTGGCCTACTTTCCCCACAAATGCCCTGTCAGTCATGGCTTGATCCAACCTCCCCCCACCTTGTTCCCTGTGGAACTCTGCAGCCCTCCTCCAGGAGTCCTCTGAACATCCAGGGACCCTTGCTAACCAGTGTCCCCTGGATTCAGAGGACCCTTACCCACTGCTGTCACCACGGGCTCCCACCACCGCCCATGCATCTGGTATCCCCTGCTAAGATTGTCACATGCCCACCCAGAGGTCCCCCTGCCCGCCAAACCCAGGTAATCCTACAGCCAGCCCTCACCTAAGGGTGATTGGTTTGTGCTACAGCTCCTCCCTAGCCCTGGGGCCCACAGAGAGCCCTGTGGCAAGAAAGGGAAGGTGTAATTACTGTGCAGGCTTGGCCCCCACCCAGAGGAGCGTGCGCAGGGCGATTCTCTTGTGCAGGTTCCAGCGCTCCACAGCCACGGCCACGATGAGGCCGCCCAGGAACAGCATGTTAGTGTCTTTCATGTACTGGACACACACCTGGAGGGGGGCAGGGAGGCCCTGTCAGGGTTGTCTCTTGGCCACATACTGCTTGGGCCTACGGCCACCCAAGTCCCCAGGGACAGGCAAGCAGACCAGATGCTGACTTCATGGGCAGCTTGGCGTGGGGATGGAGGGTCAAGTGGGGTGTCTCCGTGCCAAAAAGAATCCACGGTGGGCTTACCTGGTCCCCTGGGGCCTAGGCAGCTCAGAGAGAGGCTTGGAGAATGAGCAAAGGGGAGGAGAAGGGATCCACCAGGACCCCCTGGGTCTGCTCACCTGCTTGGAGTCCAGAATCTTGAGGAGTGGGAAAAGCAAGGCAGGCATGAGGGAGGTGACAGCCAGAGGGATGACTTCTGTGCACCAGTAAATGGCCATGAGGATGATGACGTAGGCACACCTGACAAACTGAAGAGACAGCCCTGAGGCCTCGGCATGCTGCTGCCCTCAGTCTCATCATGTATTAAATGTGGATAATAATACCCACGTCCCTAGGCTGTTTAACGTTTCATCGGCATTTTTATTATAATCATTATTAACCACCTCTCTGTCCTTTTATTAACCACCTCTCTGTCTCTATTATTAACTCTGTCCTCTCCCTCATCCCAACCCCGTCACCAAGACCTACTGCTTCTAGACCTTCATTCTCTGGCCTCTTCCCCTTCCCACCTTCACCCACCACGGCCGCTGCTTTTGCTCAGGGCACATCTCCTCCTGCCTAGATGGCTGCAAGTATCTTCTAATTTGATCTTTCTAGTTGTATCACACCACATTGCTGCTCCTTCTTTCTCTTTTGTAAAGCTGATCATATCACTCCCTGTTTAAAAGCCTTCTCTTGCTTCCAGGACAAAACCCACATGACTTAGGAGACCCAGTGCAATGGAGCAGGCCCTGCAGACCCCTCCAACAGCATCTCCTTGCCCACTTACACCCCGAGTTCCAGCTACCCCAGAGCGCTGGCAATAACCGAAGTTCTTACTCTTACACACACCGCCCCCCATGGCTCAGCTCAGCATTTCTCCTTGGGCACCTGTCCCCACCTCCCCCACAGGCTGGGTCTGTGCCCTCCCTCTGTGTTTTCCTCCCCACCCAGACCCTTGGCAATTTGCACATTGGGTTGCCATCATTTGTTTCCTGGACGGTCTCCCCACTACCACGACCAAACAGCGAGCACCTTGAGGGCAGAGCCAGTGTTTGTGGATTCACTCTGTCCTCAGCACCCAGCACAGGCCTGACACTTAGGAGACGCTCAGTAAATGCCTATTAGAGGAATGGGCCAGCGTAGCAGGAGCTACAACAACACTGCCGTGAAGATGTACCTGTACGCTGTCCCTGCTTATCATCACCCCAAAGAGCACATATGAGATGCATGAAACATTGCATGAAGACTTAGACAGTCTTTGTTTGAATTGAGTCATAAAAAATAAATCTTCCTTCAGCATCCCATGAGCACCCAGGACATCTCCCTCCCGTGTAATGCAGGGTTTCTCGGCATGATGGACATTTTTGGGTGATTCTTTGTTCTGTGGGGAAGGTTGTCCTATGGTAGGATGTTTGGCAGCATCTTGGCCTCCACACCACTAGGTGTCAGTAGCACTTTCTCCAGTTGTGACAACAAAAAATGTCTCCAGGCTTTGCAGAAAATGTCTGCAGTCCCCTGCTTGGGGGTTGCAGGTATCAATGCTGATTGAAGCCACCAGACTCAAGGCGGGACAACAGTGTGGTTAGAAGCCCAGGCTCTGCCACCAGGCAGACCTGATCAGTGTCCACTGTCTGCCATTGTCTGGCTTTCAACGGTCACTCATCAATGTCACTGATAAAATACTCCTCTCACTCCCAACCGTGGCCCCTCTCCCTGCTTGTTCCATGTCCTCACGTGTAAATTGAGGATTTAAGAGCACCCATTTTTAACATCTAGCATACATAAAGTGCTCGGTGAATTTTTATTATCTAAACTTAGAAAGAGCAGGTGGTAGATGTAAGCAATTTTCACAGCACCGTTCCAGGAGGTGCCAAATATAACCAATAGAAAAGACACAAGGCTGACTGCCCCCTCCCCTCCATGGCACTATAACGAGGCCCAGGAGATGCCCCACCCCCGAAGCAAACTTGACCCTCCTCATCTAGAATGCTCCCACAGTGGAGAGAGCAGGATATGTCAGACCCATCTGAGGAGCGGGTGGTAACTGTGCAGAATGAGATAGATTCTACCTGCAGAGAGGAGCCCGGCTCCCTGTAGGTAAGTTCAAACATTTCCATGAAGCTGGAATGTGGCTGGAAAAGCACTTAAAGCCAAGCTAAAAGTGGACAGTGGGAACGAAAAATCAGCATCAAGCACATAGTGGGGCTCAATAAATACATCTTAAATGCACACATATAATTAACAAGTAAGGGTGGCCATGACATGTTGCTTAGTGAAAAAAATGTAGGTAAGAGAACATACTCTGTGTGTGTGTGTGTGTGTGTGTGTGTTGGAGAGGAGAGGAGAGGAGAGGAGAGGAGAGGAGAGGAGAGGAGAGGAGAGGAGAGGAGAGGAGAGGAGAGGAGAGGAGAGGAGAGGAGAGGAGAGGAGAGATTGATTTCTAGAGAGAAGGCCATCAAAGTTACAGTAAATTATGGCAATCGAGAGTATTTTCATTATTACTTTATACTTTACAGACTTTAAAAATAAGATTTTGAAAACAAATTTAATAAAATAAATGATACAAAAAAAATGTATCGTTAAAAAGCTATTTAAAAAAAAAAATAGTACTCAGAGAAAGGGTTAAAAAAAATGGAGCAGAGATGAAGCCAGGAATGCAGCAAGGTGGCGGGAGGAATAGAAGGAAGCCTGCAGGAGAGGGGCCAGGGCACCGGCAGAGGGTGGCGTGCACTGAGTCACTGCCCCACTTGGACAGTACTAGCCAGGCTGCCAAGCTTTCCCTGGCCTCCCCGTAGCTCTGCCCCATGCCAATATCTCCGGGTGTCCTGGCACAATGATGTGGCTGTGGGGGTGGGGGGGCAGGGTCAGGGAGCTCGTCAGTGGTGACTAAACAGAGGCACAAAAGGAGAAAACACCAAGACAGGGTCCAGGCTCCCAGTCACCTGCCCCAGCGGGAGGGAAAGCACGTGAAGGCAGCCTTTGGAAGGACTTTCACCGATGTCGTCTCTTCCCTCACCCGATCCTCACTCCCATGGCAGGTTAATGACATGTATATACACCCTGAGTTGGGGGTCCCAGCCCAGGGCCATCTGTGTGCGTGGGGGTGGGGGTGGGGGCAGGGTAGGAGTGGGGTCTCAGTCATACTCCCCTGGAACAGGAAGTTCAGCCAAGCTACTATAATTATTCCAGGGAACAGCACTCCCCCCACCCCCCCAGCAGAACCAAAATCACAGCTCTCCTGCCTGACTCCCTCCTACAGACAATAACAACCCCAAATCTCTTTCTACAGAGGAAGTATGGCTGCTCACAGTTGGTATGGCAACTGAAGGGCCATCACAGTTGGATCTGCTGTCCTTGGCCCATTCAGGGCCTGTGTTAACACCCCCCCCCCCAAAGGTTCTTCTCAGCCTCCCCCTTCCACATCCTAAGAACCAGTATCATTCCTTTGGGCACCCAAAACCATGAAATATCAGAACCAAACCACCTTGCCCCATTGTACAGACGAGAACATCAAGGCCCAGAAAAATGCAGGGGCTTTGCTAAAATCACAATGATGACTGAATAGAGGAAGTCCAGTTCTCTCGCAGAGTTGGCTTTCTGATACCCCTGTACAATCCCACTCCTCCAGGACTGCCCCCCGAGTATCCCCTAAAGAGCTCCTCTGTTTGCCAAACCTGCCTGGGAGGTGGGGGGCAAGCCGGGGGTTTCCTGTCTGGGCTTAGAGTGAAAGGGCTGAAAGAGGGAATGAGGAAGGAGCAGCCAGCAGCCACAAAAGGCTTCAAAGGCCTCGGGCCTCTGCCAAATAGGCTTCACACAGCCCAGCCCAGCCTGGGCCAGGGCTCCCAGCACCGCCTCCAGCCCATGGCCAAGGCTATTCATTCTCTGCCTCCCTCCCAGAAGCAGTAGGAGGCCAGGGCATGGGACACCGCTTCCCTGCAGCCCTGGGTGGTGCCACCCAAGGCGTGAGTCCTGGGAACATGTCTGCCTCCTGCCACAGCCACAGCAGGCAGTGAGCGAAGCAGGCCAATCCTGACCTGCTTTTCAGCTGGAGCAGGATTTTGACTCAGCTGTGGCTTCCTAGGTTTCAGAGATGGATAGAAATGTGGACCATAGGTAGAGAAAGCAAGGCTCAAAGAAGGGCCAGAGAGTTGCAAAACAGCACTCAGGATCCACTTAGGTGATGATTTTTTTCTGTAGGTCCCTAACTGACCAGGAGCCATCTACAGCTGCGAAGTCCCCAATCGCTAATGGAAGAGACCTGAGCCAGAAGGGGGAAAAGACGAGCGCCCAGGCTCTCTGTCAGCATGGGTGGTATTAGGCTGGGTGAGAGGGAGAGGGAATGAGATTATGCACCCTAGGGAGATTCTGCGCTCCGGGCTGAGCCTATGGATGTGCTGTGTGGCCGAGATCTGAGCTAACTTCTACGTTTCTGTGCTTGTTGGGACAGTTCTTGCACCCTGGGATCTGTGAACCCGAAGGTCGGTGCGCCTCGGGGTCTCCGTGCCCCTTGGAATTCTTCACAGGGCACCTACCATCTGGCACCCGGAGCTCCCAAGTGCGCGCGCCCCCAGGAGAGCTGTGCCCACCCGGGAGTCTGTGCACTCCAACTCAGTGCTCCCGGGTTCGGTGCCCGCTGCTGGGACCAGGCGCCTGGAGTCCACGGGGCTGCCGGGAGATGCAACTGACCTTGGCGGGCATCAGAATGATGAGTGGCAGCAGCAGTAGCGGGGTGACGAACAAGATCGCGAAGGACTTGAACTTGGAGACATAGCTCAGTGCCGAGGCCATCGCGCGGGAGGGAGACCGACTGGAGAGGCGAGTGAGGGGCAGCCAGAGGCTCCGCGGGCTTAAGAAGGGGCCACAGTCCCCGGGGGATGCGGGGGGGGGGGGGAACAGCGGCAACTCCGCCCCCCCACGGTGGGGCCTCCCCGCGGCCCCTGGGCGGGGTCGGTGGGGCGCGCCTACCCCCAACTCTGCCACCCGGCGGCTGCCGGAGGCGCCTGCGGATTCCTGCGCTTGAGACCGGCCCGCCAGGAGCGACTGGGGCCCAGGCACCTCATGACTCTCCAAGCCTTTCCTAACTGTCCTGGACAGAGGCACGCCCGGGGCTGCCAGGCGGGATGTGATCGGTCATTCATTCTGCCTGCTTTGGCATGCGGGCCCCCTTCTGTGTTCGCACCTGCCCTTCCTGGGCCCTTCAGGGGTCCCAGCTGAAAGTCCCCACCGGCCTCTCGGTCTTTCGGATCTATCTCCCGAATCTCTCGCTCCTTTTCGCCTCATTACTAACTCCCCTCGCACCCGCATGCCGGAGGGGTCTCTAGCAGAGGTGATGACCACGCCCCGCACCCTCGGTACGGCGGGCCCCCTTTCCCGGGTCACTCCTGGCTTCTCCGCCGCGTCCGTGCTGCTCTGGGCACAGGACCCTTACCCCGCGCGTGTCCCCTCCCACCCAGCGCTTCCCGGGCGCTCTTGGGCAATCGCGGAGGAGGCGAGGCCACTGTCCTCCGCAATCTGAGCGCCTTCTGCCCTCCAGCGGACACCCGCGCAACCCGCCGACGGGCTCAATGACTTTGGTGGGTCTCAGAAGCCCGCTGCCCGCCTGACCCAAGCAGCTACTGCTATTTTACTGAGGGAAACGGGGATCCAGCGAGGAAGGGACTTAACCAACACCACACAGAGCGTCGTTCATTCATTTGGCAGAACTCCTGCCAACGGCGCACTGAGCACCAATTCTGTGCTGAGCCCTGTTTTGGGTGCTGGAGGTCCAAGGATGCAGACACCGCCACTGCCATCTGTCCCTTTTTTTTTTCCCTCCCTTCTCCTCCTCTGCCTGCTTGTCTTCTTATTCTGCAGCTTTCTTTTGGGGACTCTTAACCCTGCTTGAGTTTTAACCACAGCCTGCTTCTTAGTAATTACCACCCTCTGTCTTCAACCCAGCCATGTGCGGGAGTCCCAGAGTTCCACATTTCCGACCTTTTCCAACCTCAGGCCCTAAAACTCAACACCTCTTAATCAAGTTCGTGACTCTTCCTGTGACTTCCACTTAAGGACACATATTCCCCCAGACCCTTCCTGCATCTGCCTGCCTTACGCCCTCTCCCCTTTGTAATTCTCAATGATCTAACCCTGGGTTCCCCTGCCCCATCCCAGGCCACTCAGCACTAGTTGTGTTTACATATTCTTTGGTGTAATTTTTATTTAATGTTTTTTATTCAACACCATATGTTCAACCCGCACCTTTTACAGTGCCTGATCCAGTGTGTGCACGAGAAACAACTTTTTCCCCGGGGTGTATGAATGAATGCATGCACACCATTTCAGTACAAATACAACTGCTTGAAAGGGAGTATAACCTAATTAGGACATGGGCTCTGGAGCCAGACTGCTTGGCCCTGTGGCATCCTGGCTGTGTGCCTTAGACAAGTTGCCCTCTCTGAGCTTATTTTTTTCATAAATGGAGATAACACCAACGATGATTTCAAAAGGTTGCTTTAAAGATTATGTAAGTTAATGCTCAGAGAGTACTTAACACAATGCTCTGGCATATAGTAAGCAATCAGTAAATACTTGCTTTTGCAATTATACACAAAAATACTCTGAGTCGCAAAAGCAAATGGGGAAGGCTTCACGGAGGAGGTGGCATTTGAACTGAGACTTCAAAGCTGAGTAAAATTTGCCAGACAGCATTGGTGGCTAGTCAAAATCACCAATGAATGAGAAAGTATTAAAATTGTTGAGAGAAATCCCAAGATAATTCAGGAATACTGGAGACCAGAGTGCAACAACAACAAACAAAAGCTAAATAAGTGTAGAGATTATACCAAGTTCATAGGTAGGAAGACCAAGCATTGTCAAGATATTTGTTCCTCTCAAATTCATCTATAAATTCATTCAAATTCTAATTAAAGTCCCAACAGAATTTTTATTTGACAAGCTAAATCAAAAAATTCAAACTTTTGCAAGGCGCCAAGAATAGTTAAGACACTTCTGGAGAAGTGGGGGCAAATTGCCTATCAGAATTCAAGATTCACGACATTATAGTAATTCATGTAATTATTAAATATTGGCAAGAGGATAGAAAAATAGATCAGTACCATAGAATAAAGAGCCTAGAAATAGACCCATGCTTACATGGAAACTTGATATAGAAGAGAGATTGCGTGGACTATTTGATGCCTCCTGGCAGTTGCTGGACCAATTAGGTTTTAGCAGTAGAGACATTTTTCTTTCACTAAATATGTTAGACACAGAAGAAAAGTTTGATCATGATATGTAATAAATTAATAAAGTTATTTCTGCTTTTTAAATTTGAGTCATTTAATTATTCCCAAAAGCTGAAATGAGAGTTCAATTTATGCATGCAAATTTATTTACCAAAGAAATGCTCTGCTTTTTAATCATACTCCCAACTTCACAACTAACTTAGAATTTTAGCCACATATTGCATTGCATGAAAACAAATGAAGTAATGAAAAAGAGCATATCAATTTATATCTTGTATTGAAAGCTTATCATAAAATGGATTAAGTATCAAGCACTTCACCTCAATGTGGCTGCTTTTAGGAACCTGTCATCAAGGTGCATTCTATATTTTATTTATTGGGTTTTAAAAATAGTATTCCTCAAAAATATGAATCCAAACATTACAAGGCATTTCTTGTCCCTAACTGAAAATAGGGACATATGTAAAACCAAAATTATTTTGGAATTTTACTTATAATGATACATAATATGCAATTGTGTGATGCAACTCTTATCCTCACCTTAATAATTTAATAGAACTTTCATCTTATAACTAAGGTAGTGAAAGTCTACTTTTTGGTATAAAAATTTTTAATTACATGTGTTTTAGCAATTTGACCTCAGTTTCAATATGTAGTTGTTACTTTCTAGTCAGAATTAGCATTGTGTACAATTTACATTTTTGAAAACTTACCAGCCTATGGATGAATTTCTAATAAATAGAAAATGGGGATGTTAAAGAAAATACAGATGAGAATTCTCTGGGATACAGTAAGGTGGCAGATGTATTTTTCAACAAAACAGACTACAGACAGGATACAAATATTGGAAAGTTTTTCAACTCCACAAAATCCAAGAACAACCAAATCAGTGCTGAGTCCAATATGCCATCTCTATAGCAAAGTCATTGATTTACAAAACTATCGATTGAGCAAAAGCTTCGATTTACAAAACCTCTAAAAAAATACACCACTAAAAATACACCCGCTTTTTATTGAGATATAATTAGCTTAAAACATATTAGTTTCAGATTATTCTATGTTTGTAAACATCACGAAATGATCACAGTAAGTGTAGTTATCATCCCTCAACATTACAAAAAAAATGTTTCTTGTGATGAGAATTTATAAGATCCACTCTCTTAGTAACTTTCAAATACACAATTCAGTATTTGTGTAGTCACCATGTTACATCCCCTTGACTTATTTGGAAGTTTGTACCTTTTGACTCCCTTCACCCATTTCACACAACTTCCCACCCTTGCCTCTAGCAACCTTTAATCTGTTCTCTGTATCTATGAGTAATTTTTTTAAATGTTCACATATAAGTGAGATTATATAGTATTTTTCTTCCTCTGTCTGCCTTGTTTCACTTAGCATAATATGCTTAAGCTCCATCCACGTTGTCACAAATGGCAAGACTGTCTTCTATATCCATTTTTATATCAATAGACACTAGCTTGTTTCCATATCTTGTCTATTGTAAATAATACTGCTATGAACATAAAGGTGCATATATCTTTTCAAATTAGTATTTTCATTTTCTTCAGATAAATACACAGAACTGAAATTGCCCAATATAATTCTACTTTTATTTTTTTGAGGAAGATCCATACTGTTTTCCACAGTGACTGCACCAACTTACATTCCCACCAACAGTGCACAAGGGTTCCCCTTTCTCCACATCCTCACCCACACTTACAATTTTTCTTTTTGATAATAGCCACTTTGACAGAGTGTGAGGTGGTATCTCACGGTGGTTTTGATTTGCATTTCCCTGATCAGTGATGTTGAGCATCTTTTCACATGTCTATTGGCCATCTGTATGCCGTCTTCGGAAAAATGTCTATTCAGACCCCCTGCTCATTTTTTAATTGGATAGTTTCTTGTTGTTATTGAGTTGTATGTGTTCTTTATATGTTTTAAATATTAACTTTTTATCAGATAATATGAGTGGTAAATATCTCCTCCCATTCGGTAGGTTGCCTTTTCACTTGTTAATGGGTTTCCTTTGCCATGCAGAAACTTTTTTGATGTAGTCCAACTTGTTTATTTTTGCTTTTGTTGTCCTTGCCTTTGGACTCAGGTCCAAAAAATCATTGGTAAGATCAATGTCAAGGAGTTTACCACCTATATTTTCTTCTAGGAGTTTTACGGGTTTAGGTCTTACGTTCAAGTCTTTAATCCATTTTGAGTTAAATTTTATGTATGGCATAAGATAGTGGTCCTCTTTCATTCTTTTACATGTGACTGTCTAGTTTTCCCAACGCCATTTATTGAAAAAACTGTCCTCACCCTGTTGTATATTCTTTCCTCTTTTGTTGTATATTAATTGACCACACATGTGTGGATTTATTTCTGGGCTCTCTGTTCTGTTCCAGTGATCTATGTGTCTGTTTTTATACCAATACCATACTGTTTTGATTACTATAGCTTTGTAATATGTTTCAAATCAGGAAATGTGATTCTTCCATCATTGTTCTCCTTTCTCAAGATTACTTACACCAATTAATCTTTATGAGAATACTAGTAAGTAGTTAAATAAGCTTAACATTTTCACGTGATCATCAAAGTTAACTTTGGAAAACTCATACAAATTAGTGCAAAGACTAAGTTTACTCTTAAAAATATTCATAGCTGTTATACTTTTGATGCTAGTTAGATGTCGAATGTCAAGTTCATTTCTTCAATTAAATTTATCTCCTAGCAGATACTACTGTACTTCATAGAGGGAATGAAGTGGGGAAGACATTCATTGTTCAGGAAAATTAGTCATAAATTTCAGTATATATGCATATGCACACTTACTAGAATGGCTAAAATAAAAAAATACTGATTAAGTACTGATGAGGCTGTGTAGCAACTGGATCTCTTATACATTGGTGATGGGAATAGACAATAGTACAGACACTCTGAAAAACAGTTTGACAGTTTCTTATAAAGTTCAACATACATTTACCATACAGCCCATCATCATACTCCTGGGTATTTATCCTAGAGAAATGAAAACTTATGTTCATACAAAAACTTGTATGTGAATGTTCATAGCAATTTGATTATAACAGCCCCAGGCTAGAAACAATCCACATGTCGTTCAACAGGTGAGTAGATAAACAGACTACACAATCCATCCATAGAGTAGAATACTACTCAGCAGTAAAAATGAACATACTTGGAGGGATCCCAAAGGCATTATACTGAGTGAAAAAAAGCCAGTCTCAAAAGGCAACATATGGTATTATTCCATTTATACAACATTTTGCAAGTGAAAAAAATTAGAGGGAGGCAGAACAGATCGGTAACTGCCAAGGGTTAGGGTTGGGGGAGAATATAACTATAAAAAAGTAAGTAAACATTTTTATATCGTAATTGTGGTGATGGATACCCTAATCTACACGTGATAACATTCCGTAGAATTACACACAGAGACACACACATACACACACAAATTGTGCATGTAAAAATCATTAAATCTAAATAAAGTCTGTAGTTGAGTTGGTAGTATTGTACCAAAGTCAATTTCCAGTTTTTAATAATGCTCTATGGTTATGTGGAATGCTGTATTGGGGCAATCTGGAGAACTGGTATATAGGAACTCTCTGTACTATTTTTACAACTCCTTACGATGCTAAAATTAAAAATGATTTTTAAATTGTAGTAAATAAAAATATATACTTTACACTGATCAATCCAGCCTCTCCAAGTTCATATTTTATGGCTGATACTGTAGCAAAGAAAATGGTATTACCGCTGAGATTGTGATATGAATAAGGGGTGCCTAGGAAGGCAGCTGATGAATAGATTTCTTGGACTTTGGATACTTTTGAGTCTTTTTGTTCGTATTTGGGCAGGGTACTCAGTGTTTCTACAGATAGGTCTGCTCTAACGATTGGTTACAAGACTGGCGTCATTTGTTTGCACACTTTAATTTGGGAACAGTTCTATTTGTAAACAAGGTTTGGTTACTAACAAGTCAGGGCCTGATTTGCTCGGAGTACTGGATGTTGCCATTCAAAGAGAGCATTGGTCAGCTTTCACTAGGTTAGGCTTGCAACAACAAATATTTACTCCCAGCTGCAAGTCGGCTGGGTGTCTGTGGTTTTGCAACTCTGCTCCTGGCTGTGGGTTGACTGGGCAGCTCCAGACTCATTCTGGACTGTGGTTCTGCTTCACATGCTCTCTCATTCTGAAACCCGGACTGAGGAAGCAGACTCCTTCAGGACATGCTGTTCTCCTGGTGGAGAGTAGGAACAAGAGGGCTGGTGACCCTTACAGCACAGCCAAAGCTTCTGCTCAGGTACAGCATACCATACATACAATGCTTACCTTCTACTAGCCGGACACAGCAAGTCACATGACCAAGTCCAAAGTCCATGGGGTGGGGAGATGTACTCTGTCTACCGGAAAGGATTGCAAAGGTGGGGAGGGAATTGTGTGCACATAATATGACCTACCACACATGATAAACATTATTAAGACCAAGGCACTTACATCTTTTAAAGTGATGTTGTGGAAACGCTATCAAATTATGTAAGTTACATGAGCTTGGGTACTTGAGTTACATGAATTCAGAAGTGAGATGGTTATTACAGGGATGCAAATTAACATAGCTATTCAAATTGGAAAATCGAAATCAGGCTTTTTTTGACAGAAAGTAAGTCTGATTTGGATGGTTAATTTGACATTGTTAATTAGACAAAAATAATGTTTTAGATAGTTCATCAGAAAGAGGGTTTATTTGGGAAAAGAAAAAACCACCACAGCAGTGTGGGAAGACGCAATTTCCGGAAGACCCCTCAACGTGCAAAACAGAGTCATCTCTCAAGATGGCTCCCTTATATACATCCCCCCACCCCCCTACCCCCACACCCCACCCCCACACACACAGAGGAAGTTAGAACCATAAGTTTAACAGGACGTCTGGACTAGAGAATAACAGGAAGCCCAGCTCCAGCCACAGACCTCCCCACTGCCTGGTCAATTTGCTTAAAATGCCAGTTCGCTTTTATCAACATTAAAGACTGACCTTGCTTGTTTGTTAATTTGTTGCTTTTTGTTTTATACCCCATATATGAGTGAAATGATATGGTTCTTGTCCTTTTCCATCTGACTTATTTCACTTAGCATGGTACTCTCAAGATCCATCCATGGTGTGACAAATGGCAATACTTTTTTATGGCTGAGTGGTATTCCATCATATATATATATATTTTGTTTGTTTGTTTGTTTGTTTGTTTGTTTTTGTTTTTTTCTTTATCCAATCATCCTTCAAAGGACAGTTTGTTTCCACGTCTTGGCTATTGTGAATAGTGCTGCAATGAACACAGGGGTCCATATACCAATGTTACCCCAATAAATTTAATTACAAACAATTTTTTAAAGACTCACATTGCCAATTAGGTTATATAGAGGATGCTTCCCATAAGCCAAATGAGCTAAATTTGCAGCTCAAACATTTTGACACAAGTATAGTTTAAAGCACATGATTAACAGAAAATGTTCTATTCTGTCAGATGTATTGAAATTAACAATATTTTCGTTTTCCCAACTCTTTCCAATTATATTGGGTCTTTAACAATGCCTCTACATGAAACACATATTTAATGATCATTTGAAAATCCTAATAGACCTTTTGGTGTACTTCTTGAAAGTTGAACCAAAAAAGAATCCTAAAAGTCTCAGCAACAAATGTTTTTCTGAGTTAGGTGATTTCCAATTCTTTGCTGTCAACAAAATTGAGTGAGAACCCCATCGAGCTGTCAACTGATACAACAGCAAACATAATTTTCTGTGATAAATCATTATATGATTTTTGGTGAATTTGGTGTAACTTGGAAAAAGTTAATAGAATTAAGAAACTCTGATCTTTAAAAATCTTCTATTGCTATCTGTTCATTCATATGAACAAAGTTGCTCAGAGTTCACATCTGTAACAGAAAATAAGGATAGAATCAATGTTGAATCCTGCTTTATCCAGGTATATAAGTAACATACATCCTTCGACAATTGACAATAAAAAATCCCCATCAACCTATTGTGTTGCCTTTCCAATCAAATTTTACTTTTTATGTATTATAATTATCAAAATCTGTGTTACATTTATGTTGCTTTGGTCAAATGTATACTAATAATTGTTGTCATAATTCAAAACAGAAGATAACTTTAACACTTAGAGTCTGTTATAAGAAACTTTAAAACATGAGTATCTCGATTTATACACATATTTTTATGCAGAGAAATAAGATTAGAAGACCAATAGAAGACTTCGAATGAAAAATATGTTGAGAGGTTTTATGAGCTAAATAGAATGGAAATATAAGATACATGGGAAAAATACGTAAAATTTTGGTCTGTTAAGGAAGAGCTTGAGTATTTTTTAAAGTGGATAATAGCAAGTATCAAGTTACTATGATACGCAGATTCCATTGGATGCATCTTAAAAAGTGAAGTAATAATTTTATTTTTAAATGATATGTATAATAACCAGACATGACATTCTTTGCAACTATTAGTTTTAACCATATGAAATTATTAATATTCAACCATTTTCAACCTACAAATAAAGCATTCATATGGTTAAAATAATAATTAAATTTATGGAAAAAAAATTTTAGATGCCAACTTAAAAATGTGGAAAGAGATACGTAAGCTTTCCAACATTATCTTGGGGAGCATATGAGCCAAGAAGTTCAAAGACCACTGCCCTTAAAAAAATCTTCTCTTGCGCGTATGTACAAGGAGACATACAAAAGAAAGTTATGGTAATAGTGTTTGCAAGAGCAAAAAATTGGAAACGTCCAATAACAGGAAAATGAATAAATGAATTGGGGTATTTTCATGCCAAATTTTTATATAACGCGAAAAATGAAGGAATTAGAGGCATACACATAAATATGAATGAAGCTTATGAGTATTTGGTGAAAGTTTACAATATCTGATAAAAGAAATAAGTTACAGAAGAATACTTAGAGTGTGTTAATGTTTCTAAATTTAAAACATGCCATATAATACTACATTTTGCTTAGGGATACAAACGAAGTAGTAAAAGTATAAAGAATATCAATATAAGTAAACACCAAATTTAGTCTAGTTTTAACCTGGTGGGGAGGAGGCCTGTGATTAGAGAGAGGACTTCACCTGTATCTGAAATGCTTTATTATTTTAGTTGAGTTATGGATACAGAGATGGTTATCATATTATGGTAAAAATATGGTAAATATTATGGGGGAGTGGAGTAAAGACTGAGAGAAAGCAGCACAGGGGTGGCAAAGCTGTACTGTGTGTTTTTAAGTCAGGCAAGTACGAGTATCTTTTGATCACTGTGTATATAAATGATGTCTGAATTAAAATGTGAGCTTTGATCCCTTTTCCAAATTGGTGCTGGGTCCAAAGTTTTATGTCATGAAATAGTAATAAAGGCCTTGACTGGCTGGAAATCACAGATTTCTCTGGGCTGAGTGAGGATTCTAATTTTCCCCTTTGCTCTAATTATTTTCCAATCAGCTTATTGTGAACATTTTTAAACAAAGGAAAAAGTTGAAAGAGTACATAAGTCCATCTTATGTACATTGTTCCTGAAAATAGAAACATGCACTCCTATTTTATGAGATTGACATAACCTCAACACCAAAACCAGACAAGGGCAGTTCATAAAAGGAAAAGCCACTTTTTATCAGGATAACCAGCAGAGCATCAAAAATGTCTTTATTCTACACCCATCCTTAATCACATTTGGTTGAATATAGAATTCTATGCTGAAAACCACTTTTCCCTCATAAATTTAAAGGCATTTCTCTATTGTCTTTTAATGTCCAGTGTCACAATTAAAAAGTCTAAATCCATTCTTGCTCTTGATTTTTTTTTTTTAAAGGAAATCTGTAGAAATCCTCTCTGGAAATTCACAGGATCTTCCCCTGTTCCCACTGCTCTGAAATTTCATATTAAATGCTTTTTTATCAAGATGTTGACTTTCCTTGTGCTGAGCAAGTTCTGGAAACGTTTACTAAATTATTTCTTTGATTATTTCCTCCTCTCCAATTTCTCTATTCTCTTTCTGGAATTCCTATTATTTGGATGTTGTATCTCCTGAACTGATAATCTAATTTTCTTATTATTTCTCTCCTAATTTCCTTTCTGTTTGTCTTTTTGCTTTATTTGGGGGAAGTGTTCTCACCTCTACCTTCCAAGATTTCTATAGAGTTGGTTTTTTAAATGTCTGCTATTACATTTTTAATTGCCTTTTAAATTAAAAGGAAATTTAATTAAAAATTTTTGTTCTTTGAATAGTCTTTTTTATATCATTCTCTTCTTGTTTCAGAAAGTATCTTTTAAAAAATATTTCTGAGTATATTAATGTCAGTTCTTTTGAAGACTTTTCATTATGATATTATTTCTAATAACAAAAAATGGAAAGTTATAAATCTTAATTCACAAGAGAATGGTTTAACAACTTGGAGCATAGTTATACAATTAGGCAATTAAAATAAATAAACTAGACCTACATGTTTGAATGTGGATAAATCTCAAAGACATAATGCTGGTGGGGGGTAGTAAGCTATAGAAATATTTTAACTCCATTTAAAATATATGTACATTTTAACAATATGCATAAACAATATTACACATTGTTTATGGGTCCATACATATGTAGCAAATGTTTAAAAACTATGCAAGGGAATAATAAACTCCAAATTCAGGAGAGTAGTTATATATGAGGAGGCAGGGAAACAGAATTAGGGTACACAGGAGACCTCAGCTGTTATTTTTTAATATTTTCTTTCTTAAGCTGAGTAGTGGATGAACAGATATTCTTTTTTTAGTTTTGATATTTTTAAAAAATTCATAATGTGTTTTATTTATATAAAAATAGTGAGGGGATTAGTTCAAAAACTAAACTTAAAGTTTATAGAAAGATCAAATTTTATTTAAAATAGAAATAGGGAACCTGGAAAGTGAGGTCTCTGCTTAGAAATGTTAGAAAAAAAAAAAAAAAAAAAAAAAACAAGGACAGCAGAGAATATATCAACAAAACCCTAGCTGTCATTTACAAGATGTAAGTATAATAAATAACCTAGTTTTGCTTAATTTCAACGAAAAAGGAACTTTTGGTTCAGTGCCCTGAACATGATTTTAGGAAAAATAATCAAGAAAGAATTGCAAGAGAGGGGAAATTGTGCAAGCAGAGGGAATATTTCTTAGTACACTAAAATGATTTCCCTTATTATAATCCCTAAAGAGTGGATATATGAACCTAATTTAGAATTGATATGTGCAGTACTTTTCATCTGCCTTGGGGATGGTTCAGGTGACCCCCAGGAAGGATGGGTAGGGAAAGAAGGAGACAGAGAGGGGGAGTTTGGGATTGCATAGAAACGTGAGTGTTCTCCCAACCACGTGCCCTAGAATGTCCTGGTTACGTGCAACATCTGGTACTTCTTCCCACCAACAGATACTGTCAGGGTAAAATGAGCCAGTGTAGTCTGATCAGCATGGCCTTACTCGCTTCTCCCATCAGCATCCCCACATGGAAGTGCCCCCAGAATGAAAGATGACAGAATCCACTCTCCTAGTGACGTTTCTAATCTCGCTATTCATGATCATCACTGTGGTCATCACTGCGGCCCCCTGTTCTCTCTGCTGCTCTCCCCGCCCCTTTGTACCACACTACACAGGGTGGAGATGGTCCCAAGAAGGAACTAGAGCAAGATAGTCAACAGCACTAAGCAGATTATTTTAACAACAAATGAATTACCCTACCTCTTCCCATTCCCCAGAGGCACATACTTGCAACAGTACTACTAGCACTTGCTTCCAGTATTTATCACCACATTTCTAAATAAAATAATTAAACTGCTATTTCGTAACTTGCCAATTTTAGAAACTATTTATTGACTTCCTATAATCAAAGGTAAGTATTCAGCCCTCTTGCACAAATCCTACCATGTTGCAACCACCCATTTCTCCTTTACTTCACCATGTCTTCTCAATATAGCATAGCAACATTTTGGTTAAATCGGTATTTAAATTATTAGGACAACGAAATGCTTCCAAACAAGCTAAGAAAAATACTGAGGACAAGGTGAAAATGGGATGAACAACTTGGATTTCTGGTTAAATATGGTGACTTGAACACAGGTATTTAATTCTGTGCCCTCCTCAACTCCTCTTAAAATGATAGAACTACAATACAGAAATGGTATGAACCACAAGTACAAATAGGAGCAGAGAAAAGAAAGCAAAGCAATGTTGAATGATGGAGGAATAGCTGATTTGGCAGAGAGGAAAATGCAAAAACAAAGATGCTTCTTGTGGGATACTGATGAGAGCATACGTTCATTCACTCATTCATTCATTTAATAAGTGCTGAGTGCCTAATACGTCCTAAGCAATGTTCTAGTCACTGGAGAGAGAGTAGTGAACAAAAAAGACAAAAATGCCTTCCTTTATAGAACTATACTTCAGTTGAAAAAGAGATATATAAAAAAACACATCAAATATATAGGGTGATTGGGGGGGAAACAAAGAATGAAAGTAAAATATGAAATGTCACGGAATGGAGCAGAAATGTTTTATGGGGTGGTCTGGAAAGGTCTTACTGAGATGTGTCTTTTAAGGAAAAACCTGAAAGAAGTGAAGGAGCTGATTCCTGGCCTAAGAGACTTCTAGGCTTCCATTAGTGAACAGCTAATACAAATGCCCACCTGCAGTGGAGGTATGCATGGTTTTAGTTCATTGAACAGTAAAGAGGCCAGTGTGACTGGAATGGAGTGAGCGAGTCTGATAGGACTGGGATATGAATAAGAAAGACAACACTTGTGGACACCTCAAGATGGAAGCAGAGGAATTTCCACTTCCAATGTGGCCAAGTAATCTCCTATAGGACTGACATTCCTATATATAATAACTGTAAATTCTGGGGAAAATAAATTTCTTTTTTTCTTGGAAAAACAGCTACCTGAAGGCACAGAAGAGAAAAAACAAAACAAAAACAAAAAACAAAAGAGAAAAAGACAAAAACAAAAACAAAAAACAGCACTACCCGACACTTGGAAAAAGCCTAACATTAGTTAACACTTGGGGGAAGAGAAATGGGTGAGTTTCTGTTTTCACAGCTTTTAGTCTAAAGGCAGGCCGCCTAAAGCTTAATAGAAAATCCTCCTTCTTTCTGGCCAGAGAACAACCACCAGTTGGAAAGTGATGGGTAAATCTCAGAAACAAAAGAGTGTCATAAAGAGGGAGCCTTAAATTCTGCATATAAACTCCTCCCAAATCCCTGGATGATCCCTGAATTGCACATACAAGAGGCAGATTTAAACAACCTGGCTATAGATGAAAAGCTAAACTGAGCTTTGAGATTCAGTCTGCATTTGCACCCAATAAGTTAATTGCCTGCTTAAAAATAACTCGATACTTTTTCAGAGGACTATAACAGAATCCAGAATCTCTACAACATAATATTCACCATGTTCAAGATTCAATCCCACATTGTTTGACAAACACAAAAACAGATAAATGGGACCCATTCTCAAAAAGAAAAAAAAGAAAAAATACAATCAACACAGCCCAACTCTAAGATGACTTATAGGTTGTAATTAGTAGAAAAAAAATCTCAAAATTTATTGTAACCATGCTTGATGACATAAAAAATTGTTTGTAATAATAAACAGATAGGTAATCTCAGCAGATAATTAAAAACTATAAAAATAAATCAAGTAGAAGTTCTAAAATTGAAAAATACAATATCTGAAATTAAATATTAACAACACATAGATGACAAAGAGACAGTGAACTTGAAACTAGATGAATAGAAACTATCCAATCTGAAGGACACAGAACAAGATGAAAAAAAGAGAACCGAACCTCAGGGACTTGTAGGGAAATATCAAAATGTCTAACATACATTTAATCCGGGCTATAGAAAATGAGACGAATAATGGGGCAGAAAAATATTTGCCAAAAATGACTGAAATTTCCCAAAATCTGGCAAAAGTCATAAACTTAAAAATACAGAAAGCCCAGCAAACCCCAAGCAGGATAAAAATGAAGAAAACTATACCTAGCTAAATCATTATCAAATTGCTGAACACCAAAGATAAAGAGAAAATCTTCACAGCAACCCAAGAAAAATGACAGATTACATACAGGGGATTCTCAATTCAAATGACCAGGGACTTCTCATCAGATACTATGGAGGGCAGGAAACATTTTCAATATTCTGAAAGAAAAAAAAAAATCAATATCTGTCAACCCAGAATTCTATATGCAATGAAAAGAGTCTTCAAAAATTGAGACAAAATAAAGTCCCTTTTAGATAAAAGAAAACAAAGAATTCATTGCCAAAAGACCTACGCTACAAAATAGTATATAAAGTGCTTTGGGTTGAAGGGAAATGATAGCAGATGGAAACATGGATCTGCAATTAAAAACTCTAGACACTGAGGCTCAGGTACAGTTTCTGGTTGACGATATATCTATGTGCTGGAAAGATGGCACATCCCTGAGGACATGGACGCTTCACATTTGGGAGCCGGCCAGACCTCACCCTGTGCCTCTCCACTTGGCTGGGCCTGGTTTGTATCCTTTATGATAAACTATAATCATAAGTATAGCCCTTTCCTGAGTTTTGTGAGTTATTCCAGTGAGTTATTATACCTGAAGGGGTCGTGGAAACCCCCAAATGTGTGGCCAGTTCATCAGAAGTGAGCATAACCTGAGGACCCCCAAGCTTGTGGCTGGTGTTTTCAGAGGGTAGTGGTGATCCCAGAATTTGTAGCCAGTCAGAAGTGTGGGTGATTTGGGAATCCCTAAAGCTGCAGCTGGTGATTAAAGTGAGGTCTGTCTTGTGGGGGATTGTCCCTTTATCATGTGAAATTTGATTGAACTCCAGTGGTTAGTGTCAGAATTGTATTGTATACGGGTACATGATTTCTTTAGAATTCATCCAGCTATTTAAAGCAAAATTTATAACATTGTCAGGTGGGGCTATGGATAGCACCTAAGGTGACCATACCATGATTGAGATCTAAAAAAACACCTGGGAGAGAGACGAGGCCCTTGAACACCATCCCTGAAATACCCCTTTGGGGCACCAGGGAAATGTCCACTTGGGGACAAAGAGGGGAGCTGTGATTGCTGATTGGATGGGAATGGGAGGGGGGAGTGAGGGAGGTGGGGCTTTAACCAGGAAAAGGCACTGAGAATGAGGGGAAACAGACCTTTGACAGAAGAAAGGGAAGGGAAAAGTACTCGGGACCACAAATGCAGACGAAAGGCCGTGGAGCTGCTGCTTCTTGCCCATGAGTTTAATGACAAGCTTCCTCCCCTTTGCATGCCAACTAAGCAGGGCATCCCCTGACTTCGCTGTCCAGCCAGGCCTGGAGTCTGCCCCAAACACAATCACACATATTCCCAGGCTTGAATTCCATCCAGAGACTAGTCATTTGGTGCAATTGCATGTGGTCTGAAAAACAAACTCCCACCCACACATGTCATACTTGGGGAGACTGCAATCTCTATGATCACGTCTCCAAGGATTAAGGCCCATTCTGACCACAGGATTCCTTCTAAAGGCACGACCGACCCACAGAAGTGGGCACAATTCCACCATGTAATTTTCGTCTGGGAAGTGAAATACCTCTGTCATTACATCATTGTCCTTAGCACAGCGATCCCTTGAAACAATAAAGCCTAACCAAGATCCCTTTTCAAAGCCAATTATTGAAATAACCTTCTTTTAATATTCTCTCCCATCTCCCATGACCTTGCACAGCTTGCACACTATTTCTTGTTATATCCTCAAAACAACGCATTGAGGTGTATATTATTATTCCTGCTTCCTGCTCCAGCCCAAACTTTCTGCTTTTCCTTTTCCTCTTATAGTGAAAGATTAACATTGGGCAGCCCAGCCAAATTAGTCTGAGTGATTGGTTCCCGGTGACAACCCTTACCCTCCTCCCCTGACCCACAGGCCTGACACAAAGAGACTGTCGGAAACTCCTGACAGCTGCCAAGTGGGTAGCAACAGTGTCCTGGAGAGGAATTTTAAGCTCACAACAGAGCATTTCTCATCTCGTCTTTTATGGGATTGGGGTTGGGGAGGGGTTGGTGACCAGCCAAAGACGGCGGCAGAATGATGAACTCATGCAAGCCCACAGCACTAATTGACATGGTGGTGGAAATGGGGACACGCTTTGGTGCCAATCAGAATGTGCCTGGTTCCACATTCCAGTTAAAAATAGTGATGGCTTAGGAGCAGGCACGGTGGTCAAAAAGAAATTTTACTTTATCTGTAATATTCTAATTTTTGGAAGAAAGCAGAACCATGCATTCATTATAAAATTATTTTATCTTTAAAATTCAGAAGAAAATGGCCATTGCTGCTACTCTGAGAGCACTCGGGTTCCGAGGTGGGATGGGGAGGGGTGGGGGGAAGATTTCTAACTTCTGCTGTAATTACCTCAGAGACACATCCTTCACGTCCATTCAGATCAGCCAACATTTTGATCTCCCACTACTGCGAAGCATAGGGCTTCACTGCCTGCTAGGTACTAGGCATGTGGGACCCTCTGGCAGAAGGTGATGAGTCTCAAATCACCTACACCCGTGACTGGCTGGCGCGAGTTGGGGCAACAGACAGACAAGCAACTAACCGTAAGCAGAGACAGAGGGGGCAGGTCCTAGGTCGGTGATAACATCAGAGTTGGCCCTGAAGAACTGGTGGGATTTTGATATGTAAGGGAAGGGGCGGTGCAGGGGTGGGAGAGTCTGGAAAGAGGGAACATCTTGAAAGAAAATTAGGATTAGATGAAAAAACTCAGGGTCATTTCCAATTCCACCCCTAAGGCCCCCCCATCACTGATTCCTGTCTTCGGGAATGTCTCACCTTTGCACCCCTCTTTACATCTCTACCACCACCACCCCTCCATTCTGGGGGTATCTCAGCAGGACACGTGCGTGAAAGCTCAGTTCTTTTCACTAATGTTGATAGTCACAAAACTGCCTGGATGTCAGAGGGATTAAGGAATTTGCCCGATGATAAGGGAACCAGGTTGCTAACCTGGGTCTCCCCCGAACACCAGCTGTAAAATAAAATGAATGGTGTCTTGCTCAGGTACATACACCCCTGACTCAGATCAACCTGGTTTGAATCCTAGCTCTGACATTCACTGTGTGACCTTGAGCAAGGCACTTAACCTCTCTGTGCCTCCATTTCTATAGGTTCAAAATGGGACTAATAATTCTTACACCAAAGCTGTTGGGCAGATTAAAAAAGATAATGCCTGTAAAATGCTTAGTATAAGGCCTGGAACATAGAAAGTGTTTACATGTTTATTTGCTATTACCTCCTATCATTTTTATCATTATTATTACTGCATACTGTTTCTCATTCAATACCTGAATTTTAGAGTCTGGCTGAAGGCTTCAGGCCATGTCTGAGCCTTTTCTTTAATCCCGTTATCCTCCTCAGAAAAGCTGCTCTGACCCCATTTGCTGACTTCACAAGAATTCTCGGCTTGCTTGTGCCTTCGTTCGATACATGGTTTGGAATTCTTCTGTTAGCACAGCTGTTTCTGGAGTCTGGGAAAGTTCTGAGGACCCCAGGGGGGATACACATTAGAGGGGTCCAGCGTAGGGATATGTAAGCAGCCTCCATATCCTGTTCCCACATCCCCAAAGCACCCCATCCAGCAAACCACCATCCCTTCTCCTCCTGTGTGCTACCCTGGGCTGGTCCAGATGAGGAGCTTGTCTGAACCTCGGCTTGGGTGGGCTTTCTTTTGAGCTCACCTACAGCGGGACATGAAAGGTGGGTGCTCACCGAATCCTAGACCCTCCCAGCCTTACTCCTGAGGCCGGATCCCCTCCATCCCTGACCTGTTCAGGGACACAGTAGTGACCAAGACGAAGCTCAGGGTATCCTGGGACTTCCACCCACTGACCCCAGCTCTCCCCTCTGCAGGAACCCAGCCCCAGTCTTTCTTCCACGAAATCACGCGTCTTTCCCCACACTGCACATCTCCATTTCCAGAATCTTCAATGAAGCTCATCTGCCCCCATCCTCTTATTCTTCAGATGGGAAAGCCAAGAACCAAGGCTGGAGTCACACTGCTGGCCCTAGAACTCAGAACCAGCCTTTTCTCCTACACCAGTGGCTCCCAACTTCTCTGCACACTGGAATCACATAGGACCTTTCAAAAATTCCAAAGTCCCAGCTACATGCCAGACCAATAAAATCATACTCTCTGGGGTTGGGCAGGCATCAGTGGTTTTCTGGAAGTTCCCCCAAGCCATTCCAATGGGTAGCCAAGTTTGGAAGCTACTGCCCTCCCACCCCGGGGACTGGGGTCTGGGAAAGTTCTGAGGACTCCAGAGGGGATACATCACTAGAGTGGGTCTATTGCGCAGGCAGAGTAGGGAGCCCCAGCAATGGCCAGGCCCCATGCTAAGTGCTTTAAGTATTAACGATTCTTGCCTCAGTGATCCCTTTTTGATTTCTGATGTTCTGGACGTTAGGAGGAACGTCTTCATATCTTAGTGAAAAGCCGTTATGTATTTATCAGCTATTATAAAGTTATGTATACAGTGTGCTCACTAAAGTTGAAATAAAAGGCTCAGACAAATGTGCAAAACCACAATCAAAATTCTCTAACTACACACTAATATCTTAATTATGTTTATAAACAATAAAGGTGAATGTTGAAGCTAATTAAAGATGGGCTTGATTTTTTTTTTAATAAATAAAATTCCAGGAACTAGAAATACACGTTAAATCCCCTTTAAATTTTTCAATATATAATATCCAAATGTTTCTAATGGAGTTGAAATTTGCAAATTTTTCAATCCCCATTGAACAATCAGGTACACACTGTTTTACCATTTTTATTTATCTAACTAGTTGCGCCCTAATTCTCCCTGTGAAAAGAACCCAAGCAGTCAAACAAATGTTCTACATTCACTTGATTCAATGATGCATATGTAATTTTGGATATGTGTTGCTTTTAACAGAACTGGATGTCTTTGACTCGCAAATCTTTGAGTCAATGAGTCCAGTCATTTTAACTGTCCGGGTCGTAGACTTCTTTTGAGTGTTCGCTAAAAACATCGGCTCTTCCCCAGGAACAAGCACATACTCACATGAAAGCAATTTTGCACACAATTTCTTGGAGCACCTGGACTCCTAAAGCCCCCTGGACTCCTAGAGTCCAAAAAACGAGGAAACAAAAGCACAAAAGGCTAAGGTGACCTCAGCTGTCAGTTAATTACATTCTCAAAGTCCAGTCTCCCAACCCTATGGCCATTCAAGGAGAGACAAGCCGAGGGCTGCTTTGCCTGGTGCAAAGCCTGATTCTGCTGCCTATTGGCTGTGCAGTGTGCAAGTTATATATCACGCCATGGTTTCTTTATCTGAAGACGGGGACGATGAAAAGAGAAACATTTTCACTGGCCTCTGTAGGGACAGTTTCCAGGCTCTCGACAGAGGGCAGTTTCCAGGCTCTCGACATCACATGGGAAGGTGCTGGCTCGGGTAGATGGCCATCAACTCTGATCAGATGGCCATCAGCTATGATCAGATGGCCGTCAGCTGTAACTAGTTGGCCATTAGCCACCAATATAACGCCGTAGCTACACTAGCAACTGTGGATTGCGGCTAGCAAGTGGAATTAACAAGCGGATCGTGGATTGCGGGTCGTGTTGATCCTACTTCTTGTGTCTCACCCGGCCGCCAGCGAGACTGGGGAGCAGGGAGACCCCTCATTGGGGTACTGGCAGATGTTTGCTTTTGTGTCTCAAGCAGCCACCATCGGAATATAGTGGTATGACTCCCCTATCTATGGCTCCCTTGTTGCCCCTTTTTGGCCTCACCGTATTCCGTGTCCACCCCTGAGAGCGGGACCAGAGACCCTGCATTACAGCCTATCACCTTGTTAGTGTTACAGACGTGTTTGCTCTAATTATTTACAAGAAAGAGACACTCAGGGAGACAGGAAGCTGTCCTCTGTCACCAAGCCGCTAAGTGACGTGGCCCAAAGCCTGCAGTCTCAGGACACACCACCCTGCATCCCCACTTCCTCCCAGACTCTGTTTTCAAAGCCGTCACCAACCATGACTAGAGTAAGGGGCAGGAAGTCCAGGAGCTGCTCTCAGGCAGCAGCCTTCAAGTTTAACACTGCAAGCTCTCTCTTTCCTGTAGAGGAAGGACAAGCCACAAGAGCAGGAGAGAGAGCAAGGTCAGTGTTTTGGGGAAGGGCATGGAGAGACCCAGGTACAGTGAAGCCGACCTGGGAGAGGGGAGGGGCTGCTGCCCACCTGGCCTCTGCCTCCCCACCTTGGGTCATAGAAACAGCTGGGACAGCCACAGGGATGACAGCACAGGCCGCGGGAGGCAGCAGGGGCAGGCTGGGCTGACCACACTGCAGGGGGGCTTCCTGGGAGTGTCCAGGCACAGGAACCTTGGAGCAGCCCTGGGCTGAGAATTCTGGCAAGCCCCTCCCTCCCTGGAGCTGTGGGCTGGGCTGCTGTAACACTTTCAGTTTTGTTTCTGCAAGAACAGAAACTCAACAGGAAGACTCTGGAGACCAGAGCATGGAGGGAGCGTTGGAAGTGTGCAGGAACTGGTAAGGGATTGCTTCTCTGGCAGCTACCTGCCTAGGGAGAGGGGCAGACAGGATGTGGCTCTTTCTGACATGAGGAAGGGTCCTGGCATAAATATGACCGGGAGGGACAGTGTGGGTACTGTGGGGCCATAGGGAAGAAAGGCTTAAACTCAGGAGATCTCTGAGATGAGGAGATGAGAAGTGGGCAGCGTTACTGAACCCCGCTCTCCCATCCTCCCCCTCAGAGAGTCTAGACTTTCGAGGACAGTCCTGAAACCTAATAGCCAAGTTAATTGTGCATGGGCTACCCATATTTGTCAGACTTCAGGTCCTAATTTGGGGTTCTGATCAAATGGTCTTCACACCAATCTGGGACCATTCCCCACTCACCTTAAGAAGGAGACGTGGGGCGGGGTAAGGGGGACCGAGCCGGAGTCCAGGCCCACACCCCTAACTCAGGGGGACGTGGCTCATTTGAAGGGCCTCACTGTCGAAGCTCCCTACCTGTAGCAGGAACCAGGGGGCTTCCTTCCCAGAGAGCTTTGCTCCAGCCAGGTCCTCCTGGCTCTTGGGTGTATGGACCAGCCCAGGAGGAACAGCTGAGAGGACAAGGCAAAGAGAGGGGCAACAATAGAGGAAGGGAGAGCGGAGCAGCCTTGATGCCACCTGGCTCTCATTATCATTGGGGCCTTGAGGGCTACAAGCTCTGAGTTTCCTTTCTCCCAAGCTGCCACAAGCAAGAGCTGATTGAAATGAAAGGAGGCATTTCTTGGTGATAAGGAGTGTTAAGAAGCACGCTGCCCAGAAACTGAGAGGTTTAGAAGCTTGTGTTCTCTGGGGTCTCCAAGAAGGGACTCGGGGCCTCTCTGTGGGTTGCACAGGTGAGCCTGGAGGCAGGGAGTAGGCAGATGGACTCTCACTCCCCGAAATGTGGAGATTCTGAAAGTGGGCATTGCCCTTGCAGGAAGTGTGGGCGTGCCAGGGCTTGAGTCCCCACAGGCTGTGGGCCAAGCAGGGGAACACTTGAAAACAAGACAAAATATTGGAGAGAATTTGATATTTGCTATTCCATGTTTTAAACAGCTTTACCGAGGTATAATTGACATAAGTTGCATTTATGGTACATTTTTAAAGAGCACCATTTTTAAAGAGCACCATTTGACATATGTATATACCCATGAAACCATCACCACAATCAAGATCATGAAACTATCCAGCACCCCCAAAAGTTTCCTAATGCCCCTTTGTAATCACTCCCTCCTGCTCCTTCTCGCCCACCCCGACTAGCCCGGGCAATATGATAACTTTCTAGAGCATGCTTACACTTATTTTATGATTTTGCATTTCTGACTTGAGACCAACATGGGGAAGGAAGACAGGTGGCGTCAACATCATATTTTCAGGGCTTGAGGCCTGAAAGATCTTAACCCAGCTGCCCTGGGTGTGAAATATGGCTCCATGTTTTATACCATGAAATAAACCTGTTTTTCTCCCCCCTTGATCCTGCAGCAAAAGAAGTGTGGCCACTGCCCATTTGAACCTCCATGAAGCCCACTGCGTGCTGTTCCTGGCGCTCTGTCCAGAGTGCAAGGAACCCGTCTCACAGGCGCAGATGGACGAGCACCGCAAGAACGGGCACCAGCAGGTGAGGAGGCCGAAGGAAGGACAGAAGTGGGAGCCCTGGGCGTCAAGGCAGAGTCCGGTCCTTGCTGCAGCAGCGGCTTGGCTGCCGTGGGCAAGTCATTTAGCCCTGGCATGCGTCGGCCCGCCTCTATGAAGTGGGCATAGTAATTCTGCCTTTCTCACACTAAACTGAGTCTACCCTCGGTTTTCCCATTCCCAACCCTTTCCCTACAGGCTCATGGGTTTGGCAGAGGCAAGGGGTCCCGGTTGCAGGGAAGGCTGAATGTTCTTTTGAGATTTGTAAAGAGGGAAAGCGGGAAATGAAAGCTCTAGAAGGCAGTCACAGCCAAGGTCAGTCCAAGTCTGACTTTTCTCACCTGCTCTTTCATGTCAGTCCCTCCTGGGACCGCTTGTCTATCTTTCTGGAGATCGTCAAACTCAGACATCCGTTTCAACTCAGCGGGTACCACAAACACTTTTTGAACACGGGGCTGGTGCCACAGGGAGACTGAGGTAACCGTCCCTGGCCCCTAGGAGCTCACAAACCCAATCCTGCAACACCTGAGCCAAGGCAGACGTGGAGGAAGGCTGCACGTGCTGGGTGGGACCCGCGTTTCTCTCTCTGTGTTTAGGTCGGGTGTGCGATGTGCCAACAGAGCATGCAGAAGCACTTGCTGGAGTTTCATGAGGTGAGAGTCAAGTGTGATTCACCCTTTACGGCCAAGCAGCCAACCTGGGAGGAGCGGGAGGGGAAAGAGCAGCCAATAATAAAGACTTGCACCTGACCTCTCTCCTCACCCAAGTAGGCTTGGCGAGCAATGGAGAACTAGCTGGCCATAGGGACACACAGCCTCCTATCCTCCAGGTGCTGGTCAGAAGTGCTTGCCGTGGGCCATGGGCCCACGACAGTCCCTATTCTGGCCCTTCCCATCTGCTTTCTTATTGGCTTTAATCCCCCAAGAAAATAAGCTCGTATCCCCAACCCGGCCGCAGTGGCTGCAGGCCCGAGACCATGCCCACCCTGCCTGCCTCCCTGCAGACCAAGGAATGCCAGGAGCGCCCTGTTGAGTGTAAGTTCTGTGAGGCAGCCGTGCGTCTCAGCAAGCTGGAGATCCACGAGCACCACTGTGGCAACCGGACAGAGCCCTGCCCGGACTGTGGCCAGCTCATCGTGTGCCAACTGCGGGCCCAGCACAGAGATGAGTGTCAGAGTGAGCAGGCCCAGCTCGGGAGAGGTGAGCAGTGCAGGCTGGGAGGGAAAGGGAAGCTTCCAGGAAAGGGAGCCTCTCTGGATGGGATGCAGGGAATGTAGGCAGGTGCTCTACAGGACATGGCATGTGTATATGACAGGTACAGAGGTCTCTAATTCACCCGGTTATTGTGGTTCTAGACTGCGTACTCGATTGGCCTTCTTGTGTGTCTGCCGTGAGCTTCAAAGGACTGGCCCAGGGAGACTGAGAGGCAGGGGGTGGGGTCCTGAAAGCCACGCAGATGGGTGCAGAGGCAATGGGGGCCCTGCCAAATAGGAGGCTTCCTTGGAACTCCTCCAGCATGATCCTAGCCTGGCAGAGATCCACCTGCATCCTCTTACACACGAGAAACCCATATACAACATGGAGCAGGGGCTTGCGAGAGGCAGAAATAAAGCTGGACACCCGAGTTTCCCAACACCAAATCTGGAGCTTTTTCCACCAGCAGCAGTGGACCAAAGAAAATGAGCTGTAGCTCCTGATCTTTGGGCCTACGTGGTGGCTCCCTGATACCATTTCGTGTTCTCTGGACCCAGCTACGTCTTTATGAGGTGCTTTAACAGAAGACAAGCCATCAACGTGACAGATCTTCTGTTGACTTCACTGGTGGTTTTAGTAACGTGGTAACACATGGAGAGCCTAAAACCTCTTGGACAGTGAATCTCTCCTGGTAAACAATCCACCCAAGGTCAACACTGGCAAAGGAAAACCTGGAATGCTTGACGTTTGTGTACATTTCCTTCATTCCAGCATGGCTGGGCTTTAACACAACCCACACAGCTTCACCAATAGAACACAACTTCAACAAGACAACACAGCACAACACAATCAACAACGATATGTACAACAACACCTAATTTGATCCCGGAGCTCAGAAATTGTTCAAGTGAAAGAACAGTCAGGTGGGACTGGATTGGCATCCGTGGTAATGGTTCCCTTCGTCTCCTTGGAAACCAGTCCTGTTCCAGGAAAATATGTCTTCATTCGGGTCATGTGCTTCCCTGTGTGAAACTCTGTGGCCATAAAGGAAGTGATGTGGGTGATTCGGCCAAGGGTAGCCTGTGTGGCTGAGGACAGTGGCAGTACAGGACACTCATGGCCAAGCCAGCCCAGGACAGTTCATAGTTATGACTACAGGCCATGTACACAGTTGTGGGACAGCTAGGCTAACTTGTCAAGGCCAATCATTTGTGGTGGTGTTTCTGTGTTTATTCAGGGAAGAAAATTTCAGCTCCTGAGAGCAGTACCTACTGTCATTATTGCCACCAAATGATCCCAGGAAATAAGTATTTACACCATAGGGTGAGTAGCAATTCGTCATTTTCTAATGGTGCACATAGCTTGTTCGTATGACAAAAAGCATGGTAGGCAAGGTAGATTCTGGGTCCGATTTTACATCACATGGGTATTAGAGGGTCTCTTATTTATTTTTGCTTTGCTCAAAATGGGATGCTGTGAATTGCTTTAGGCTAATTTATCATACATAATTGGTCTCCAACCTGTGCCAGCCCTTCAAGGAGCCTCGCTGACCAACCAGTCCAGCTGTCCCTGGTCACCTCTAAACATCTTCAGCGTTCAGGGCCTGCACATTGCCATTTGGTCCTCAATAGGACCTGCCTTATAATTTTCTGTCCCCTGTGGGAGTCTTGTCCATTAGACTGTGAGCTCCTTTGCAAAAGTGAAAGACTTTCTCCATCTTCCCACAGTGAAGCTGACCTCGGGGGTGGGTACCAAAGGGGGCTCTGTAGAGGTGTAATGATGTGATTGATTGATTGATTTTGCCTGGGAACACTCACAGACTCTTCCCTCCATCCCTCTAAGCACCTTTTGGTGCATGAGCTGTGCCAAGTCACTCCTCTTCTTTGCAGGATGAAGCACTTTCTCTCGGGAGAAACTTACCAAGGCTTCTCTCCAAGGAGCTCATCTCCTTCGCCTTGAGCAGAGAGCTGTTCACCCTTTCTTAACCCTTCAATTCAGAGAGCTGGGACTCTCCGCACTAAAGAAACCCTAGGATGATCTAGATCTTTTTTGTTTATTGTGGTAAAATACACATAACAATATATCATTAGGCACATGTAGTACATTCACAATGTTGTACGCCATCCCTTCTATCTAGTTCTAGAACATTTTCACCAGGTACCATTAAGCAATCACTCCTTACTCCTCACTCTCTGCCGTCCCTAGCAACCATTAATCTTTCTGTCTCTGTGGATTTGCCTATTCTGGACATTTCACATAAAGGGGATTATATGATATGTGGTCTTATGTGATTGGCTTCTTGCTCGTAGCATAAAGTTTTCAAAGTGCCTCCATGTTGCAGCATGTGTCACAGCTTCATCCTTTTATGGTCTTTATGGTCACACTACCCTTTGTCTATTTGTCTAGGGATAGACCTTTGGGTCATTTCCACCTTTCAGCTCCTTGCTTTTTGAGATGCGGTCTGTGGACCAGCAGCATCAGTGTCACCTGGGAGCTTGTTAGAAATTAAGAATCTCAGGCCCTCCCCCCTAGATATGCTAAATCAGAGTATGCAGTTTCCCAGCATCCCTAGTGTTTCAAGTTTGAGATGCACGGAACCCAGCACAGTGATTCGCAGCCTTAGCTGCACATTGAAAGCTGTGCATGCGTTTTGCTTAATACGGATGCTTGTTCTGTTATATAAGTGGTCCATGTCTTTCCTTTGAATCAGACGATACTTGGTGAGCATTAAAACAAGAGTGGAGTTGACTACTCGCCTTCAGACTGTCCAGACTGGACACCTACACACTGACTTGCGTCTCTAACAAACATGGAACTGGATTTGTGGTCAGACACCCTGAATTTTAGTTCTGCTCTGTCACTTATCGGCTGTGTAGTTTCCCTGAGCCTCTTTCTTCTTTCGAGGAAAATGGGGATGATGTGTTTACCCCTTCATGAGAAGAGACATCCATGACCCCTCACCACCACATGCGTCTGTGTAACAGCATCCACACACACTCTGCCTGCCCTCCCGTTAACCATAGAGGAGCTTTCTATGTTCCTCATGCTGGCTGGTCACTACATCCCCTCTTCCTGGCCTACACAAGGCCATTGCTCCAGCAACTCGCCCTCTCTCTCCTACAACAGGGAGAGGTGGAATGAACTGCACATGTCGGCAGCAATAGAGTATCAAACTGTTCACTCCAGTATGTTCTAACATTTGTTATGATACCAAGTTTTTAAAGTGTACTATTAACAAATACTTATAGTGCAATCCTTGGCCCTGCATGGAAAGCATTCTCTCTCTCTCTCTCTCTCTCTCTCTCTCTCTCTCTCTCTCTCTCTCTAAATTTGCAAAGTAAAGACTGAAATTATTTTACACTGGGTGGTTTTATGGTTCCCACTCTTTCACTTTATATTAACATGACCCAAAAACAGGAGAACAAAAAATACTTCTCTTGATCTCATTTCCTGCCAGCTGCCAACTTCTTTCTTTGTTCCCTTTTGTAGTAAAATGTTTGAACAAGTTGTCTGTAGTCACTGTCTCCATTTCTTCTCCACCCATTCTTACACGCACTCCAATCTGGCTTTTGTGCCTGCCCCCCACCGACCCCCCCACCCCAAAACTGCTCTGGTCAAAATCGTTAATGACCTTCACATTGCTAAATCCAATGGTTCTCAGTCCCCAATTTATGAGAACACTGTTCATCATACTCTCTTCTTCAATTCACTGTTCAATTCACTTCTTTAATTTACCTCTTTCTTGGTTTCCAGAATGTCATACTTTCCTGGTTTTCAATTACCTCGCTAGTCTCTCCTCCTCTTGCTCCCAAACCTTTTAATTGGGGGGAGCGGGGAAAGGAGGACAAAGACTTCAGTCTCTGTATTCTTCTTCACCTGTACTCACTGCCTCAATAATTTCATCAGATCTCATGATTTTTAAAAATGCCTTATGTAGGCAGACACTCCCAAATCTATGTCCCATTCCAGACTTTCTCCCACACTGCAGAATTATGTATCACTGCCTACTCCCCATCTTCACTTGAATGTTTTATAAGCCACCTATTTAAAATTGTAACCCCCTTCCCATCCCCCTTTACCTTTCTCTGCTGTTTTTGTTTCCATATCATTTATCAACTTCTAATATATTATCTAATTTACTTCTTTATTATAGTCCTCGTTAATTGTCTCCTACCACCCCAGTTAAAATACAAGCTCCACCGCTCCCCTTCTTGCTAATTGCTCCCAAGTCACAAATACTCTACTTTCTAACTCTTTTAGCTATTTCTTCTGGTATTTAGTTCCATAGTTCTCATACTGCTATTCCTTTTTTTCAGTTTTAGATATTATCTATTCATAAGGATTTAAGGATATAGATTGCACTTTATTACACCATCTAGCCTACACATATCTCCAAGTTTCTTCTCTCCATCCTCCCAATTTATGGATATCACCCATTCTGGTTAAATTAATAATCAATTTTATATTATTATGAACATATAAATATTATAAATGGCTATGCCACACTATAATTGATTACATTTGCTTTCTTCTACAACTTTTTGTTTTCCCTGGAGTTAATAATTGCTTTGATTTTTCATTTGCTTCACTTTCTAGGTACCTGTCACTAAGTCATCCCTAAAAACTTTCTACCACATCTGAAAATTTCCCCCTCAATACAATCGAACACATCAGGTATTCTACTGAATTCATTTTGGGGGCATGTGGCTCCCCGGTCCTGATGAGTAGCTGTCATTCTGAGAATTTCTTCCACTCTCTCCAGTGTAGGAGTTGTTCGCCAAATTTTAGGTTCAGGTCTTTTTCTTTCTTGGTTTACTTCTTTGGTAGAGTATATCCTTGAATAGTTTGAGAACTAAAGCATGGGAGGCCAACTTTTTTAGGCCTTACTTATATGTCTGAAAATGATAGCTTGGATGGCTATAGACTCTACCATTTTAATTATTTAAATGGTATTACAAAAATTTTCAAACAAATGCAAATGTAGGGAACAAATATAATAAACCCCTATGCAGTCATCACCCAGATATATCAATAATCAAAAGTTTTCAACATTTGCTTCATCTATCCTTTTTTTCTTTTCTTTTTTGTTTTTTTCTACGTATTTTAAAGCAGATCCAATATATCCTGTCATTTCGTCCATCATTCTTTAGTATACATCTTAAAAATACAGTCGTTTCCTTACTTAACTACAATGCCAGTATTATGCTCAACAATATTGATGATAATTCTTTTCTACTATCTTTTGTGGGCCTTCCATTTACCATGCTTGTTCATTGCCACTGCTGCTGCTGCTGCTTTCTCTTCTTGCCTTCTATTGGATTGAACAAATTTTCTTCATTTTCTTTCTTCTTTTCTCCTGATTTGAGATTTTGCATTCTATTTCTCTCATTTTTGCAGTTACCCTTAACATTTTAATAGGAATACTTGACTTCATAAAGTCTAAAATTAATCATATTCTCTACCCTTCTTACAAACAATATATGGATTTGAGAACATGTTAACTCTGATCCTCTACTCCCACCTTATATGTAAATGCTGCCAGAATCATTTAATTCCACCTTATTTTCATACTACCCTTCTTTAGTCATTTTTATTGTTGTTGTTTTAGATAATTTATGCCTGTTTGGATATAATCTCATGTTTACCTTTTTGTTTGCTCACATTCTTTCTTGAATCCCAAGCTTTCCTTCTAGGGGAGATTTCTCTCTTTCTGCAATACATTTCTTAGTTCCTCTGCAAGAATCTATGCATAGTAAATCGTTAGTTGACCAAACATGTAGTTCTTTTTTCTTCATTCTTGAATGGTAGTTTAGTTGGATATCAAATTCTAGGTTAACAGTTACTTTCGCTTAGTATTTTGAACATTATTCTACCCTCTTCTCACCTCCATGTAATTGTCTGCTTTCTGTGCAACTGTCATTTCTTTGTAGATAATCTTTTTCTTTGTGTGATTTCAACATCCTCTTTGCCTTTTATCTTCTGTGGTTTCACCACAATGTATCTAAGGGTTTGTTTTCACTCATACTGCTCAGAATGATGTGCTCAAATGTGTTTACTTTTTTCTCTCTTCCTCAGGATTTCTCCTACCTGAATCTAAAGATTTATGTTCTTAATCAGTTGAGAAGGTCTCAGCTCTAAGCTATGTGGATCCTCAGTATTACCTCACCCTTCCATGTTCTTCCAACTCTTTCTGTGGAACATAACAGACATATATTAGGCCTTCTCATTCATGTCTTCTTTCATATTTTCTATTTCTCTCTCCCATATTCTGGATAATTTCCTTAAATCTATCTTCAAGTTCATTCTTTCTCAGCCACATTTAATCTGCTGTGTTTAGCACATCCATTGAGGTTCAATGTCTGTATTTTTCATTTCTAGTTCTATTTAATCTCATTCCAATTTGCCTACTCTTTTTCTCATAGGATCTTATTTTCTCGTTTTATTCATTTTTAATTAATTTACTTTACAGTCCTTATCCTATAGTTCTATTATCTGAACTTCTTGGAGACTAATCCTGCTATTGGTTGTGTCTATTACTCTGAAAGTACAGTGCTTCTTTGTGTATTTGTAAGTTGGAATTGTGAGTTTCTATTTTGTGGGATACTACCCGTGAAAATCCTGTATGACCTAATTTGAAGCTATATACCTTGCAGAGGGATTTTGTAATTGCTCTGCCATATTTTCCAATGTTTACGTTAATTCTTCTGCTTGGGTATTCCCAGGCCATGAGGCTAATGTAAATCTAAGTCCAAACACAACAATGGTCATGGGCCTATGATTTTGAGTTTCCAGGAGCGCCAGTTTTTCTTCCCCACACTCCCTTACCACTTTTCTTTTCCAGTTAGCTGATTCTTTTCTGTTAGACACCATAGTTTAGCCTTCAAGATTGCTCATGGAAAGAGGAGTCTTACTTCCAATTCCCCACCTTATGTGGATGGGATTTTTCTCTCATCCAAGCCCTTAATTGCAAGACTGACCTCCACATCTCCTCCCAAAGTGTCAGCTCATGTGCTTACCAGGTCAGGTCTTCACTCCTGGAACACAGAGCTTTCTTTCTTTCTTACAAAGTCAGCTATCAACTTAAATGAATTTTTGTCATATTTTATCCAGCATATCTAAATATCTGTAGTGGAACGGTTTCAGGTTATCTAATCTATTGTACTGTCCAACCATTAAAGTCAAAGTCTTTTTTAAAATTTGATATATTACTCACAATTGCAGGATAAATGTCGTGCAAACTCAGAATCTGCAAAATATTTTCCAATTGGAAAGCCGGGAGTTTCTTCTCCATCCCCTCCAAGTCAGGCTGCTGAAGCTCAAACTTCCACAGCAGAAAAAGATGTCCGCCCAAAGATGAAAAATATAAACAGATTGCCTCTTCTTTCTGAAAATTCAACAAAGCAAGCACCAAGTGGCACAAATGAAACCAAGCATCTACCTTGGAAGTCTGAGCACGCGCGCTGGTTCACCTCGCCTCCAGAAGACGAGGCCGCCTATGACGTTCTGAGGAGATGTTCTCAGTGTGGTATTCTACTTCCCCTGCCGACCCTGAACCAACATCAGGTACCCAGCCTCTGTTCTCTCCTTACCTGGCTGTGAACCATCTGGATAGAGTTTAGAGAAATCCAAGCCCTGCAGGATGTTCACAGACACTGCCATCGGAAAGGCCTTTCTCTATCTCCCCCGTCTCTGTGTGCCCACATTCACTCTCTCATAGCATTTACCACCTGGTTTATTTGCATAATCTCCCAGACCCTGGGCCACCTTTGAAGGTAGGGCCAGATCTTTCATCTCTATGCCTCCAGTTCCTGGCCCAGGGGCTAACCACCGCAAGTGCTCCAAAACTGTTGAGTTAAATGAAGGAAACAGAGAGTGTCCAGCCTAGCTCTCTCATGTTGGAGATAAGGCAACTGAGGACAGACATCAGAGCCTCGGTCAAGATCCTAAGTCGGTTGGTGTCTTGCCTCCAGCCAGGTCAACATTTACTTCCAGTGGATCAGGATTTGTAGCCTCACTAGCCTGATTTTTATAGCCTAGATTATTTTCTAGTAATAATAAGAATTAGCAGTAGAGGTAGTTAACCATTATATGCTAGTTACAATGCAAAGCTCTTTACAAATTGTTAATCTTCATTATAAACAACAGGCAGGTATTGTATCCCTATTTCACAGATAAAATATAGTCAGAAAGGTGGAGTAGCTCCCCCAGGATTATACAATTACAGAGGAGCAGAATCCAGGCTGGCATCCACGTGTATATAGTGCCAAAGTATATAGTTTATGCTCTTAAGCTCCAGACTGAATGCCTCACTAAAAACATTAAAAGCTTTCATTAGTTGTTGTTCAAAATACAAAAGTACTAGCTTTTGTTGTAACCAGTTGACATAATACCATACAAAGAAATACAAAGACCATGCTAATCCTCTCCATTCTCATCCCAACTCCTCCCCAGTCCCATCCCTGAGATTCCACAACCTGGTGGGTGTCCTTTCAAAGCTTTACCTTTGCTCACAAAAACCGGAACAAGCCTACACAGGGTTTGAATTCTTTCTTTTCCCCGTATAGTATCTTCCTGTACTCATCACTCTACCATTTGCCTTTTTTACTTAATACATTACGCATTCTCCTTACAAAAAAGTGGACCTAAATCTTCTCTAACTTCTTTATGCACCTATGTATGCACGTAAGCATACAATTTTACAAAAATGGGTGGATTTCATACTTGCTGGGGGTGTTATTAGTGCTATATTCTGTTGCCTCCCACAAATTGTTGTTTCTTTCCATACTTTCCTCTGTCCCTATATAATAGGGTTGCCAGATGTAGCAAATAAAAATACATTACTTGGGACAAAAATAACTATAAAGTAACTTCATGGGACATACTTATACTAAAAAAAAATTCTTTGTTTCTCTGAAATTAACATTTAACGACATCCTGTATTTTATCTGGCAACCCTATTACACAACCACATACAAACATACACATTTGGAGTCCAATTATATTCATTTCTTTACATCCTAATGTCATTTTCTTTCCAGGCCCCTAACTTTTTTTTCTCAATTACAATTGACATTCAGTATTATTTTACATTAGTTTCAGGTATACAGCATGACACCTGGTTAGACATTTATATAATTTGCATCTTAATGATTCAGTGATACCCAAGGACATCCCTCCAAGTCAGATGATGTGGCTCTTTCTTTCTTTAATGGCTGCATAAGAGTCCCTGGTGTGAGTTTTCTCTAATCTATCCATCCACTCCCCTGATGACAACAGGCCTCTAGTAAACACTGTCCCAAGCTCCCCCCTGGCCCCTCTTGGCTCACTGGGCTCCATGCCTTTTCCCTGACATTTGTAGCTCAGGGTTTATGCTCTGAGAACTGGGGATAGCAATATCCAGAGATCTCCCTGGAACCAGCACTTCCCACTTTAAACTCATCAAACTATTTTTATATCCATTTCTTTAGGAGAAATGTTGGTGGTTAGCTTCATTGAAAGAAAAAACAAGTGAGAAACTCCAGCTAGAAAAGAAAAGGTACTATAGGTTTAGAAAATTGCCTTTTGGCATTGGCTTTTCTGCTCACTTTTTGTGGTTGTCTTTGCTTGTGAAAGATGGGTTATATTCCTTGGGTTTCTTTTCTGTGGAAGAAAAGATTTTGATTTTAACTGTTTCCCTCCTTTTGAACAGCAATGTTCGTTTACCCAAGAGCTACAGATAAGCCAAGAAAAAGAAAAGCCTCCAGCTCTTCTGTCTGAGAATTCTGATGAGGCATCTGGACCCCTCAGCCTGGACACCTGGGGGACCCCAGCTTTGTCCATTTTACATTCCCACCAGCAATGTATGGAAGATAGAGGTTTCCCACATTTCCTGGCCAGCATTTGGTGTTGTCATAATTTTTTCTAATTTCAGCTATTCTACTAGGTACGTGGTCATATGTTGCTGTGGTTTCAAATTGCCTTTCCCTAATGTCTAATGATGTTGAACATCTTTTCATTTTCTTATTTGCCATCTGAAATGTCTGTTCATGTCTTCTGCCCATTTTCTAAATGGACTGTGTGTTTCTTTTACTGTGGAGTTTTGAGATATACACATAATCCCTGGAGAATAAAAACAGGCTCCCTGAAAGCGTCTCCTTCACCTTTCTTTAGATTCCTCACTGGTTTTCCAGGGGAGGGATGGCAGCAGCTAGGACAGCAGGGTGAGGCAGTGCTCAAGGAACGGGGAGGACAAAAAGGAGGGAGGGGAAGGAGGGGGACAGAAGTGAGGCTGGGTGGTGGGCAAAGGCTGCATACATGTCCTGGCGTGGGTGCTCTCTAATTTATCCTTCCACACCCCTGATCACAGGCCTCTCTAAACATTGTTCCAAACCTCCCACAGGCCTCTCTTGGCTCACTAGTGAAGCCCAAAGGGGTGCCTTTGAAGGCTGTTGGGAGAGAGAGCTATGGGGAGAAGCCTAGACATGCAACCCACAGACAGTACGTGCCTGCCCCTGCCTTTCTACCTGGCCTTTGGGGAGACCCGTTAGGACACCAGACCCTGCCTGGGACGGCAGGGCCGAGGAAAGTGGGTGGGTTCAGTGCTCCCCATCGTCCCCAAACTAAAAAGGTGGGGCGGTTCTCAAGCTTTGTCACCTTGGGTGGGTCACGCTTGCTTAAGGCTTTCCTCTGCGGGCCCTGAGCAGGGCAAGTGGAAGCCACGGCAGAGCACGTGGTGATGGATTCCAAAGGCGAGGCGCCCAAGCTGAGCCTCCCTGGACGTGATAGGACGCGGGGCTGGGTCAGGACAGGAAAGGCGGCGGACTGAGTGGGCCTGAACCCCAAGTTCGTGGCAGAATTTCTTCCTTGAACAAAGAGCCAAGGGCGGGGGGGATGCCCATCCTCAACGCCGCGAGGACCGAGCCTCCTGCCTCGCAGCCCCCGGCCTGGCACTTCCCTGGACCGTCTGAGCGCGGACCGGTCTTGCCCTCTACACTTACCCTCTACTGACCTGGCAACCCCAGGTTTGCGTCCCTGAGCCCAGTGGGGATGAGCAGCGCCCCACAGGTGGCGGCGCGTCACAAAGGCGGCCCGAGGCTTATCATTTAGCTTCCTGGGGGGCAGGGCACGCCCCGGGAGATCGCAGAGTTGGCGTCCACAGAGGCAGCGCGGGCGGAGCAGGCAGGCGCACTCGCGGTCCCTACAGACCTAGCGCCCCGCACCTGCAGTGGGGCGGGGCTTGCAGGTAACAGGCAGGCGTGAGCACGAGGCTGGCACGGGCAGGGTGACCGGGGATGCTCCGAGGCCTGCGCGAGGAGGAGTGGGCTGTCCTGTCACCAGCCTCCTCCTGGAAACTTCCCGGTCACCTCCCTCGCCCTGGGCGATAGGACATCCTTAAGTTTCCTTCCCTGGTGCGCAGCTCTGTGGTAAGGTGGACCAAGCCTAAGTTTGAGAGTCCTTAAGATGGTTTGCATCCCACCTCCTCATTTACTGCTTGATCTCACGGGGAGGCTTTCTTGACCTTCCAACACCTGTTTCCCCACTTGTAAAAGGGAGTATTCACACATTCCATACAGGAATGTTGTAGACGGACCTTGCCACCAACTTACTGAAGGCAGCAAGCACTTGTATAGCATTTACTATGTGCCACGCACTGACCTGGTGCTTTCCATAGATCAGCTCATTTAATCCTCCCAACACTAGGAAAAAGGTACTGTTATTGCCTCTGTTTACATATGTGGAGACTGAGGCACAGAGAAATTAGTTACCCTAAGGTCACACATAGCAGTTGACAGAACCAGGACCCAACCCACTAAGGATCCGGCCCCACTGCCTCTCACTGGTGAGGAGGTCTGTGAGGGAGTGGAAAACCTTCTCAGTAATGACACGTGACGTTTGGACCACTCGCAACAGCTTTCCCAGCCCACCACGTATGTTCTCCTAAACCCACCCTAACACATCTGATACTTCTTCTGACTGGTGACTTTGTGAGGGCAAAGGGTTTCCTTTCGCTTTCTAATTGGTGTAGCTTCTCTTGAGCACCTTTGAGGCGCCTCACTAAGTGCTGTGGAGGCACCTGGACCATCTATGTGTGATTAAAGAGATAACCCTGTTCCTTCATTTGTTAAACGGTGAAGAATGAGGCTCAAAAAAAGAATGAGGCTGTCCCTAGTCTCAAGGAGTGTGTGGATCCCATGGGAAAGAAAGGCTTGGATGCCGACCCCAGTAAGGGATGGACATTGGCAGGAGAGTAAAGAGAGAGGCAGGCTTAATACAGAGGCAGCAACTGGAACCCCCTGGAGTCCCGTGTCCTGGGTGGGGGCAGACGGCTGCCAGATCCCATGTGGAAGTGTGTCTGGACCTGGAGATGGGAGGGCCAGCGGGAGGCAAGAGCCCAACTGTGGGGTGGTGAGGACGAAGGCACCAGACAAGATCCCAGACAAAGGTTTCCACGGGAGCTCGCTTGACAACACTCACTGCCACGTGGTGTTGGTAGGAGCTGGAGAAGGCCTGCGGCCATCACAGGAAGAGTGGACAGGAGACAGGCGGAGACACCCACCTCAGGGATCTGTTCAGATGATGGATGCAGTGGGTGAGATGTACGCAGAGTGACATGAACGATGCTTGCAAACATTATATACACAATTGGCAAGCACACACACAAATAAAAACATACCAAACACGCTGGGATCATTGCCTATGGTGGGGTGGGGGGCAATGGAGTGAGACATAAGAGTTAAAAGGGAATACGTGAATAAATAAAACCAGAGAGGTCTTGCACAGACAAATGTCTGTCCTGAATTGAAAAATATGATGAACTTGTCCTTCAGCATGTGAGGCCTACCAACCTGTGGAGATAGGAAAAAGGTACAGGAGAAAGAGTCAGAAAGCCAGGTTCTCCTCTGGACCCTGTTACAAACTTGCTGTGTGACCTCAGGCAAGTCCCTTCACCTCTCTGGGTCTGTTTCCATCTGTAAAGAAATAAATTATCAGATGTTTTCTGGCTCTGAGTTTTTATGAGCCGTAGCAAGAATCTTGGGCCCCTTGGTAAAGTAGACAATACAAGCTTTATGGATTGATAGGGCTTGAACCTTGAAGAAGGGGGGGTTTGGGAAAGGAAAGAAAATAAGGGGAGTTTTCAGGCAGGAGAGACACTGAAAGCAAAAGTCATAAGGACTTCAGCATACGGCTATAAAAAATCCTGGGCTCCGTGTATCAGGTGGGCCTTAGCCCATCTCTCCCTTGGGACTCCCTACCACCTGCAATCCAACAGCCGAGTCAGAGACTTCCGGTTCTCCCCAGTTCTGCATTCCCCAGTCATGTCCTCCAAAGAACTCATAACCCACCCCATGCCCGCTATGGTGCCACCCTAGTCCCAGGTTTGAGCCTGGACGCTGCTCTGGTCCATCCTTCCTTCACTCCCCAGTGTCCTTCCTATACTTCAACACTGACAAATCACTTCCACACATGTGACCCTTCAAACTGCCCTGTGACCTCAGCTGAGCTTCTCCACTCTTGTTCTCTACGGCTATGCCTTTTGAATGTCAACAGAGCTATCAGCAATGTAGCTCAACCCAGACAGTGATTCTCATCTAGAGAAAGTGGCCGGTCATGTCAGGATTCCAAAATCTTGGGGAGAGAGGAGAGTGGGGATCTCTGACATCTGGGACATAACCTTTATCACATCATTCAGGGACCCTTAATCCAGCACTTCCCCCTGCTCCAGCTCCAGCTCCAGCACTTCCTGCCCCTTACAAATCAAGCTCCAAACAGTTTGCAGTTCTTGCACCATGCAGTCCACACCTGTGACTCCTTGCAGGTGTGGAGTGTATGGAGCATTTATTATTGCACCACCAGTATCAGCACAGTGCCTACCACACATGGGCCTACAGTGCAAATTCGTTCAATTGGGTTTAATTTCTGTTTGGCAGGTAATGGCTCTTCCTTTTTACTCCTCACAGAACACGAGTGACTGCTTTCCTTTCGTCATTTTTGGAAGCCCTGCTTATCACACAGCTGCACTGGACATCCCAGTTCCTTAATGGATGAAGAAAGCCAACTGACTGAGCCCCAAGACCAGAGCTGCTGGGCCACTCTGCCGGATGTGTGCCTGCGTCGTGTTTTCTGGTGGCTGGGAGACAGGGACAGGTCCAGGGCAGCCCTCGTCTGCAGAAAGTGGAACCAGATAATGTATTCGGCTGAACTCTGGCGATATAGGACCATCACATTCAGTGGGAGACCTTTCAGGGTACACGCGTCCGAATTCGAGTCAGCTCTTTGGTACGTTAAGAAATTTGGTCGTTACCTGGAGTACCTGGAGATCAAATTCCTGAATCCTTACAACGCTGTCTTGACCAGGAAGTTCCAGGTCACCATGCGAGGCCTTCTCTCGTGTTTGGGCAAGAGCAACAACCGTCTGAAATCTCTTTCCATCCAGCACCTGGAGCTGGACCGCCTGGTCTGGAGAAACAGCATCAGGACCTCGTTCATCAAAAGCTTGACCTTCTTCTTAAAGAAAATTGGTAAACACCTGGATTATCTCAACCTGAAAGGGGCCAGGATGACCGTGGAGCAGGGCTGCCAAGTTCTCAGCTCCCTGAGTTACCTGAAGAATGAGAGTTTGGCCTCGGAGCTCAACCTTGAGGATTTCTTCAGCCATTACCTCGCTGTCTACAGCAGCGCCCAGTTCAACAAGACCATGGCCATGTTCCGCAGCCTGGTGTTCCTGACCCTGAACTACAGCTGCATCTCTGACGAGCTGCTCGAGAACTTGTGTGAGAACAATGCCAGTACCCTCCGGACCATGAACATCAAATGCCACATCCACGACCCCCACGGGCAGGTCATCTGGGGCATGTCCTGGGCCAAGCTGGCCAGGCATGCCCCCAGCTTGAAAGTGAACTTCTTCTTTGAGCGGGTCATGAAGTACGAGCGCTTGGTCCGGATCCTCTTGCAGGAGATCCCGGTCAGGAGCATCAGTCTGAGAAGCTGCTACTTCAGTGACCCGGACTGGTCCATGCGGCCCACTCTGCTGGATCTCCTGCCCACCTTCCGGCACACTCTGCAGGTAGGTATGACCTGAGGGTGGGGAGGCCTTCCAGGAGTGAACCCCAACCGGGTTCTGGCTTCCCCAGAGGAAAGGCCACTGTCACCTGCTCTTGGCTGGGCTCGCACACACTCAGTCTCCAATTGAGATTCTGGGAAATGTGACCAAAGTAAGTCTCCACGGGTCCCCAAGACCACAGTGGACAACAAAAGCTGCTGCTCACTTCCAACACATGGAACACAAGGAATTTTCTGGTTGGCAGTCAACCAAGGAAAACCTCGATAGCCCTGGCTCAGAGCTGTGAGGGCTGAGCAGGAAGGTGCCTCTACGGGTGAGTAGCAGGTCTGCAGCCCCTTCCTACCCTTCCACTAAGTTGAAGGAGGCAGGACACAGGGTGACTTCAAACCAAACAAAAAGCCAAATTTGACCCAAGTCACTGAAGGGCCCCGAGGTGTGGGCTGTTCTGTAATCTGGCAGCATTGTTAGCCTTCCGAGCTCCGGAACTCGAGGTTTGGTGGCCTGCCCACCGTCACCGAGCCAGTCCACCGCTGGGCTGGGACCAGCACCTTGGTCTCTGGGCTCCACATACGTTGCCTCCAAACCCCAAATTTTGCAAATTGGTATGAGAGCACCTTCATTCCCAAATCTCGCCCTCTGTGACCAATGGTCACATGTCACTCATCTAGAGCCCTCAGACCACCAAAGCCAGGGCATGGACATATTACAGAATGATCCTGCCCGTCCCAGCCTCTCTGCCCACAGACATCTTCCCCTTTGGTGCTTTTTCCAGAAGCTAACTTTCGAGTTCAACAACAACCATGAGTCCCTCGATGAGGAGCTACACCTCCTCATCTTATCCTGCCGGAAGTTGTTTTACTTCAAAATCTGGGCTTTCCTGGATGTGCACTTTGTGGAGCGAATCCTGAAGAGTCAGAAAGAAGGGCAGTGTGCCCTGCGCACACTCAAGGTAAGAGCCCCCCCGGGGCGGTTGCACAGGGGTAGACCGGGCATCCAGGCCCCAGCGCTCAGGCAACCAGCCGTGGTGCCTCCGCTCTGGGACAAAAGGCAGAGGTGGGGCAGCGATTGCCCAAGTGGGGGCAGTTGTCTCACCTGAGTCTGTTGACTGGAGATCAACAGTTTCACAGAAGGGAACCTGGAGTTTCTGCCTTAGTAGCTGTTTTGGGGCTTTTCCTGATTCTGCAAACAGTTATACGTGTATATCATTCAGATTGTTTTCATTGCCTGAACGATGCCATCACAGTGTGTGTGCATGGGTATGTTTCTCTACTGGCACAGGTGAGAATTTATACAAACAGATATGAGACAAATGAAGAGGACAGGACACTGAGGGAAATTTACCGGAAGTACAGAAGGCTGATCGATTCAGAGCTTAACTATTTTGTCATCGCCTACTCCATGATGTAATGAGCGCTCTCCAGACGAAGAAAGCTAGGAGCACTTTGAAGTTGAAAATGTGATTCTCATACAAGAACACTTGGGATGTCCCCTGCCCCACCTCTTTTTCTTCTCTCTCTCCTTTCTGCCAGCGGCACACACCAACATGGACACCCCAGCAAAGGTTGGGGCTGCTGCTGATGTGAAGGCCCCAGGTGACTTTAAAGTGCTATCTTTACCAACTCTCCAGAGGTGATTTCTCATTTTGTCATTTGGTTTTCATTGTTGACACCCTCATTCAGGCACAGAGCTAAAAGCTCAAAGCCACTCAGTGCAGTTTTTTACTCTGACTCCTGCTAAGCTTGGCACCTGAAAAGGTGTAACTAACCAGAGCAAATAGAACCGCGTTTTTTACTCACTGACATTATCAATTCAGAAATGCTTTCTATCCTGGCTGGGCTTCGTGTCACGGCCTCCTGACACTGACATTCGCTGGGTCTGGTCACAGGTGAATGGAAATCTACCAGCATGTCCTCCAGCAAAACAGGGAAATTCCCACTTTTAGAAGGAGTCTGCTTAGAGCCAAAACTCCTTCCTACAGAAGGAACTCAGCCCCAAATGTATTGGTGTTGTGGACTCAGATCTCCAGCATTTGCTTTTCTTGTGTCTCCTTCATTCTCCCGTCCAGGCAGCATGGTGTCCCATCCTCAGGTATGAGACAGAACCAAAAGTGGCTGTTATACTCATATTCACGAAGAATTTGTAATGTCATGGGGAAATGTTCCCAATGCAATGTTCATTACAAAACTGTATATTTCGAGTGAAGTCCGTCATGTAAAACACATAAGGGTTTTTGTTTTTTGAAAGCATAGAAGAGATACACCAAAAATGTTAACAGTTATCTCTGGGTGGTGGAATTATGGTTTTACTTGTCCTTTTTAATGTTTTCCCATAGTTCTCAAATTTTCTACAATGACTATATGTTCTTTTTATAATCATGGGAAAATCTAGTGTGTTTTACATAGGGAGTAATTATAAATTCCTGAGCCCGTGCCCTAGACATGTATTGTTTCCGGTCTTTTGAGATTTTTGTGCATATAGTTACATATCGAGTTTTTTTCTTTCAATAGATATAAATTAATGAAATCTCAGAATACTTTTGACAAGTGTCTCATTTCAGATTTTGTCTCATCTTGTGTATGCTGTGTCCCTATTTATGCTCAGCTTTTCGGCCTTTGTTAAAGTTCATATGTATCTAGTGTGGATACATTTCAACTTTCACAGCATTTCCACATTGGCTGTCTCATCTGAACATACCTGCAGTGCTCTGGGTAGACGTAGTTCCTGTGTCACTGACACTCAGAAAAGATGGACACAGGTGACAAGAATTGGGCCCCCACCTGGGGGGAGCTCTCAGGTCTGATGGGAGAAGACACTGTAAAGTGTCATAGCATAAAGCTGAAACCAGAAGGGCCCTCGGGAACCATCTACTGTGGTTCCCCAAGAATAAGACCTAGCCGGACTATCAGCTATAATGCGTATTTTGGAGCAAAAATTAATATAAGACCTGGTCATAATATAATATAATATAATTAATATAATTAATATAATTAACATAAATAATATAAGACCAGGTCTTATATTAATTTTTGCTTCAAAAGATGCATTAGAGCTGATGGTCCAGCTAGGTCTTATTTTTGGGGAAACACGGTAGTTCCATGTGGACCAGAGAGGAGATGGTTTGCTTGATGGGAGAGGGGAGCCTCAGCTGGAATCCAGACCACCTGGGAGATTGATGGGTTGATGGATGGATGGATGGATGGATGGATTGATTGATTGATTGATTGATTGGTATGATGATTTATTCATAGTGTGGAGGAGTTCTGGTTAGTTTCCTTTCATCCTCAAGCACAGAATCTCAGTGTACAGAGGATCTTTTATGGAAAACATGTTATTTATGTTCTACAGTTTGGGAAATCTCTTTTATGTCTGGTTTAATAGTAGACAGCTGGGCTGTCATCGCTGCTTCTGCAGTCTGTGGCAGCGTCACAGACCAAGTAGCCTCAGGGAAACTCCAGAGAGAATGCGAGCAGAAAAAGGCACATAACATCTGGGTAGTAGCATTAATACCCTCAGCGATTGCCCGACCACACAGAGAACTACTGTACAGACATCCCAGTTTCCCAAGAAATTAAAACAGGATCGAGACCTGGAGAGCGCTCGTGGGAAAATGCAGGGCACGTGAGGTTTCCAAACCCACAGAATCTAAAACAAGTATCCATTTTCTAATTACCGCATTCACTGGCCCCGTGGTCGACGGAGACAACCCACAGATTTGTGGCCTGTGTGAAAGTTGCTGATCCACGCCTGTCTTCCTCCAGCACAGAGCAGGAGAGGACGGCTCTCTCCCACACGCCCGCTGAGGGTCCTCAAAGAGCACATAGTTGTTGGGTGAGGTGCAGCATGGGAGAACTGAAGCACGTCCCCATCTGTACTTATGAGTGGGAAACACATTCTGACTCCCAGGTGCCTCCTCTCAGCTGGTGACTGAGCTGATGAAGCCCTGGTGACAAAGGGAAGGGGTGGTGGTGCCAGCAACTCTGAATTTCTAAGCGTATAAGGAAAGCAGGGCTGTGATCAAACTAACGTGTAAGCCATTACCCACAGGCAAGCCTACAATGAAAAGGCAGCGCTTTTGATGCTCCTTTGATTTTGAAAAGACTTTCAAGGATGGATCTTTGACTCTCTGGGCTGGAAGGGTCCTAAGACCTGGTTTCTCACTCCACTCGGGCCACTAATTTGTGTGACCCTGTGTCGTGCAGGGTGTCATGTGGGGTCTCTGCTCCTGCTCCCTGCACAAGAACGCAGGATGTGGCTAGGCCCAAAAGGAACACCCACGGAGCCATAGGTAGGGAAGTCATACCACTGTGGTCTCACCGGAGGCTGGGTTCACACGACGGGCGACCTGCTGTCCGCTTTTCTGCCAACCGACCGACGACTCTCCTCCACTCTCCTCAACTTTACTCCTCTTCCCTTTGTCGCCACAGCAGTTATATTAGTGGCCAATGGCTCGATGGTTACAGCCGACGGCCAACCAGCCACAGCCAACGGCCATCCACCACCCGAGCCAGCACCCCTCCATATGAGGCCGACAGCCTGGAAACTGCTCTCTGGGGCTCTGTCCCCACACCCTGAATGAGGGCTTTATCCTGTGTCAGCCCTTGTTTCTGCTATTTGTAAAATGGGAAAAGCTGAACAACACATCACGCAGGTCCCTGAGACACAAATATGCTGGGATGAGGTGCTAGGGCTGTTGTGAGGATGAAATGACAGTGAACCAACATGGCAGCGGCCACATTTCCCAGCCCCAACACATTTGGGCTTCCGAGCCAGCTGCCTGGGTTTAAGTCCTGCTGCTTACTTGCTCCATGCCTGTGGGTACTTAACCTCCTGAGTGTTAGCTCCTCTGTGTAAACGGAGAAATAATAGCACTTCCCAAGGGCAGAGAGGACATGCGAGGGCTACTATCTGCTCAGCACGTGGGAGGTGATGCTCGGTACCTGAGGGGCAGGTCATGGCACAGATCGGCATGCAGCTGATGCTCTTGGCCTTAAAGAGGGTTTCTCCAACCCAGGTGAGGAAAACCCTTGCTGACAGCAAAGAATCTCTGGACCAAGGAACACTTTGACTGTAAACGGCTTGGGAGCCAGGCCCAAATCCTGCACTGTCTTTGTACCTTTGTGCATCGAGATACCACACAGTGAACGTCAGAGATAGGAAGGGCTCTGGGCCATGTAGGCCAATTCTCTCACTTTACCTTAAGAGGGGGAGGGACTTTCCTGGCATCGTCAGAACTAGAATCCAGGCCTCCTGACCCCAAGCCACCAGTGGTCTGCCCAAGCCCCATTGGAAGTGCAATAAGCATTAGGAAACCAAATGTTGGTGCAGAGCGTGCAAGCAGCTCTGTATCTGGAAGGCACTGAGATGGTGAGCCCCGTACTTGGAAGATGCTCCTTCAACGTTAGCAGAATGAATGAATGAATGAATGAGCAGTTTCCCACAGCAAAGGTCTTTCTTTGACAGTCACTAGATGTATTCTTGAGCTGTTATGCCTCAGCAGAAGGCAACCAGCTACAAGCAGAGCTCACTTTGGAAAAAAAAGAAAAGTGGGCATATGGAAATAGTCTTGGTGAAAACTTTTAAAGAGATATGTAACCATTAAAGTAATTATAAAGATGATATAGCAACATGGAAAGCTACTTGCAGTGTATGACTAAGGAAGAAAACAATTATATGAAACTGAGCCTATGCCATGAGTACCACCGTGTATAAATCATGCGGGTATGGGTGTGGGGACTATTAAAAATGGCTTGTATTTACTGAACACTTGCTTCCACCTCTAACCTTCCCAGAGTTAGAGCTCCTCCTGGCAGAGCTGCCCACCCTACCGCTGACATGCAGTTCCCCTGGTTCCCTTTGGCCTTCCTCCAGCTTGTGAAGCAGTGATGTCCTCCCTCTGGCCCCCATGACTCCAGACAACAGCAACCTGGCCCACCTACCCCTCAAGCCCCACCAGTAGACTGACTTTCTAAGAGCTGGCGGGCTGTTTGGCCCTATCCTGTCTTCATTGTTTCTCCCAGAGGAAAGCCTCTTCAAGGCCGAGAGAGACACCTACAGGTGTTGGGGAAGGCGGAAGAGGCCTCCTGACCAGCGGCTGCTCCCCTCTCACCTATGCTCTGGAAGACTTGAAGAGGCTTCCTATGGGCCAGTCTGGATTTAAGTCAGCAGTCACAATGTTTTCAGGGGAAAAGGAATCCGGAGAAGCAAGAGAAATGTGTGCATCCCCCTCTTGTGGAATCAGGGGTCCAGCCCAACTACTGAACTCAAATGAATCTGAACTAAAATGTCTTGGACGCCTCCCCCAAAGCCCCAAGTCCTGCAATATTATGGGAATGGCCTGTGCTAATACATGGAATGTCACTGTCAAAACACCACCCCAGCAGCAGCACCAGCAGCACAGAGGCTTGCACGCAAACCTCAGCTCCTGAGCAGGTTGGAAACCTGGCCAAGAGGTTGTGGCGGGCTGACTAGAAGTGCCACCGTCCTGCAATGAGAGTTCTTCTGTACTACTTACTGTTTTATGACACTGTTTAATGAGAATCTGAATGATCCCCACTTTTAGCAGATGGCGTCGGGGCGGAGACCCCCAGCCCACTGCCCATGCTCATCCCCTTCCCGCAGCAGGATGGACTTCCTCATGTTCATACACAACACCTCATCGATGTAGATGGTGTTCTCTTTGACCTGGATCTCCTCCTGCAGCGCCAGTTGTCTGCGATTCAGCCCTTTCAGCTCCACCTGAGCTTGGGCCAATGTCTCCTTCAATCTAGGAGAAGAGGAAGAACATAAGGGAATCATTTATCACTCTGCATCGCTTGTTTGGGGGGGGGGGGGAAGTATTCATGTGCTCAGTACCGAAGCCAAATTGATATGTACTTCTCCCTCGCTTCTCCTTAAGACAGAGATTTCAAATTGGTGGCCACGGGCCAGATTCACAAGACAACATGAACTGCCAACATTTAAAACTACATTTTACCTAAACATCTGGACTTGGACTTCTTTAGAAACATTTAAACACTGGGCTCTATTTCCTGCACGGCAGCAATTGGCTGGTGTTAGAAAGGAAATCCTTGACCATTCTCTACGCGTAGAAAGGAACCCCTCAAACATTACAGATGCAAATATGCTCCTGCCCAGGCTTCACCCACCATGGCACTGCCTCGGCCTGTTCACAGTCCAGGTTTAAATGGACCCCCAGGGGCGCTCCACCGACCGGCTGCCAGCCTACCTTGCAACGTTGTGGGTGATCTCATGAACCTCCTTGATCAGCCGATACTGTGGCACATCACGACACAGCTCCACGTTAGGCCGACATGTCCTGGTCTCCAGGCGTGTATGAGCCACCTTGGCAGGACCTTCTTGGTCAAGGATGGCTTTTTCAAGAACTGCAACATTTTTCTCCTGGGAAGCAATCTCTTCCATGACCTTACAAACAGGATTAGAGTAGGTGAGACCAGGTTGGGCTCCTCAAAACTCAACAGCAGACACTCTGCAGAGGTCTTTTGTGATGGTGTAAGTTAGGAAGAGGGGACCTCAGACTTCTCCCCAAGCAGGGCCCCACAATGAGTCTGACCTCTCTTCCCTAGGGCAGTGATTGCTGGTGCGCAAGGCAACCCAACCTCCAAACCTCACAGATGGAATGGACATGACTGGTCATTGTTGCCTCATCTCCTTCCTAAATAATGTGAATCCCCTGGAGCGTGCCCTCAGCGAAGGCTGGAGGCTGTCCATTTACCTTTGTATCATGAGCAGAAAGCTGCCTATGTCCTTATCAATCTACCTACTAGCACCAGTTCTGTCCCTTAGAAACCTGGAAAAAGTGTGAACAGTTCAATCTAAGTTTCATTGGTTTCTTTGAAGATGGCTTTGTGCACAGAAAAGATTACTTAACAGTCACTAGGGGACCAGACGAGTGGCTCAGGTGGTTGGGGCGTGTTACTCCTAACGTGGAGATTGCAGGTTCAATTCCCACATGGGCAGTGAGCTGCGCCCTCTACAGCTAAGATTGTGAACAATAGCTCTCCCTGGAGCTGGGCTGCCATGAGCTGCCCCAGGCTGCTGTGTGCTGCCGTGGTCTACCATGTACCACCATGTGCCATTGTGAGCTGCCAGTGGCCAGCGAGAGCTGCCCTGAGCAGCTGACCGATGACTGACAATGGACTGCCTCAGCCAGGGGGAGCGCAAGGCTCATCATACCAGCATGGGCCAGGGAGCTGTGTCCTACACAACTAGACTGAGAAACAACAGCTTCAACTGGAGTGGGGGAAGTGGGCGGAAGAAGGGGGGAAAAAGTTACTTGGGTTTTTAGATTAATATTTAACTAGTTTAAAATTTTATTTCTTCCTTAAGCTTTAAAAAAACAACAACTACATCATGGAAAATTCCAAACATACACAAAACTAGCTAGTAATGAACCTCAAGTACCCATCATCAATTTAAGCAATGATCGATACATGGACAATCTTATTTCATCTATAACCCCCTCTCTCCACCCCTCCCCATAAGCTTAATTATTTTAAAGCAAATCCCGGATATTATATCACTTCAGTCTTAAATACTTGAGTATATATTTCTAAGATATGAGGACTCTTATTGTCTTTTAATCTAACTGCAATACCTTTGTGTGTGTGTCTGTCTCTCTCACACACACATCCACAAAGGAATGATTCTTTAATATTATCTAATATCTAGTGTTCAGATTCCCCTGATTGTCATATATTTTTTTGTAAGAGTTGATTTGTCAAATAGAATCCAAATGAGGTCCACCCATTGCATTTGGTTTTCCTAAGCCTTTTCTTAACATTTCTTAAGCTTTCCTTAAGTTCAGTTCACAGATATTATACTATTTTTAAATTTAGCCAATGTTAACAATAACTTTAAATTGATTTTGATTGATAGTTGCTCCCATTTCAAGCTTAATTAAAATCCTTTAAATAAAATCCTTTATTTAAAGCAGGATTTATAAATTTGACATATAACAAATATGTAGCATTTATAAATTTGATATAATACTTTGTAAAAACACTTGAGTTGTCTTAAGAAACAAGGCCTTCTGAAGTTCTTAAAAGATCTCATCAATCTAGTAAACTAGTAAAAAATGACTAATCTTAAATTCTCTTAAATATTTTAACATATTATAACCATGTCTTCAAACTTAAAATTTCAACTAAAATCATAAGACTAAACTATTTAATTACATATTGTGTTATAATTTTTAAAACAACAGGCCAAATCCTCTTAAATTCTACAAATACTTAAAATATCCAAAATACACAGATTCCTTAAAACAAAACTACTAGTACTACGGGCTAGATCAAAAATCAACAAACTATGGCCTATGGGCCAAATCCAGTCTGCCACCTGTTTTTGTACAAACTGAAATAAGAATGTTTTTTAAATTAATAGACTTTATTTTTTAAAGCAGTTTTAAATTTACAGCAAAACTGAGCGGGAAGTATGCCTATTTTTTCATTGGGCTGTTTGTTTTCTTATGATTGAGTTTTAAGAGTTCTTTGTGTATTTTGGATAGCAATCTTTTATCAGATATGTGTTTTTGAACTATTTTCCCCCAGTCTGTGGCTTGTCTTTCTATTCTCTTTTTATATTTTTAAGTAGTTGAAAAAAATCAAAAGAAGAAGACTATTTCGTGTCATGTAAAAATTACATAAAATTCAAATTTTAGTGTCCATAAATAAAGTTTTATTGGAACACAGCCATGCTTGTTCATTTATATATGGCTACTTTTAACTCTACAGCAGCAGAGTTAAGAAGTTGCAACAGTCTGTGTATGCTATACTCTCATTGCTTTGTGTTGCTGTCCAGAGTATTACAAATCCCAATGACACAGTTATAACTTGACAGCTTTCCAACTGCTACGTGTATCACCATACAGTGACAGCTTACTTTATTTTTTTATGACCAGTACATATTCATCATGCTGAAACAAAAAAAGCGAGCTTCGTGTATGGCACTTTTAAGGTGGAGTAAAGTGTAGATTTTGTTAATTAGATGGCAAAGCATTGTGTTTATTATGCAATGACCGTACAGCTGTGCTGGAAGAATACAGCATACGTCATTACCAGATGTCAACCATACATCACAATATTCCCAACTCACAGGAGAACAATGATCAGAACAACTGTAAATGGAAAACAGAATATCTCATCACTGCAGATTTTCTTCACAAAAATGAAAATAAGGCTATTATCAAAGTAAGGTTCCAAGTGTCTCATTTGTTATCCAAGCAAGGAAAGCCAATGGTGAGTTAATTAAATCATGTTTGATTGCAGCAGCTGAGGAAGTGTGTCCAGAGAATATAAATTTGTTTAAGACTATTAGTCTTTCTGCAAGAATAGTTGCTTGATGAATTAAGGACATTGGGAACAGCATCAATAGTCAGTTAAAAAAACAAGGCACACGATTTTGGATGCTTTTCTCTTGCTCTTCATGATTTGGCAGGTGTTCTGATGCTGCTCAGTTGTTTACTCAATGAGTCAGTGCTGCATTTGAAGTGACTAAAGCATCAGCCTCTATGAATGGTTCCATGAAATAACTACAGGTGAGGATATTTTCAAAAAGTTGAGAAAACACTAATTCAATACAACCTGAAGTGGAATCTGCTAAGTGTTATAGCTGATGATGGTATAAATATATGTGGAGCAGAAAAGGCTTGGTTGAACATATTTACAGAGCTTGTGGAAATGTAAGCTATTTAAAGCCTCTGGTTATTCATAGTATTTTTCATCAGAAACTACTTTGCAGAAAATATTTGGATCATGTGTTATTGAATCAATAGCATCAACAGTGAACTTCATTAGCTCTCGTGGATTTGACAATCGTCAATTCTGTGAATTTTTGTCAGAAATAGAAGATGAATATCCTGACTTGCCTAGTACTCAGCAATTCAATGGTTTAGCAGTGGCAACACTTTCTTGTGACTTATTTTTAGCTCATAGCCAAGACCAAAATTTTTCTGAACAAGAACTACTACCCTCAACCACTATTATCAAACACCGAACGGCTTTGGAAGTTAACTTCTGCTGCAGAGTGAATACTATTTCTTAATGAATCCAACCTAAATTCACAAGGTAAGACAGCACTTAAAAGCAAAGCAGTCAAGTCATTTCAACAACTAACGTAGTTTGAATTACAAATAATATCAAGCTGCTTTATTCGCTTCCTGTGCTGTCAAAAGTTAAAACAAGAAGTAAGACCTCCATTCCCACACAGATTTGTAGTAGCAGATATATTTCCCAAATTCCAGCAGTGGGTGTTTGTTTGTTTGTTTGTTTGTTTTTTGATATCAAAGCAAGTGCAAAGGAAATTTTCATATTTCAAAATCCACTTAAGTGCACAATTGAAGAGCTTCTACATATGCTGCAACTGGAAGTGATTAATCTGAAATGCAACGACATGTTGAAAGGCCAATATCAGGAGAAGAATCTAATAGAATTCTATAAATGCCTTCCAAGCGATAAATATGTTCAATTATCATATATAGTAGATTGCTATCAGTTCTTGGCAGTACCTATCTCAATTAAAACACATTTTCAAAGATGAAACATATAAAATCTCATTACAGATCAGCATTCACAGATCAAAATTTGCAATCGATTTTGACGGGAAATACTATCCCACAATGACCTTTGATTACATTCTAGCTTGTCCTGCTCTTTGCATAAATAAATCTGGTCCGACAACTAGACGCTGAGTTTCATGCAGCAGGAGGGCCAGGCTTTGGGAGTCGAGCAGGCCTGGGCTCTAGTCCCAGGCTGACAGCGATGCACCTTGTCACCCACGTCTCACTTTCACCATCAGTAAAATGCAAAGGTTGGGTTACTGTTCCCATGTTACAGGTGAGACACGAGGCTCAGAGAGCTTGAGGGATCTGCGTGAGGCACTCAGCTTGTCTGTCACTAGCCCGGATTGGGGTCCACATTATCTTCAGTCCAAATCCCACACTTGTTCTACTAGACTCGACTTCTCAGTGTCGCTGAGTTTCGCCTGTGGCATGGTCATATACACTCTGGATCCGGGGGTCTCTGCAGGGGAGGGAAGTGTACTGCAGCAGGCTCGTGTGGGCTCTCGTAGTTAAATATTCAGGAACTTTGCCAGACCATTGTTAAATGGGTAGTTTGACATCAACCATGGTGGGAGTATTTACATGTGTACCCTGAAAATCTGCAAGTTCTACAAAACAGGGCCTTTTTTTCGTGAGAGCCAGTTTACAGGCACACCACTGGTAAACAGGAGAGACTACCAGCCAGCATCCCGAAGTCACAGCTGGGTTTAGAGAAACTGGTTGCATTCAACTCATGGAACTTCGGAATCATAAATAAGATCTGAGACCATATAGTAAGTACATCTCCATATTTCACAGGAGACACTGAGGCCCAGAGCGAGGAGATGGCTTGCGCTTTGCAACAATGAGTGACCACGGAGGCCCAGAGTGGGACCAAGTCCCACTCTAGGCCCCCAAAACCCAAAGCCTGCTGCTAAGATGGGGAGATGTCAATGACCCTTACTCCCAAGACCACAAGTGCAGAAGAGCAGCGGCCTGGCCCTGAGGACGTTCCAGGTTTCCATGGTGAAACCTGAGTTTGTGCTTCCATGGGCCCTGCAGGGAGCTCACCTTGGACAGATGAAGGGCCAGCTTGTCCCTGGCATCCTTGGTCTCCTTCAGCCCATTCTCGAATGCTGTGTCCACCACGTGGCATTGCCTGCGCAGGTCGTTGGACGTCTGGGACAGGACTCGGTCTACCAGGGCCTTCAGCATCAGGGAGTTGTTCCTCTGCTTGTCAGCCTTCTCCACGTTGGTGTTGGAGAAGTCTAACCAGTCTTCCAGACTCACAGAGCTGAAACAGAACCCATGCTTTCGTTCACAGCATATTTGGTCCGGGGAGGGGGTGTGGGGAGGGGACTAGCTCCTGGAAGTCCACTGGAACCTAAGCCTACCTCCACCACCAGAAGCTCCTAGAACGTTTCCCCACTTCCAGGCAGAGCGAACAGTGGTCTGTCAGTGGCAACAGCTGTCACTTTGGGGAAACCTGCTTTGTGCCAGGCACTCGACTAACACTATACAGATGTTATCTCATTTAATCCACACAATGGCCTAACAAGCTAACTTTTATAACCCCCATTTTACAGATGAGGAAAGCTGAGGCTCAGAAAGATGGAGTAACTTATTCAAGATCACACAGATAAGGACAATTTGAGCATCAAAATAAGTAATAGTAGTAACAGATTATAACACAATGAATAAGATGGGAAACACTGAGTCCATATTGATATAAACCAGTAAGTGAATAAATTGCTAGTTTAACAAGGAACTGTTTTATGTAACAACACTGATCAATCTCAATGTTGATTGGAAAAACACTGATACATGCACAAATAGATAGTATATGATGCTACTTAACAAGCATAAAAGCAGGCAAAACAAACCTATTAGAAGTCAGGAATGTGGTTACCTTTGGAAAGGAAAGGCAGAAAATTGATCAAGAGAGAACAGGGTGGGGGTTTCTGTGGTGGTGGAAATGTTTCATTTCTTGACCAGGTTGGTGGTTCCATAAGGACTGGTCACTGTGATTAGTGTCACCTAATTAGATGGCCCTCAATGACCCCTGCCTCCTGATATTCACACATTTGTGTAAGCCTCCCCCTTGAGTCGTAGGATGAACTCATGGACCCATTTCTCACTAATAAAAGTGATGAGATGTCATGTCTGTGATTAGTTTAAAAGGAGATTGTAGCCTTAGTTTTGGAAGCACTGCCCCTCCTGCTTCCTCTTGGCTCACTCACTGTGGGGGAGGCCAGCTGCCATGTCCTGAGACAGCCCCAGGGAAAGTCTCACATGGCAGGGCCTGCCATAACTCCATGGATCTGGAAGTGGATCACCACCCCTACCCAGTCGAGCCTTCAGATAAGATCACAGCCCAGGAGACAGCTTGACTACGGCCTCCTGAGACGTGAGCCGGGGGCACTAGTTAAGCAGTGCCTGGGTTTCTGACCCACAGAAACTATGAGACAATACATGTTTATCATTTGAAGCTAAGTTTGGGGATAATTTGTTATACAGCAAAAGATAACTAATACAATGATAATTCATTAAACTGTAAGCTTATTACTATTTGTGTATTTTTCTATATGTATGTTTTACCTCAAAAAAGAAGGCTTAAAAGTTAGAATGAGTTAGGTCTGTGATGTAATGTTAATTGAAAATATAAGTTAGATATTGCAGAAAAGCTACATAGTATAACCCCATTTTTGTCAACAAAACAAAATTTGTGTGTGTGTGTGAGTGTATACCTACGTTTGTATGAACATACAAATAACACTGGCTATTTCAAGGGGTAATAATGTAAAGGGGTAGATAGAGGGAAATTATTAACTTGTCCTTTATACATTTTTAGATTCTTTTCCTTATTAAGAACACAAATAGGTAAAAGAATACATTTTAAATGTTTAAAGATTTTTATATCAGACATTCTTAAAGTGGGGCCTAACCTGGAACCTCTGGCCCTTTCTCAGAGTGGTCACCACTCAGCACCTGCCACTGTCCCAAGCCTGCCTCCTCCTAGCTCCAGCCTGCTGTCCGGATGACATGCTAGGTCCTGCCTGCCTGGCTGAGAAGCACTGTGACATTACACAGCAGGGAGGACAGCATGGCCAGGCCACCACTCACTTTGGTTCAACCCTCACGACGTTCTCAGAATATCTGATGTTTGGTGAGTTGTTATTGAGTGAGACACAGATGTCATCAATGGTCAGGGCCACAAACTTGTCCTTCAGGTCCTTTTCAAGATTGTACTTTGCAGAGCGGTTCAGCCTGAAGGGAGAAGGGAAAGGTGTCTCCCTCTGGAATGCCCAGGCGGCACCCACAGCCTCTCCGGAGACCCTGGAAAAGGAAGCTAAAGCTAGGTCCAGTACAGGACGGCGGCACTCCCTCCCCACCTCCCATCACCATCTCCTACCTCCCCCTGGTATATATACACCATTAGATGCTTGGTGACAAACTAAAGTAACCAAGCCTGGACTTCAATGTCCTTCCTCCAACTGTGACATTTTCTGATGTCACCACTGTGGCATACTCTATGAGATCAGCCCTGGCAAAAAAAAAACCCACTCCCGCGCCCTCCGGTTTATAATCACGGGTGGGATCCGGACATCGCCACCCACCACCAGAGGGCGACTGTCTGTATGGGAGGCTGTCCAGGCCTCAGGCTGAGTGTTCCCAGGCCACCTCCGGGCGTGGAAAGCACTCGTAGGAGTATTAAACCCCATTCTTTCCGTGCCATGGAGCCCAGTCTTTGCAGGCTCTGCCTTTTCTAGATATGCTCAGTGGAGACGCGGAGGGTGGGCCCGCACAGCAAGACCTGATCTGCTCGGTCGTCTCCTCCAGGCTGCGGGTCAGCAGGGCCATCACCCCCCGGATGATCTCAGCCTCCTTGATCAGCTCCTGCTCCACTTCATCATGCACCAGGTCAATGCCTACTCGCTTCTCCCTGACCAGAGAGAGGCAGCAGGTCAATCCAACGGGCAGAGGGAGGCAACTCAATATTTGCTAACATCTGAACATTTGAAGCCATCTGGACAACTAGTTTGAGTAGCACCCAATCCGTCTGGATGACGTGGCCGGGACTGTACGCTAATTGGTGTCTTTGAGCCTGAAAGAATCCAAAACGCAATAAAGAAAAATGGATCGGTGACTGGTCACTTGGTCTGAAATGAAAAATGCCAGGTAGATATTTCCCCCTTAATTTGGCCATCAGTTCTGAGGCCTTTTCCTTCTTACCTATTTACTGGAAACATTTCTTTAGGCTTAAAATTTCAAAGACATAGGTTTCCTTCCTTGATCCTAGTTCCATTTTTTTTTTGACAAGGATTTGAATCCAGAAAGATGCTTTATAATAATGATACTAATCTTAATGCCAACATTAATATCACCCCCACTACTGAGCTCTTACGCGGTGACGGGCATTGTACTGAGCTTTTCATACGAAGGCTCTCACTTCATTAGCCCTTTACAAGTACAGGTGAGGAAACTGAGTTTCAGAGAAGTTTAGCCCAATGTCACAGAACTGGGTATCCCACATGCTTTTAACCACTGTGCTGTTACTCCCCAAATTGACCAGTCACTGCCTGATATTTTGTTCTTTTCTACTCTGCGTGACAATGCCTGGGAGGAAGGCTCCACCACTCACCAGCTGTGTGGCCTTAGGCACATTGTATAATTTTTCTGTGCCTTGCTTTCCTTTTCTGTGAAATAGGGATAATAATTAGTATTTCATAGGGCCGTGGCAAGGAACTGATGAGATATAAAAGCAGGCAGCACCAAAGCTGGCACATAGCAGCATGTCCTCGATCGATTTAGCAACATCTACATTCGAACCATCCTTAGGTGTAGTAGACTTCAGCTAATTGGATGTTGGGCTCTTGGATCACCTCTATTTCCCTTTGCTCCCCACACTCTCGAAATCTGGCTGCCTGGGAGATTGATGCCTGGTTGCTGCAGAGGGTCCTGGCTAAGCACATTGAAGGAACAGGACTTTGCAGGAAGAGGGAACAGTGTGGCCAGAGCCATGGTGGATTTGGGGAAATGTAAGGAGCTCAGCACACCTAAGCACCTCCCACTGTTGGTGATGAGGTACGGGCCCGGAGAGGTCACTGGGGCTCCCATCGTGATGAGCCTTGTTTACCAGGCTAAGAAGTCTGAACTGCATCTTGAAGGCGTTGGGGTATGGGTTTGTAATTTAAATGAGTTTTAAAAATGTGCATTGGGAAAAGTTCACTCAACAGCCAGTGTGGATGATGGACTGGATTGGAGGGGCTACGCTGGTAGCAAGAAGACCTGTTAGGGCACACCAGTGAGGACTGCAACAGGGAACAGGTCTGGAAATCATCAGCATGACCCCAGAGAAGAGAGAATCATCCTACTCCAAGGAATTCGAGGAAAGAAATTATAATAAAGTGTATGTTTGCACAGTGCAATTGGACAAAGTGCTCCGTATGCCTCTGTGTATTGGAGCAGACTTCTCGTCCTCTAGTAACTGTAGTATCTGCTCTGCCCGCCCAAAATAAAGGTTACCATTTATTTCCCAGGTTTCTATTGGTGTGGCCATGTGACTAAGTTCTGGTCAATAGGATACAAGTAGAAATGGGGAATGCCAAACCCTTATTATTCCTGTTTGCTGGAACGTAGACATAATGGCTGGAGCTCTAGCTGCCATCTTGAATCACAAGGTGACCTTGTGGAGCAACAAGATAGAAAAGGCCTGCGACCCTGACACTGTGGCACGCCATGCCAACCTTGAACTAGCTCCAGATTCCTTAAATGTGAGAGAGGAAGAAACTGTCTTATTTAAGTGCAGTGTTATTTTGCGGTTTTCTGATGACCCACAGCCAAACCTAGTCCTAACTTGTATTTAAGTTAATTAGTCAAGAGCAGAGTTTAGACATAAACCCAGTCCTGTGCTCCTTGCACTGCCCAGCAGCACCCTCATGCCGAGATAATTTCAGGCTCTAAAGGAGCACATGCTCATTTGCCCCATCTAGCCAACCACCGAGCACAGGCAGCTTCTACCACCCAGCATTTCATTTCTCACAACAGATGATTCATTGGAGGAAACTTCCCTCCTACCTATATTCCAGACACGTCTGCGTGATGTGCAAGGGCTCTTTCAAGCTCTCCATGGCTTTCTCCAATCTGGTCTGATATGTGAGTAGATCTTCAGTCACATACACGAGCTGCTCAAGTTTGTCATCTAACTCCTTCTTCCAGAACCTGACTTCCTCAAGTCTCTGTTCTGAAGCACAGAGAGAAGATACACCAGGGTTAATCTACTCCCACTTCAGCCAACTTTTGGATTAGAAACCTGAAGACTGTTGCTAAATACCTGAGATATGTTCTTCGTTTCTTAGAGCTGTGCCACTTGGCCATCTTTTCATCTTTATAAACATTTATTAACAAGAAGGGAGGGAGGAAGGTATAGTTCTTCTTACATTCAACACCAAATTAATCCAAAGATCATTCTACACTTGTTGTCTTCAATGCCTGAACCATGCAGTATACTATGATAAATTTCTTGTACAACTTTTTGTTTTTGGAGGGATTAATAATTGTATTTTTGCTTTACTTTCTACATATTACTAATTTTTCTTCATACTTTCTGATAGAACTGCAGTAGTGCTCCTTTATCAGCAGTTTCACTTTCCACAGTTTCAGTTACCCGCAGTCAACTGCAGTCCGAAAATATTAAATGGAAAATTCCAGAAATAAACAACTCATAGGTTTTAAATTACGCACAGTTCTGAGTAGCATGATGGAATCTTGTACTATCCTGCTGCATCCCACCTGGGACATGAGTCATTCCTTTGTACAGCATATCCATACTATATACACTACCTGATGGTTAGTCACTGAGAAGCCATCTTGGTTATCACTTAGTAGCCGTCTGGGTTCTCAGATCCAATGTCATGGTATACTAGTACTTGTGTTCAAGTAATCCTTATTTTACTTAACAATGGCAATAATGGACCTAAAAGTAGTGGTGCTGGCCATTCAGATACGCCAAAGAGAAGCCATATATGCTTTCTTTAAGTGAAAAGGTATGCATGTTTAGGAAAAAACATAGTATGTTTTTGCATAGGGTTTGGTACTATCCACAGTTTCAGGCATCTACTGGTTTTCTTAGAATGTATCTCCCACATATAAATGGGGCTAGTGTATAAATATCCTCTCAATATATTCAAACCCATCAAGTAGTCTATTGATTCTGTTTCCTGGATTTCCTTTCCTCCTCTTTCTCGGTTTACTCCTTCAATGTGCTGAAGCACATCCTTCAGGAACCTCCTAAGAGATGGATGCATGTGAGATAAAATGCCTTGCAAGTCTGTAAATGCCTTTATTCTGCCCTCATCATTCAGTTATATTTGACTGTGTATAGATTTATAGGTTATAAATAATTTTCATTTAGAACTTTGATGGCATTGTTTCATTTCCTTCTTGTTCCCAGCATTTCTGTTGAGAGGACTGATGCCATTCTGATTCCCGATTCTTTGTATAATCTGTGACCTAAAAAGCTTTTAGGAATTTCTTCCCTATTTTCCTAGTATCCTAAAATTTCATACTGGCATCAATATTATTTAATTTTTATGCCAGACACTAGGCATGCCCTTTTAATCTGAAAACCTAGATCCTTTCCTTCTAGGCAATTTTCTTGTATTCTCTCATGGATGATTTCCTCTCCTCCATTTTCTCTGTGCTCTTTCTGGAACTCCTGTTAGATATGCAGCCTCCCAAATGGATCCTCTAATTTTCTTACCATTTCTCTCCTGTTACCTCTCTCTCTCTCTCTCTCTCTCTCTCTCTCTCTCTCTCTCTCTCTCTCAATTCCTAGAGATTCTTCAACTTTATCTTTCAACTCTTCTTCTGATTTTTAAAAAATGTTCTGCTCTCATATTTTTAATTTCCAAGAACACTTTCTTGTTCTCTGAATGTTCTTTTTTAAAACTCCTCCTCTTGTTCCATGGATATATCTTCTCCGAGGATCTTATAATGTATTTTTCTCTTTTGCTCTGTGCACTGGCTGTTTCTTGAGTTTCTGTGTGTGTGTGTTTGTTTCTTTGTTTTGGTATCTTTCCTGTAACAGGCTTTCCTCAAATGTTCGGTGATTTCATCTGAGTACATTTAAGAATAAAATGTTATGATGCTAACTGGAAGCTCTGTCTGCTGGGACAGGGATTGTCAACCAGAATGCTTTACTGTCTAGAGAGATCAGGCAGGGCCCAGGCATTTCATTGGAGAATCCCCAAATGTTATTATCTATAGATCGTTCCTTTCAACGAGTTACTTTCTCCATAGAGAAATCTTCCAATTTCCTTTCTGAGGGTATAAGCCTGGTGACCAGCATCCTGGGAACCTGGAACTTGAAGAGTTACTGTTCAGTGAGTAGACTTTCATTGAATTCTTTAGCCTTTAGCCTTCTCTTGGGGGAGGGAGAGACAGATTGGGGTTAGTGGCTCTTTATAAAGACTTTCAACCTATCTTGTTTCCAGCTCTATCCTGAACCTCCAAGCTTCCGAGGTGATAGGATGCTTCCAATTTTAAGCAATTCAAGGTTTCTGCAGCATGAATTTGCAACGTGAATTGTCTAGCTTCTTACTGTCCTCTACCTACGCAGGCTTTTTGCAGTCCGTAAGTGTGTTACCCCTTGACCTTTTGCTTTCTAGTTTCCAAAATCTTGTCTTTGTCATTTGTCTAATATTGCTACCCCTTCTTGCTCTCTCTCCCTGTCTCTCTGTCTCTCTCTCTCACATCCTTGAGGTATACTTTCATTAATGCTTTACTATTACTTTGTTGGAATTTTGAAAGGAATGGAAGATAAATACACGTGTTCCATCCACTGTGTAAACTGAAGTCTCCCCGCTCACACTTTGTAATTGACTTCCACCCTCACCTTGCATCCTCCACTACCCTACTGGACCTGCTATGTAAAACGTCACCGATAATCTGCAATTCGCCAGTTCAAATGTGTTTTTATTCAGCTCTCAACCTCCTTGAGATTTGTCCAACCACTATTGTTGATGAGCACACGGATAGTTTCTAGTTTGGTGCTATTACAAAAAGAACTGCTTTGCAGCATATATCTTTGGTAAACAAATGTAAGAATCTTATTGGGTATATACCTAAAAGTGGAACATTTAGGTCAAACTGTACGCATATGTTCAGCTTCAGTAGATACTGCCAAAGCTTTCCAGAATGGTTACACTTCCAATGTTCACAGCATAAATTTTCCAATTTACATTTCCTCCAGTAGGATACGAGAGTTCTGGTTGCTCCACATCTTCTCTGATACTTGTTATTTTTCTTTTTCTTTATTTTCTCCCCCTCTTATTTAAAGACTCCTCCCCCTCTCCCTCCTCCTTCTCCTCCTTCTTTTTCATTTTAGCTATTCTGGTGAGTGTGTAATGGCATCTGAACTGTGATTTTAATTTGTATATCCCTGCTGACTAATGAAATTAAAGTACCTCTTCATATGCTCATTAACTGTTTAGATTTCCTCACTTGTAAGGCGTCTGTTAAGTTTATTGCCCATTTTTCTATTGAGTTGTCTGCCTTTTTTGTCCCTATTTTTAAAAGTTCTTACATATGATCTGGATATAAATCCTTTGTCCGTTATGTATATTATGAATATTTTGTATACATATAATAGGAATATATATAATATGAATATACTCTGTGGGTTGCCTTTTCAGTCTCTTAATGAAGTCTTTTGATAAACAAGATTCTTCATTTTAATATAGTCTAATTTATTATTTTTTTCTTTTATGATTGGTTACTTTGTGTCCTGCTTAAGAATAAGTAATCTTTGCCTTCTTCAAGTCATGAAGATGTTATTCATCAAAAGTTTTATTGTTTCACCTTTCCCATTTAGATATGCACTCCATGTAGGTTTAATTTTATATATATATGCCTGGGGTGCCAAAAAATGTATACACATGACTGTATTCATCTTTTGTTATTGGTATATATTGAGCATTACAATTTTAATACAGTTTTTTCCTGTCTTAAAATATGTATACATTTTTTTGGCACCCTCTGTGTGTGTGTGTGTGTGTGTGTGTGTGTATAAAATATACAGAATGAAGTAGGGGTTAGGGGTCAGAATATAATTTTTTCCAATTGACCAATTTATTGGAAAGGCTACCCTTTTTCTGCTATACTGCAGTACTATTTTTGTCATAAATCAAATGATTGTACATGTGTGGGTTTGTTTCTGGACTACCTATTATGTTCCATTGGTCAATCTGTTTATCCTTGCCTAAACCTCACTGTCTTAATTATTACAGCTTTATAATGGGTCTTAGAATCTACAGTAAAATATTTTGTCTTCCAGCTTTGTTCTTCTTCAAGATCTCCATGTCCATTCTTGACCCTTTGCATTTCCATATGAATTTTAGAAGCACTTTGCCAATTTTATAAAAAAAAAAAAAAAAAAAAAAAAAAAAAAAAAAAAAAAAAAAAAACCTGCTGAGATTTTCATTGGTATTGATTTGAATCTACAGACTAATTTAAGAATTGTCATCTTTAAAATATTGAGTCTTCCAATCCATAAACTGATATATCTCTGCACTTATTTAGATTTTCTTTAACTTCTTTGAGTAATGGTTTGTAGTTTTCAGTGTAGACCTCTTGCACATCTTTTGTTAGATTAATTCCTAGATATCTGATGTTTTATGATGCCACGTTAAATGGCTGATATTTTTAATCAGTTAATGAATCAATGAAGTTAAGTTTCAGACCTTGAAACCTTTGTTCTCATGCCTATTGAAACACAATCATTGTAAAAAATGCATCCTTATTCTAACACCTACCTATGTGCACAATTATTTAGAACAGGCCTGCCTATAGGCTGATATCAGGGGTAAAGTTCAACCCATCAAGATATGCCTAATATCTAAGTAACATTACTGATCTGAAGAAGCTTTGGTTTATTGGAGGTTGAAAAACTAGCCACACTTAGACAAGTTTTACACTCATGTGTTTTTGTTTATCCTGACCAATGTTATAAATACATTAAATCAGTTGCCAACATTTTAAAAATGTATAAAATTTCAGCTTTCCAGATTCCCTTTTTAAAAAATCAGACAATCGGCAACATCAGGCCCATAGTCTTTCTTGGAAAAAACAGGTTGAAATTGAGCAGCCGCTACCTCCTTAGATGGAGCACATCCTCCAGGTTGCCACCCTCCCCACAATTCCCTATTATATTAGGGGGTCTTATTCAACCCCCTATGTTATCTGCCCAACCGTTATAGACACTTGAGTTTGTGACCTTGGGTTTATCACTTTTTGGCATTTTGGGAGTTTTGTTTGTTTCATTTTATGTTTATTTCTGTTTTGTTTATTTAAGGGCACTGCCCTTTAAGTGCTGTTTTTAAGAATGGAATTGTCAAGAGAAAATTACTCTTCCTTTAAGAATCAGCCCAAGGAAGTCTTTCCCAATTCTACTTTTGCACCTATCTGATTATATTCTAATTATTAATGTTTGTATTTTTTTCCTCCTCAAGCCAGGAGCCCCTAAAAAGTACAGATTCTGATCATTCCTTGTGACATCCCCCGTACTCAGTCTATAGATGCTCTTAGATGTTCAATAAATGTGTATCAAATCAATAAATGAATGAATCATAGATGATAAGCTGGCTGAAAGTCAGACTGAGTTACTATGTCTCTATCTTAGCACAGTGAACTTAATTAAACAGAACCTAGAGAATACACATTTTCTCTAATATTTAAAGACCATACATTGCTACTTCTGAATATGAAGTGCAAATGACAGCCTAGCTAAACCTGAACAGTTTCATCCAGACATGGTCACAAGTACACCAAGGGTCTTATCTTACCTAGTTTCTTGTTCACATCACTTTGAGACTTTCTTGTGGTCTTTTCAATTTCATCCACAAGCCTCTGGCTTTCTGCCACCAGGCGTTCAGACCGGGATCTTTCGGCCTCCGCTCTGTGGTACTGGTTCTTATTAGCGATGTGCCACTCCAAAGGCAGGAACTTCGGTGGAGCTTGTAGTAGTTTGGCCATTTGAGGTTTCCAAAGTCCTGATCAAAGGCAGACTTCTTTTAGATTAACTGAAAGCAATTTGTCCTCTTTTAAATGTCAATTTTTTTCCATGATATACATTCCAAAAAGTGCATATATCATAACCTGTACACAGAATGAACATATCCGTGCAGCCAGCATGCAGATCAAGAAATAAGCATTACCAGCACCTCATGCCTCTTTCCAGTCACTATTCTCCACACCCCTCCCCACAGGGTCACCACTATCCTAACTTTTAACACTATCGTTCTGCTGGTTTTGAACTTAATTTAAACGGAATCGTACAGTATGTACTCTTTTGTATCTGACTTCTTTCACTCAACATATGTTGCTAAGATTCATCCGTATTGTTGATATAGTTGTAGTTTGTTCATTCTCGTTGCTGTGTAGTATAGCGTTGTATAAATATCCCAAATTTTCTCTCTTTTTTTATTGTTTATGGATATTTGGGTTGTTTCCAGTTTGGAGTTATCATGAGAATGCTATGAAGATTCCCATACGTGTCTTTTAGTGAACACATACATGCCTTTTTATAACTCATTAGAATTGCTGTGCTATAGGGTAGTGTTCAATTTTAGTAGACATTGCCAAAGAGATGAATCCAGACATGTTTTCATAAAAAATGAGAAAGTATGATATCTGTACACTGCGAACCGAGTATTGAGCCTATTCAGCAGATAAAAGAATCTAAAAAATTCCCAGGGCAAAGCAAAGGAGAGAACAGGAAGGGGAACACATGAGAAGGCAGCAGGCAGAGGCCTGCAGCAACAGAAAGACTAAAATTTCTGTTTTATGAGGTGTGCACCTCATCTGTACACCTCTGATTTCATTTTGAAAACTGCCTTTCTCAAGCCTCAAATCTGCCCCACACAGACATCTGAGCGCCTGCCCTTAGGGGCGTTTGGATCTCTGAAGCCCTTCAAACATACAAGAATGGAACCTAGTCAGATCTTGGCTGAGCACCCCAGGCCACCCAGCCTCCTCAGGCAACATGGAGTCTCCGGATTTCTTCTTAGTCCAGTCTCTCCTATAGCCTCTACCAAGTTTGGCTCAGGGTGGGGGCTCAAAATTTAACCAAAACTCTGGATAAGACTCTGGAGTAGCCTCCAGAGAAATCAAAATTAGGGCTAAATTAGGTCGAAATTAGACGTAATCCCAACGGGCATAAGGCTTTGAGTAGGGCTGAGGGCTACAGTTAAGGATTAATGGGGTGGGGCCAAGGGTGTACTTACCTCAGCGCCTCGAAGAACAACTACACCAGCTTGGGATGGGAGCCTCCTAACCCCAACTAGAACTCCGGACTCTTTTAGAAGAGGGAGGTAAACTGCGCAGTCTCCATGGCAACCGGTGACGCGTCACCTAGGCAAAGGGGGCGGGGTCGGTCGCGAAGCAGCCGCTGGAAGGCTCTGCGCAGGCGCGAATTCTGCGGTCCCCAAAGCGTGACACAGGGGTGTGGCCTGGGAGAGGTTGCCCAGATGCTCAGCCAGCTCATCTATCACAAAGACGCGGACACCAATCAAGAGACAGCAGCCAAAAGCCCAAGCTGGGACTCAGGAGACCTGCGTCTAGCCCTGGCCGGGCCGCTGGCTGGGTTTCCTCGGGTCAAGCTGCTCCCTCCCACTGGGTCTCGGACTCTCCAGGTATACAGTGGGACTGGGCTGGACGAAGCCTTCAGGCCCTCGCAGCCGCAGGCTGGCCCGGACTACTAAACCACAGACCCGGAGCTGCAGGGAGGAGATGCGAGAGATTCCTGAGATTGTCGCGCGGGGAAGGAGAAAGGAGGAAGAAGTGAGAGGAGTCACCTAGACCCAGGGCCCAAGCCTGGCTCCTAGGCGTTCAGCCTTCTCCAACCCGGAGGGGTGGCCTGACCCAGAGCTAGGAGTCAGAAGTAGTTTCTCCATTGATAAAATGAGCGGATTGTAGCTCCCAAACTAAGAGTACAGTGCTCAGGTTATATTCTTTATGTTTGTAGTACTGGTAAAGCATTAATGTGTAGGAAATAAAGAAAATATACAGTGGAGGGAAATGCGATTGGATACACTGACCTGGATCCCTGTCCACACAGAAAGTGGGTATTCAACTCTCCCGCATATAAGGTTATGCACTTCACCGCACTTACACCAGCCAATCGAAGGCAACCTCTCTCTCTGATGTCTACCAATCAGAGGAGGATGTGACTCGCGAAGCCCGCCCCCTACGTATCACGAACCGTTGGGAACCTCCTGGAGACACGCAAAGCCTCATGAATATTAAACACGCCGCCTGTCCAATAGCGTGAAGAGAAGCTCGTGTTGCATATTCATATCTCCTGCCCCTCAGGCGAGCAGCTCCTTAAGGAGCGCGGTTTGGCTCGCTTCCATCGTGCCCCTCGCCGGAGAGGACCTAGACCTGGTTTCTAGGTCGGTGTTCAGTTTGTGGTGCCCTAGTTTCCCACTTTGGGAAGGCGAGCGGGCGGGAACGGGCCTGCGTCCCCCCAACAGCACTGATTTAGCGCCCACACCTAAAAAAGGTGGTCCGGCTCAGGCGTGTGCGGGCAGGTGGGCGCGCGCTCAGTGTTCGGAGCGCAGCGAGCAGCCCTCAGGGGAGGTGCCCGCTGCGGGGTGAGTCCTCACCCACTTGGGAGAAGGGGTGGAGAGCTGATGGTGCAAGCCAACCCTGGATGACATCTGCGGTTTCCTCGCCTTGGAGGCCAGACCCTGGGATCGCCCCCTAATTTACAGAAGGGGAAATGTTTTGGAACTGTTGGAAACATGATAGAATTGGCAAAAAATACATGAAATTAGCTATATGAGTTATAATCATAGATGACCATTGTATTTTGCGTAGGGATGCAAATTTAATCCTCCCCTTATCCCCACAGGGTGACGGTGGGGGGTGGAAAAACCTTGCGATCGTCCACGGAAGAACTAAGGTTATAGTTGAGTCAAACCATCTTTCAACTGAAAGCTCTAAAATTGGATGGTGTTGAATCTCTTGAATCTCTTGATATACTTAAAAAAAAAACCCTCCATCTATTTATTCTGGAGTTTAAGTGTAATTATAAGTATTTGACCAGAAAAAAAAATTTATTTTGCACGTGCGCATGCGCACTCCAGCCCGGGCGTGCGTTCAATAGAGGAAATGTGGAAAAACTTTATCAGTAAGTTGTGAATGGAATGTAAAGCTGGTAACCATCACAGACCTTATAATTTGCTCCGTAGTACAACCAAAGCTTATATTCAAAGTAGAAATACTCAAGCAAGGTGCACCGAAGTTTCTAAAGTGATTTTGAGATTTTTGTTGGTTGAATAAAACTATATTTCCAAAACTTCAGTCATTCTTGTACCAATTTCTTAATTTTTGACATATCCATGTACCACCTGTAAAATTATTTTGGTGTTTTTCTTCAAGTACTCTCATTTTTACAAGTAAGCATAATTATTTTAAAAGACTTTACATCACTACCATAAATGGAAAACTAGCATGATGGAGAGTAACCATAAAAATAAAACGAAACAAAACAATATCATAAAATTTAATATTGATTAAAAACAGTGAGATAAAAGTAATGATAAATCTAACCTATTGTTTTAAAAAATCACATTTGAAAGCAAACTCCTCAATAAAAAGAAGGAACCTATAGATATTTGGCTTGATTTGTTAGTTTAAGGCTATGCACTTTTTTAGTTTTGGTGTTTATCAGACTAGGAATCTCAACTCACTAAGTAAACATATTTAGAAAGGTTCAAAGATGCATTTACTCCTCAAAATTGGTGCCTTTTGTCCACCAGGGAGCTAGGAAATAGTTTCCTCCTGTGGGCCCAGGAAGGAAAGGAGAAGCAGATATGGTGAGCCCCTTAAGTCTCTAGCACAAAGTCCTTTCATTATCTGGCCTCACCTCTTGATACTTTCTCCCTGGAATTGAAGGATTTTTATCAGGAAACCAAGCTGATTTTAAATAGGTACAATGATTTTCCTCCAGAGTTGGTGTCATGCAGGGAGTCAGGCGGGGTCTCTGGTCCTGCTCTCCACATAAGAACGCAGGATATGGTGAGGCCAAAAAGGAACACCCACGGAGCCATAGATAGGGGAGTCATACCACCATAGCCTCGCTGGTGGCTGGGTTGGAGACACAGGAAACAGGAGCCACACCATCCGCAACCCTTATTTCTCTGCTTGCTAGCTCAGCCACCATCTTCTTGCTAGGCCCCATTTTCTGCTAGTGTAGCCACGGCAGTTACATTAGTGGCCAATGGCTCACTGGTTAAAGCTGACGGCCAACTAGCCATTTAATCACAGTTGGTGGCCATTTACTACCTGAGCCAGCACCTTTCCATGTGAGGCCGAGAGCCTGGAAACTGCACTCCTGGCTCTGTCCCCACAGTTGGTATAGGTCTTTTTCCATAATTGGCCTATTCCTCCTGTGTGGGAGGCCTGATTAGGCAACTCTGAGTGCAAGTATGGGGAGGAGACCTTCAGGCAAACACCCCAAGTCACTGTGTGTCCACTGGGAGATGGAAAATACCAGAGAAAAAAATAAAAGAGGATCAATCCAGGAGATTTAATATTTGTTAAGTGGAACTTCCAGAAAGTAGAAAATATGAGAATGGCAAACAAAGATGGAGAGAAAATGTTCTAGAACTGAAGACTCAAGTCTTTAGTTGAAACACCCACTTGAAATAACAATATGTATATCAAGTCTGGGGAAACTTCTTAATTCAAAGAATAAGGAGGAAAGGAATGAGTACGTGTCATCTTTTCATTTATAACACAGGTTGCTAGAATAAGGTCTTTAAAATTCTAGAGAAAATGATTTCAAATCTGGAATTCTATAACTAGTAAAACTATGTCATGTATGTATGAGAGCACAGGAAAGATATTTTTGGATGTGCTAGTACTCTAAAAGTTTAGCATATACTCTTTTGGGGAAAATATTACTAGGGCAAAAGTGAAAAATCCAGAAAGAGGAGACACTGACTATAAGAAACAGTGGAACCAACCCAGCTGTATGATGAAAAGAAACCTCAGTATAATAGCTGTACAACTGGAACACAATCAGTTCAGATTATAACTGAAAGTCAAAAGAGTTCTTGAAGAATAGCTTTAAGAATCAAAGAAACTGCATGATTCATAACCCAGAAGTATAACCACATACTCCTGGTGAGTTGAAATTATATCTCTTCTGATCAATAAAAAGAAAGACAAATAGAAATTCTGAGAAAATTAAAAAGCTGTACAAGAAGAAAGTTGTAACTGAAGAAACTTAAAATTTGATGTGATTTTTTTCAGAGTAATGTATGAAACATAAGAGATGGTGCCAAGTGTCACCACCCCTTTCATGAAAGCATCACTGATCACCCCAGCTGAATTCACTCACTCTGAATCATTTGTTGGTTCATTCAACAGACTTGTTGACCACGCTCTGGACAAATTCATTAATTTGTCCAAATATTTATTGAACATCTACTAAGTACTGTGACCTGTGCTTGTCACTGGGGATGGAAAAATGACAAGAAGACACAGCCCCTTCCTTTGTATGGAATTTATAACATAGCTCTGTTTTACTCTGACTCAAACAACACCTTGTAAATTAGTTATTTTTACATCTTATATTTTCTTGGATAGAAGAGTTGAAGTCTTATTTATCTGTATTAACCTAAAAGTAACCTGCACAAAACTTTTACAGTGAGAGAGAGCTCCCTAAGTAGTTTATTATTATATTATTATTAATAACTGTTATAGCTATCAAAGTTATAAATGCATATACTTACTATTTGACATGGCAATTCAATTCCACATCTAGTTATGTATCCAACAGATACATCTGCACCTGTGCAGAATAATGTTTATAAAAGGTTATACAAAGCAAAATTGTTTGTAATAGAAAAAAAAATTTTTTTAAACCTAACTGTCCACTAAGAGAAGACTGATTAAATACAGGATGAAACAGTCATAGAAAGAGATACTTTTTCCCCCTTCTTCCATCACCCCCACTACAGTTCAAGCGGTTATTCTCAGTCTAGATGTGTAGGACACAGCTCCCTGGCCCATGCTGGTATTATGAGCCTTGCGCTTCCCCCAGCTGAGGCAGTCGGGTCACTGTTGGCTGCTCACAGCAGCTCACAGCAGCTCACAGCAGCTCACAGCAGCTCACAGCAGCTCACAGCAGCTCACAGCAGCTCACAGCAGCACACAGAAGCCTGCGGCAGCACTTGGCAGCCCAGCTCCAGGGAGAGCTGTTGTTCACAATCTTAGCTGTGGAGGGCGCAGCTCACTGGCACATGTGGGAATCCACCCGGGGATCTAGGCTTTAGGAGCACCACGCTCCAACCACCTGAACCACTGGGCCGCCCCCGGCCCTAGAACGAGATACTTTTCAGCTGTACAATATATAATTAGGACTCTTTCTTGCATTTTGATACAGAATAACCACCAAGATACATTAAATGAAAAAAGTAAGGTTCAGAAGAGTATATATAGTATTCTATCATTATATGATGGAAAAAAGTAAAATGTAATTGTGTACACAGAATTTCTCTAGAAAGATACATAAAAAACTGGTAACCCTGCTTTTTATGGCTGGGGATCTGGAGGGGAAAGATTTCATGGAATACTTTTCTACTATTTGAGGGGTGTACAATATACGCATATTATCTCTTTTTAAAGATATAAAAGCTCTTTATAATAATAAAATAAGTAAATGGGTGGCACACATAGGGCAGCCGAGAGAAGAGCAGGTGTGGAAAGAGGTGGGGCAGAGATAAACTGTTGTTTTGAAGCTAAAAGAATTCTGAAGGAAGCTAATGGAGGCAACTGGTATAATGGAAAACGCACTCAGCCAGAGGCCTGACACCTGGCTTGCAGCCTGGATCTTACCACTTACAGCCTTAATTTTCTTACCCATATTAATACCTGTCCCACCCAGCTTACAACAGTGATAGGAGAGTATTTTGTGGGCGCAAAAATGCTACCAAAACATCAGATATCATTAATTTATTGTTTAACTCATACAGTGCAACCATGACGACCTCTGTTTCGGTAGCATTGCCAATGGTATTGAGGTCGATATCAGCTTCCCTACCCAACTGCACCTGGATAAGGAAAAAAAAAATCTTCCTCCATATAAGGGTATTAGTAAGATGTGAATTGTTTTCTAGCTTAGGTTTCACTGTATAACAGTGAGTTCGTTGATAAGAAACCATCAACATTTATTCTCTACATTCTTTATGTTAAGTCTCAATATCATAGGCCATTGTGTAAAGCTGACTATTCAAGAACCCGGTGTCCTGGGTCTGTACCAGGAATTTCCTTGTCTCTGCTGTGTAGCTCTACTCAGAAAAAAATAGCACTTAAGAAACATGATAACTTAAGAGCTTTTCATTGGAATTTTAAACTTCCACTAACTTACCATGTAAGAGTTGTGTGCTTGTAAGAGGTCCTTAGAAAATAGAGTGCAAAGCACATGTTTCTCTTTTGAAATAGCATATTTCCACTGCCAGTAAGCGCTAAGAAATGCTCTCAGCCATCTTTCTTTCATGTGGTCACAGCAAATCCACAAGTCCAGGAGTATTTTCTCAGTGTCTACTATGCATTGTGAACTCCACGAGTTCTCCTTACTATTCATAGCATGTGTCTGTAAGATGGCTGGCCGTGAAGCGAACTGGACTTCACAGGGATTGAACCCAGGGCCTGGCACATTGTCTTCACTAAAGCGTGAATTCTTTGAGGGCTAGGACTAAATCTTATGCCCACAGTGCCTCCTCTCACTACAATTCCGTGTGCTGATAAATGTGTTCTAATCAGTTGAGGTCTCTCCCTTAATGACAGTGAGCAGCACGGATTTACAAACCCAGTTCTCCTAAGTAGCAGGAAGATGCCTGACAAAGTTCTATTGCTTAAATTAGTGTTAATATCAGGAAACAAGCTACTCAGTAAAACAAATCAATGTGCTAGCTCTTTCTGAGTTGTTACCCAATCACTGTTTACTTTTTGTTAAGTACCATTTTATTCCATGCAGAAAAGGCTATGGGAAAAAAATTCTTTTTATTTATTTATTTTTTTTAATTTTTATTTATTTATTTTTTTAACAGGGGAACAGTGTTGTCTTTCCAGGGCCCATCAGCTCCAAGTCAAGTCATTGTCCTTCATTCTAGTTGTGGAGAGCGCAGCTCACTGGCCCATGTGGGAATCGAACCAACAACCCTGTTGTTAAGAGCTGATGCTCTAACCAACTGAGCCATCCGGCCACCCCAAACAAATTCTCTTTTTAAGTTTGATTTTGTTCTCCTATCAAGAATCAATTTAATTATGAAGGTTTTTTTAAGATTATTATATACTCATGAATTTTAATTATCAAAAAGCTAAAACACTTCAAGATCTTAGAAAGCACACAATTTGAGTGTAATTTGTTGTTGTTGTTGTTGTTGTTCTTGGGATTGTGAAAAATCAGAAAGGATGGTATTGCATTGTTCTTTCATCCTAAAACTCCTTTTATTTAGATGTACATTTCTGGCAGCTTAGGTACATCTTATAGTTCTATTCCTTAAAACTTTTAAGCATTTGGTGTATGTGGTACTAGAGTTTCTACTCATCTTTATTTCATTTTGCATGAAAGAACTTTGGAAAGCAATTTTGGTAGTTTTTAAATGTATACTTCCTTTTGAATTTTTGAGATACCTTTTTGGAGAATCTGATTCTTGGAATTGTAAGAAACTGGTCCAATCTAATGTTGAAATGCCCTCTCTAGTATTCCTGCCAAATAGTTGTCCAGTGTTTGAACACACCTAGTGATGGGGTACTCATCACCTCTTCAGGAAGTCTTTTGGGCTGCTGTGCTGAAAAGACCTTCCTGTAATTTCTATCCATGGCACTAGTTTACATCTTGGGCCATCTGTGGGGCAACCTTGAGATATTTTAAAACAACTGCCCTTTCTCCTCTAAGAATTCTCTTCTCTAGGCTAAATATTGAAGTTCTTTCAACACTTCTTCATATGATATTTGTAGAACCAAACAAAAATGGAATCACTTACGTCAGGGACAAAATGGAGACAGTCATTGCAGGTGCATAAAGGAAACAACCTCACTGTACAGGAACTTACAGCTTTTATTAGCAGAGGACACCAGCCAATCCCCAAAAGCCAGGTCTATTCATCTCTGGACTTCCTTGTTCCCCTGACTCAGCTACCCTGATCCAAATAAGAAAGAAGACCTCTAGGCAACCAATCGGCTGAAAAAGCCAAATAACTTCGTATTTGTCCTATAAAAACCCTTTAGCGTGTGAACAACTTGGAACTCATTGCCCCTATTAGCCTTAAGTTTCCCAGATTGCTGGTCAAAAGCCTTGCAAACATAAACTCATCTTTCTGCTTTGTTTTATTCAGTATGCAGAGTTTGGTTTTTGACATAGTATTTCTAGCCTTCCATGGTATCCTATCTCCTCTTCATTTGTTTCAGTTTACCTCTAGTCCAAAATTGTATGTAATACTCCCATAGCAAAAGGGTAATTATTTTAATGGAGTAGATTTTATAGGATGACTTTTTGCATCAAAAAACCCAGAACAAGAGCTTTTGGTTGTAGCAGCACAATTGATTTAACTGTGGCCCTTTGCAGAGCCTGAAATGAACTGCCTAGCAGAGCGTGGCAGGAGCCCTGGGGCAGCAGCGTAGAGGCAGGGCTACGCCCGTTCTGCCACTGACCCCACGAGCAAGTCCCTTCCCCACTCTGGGACTTCATTTCCTCCTTTGTAAAATGAGAAAGAGGGCACTGTGTAACCCCAGAATCCCAGGGTTCTGCAGAGATGTCTCAGTGGTTTCACAAATGTTTGAATTTATTTTAAACGCGTTATTTTTAAAGCTGTAATAAAAATATGTACAGTCGAATGTCTCATATATTAAAAATGTTATATGCCCATTTAGCACATTGGAGCCAACCAACATTTTGTAGACCTCAGACTAAAACCGCATTGTCATATTTTTATATTTTTCAACTACATCTAAAAGTGTCTTTGGCTAGGAAGGGTTTATTCAGTAGAGCTTTTTTTAAATCCAGGCCTGTGTGTGTCTATTCATATAAAATTGTCATAGCGAGGACATATATGCCACCTCTCAGCATTGCAAGTCAAGGCTCAGGCCACCTGTTGGGATGCATTCTCTTGTCATAATGCAATAGTGAGGTGTACAATCAAAAGTGAGCCAGTACTAGCTTCAGTGCTCATTGAGTTTAGGATATTATTTGCCTGACATTTATAATTATGACAAGGAATGAGAGATATTGTGAGTATGTCTACTTTGAAACCAAAATTTCCCACTAATTCTTATAAGCTTTAGAGTCAGCTTTTGATTAGAAAATACACTGAATTTGCAAGTCTGGAAAATAATATCATTTGTTACTACTTATCTACAGGATTTTCTCATTATTATGCAGCTAAATTTCTTAAATAAGGGGGAGTATTAGATACTGAAACTGATACAGTAAAGTAAGTGGAATCTCAGCTCCGTCTCTAATTTGTTGAGTCATCTTGGGCACAAAAATGGGATTTCTTTTTATTGTTTTTTCAATTTTTATTAAATGTATTGGGGTAACATTGGTTAGTAAAATTATATAGGTTTCAGGTGTACAATTCTATAATAATTATTTATATATTGCATTGTGTGTTCATGCCCAAGAGTCAATTTTCCTTCCATCACCATATATTTGACCCCTTTTACCCTCGTCTACCACACCCCCTCCACCTCACCCTCTGGTAACCACTAAACTGGTCTGTGTCTATGAGTTTTGTTTGTTTGTTTGTTTGTTTGTCTCTTTCAGTTTTATATCACACATATGAGTGAAGTCATATGGTTCTCGACTTTTTCTGACTTATTTTACTTAGTATGATAATGTCAAGATCCATCCATGTTGTTGCAAATGGCAGTATTTCATCTTTTCTTGTGGCCGAGTAGTATTCCATTGTGTATACGAATATACCTTTATGGATAAATGTTTTCAGATTTTGGGGGTAGATATCCAGAAGAGGGATTGCTGGGTTGTATGGTAATTCTATTTTTAATTTTGGAGGAACCACCTTAGTGACTGTACCAGTTTACATTCCCACCAGCAATGTATGAAGGTTCCTTTTTCTCCACAACCTCTCCAACACTTTTTATTACTTGTCTTGTTGATAACAGCCATTCTGACAGGTATGAGGAGGTATTTCATTGTGTTTTTTATTTGCTTTTTCCTAATAGCTAGTGAAGTTGAGCATTTTTTTATATATCTGTTGGCCGTTTGTATGTCTTCTTTGGAGAAGTGTCTGTTTAGGTCCTCTGCCCATTTTTTAATTGAATTTGTTGTTGTTGTTGTTGTTGTTGTTGTTGAGTTGTATGAGTTCTTTGTATTTTGGATATTAGCCACTTATCGGAGGTAGGATTTTAAGGACCTGACTCTAGCGTCTGTAATCTAACCACTGCGCCCATTTTCTGAGCACTGCACTCACTCATGTGCTCACAAGAGACAGGCTGGTCATTTTCAAGCTAGTCCAAAGTGACCTTGTCAATGCATAATAGCAGAGGCTTGACTGAGACCTTCTCTGAATCTGGGAAGACATCTTGCCCACATTTACCTTCTGAAGTCTGTAGCACAGGCCATATTATGGCCACATTATGTCCTTCACCACATTCTCTACCAGGAAAAGTGGGCTATGTGGGTGATCTGGTGAATGCTCCTCATCTACCTCTGGGGGCTCCCCTGTAAGTTGCTTCACCCAGCCAACAACATCCTGGGCGGGAGCCCTGCTTCCAGGCTGTCCTGCTATCGGAAGTATGGACTCCTAGATCACAACAGAATCCTGACAGTTGCTTTGGCAGTTTGACTCAGTGATAAGCAGCCCCTCATCTCCAAGTCTGCTTCCTAGGGTACTAGTATACGGATACATGAAATAATTGCTGCAAAGTGTGGTCACATGACAGATGCTCAGTAAATATTTTATTCCTTTTGCTTTTAGGTGCTTGGTGTCTTGAGAATGTTACAGGAACATTCATTTACAAGGCAGTATATGCATAATATCAAATAAGTGATGCTGGGCCGGCCCGGTGGCTGAGGCGGTTAGAGCTCCGTGCTCCTAACTCCGAAGGCTGCCGGTTCAATTCCCACATGGGCCAGTGGGCTCTCAACCACAAGGTTGCCAGTTCGATTCCTCGACTCCGACAAGGGAGTTGCCCCCTGCAACTAAAATTGAACATGGCACCTTGAGCTGAGCTCCCAGATGGCTCAGTTGGTTGGAGCGCATCCTCTCAACCACAGGGTTGCCAGTTCGACTCCCGCAAAGGATGGTGGGTTGTGCCCCCTGCAACTAGCAACAGCAACTGGACCTGGAGCTGAGCTGCGCCCTCCACAACTAAGACTAAAAGGACAACAACTTGACTTGGCAAAAAAAAAAAAAGGCCTGGAAGTACACACTGTTCTCCAATAAAGTCCTGTTCCCCTTCCCCAATAATAAAATCTTTAAAAAATAAAAAAATAAGTGATACAAAACAACATATACCATACGACAGTAGTTCCTAACAAGCAGTTCGTATGAACACCAACTGAAAACCTTTTTAAAAAATTTCTTAGACCTACTCAGTCAGTCACCAGGGTAGAGCTGAGGCATATAAATATAGTATGTACTTATTTTCTATTTAAATGGGTAATACATGCTAATGATTAAAAGCATAGATGGGGGGCCAGCCTGGTGGCTCAGGCGGTTAGAGCACCATGCTCCTAACTCCGAAGGCTGCCGGTTCGATTCCCACATGGGCCAGTGGGCTCTCAACCACAAGGTTGCCAGTTCAACTCCTCGACTCCCGCAAGGGATGGTGGGCAGCGCCCCCTGCAACTAAGATTGAACACGGCACCTTGAGCTGAGCTGCCTCCCGGATGGCTCAGTTGTTGGTTGGAGCGTGTCCTGTCAACCACAAGGTTGCTGGTTCGACTCCCACAAGGGATGGTGGGCAGTGCCCCGCCTGCAACTAGAAAAAAAAAAAAAAAAAAAAAACGGCAACTGGACCTGGAGCTGAGCTGCGCCCTCCACAACTAAGACTGAAAGAACAACAACTTGAAGCTGAACAGAACCCTCCACAACTAAGACTGAAAGGACAACAACTTGACTTGGAGAAAAGTCCTGGAAGTGCACACAGTTCCCCAATAAAGTCCTGTTCCCCTTCCCCAATAAAATCTTTAAAAAAAAAAAAAGCATAGATAGGATAAAAGGGTGTGCAAAGAGAAGTAAACCTCCCACTCCCATTCCTCCAGCATGTGTTCCTCTCCCATGGGGTATTCATTTTTTCCAAACATATGCCTTATTTATTTCCAATATTTTTTCTCTGTGTTCTTCAAATTGTATAATTTCTATTCTATTGTCTAGTTCATTGACTTTTTTTCTGTCATTTCCATTCTACTGTAAGCCCATTCAGCGATTTTATAGTTCTAATACTGTATTTTTTTTAATTCTGGAATTCAACCATTTGGTTATTTTTTAATAATTTCTGTTTCTCTGATGACATTTCCTATTTTTCATTCATTCTGAGCAATTTTCCTTTATAACTAGTTCTTATCCTGTGATATGTTTTCCCTTAATGACAAAAAACTGTTCTACTTGTGTTTAATTCTCAGACGGATTCCCTGTTTATCTAGAGAATAAAGAATTAGACACAGTGATTTTCACAGAAAAAAAGATTGTTATGCACTCTTAAAATCCTTTTATTCACCTTGTAAGCAATTTTGAATGTGTCTTTACTAAAAAAATGAATGTTTCATTTGAACTGTATCTACATCTAATGTAAATAAAAACAACATATGTTCTGCTAAGTGATTTGAGTAAGAATACATCAAAACACACTGCTTTTTGCATATTTTTTAATTGGAAATATTTTCATTCTCTCCCCATTGCCTCACTGTGTAAGATGTAGAACGTGCAGGGTCTGATCTCAGGGGAACTCCTGAACTTTCAGTGGCAGCAACTAGGACACGAGAACACTTTTGTCACCTGTCCTGTGGTTGCTAGAATAATGTCTGCCCTTGAGTCCCTTAGGTAAGAGAAAGCAATTCTCTGCTGGCCACTCACTGAATTAGGGAAAACACATTTCTGCTGCAAGAGGGAAAAAGAAGCAGAACTTCTGCTAAAATGATGCCCAAGAAAATAATTTATTTAAATGGTCACTATTCCATCTTACAGTAGTTGTCAGAAAGTGCATAACATACAATTAGTATATTATATTCACTGAACATTGCCTTAAAGATGAAGTTAGGCCAATACTGAGAAGAACAACTGAAACAAATAACCATTCAGTAACCTTTGTTTTTTTAATGAATGAATGCCAAAAAATATTTATAAATGTGATTAAACTGGATTGTATTTCCTAATAAACATAACAGAAACTTCCAAGAAAAGTGAAGTTCCAGGGCTTTTTTTTTTCTTGAAGGGTATTTTTTCTCATATAAACTTTGTATTGAACAGATTTTATAGAAAGAACCATTTCACACTATGGCAGAATATGTCCAGATATAGCAGTTGTCTTTGTTTTTCGTGATGAAATGATCAAACACATCAACAAAATCTGAAGATCCAGTTTCCAAGAAAAGGAGACAATCACGGCTGTAGGTACAAGTCGGGCTTCTGCGGAAGTTTGAACAACTTCCTGATCCGTGAGTTATGGGAGATTTAGTTAATTAGTATTGCATAATACTTATGCTAATTTTTTACATGCGCAGGAGCTTTACAAAAAAGAAGTGAAAACTCAAAATTATGTGTTAATTACTAATCATTAGTTGTGTCAAATATTGAGAACTTGCTAATTGCATAAATAACAACTCCTAATGATCTAGTTTAAAACACAGTTTAAGATGCTAAACATACGTTTACAGTTTCTAAATACCTATCTGGGCCAAGCAAAGGCTGATTGGGCCAAACCCTGGAAAATATAAATATACTTATTCTCTTTTTACTATATTGTCATGGCCTTGTGCTCCTGACAGTTTTAATGGTGTCTGCTATTGAATCTTGGCAGACGCCATCGGGCGTTTCTCAGAATGCGGGCGGCCCTCCAATAATCTGCATCAGAACCCCCAGGGGGTGCTTGTTAAAGTATGGGTTCCCGGGCCCCATCACAAACCTGCTGAATCCCAAGTTCAGTTTAAGAAACACTGCACCTTCAGGGGTGCCTGCTCTGTCCTACTAGTGGTCTTCCCCTGGGTTTCACTTTTCCACAGGAAACAGAACATAAATCTCAAATTGTCTTTGCACTTGGACCAGTTCCCTTTGTTGATCTGACACAAGAATAGCTTTTTGTACTGCGACGGTGAGTTGGTTGAATAGACCCCTTGTATTTTAGCAGAAGAAATGTAGTACCTCCTTGCTCACCATCACTACTGGCCCTGGTAGCTCTGAGGATAAACCAGCTTGGATTTCACCCTGGAGTATTAACATTTCATAGAGCACATAAAGCCTCTTGAAAGTCAAGATGAGGCAGAGCGAAGTGTGCACTGGGCTCTCTGTGTGGTTGGCTTTTTGTCTTTGGCCATTTGTCAGGCACAGCAGCTGAGGCTGCTGAATTGGATGAGGTAGTAACATTCAAGAGTGGAACCAGCTGCAAGCTACTCCCCTGAAGGGTGGAGCAAAAGCTCCTCATCCTCTCACGATTATAACAGGGATTGAAGAAGAGGGAAAAATGTATTCTCTATCCTTTTATGTTCAGTACGTGGGGACCTGCAAATTAAACTGACAAAAACAGATTAGCAGGAGAAAGGACATACAATTTTCTTGATGTTACTTTTTTACATGCACAGGAGCTTCATAAGAAAGAAGCGAAAACTCAAAGAAGCAGCTAGACTTAGGGGCTTATATATCACTTTAATAAAGGGCAATAAATTGTGGGGAAGTGAAGAGACAAAGGAAAGGGGATTTGGGCTTATAGGGGTTATAAATTGTGGGAAAGTGACTAAGAAGCACATGGGGAAACTAACGGAAGATGAGAGTTATTTTAGTAAGGTCTGTTTATGCAGACTCATATTGGTGTGACCGCCACCCCTCAATCTCTAGTGATAAGAGTCAGTCTCCTCTTCCTGGTACAGAAGGGTACCTTCCTCAAAGGAAAATGTGTGCCCTGCTTTCAGGCAAATGAGGGGAGGGTAGAGAGCTTTTCCTACACCTGCTGTTTCTCAGTTATCTTCAGCTCAAAAGAATCCTTATGTCAAAGTGGCATATTTTGGGGTGGAATATCCTAATCCCCTTTAGAACCATCAGTACATCCAGCTGGGGAGAAGCTGAACAGGGGCGGGCACAAAAGGATGAGTTCAGGCAGTTTCTTTGAGCTCTAGCTGCAACCCCTGTGCAGTATACAATCACCCTGGGCCCTGGTGAGGCTGTTCTCCGCACTGTACCAGAATTGCAGTGGACGAATTTGCAAGCAGGCCTTTGACCCCGGAGGGGCTCTAGGAGCAGGACTGATGTGCCCACAGCTCTGCTGGAAGATAGACTCTTAAATGGTGAAAAACAACCTTCATCGTTCAATAGATTGAAATGAAACAATAAGTAATTTTTAAAAGAGTTTTGTGAAATATTCTATATCTTCAAATGAACCTAATACTATGAACAATAAATGACAAATGCGGTCCTGCTATTTAAAAGGACCCAAGCTAAGCCCAGAACCCACACTGAAGGAAATCATGCTCCACTAGAGGGCACTCTGGTAATAATCTAGTAACTAGTTTATAAAATAATAGACTAGCAAGAACCGAGGGAGTTTTGATTTGTTTATAACTTTGTGATGAGAACTGCTTTGAGCAGAAACAAAAATCAAATACCACTCTTACCATAATGGTTTATAACACAACTACTCAGGCAATTTTATTGTTGTTGTTTTAAGTCGGAATGACTTTTTTTTTTTTTTAATGCAGGTTGACTGAGTTGAACAAGACAGAATGGCTTTCAGTTAGTTGCTATGTTGTTCTGTTGCTATGTGGTCTAGTAGAGGCTACAAACAAAATCAAGGCGATCACATTTCCTCTGCCTCAGCCATTTGAAAAGCTTCGTACCCCTGAGAGTCCTCATCTGCAGTTGTGCCCGGAGCGAAAAGTTTGTGTGAAGGTTTCAACTCGAAAAGATACTAACAGTTAGAGCTGGCTTTTTTTTGAATTCTGAGTTCCAGGTTGGGTGCTTCACAGTATATGATCGCTTTACTCCCCACGGCAGCCCTCTGAATTAGGTACTATTATTTATTATTATCTTCATCAGACAGATGAGGAAACTGAGGCCCATAAAGGATTTCATGCTTGCCCAGGGGACATGGCTAATCGATGGCAGAGTTGGGACTCAAACCCAGGCCGATCGAATCTAGACCCTAAGTTGGAGAACCAGTATCCAGGTCTCTTTGTTACAAACAAAGAGGGACTTCAATGTTGAAAAAGTTGTATATGGGCAGGAATGGGTAGACGAAAACCTTAGAAGAGGGTGAAGGGGAAAGACATGAAACGACTATGTTTGCAAAGAGATATGCTCATATCAAGAAACAAGAACATTCCAGGCTGAGCTGGGATGTCCCATATGTGCCAATTATTCACAGAGCAGCCAAGACCAGAGGCACTTCCCCAGCCTCCTCAAAATCCAGAGTCCTGAGACCCATGGACCAGTGGGCTGCCCAGGAGAAGCTCCCAGAAGACTGCTTCTTGCTTCAGGGCACAGAATAGGGTAGTTAGAAGTTCACCTAAATCCCCAGATCCCTTAGTCAAGTACATTCCAAAATTATAATTATAATTGCTCCCACTTGAGCACTCAAACGCCAGGCACCGTGCGGAGCATTTTACTTGTCTCAGCTCCCAGACTCTTTCTAACTGCTCCGTGGGGTGAATACCATGTCCCCCATCTGGGAATTTGACATGCTGGCCCTCATGTAAAGCATGGGTGGCTTATGCGTGAGAGTGTACATCCTGCACAAAAGTTGGGCATTTTAACCACCTTCCCTTATCTTTGAGCAGTACAGGCAATTCCATTCTTAAAATGTAACCCACTTGGGAGGGAGCATGGCAGATTCTTACTTCCCTCGTCCAAAACCCCACTCAAATGGCAGGTAAGGAATACATATGTAGAGAGAGAGTGGAGATATATATATATATATATATATATATATATATATATATATATATATATATATATATATATCCAGAAACGTTTGGAACTAGGAATCACTGCCTGCAGACAGGGAGACCCAACAAGCAGATGGGGATTGGCCTTGTGGAACTCTTAAGTTCTCAGGACTTAGAGGCTCAAGATCTACAGAAGGTGGGAACAGGCAGGGCATTAAAGTCGGGTGTGTGGGTGGGGGTAGTTGGTCCCTCTTCTTTATGAGAGTGAGCAGGCATAGCAGGCAGCCACCCCATTCTCTCCACACACACCTCACGGCCCTCCCTCCCCCACTGCCAGCAGATTTGAGTTGTCTCTGGGTAACTGAATGACTCCAAAGAACGCTCCTAAAGTCTAACCTTTTGGAGTCCCGCCCCAATTAAAAAGCCAGTTTGCTGCCTAATCACCTTATAGTACGTCCTTCCCATTGGCAAGCCCCACTCACTCCCTCACAGCTTCCATTTATCTTTTTCGTGAATCAGGCTGAGACAAAAATGGCAGCCCAGGATCATCAAATATTAAAGGAAAGCCTCCAACTTGAAAGATAGAGACCCAAACAACCAGGAAAGCAGAATCCAAAGGCAACAGAGATGGTGCTGGGAGCAGGGAGGGAAATGTGAAAGAAAAATCCTTTAAATAATTCCTTCACAGAAGTAAAATAAGATATTATGCCCATTAAACAAGAGTTGGATGTTATTTTTAAAGGGATTAATGAGAAAAGAAGTATGAGATTTTGCAAATATGTTAAAAGGAGAGTAAGAATAAAATACTTAAAAGAAAGTGTGGAAGATAAAGTAGAATGGGAAGACAGAGAGATTTAAAAATAATAATAATTGAGGAAAGATGAGAATGAGGAGCAGTCCAGGAAGTCCAATTTCCAACTAATAGGAATTCTATAAAGAGAACACAGGGAAAAGGAGAAATGGAAGGAAGGAAAGTCTAGCAAAAACAATACCATTTTCCAGAACTGAAGGACATGAGTCTCCAGATCAAAAGGCCCCACTAAGTGTCTGACACAGTAGACAAAGACTCACACCAAAATGTATCATCACAAATTTCAGGATGCCCTGCATAAAGAAAAGATTTTCAAAGCTTCCAGAGAGAAAAAACAGTACAAAAGATCAGAACAGCATTAGACTTCTAAATAGCCACACGGAAGTTCAAAAATGATGGAGCAACGCCTTCAAATTTATGTGTGGGAATGATTTTCAGCCTAGGATATTTGTAACAAGATAATCAATGAACTACCAAAGTGGAATAAAACATTTTCAACAGGCAAGGGCTCAAAGTTTACCTCACATGTATCTCTTCTCTTAAATAGCTACTACAGGATGTGCACCAACCAAATGAGGAAGTAAACTGAGAAAGAAGGTGTGGAACTAGGAGTCATGGGATTTAATACAGGAAGGCAGTGAAAGGAAATGCTAGGATGACAGCTGAGAGAGAGCAACCAGTCCAGAGGGAAGCAGGAGGATGGCAGGCTCCCGATGGGAAGCACCCAGGGAATAAAAGAAACATGATATGTTTGAGGATGGAGAAAATAGTAGTATCCAGAACATTGAAGCATTTGGGGGGAGGAGGGGGAAGTAGCAATTGGTATATAGAATACTAAGCAAATAAAAAACAAAAAAAGCAATTATTAGTGCAGGAAATAACTGAAGAAAAATTTTGTTTTTGTAATAATAATTACAAAAAGTAATTATTAGTTCCAGGAAATAAACTCAGGCAAAGGGCCTGAGGTAGAAGTGAGCCTAATATATTCAAGGACTAGAAAGGAGAGTGGGGCTAGAACAGAAGTGGGGAGGGGAGAAGACTAGGGGATGATGTCAGAGAGAGAAGAGGGGCTGGGATGTGAAGGGCCTGCGGACCATTGTGGAGACTGGCTTTTGCGCTGAGTCATATGGGAGCTGCAGTAGGGCTTTGTGCTAAGGAGTGGTGTGATCTCACTCACATGTTAGCAGGATAATTCTGCCTGTTGCGTTGAGAATAAACCATAGAGAGGGGGAAGGTAGAATCAAGATGCTATTGCAATTACCAGGTCTGACCATTAAGTTGCAAACTTGTTGGTTGCAATGATGTTGCTAACCTTTTTTTTGTTTTATAACAGAAGGATTATTCATCATGAATTTGTACCAACTGAACAAACAGTTAACCACGTGTACTATTTGGAAGTGCTGAAAAGGCTGCATGAAAAACTTAGATGAAAACGACCTGAACTTTTTGCCAACAATTCATGGTTTTTGCATCACAACAATGCACCAGCTCACACAGCACTGTCTGTGAAAGAGATTTTAGCCAGTAAACAAATAATTGTATTGGAACACCCTCCCTACTCACCTTATTTCTTTCTTTACCTGAAGATAAAGGAAATATTGAAAGGAAGGCATTTGGATGACATTCAGGACATCAAGGGTAATACGATGACAGCTCTAATAGCCATTCCAGAAAGAGTTCCAAAATTGCTTTGAAGGTGGACTAGGCACTGGCGTCCGTGCACAGCTTCCCAAGGGGAGTACTTCAAAGGTGACCATAGTGATATTCAGCAATGAGGTATGTAGCACTTCTTCTAGGATGAGTTCACAGACTTAATTGTCCAACCTCGTAGAAGGCCACTGCAGTGGTCCAGGTGAAAGACAATGACGATGGCCCAAGAGAAAGCCGGTGACTTGGACCGGGGTGCTAGCATTAGAGGTGGTGAGAAGTGATTGGATTCTGGTTAGACTTTAAAGGCAGAACCAAAATATTTCTTGACGTATTGGATGTGGGGTTTGAAAGAAAGAGAAGAATCAAAAATAGCTCCAAGATTTCTGGTCTGAGCAACTGGAAGGATGAAGTTGCCGTCAAATGAGATTGGGAGACCACACTGTGAACAATCTTCACATGATCTCTCCAGCATGGTGGCTTCAGAATAGCCAGACTCTTACATGGCGGCCCAGGGCTCAACACGGTGTGTCCCAAGACAGAGAGGGAAGCCCTATCACCTTTTACGACCCAACATCAGACGCAACACAGCTTCAATCTATTCCTTAGAATTGAGTCACCAAGTTCAAGTAGAAAGGGGATCAGATTCCCCTTCTAGACAAAAGGAGATTCAAAGAATTGGTGAACATGATTTAAAACCACCACAGAAGGTTTTGGGAAGAAGATATAAATTCATTTGCGGGAACATTTTGAGTTGAACTCTGTTTTGCCTAATCATAGTAAACACTGACCATTACTTTAACCAAAAGTTGTGGTGTGACCACATTGTGGGGAACTGAGGGGAAGGAAGTGATGGGGTCACAGTGTGGGAGGCCCAAGTTCTCAGTCCCCATTGTGGGAAATCAATGGATATAAACAGGGAAAATCAAGAAAGAAGAAGCAATGTCAATTAGAAAGGTGAGGATAAAAGAAAGGGAAATACATAGGAGACACTGTAAGGATGGTTCCCTCTACGGGGCAAGACGGAGTGAGTGTGTGAGAGTGAGAAGGGGCTAGTGTTTTCGCTATGTCTTCCAGCACCATTCAGTGTTTTATATGTATTACTTTGGTAAAAGAGCTAGTTTTAAAAGGATGTAAACTGTTTTTCAGTAAAATTGTTACTTTTAATGTATAGAAAAAAAATACCCAATCCATATGGCGAGGGCAGTTTTAGAAAATACCCGACCCGGTCCCCTTTCTACTCTGCCTTCTCCTTCACGTCTCTGGCCCAAAAGTGTGCTGACACCTGCAGGGGCACCATTCACATGGGGTGGTAGCCATGACCCCTGTAGGTTTCCAAGTCTCAGATCCTCTCACTAAACCCCTCCCCAGTCCTTCAAGGTAGGTAGGGCAGGGCTGATGCCATTTGAGGAGAAAACTATGGCTCGGTGCGTTCACATATTCATTAAAAGAGAGTGGAGAATCCTGGTTTATGGTTTAATGGTCTCTCCACGCTAAGCCTGGTGGCTGCCATCACTGTAGGTTATACTGAGAGGGTGGGATGGGGCTAAGGGAGAGAGAAAGAGAATGTTCTTGGAAGGGACGGCCATCCCTCTAAATTAAGTGCATTATATTTCCTGAATAAAAATACACCTGTTATGAACTCCACTGTCCCAAAAGATACTTGATACAGCAACTGTGGTGGCCCCTGGCTGAAAACACTCCATTTTCCCTTAGTCACCCTCCTCAGGTCAGTGTAAGCCTGCTGGATAGAGTAACAGAAAGAAACAAACAGGTCTCCTTTGGAATGAAATCCTTTGGCTCAGAGGAAAACTGCAGCAAGGGGGCAGGGGGCACAGAGCTGGGCAGAACTGTGGGGGTTTTTCTCTTCAGAATGAGCCCCTATCAGGGGTAGCCTTGGTATGCCTAGAGCCCAACCCTCTGTGGGGAGGGCAGGGAAACCAAGCAGTAGGAGGCAAGATCATTGTAAATCAGTTAACTCCCTCCAAACCATAAACCTTCACCGGAGCTACTTAACGCGCTGATTTGTAGTTACGCAAAGAATCCTGCTCTGGTATGTCAAAGCCCTTATTAAAGTGATAAAGGGGCCTGGCAAATGGTGTCCCCCAAATTTGCCAACTTGCAATGCAATGGTCACCATGATGGTGGAACAGTGTCAACAGGTAGGCAGACGACCCTGCGATGGTCAGGTCAGCAGAAACTGCTGCGCTCCTACTGTGTGCACACTTTGTCTAAAGCCTGGGATGGCAGTGGGAACAGACGTGACCAAAGCCCCATCTCTGTCCCCAGGTGGCTCACAGTGGACAAATTCTGAGTGGCTCAGGAAGGCTTCACTTTTCTTAGCAGGCAGAACTCTGTGTGTGGGTGTGATTAATCCCATTTGCTTAACTATGTAGGACAGGATCGGATTATTACTCTGCTTCAGAGTTCTAGTCACTGGAAAGGGCTGCCCTCTTGATCATTCTGTGGGTCCCAGAGCCAGTAGATCTGTTTTCCCAGTACATGCAGTTCCCCGCAGGGTCTCTGGCTGGGGTCTCAGCACTTCTCTGTTCTCACTGAATTTTGATTTTCTTTTTTTCCCAATCTCATGATAATGACTGAAGACAAGGAGACCAGTAGTCTTCCCATGACACTAACTACTACCTTTCCTCCTGGGCAGTGAAACTGCACTCGGGGGGCTGGAAACTGAACCTTTTAACCAATGGTGGCTCCACTCAAGCCTGGAGAAGCTAACTTACAGCTCGTTACCTTTGACTTCATTTATCAACATCCACTGAACAAACAAATGCCTACTGGAGCATAACTCAAGCCGGAGCCTCCTCCCACTGCTGCTCAAGCCTGTCTGGCGATTGAAATTGAAGCAATCGTGAATAAGAATGTCCCCTGGGAAAGAAACGCAATGACACCTGATTAATTCTAAAAGTAAGCACTTAACCTTCAGAAACTTGGGCCAGGTCCATGGGGCCCAGAACTGGTTCATTCAGCCAGTTCTTCCTGTGTTCACCTGGCACTGGTGACTTGGCTATACTGGCCATCCATTCAAAAACTGCTCACGGAGAACCTACTATGTGTCAGGCACATGGTAGGCCCTGGAGACCCAGCAGGGGCCCTGGAGAACCAGGCCCCCTCTCTGCACTTATGGAGCTTATGGTCTAGTGATAAAACAAGAGTGGCGAGTGACAGGACAAAGGAAGTCTCATGGTGCCCTGGCAACAGAGACAGCAGAGGGCTGTCAATGAAACCCCGAGGAAGTGATGTTTAGACTGAGCTCTGAGCACAAATTGCAGAGATTCGGGCGAACGGGCAGAGGGAATAGATAGGGGAGAGGAAGGGTAAAGGTGAGAGTTGGGGCTGGAGACCCATAGCTAGGTTAGGTGGTCTCCAATGTCCTGTTAAGGAATTGCTTATCCTGAGGACAATGGGAATCCATTTAATGGCGGTGTGATGAGGTCTACATTTTAAGAAGGTTATTCCTGTGGCAGTGTAAAGAATGGATTCGAGAAGGCCAAGACTGAAGGCCTGGAAACCAGTTTTAGGAGGTAATTGTTCTAATCCAAGAGAGACGTGATACTCGCTCGACAAGGTTACAGGGCAGAGCGGATGCAGAAAACTGGGATCAAGAGATACGGGAATCTTCCTCATATATAAAGAGCTCTTAAAAACCAAGGGGAATAGAAGATAGAAAAATGGGCAAAAGACATGAACCGAGTTAACAGAAAAAGATATACAAATGGCCCATAAATATGAAAACACGCTCATCTTCACTCATAAGGAAAATACAAACTGCAACTACACCGATTCCATCTGTCACCTGAGACTGACAAAGGTTCAAAAGTCCGACAGCACTCAGGGAAAAAGTGAGTTGGGGGAAAAAAACACATTCTCCTGCGTCACTGGTAGGAATACAAAATGATTACAGCCCGCCTGGAGGGGAATTTGACAGTATCTAACAAAATAGGTGTTTACCCTTTGCTTGACCTAGCAATCTCATTTCTGGGATTTGACCCTGAAAACACATCCCCACAAATGTGAAACAGCACATGCACCAAGCTGTCCACTGCAGCCCTGTTTGGAATAGCAAAATACTGCCAACAACCGAGATACCCTTACATAGGAGACTCATTGAAAAACAAAACTATGAAGTATCCACACAGTGCAGGACCATGCAGCCATGTTTTAAAGATGAGGAGGATTTCTAAGTGATTTTACTTCTTAATGAAAATAAAAAGCAAAGTACATAGAGAGTATGTGCTGTGCTCTCTTTTGTGTAAGAAAGAAAGGAAAATGAAAATATAGGGTATGTATTTGCTTAATGTTGTGGAAGAAAAGAAGGGAGAGAGAAGAGGAGGGGGAAAGAGAGAGAGAGAGAGAGAGAGAGAGAGAGAGAGAATGAACCAGAGTCTAAAGGAGTGAGCAGGAATGGAGGGAGGACTATGAATGGAAGTATATCTTTTCATATAGTTCTGACTTTCAAATTAAGTAAAGAATTTACATATTTAAAAAGTAAAAGAAAATAATGGAAACAACTCCCTCAATTGAACAGAAACAGAAACAAATAAACCGTATATCAAATTCATTTCATGACTTCAAATAGAAAAAAATAATGCAAGTAACTTTTGAAACCAGTATTCTGTGCACCCTAAGAGGCTGTGTTCTAGGAGGAAAGAGGGCTACAAAGAAATCCTGAACTTTATTTAGTGTGTTTGTTATTGGCGGTGACATTCATTTTTAAATTATGAAACTGTTGTCTACATATTGTAAAATAGAAGACACTTGTAAATATATTGAAACTGTTGGAAATCAGGACTGTCGGAGAAATGAACATAAATATGGACTAACAGGAAAGCACAGATGAATTCTGTGGTCTTAGATTTATATTAGTAGTATTGATATGCTTGGAGGCATCTATATATAAAATTTCTTAGTTCTGTTCAATGAAAGGGCCTAGTAGCATGACACTCAGTAACAAGGAACACACGTAGTTCCCAGATCTTGATTGACAAATACAATTCCCCACTAAAAGAGACCAGGATTTCTTGAGGAAATGGCTGATTCCAGGGTTAGGGCAAAGAAAGTAAAAGGTCAGCCTGGAATGTCTTATGCCAGAAAGCAAGCAAGTGCTCAAAGGCAGATGGACACTTGTCAAAAGGACACAAGAGCTGTCTTCTCCCACTGGACAAATGTTGGATAATATGAGCATCAAAAAGAATGACAGGGGCTGCTGGCCCAGTGGCTCAGGCGGTTAGAGCTCCATGCTCCTAACTCCGAAGGCTGCCAGTTCGATTCCCACATGGGCCAGTGGGCTCTCAACCACAAGGTTGCCAGTTTGACTCCCGCAAGGGATGGTGCAACTAGCAACGGCAACCTGACCTGTAACTGAGCTGCGCCCTCCACAACTAAGACTGACAACAACTTGACTTGGAAAAAAAGTCCTGGAAGTACACACTGTTCCCCAATAAAAGAACTGTTCCCCTTCCCCAATAAAATCTTAAAAAAAAAAAAAATGACAGGGGTGGCTGGATGGCTCAGTTGGTTAGAGCACGAGCTCTGAACACAGGGTTGGTTCAATTCCCATATGGGATGGCCCCTGGGAATTGCCCCTGCAAAAAGATTGAAAACAGCAACTGGACTTGGAGCTGAGCTGCGCCCTCCACAACTAGATCGAAAGACAACAACTTGGAGTTGATGGGCCCTGGAGAAACACACTGTTCCCCAATATTCCCCAATAAAAAAAATAAAAAATAAAAGGAATGACAGTAAGGGATTATAACACACTGAATTAAGAAGAAAAAGAAATCTACGAGTCCATACTAATACTCATAAAATGAGGCAGGAAGAAGGAAAGACCTTCTTTACAGAGGAATTCCAGCTAATAAATATAGAAGAAATGATGGAATTTAAAAGACCATTTTCGGGAGAGCCAGTTGGCTCAGTTGGTTAGAGTGCAATGCTCTTAACAAGGTTGCTGGTTCGTTCCCCACATGGGCCACTGTGAGCTGCGCCCTCCACAGCTAGATTGAAACAACTACTTGACTTGGAGCTGATGGGTCCTGGAAAAATACACTTAAAAAATAAATTCAAAAGTTTGGGAAAAAAAAGTCACCGTTTTCAACTCCCAGTATAATTACAGATCCAGGCAGAAATCAATTGGGAATCCGAAGGTGTCGGGGAACAGGATACTCACCTGGTCTGAAGACTTCTTTACCCACAGACTTCTAACAAATTACAGGGGAAAAGAGTGCCCTAGAGAGGCACGGTGGACACCCCTTAATCATGCAACCAAGCCTCCCACAGCCAACAGTGGGCCAACCCGCAGTATGTGCTCCTGCTGCAATGCCATGGAAATATCCATCACCTGGGCTGAACTCAGGCCAAACACGTTTCACCGGAATCTAATTGGGAAGAAACCAACAGAAGCAGAGTGGGGTACAGTCTCCGAGGCAGCCAGCCTGGGCTCTTCGAAAGAGTCCAGTGGAAAATAGACAGTACACAAAAAGTGGGGGGACTGTTCTAGATTAAGAGAGATTAAAGAGACAGAACAACCAAACACAATGGGTGAACTTTGGATCCTGGACTTAAAATTTTGAACAGTCATAAATGGCATGTGGGAACAATTAGGGAAATTTGAATATAGACTATACATTAGATGAATAAATGTTCGATTTCTTAGTTATGCTAACATACATCATGCTTACATCGGAGAATGTTGTTTTTCTTGAGCGATATCTGCTGAAGTATTTCGGGGTGAGTGTCATGACATCTGTACTTTACTTCCAAATGGCTCAGAAAAATGGAGAGAGAACACAAACATGGCAGAATGTTAACAAAGCAAAGGGATACACGTGTCCATTGAATTCTTCTTTCAACTTTTCAGTGAATTTGAGAATTCTCAAAATAAAACCTTGGGGAAAACTAATAGCTCTGATGCTTCAGGATACTCAATAGAAGAGAAATCTTGAGCTTCCGCTGGCAAGGGTTTTTGCGAATGCCTAGTTCACAATGAATGAAAGGAAGCAAGTGAATTGCTTTGGCAGTAGGTCTAAGGTGCCCAGGTGTAAGGTGACGTCCAGTTCTCTAGCATGGACAAGTAATGACCATGCTGCCACTTGCTGAGGTAGGAAACAATGGAGAAGGGGCCAGTTTTAGAGGGGAAATGGAGTAACACATTCAATTCAGACATCCACAGAGTCCCAAAGCCCACGCCAGCCCTGGGTTACTAACCCCTGATGTAGAAGATGGAGCACAGAGCGTAAGACACAGATAGCACAGAAGAGCGACGGACAGAGGAAAAGGAGGCCACGATGGAGACTGGAAAGAAACAGCCAGAGAGTTGGGAGGGCCCTGGAGAGTGTGGGTGGGGTCACAGAGGCCAGGAAGTGGGATACAACAGTGCAAATGCCACTGAGACATCAAACACACTAAGGACACATAACTGTGATTAAAAATTGGGTTTGTAAAAAGTACAGATTTTTACCCCTGCCTACATGACAGAACTGGATCAACTCGAGTGATGAGGGTAAAGAGCCTAGACACACCCAAATGTTGCTTGGCATCTCTCCAGTACCAACCATATCACCTGCCCTACTGATTCAGAGCCCCTATCAGCTCTGTATTGCACCGGGTCGGACCGTCTCCCTCCTGCAGAGGTTGCTTGGATACCCTGGAGAGTGCAGCATTCGTGGCCCCATCCTTCCTGGGTGTTTTTTGTTTGTCTGGTGCTTTCTAGGGAGAAGACAGGCCCAGGCATTTTTAATGTGCTCTTTCAAAGGACATAGAGGACTATTTGACGTCAAAGCAAGTCCAAGAAGTAAAAGATAAGAGATCAAAGTCTCTAAAAGCAAGCCCAAACCAAATCTTAAAAGCGAGAGAGATGAGGGATAGTAAATCACGCTGAGTACATTTATCATTCAGCAGAAGCCGACGATCAATGATCATGTAGATGTGAGAGCATAGCTAGGAGAGGGAAAAAAGACGAAACTAGTTGGTCAGCTCTCCAGGCATAATCAATTCATCAGAATGAGCTGGCCACCTGTCACCAGTTTGAGAAATCCAATCCAGACGTTGCTTCTGCTGGGTTGGTAAGATGTCCCCCCCCAAAACTGACCAACTTCATCAACATTTTTAATCTGACATCCAATTGCCTGGAGTCATATAGACCTGGTACGGCAGAGAATAAAATATTCTCTCATGCTTGTCTCCTCCGGTTACAGAGTTCTGACCACTGCAACTGGGAAAGCTGAGAACTTTTCATCATCGAACACATTTGCAAAATCCATTGGCTTTAACAAACTGTTCCCCAAACACCTGGCCTGTGCATTCTCCTCTAACCAGCATGTGCTATATCATATTCAGAAAGTGCTTATGAGCTCTCACTTGCCTTGACAAATATCCATCAGCTGTCAGAAAAGCTAAAACCCATCTTGGCTCTGGTGAAACGTTCACTTCAGGGAAACACACAAGCCAATTTGGTCAGACTAAATAAGTTTTAACAAAATCCAGGTGAAGAAATCTATCTGGAAAAGCAGAAGAATCTTACAAGCATCTCAGGAAACGAAAAAAAAAAAGTGAAAGTATTTATACCACGGTAGAAGGCAACTTGAAATCAAATTTCACAAATGGGAACTTTTGCATAACCCTGATCTCGTATGGTGGTTTCCAAGTGTCTTGAGATTGTGCGGCCTTCTTGCATTCCTCCACCACCACCACCACCACCACACACACAGACACACACAGACACACACAGACACACACACACACACACACACACACACACACACACACACACACACACACCGTGACTTGGAATCCTCAGACTTTGTCCGAGAGGTAATCAAGTTTAAAACCCATCCAATCTAGGAGCTCTCCCCAAAGACCATAAACAACAACAACACAGAACGTACTTTAAAAATATCTAGCCTGTATTATTCTCATTGTGAGACATGAGGGACACTAGTATTCAAGTTTAAGAGGAACTGTCCCTTATTCCAGCAGGATCTGCTCTATTTTATATGCGGAGGGGCAAGGCCATGTCTGCAATTCAGGGAGAGCTCCATTTAACATGTGCGAGTACTCAGGAACATATAGGCTTATATGCTTTTTATAGAGCCCCTGTGCTCCCAAATTGGCTTTAGGTTTGAAACCCTAAGCTTCAGTATGAAAAAGGAACAGGCGCTGGGTCTTTGCTAATAATAGGGCTCACCTTCCTGAGCCTCACAGAGATGAGAGCCGGAAAGGGAGTGATTCCCACTGTGGGAGCATCCAAAGGATTGAAGAAGACTGCAGCCTGAACAAACAAATCTGCTAAGACCACTGCTTCCTCACCTGGCAAGCTCTGCCACGTTCCTCCTATCACCACCACCCCCAAAGAGCTCTGCCATGTTCCTCCTATCACCCCGAAAGAGCTCTGTCCCCACGACCTACAACACAGTAGACAGGCATGTGACTCTGAGAAGGCACATGGGCACTGGCATTTAGAGCCCATGGCATGAGCGGAAGACACATATTAGCTCCTTAAAGGGAAGTTCTCGAAGTTCAGGGCTGAAATCCAACACAATTCGAAAACGGTTCTTGAATTAGAATAAGCTAATGGCTGTGGCTTTATAGGATCCAAAGATGTGGTAAAGCCTACCACCAAACAGCTGTGAATTAAACCAGCGCTCCTGGATGGTCTTCCTCCACGTGCAGGACCACCCCAGAACCTGCCACGGCAGACCCCTGTGTATCACAGATAGGCCAGTCTCCATCCAGGGACAGATCTGCAAGGGGGCACTCTCTGTTCACGCTCCTTCGACAAACGGAGATGAGCAAATGTGATTTTCAACTTTCTGGGCATGTGATTTAGGTGCAGAAACACATAAGGGAGCATTTAAGTAGACTTTCATTTGGAATGTGTGCAAAATCTCTTAGTCACAGTCCCCATATCCCCCAAACAGAAATAACAAACCCCAAGCGAAGTGCGACACATCTTTTTATGTACAAATGGTCAATGGTACAGATGGAGTTACTTTTTATAAATATCGGCAGCATATTCCCTAGAAAAGCTGTGAATAAACACTACCTCTCTACACAAAGGGCCTGTCCGGCCCCAAAAGTGTTAACTCTACAAGAGCCTATTCTTAGCCTAACACTTGTGGGGCCTCCCGGGAAGGACAGGAGCACTTTGGGACAGTCGAGAGCTTTCCCATCTCCCCAGAGAGCCGAGGTGACTTGAAGGTCATCTGTTGCCTAGGACCTGGGAGTGATTAAACACTTTCTTCCCAAGACTTCGGTCTTCTTTGTCAAGCTGCTGATTAAGCAAGCGGTCTTTCTGTTTCCTGGCAGTGGCCCAGAGGGAGGGAGGAAAGGAACCTACAATAGTGTGAGGAAGTAAAAAACTCTGGGTAGTTTGATTTAAAAAAAAAAAAAAAATTTTGGTAATCAGTGTAACCCTGTGAAACCAATGTATCAGATTCACCAGAGGGAAAATTGTGATTTAGCATTCCAGGATCTACAGACAAGCATTTTTTTAAGGAAGATAATTACTTAGCACCAATTTCTCTCTCTCTCTGGTAATTTTTCCTTTTCCTTCGAGCCCTGGCTGTGATCAACACAGTTGGAGCGCAGCGCAGCCGTGCTTTAATCAGTAAACACAGCCGGGCAGGACGGCAGCGTCGTCACACGCCACAGAACAAACAGCGCTCACACCAAAACGCAACTCTTCTCGGGCCATCCTGACTTGGGGAACACAAGGGGCCCCACAGTCTCCTCCTGGGGTTGCAATGGTGGCGCTCCAGGCCCAAAGGGCGTCACTCAAAGCGACGCAGGTGGTTGTACAGCGACTGGACGTAAGTGAAGACACACATGGGGTCTGGCTTGCGGCCCATCAGCATCATGTCATCCACTTCGATGAGGCGTTCGCAGTTAGCCAGGTTCCTGAAACACAGATGCCCCGTCAGAACGAAGGTCCCCACAATCAGCCAGCCCCATGGCCGTCATCACCCCGAGAACGAACTCAGCCTGGAGCTGGAGGCTACCAAGTGGCCCCCAACTCTAAAGGTTCTTACCCCAGGAGAACCTTTAGAGTCACTTAGTCTAATGCAGTGTTTCCCAAATTCCCACATTCAGGAACCACCTATGCAACTTCTATTTTGATTTGAGTTAATGTCAATTTTCAGTGAAATGAAATTTCCCTAGATTAAGTTCTACTTAAAAAGTATATTTTTTAATTTAGTCTAATTTTTATTAATAAAATGTAACACTTAAATTTCACTAAAAAATTCAATGATATCAGCAGTATATGGAAAGTCAGCATGAACTACGGTAAGTCCTTATTTACCATCGCGGATAGGTTCTGTGACTTAAATGAAATGACGTGTGACAAAATCAATTTTACCATAGGCTAATTAATATAACCAAGAGTCAAGAGTTACATTCCTATGGCATCTCATCATTGTTACAAAACAATGTTACTCAAGGACCTGTCGTAAAAAGAATAAAGTAAATTCACCCATCTGCCTCCTAAAACAGTGTTTTAAAACTTTTTTTTTACCATGACCTATAGAAAGAGATTTTTCATCATGATTCAGCAAACACATACACATATGTGGAAATAAAGTTTCACAAAACTACTGATCCTTTCTTCTACCAATATTTATAATATTTCATCTTTATTTATCTCCTCACCTCTTTTATCTTTTCTTAATGCTGGTCATGAGCCACTAAATTTATTGTCTATGGATGTTTGAAAAATTGCCTAAAATCATCTTGTCACCTACCCGCACCCCCTACCCCCACCCCAGGCCCTCTGCCTCTAGTGTAGACACGTGTGGAAACTTGGGCCTTTCACTGGGCTGGAAAGAAAGCTGATCCCTCTGCCATCCCAGCTGGGAGCGGGCTGAGGGCCCCCGCTTCAAGGTCTCGTGGAAGCGGAAAGATGGGTATCCAGTTAAGGTACATTGATTGCACTGAGTATCTCGGCACTGAGTGTTGAAATAACAGCCGATGTCCTCTGGAATGCTGAGCAATGCTTCCCCTGGGTGCCAGATGTGGCTGTCCTGACGTTACCAGGCAGAACGGAAAGCACAAAATGATTCCACTTGTCCAATCATCAGTTTCTTTCCTTCAACAGCTGTGTGCGCTTTGGTAGTTCCCGGGGTCCCCAGTCTTTTTCTTCCCCATGTCAATAAGTGCATGACTACTAGGGTTTCCATCCCAGTTCCATCCTTACTAGCTATGTGACTTTGAGCAAGAGACTCTGGGCCTCAGTTTCCCCATCTGGAATAATAACCACTTCACAGGGTGGTGTGGACAATTCCATGCAAACAAGATACTGTGTTTCCCCGAAAATAAGACGTAGCCAGACAATCAGCTCTAATGCATCTTTTGGAGCAAAAATTAATATAAGACCCAGTATTTATATTATATTATATTATTACATAAGACCCAGTCTTATAGTAAAATAAGACCCAGTATTATATTATATATTATGTTATGTTATGTTATGTTATGTTATGTTATGTTATGTTATGTTATGTTATATTATATTATATTATAAGACCAGGTGTTATATTATAGTAAAATAAGACCGGGTCTTGTATTAATTTTTGCTCCAAAAGATGCATTAGAGCTGATTGTCTGGCTAGGTCTTATTTTGGGGGGAAACACAGTAGAACAGTGCCTGGCACACAGAAAGAGCTCAGTAAACATTAGAGATTATTGTTGTTGCTGTTTTTATTACCGTGCCTCACTTTATGAAGGAGAGGGGATCACTGGGGAAAAGAGGCCAACATTTGAAATCTAGATTGCCGGGTTCAGCTCCTCGCTCTAGCAGTTGCTTCGCCTTTCCTCGTCAGAAAAACCGACTCCTGCCCCTGCTCCTCCTGCCCCTGCTCCCCCTCCCCGTGGGCTCCGCCTCTGCTCCATTTTGGGACGTTGCGTGTCTTCATGTGCCTTGGACCCCAGAACCTGTGAACCAGTGCACAGGGTTCATGCGGCGCTTCCCACCGTCCATCCCTATCGCCTCCTGGGCTTGTATGCTCCCAAGACAAGGACCATGACATTCGCACGGGGCCCTGCTTTGTGGCACTGGCCTGGCGCCAGGCCTCCTATCAGAAACCAAATGTCAAGGTGAAATGGAGACATCTGTCCCAGATCCCATCGCTGCCTCCCCCTCAGTTTGGAGCGGGCAGCCGGTAAGGGAATCCAACAGCTTTGTGGGGTGGCGAGTGCTTTGGCCCAATGAGCGGGCACTCTTGCTCCCCAGGACAGGCCAGGGCAGGGCTCGGTGTCAGGGAAGTCAGTACTCTGACAAGGGGAGTCATGCCAAGGTGCTTTGTCAATGGTCAAGGATTGAAAATCTGAGTTCTTTGAGAGTCCTCCAGGGACCTGACTTCACCTTCCTGAGCTATCACTTAGCATCTGGTGCCCTCCTCCTCACCTGCAGCACAGCAAGAGCACCTGCCTTCCCTCCCTCTCTCTCCCTCCCTTCCTCCCTCCCAAGGCTGCTGTCAGAGGAGCTCAGGCGTGTGTGAGCAGACTCTGCACATGTGCGCACGGTATCCCCACTGACAGCTGTGGCCTCAGCAGCCCCCCTATGAAATGAGGGCAGCAGTAGACCCCTGAACCTCAGACTTGGAAGAGCACTGAAATATCATTCTCCAAACTCCTCCATCAGAAGCACCAGCCATCTGTATGAAGGCCCTGCTCTGGCTTGCTCACCTCCAGGTCCAAGGAAGGGGCCCTCATTTCCTCCAAGGACAATTCGAATCCCTCTGCAGGTGGCACTGGCCATGACAAAGTTTACCCTTGGTTCCTCATGCTCTTTTCCCTCTTGGTACTTCACATCGATGGGTCTCACAAGGCTGATTATTTTTCCCCCTACAGAAGAGCCTTCCACGTGTTGGAAGAGAATCTTTATATGCATGTCTTTTCCTGAAACTAACTATCTCTGTTTCCTTCCTTTCCCTAAAGGGTACCTGGGACCCTGTCTGCCAAGCTGGTTCTAATTTCTTTCTCGCCCTCTTCACAGAAGGCACGCAGAACTACTGGCATGTCCCAAGCGTTGTCCTACCTGGGAGAGGTGCAGGGAGAGCGAGCTGACCCCCTTCTTCATCCTAGAGGTTGCATTTACCTTCCTAGGAATGACATCCCTGCCCAGGCAGAGTGTCCTCAAGATCAAGGTGGCAGTAAGGACTGCTCAGGCCTCACCCTGGCATCACCCTCCACTACCAGACAGGAAGCCGTGAGCAAGGTGCTGGCTTCCCCAGCAAACAACCAGGGGACAGGGCCACATGTCCCCACCACACCCCACCCACCACAACATTAATGACAAGATTGCCAGAAGCTGCAGACACAGCTCATGAGACAGGATATGAGACAAGAAAAATGATGACCAGCCTTGACTTTTATAAAAAAATATTTCAGTCTCAAATATTAGAGGCCCCAACTGCCTTTTCAATTTAAAAACATAAAACTGCTTTTGTAAAAATGATACAAGCTTGTTTTAAATAATTCAAACAACATGGAACAGTCCAAAGCAGAAAATACAAATCACTTCCAATGTCACCGCACAGCAAGAACCAGAGTCAACATCTGCCTATTAGCAGATGAATCTACTTAGCCCCACCTTGTGTGGGGTTCAAAAGGGTTTAGAGGGTTTTCTCCTACCCCACTCTATTGTGATCTTCAGCCACCACAGGGCTGGCTTGGAAGGGAGAGGAAGGAGGGGTTTGAGGGGTTATTTTTATTTGTTTAAGCCTTCTCTGAGACCAAAATGCCAGGGCTTGGGCTGCAGCGTCCTATTTGGTTTTAGGCAGAGACACATGGACACTACAAATAGCCTGGAAGCCCCTTCTGCTTGGGGTAACCGGAGAGCAGGGCACATTCCCCACAGGGCAATTGGGAGCCTCGGGCGGAATGTCTGGCTCCGTGGGAGATGAGGGGAGAAGGGTGCAGAGGGTAAAGCACCCATAAAAGGGGCTGGTCCTCCCGCTTTCCAGGCCCTGAACACCTGTTCCGCAAGGGGAGCTCGTTTTGCTATCAACACCACATTGCTCACACAGATTAGGCCACGGGGAATCTTTGGGACTGTGAATTATTGGGGGAAGGGACAGCTCAAGCCACTTTTACTCCACAGGTTCCTGACACATCTCTGTGCTTTTAAGGCAGTTGCTCATGGAAGGAAGGGTCGGGAAACTTTTCTTTCCTGATACAAGGTGGACTCAACGTGTGGAGGCCCCATCCGGGTCCTCCTTTCCCTTCCAAAGGTTGTGCCTTCATCAGAGCCCAGGCTCCTCTGCTCCCACACTATCCTTCTTAGCGCATTCCTGCTGCCTACGTGGCTCTTGGTGGCTTCTAACAGTCCCACATGTTTGCCTGGCTTTGGCTGGCAAACCTAAGGAATATACTGTATATTAAGAAAGTGGTAGCCAGTATCCTCAAGCAGGTGTCCCTGTGCTTTCTTTCCAGCTTCTCTAACCAGCCTATTTTCCAAATAACTGGGTGATCCAAGCTGCTGTCCTCCCAAGAGGCCTAGGACAGGCAGGCCCTTCCCAGCCGTCTCCCCTGAGTACCTGCGAGGTAATGTCCCAGCTGACTCATGAGAGGAGGCACCTTCCCAGACTCTGAGCAAGCTCCCCATACAGGCCTGCTGTGGGCGCCCCTCCCCACCCCCTCGAGTCAGCAGAAAAGCTAGAATTCATCTCAGGGGTCTGGCAGACCAACCTCCCCTCCCCAGCCAGGAGCAGGCTCAGGCCACAGGGAGGCAGGGCCAAGTTTTTTTCACCCCTGCTGTTTGCTCTGGGGAGGAGGGAGCCTAACCCTGGAGCCTCCACCACTGCTCTCCCAGGCTGGGAACAGAAGAAACATCTGTTTGGAGTCTGGAGGCTCCGTGAGCTCAAAGATTATGCTGGGAACACAGACCCACGAATTGCTCTGGCTCTAGCTGCCAAGGGAAGCTGTGTTCCCTGGGAGCTGGGGTGCAGGGCCGCCACCCCGTGGCCCAAGGCCTCCCTCTCCCTACCACAGCCCAGCCTGGTCCAGGGCTGAGAGTGACCAAAGCAACCAAGGCATGAGTTGGCACCACCACCTGGCCCACTAGACTTGATGGAAAAGAACTCTGTAACTTGAGTGTGGCCTCACCCAGCTGGGATGGGTCTTGGGGTGCCCATGTCATGGCCCCAGCCCTGCAGACTGACAGTCTTATTGTTGACAGTCCCCCCATTTCTGGGCTTCAGGCAGCTGGGCCTCGTCCTGGGGAGGCACCCCTCCCCAACATCATGCACTTGGCTCTGCTTCACCATCGTCTGGATCCAGTTGCATAACACACTCCGTCCAAAGCTGTTTCTGCAATTAGGATGACAGCTAATCCCAAGCCGCCAGGAAAGAGAAGGCTTTTAAAGTATACAAGGAGTTCTTATGACCCCGAGGGGGCCGCGAGTGCAAGCACGTCATCCGAGACAACACAACAGGGGCAATACTCATGTTCCAACAACTTGGGCCAAGGAGCTCGGAGCCAGGTCTCCATTCTGCCCCCAGAGCGAAAGCTGCTGCTCAGAGCGGGACGGCTGCCTGGGCTCAAGGTGAGACCTACGATACCAAGGATGGGTCTTGTCACCTGCTGGCTCTGACTCCTTTCCTGGCCAGGCTCGGCTGGGTGTGGGGGGCTGGGGTGAGTGAGGCTGGGAGGTTGGGCAGGGAATGGAGTGAGGAGGGCAGGCAAGGCCAACTCAACAAGCACCGGAGAGCACCTCCCGGACGTGGGCACTGGGGACGCAGACAAGAAACAAAGGGGATCGGACGCAGGTCGCTAGCAGACGCTTATGTCACAGGCACGAAGGCGGGTGGGCAGGCAAGAAAGAATGAGAAATGTTCCCTCCAGGAAACTCGCTCTGAGGAGCCTTTCCTTTCCTCTGACCTTCCTCGCCTTAGCCCCCCGAGGCTTAGCATCAGGCAGCCCTGAACACCCTCATCTGTGCCCCACGCTGCCTTGGGGCCTCGATGGACCACAGTAATGGCTTCCCCGCCTTCTGCTTTCTGCTTGTGTTCGTTCAGCCAGCAGGAGGCCCTGGTGTGAGGGCAGAAGGAGGGTGAGGGCAGAGTATGTATCTGTGAGCTGGTCGCATCCACTGCCCAAAAGCACAGGTCCTATCCGCCAGCCCTCTGCACACACAGCTACGCTGCCCAGTTCGCTAACTGCAAGCTGAGTACCCTGCGGCTACTGTACTGTGCCTGGCTCGGCTCCCTCACTCCTGCCTACCCCTTTGTAAGGAGTCCCTCTCGGACTCAGGATGAATGCACCCCCGCCACAGCGCTGGCAGATACATCCCGCCTCACAATGCTCCTCATGCTCTGGAGCTTAACCTCAGACAATAACCAAATCCCCACTGGCTTCCCCGGGGGATCCCACAATTGCCCCCACCCAATCTTCTCCTGATGAGCAGGTCTTCAGAGGTAGGCAATTTCATGTGAATGCTAGAACATGTTTAGGGAAGCAAAATCCACTTACGGGAGAAGTTCTTTTAATGTCTCCCAGGCAGATACATTCCATTTCCTATTGATTGGTGGCTGTCTCTCACCCAGGCAACTGCATCTCTCCACCAGCCCAGGGAGGACACTATCCCACTGCCCGTCACGCCCTGTCTGTGGCTGGTTTCCCAGGCCATCTACCAGAGGCTGGGCACCCAAGAAAGGGGGCAGGTGCACTGAGAAGAGAACCTGGCTGGTCGCCAGCGGGACCACCATACTCACTCAGCCATGGTGAAGGCCAGCTCGAAGTTCTTCTGCCGCTGCGTGGGGCTCAGGGTGCTGTAGTCGAAGGCATCAGGGAAGAAGGAGTGCACCAGGGCACAGAAGGCCATCCCATCACTCCAGCTGGAGGAGAAGTTCTGCAGGTCCACGTGCTACGAGCGAGGCGAGGTCCACACAGGAAGGTGAGGGTACAGCCCCCACCCACCTCGGCTGCCTCACCCAGTTCAATCCCACAAGCAGATTCTCCCAGCCCTTTCCCAAGGTCCACCATCCACCCAGCTCAGCCACAAGCTGGAGTCACAACTTCACCCTGTAAGGTGCCCTAGACCAGTCTGCTCGGGTCCAGATACAGGACTCGTGGGATTTCTAATCACATGCTGCAGGCAGCTAGGGACCCACTGGAAAAGCATAACTGCTCTAGCTCCTACTCTCTGCCCCATCCTGGGGCTCTTGCCCTGGTCAGGGAAATGAGTTAGGAAGATGCTCAGCCAAGCTTCTGGTCGGGGTTCCCAGGGCCCGTGGCGGGATCCTGGGCTCACCTGGTAACCAAGAGTCTTGCTGCGGCACCATTCGAGCAAGATCTGCTTGATGCTGCTAGCGCTGGCTACCCCGAAGCTCTGGGACCGCTTCAGCTTGGCCCGGGCCTCGCCTTTCCCCCTGTGGAGAGAACGCAGGCCTGCCGTGGGGGTCGCCCCTCAGCTGCCATCTCCTCTGAGAGGCAGGGAAGTCCCCAGCCATTCCCACACCACTGGGAAGATGGCCCCAGCTGCTCTGTTCACCCAGGGGACGCTCTGTCAGCACAAAGTGTCCCTCACGTCCCATGTCTATATCCAGGCATGAGCCCTGCACACCAGCTACATAGCTGTCCTTGATAGTGTCAGCAGGACCATCCCCCCTTCCAGCCTCCAGGTGCCCTGATTATTTCCCACACTTGGAATCAGCAGTCACTTGGCAACCTTGGTTCAGAGGATCTGAGCCTGCACGGCCCTGTGCTCATGCCCTGCCCCTGCTGAAACGCCTTCCCCTTATCCAAAGTCTCCTTATGAGCCTCCCTCTGAGGCCGCCCACCCTGATGGCTCTTTCCCAGCCTAGAAGGATGGTTTCCTCCTCTGGGCCCCAAGGACACTCTCCAACAACTGAGATGAGGTGGTTTGGGCCAGTGGGGACACTCCCTGGGTCTCTGTCCCTCACTAGGGTTGGAGCCTCAGGAGCCATCCCTGGGTCCTTTCACCATCTCAGGCCTGGGCTGCACCCTGTAAGCAACAGGCACCACTACCGTGCACTGACAGGAGGGCCAGATAAATGGGCAAGCCTGGGTCCCATCTCCAATGGGGAGGCTCGAGGCATGACAGTGGACCCGTCAGCACTCGGGTCCTGTGTGTCACTTCCCGGCTCCTACTGGGAATCCCAATCGATGGACCTTCTGGTCTTCCAGTCATACCCAGAAACCAAAGGGGCTACCACCCACAAAGAACGTGGGTGTGAGGGCATCCCAGGGACCCCTCTGAGAATGGGGAACAGAGGAGGGCTCTCATGAGGCCTTGCCTGGCTCCCTGCCCCCGGCGCTCCCTGCCCCCGGCCCACCCTGGGGCCCAGTTCGGACCTGTGTCTTGCCCGTGAGGTCACATCTTAGGGAAGGACCCATTGGACGTAGGACAGCGCCAGTTTTGCTGTGCTGTGCCCTCCTGACCCTAGTCTGGATCTGGACCTACTCTGGGGGCCCCCTGGTCTGGGCACTAGTGTCCGTACTTGCCCGCTGTATCCTGCTCCCACTTCTCAAACAAGGCCTTCCGAGCCTGAGCACTGGAGGTGCGAGGCAGCGTCTGTGACCTCACCAGCTCCCGGCGGCGCTCCCCCTGGCGATGGGCCTGAGCGGTGGCTGGCGGCTGTGGGGACGGGGGCGACTGGGGAGGCGTTACTAGAGCTGGGCTGAGGAGAGAACCACCGAGTCAGGAATACAGGTCCAGCCATCACCAGCTCACACAGGCCCCAGGCTCCTCCTCCCCACTGAGTGAGGAATGAGGCAGAAATGGGGGCTACTGTGGCAGGCGGAAAGAAAGTACCACTTGCTCTAGTCTCTGACCAGTTAGGCAGGTTTTCTGAACTGAGCTGCTGTCTGAAGCAGGCAGCCTGGCCAGCACGCCCAACTCAGGGAGGGAGACTGGGCCCCCTCATGGGTGAGGGTGTCAGTGCCTGGGGCAGGCAGGGAGCATCCTCTTAGGCGGGAGGTGTACCCAGAACCAGTCCCACCAGGACCAGACTCCCCTCCTCCACCACCAATAGATAAGACCCCCCTTTGTTTTCCCCCACTGGAACCGTTTGCCAGAAAGTCACAACTCTTTTATTATTAAGAGAAAAAAGAAAGCCAAGCCAGTCCTCCAACCCTACCTCCCCACCAACCCCACAGCCCAGCTGGCCTGGGGCAATGCGGGGACACCTACAGGCCAGGAGGCCTGTACCACAAGCCCCTACAGGCTTGCCTCAGCCTACGGCCTCTTCAGGTACCTCCACAGTCCACAGGCAGGAAGCACCCCGGCTCGAGGGACCCCAGCCAGGGTGGATGGATGAAGAGGACAGTGGGAGACATGCTCTTACCCTCCTTCCTCCAGGGGGACTGAGACACTCTTCCTATCTTTTGACAGACTTGCTTTGAAGGGTCCATAGAGAAACCAGCCTGCAGCCATATTTCTCCCAACAAAACTCTCCAGCCAAACCCCGCTGCCTCATTTCCCCTGCTCCAATCCTACCCAGCAACCCTGCTGCCTTAGTTCTCTGGAGGCACCAACCCAAGGAGTGTACCTCCTCCTGTGACCAGCACAGGGAGCTCCCTGCAGGTGGCCTGGGCATCCTGGGTCCAAGGCAAAGCCCAGATGACACCTGGGGAGCGATGGCCCCACCCACCAGGAACGTGGGAACATGAGCCCTGACTCACCTGTCATTGTTTCTGCCTGCTGTCACTGCCCCATAGCCAGAGCCCAACAAAGACAGTGGGAGAGAAGAATTCTTCTCTGCAGAACAAAGGGAAGGAGAGAAAGAACAAACCCTGGTCGCAGGGAGGGGCAGTGCGACCCTTCTGCCTCCCTCCTGTGCCCCAGCCCTGTGCATTTACTCAGCATCACTGCACAGACAGGCAGGACCCCTGGGCTAAGCTGGCCGCACCTTGGCCAACAACAGTTGAGGAGAAAGGAGGCTGGGATCATAGAGCAATGACATAAAAGAGGTCTTTTAAAGTGTCCCCACCTGCTTCTGAGAACACAGGGCCCAGGGCCTCCTGTGCTATGTATCCAGCAAACATTTTGTTTCCGAACCTTCATTTTGGAAGCCCATAGAGCCCCGCCTCAGGTCTACCACTGACACCTGCCACGGGCGGGGTGGGGGGGATTATGCCAAAAGGTACAGGCTAAGAGGCCACCTTCTAACCACAACCTCAACCAGTAATAAGAGCCAGGGTTGTCACCCAAGGAGGATGACACTACTGCACGGCATCTCTGGGAGAGGAGTTAGGCAAGGTTGGGCCCCACTGGATGGCACAGACAGCGTAGAGAAGGGGTCACAGTGACAGGCAGAGGGGGCACTAGGGCTTTGCCCCAAGTTTTCTGAGTCTCTTGCTAATCCCCCAGCGCCTGCCCACCCTCCCGAACCAGAGGTGGGGTCAAGCCCTAAGCCCCTGCTCCCCTGCTCCTACCACTGGAACTGGGAGTCCAGGGTGTGGTGGCCTCACTGGGGCTCGAGCTGAGGCCCCCCAGGACAGTGGCAGACGTGGGCGAGAGACCTGTGGTCGAGGTCTCCCCAGAAAACCTCTCGGAGACCCGCGTGATGGCCGTGACTGGCTGGTGGGGCAGCCGCAAGGGGAGGCTCGCAGGGCGAGGCTTGGGCGGCTCTGGTGCTGGGAAGGTCTGGGCGGCTTCAGGGGGTCCATCACCTGGACCTGGAACATGTGACCAGAGGGAGAGCGGTAGGTGTCAGTCATGGCATCCACAGGGGCCTCAGACCCCCAGGCGAGCTCCAGCCTCCCTGAACCCTCTTCTGGCTACCCGCTACCTCCACGGTCGCCCTGACCGCTCCCGTCTCCGTGACCTCTCCCTACTGGGGACTCTCGCTGCTCCAACCAGAGCTGACCTCCGCTCCAACTTCCCCTCACAGCCAGGTCAATGAACACTAGTGGGCGTGTCAGTCCCCTCTCGACCCGGCTCAGTGTATGGACGATTCCTCAGCCCCTGCTTGCATTCCTCCAGAAACAGGAAGCCTTGCCACTTTCCGAGATCTCCCATTTCCCTCTGTGTTGAAAAAGTCTACTTCACACCGAATCAAGCTGTTCTCCTGGCAACCTGTCCATACGTTGGGGTTCAAGCTCAAGTGTTCCCTCCCAGCCAAGGGATGCCCTGGCACAGATGCCTGGCCACTAAGACCCTGACCCCCAAAGCCAGCCAGCCAGCCTCTGCAGGTGGCCCCTACCTGTCCCTGGTTGGTGTCCATTCTCAATAATGCATGGGTTGGAGGTCCTTCTCATCTCTGACTCGCTGGCTTCATCACGATGCTCCACACTCTAGAGACACAAACACCGTGGGGCCCTGTCAGCCAGAGCAGGCAGCCTACCCCCAAAATCACTCCCCAAGCCCCACGTGGTTCCGGCAGGGCAAACAACACTCATGTGTGAGAGAGACAGCCCCCAGGACATACAGTGATGAGCCAAGGAAACACAGCAAGCTGGGAGGACCCAGCCCCAGCTGCTCAGTCCCTGGGACCCTGTAAGGCAAATACCTCCTCTAGACTCATCCAGAGCCCAAAAATGCTAGGGACAAAGGCCAAAACAGAGGGTTCGAAAGGAGCGTTCAAGGTGGTCCCTCCCCTCCCCCTGGCTGGACCAGACGAAGGGGTCAGGAGAGCCTGGCTCAGGCTCATTCCAGGTGGCAGGCTGGTGTGGCTGCCTGTGTGGGAACAGCTGAAACCCAGAGACATACATGAGGTTCTTCTGAGCGAACGATGGGGGCCCTCATGCTGAGGGCTTCTCATTGGATGCAGGGTCCCAAGATTTGCCCGGATGTCCAAAGCACAGGGGCTTGATTGGCTCCAGGTGGCCCCTCCCTCCACCCTAGGATGCAGCAGTGGGGAAGGGGTGTAGAGAGCCAAGACCAAGAACCAGCGGGGGAGCCTGGCATCCTGTGCTGCCAACCACCAGGTGACCTGGGACAGGTCATGCCCCCTCTGAGTCTCAGTTTTTTTGTTTCAGATCTGGGAGCAGGCTACGCAAGTACCATTTTGAGCACCTACCAAGTGTCAGGCCCTTTTTCTGGGCATGTCATGTATACCAACTTGCTTCTATCCTCCCAGGTAGGTGCTACAAGCCCCATTTTACAGAGGGGATTTGAGGGCTCAGAGAGAGGGTTTGCACAGTCCAAGGTTACACAGTGAGAAACAGCCAAGACCTGTGGCCAGAAGGGACATTCTCCTCAACCACAGTCCTGCCCTTCACACAATGAGGGAGGTGTGAAGGGCTCGCAGTCTGCTGGGGTCTGCTGGCAAGAGAGGGATCGAGGCAGAACCCTACCAGGGGTTCTACTAAGAACTCACAATGGATGGCCCGAGAGGTTGGCTACACCTCTCCCTAGATGCCTCCAGGCTGGCCCCCTTGTCTATAAGGTTCCCAGGTAACAAAAGCCAAGCCCCAGCCCCAGACAGCTCAGCTACTTCTGCAACCAGTGCAAGAGGTGGTCACCCTGCCATGGAGGACTTAGTCTGATGGGGGAACAAGGACCTCGACCAGATGGCACCAAGGCAGCCTGAGGGTGTGCCTAAGACAGACGTCATCCAGCCCAGTGGGTCAGCGAGGGCTTCCCAGAGGCAGGAGTGCTTGAGCCAAATCTAGAGCAAGCCAGGGGGACAAGGAGGGAAGGCCATTCCCAGCAGAGAGACTAGTGTCTGCAAAAGCTGACAGACATCAGGGCACAACATACTGATCCGGTGGCTGCAGCAGCACCGTGCAGCCCAACGTGCCAGTGCCGAGAACTTGGCCTTGACTCCTTGGACAAAAAGGAGTTGAGGGTCATCAGCTCTGTGTTTTAGGAACATCCTGCAGAAGCCAGTGAGAGAGTGGCATGGACTGGGGAAACCAGATGGCCAGCCACCTCACTAGTCCCGGAGGGGGATGTGAGAAAGAAAGATGGGGCAGAGGGAAGGTGAATGGCGGCAAGAAGGACGCAGAGCTTTGGGGAGAGTGAGTGGCTGTGGAGGGAGAGGAGGACACCACGCCTCTTCCACGCATGGGCTTCAGGCCTGAGTGAGGTGGCCAGGAAGGGAGGGGGCGTTGGCGAGGAAACAAGTACTTCAGTTTGGGACAGGACTAGGGGAAGGTGCCCTGGGGCATCAGGGAATTGAGGCCAGGAAGCAGCTGGGTATTTGAGTGTGAAGTTTAGGAGAAAGGAAAGACAGACAAACGATGGAGAAACAGGAGTCTTCCATCCAGAGCACAGCAGAGGAAGAGCCGACTCTGGGCTGACAGGGCCGGGGATGAGGCACCACATTTCAGGGGCAGAAGAGGCATCTGCAGATGAGAATGAGAAGGAGCAGCCAGGTAGGTGGGACGGAAACCAGAAGAATGCTGAGAAAGACAGGCAGAAGTGTATCAGGAAGCCAGGCACGTCAGCAGCGTCCAAAGGTGGCGTCAGGTCAAGGAAAAGAAGGTCAGGATGAGATCTAAAATGCATCCATTGGGTTTAGCAAAAAAGGAGGTCACTGGCGACGGTTTAGGAACTGAATCAGAGGCGAGGGGAGGGGACAGGAGATGGCCTGGGGGAGAAGCCAGAGAGAAATGGAGACCACACAGTAACTTTAGCCATGGGGGGAGAGGGGAAAAGGGGTTTGAGGGATTCTTCCAGATGGAAGGAGTAGGACATTTATAGGCTGAGAGAAAGGCTCCAGCAAGGTGAAGGGACGCTCTAGAGGTGGGGTCTCCGGGGAAGTGAGAGACGACAGGACTCAGAGCCTGGCCTTGGACAGGAGGTGACCTCTCAACTTCAGATTCAGGAAGACAGAGGGGGAGCAGCCAGGCCTACTCATAGGAACAATGGAGAAGGGTGGGGGGCATCTCCTGGCACACAGAGTGGGGAGGGCATTGCTAACTTGAAGTCAACTCAGCAGGGGGTGGAGAAACAGCCAGTCCCTCCTGAACCCCAGACCCCACCTATCACCAGGTTCCACCCAGCTCTGGGGTCTCCATGTCCCCCCACCCACCCTGCTCTGGTCCAACAGGTTCCACAGGTCCTCCAGACAGGGGCCTGGAGGGACAGGCTGATGGCAAAACCATTTTCCCAGGAATGTGGGTCTCTATGGGGGGGCCCCACAGACACACTTGCCCCTGCACGTTGCAGGCCCACACCTCCCATAATGCCCCAAGGGACCAGACGCTACCAGGAAGATTCCTGCCAAAGGGTCTTGGCAAAGCAGAGGGGAAGGGGATAGGGAGAACTCGTGCTGGGAGCCTGGACTGCAGCCCTAACTTCCAGGTTACCCTGCAGTCACTGCCCCATCCGGAGACTGGAGCCACTCCTCACCCAGGAAAAAGGCTCTGCCCACATCTCGGCCAAGGGGCTATTCGGAGACCACCCTCCTACCCATCATCACGCAAGCCCAGTGTGAGAAGGGTCACCCCAAACCTGACATCTAGACTAAAGGCATTAGCAGAGCCAAGATACGGGACTCAAGTTTCCTACCCCAACCCAGGGCTCTGCCCACAAAGTACCCTGGCCTTCCAGAGGGCAGAGAGGACAATTCAAGACACATATGTCTCCCAGGACCTGGGGCAGGGTAAGCCTTGGTGCGCCCCTCAAGGGGGAAGAAGCTGGGTGTGAGTGGGGTAGCCACCCCAACAGCACCTGAGCCCTGAAACCAAGAAGCCAGGCTGGGCTGGAGCGAGCACTTCTCCGGATCCCAAGCCCATCCATGGAGGCCTCGGGCATACTCTCCCAGTGGACTTCCTTCCCCCAGTGGAGGGCAGCCTGCCTCGGCCACAGGGAAGGGAAACAGGGAGGGACCTCTGTGTGCTGGGCAGAAATCACTGGACAGCCCTGGGGACAAGAGCTGGTCCTGCTCTAGCATCTCCAAGATCCCTGTCTGGGCTTTGTTTTAAGAAGGGGAGGCTCCCATGAGAGAGCCCGGCCCTGGGAAATGTTAGGGGAAAGGCAGGGGCTGCGATAAATCTGATGTCAGGGACCCTCTCACTAGGAAAGTGTTTAAATACTTTTGTGAGAGCAGGAATAATATTGACACTCTCAGTGCTGCCTGATCCCATACGGGCTCATGTGTGGACACGGGAGCCCACGCATGTGCCCAGCCCACATGGCCAGAACCCCCATCTTAAGCTGGTTAACACACGGATGCCCCACCCTCCTCCTCACTCACACCATGGTTTTAAAGACTCAATTCAAACTTCTCCCTAAAGCATTTAACTCCCTTATCACACAGTTGTGCCTGGGAAAGGAAGGCAGATAAGGCGAGTCTGGTTTCTTTCATGGCCGGGCCTGACACCGCGCTCCTGGCAGTAGTTCCTGAGGGACTCCACTGCCTTGGCCATGTGGACCCAGTGGCTCCAGCTCAGCTGAGGACTTTTCCAGGGAACAACTGTGGCCCAGGCTCCAGGGCCTGGCCTGGCCTCAGGCTGCCGCCATCCACTGCCGGCCCCCAGCTATAGAGCCGTGGCTCTATGGACACTTTTATAAACGGATTGGGCTGATGTTACTGTTGTAACTACCCAGCTCCGTGTGACAGGCCCAACTGGACTGTGCCAAGCACCCTTGGTTTAGATACAAGGAAACTGAGGTCCAGCGGGAAGGAGGTGCCCCCAAGGCCTCACAGCAAAAGTGCCTAAACCAGCTCCTGTCTGCTCCGGGGCCTCGTACAGGGAGTCCTCCCTGATTTCTCCCATCCCACTGCCCTGCCCTCCTGCCCTATTCCTCCTCCAGGGGCCTCCCTGGCTACTCCTGTTTCCTCACTACCTGGCTCCCATCGGACGTGTCTTAGCCAGATGAGCAAGGTCCTTAGCAAGGTCAGGTTTGTGTACTCACAGTAGATTACTTGATCAACCCTTTCCACACTGAGTTCAGGGCACATTTATATGCTGAGTATGACCCCCGCCCCTCCAACTCCTACAGTCCCCACTTTGAAAGAGCAGGATGCAAAAGTGTTTCCCAGTCTCACTGCTCACTACAGAGGGGTGATGTAACACCAGCCTCCACAATGCCTGACCACAGCCACCACAGGCTGGCGTGTAGGCATGAGACCCTCACACCCAGACCACTCCCCTCCCCCACAACATAGATAAGGGGGTATGAGAGGCCAGAGAAGCAGCAGCCCTGGCACCCAGCCGTGACCCTGTCCCGTCTTGCCCTCGAGCCCTGATTCCCTGTTCATGACCAAGCCGCTGATCACACGATTCCGGTCACAGCACATAAGCAGGAACATGTTGGATGGATGGTTCCACACAGCCCCCCTCACTGCCAGAAACCATCTGGGAGCCTGTGTCATACTCCTGAGAGGTGGGCTGCAAGAGACATGGGGACCTGACTATGCTTCTAGTCAGGTGGGGGAAGCTACGTCCAACCCAGGAAGTGAGCGTCTGACCCCACTGGAGACCCTGACCATCCTCCATCCACAGTCCTCAGCGATGCCTGCTATTCCACCTCACACCAGGCCTTTCTGAAGTCTGCAACCTACTCCCCAACTGTGTCTCCATCCTCTCCCCCCACCCACTGCAGCCTCCCTGCTGACCTCCAACCTCTTCTTCCAGGAGGCTCTCCTCTCCATTCCTAAGAGTGGGCTCTCCAGGGCCTTCTAGCTCCCTGGCAGCTCCTCTGCCTCTGCACAGGACTTCTGCCCACCCTCTCCTGCTGCACAACTGCCCTGACGACCTCGCCCACTCTAGGACTTCAATGACCAGCTCTGCCCTGTTGTCTCCCTAAGCTGCGGCTTTGACCGCTCTGGGCAGTGGATCCATGACTCCACCTGTTCTGCGACAGCTTCACCCTGGATGTTCCACAGCCCCTCACACTCAACCCAACCCAAATGAAACCCAGGATCTCCACCAGGTCTGTGACCCAGCAGGCCCCCAGGTAGGGCTCCTCTCTCTGCCTCCCTGCTCACATCCAAAGACTATCTCACCCTGCTGATTCCCCCTCTGAGACCCATCTCCAAGGCAGCCCAGCTCTCCTTCACCCACTGCTGCCCCAGCTATGACCATCCTCTCTCCTTGGACCATCACAACCAACTTAGCCTGTCTCCAGCCACCCTCCAACTCACCACCCATCCTGGAGGGAGCTTGCCAGATACAAGGAGGACCCTGCCCCTCCCGTGTCCAGAGCCCCCAGAGACCACCCCCATAAGCAAGAGGACAGCTCACCTCAGGTGATCATGGCCAACTCCCACTGAAAAGGTTAGATGACTGAAGAGAATCCTCTCATATGTGCACATGTATGCATGCACACATATTCATACACATATGACTGGGAGTATTTTTGTTAAGACTTGGGCAGCTGCTTCCATGAGCAGACAAGCAGCAAACAAATGCGTGTTAAAATAAAACCTCAGAAACAGCCGATGACACGGTTTATTGGGCATGTGTGAGCCCACAGTGGTGACTTTATACCACGGACATATAGTGTATCATGCTCATAGGGCAGAATTACACTCCACTTCACACGGAGCACTGGGTCACCCAGGGGCTCTGCCACCAGCACATGTTGAAGTACCTCTCGCATCCTGAGCAAAGCCCAGCTCCCTTGCCCAGCATCCAAGGGACCTTCACAACTTGCCCCTCCACTCTCATACTCACCCGGCTCCCCTCTGGCCAGGGAGTCCTTTTAGTCTTCCTGAGGCTGCATGCACAGCCCCCCATAGCACCCCGGCATATCTACACCAGCAGCAGCAAGCCCTGAGCCTTCAGCACAAAGCCTTCCTGGGACACCCACTGGGGACGGATGATGGCGTTTGCAGCAGAACATCTGCTCTGACTGCCTGCACTATTGATTCTGCTCCATCTAGGGCCACCTTCCACCCAGACTGGGACCTCCATGAGCTAATCTGATCCCCCCCCCCCCCCGCCCCCTGAAGTGCACACAGGAGACCTGAGTGCCTGATGGATTGAACCAAGGAGGGGCCCCAGGTGCAGACTACTCAGACCAGACCCTGGAAACCCAACCCCAGGGCACATGCCTGAGCAGGGTGGAAAATCCCACCCAAGGGCCACTGCACACACCATGAAAACATTCTAACCAGCCACTCCAAGAGGCCCCGTGCTCAGGGTACTGACCGGTCCACACCGGCCTCCGCCCCACCTCCAGTCACTGAGCCCAGGAATCTACAGACTGCTCAGGTCTCGTTTCCCTGTCTCTACCTTCACGGTAAGGGATTTGCCCCCTGCAATGCGAGTTCCCAAAGGCCGCTGCACCCGACCAGATGGTGTCCTCCCCACACACAGGGGCTTGAGTTCACAATCTGGGTTAATTGATAACCGGAACCGTCAGGCCTCAGTGAAGCGGCAACATGGGGGGAGGGGGCGTAAAGAGAGGTGGGGGAGTAGCGGGTGCTGACCATTCCAACACCCCAGGGAGGCCCCGGGTGGTGTAGAATGGTCAGGGGCCGGACCTCAGAGCCCAAGCCCTTAGTGTCATGGGACAGCGGGGAGAGGAAGACAGAAATCGGAGCAAACAGGGCCCGTCTCCAAAGAAGGGAGGGGGCCCGAGACAGGTGCAGCGGGCGGACTAAGACAGTGCGTCTTGGCCTTCTTCAACTCCAGAGTAGCGGCGGGACTCCCACCACCGAATCCTAGTGGCGGGTGGAGGCAGAGCCCACACACACACACACACACACACACACACACACACAAACCCACACCCCCACACCCGCCCAGCAGACATACGCAGTCGGGATGGCAGGGCGGCACCTGCAGAACCCCATTCCCCCAGCGCACGCGCACGCGCTCTCCCAGGCTTACCTGGCTGCGGCCGGACAGCGAGAAGGTGGCATGGCTGGCGAAGCGTGCGGTGCCCAGGCGGGGAGCTCGGTCCCGAACACCGGGCGCAGGCGGAGGGCTGGGCGTGCCTGGTGTACCGGGCGCAGGGGACAGCCCGGTCGCCAAGCCCAGTGCCTCCACCTGGCGCGTCAAGCGCTCGAGCTGCGCCTGCAGCCTCTGGTTGTCGCGCTGCAGCTCGGCCACCGTGCGCGCCAGCGGGCCGGCCAGGCGCAGCGCCTCGGCCACGCGCCGCTCCACACCGCGCTGCAGCCCCTGCATGTCCTCGTGCAGCGCGCGCACCGCGCCCTCCAGCGCCGCCTCGTAACGGCCCAGAGCCTCGCGCACTGTGCATGCTTCCGCGGCGTCGGGGGCCGGCTCCATGGCGGAGCGGGTTGCAGTGGACTAAGACCGGACCTGGCAGCGAGAGAAGCCAAGCTCCGCAGCTCCGGGCCTCGACTGGCCTTCCCCAGCTGGGCTCGCCGGAGGGGCGGTGGGAGAGGCGGGCGGAGGGCGGGGCGGACCCTCGAGCCCGGGGACTGGGCGCCACGCGGGGGCGGGACCTCGGAGGCGGGGCCGGCTTGGGGACACCCCGCCCCCTGGAGACCCGCGGGAAGGTGCGGGGTGGGGGCCCCTCAGAGGCGCAGAAGAAGAGCTTGCCCCACCTTTGGCGTTGCTAGCTACCGGGTCAGCGCTGAGTCCGAGCCCCCTTGACCTATGAGGAGCGACGTGTGGCCCGGGGTAGGGGCTGCAGGCCCACCGGAAGAAGGCCTTGACTCCTAAGTGGACTTTACTTTGGAGACCACAGACACGGGTTACGCATTCTCTAGGCGCTCTCACCCTCAGGGCCGTTGTCCTCCTGGAGATGGGGACGTACCCACTACTCAGGGAGACCCGAGAATAGCAGCACCAGTCCCTAGAATTGCCCTGTGACCCTCACCCTGTGCTGGGCACTGTCCTTTCTACACCGTGGGCACGGCTCTCACGAGCACATACTCACCTGTGGGACCTTTGCCTGGATTTTCTTGCACCTGTTATAAGATCTAAGCGAGGAGGCAGATAGTGAGGTTCCCTCCCTGTCTCTGCAATTATGCACTTTTGCCTCCCAGCCCCATTCTGTGTAGCTCTATCTTTGTGCCCTCCAGCCAATTCAATAGAGGCTTCAGGCTCATCCAGGGAGTCCTGTTAGATCAGGAGAGGCTGAGGTCAGAGAGGAAAGGGTGTAATCTCCACATCCTGGGATGGGTGACTTTGGGACTAATCACCCACTCCCTCCATCAGTCTCTGTCACTAGCCCCTGTCCACAGGCGAGGCTCTCACCTCTATTCCCTCTCAACACTTTTTTTTTATGCCTGAGCCCACATATTCCTCCTTTCTAACACCTGCCCTGAACCATCACAAGAATGGGAGGAGTGGAAACAGTTGTTCCTTCAGGATGATAGGATGACGGGCAAAGATACTGTAAGTTTCCATGTATACTGTATTGTAAAACTGACTTAAAAATGGGCACACCCCGTCCTTCTCCGTGCAAAACAAATTTTCCTGATTAGCCTTTTCCTTCCCAGGCCTGGCCCACCTGAAGGGGGCCCCGTGGCTGGGCAGGCACAGCCAGATGACTGCAGGAATGAGAGATCTGAAAGGCTTGTTCCTGTCATCTGAGGCTTCCAAAGATGTTTGGAGCCACAGACCTCCTGGACTGGCCTGCACTGCCCCAAAGGAGCGAGATCAGTATAACAGATGCTGAATGCTGATCCCCTTCCCCCTCCACCGCGGGGACAGGAAGGAATGCTGGGTTACCTAATCCAAGCAGCCTTCCAGCAATTATTTCATGAGAAAGTCAAGTGCCAAAAGGCGTGCATGTTGCATGTGTGTGTGCGTGTGTATGTTCCAAGTAGCTGTCTGGACAGGGTGAGCCAAACCGCTCCCTACATTCTTTCTTTGGGTAAAATCTTTGATAGAGACCGTGAGAGACACTGCTGCTGCAGCTTCCACCCCAGATGGCGCTTGTAGCCCCTACAGGTCTGAGCATGGGAGCCTGGAGTCCAGGGACCGTGATCACAGCCAGAAAAACCCAGTCCCTTTCTTTGCAGGACCCAAGGAAGGACCATAGAGGGATGTCTTAGAAGGGACTGGACAGCTTGACCCCGGGCCCCACAGCCAATGTGCACCTGGGCATGTGCCTGGACCAGCAGCATAGGCAGGGGTCCAGCCTTCTCTCCCATCCTCCAGGGGAAAGAAGGCTGGCCGGGTCTCTCTCTGGGGGTGGGAATCCTAAGAGTGAGGAAGAAATGAGAGACTGTAGAGACGGGCTGCCCAGGACCCATCCACACTCTCCTATCTCATGTAGGTTATCTGGTCTGTTTGGATCCACCAGGAGAATATCTGGGAGGGGCTGTTTGGGGGCAGGGCAGGGTAGGGCTCCATCTGCAGCTGAAATAGGGACTCTGTCAAGGGCAGAGATGGGGCTGTCTGTGGGTTCTAGGAAGGCAGACAGTACAAGAATCAAACCATCCCTCTTGGCTCCTCTCCCTCAGCAGTCAGACCACTGAGTCAGAAGCTGGAGATGAGCCTAGGAGGGAAGGAGAGATGAACCAGGAACATGAGGAAGAGGAGCAGAGAGGCAGGGGTAGAAGGAAGGAAGGGGATGGGGGTGATTCTGGGGTGGGGTAGGCTGGAAGACCAGTGCCTCCCAAAAGCTGGCTCCATGGCCATTTGGAGGGAGGCTGCCTCGGCCGCAGGCCCCCTCCTCTCACCCTCCTCCAGCTCAGCTCCTGCCCAGTACCAGGCTGTGAGGGAGGTGAGCGCTGATGAACCTGGCTGAGCTCCCTCCACATTCACCAGCCCTGATGTCAGTGAGCCGGTGAGCTGACCTCCCACAGAGTCCTGGGGTCTCTGGCGCCTGCCCTCCCAGCCTCCCCTTCACCTGGCTCTGACCCCTCCGCTGCCTGCTGGTTGCTGATTTGCTCTGCTTCTAGGTTGGAAGCAGGATGTGAGACAAGCCTTCCTGAGTCCCCCTGTCAGTCCCCCTCATGAGATCCAATCCCTGCCAGGCCAAAACCGTGAAGTCATGGACCTGAGATGGGGAAACTGAGGCCCTGAGAGGGACAGGGACGGGCCCTAGACCGCACAGCAAGGCATACAAAGAAAGGCCTGGAACCCCGGGTCCCAGCCCCAGGTTGGAGACTCCTCTTGTGTGCTGGTCCCAGCGCACCTCCCGGGGCAACAATCAAATTCAGCCAAGTCTGGGCAGCTCCTCACTGTTCCCAGGTTGGTTGGAGGCTCCTCTCCCCTAGAATTGCTCCTCAGGTCTCCAGAAGCCCTACCCATGGCCCTCTGGCAGTAACCCCTGAGGACCACTCCCTCTTCTTCTGTCTCCAGACTCCCTTCCCGTCTTGCTTTTTTCTCCCCAGGGAACTTCCTGAGTGACTCTTCTTTCACTCATCCCTTGTAGTTCCCAGAGCGCTAAGCTAGGCCTGTCCCCTTTCACCTGCAGGCCCTTTCTGGGGGAGTGTCACCCACCCCCACATCCAGGCTGATGACTCCCACTTCGCCACCTCTAGGCCAGCCTGTCTCCCCATACCCACCCGCCTCCGCTGCTCTGTCCTGAAGGTCCCACCCACTCCCCGGACTCCTGAGGACACATATAGGAATTACAGGGACATGGGGAGTGAGATGGTTCAGTTCTCTGCAGCCCACCTGTCTGTTACCACCACCTGCTGTTACCGCCCTCCGCCCTCCACACTGAGTCCGTATGCATGGGTGCAGTGTATACACACATTTGTAGGCACGTGTCAGACTCCATCCTTGGAGATCAGGGGCTGTCTGTCTCAACCGCTCATCTATCCCAACAGAATCTTTAGAAAGTACTCAATAAATTCTGGGTGAATGCCGGGGAAAAGGGGATCATTGGAGAGCCAGTGGAGCCAACAGGACTACTGGCTGGATGGCAAACGGGGAGAGATGGGGGAGAGAGGCAAGGGTGTCTCCCGAATGCTGGCGTGGGGTGTAGGGGTACCTCTCACTAAGACAGGTCACAGAGAGGGTACAGTAGACGGCATAGTGAGCCATGGGGAGCTCATAGATGCTACACAGAGCTTGTCTCCAAGGTCACATCAGCCTTTGTGCTGGATCAAAGGCAGCTGCTCACCTCACTGGTCACCTCACCCCTTCACACCGCTCTGCCAGGAAGGGCCCAGGTTGGAGTGTCATGGGCCAGGCCAGACCAATTATCTGTCAGGCCCTCATTGGGCCTGCCACACTGTCCATGCAGCCCTCAGCTTGACGGGGCTACTAAGGGGCCTGGCAGTCAGGCTTCATAACTGGGAAGGTGCATGAAAACAGCCATACGCCGCTTCTCACGGTCAGGCACTCAAAGGGAACAAGCCAACAAGGACCCCACGGAGAAGTCCACTCCAACACTAGACCCCCCTGGCAAACACACCATCCCCCACTCCTCCTCCCAAATCCTGAAACCCAGCCTCTGCCCTAGAAACCGTTGCCTTGTTATGAGATCCATAGGGGTGGGGACACAGGGCTTGTGTTTATCTTTTCCTGCCAGGTTGCTGGGTTCAGGAGCCAAGAGGAGTGCGAAGCAGGGAGGCAGGAGCCATGGTGAAGGTTGTGCAGAAGCAGAAGCCCTGGGGTGGGCAAGTGCTGGCGTCCCAGGCCTCATCTCCACCCAGGTGAGGGGCACCTGGGGCTCTGCCCTCTGCCTCACAGCTCTGCCTGCCTGAAGCAGAGTCACTGAGGCTGATCCTGGGACCCTGAGGCCCCTGGAAGGTCGGGAAGAGACTCCTGCCCCTGGGTCCCTCCCACTCCCCTCTACCAAGCCCTTCTTTAAACTCCATCCCTCCATTTCAGTGACACTGTGACGGACACACGTGTAAACTTGTAATGTTCATCTTTTCCCCACGTATCTGAGGGCATGTCTGTGCATGTATCATGCTTGCACACACATGTGTGGGTGTGTCTGTGAAGAAGAAAGATGTGGGAGTTACAGAGTCTCTAAGACCTGCACGCATATGTGGCATGTGGGGTGTGTGCACATTTGCAAGTACCCATGTTTCTGGAAAGGATTTTTATGCATTTGCTCATAGGTGGTGAATGTGTTTATGAACACACATATGTTACACATGCTGGCAGTACACATGTCAACATAGACATCAGGATGTGTCCTGTGCCACTGATACTGTACACATGCCTGTACATGTATGTCATGTGTCTACATGTGCTCACATATGGCAGATGTCTGTGTGGGTATCATTGTGTGAGCATGAGTATGCGTGTGAGCCTGACAACGTGTGTCACATGCCCCATTTCTTGCTGACTCTTTAACCCAACCTAGAAGTCTGTTTCTAAAAGGTATTCTGCAGAGACTCTTGCATATAAAATTCTAAGGGTGGCCCTAATCTGGGGAGATAGTATAGCAAACAGAGCTTCCCTCCCTCCTGGACCAACATCGGGCCCCGTTGGTCCCAGTGAAGGAGCAATTTCGCACAGGCCTCTGCTGAGGCTACCCGGAGAGCAAACAACATGCATCCCTGCATGGACGAGCCTGTGGTCCTCCCCCCAGAGCTGGGGGCTCCAGAGGGTGTGGAGTGGAGACAGCTGCTTCCAGCCCAGATAAGACTGTTGGGCTCACATTTTCCATTTCCAGGATCCTCCGCCTCAGATCCCAGCCCCTAAGCCCTGGCCCTATGGCCTCGAGAGGTCTCCACTGACTCACCCCCCCCCCCCACCCTGGGATCTGCAGAGCCAAGAGGGGAAGCTGAAGTCCGGGAAGAGCGTGCACTCTGCCAAAGCCACTGGAGACTGGGAAAGTGGTCTCTGGGGTAGGACAGGCCCAGCCTGAGGCCCTTACAGCTTATATCCTGACCTTTGGGCCTCCGGAAACCCGCCCAGAGATGGGAGGAAGGAGGACAGGCCCCTCCTCTTATAACAACAGTCCCTGCATGGAAGCTCCTCTGCCCTGCCCAGCCTGGCTGCCTCAGCACAGAGAACTCAGACCCAGGGAGGCAAGCAGTCATCGGGGGGCAGGACTGGGCTCCTTCTCCCTTTCCCCATCTCCTCCACAACTGCCCACCCAAAGGCCTGGCCCCTCCAGCCCTGCCTGGCCTACCTCCCCTCCCCGTTCCTGGGCTATTTATAGGGCCTGGCTCAGTGGCCTCCAGGACAAGAGGAGCCAGAGCTCCAGGGCTACGGCTCACCGGGCCTTCCCCAGGGGCCCCCACAGGCTGGGCAGTGTCCACTTTCAGCCTAGCAAAAGGTCTGGTCACTCAGAGTGAGCAGTGGGGGTGCGGAGGCCAGGCTGAGGTGGGGGTTGGGCTGAGGCCTGGTCCCGGGACCAGGAAGTCCATAGACAAGCCGGGCTTCCTCAAAAGCACTGGGGCTGGGGGCTTGTACAGGAGGTCTTGGGGGCACCAGCCCCTCCCTGGGAAGGCCTGGAGGGCAGAGACCAGCATCCGGGCTCACCAGGCTGCCACCTCCTCTGCAAGCCCCCAGAATCACCTTTCTCAACAAAATGGTCCCTCTGCTCCATGGATCGCCTCCACCAACAGGTGAATGAGGGTGCATTCAAGGTCCTTCCAGCAAAATGCACAAGACTCACACTTCTGCAATTTTGCCTGCACTGGCACCTCGGCCTGAAGCGTCCCTTGCACTTGCCATCCTGTCTGGCAAGTTCCTGCTCATTCTTCAGCTCTTCAGAGCCCAGTGTTAATGCTGCCTCCTCTGAAGCTGTCACCACCCCTCGCCTCCACTCCCTGCCCCACCTCTCCCGTTAGAATATGTATATTCCTCCTGTCCTTCCCGATCTGCCTCCTCCAATGCGGGGCTTGTGCCTCTCTTGAGCAGCGATCTCGGTTCAGGGGTGTCTGGGAAGCTTCCCATCACCCTCAGGCTAGGGGCTCCAGAAAGGGCAGAAGCCTATCTTACTCATCCCTCTGCCCCACCGCCCTCTCCCCAGTTCCGTCAGCCGATGTTTATTGAATGAGTGAATGAAGGGGAAGGAGAGCTGAGTGAAGGAGTGCTGGACTAGTGATTGGATAGTGAATGGAGGTGGAGAGAACAAGGCAGGGAAGGAAAGTAGAAAAGACCCCTTCTGTGTCTCCTGAACCCCAGAGTAACTGCCTGGTGTCCCAGTGGGCGGAAAGGCAGCGGGGCAGCCCAGGCCAGGGCTCGGTGACATGGCTCAGCCCTGGGAAGCAGCCAGATCGGTCACTCTCATTCTTTCCAGATCAAAGTTCCCCCAGGGAACAGCCAGGAACCTGACACTGGTGGGGAGGTGTGGATGTTGGGCCAGCTGGCCCCGTTCAGGAGGAGGGCACACAGAGGCAAGGCACCTGTCCCCAGCTCCAGGGACAGCAGGCCAGCAGCCCAGGGAGGGGGCTGGACACACATACACACACTTACTCCAGCCTCAAACCCAGCCCTTCCCTCAGATACAGGGACACACAGGTAGGTAGGGTTCCTAGCTCCAGGCCCTTCTGTTCCAGACTCCCCAAGGACTCCAAGGCCCCCAGGGCCCCCGGAGTTCAGCTCCTTGCATTTCACCTTCCATGTCAGTTTTGAATCACCCTCTGCCCCATCTCTCCCCGGCTTCCATCTCAGACACCCTCCGGGTCCATCTTTCTCTCTCTCCCAGTCATTGTGTCTGTTTTTCTGTCTTTGCACCTTTCTGTCTCAGCTCTCCACATTTCTCTGCATTTTTTGATCCCCTTGGTCCTTGTATCCCGGTCTCTTTCCATCTCTCTCTATCCCCCTAGATATGAAGAATAACGATGGACTGGTGAGTCAGCCCTTTCTTCTCAGGAGGAGCTGTTTCACCTTCCTTCCCACTCTCCAGCCCCTGGTCCCTACAGTCTGCAGTGAGAAGCTTTTCCCGGTGGTGGGACAGGAGTGGGAGAAAATGGGAGACGACAGAACCCATTGCCCCTGTTGCAGCCAGGCCCCCTTGGCACACTCAGGCTGCTAAGTCTGAGCCAGACCTAGGTCAGCCCCACAGCCACGCGAGCAGGCAGGGAGGAAGTGGGCAGAGCTGATCTGGGGCAGGAGGCTCACGTCAGTGGGCCAGGTCCGAGTCTGCCACTCCTCTGTCCTTCCGTATTCCACTGCAAGTATGGAAAGTCATGTCACAGCCAGTGTTTGACTTCACGCCCCCATCCCCATGTACAAACTAGCGTGGAAGCACGCACACACACACACACACACACACACACACACGCACAGTATAGGGGCGTGATGGAGCACAAGGCTCCGAATCTCAGTCGTGGCTTACCACTACTTGTACCTCAGTTGTCTTATCTGTAAAATGGGGATTATAATAATAGTATCTGTTTCCTAGGATTATTGTATTCAATTAGTTCATGTTTCTAAGGTCCTTACAAAGGCCATTATATCTGGCAGATAGTGATATATATATATATATTATACATACATGCTTCGAACTTGACTCTCAAACACTGCAGGTTGTTTCACTTTTATCCTGTTGCCTGAGGCTGAGCCACATCCTGGTCACCAACAGGTCCAAACAGGCCTGATGTGAGTAGCTGTAATTCAAGTCGAGGAATAACATACAGTTCTGGGTGTGTGCATTTCTACAGATCTGCTTGTGAAACAATGTCTAGTTAACAGCAGCTGCATCCCCTGTGGAGAAGTCACATTGCTCTGGTTAAAAATGGTTGAAACCATCTCCTGCTCTAAACACACAGACGTGAGATTTTTTTAAAATTTGATCCTAACACAAATGCAATCAATAACATAAGAGGGACATGTTTGTAGACAAGAAACGGAGACTTCTCCTTCGAAAGAAAGGCAGTCCCTGGGGACTGGGAAGTGAGCGGACCGATGTGTAAGGTGTGGGCGACAGTGCAAATGCTAAGCCAGGCTGGTGCCTCAGCCTGATCGGTGTCAGGACTTGTGCTGCCAGGCTATGAACGTAAAGCAGAGCAGCTACAGCTACCCTGTAAGATCATGGCAAAAAAAACCAAAGCCACAGGGCTATAGTTGGGCCCTCAGCAGAGCCACCAAACTCAAAGGGACTGTCGCAGAAATGCACCACTTCCACGAAGTGGAGCCCACAGTGGACGTCTCTCAGAAAACCCTGGTCTGGAGCCAGCCAGGTACAGACCAAGCTGAGGTCACTAGCAGATGATCTTGTGTTTTAAAGACTCTCCAGGTAACCTCACAACCAAAAATTACAGAGCACTGAGGATACAAACAAACCCTGCAAACGGAAGAACTGATAGCTGAAAAAATCAAGTTTTAACGCAATTTAAAGTAGGTATCGTTAAATTCCTCAAAGAAATCAGAATTATCTAGAGAATGATTAAGATGGCAGAGTAGATAAATGCTGTGCTTGCCTAATCCCCTGAACACATCAAAATTATAACTAAACTATAAAACAACCTGGAGAACCATCTGAAGTCTAGCTGAACAGAAATTTTTGTTTTTTTAACTACCAATTTGTAATTAAGATTTATTGGGGTGACAGTTGTTAGTAAAGTTACATAGATTTCAGGGGTACAATTCTGTAATACATCATCTATATATCACGTTGTGTGTTCACCACCCAGAGACAGTGAACAGAAGATGTATAACTAAGGACATAAAGAAGAAGCCACATCAAAACTGGTAGGAGGGGCAGAGGTGTGGAAAGGGCTGACCCCAAACATCTGTGTGGCAGATGAAAACTGGGAGGGATAAGTCCGCCACAGAGGTTCCCCCTTGAGGAGCAAGGGACCCCAGCCCCCCACACCAACCTCCCCAGCCCAGAGTATTGGTGCTGAGAAGAGGAGCCCCACAACATCTGGCTGTGAAAAACAGTGGGGATTCCTACTATCAGGGTGGGATGGAAAGCAGCGGGAAACCCAGCCATCCTCTTAAAGGGCCCATGCACAATTCACTCGCTCGCAAGTATTCACCCTGGACTCCAGCAGAAGGACACTGACTCAGGGGACTTTGGAGACATATGGGGGAGGGCGGGACAGACTAAGGTGTGTGGACTTGGAGGGAAGCCTGGAAGACAGTCTGCATTTTCTCTGTGTGGGGAACTTTTCCCGTGCAGCTGGCAGACTGGCGTCATCTTTCTTGTGTTGAGCCTGCCCCCTATGCTTAAGGCCAAATCTGAATCTGACTGGTCAGTTGAGCTCTGCAGCTCTGCCCTGCTGACTCACTGGGACCCAGCCCCACCCAACTCCCTACAGCAGGAGGCTTTGTCAGCAGCTGAACTTTACCGGAGACAGCAACCAGCAGCAGGCAGCAGCAGGCCTCCATGCATCCTGGCTTTTTGCAGAGCTACCCCAGGCAGCCATTCTCAGTTCTGTGTGGCCTCTCCCACCAGCCTCCAGGTCTGGCACAGGCAGCAACCAACCGTGGATCACTTTGTAGCTCCTACCAGGTAGCCCCTGACTAGTCACAGGCAGTGGGTGACCTGGGCCTGCACCAGAGCCCCTCTCAAGAGGCCCCAGAATCAACACTTTGAGGTCGGCTTCAGACCACAGCAGAGCACTGTCCAATTAGTCCCACAAGTTAGCACACCCAAAGGGTGGTCTCAACAGGCACCAGAGCCCACTGAGGTGAATCCTGCTCTGTGTGATAAGCCCCCTGCAGAGTACCCCATAAGCTGCGGATGTGGCCAAATCCCACAGCCAATCAGCCTGAGGGTCAATCCTACCCACTGATTGCCAACAGCAATCAAGGCTCAAGTATAACAGGAGGGCACACACAACCCACACAAGGGACACTCCCGGAGCACCTGGAGCAGGTGACCAGGGAGACTGTGTCACAACCCCACAGGGCACTTACTACAAGAGACCAGATCTACCTAATACATACAAACAGAGAAATAGCCAAAATAAGAAAACAAAGAAATACGTCCCAAATGAAGGGACAGGGGAAAACTCCAGTAAAAGAACTAAACAAAATGGAAATAAGCAACCTACCAGAGACAGAGTTCAAAACACTGGTTATAAGGATGCTCAAGGAACTTAGTGAGAACTTCACAAAGAGATAGCAAGCACAAAAGAGGACATAGAAACCATAAAAAATAACCAGTCAGAAGTGAAGAATACAATAACTGAAATGAAGAATGCACTAGAAGGAATCACCAGCAGACTAGATGAAGCAGAGGATCAAATCAAATTTTTAATTAAAAAAATCTTATAAAGTTCTCAAAGAAATCAAAGGGATAGCAGCCATGAAACAACAAAAGGAAGTCATGAGATAAGAGTAGGACAAATGACAAAGATTCCACTAGAAATATGGGAAATTAAAATTACAGGGAAAAAAAACCTCAAAAGGTGAGCTTAATACTTCACTGAATGCAGCTGGAGAGAGACATAATAAACTAGAAGACTGAATTGAGGAAATCTCCAAGAACGTATCACTAAGAAATTGCAGATGAAAAATATGAAAGAAAAAAATTAGGCACAAAGAGAATAGAAATAGATGTATCCAGAACAGATAGCTAGAAAGAGTGATGGAGAGGAATTGCTAAAGAGGTGATGGTTGCTGATTTTTTCAGAAACGAAAAAACATAAATCCTTACATTGGGAAAAATTTTCACCACATGCTAAGCATGATAAACAAACAAAAATCTGTACTGGTCTCACATGTTAGTGAAACTTCAGAACATCAAACATCAAGGGGAAAAAACAAAAACAAAAACCTAGTACCAGAAAAAAGCCAGATAATCTAAAAGCAGGGAACAAGAATCTGATATCACCATCCTCATCAGCAACACTAGAAGCCAGAAGACAATAAATTAATATTTTCAAATGGATGAAGGAAAATAAACTTGCACCTAGAGTTGTGGACACAGCACTATTATCCTTTAAGAGTAATGGCAAATTAAATACATTTTCAGACATCATTTAAAAGGAAAAACTGAGCCTAGAAAAACGCTGTGGGTTGCAACAAGCAATAATGAGCAAATAAATCACCTAAATGTATTGCCAAATCTACATAGCCATCTGTAGTTTCTGGTACTAAAATTTCAGATCACGAGAACATGGGAGTTGAGCGGACAGAGTATGGAGGGCAGTCAAGAGCCCTGCATATCAGATGCTGCTGGTGAGCTCATCACATCCCCTCGGCTTCACCTCCGATTTCAGCCAAGGCTGTAGCCATCTGTTCCTGGGTGCTCAGGATGACAGGCTCTCACCTCAAGTGTGTTTCACACCTCGAAAGGCAGCCCTCAGTGGGGGCGTTAGGAGGGGGGCAGGTGACAGCTGATGGATAAATGATTCTCCCACCCGCGGTTCACGTGGATAATTTTGAGAAGGTTTCTTTCTATAGGCTCCTCAGAAAATCCCCACAGGAACTGAGTCCAAATTGCCCACATTAGAGACCCTACTAACACACCCATAGTGGCTTCCTCTCTATCTCTCACTCTCCCAGTCTCTCTCTCCAGCTTCCTGCCATTACCTCCCAGATCACCTGTCTAACACACAAGCTCTCAGCGCAGGCTTTGCTTTCAAGAGGACTCTGAACTAAGACACTAAGGTTCTTGTCTTCTTCAGAAGATCATAGAGACACAGATTATTTGCTCGTTTGTTTTTATTGAGGTATTATTTACCTCCATTAAATGAATTTTATGGATGTCAAGTGAATGGTTTTTAGTACATCCACGAGGGTGTGCAACCATCACCACTACCTAATTCCAGAACACTTTCCTCACTCCAAGCAGAAAGTCTGTACGCATTAGCTGTCACACCCCAATTCTACCACTAATTTGCTTTCTGTCTCTATGGACTTGCCTATTCTGGACATTTCATATAAATGGAGTCATATATTGTGTGGTCTTGCGTGACTGGCCTCTTTCACTCAGCATGTGTTTCCAAGCTTCGTCCACGCTACAGCATGTATTACAGTCCTTCAGCCCTTTTTATGTCTGAATTATATTCCATTGTACGGCAGAGCAAAATAAGGGTAGGTTTTAGCTGCAAGATAATAGTTTACTAATCAGGAAATACTGACACAAACATGTTATTTAGAAACACAGCAGTATTTTTTTTTAATCAGCTAAAAAAGAAATAAGAAAGCAATTGCCTGTGGGAAAGAGAAAATAGAAAGAACAACATACAGATATTTTTCTAGAAAATACAGCATGAGATGACAAAATAAGTCCAAATGTATCTATCACAATACATTTAAATGGCTTAAATTCACTTATTAAAAAAATTAAACTTCTCTAAATGGATAAAATCCAACAACTGTATTCTACTAACAAGAGACATGCCTAAAAAGCAACTACAATATAGGGAGATTGAAATGTAAAGGATACACAAAAATACAGAATGTGCCCCAAAAATGTATACACATTTTAAGAAAGAAAAAAAACTGTACTAAAATTGTAATACTCAATATATGCTGATAACAAAAGATGAACACAAGCCACCTTTGACTTCTGCAATTACAAGAGGTGCTCAAAATGGTTACCATCAGCGTAATTTTAATAGTTTTTTCCTTTCTTAAAATGTGTATACATTTTTTGGGGGCACAAAACCAAAGAGAAAAGGAAAGCTGGTGTGGCAATACTGATGTCATACAAAATAGAATTCAGGGCGAAAGGCATTAAGATTAAGATGGATATTTCATACTAATAAAATGAACAATCCACCAATAAGATTCAGCAATCGCGAATGTATCAATCATGCCCTTTTTTATTGTGGTGAAAGACACATAACTTAAAATTGACCATCTTAACCATTTCTGAGTGTACAGTTCAGTAGTGTTAAGTTCATTCACATTGTGTCACCACCATCACCTCCAGAACTTTTTCATTTCTCAAAACTGAAACTCTGGACCCATTAAACAGCTCCCCATGTCCTGCCCCCCCAAGTCCCTGGCAACCACCGCACTACTTTCTGTCTTTGAATTTGACCACTCTACGTATGTCATAGAAGTGGTTTACAGTATTTGTCTTTTTCTGACAGGCTCATTTCATTTAGCATAATGTCCTCAAGTTTCAGTCATGTTGTAACATGTGTCAGAATTTCCTTCCATTTTAAGGATGGATAATCTTCCATTGCATGGCAATACCACTTTTGTTTATCCATTTATTCGTTGATGGACATTTGGATTGTTTCCACCCCAGGGTTATTGTGAATAATGCTGCTACGAGTGTGTGAATGGGTGTGAATGAATGTGACAATCAACAGTCATTTATTGAATATGTACCATCCTTCTAGGCACTGCTCCAGGTGCAGGGAAAATACAACAGTGAACAAGAGAACACTCAACCCTCAGTAGCTTATATTCTCATTGGGGAAGTCAATATGCACACAAATGACAGTCCTGTGACGGCAGGCACTGGTCAGTGCCAGTAGGAGCACGAGGTCAGGCCTGTGTGGCACAGCAACGGGCCACTGGTAGGGGCTGCTTTATCTAGGGTGGTCTGAGCAGGCCTGTCCAAAGAAGGTGAAATGTGAGTTGAACCCTGAAGAGTAAGACGGTAGGTAGCTACGACCTGTGTGGTAACAATCGTTCCAAGCAGAAGCAGCAGCAAAAGCAAAACCCTGAGCCTGGATCCAAGGTGGAGTGTTAAAGACCAGAGAGCATGGTGTGATTAGAAGGATGCACAGAGAGGGACAGACGTGAGGACAGAGAGGGAGACAAGGCCAGGTGAGGGGTTGGGGCCAGGTGAGGGGTGGTTTTTGAGGGCAATGGTGCAGGGTATGGGAGTTTGGGAGGGTTTCTAGCAAGGGGAGGACATGATTTGCTTTAATGCTATGTGGAGGGTAGATTTTAATGGGACCAGAGTGGAGGCAGGGATTCCAGTCAGGCGTGTACATAACTCATCCCTACAGCGGGGAAATGCCAGAACTGGTAGAACTACAAGGAGAAGTTGAGAAATCTGTTAATCATAGTGCAAGGTTTTACCTCTAGATAAAGGAGCCCCTCCCATGTTGCCTTATAGTTCCCACTTTTTCCCAAGCCCTCTGGGACATCCCTCCCCACATCTCACTCCCACTTCTTCGCAGGACCTCCCTTTTCTTCCCAGAACCTTCTAGCTCCTCCCAGTCCCTGCGTGTCCCTGCCAGTTCCTCCAGGCCCACTCCAGACCCCAACATCTTTCCAATGACCTCCCTGACTTCCCAGCTTCTGCCAGTCTCTCCCCATTCACCTCTTTCCATCTACATCCCCAACTAACATCCGCTTGGTCTCTCTTACTCCATCCATCCCATTTGAAATTTCATCTCCCCCCATCTTTCTAGGTTCCTTCCATTCCTAGTCCCCTCTAGCAAATTAAATCCCAAATTCATTCCCAGCTCTATTTTCATCTGGCTCCCCAGTCCCTTCCTAACCCTTCCAGGTGCTCAGTCTTTTCATACCCCAGACCCCCAAGCCCGCCAACTTCCTCCCATTTCCCACAACCCATCCAGGTCCCCCTTCCCCTCCCCCTGCCCTGCACATGGTGCTCCAGTCCCTCAGGGCCAGTCTGGTTAGAGACTCATTTTATAGTTCTTTATGTGGGACCAGACGCAGATCCTTTCCCCACTTCCCAGATGGGCCATTACACCGAGACCATCAGTTAACCAGCTATGAGTAAAATACAAACGAGGTTTAATGTCGCCTCCAGACCCAGTGAGGAGGAAAGGCGCGATCACCCAGGCCTCCTTTCAGTTCCCACTCCAGGCAGCATGAGAGCATAAGGACCACAGAGTGGAGGCAGAGCCCCTCCTGCCAGCCAGGGAGCTTCCGGTCCAGCCAGGAGAGGTCACCGCACAGATCAGGCAGAGCACAGGGGCTGCTGCAGCGAGTGGTCAGGGAGGGGAGACCAGAGGGCTCTGGGGAGGGACTATGATTTATCAAGACAGCCAGCCTTGTGCCCCCCACCTTCCCACCCACCCCATTGTCACTCAATTCCTCCAAACCCCGCTCAGCCCCTCCAGTCCCTTCCCAGGCCCCCAGGCCCTCTTAGCCCCACTCCTCCTCCCAGCACCTCCAATTCTCCACAGGGCTTCCTGGGGTCTCCTCCACCCCCACTTCCCCCCGTCTTTCCCTGCCTCCCAGCCTCTCATACCTCCACTAGGAAGGAGGTTAAGGACAAGGATATTATGGCTTGAAATGTTCTCTGTACGAGACAGAAAGTAAAACAGGTGCTACCAGGGGCTGGGGAGTTATTTAATGGGTTTCTGTTGGGGAAGATGAGAAAGTTCTGGAAATGGATTGGAGTGGGGGGATGGTTGTACAACATGGTGAATGTATTCAAATTACAATTACAAATGCTTAAAATGGTAAATATTATGTATATTGTACCACAATAAAAGACATTTCAAAAGTTTTTTTCTCTGTGCAAGAAAGCTGCTGGTCACTCCCACAACCCCACCCAGTCCTGTCCAGCTCCCCCTAGTTGCTATTTTGTCCCACCTCTCTTCCCATGTCTTCCCTGCCCCACACTGGCTAAGTCCCCCCCATTCTCCTCGTCCTTCCATCCTCCCCAGTTCCCCCGTCCCTCTTCCTTTCCCCATTCCTTCCATGACCTCCAGCCTCTCTGAGCCCCCCTACGTATCCTTCCTAGTCATTCCCACTATCCCCAGTTCCCCTACATGCTGTCAGTTTCTCTCAGCCCCCAACAGTCCCCTCAAGTGCACTCCATCCCTCATCCCCATCATCCCCACCCTCCTATCCAACAGAATCTTTCTGTCACACCCTTACCCAAGTCCCACTCAATAGCCCAAATTAGGTCAACATTAACTCCTGTTCCTGGAGTTATTTTTCCTCTCAGCGCTTCTATGAGTTAGGAGTTGTGACAGAAAACTGCCTGCAGTGGTTTAAACAAGTGTAACAGGATATAAGAAAGGGACTAGTCTTGTCTCAGTATTGACTGAGACCCCAGGACAATAGGTGCCAATGACCCCTACATTACAGACTGGAGTCAGACCACCAGAGCAGGACTTGCAAAGGAGGCGGCTGAGAACCATTATGTGACCCTCAGCTGACTACCCCCATTGAGCTCACAAAAGAAGTTGAAAAGGCTAAGAGGGGTTTAAAAAATAGAGGTGGCATTTCTTTAGAAAGCTCTATACAGTGGTTCCCACCACTAACTTTCCCCAGTGATGGGAAAGGGGTGGGGGGATGTTGTCCCTCACTGCAGGTCCAGGGAAAGGGGCTTCAATAGGCCCTCTCAAAAAGCTCAATCTGCATCAAGAAGCTGTTGACTGTTCCAGGAACTAGGGATACAGCCAAGGATGACAAAGTGTCCTCAGTAACTTAGAGAATACAGTAGAATGGCCTCTGATTCATGACTCAAAAATCTAATAAGGAGGACTTCCACTTCCGCTCATGAAGGATTTACTGCCTCTGGAACTGTCCCTTCCTCACGCAAACAATTAGCAATCTGGAGAAAATATATAAAACATACTTTCAGACATTGAAATACAGCTAGCACAGGACTGTGATCCCTGAGAGAAGAGAAACAAACAATGTAAACACCCTAGCTCAAAGCCTAGAGGCAATGTCTTGGCCATAGTACAGGGAGGGGGACCCTATTCAGAGCCCCGCAGTCCCACTAAGTTGAGGAGGCAAAGCCTGGAGTTCAGAGGCCAAGGCAACTAGAATTTTCAGGGCAAAGTACTGAGGAGGAAGGAGTTTCCTAGAGATAGAGCACCAGACATCTGCAGAGGGGTCTCCTGAAGGTTTGGACTAAGAACTGATATGTTCATGTGTGAGAGGAAACTACCCAAGGCAAGGGAAAGAACTACCATAAAACAGTAGGCCATACAACTTCTGGAACTCACACAGAAGTGGGAACGTTCCCTATTTTCACCAGCCAGAATAGAGAGACCTCGTAATACACCAAGCATTGCAACCTTATGCACAATAGCTAAGATACGGAAACAACTTATCTGTTCATCAACAGATTAGTGGATTAACAAAAAATGTGTATGTATATATATAAACAGACCCAGAAATGGTAGAGATGATGGAATTCGCAGATACAGACTTTAACACTGCTATTTTAAATCTTATAAATATTATCAAAGAAAATGTGTATGTATATATATAAACAGACCCAGAAATGGTAGAGATGATGGAATTTGCAGATATAGACTTTAACACTGCTATTTTAAATCTTATAAATATTAGCAAGGAAAATTTGGACATCACGAGGAGAAAAATGGAAGCTATACAAACGAGACCAAAATGGAACTTCTAGAGCTTAAATATATAATATCCCAAATTAAAAATACACTGCATGGGATTAAGAGCAGATGAGATACTGCAGAAGAAAAGATCAGTGAACTCGAAGAAATTGCAATATAAGCTACCCAAGATGAAGCACTAAAAGAAAAGCTACTGAAAAATAAACAAACAGTCACAGTGGGCTGTAAGATACTATTAAGCACTCTAACGTATGTGTAATTGGAATCGCAGCAGGAGAGGAGAAAATGGGGGAACTAAAAAATATATTTGGATAAATGAATTTTTCCAAATTAGGTGAAAACTATAAACCCATAGATCCAAGAATCAAACAACAATTAAGCAAAGACACAAATGAACAACAACAACAACAAAAACACACCAAGTTACCTCATAAACAAATTGCTAAAAGTCAATGATGAAAAGAAAATCTTAAAAGTAACTAAAAAGATTCCACTTCTAACCAAGATAGAATAACAGGACTGGATTTACCCTTTTACTGAAAAAAATCTAAAAACAGACAGCATATGAAATAACAGTTTTTAAGACACTTAATATCAGGCAACAAGAATGGTGCTATCTGAAGGATGAAAAACAAATTAGGTAAGCTCTAAAATTGCTCCAGCTTACTGCTTTGGGTATACTACTGTGAGGTTCTTATGCTATACGTGCAATGGTATAACTCACCATAATAATGGTGATGATGGACTGCAGTAGTTAAAGATGCACACTATAGGGGCGGCCCGATGGCTCATTTGGCTAGAGCGCGAGCCCTCAACAACAGGGTTGCCGGTTTGATTCATGCATGGGATGGTGGGCTATATCCCTACAACAAAAAATTGAAAACGGCAACTGGACTTGGAGCTGAGCTGCGCCCTCCATAACTAAATTGAAGAACAACTGCTTGGAGCTGATGGGCCCTGGAGAAACACACTGTTCCCCAATATTCTCTAATAAAAAAAAAATTAAAATAAAAAGATGTATACTATAAACCTTAAACCAACTAGTAAATAACAAAACAAAAAGCTATAGCCAATTAACAGAGGAGATAAAAATGGACTCAACTGATCCCAAGAAAGGAAGATAAAGGGCAAGTGAAGTCAGAAATAAGCAGAAGAAAATACTAAATATAAGATCAGAATTTAATTAAGTGGAAAACAAAACAACAATAAGGTCAATTATATCAGAAATTAATCCAAAAGCTGATTCTTTAAAATGATCTATAGAATTGTGTGTGTGTGTGTGTTGTGTGTGTGGAGGGTGAGGGTGGGAGTGGAGGCTGTAGACAGATTGATCAGGATAAAAAAGAGAGAAGACATAAATTATCAGGAATGAAAAATAGGGCATTACTACAAATCTTACAGACATCAAAATGATAATAAGGGAATATTATGAACAACTTCATGCCAATAAACTTGACTTAGATAAAATGTGTACATTCCTTGAAAGACACAAATTATCAAAGCTCACTCAAAAAGAATAGCTAACCCTTCCTAAAAGAAACTTTAGGCACAAATGGCTTCACTGATGAATTCTGCCAAACATTTAAGAAAGACATAATAAAAATCATGCGTGACTCGTATACATTAAAATTGGTGAATTTTACTTTATGTAAATTATGCCTCAATAATTAAATGTTATTTTTTAAATAACATTTTAATAATCTATGTAATTAAATAATTTAATAATTAAATGTTATTTTTAAAATAGAATGTATGACAGACTTGCTGGCCCATAGTAGTTTTGATAATAAAGTTAAGACAGTTTGCAGCATTGGAAACTGGTACCCCTAAAAATCTATTGAGGAAAAAAAAAGGACGTGTGACTTTCCAAATGGACCAGATGTGAGCCCTGGGAGAGCAAATACCTGCACAGAGCTGTATTAAAACCTGTCCAAGCGCGCCACCTGGAGGAAAGTTGAGACCTTAGCAGAAAGAAGCTGAAACCTGAACTGCTTGTGAGCTTACCGTAGAAGTCAGCTACCAATAAACACCGAGGGACCCACCTGCAGATGAGAGACCCGATAATGGTGTGGGTTAAAGGGTTTTGAAAGAATTTACAAAGAGCCCCAGTAGACAAGGAGTCAGCTTTATACACATACCAAGCCTAGAGAGACTGTGTGGCAGCTCACACAGTACTAGTCAGAATAAGACATTTCTTGCCCCCTTCCTCCTCCCTCTCTCCCATTTTAACTCTGGGCACAAAGAGCAGCGTAGTACATGAGGAAGAGAATCTCAGGGTGTGTGAGCAGTGAGGAGAGGGGAAACTGAGGAGTTAATCAGATACACACACACACACACACACACACACACACGGAAGGTCCGAGCCAGAGAGAGATGACAACCAGGAAAGTCTGCTTGAGGGAACTGGAGAAAAGTTAACTGCTGGGCCCATATCCTTTCTCACCTCTGGGAGCCCTTCTGGATGGAAGGAGGACGTGCTCTGTGGACTGGGGACGACCAACCTTAGGCTGTTCCCAGGCTCCTTGCTGCCCTCGCCCAGCACACATGCCTCAGAAGAGGTACTTAGTGACTGCCTGATAAATGCGCCTGTGAGCATATTATTATAAGCAGCAATTCTCAAACCTGGCTACACATTGGAATCACCTGAGGAGATTATCATGATGTCTGAGGCTCGCTCACATCCAGAAATACTGACGCCATTGGTGTGGGACTGGGTGAGGAGCAGCATTTTGGTGTTTTTTTTGTTTGTTTTTGAAATCACTGGTAGTGATTCCAGCTGCAGACATCATTGGACTAAGGGGCTAGATAAGGCAGTGGTTCTCAGCCTTAGCTGCATATTGAAAACACTTAGTAAGCTTTAAAAAATACTGATGAATCTCCAACCTAAAGATTCTGATTTAATTATTTAATTGGTCTGGCTGGGTATTGCCTGAGCTTACCAGGTGATTCTAATGTGCAGAAACGTTAGGATAAGAGAATAAATCAATAATGAAATGGGGAAATGGATGAATCTGTAGTCCTACACTACAGACTTAGAGCCACCGTGTGTGTGGTGTGTGTGTGTGTGTTTGCAGAGCTGGGGATTATCCACATCATTTTAGCATTGTGATATTGAAGTTCACAGAACAGACAGCAAGGAACTCACGTGTCTTGGAAGGTCCACTCAGTATCAGGCACTGGCCTAAAAACTGTAAATGTATTTCCTTGTTGAATCCTCAATAATATGTAGGAGGATAGATATTGTTAGACACGTTTTTACAGAATTGGAGTCAAGACTCCCAGAGGTTAAACGATTTGCCTGCAGTCACGTAGTGAGTCAGTGGCAGAAACTAGACCAGACCCAGGTCCTGAAGCCAATGCCATTCCCAACTCCTCCTAAAATGACTGGCTCCATCTGCCCCTGGAGCCACCTTGGCCTGACCACCATTCATCCCCAGAGCCTGTCTGGCATCTAATTGGAGCTCAACTAATAGGCATCTCTTGGGAAGTAGGGGCAGTGATGTTCAGGCCCAGAGCTGTGAGTGAGAAAAAACACATGACCCTATCAGTGGAGGTCTTGCTCCCAAAGAGCTTTCTGGACATATCTCGATGTCGTGCGGGGAAGCCTGCGGGGTCTCTGGTCCCGCTCCCCATACAAGAACGCAGGATATGGTGAGGCCAAAAAGGAACACCCACGGAGCCATAGGCAGGGGAGTCATACCACTACGGTCTCACTGGAGGCTGGGTTCACTGGACGTGCGACCTGCTGTCCCTTTTGTCTGCAACCCACCGGCGACTCTCTTTCACTCTCCTCCACTCTCCTCCTCGTAGCCACAGCAGTTATATTGTGGCCAATGGCTCACTGGTTACAGCTGACGGCCAACTAGCCACAGCTGATGGCCATGCAATCACAGTTGGCCATTTACTACCTGAGCCAGCACCTGTCTATGTGAGGCCGAGAGCCTGGAAACTACTCTCTGGGGCTCCGCCCCCACACTCCACCCCTACAGGCTCTCGCCTCACAATCTACGCGACAAGCGTCTTCCGCGAGGGGACCTGTGCGAGGAGCCTGGGGGTGAATGCAATATCCTGGACACAGCCAGGCTCTCTGGGCACAGCCAGGGTTTCTCAGGGCACCACCAGTGCTTCTGGGCACGGCCAGACTTCCTGGACTTCTTAGGGTACCACCTGTCTTCCCGGACACAGCCAGGGTTTCTCAGGGCACCACCAGTACTCCTAGGCACTGCCAGACTTCCTGGACTTCTTAGGGTACCACCTGTCTTCCCGGACACAGCCAGGGTTTCTCAGGGCACCACCAGTACTCCTGGGCACTGCCAGACTTCCTGGACTTCTTAGGGTACCACCTGTCTTCCCGGACACAGCCAGGGTTTCTCAGGGCACCACCAGTACTCCTGGGCACAGCCAGACTTCCTGGACTCAGCCAGGGCTCTCAGGGCACTGCCACTCTCTCTGTGCCTCTCAGGGTACCCTGCTGGAACAACAGCGACTCACAATCAAGGTGCTTACATATTCTCAATGGCGGCCAGTCAAGAGACAAAAGCAAATATCCCCCAGTTCCACTAACAACAGTTCCCAAACAAACAGTCAAGTGGTCCATTAACTTAAGGATGGAAGGCAATTCCCCATAGTCCATAGTCATTCACCAGGGCTGTCCTGGGGGTGAGGGACGACCTTGACCTCACCCTCATCTCCCACAGGGGACTCAGCAAGCGTTACCTCCTGGGACTACAAGTCCTGCATCCGGGCTGCCTGAGCAGGAACTTCCCTGGCCCACAGGGCCGCAACGACCTTCGCTTTCTCTGGCCTGTGCTGGTTGGGGAACCGTCCACATCTTTCCACCTCTCCACAGGGCTCCATCTCTCCAGCAGCTGCATGGCTTTTCCTGTGCTGGTGGGAGAACCGTCCACGTCCTCCCACCCCTCCACGGGGGTCCAGCTCTCCGGCAGCTGCTCCTCCTGGTCTTCCTCAGGCTGAGTGTTCATACACACAAACTGCTCCACCGTCCTTCGGAGAGCTTTGGCTGGCACCATACCCTGCTCGCTGCGCCATGTGTCATGCAGGGAAGCCTGCGGGCTCTCTGGTCCCGCTCCCCATACAAGAACGCAGGATATGGTGAGGCCAAAAAGGAACACCCACGGAGCCATAGGCAGGGGAGTCATACCACTACGGTCTCACTGGAGGCTGGGTTCACTGGACGTGCGACCTGCTGTCCCTTTTGTCTGCAACCCACCGGCGACTCTCTTTCACTCTCCTCCACTCTCCTCCTCGTAGCCACAGCAGTTATATTGTGGCCAATGGCTCACTGGTTACAGCTGACGGCCAACTAGCCACATCTGATGGCCATGCAATCACAGTTGGCCATTTACTACCTGAGCCAGCACCTGTCTATGTGAGGCCGAGAGCCTGGAAACTACTCTCTGGGGCTCCGCCCCCACACTCGAAGAGCAGGAACGTTGACTGGGCAGGGACCAAAGAATCGTGTCTGGACAAAGGGAGCCAATGCAAGGAGCCCCAAAGCCAGACTGAGGATGGGGCAGGAGATGAGGGCAGCACACACCCATAAGGTTCCCAACTGCCTTTTCCCAGGAAGGAAGGTCTGACCTTCCTTCTGAGACAATAACCTTCCTACATTGTGTTAACAGAAAGTGAAATCAAATTATTTTTATAAAATGAGAGCAGATGGTAATTGTGACTTTCCCCCCACCCTTGGCAAAAGAAAAACATGGCAACCTATGCTGGTGTCTCCATTTGTTGGTTGTTTGGTTTTTTTTAATTGGGCCATGGAATCAGAAAATCTGGAAGCCAACGGTTTCTCTGGGGGGTTGGGGATGGAAACCAGCTTGTGGAGGGCTGTGGGGAAAAAATGAGAAGCAAGGAAGTGGAGACAGCAGGTATAGATGATGCGTTTTTGTAGATCAGCGCTACTTGAAGTGTGTTTCCAGGACTGGTGAGAGCAGCATCACTTGAGAGTTAGGAAAACAAATTTCTGGTCCCTACCCCAAACCTGCAGACTCTCTGGGAATGGAGCCCGGCAACCTGATTTAACAAGCTCCCGAGTGATTCTCATGCACACCAAAGTCATAGAACACTTTACCTGCTTGTGAACAGACCAAGAGAAAGGGAAGTGGCTGGAGAGCCAAGTGGGATTAAAGGATGATTTCTGTGGTTGTTGCTCTAATGTTGAAAATAGTGATTTTTAAAAGCTTTTTTTGTTTGTTTTATTGGGGAATACTGGGGGACAGTTTTTCTCCAGGGCCCATTAGCTCCAAGTCGTTGTCCTTCAATCTAGTTGTGGAGGGCGCAGCTCAGCTCCAAGTCCAGTCACCGTTTTCAGTCTTTAGTTACAGGGGGTGCAGCCCCCTGTCATGCAGGGTGTCATGCAGGGTCTCTGGTCCCGCTCCCCAAATAAGAACGCAGGATATGGTGAGGCCAAAAAGGAACACCAACGGAGCCGTGGATGGGGGGTTCTTACCACTGTAGTCTCGCTGGCAGCTGGGTAGGAGACACAGGAAACAGGATCCACACGATCTGCAACCTGCCATCCGCTTCTCTGCCAACCAACCAACCCCACTTGCTAACTGCAATCCGCCATGCTAACTGCAATCCGCTCTTGCTAGCTCAGCCACTATCCTCTTGCTAGCCCCCATTTTCTGCTAGCATAGCCACGGCAGTTATATTAGTGGCCAGTGGCTCACTGGTTACAGCTGACAGCCAACTAGCCACAGTTGATGGCCATCTAATCACAGTTGATGGCCATTTACTACTCAAGTGAGCACCTTTCCCTGTGAGGGCGAGAGCCTGGAAACTGCACTCCTGGCTCTGTCCCCACACCACCATCCCATGTGGGAATTGAACCGGCAACCTTGTTGTTGAGAGCTCACGCTCTAAATAACTGAGCCGTCCGGCCACCCAACCAGCCACCCCAAAAGCTTTTTTTTTTTTCCAAAAGCTTTTTAATGAAATACAATACACCTCCAGAAAAGTGCATATATCGTAAACATACAGATGGTGCATTTTCACAATCAGCGCACTCATGTAACCAACATGGGATTAAGAAACAGAACATCACCAGCCAAGTTCAGCCGCAGTAGCTGCAGATGGCCGCCACCCACACTGGGCTTACAGGTGCCTCAAGAGGCCAAGCCGAAAACTGAGGCTGGCTATGGCTAGTGCCAGGCTTAGGGCTGCTTAGCCAGAGGTACAGGATATGCTGAAGCCAGAGGCTGCTTATTTGGGTTTTGTGAACCTTTCAGAGTTTTAGGAAAGCCCGCAGTATGATCCTAGATAGGCCATTTGTATGGAAAAGCCACTAGAAGAGGCTTGGGTAGGCCCAAAAGTTGGGTGGGGCAGATCTCCAGGAATCACCAGGCTGGGTGAACAAAGGGTGTTAGCCAAGTTATTAGAGACCAGATATGGCAGCCGCCTGTGTCTGCACATACGGGAGGGAGTAGGGCTCATCAAAGAAACAATGGCTTCTGCAAGCTCTTCCATCTGAGAGAAAACTGCCCCTCCAGCCATCGCCCTGAAGCCAGATAACTCAGTTCCTCCCTGTCCCTGGCGACTTTCTATTTGCTTCCCCAGCGCTGGAACTCAAAGCGACTGAGTCCATCAGGGAGTAAGTGCGTGAGTGGCACTTTAAGAGGATCCCCTGGGACTCTAGGAGACCTCCATCTCACTCAGCCACAATCTCCACTGGTTTTCAGAGACAGAAGTTATGAGGACTTCTTTCCCTGGCAATGGAATCCTGGGCTGGGGAGCCTGGTGTGGGGCTGGGACCCCTCATTCCTCAGTGGAAACCTCCGTAGTTGGGATATCCCTCCTGATTTTTATTTTTCTATTGTGTGCTCACCACCCAGAGTCAAAGGGTCCTTCGATAGTTGATTGGATAAAAAGATGTTAACAATGGAATATTAATCCCTCCTGATTATTAATGGTCACATGTGGGTGTGGGACCAGTGCATTCCATGTTTCTGTCCCTCCTACCAGTCTCAAGGTGGCTTCTTCTGTATGTCCTTAGTTGTAGGGCTTCAGTTCAGTTAGACTTCAGGTGAATCTCAATGATGGTTTTTCTGTAGTTTAGTTGTAATTTTGATGTGGTCGTGAGAGAAGGTGAGCATAGCGTTTACCTATTCCGCCATCTTGACCAAGCCTATTCCGGACTTGAGTGTTTAAAAGTTGTTGAGAAGGACCCAGTAGAGAAGACGGGAAGCTACAGGAAAGAAGGAGTCAGTAAGAGAGTGAGGTTCCTGGGGAAGCGGGAGGCAAGAGGTGGGAAGGGTTGGGCCAGAACCAGAGGCAGAGAGTAACTTTTCCATTGCACCAGATGGGGAGGAGAGAGCGATGTGGAAGGTGGGTTTGTAGGTGGGGGTGGATATTGGGAGCTCCTTCCATCAATCTTGATTTGTCCATGTGATCTAGGAGGCAAGATGGTTCACCGAGAGTGCAAGTCAGAGGGTTTGGGGTTCGAGGCAGGGAAGAGGGAGAAGGTTTGAAGTGGTCATAGTAGGGTGGTCAGCAGAGAGATGACTAAAGAATGGATATGACTGAAGTCCATAACTTGTCCTGCAGCACTCTTTGGGGTCCGTGATGTGAATCAGAGTGAAGGAACTTGGAAACATGGTTTCCAGGCTGCAGGTCCCCAAGAGGCCTATGGCGCCACCTGCTGGACAAGAGCCGCATGATGTGCCTTCACCACTAGTTGCTCCCCAGATAAACCCAGATCCTTGGCAGGGCCTCAGGCTGACCCTTGACCCCAGCTAGAGACCAAACACCTCCTCACATCAGAACCTACTCACATGCTGAGCCCTGATTCAAGCCACAATGTAACTGTAGTTCCAATTCAAGCTCTACTGTCCCTAGAGTAGAGTCCTGAACAGGCCAGGGGACCCAGGGGCTGCATCCCTTAAGAAAGGGAGCCAGCGGGCATCCTGGGTCTCAGGGCCTATGGCTGTGGCCCAAGGGCTGTGTCCACTGAGCTATGTCCACTGACAGAGCGCCATGACCCCTACGGCCCTGTGACCTAATGGGGCAGACTTATGCGCAGCCTCCTTGGCCCCATGACCTGCCTAGACCTGTTCTAGATTCCACGGCACCCTTCCCCAAGGCTGCCTCCACCTCCCTGGCTTGGGCAGGGCCTCCTGAGACTCAGCTGGGAAGGCTGGCAGGCAGGCAGGCAAGCTGAGGCGGGCACCGTGGGGCCATGGAAGTCACAGCAGAGCCTGTGCTCTACCAAAAGCTGCTGCTCTGGGAGCCGAGCTTGGAGCTTGAGGAGGAAGAGGAAGAGATATCAGAGCCACTCGTCCCTGACCCCTGGAGGTCCCAGGACTCCTATGGGTGAGTCAGGGAGTGGTCTGGGCACCTGGCAACTCAGGCCTACAGCTGGTGAGCCCCTCCCTCTGGGGCCCCTAAGGGGGGGGGGGTCACACAACCCCGCGCTTGGCTCAGCTCCAGGAACTTTCTGGTTGAATAGGGGGAACCTGGGCTGCAGCCCCAGGTCTGGCCTGAACCAGTCAACCCAAGGTCTGTGTCTGAAGGAAAATTTGTACCAAGCCAGCCCTTCCAGCTGCTCTGTCGAAGGTTCCCAGACCCCACCCCCTAGTTCAGGAGGCACCTGCTGAGCAGGTTGGGGCCTGGCCACACCTGGCTGAGCCCTGCTCCTCAAGCCTGCCAAATCCCTGTCAGGCCTGCCTCCAGCCGGGTTGAACCCTGCCTCTCCAACCTTCTCTCCAGAGACTCCCTCCCTAGCTGTCCTCAGTTTCCCCAATCGTCATGTCTCTGTCCACATTACACCATCTGCCAAGAGGCCCTTCTCCTTGGCAAACTTATAGTCCTCTTGCAAGCAAGTTCAACCTTTTGGGAAACAGTCCCTGGGTTTTCTTGGGGCTCGTGGGTGTCCCCGTACCTCAGGCCTGGCTCAAGCTACCCCTCTCTGCAGGAAAGGTGGTGTTCGGCCCGGGGCCTGGGCCCAGCTAGTCGCCACCCTGCTGCTGCTGGTTGTTGGCTTCTCCCTGGCCACGTGGCAACTCCACACCAGGGGTAGCTCTACAGAAACCTCTGGCCCCGTTGCCCCTCGACCCAGTGGGCACTCCCACCGCCCCGGCGTATACCACCACGGTGCCATCATCAGCCCTGCAGGTCAGTGATGGGAACAGCCTGGGAGAGGGGAGGGGCCGGGGTCACTGGACCCAGGCCCCGCCCCATGACAGTCCCTTCCTTGCTGCAGCCACATGCTCCCACCTGGGCCAAGAGCTGCTCGTTGCTGGGGGCAATGTCGTGGATGCCGGAATTGGAGCAGCTCTGTGTCTGGCAGTGGTGCATCCTCACGCCACCGGGCTAGGTCAGTGACCCACAACCCCAGACAGCGACTCCAACCTTGGGTCTCATTGGTGACCTGGAACCCAGGCATTCAGTGGCCGTGACCTCAAGGCTCTTTCGTGAGCATGACCTAGGACTTGGCCAGTAGCCCCAACTCTAGGCTGTGATCCTTGATCCCAGGTCTCTGTGGTCTTGACCCCAGGTGGGTCTCCAGAGTTAGTAACTTCTGACCCCAGGCTAAGTTAGTTGCCCTTTACCTGGGGCTACTGACCCCAGTCAGTGCCGCTGACCCATGTGTGACCCCTTTGTCTCCCCCAGGTGCCATGTTCTGGGGCCTCTTCCACAATGGCTCCTCGGGCAATTCAACTGCCCTGACATCAGGCCCAGTCCAGACCCTGGCCCCTGGCCTGGGGATGCCCTCGGCTCTGCCTACCCTGCGCTTGCTGCACACACGCTTCGGCCGCCTGCCCTGGCCACGCCTGCTGGTGGGCCCCACCACCCTGGCTCAAGAGGGCTTCCTGGTAGACATGCCCCTGGCCAGGGCTCTGGCAGCCCAGGGCACAAAGGGTCTCTGTCCACTACTTTGCCACACTGACGGGAGCCCCCTTGGCCTTGGGGCCCGAGCCACCAACCCAAAACTGGCAGATGTGCTACGCAGGGCAGCACTTGCCCCAACCCCAGAATTTGCCAAGGATGCCCTATTGAGTCCGCTGGCCAGAGACCTGGGGCTGGATGGGTCCTCAGCTGAGCCCACGCCCACCTTGGAGCCAGCACTGCAGCTACCTTTGGCCCAGGGCATCCTGTTCACCACCCCCAGCCCCTCAGCTGGCCCAGAACTGCTGACACTGCTGGAGACAGCCCTACAGTCTAAAGGGGCCCGCCCTGACCCCTGCCTACTACCCCAAAAAGCTACTGTAACCCCCATGAGCAGTGTCCTGGCCACTGTGGACAGCAGCGGCTCTGTGCTCCTTCTCACCTCCTCACTCAACAGCTCCTTTGGCTCTCGACACCTGTCCCCAAGCACTGGGATTCTACTCAGCAACCTGGTAGCTAAGTCTGCAATTAGTACCTGGTCCTGCCCCCTCATCCTTCGTGCCAGCCTAGATGACACAGAAGCCGACGTGTTGGGGCTGGTGGCTTCAGGGACCCCTGAAGTGGCCAGAGTCACAACTCACACCCTGCTCAGCCACCTGGCCGGGCTCCAAGCCCAGGACCAGCACCAGCACCAAGCCCAGCAAGGACCAACAGAGAGCCCCAACATGTGTGGCCAAGGGACTGTGCTCCAGGTGGCAGCCCATGCAGAGCATGCCCACGTCTCCAGTGTCCCCAATGGCTGCTGCCCTTTCCAGGGGTTCTGAGGGGGCAGGAGCAGAGCAGACCCAGCGGCGATGGAGTGCATAAAAAGTGTGCACCAATTATGCGCTCACAGCTGGCTCAGGCACTCAAACTCTGGCCTGTTCAGCTACTTGGACTGGCTCTTCTCAGCTAAGGAAACTGAGGACAAGAAAAGAGTACCAGGGCCTGGGGTCAGCCCTGAGTTCAGATCCAACTCTGGGAAGGAAAGGTAAGAGAAGGCCAAGCCCCTGCCTAGGCTCAGGACCCCAAGGGTACTGCTGGCCTCTCCGCCCTCCCCTTCAGGCCACCCTCTTCTGATCTCCTCCAACGAGGCTGGAAACAAAATAAAAATCACGTCTCCCAGACTCCATGTGCCATTCCTGCTTCTTGGTTAATTTTCCATAAGTCTTTGAGGTGCCTGGTGTCAGAGCTTCCCCAGTGGGCAGCACAGGAGACTCACCCAGAGTCAGAGCCTGGGCTGATGTCTTTCAGCTCCCCCTGCTCTACTCACCTCCTGCCTCCTAGGGCACGACACCTCCAAGATAAATCTCTTAATCTCACTTTCTAAAGCAGACAGCAAAACAAGGAAGAGGTTGAGAGGGTGAGTAGGAGATGCCCCAGGGGCACAAAAGAGGCAAGAGCTGGGTGTATGGAATTTAAAGGCCAGGTTCAACCCTAACCTCCCCACCTCCCCAAGGGCTGGGGTCTCTCTCACTACAACTGTCCAGGGACAGCTTCTCAAGTCAACAACAGCGGTCACCAGTACCGTGTTTCCCCAAAAATAAGACCTAACCAGAAAAGAGCCCTAGCATGATTTTTCAGGATGACATCCCCTGAACATAAGCCCTAATGCGTCTTTTGGAGCAAAAATTAATATAAGACCCCGTCTTATTTTCGAGGAAACACGGTAGTACCTCACACACACATTGTAAAAGGTATCTCTGATTTAATAGAACTCTTGATCCCACCACCTCCACCTCTCACCCAGCAAAGAAAATTCTTCCTGAGCTCAGTAAATGGCACCACAATCTACCCATTTAGTTTACCTCCAAATCTGGCATCCCTCTCTTTTTTTTCTCCCTCCACATCCATCACCTCCTACCAGCTCCAAATCAGCTGAAATTTTATTTGTTCTCCTATCACCTTAGTCCGATCCTCCATTATCCATAACTGTTCTTCCTGCGTCTACCTTTGCACTCCTACAAATCCATACCGCACACATAGCTGCAGCATAATCTTTTAAAAATGTAAATAGAATCAAGCCTAGCCCATCCATAAAGCCTTCCAATAACCCCACCGCACTCAGAAAAAAGTCCTAATTCCTGAACTCCTGGAGTCAGCGAGAGCAGAAGGACCGGGTCGCCCAGCCCCCGCCAGCGCCTCCCCCCTCCCGGCTCCGCCCCGCCCTGGCTCCGCCCCCAGCCGACCCAACCCAGCGCACATGCGCCGCGATCTGACCCGGAAGAGGCTGTCTGCAGAGCCCACGTGTTCCAGGAACATGGCGCAGATGGAGACTCAGGACGTCGCGGAGCCTATGTCTCCGGGAGAGGCGATGAAGAGCGGCGCCCGGCCTGCCGACCGTCATGGCCTGCTGAAGCACAGCCGCGAGTTCTTGGACTTCTTCTGGGACATTGCGAAGCCGCAGCAGGAGACGCGGCTTCAGGCCACGGAGAAGCTCCTGCAGTATCTGCGCACGAGACCAGAGGTGTGGTGGCAGGGCCTGGGGCAGGGGGCTGTGTCCAGGTTCGCGACCACATGCCCCCAGTCCCAATTCCTGGGCCCACGTCTGAGGTGGTGGTGGTGGACCCCAGGAATCGGGACTGGGGGCATGCGGTCGCGAACCTGGATGCCCAGATGAGCGCGGGCCGAGAGTCGGGGGTGGGCTGGTGCAGTGCGATTCTTGCCACTGGTCGACCCGGGAATGCACTTGGTTCCGCAGGGATCCGAGATGAAGTACGCCCTGAAGCGCCTAATCACTGGGCTCGGGGTTGGACGAGAAACCGCCCGGCCCTGCTACAGTCTGGCCCTGGCCCAGGTGAGGTGGTGACTCCTGGAAGGGGCCCAGCCACGCTGGTCAAAACGGTGGGGAGTGAGCAGGGCAGATGTCTCAGCTGCAGGGAAGGAGTCAGTGGTCTGAGGAAGAAGTGCGGTGGCGGGTAGCATCTGAGCTGATGGGAGGAGTTCCCACGTGGAGGTGTATGAGGGAGGCCTGTCCATGGAGAAGCCCCTGCAGGTGGAGTAGGAGGTTGAGCGGTTTTCTTTTTGGATTGACATTTACTGAGGGTAGTAAGCTTTGGAGTGGGTTTCCTTACCTCTGCCAGGTTCAGGGCTCTCTCCCCGGAAAGGGCACTTAGCTAATTATAGGCCACTTCTGAGGAACTTGGACAATCGGGAAGGCAGTAAAGAGCAGTCCTTTAGGATCAGCCTGGGGAGTGCCCAGAGCAGGCTGTGGGCATAGAGTATCTGGGAATCTCAGTTGAGCAATCTAGGAGCCAAAGGAGATACTTTTGCAGTCGGGATAGGCATGGGGCAGGGAGGCAGGGAGGCTCCAGCTCCATTCAAGCAGCATGTTCTATTATTAGCGCTGCTCAGAGGGGATGAGCAGCTTTAGAGGCATCCTTAGGGTGGGAGCAGGGGCCCGAGGCCTCCGAGCAGAAGCTGAAGGGAGAAGTGGGAGGATGTTGAAGTCTGTTGGCCGTGCCACTCCCCTGTGCCCCTCTTTCCCTCCTGCCACAACTGCTGGCAGCTGTTACAGTCTTTCGAAGACATCTCCTTGTGCAGCATCCTGAAACAGATAGAAGAGAAACATGACCTACAGAAAATTAAGAAGGTGAGAGTTAGTGGCCTCAGGGAGGTCAGCAGACCCGGGGTGGGGAAGACTTGGGCCCTTCTCACTGGAATCCTTTTCTAGGCCATGATGAGACCCGCTCTCTTCGCACACCTGTTTGGGGTGCTAGCCCTCTTTCAGTCAGGCAGACTGGTGAAGGTAAGAGCTTTGGGGACACGGGGATGTGGACTGGCTTGGGAATGGTGGGCACAGTGGTATGTCCTCATACCCTCTCCCCCTTTGTGGGTACCAGGACTCAGAGGCCCTGATGAAGGCGGTGAAGCTGCTGCAAGCCCTGGCCCAGTACTACAACCACTTGCAAGAGCAGCCCCAGAAGGCCCTGGTGGACATCCTCTCTGAGGTATGCTCTTAACCGGATGTGGGACCTCAGGTAGCGCTACTCGTTATAGAAACACGGAGACGTTCTCGGGAGTTAACGCATGGAAACACTCTAGGGCAGCACAGAAACGAGTGTGTAACTTGACATTTTTTTAGTAACTGTTGAAATGGTAAAAAGAAATAAGTACAGTTTAGTAACATAGTTAACCTCATATGTCTATGTTTCAGTTATCTAAAATGTAACTGAAAGCATTTTTTCAACATACAATCAGTATAAAACGTTGTAGAAATGTTTTACATTGTTTTTTGTCACATTCAGTCTCCCAAAGCCGGTATGTATTTTACAGTTACAGCCAGTCTCCATTTAGATGAGCATATGCCCAGTGCTCAGTAGCCACATGTGGCCAGTGGCTGCCAGTGCAGGCCTAGAACAGTGCCTGGCATGTGGCAAGTGTACTAACATGTTTGCTGTCAGTGTTTTGCGTAGAGCTGGCCCCTGAAGGGCCCTCACTGCCCCACTTGGGGAATGGAGGTAGGCTAGTACCTGGGACCCTTTACTACTGAGGAAAGGCAGGGACAGCAACAGCTGGGCCCCAGCTTTTTGCATAGCCCTGGCTGCAGAGCCAGGAAGACCCGAATTTGAACCCCAGCTCTCCACTTGGGGACCCTTGTATAAGAAATGGGTTAGTCCTAAAAAACCAAAAAGAGGAGAACTAAAATGGCAGTCCCAGGCCAATTAGCATCACTGGGTGCTTGTTAAAAACCCAGCTTCCTGGGACTTTGGGGATTTAAGGTTTTTAACAAATACCCTTCTCATGATTCTGATGCCTGGCAAGGTAGGTTGTGGCCATCCTACCTCAGACTGGCATTGTGCCAGGGGCCTCACCGGAGCCTGGCAGGTAGAACAGGGGGAGAGACAAGAACTGCTGAGAGAGAGCCACCCTCCCTCAACCTGTCCCCGCCTCAGGTCCCAGAGGCCATGTGGCAGGAGATCCTACCGAAGGTCCTTAAAGTCGACTTGAATTCAGTCCTTGCCTCCCCTGAGCACCTGGCGCTCTTCCTCTTGGCCCATCAGAAGGTGCCCGCGAAGCTTGAGAAGCTGATGGGATCGGTCGACCTCTTCTCAGATGAGAATATCCCCAGGTGTGAGGGAGGTGGGTGGGTGGGCTCCCTGGGGCCAAGGGGCTGCATCTGGTCATCCACAGATTTCTGGTATGGCTCGGGGGTGTCCCTGCTTCCCTGGGTGCCCTGGCCCTTACCTGTTCAGTGGGTGCCCCCTGAGTCCCCTCTGACCTCTTCCAAAGACTGGTGGCTGTGCTGAAGATGGCCGCTGCCTCTGTGAAGAAGGAGCGCAAGCTGCCCGCTGTGGCTCTGGACCTGCTTCGCCTAGCACTTGAGGAGGACAAGTTCCCACGGTTCTGGAAGGAAGTTGTGGAACAAGGGCTACTACAGAAGCAGTTCTGGCCAGCCAGGTGCGTGCGGTGCTTGTCTGCTCTCCACCCCCTTTTCTCTGTTAAGCAGGGACGGGCCGGTAGTCCTGAGAGCCACCCAGGGAAATAGGGCTCTGACCAGGCTCTGTCATGCACCGCCTTAGCTACCTGTGTTTCCGCCTGCTGGGTGCGGCCCTGCCTCTGCTGTCCAAGGAGCAGCTACAGCTGGTGATGCGAGGGGACCTGATCCGACATTACGGGGAACACATGGTCACTGCTAAGGTGGGTGCCGCCCCTGCAGCCCTGCACTGCCAGAAAGGGCCGGGCAACCCAGCTGCCTCCTTCTCGAAGGGGGTAGGCTGCCTCAGGGATCAGCCAACTTCTGGAAAACAAGCTTGCTCTTTGCTCCTGCAACAGGGGGTCTTCCTGCCTCTGCCTCTGCCTGGGATGGGCAAGCAAGCATAGCTGCTGTTGAGAGGGGCCTGGGACCTGGGTGTCTCTTGCCTCTGGGTAAAGTGAGCTACCTGAGCCCTCCACTACTGCTTCCCCGCGAATGGAGTTTTGACAAGGTCAGCCCTTCTGCCCTTGGGCCCCTCAGCAGAGGCATGTCCAGCCAGTGGCATAGCCAGGCCTCCATCCACCCCAGTGTTATGAGAAGGAGTGTCATCCTCATCACTGAAATTGTTCTGAGCACTGTGTACGCCCCACACTGAGCTGAGGGCGAGTCCAGTGGCGGTTAAGAATGTGGAATGGGGGACCAGACCGCTGGGTGCCAGTCCTGGCTCCACCGCTCACTAGCTGTGTGATCTTGTGTAGTTTGCTTCCCTTCCCTGTGCCTGCCTCTCTTTATCTCTGAGACAAGAGGAGCAGTGCTTCCTCAAAAGTCATGGTGAAGATGATACCCAGTTAATACCCACAAGGCACCCAGAGCAGTGCCCAGTGCACAGGATATGCTGCTGGGTTTGTTCCCCTCACCAGCTCCTTGCACCTCTACAAGCAGCTTCGGGGAGATGCATTCCCATTAGAATTCTGGGTGAAGGACAGGTCAGAAAATAGAGAGCTGTGATGAAGAGCGTGGCTGGAGGCCAGGCTGAGCGGCCCCATATCCCATATGCACCCGCTTGGAGCCCTGTGACCCTCAGAGGTTCCTTCTAAGCTTTTTTGTGCCTCATTTTCTTCATCTGTAAAATGACAAAAGAGGCCGACGGCAGAGGGTTTTGTTACAAAGATTAAACAAGCTGCCACACAAAACATGTCGCATGGTGCCCAGCACGTAGTAATAAGCACATAAGAGATTTTAAGCCCCACTGTGATACAGCTAAGAGGTGGCAGAAGTGGGATTTGAACCCGAGTCAGATTGATGGCCCAGTCTGGACTCTGAACCACTGCTCTGCCCTGCCTCAAGCCCAGAAAACAGCTGCCCTGATCCAGTGAGAAGGAGGGGCCTTCTGGGGTTGGAGGTGTGGGGGCTGGAGCGGTCAGATGGGGACAGGCCTGATGCCAGAGAGCAGCATTGGGGCGTAAGACAATTGAGCCTGGCTATGCAGGGGAGCCTGGGCCTTGGTTTACCATGTTGGGTAAGAGGCTGATGGGATTGTACCTGACTCTTGCAGTTCCCGAACCAGTTCAAGTTTGCTCCAGAGATGAACGAGTATGTGGGAACCTTCCTGGAAGGCTGCCGGGATGACCCCGAACGGCAGTTGGCCGTGATGGTGGCCTTCACATCCATCACCAATCAGGGCCTCCCCGTTGTGCCGACCTTCTGGCGGGTTGTGCGATTCCTGAGTGCCCCCGCCCTCAAGGGCTACGTAGCCTGGCTGCGGGACATGTTTCTCCAGCCCGACCTGGACTCCTTGGTGGATTTCAGTACCAGCAACCAGAAGAAAGCCCAGGATGCTTCACTCCACGGGTGAGGGGCCCGGGGTCGGGGTGAGGGGGCCAGGAAGGGGCCCGGGGCTCAGGAGTTGGCTTCCTGGACCTGCCGAGCCCAAACACCGAGACCCTCCCTCCTCCAGTGTCTTGGTTCCATGGAAGGGAAGGGGAAGATCCGAGCCTTAGCTCCCAAAGGAGGCCTCAGTTTCCTCACGTGTGTTCCCCTGCTGGTGATCAGGGGGCAGGGATCTTGGTGTCCTGTCTCCAAAATGGGGCAAAGGAGCACCACTTTTGCCCTCTCTAAATGGCTTCTGCTCTCCAGGCCTGAGCGGGCTGTGTCCCGGCTACGGAAGTGGATCATCCTCCGCCTGGTCAGCATCGTGGACAGCCTGCACATGGAGAAGGAGGAGGCCTTGATCGAGGAGGTGGCCAGGTGTGAGACACGTTCAAACCCCAGCTCCAGTGGGGGGGGGGGGGGGGCAAGGAGCGGTGTGACTTGGTTGCGGCCACACAGCCTCGCATCTGTCTTGGTTCCAAGGGAGGGATGCTGGTCCAGATCTGAGAAATGTCTGCTTCCTCATCACCAGAGTGGCTCCCTTCTCCTCCTCCAGGCCCTCAGTGATGCCTTTCAAGGAGGGGCTGCTAAAAACGGGTGGCACTAACCAAATCAACACAGGTTGCTCTCTCACCCGCCCCAGGTTTTGTTTCTTCCACTCGTTCTTTGAAACAAAGAAGGCCACGTCCCAGATCCCAGAAACTAAGCAGCAGTTCTCCTTCCCTATGGATGGCCGGGCCCGAGAGGTGGTCAGCGGTGCTTTCTTCAGGTAGGCAATGGGCAGCTTGGGAGAGGTCTGCGGGTGGGCGAGCAGGGTGGGAGGTGGCCTGGAGGACACCTGCTCCCTCCAATTCTAAGCTGGGAGAAACTGCAGAGGCCCAGTGAGTTCCAGTGGGTCAGTGTGGGGAGGGAGGGAGGGGGCCATGTTCACCGACCCAGCCCTTGACCCCAACCCCCACCCTCACCCAGCCTGCTGCAGACCCTCAGCACGCAGTTTAGGCAGGAGCCGGAGCAGACCCAGGGCAGGCAGTCCTGGACCTACCAGCTGGTACAGTTTGCAGACATGCTGTTGAACCACAGCCGCAACGCGGCCCCCCTGACACCCTTTACTACGAAGCAGCGCCAGGCCTGGGACCGGTAAGGGGCAGGATTTCCAGGGGATGGGTGGGACACTGGCATCTAACACCGGCATCAGGGGCCTAAGAGCACACCCATCTTGCCCCAGGATGCTGCAGACTCTGAAGGAATTAGAGGCTCGCTCCTCAGAGGCCAAGGCCACTGCTTTTCAGCACCTGCTGCTCCTGGTGGGCATCCACCTCTTCAAGGTATGGTGGCCTGGAAGGGAGGGAGTTACGGACCTGGGATCTGGGCACGACAGGCTTCCTCCTGAGAGGCTTGAGGGCTTTGCCAGAAAAGGCTCTGGGGTGTTGCACCTGGCGGATTTCCTAGTCCAGCTGGTCATGAGTGGAGCTGAGTTAGTGTCAACAACTCTTGACCCTCATGGTTTTTTCTTGACTCTGAACCCTCATTTCTCTGGAGGTTTTCCTCTCTCATCACATGAGGCTCTTATGGGACTGCTTCGGGTCTGAAGTAGTCTGAGCAGATGTGGCTCCCTTCTCGCCCCTGGGCTGTGGATTTTGCTTCCAGGCCTCGGGTACTCCGGGCCCAGCCCGTGGACAAATTGTGTGGGTAAAGGTTGGCCATGATGCCCCTTCTGCTCCTTGGCTTGGTTGGGTCTCAGGGCCCTGGTGACACATTTTGAGCCTACCCCAGATCCTGAGATCTCTGAGCTTGACTTGAACCAAGGGTTTGTCAAATTCCTGGATAAAAAATGGAGCCCAGCCACAGCCAGAGAGCTGGAGACAAAGATGGCCAGGATTCTGGGCTCCTATTTTGGCCTTTATTCTGCCACCCCAGCACAAACATTGAAGCCCCCGCTGCATGACGAGGGGAAAGTCTGCCTTTTCGGTACCACGGATTACATGGGCTGTTTTCAGAGGTCCCCCCAAGGCTGGTCGAGCAAGGTGGGTGGCTGGATTCTGGACTTATCCCCAGCAAAATGGGTTTAAATCACTTTAAATTAGTTAAAAATTAGTGATTTTCATTGTTTCCTCTGTAATAATGTTGAGTCAGGTGTGGGAGAAAAAATCGAGAATTTTGATCCACGAGACTGGGGCCTGCTGGCTTCCTGTGACCCTGACCCAACCGCCCCTCTGCCCCTTGGCATCATGGGGATATTGGGCTCCATGTTCCCTGAGGGATCTCAGAGCCCATGACTGCATGTTAAATGTAAAGTGTCACCACCTCCTGGGCTGGCGTCCCCCGTTCTGGATGGTGAGGGTGACTAGCCAAGGCAGGCTAGAGTGTTCTCGGCCTCTGATGCCAGCCACTCCCCAAGCTCAGCAAAGGCTGGGAGTGGGGCCTGCCTCCTGATTTCTGCCCTACCCACAGTCCCCCGCAGAGAGCTGCGACCTCCTGGGTGACATCCAGACCTGCATCAAGAAGAGCCTGGGGGAGAAGACCCGCCAGACCCGCTCCAAGGCCTCCAGTGGGTCATTATCCCTGGGGTGGGGGAGGCAGGGCACGTCCTGGGCACAATGGGGAGCCAGAATGGGGCCGCAGTGCCCTGCGCAGGCTCAGTCCTCTCCCCTCTTGCAGACCTCCAGGAGCCACCATGGGTAGAGGTGCTGGTGGAGATCCTCTTGGCCCTCCTGGCCCAGCCCAGCCACCTGATTCGCCAGGTGGCCAGGAGTGTGTTTACCCACATCTGTTCCCACCTGACTCCACGTGCCCTGCAGCTAATCCTGGATGTGAGTTGGGGCTTTGGGGAAATGAGCCCCGCATGCTGCTGTCTAAGCAGGGCTGTCGTATCAGCCCACATCCTCGCTGTAATCTGCAGAGTGGGTGGGGGCCTCACTCAAACTCGGCTGCCATGCGAGCCTGATCCAGGGCGTGCTGAGTGGTCGTCAGGTCTATCGCGGGGGTGCTGGCACCGAGCACTGGAGGATGTGGCCTGCCCTCTTGGGCTCCGTTTTCCTCCCTTGGCCTTTTGGCCAAGACTGGACAAGGCATGGTCAGAGAAGGGCAGTCAACAGGGCCCAGTGGTCTGAGGAGGGTAAAGGGTCAGCTGTCTGGGACTGTCCTGCAGGTGCTAAACCCAGAGCAGAGCCAGGACGAGGACGACAACGTAGTGGTCATGGACGATTCCGAAAAGCAGCTGGAGGATGAGGAGGTACTTGCCAGCAGGGGGCAGGGCAGGGCGGGCAGTCACGTGGTGAGCGACGGGGAGGTGTGACACGGCCCCCCCGCAGGACAAGAGTTCGGACAGCGAGGACAACAAGAACTCCGCAAGTGAGGAGGAGAGTGACGAGGAGGAAAGCGACGAGGAGGACCGGGACGGGGACGTGGACCCTTGCTTCCGGGAGCAGCTGATGGCAGTGCTGCAGGCAGGGAAGGCGCTGGTGAGCGGAAGCGGGGAGGGCTCCTGCACCTATCTGTCTGTCTGCCTGTGCCTGCGCGAGGCCAGGCTGCTCACTGGCACCCGTCCCACAGGGTGGAGAGGACGACGACGACGACGACGAGGAGCTGGGGGATGAGGCCATGATGGCGCTGGACCAGAACCTCGCCAGCCTCTTTGCTGAGCAGAAGTTGCGCATCCAGGCCCGGAGGGACGAGAAGAACAAGCTGCAGAAGGAGAAGGCGCTCCGGAGGGACTTCCAGATCAGGGTGAGCCCGAGGCCCGGTCCAGCCTCCCCGCCTCTGCACGCGCCCCTACGCCTGGCTGAGCCCACCCGTCCCGGCCACAGGTCCTGGACCTGATCGAGGTGCTGGTGACCAAGCAGCCCGCGAACCCGCTGGTCCTGGAGCTGCTCGAGCCGCTGCTGAACATCATCCGGCGCAGCATGCGCACGAGCAGCACCAAGCAGGAGCAGGACCTGCTTCACAAGACGGCGCGCATCTTCACGTGAGCGCGGGGCGGGGCCAGCCCCCCCCCCCCCCCAGCGGCCCACTTGGCTCTCCCCGCTCACTGCTCGGCCTCGGGGGCACAGTCACTCACTAGCACAGTCCTCGATTCTGCCATCTTTTCTCCAACACTTAGTGCACCAGCTCTGTGCCGGTCCCCAGTCCCATCCATGGCCTCAGGGTCACTGCGGTTGGGAACCCAGACTGGTCGTCTGGCAGTGCTGTCCTGGGGCTGTGGCTGGGAGTAGGTAGAAGTTAGTGGGAGCACAAAGTGGTGGGGGCACTAACGCGTCTGGAGGAGCCAAGGAAGACCCCTGGGAAGGTGAAGACAGTGCTGGGAGCTGTAGAGTACACCCGGCCTGTAGGCTGCAGGCAGGGCAGAAAAGGTCCAAAGGGGAGCTGGTCAGATGGAGCTGGAACGTAAGAGTCCTCAGAGCGTGGCAGGGGGCGTGCTTTGCCTTTTAGGAAATGGGCGGCAGTGTGGGCTGCACTAGAGCAGAGAGCCCAGCAAGAGGGATGATGCAGATGGCAAATACAGACCTGCTTTCCGGAGTACTGAGATGCTGGAGAAGTTGAAAGACTAGGAAGTTGAGATCCCAAGTGCACAGCGTAGAGGGGGTGGGGAGAGAATGACAGACAGTGCACCCCCAACTCATCTCCCATGCAAGCCCCACGCTGCCCCTTCTCAGCTAGCTCTCCCCACCACCTGCCTGGGCATTGTTGGGCTTGTTGAGTGTCCTGCCTCAGCCCTACTCTGTTTCCAGCCCTGCAGGGCCACATAGGATTCTGAGCACACAGACCCTCGTCTTGCTTTACAAAGGTCTCAGAAGCCACTGTCCCACAAGAGACGGGTAGATAAGAGACATGACCCAGGTCGGGTGTTCGGCCAATGGTGTAGCCTCAGCCTAGGAAGCCGGTTTCCCCTTTGGCTTGTCCTCAGAGCAAATCTGCAAATGGCCCTGGGCCTCCCTCTGCGGCCTTAGTCAAATCCCTTTTCTTCTCTAGGTGTATGTTTCCCCATGAAATGGGACTTGGGACCCTTACTCGTGGGGTTGGTTCTGCTTGGCAGGGAGCAGGAGTGGAAAGAGAATGTTGTAACAGGCTCTACCCCTTACTGCCCAACAGGCATCACCTGTGCCGCTCCCGGCATTACTGCCGTGACGTGGGCAACTGTGTGGAGACCCTGTATACCCAGGTGGAGCGACTGGTGCAGCAGGCTGGCCGCCAGGCCGACTCCTCCATCTCCCTCTACTATTTCAACGCTTCTCTCTACCTGCTCCGGGTCTTGAAGGGGAACACTTCTGAAAGGTCCATCTGCAAGACCCCGAAGAAGGAGAAGGCAGGCACTGACACCAGCACCAAGGCCAAGGTCCCCAAGGTGAGCAGGCCCTTGCCCAAGAAGGCTCAACCTAGAAAGTCCAGTGCTGATAGATAGGAGCAAGTCCCAGGCAGCAGGCTGGGACCATCCGCCCATTTCACAGATGGGGAGTTGAGGCCATGACTTCCCAAGGTCCCAGCTTTCAGCCTTCTGAAGGCAACCAGAGAGTCTTCTCCCTGGTATCACACCAACTTTCTCTCAGGTGGCCCAGGCTACCAGCTGCTTGGATTTAAGCCTCGTGACCCCAATCTACTCATCAGCACTGATATCCTTCCTGACCAAGCGCAACAGCCCGCTCACCGTTCCCATGTTCCTCAGCCTCTTCTCCCGGCACCCGGTGAGTGTAGAGGCTGGCCCACCTCAGGGCCCCTGCTCAGCCCAGTCCCCCATCTCATAGCCCTGTCTTTCCCTCCCTAGATGCTCTGTAAGAGCCTGCTCCCCACTGTGGTCCAGCATGTGACAGGCCAAACGCGGCCCCGCCACCAGGTAAGCGCCTTCCCAGATCTGAATTACTCACTTGACTCATTTGTGAATGAATATTTGTGAGGCCTAGGAGTGCTGCCCCTGTGAGGGTGAGGGTGGGATGAGCCCACCCCACCCCTCCTTCTCTGACCTCCCTGCCCCTCCCCCACTGTAAGCACAGAGTAGCTGTGGGGGTGGGGGCAGCGCTGTCCCCACTGCTGCCACATCCCATGTGGCCTAAGCCGTTTGGCTCCTTAGCGCTCACACTTGGACCTGCACAGAAGAAGCCCCTGGCTGTCTGCTCAGGTGCTGGGCTGACAGGCAGGCTCGGGGTGAGGTGTGGGGGGCTGGAAGGGGGACAAGGAAGCTAGAGGAAGATGGTACTGAGCAGTAAGAAGGTCAGGAACTGTCCATCCCGGTTGCCGTCTCTTACTGAGCTGGGAGCCCTTGCTTCCCCCGCACCTACTTGAGAATTGGGCACAGGAGCAGCTGATGACTGAGCCCAGAGCTGCTGTTGTGACAGCCTATGCAGGTTGGACCCAGAGCAGCAGGCAGTCCCTTACACACAGCCTAGAGTTGTTGTGGCCTTAGCGTGCCCAGCAGACTCCCGAGCTCATGGGGTCCCCTGTGGGTACCTGAGCCTTGGCCCAGCATGCCGAGGCTCCTGGTGATACCATTCCCCCACCCCAGGCGCAGGCCTGCCTGCTGCTCCAGAAGGCCCTGCCCATTCGGGAGCTGAGACTGTGCTTTGAGGACCCTGAGTGGGAGCAGCTGATTGGCCAGATCCTGACAAAGGTCACTGAGGTAATGCCACAGCTCCTCCCACACCCCCATCAGGGGCGCTTCTCTGGGACCCAAGGAGCAAGGGTTCCTGGGATCCTATGCCTCAGGGTGGGTTTGTGGCTGCCCCAGGAGACGTTTCTTCCCTTGGGGCTTTAGTCTCTGGTGTGGGAAATGGTTTGGGGGCCGCTTTCTCCGTAGAACCTGCGGGCGCTGGGTGAGACGCAGACCAAGTCAGAGAACCTGAAGGAGCGGTCCTCCTTGGAGCTGCTCAACACTCTTTTCCGGATCATTAATCATGAGGTGAGCCCTTGGGCTCAGGAGGGAGGTCAGCAGGCAGGCGGAAGGTTCTGGATGCCAGGGGAGGAATCAGGGCTGTTTTTATGGTGGTTTGAGAGCCGTGGACACAGGTGATTGACTTGGGAGAGGAGAGTGCCATACCTGTGCCTGGCCAGGGTCAGTCAGGGTGAGAGGGTGTGCTGTTGTCATGTTCCAGTAGGAAAGCTGAGAAGAGGCTGGGAGGGCGGGGGACCATGGGAGGAAGTGAAGGAGATTCCTGGTGGGCAGCTAGTAAGAAGGAGAGAGGTTTCCAGGCCTGCAGAGAGGAGGCAGGGGGCCCTCAGAGTGGGGGCCAGAAGGCAGCTGTGGATGAACGTCTGGTTGCCTCAGGCTGGCCCAGAGGGAAAAGTCTGGGAGGCCTCAGCATAGACACTGGTCAAAGCCCACGTGCAGAGCGAGCTTGCTGAGAGGGTATTAGAGGGAGGAGACAGCCTGGGCTCGGGCCTGATAGAACAGCAGGCAGAGAAGCGATGCTGCGTGGTAGTACAAAGCCAGAAAGAAGGGTGTTCTGGAAGCCAGTGGATTTCAAAAACAACCCATTCAGTATGTGGCAGGGAGGACGGGATGGGAAGAAAGGCTTTGGCTACCCTGAGGTCACTGCATGGTCTCCTCAGAGGTGGGTGGGCCAGAGCCACCAAGGGGGGGATTGAGTAGGAGGTGAGGAAGAGGAGATCGGGCCTTCTGTCTGTGGGAAGAGGGAACGAACGTGGCACCTGGGGCTCTGTTTTTCCTCCCAAGGCAAGATAAACTGGTGCTTTACAGGCGGAAGGAGTGGCTGGGGGTCCAGAAGGGGGCATGGGGTTACTGGAGAGGTACTTACTGGGCAAGGGTGGGAGGACTGGGGACCAAATACTGGGAAGAGGCCCTGCTTCCCCTCCCCACTGCAGCCACTGCTTTCCCACCCCTGCAGAAGCTCACCGTGGACCTGAGCGGTGTCCGGGGCGTGCTGCAGAGCCAACAGCAGAAGCTGCAGCAGAGGGTGCAGCAGGGGGAGCACTCGACCGGCTCCTGCCGCCTCTATGACCTCTACTGGCAGGCCATGAGGATCCTCGGAGTCCAGTAGGTTTGGGGAGGGCCTCACGCTGCCCACGTTCTGATGTGTGTGCCCCAGTGTGGGAGCTTTGGGCAGCTTGGGTCCCATGGGACCACAGACGTGAAGGCCACTCCTGCCCTTGCTGGACACTTCCTTATTTTGCTCACTTCCTCCCAGGCGCCCCAAGTTGGAGAAGAAGGATTCCAAGGAAGGCCCCACGCAGAGCCCCGTTAGCAATAAGCGCAAGAAAAAGGGATTCTTGCCAGAGACCAAGAAGCGCAAGAAACGCAAGTCGGAGGGCACCACGCAAAAGGAGGATGCCACGCCTGCAGCCACCAGTGGGGACCAGCCCCCCAGCACAGGCAAGAGGAAGAGGAAAAGGAGGAAGGCTAAGGTTGCAGCGGAAGCCCAGGTCAATGGGATACCTGAGGCCAAAAGTCCTGCAGCCCAGAGTCCAGCCCCAAAGCCCCCCACCACTAGCCCCAGCACCCCTGCCAAGACCCCAAAGCGACACAAGAAAAACCGGAAGCTGTCCCAGGTGAATGGAGCCACTCCCGTGTCCCCCACGGAGCCTGCTGTTGAAAAGCAGCATCAGGAGGAGCTGCCCACAAAGGAGGTCTCAGGCAAGTCGCCACAGCCGGCGCTGCAGTCGGCGCTGCCGCGGAAAAAGGCAAGATTGTCCCTGGGCAGCAGGAGCCCCAGCCTCTTCCAGAGCGGGGCCAAGAAAAAGAAAGCACAGCTGAGGAAGGGGAGCAAACCCTGAGCTCAGGCTGTGCCCCTCAGCCCGTCCCCGCCAGCCCCAGAGACTCCTGGTTTTTCACCATGATTTTAATAAACAAGCCACTGTGTGAGGTGCTGACTTCTGGCACTGGGGGGAGAGGGTCTGTCACCAGCCTGCCGGGACGTCCTGCTGCAGCAAGCGCAAGCCGAGTCCTTTTCCACATGGTCCCAGGGAGGTGCAGAGACCCCGGCCCTGGGCGGGCCTGTTTCTTAGCCCAGAACACACTTGACCTGTACAGGGCTGGGCACTTGGCTCCCAGCAGTGTGCGCCAGGTCCAGGGCTCGCGTTCAGTGAGTCAGCGCAGGTAGATGCCACCAGTGCAGTGCTGCCACCACCCTGCCTGAGCACAGGTGTGACCACTCCTTGTACCCCCCACCCCTGGGCTGCTGTCCTGTGGGAGGCACCAGGGCATGATTTAAATAGGTTTATTTCTTCATTTACAAGAGGAATATATTTGGCTTCTCTCTTAAGACTCTTGAGATTCACAATCAGCAGCTCTAAAAAATAAAGGAGCAGTTTGGCTTCCGGAAGGAAGAGGAGGCAACACTTGGACCTGGTTCTTGTACAACAAGAAAACATTGTTGGGGCCCCAGTTGGGGTTGAGGGTAGAGGCCAAGCTGGTCTTTGGGGGATCCCACCCCCTGCTTAGGCCCCCCCAGGGTGCCCCAGAGCTTGGTGGGGAGTGGGTATTCCACTAGCTTACACACCACTAAAGCCACACCAGCCAGTAACTACAGGGCAAAGGGCATTGTCTAAGCTGGCTCTTAGGGGCTCCTACTGGCCACAAGTGGCCCCCAGACCATAACCACCTTGATTCCAGCAAGTGTGCAGGGAGGGAGTGTGGAGCAGAGGGTATGAGAAGCTCCACGCTGGGGGCCAGGGGCCTGGTGTGGAGCTGGCAGCTACACCCTGCGTGGCTATGAGGATGGGTTGGTGTATGCAGACGGGACTACAGGGGTGGTCAGAGGCCGAGGGCAGCAGTGGGCTATGTGGAAATAAATGCGTGTGAGCAACAGCTGCTGCCGCCTTTTGGGTACAGGTGGCTCTGGGGTGTTGGTCTCTGGGCCTCGGCCTCCCCCAGGTTGTTCCCTGGGTCAGGAAGCTTAGTGGGTGGCTGCTGCCGCTGGCAGCCAGAGCCCTGGCTACTGCCCCGTGGATTCTGGGAATAGTCCTCTGGGCCCTGCCCCTGGAGAGGACCCAGCCTGGTATAGGAGTCCTTCTGGCTTTGGGGGGGGCGGGAGGGGTCCAGGACGAGATGAACAGCAGAGGGTCTCCAGGGGCTGCTCCCCAAATATCTCAGACCTGGGGGCACGGATGGTGTGTAGCAGTCACCAGGGCCTTCACCCCTGGTGATGCCAGCTCCCTGTTGGGATGGTCCCCACCTGAGAGATCTTCAGGCTGAGAGCCAGCCCAAGGCAGTAGAGACAAGTACCCTCCAGAGTGACCCGCCAGGTTGGGAAGTGCCCAGTGACAGGTGCCCGGCTGCCAGGATGAGTCTAATGTCACCGAGGTCAGAGGCCCAGCTGAAAGGCTGTGGTCCCCACACTCCAGGCCCTTCAGAGCCTGAACTGCCACCCTGAGGCCTGGGCTTCCTCCTCTCTGTGCCATCCAGGAGCTGTCTGGTCTTCAAAGCTACAGATAGTGCCTTGTCCAGCAAGCTGCGTGGGACAGTCCAGCCTCCTGGCCCCACGGTCTGAAGAAGGCAGGGAATTGCCCAGGATCATATATGCTGGTGACAGGCCAGGCTCTCTCCACACACCCAATGGGGGCTGTCTTCTCCCTGGCCCCCAGGGGCCTTGCAGCCCAAACCCAGGGTTGGGGGTCTGTCCAACCACATGGCCCCAGCACACACAGCCTTCCAGGTTAGTTGAGGACATGGCCTCCTCTTGGAGCCATGGCCACTCAGCAGTCCCAGACCAGAGCGGGTGGGCGCCCAGCCGAAGGTCACACGGGAAGCTGGACAGCACAGCAGGGCCAAGGTGCTGTAGGACACCCAGATTAGGTGGGACTGGATTTTCTTCGTAGTCCCCGAGGCACCTAGAGAGAGTGTCATTAGAGGTGAGAGGTTTCGGGAGGGGCCATCCTCCAGCTTCCCTCCATTTTCCTTGCTGTTTGGAGAAACTCCTTGCTCTGGGCTCTGGGGGTATGAAAGGGCTGTGAGTCTCCTGGTGTCAGGGCTTGGGGGTAGTGACCTTGGGTCTTGCAATGCTGGGAAGTGCAGCCCCCAGAGACCAGGCTCAGAGGAAGGTCAAAGTAGGAGTCAGGCCCTGGCACCTCTAGGAAGATTAGGGATGACCGAATCCAGGACAGAGCAGGGAGTCCTGGCCAGTGCAGCCCTGACCTCTGCCCCCAGCCCTTCTGAGGAAGGAAGAGGGTGGGCTGATTTACTGGAAGGGGGAGACTGCCCCCCTTCCTACGGATCCTCCAGTCCATTTGGGCAACATTTCAGGAAGAGCAAAGTGCTCCCATGAGGGCTCCCTCTCCCCTAAGCTCCGCGCTTCCCTGCCCACAAGGAGCCTACCCTCAGGCCCCCAGTCTGCACTCACCTCCTCAGACCTTCACGGATGCAGGTGGCATCACCAGTTCGTTCACCCTGGGGGAGAGACGGGTGGGGGTCGAGGTGGCCGGTCAGCGGGGGCCGGGCCCAGGCACTGCTCTGGCACATCGCATCACGGGGGCCAGCTGCCCGGAGGTGCTGGGCAGGGACCTCGTCAGCCCCAGGGGGAGGTGGGAGAGCCCAGGGGTGGGGAGAGGAGAGAGAAAGAAGAGTAAAGAGGAGAGGAGAAAGAAGTCAGAAAATGAGAGGAAAAGGAAGGAGAGAGGTCCCAGCTCTGCAAACCGTTCACTCCAGAGAAAAACCCGTCGAGAACCAGAGAACAGCCTGGTTCACCATGGGCTCCCACAGCTCCCAGGCCCATGGTGCGTGTGGGATGGAGGCTTGTGCATTGGAGGCACCGTCACAGGGACAGGAAGGTTTAGGGGCTGGGCCAGAACCCTGGGGCACCAGACGACCCACCCGAATCCCCTTCCCACGACCCCAGGCAGGGCTGTGGCAACAGACGCAACAGGCCCACCCTACCCCCACTCACTGCTGCTCGGCCTTGGCACGGTCACTGAGGAAGAAGAGAGCAGTGGCCAGGAAGAACATGCCCCCCAGGACGACGACGAAGGGGCAGAGCATGAGAGCGTAGCCCAGACTCAGGAACTCCCAGAGCGGGGAGTCCTTGGTGCTCTGGCGGATCAGGTCAGAGATCTGCGAGGAGGGGGGACACGTCAGGGTAGGCCCACCTCCCGAAGCCCGTCACCCACCACTGCCCGTGGGCCCGAGGACTCACGTAGCCGATGAGGTAGGGGCTGCCGGCATCCCCCAGCAGGTGAGAGGTGAAGCTCTGAAGGGCCACGGCGGTGGCCCGTCTCGTGGGGATGACCACATACTGTGGAAGAGGTGGCAGGTCAGAGGCCAGCGGAGCCAGGCCCACCCACCTGGCCTCATTCCTGGAGTCAGGACACTTCTGAAGACCCCGCACCCCCAGACAGCTTCTGCTCTGGTATCTTAACACCTCACTCCCCTGGGCCCTTCCCTCCTCCCAGCCCCTCTCCTGCATCCAGCAAGGCTCTCTGCTCATCTCCAGCTCAGGAGACCAGGCTGCTTGAGGTTCTGCACTGGACTGTTAGTAGGGAGCCAAGCGCAGCGGTCATGGGACACTGAGGCCCAGAGAGACACAAATCACACATGGAGTCAGGCAGCACTGGGCCCAGAACCCTGAACGCAGCCTCCTGCTCTCACCTCCCCACAAGCTAAGGGCCCATCTCGGTTCTCCCTCCGTGAGGACCTGGAAAGGTCTAAGTTGGATTGCAGAGTAGGTGGGGAGCAGGACCCTGCCTGGAAGAGCTTCCACTTCTACCCATGGGTACCCACAGCACCACTGCCAGGCGCTGCTGTGCCCCAGGAGCCCCCGTGAGACCAAGCAGCCCTAACCACAGGGCCTATAGCTCCAAAGCTGGGGGGGCCAAGGTCAGCAGAGCAGCCCTGGGGCAGGCGGCAGCCAGCTCAGTGGGGGCCCCCCCGGGAAGCCTCCTGCCCCCAAGCTCCAGCTGCCTCATCTAGTCAGAATGCCAGCCTTTGGACAGTCTGAGAGCAGCCAGTGCCCACTGGGCTCTCAATTACAGGGGGTGGGGGAGAGACCTGGATCTGATGGAATTGTGTGACCCCATTTCCAACAATAATTAGTCACATGGCTGTGACACTTAATAAAATGGGACATGATTTCCCATTTTGGGACCCAAATCCTGTCAGCAGCTGAGGCTGCCTCTGGAGGCCGAGGCAGGGATGGGGGTCCTGCCCAGCACCAAGGGCACTTCATTCTGACAGACTCCTCCCCCCTCACTCCAGGTCTGTGCAGTTATCCCTGCCCCACCCCTGCCAGCCCTCCTGACTTCACGCTGAGGCACAGAGCTGAGTCACACCTCCCCCAACCTCCCGCAGCCCAGGATTGGTGTGGGCAAGAGATTGCCCCTGGTGAAGCAGATATACAGGGGCGCTCTGGAGGGGCAAGGCAGCCTTCCCCGAGGAGAGGAGATGGCAGGGGCCCCACCTCCAGGCAGACTCTGATCTCCTGAGCTGTCTCATACTGTGGCACCAAACCCTAAGTGCCCTGAAGGTCCACCAATGAGAAGCCCTTCAGCCTCCTGCCCCCAGGGCCTGTCCTGGCGGCTCTCAGACACTCTCCCCACTCCCCACCCTCCTGGTCCCCTGCATCCCCCTCTCCCAATCCTCTCCTGACACTGACCTGGAGGATTCCTGAGAAGGGCCAGGGGTCACCCTACCCCCCAGCCCTCACCACCCCTCAGACCGCTACTAGTTACCAGGGCCACAGCTGCCTCCCGGTTCCTCCCAGGCTGCGCCCAACCCCGCCCAGGGACACAAGCCCCTGCCATGCTCAGACAGCCCTTTGTCCCTGGCTGGCTGGTCTGGAGCCCATTGTTGGCCCTGTGAAGACAGCCTCTGTCCAGCAGGCCCCAGCCACGGGCACTCAGGCAGGACAGAGCCATGGAAGCTCAGACACTGGGGGAGGAGTGCTGGCAGGCAGCACCCCCTCGGTGCCAGCCTGGCACTGCCAGCCTCCTGGCCACAGACCTGAGCCTTCAGACATCCCCCTCCCCACCCAGTCCCCATAGCCAATCCTTCTGCCTGCTCAACCCTCTGATTTCATGCCCTGCCCCATGCAGACATCTCCGATCCCTTCCTTGCCTCCAGGCTCACCTTCCCAGTATGCCTTCCTTCACCCTCCCCAGCTGCCCCAAGAGGTCAAGAGGCCGGTCTTACCATGAGGATGTCTGCGGTGATGGCCCAATTAGAAAACAGCAGTGTCTCCCCTACAAAGATGCAGATCTGCCCAGGAGAGGAGAGCAACCGTCAGGAGGCCCTCGACCCACCAGCAGCCTGAGGCTGCTCCCTGCACCCTCTGGCTTCTGGTAGGGAATCTCACAGCCCTCCCTGGGACCTGCATCTCCTGGCAGTCTGGCTCATGAGGAACGTGTGGCTTATCAAGCCATGCCCACAGCCCTAGAGGGCACCAGAGCCATGCACAGGCCCCCGAAAGAGCAGGGGCAGGCAGACAGGAACCGCCCCACGGGGACGGAGGGCCCCATAAGTCGAACTGCATTTCCTGCCAGGCCCGCTTCCCCCACCACCCTTGCACCCACCACTGCACTCACATAGGCCCCCACGATGCTGCTCTTGGCGGCCACGAAGATGAGGCAGATGAAGATGGCAGAGCCCAGCATGCCCACAGCACACACCAGTGGGTCAGCCCGCTGGGTCCGTAGGCGGCACCAGCGTGTGGCTCCTGCCCCCGTGACTACACCCAGAAAGCCCGTAAAGCAGGTGATGGCCCCAAAGATGAGGCTGTGGGGACAGAAGACAGTGGGGGATGGGTTGAGAGGAAGGCCAAGGCTGGGGCAGAGGGGCTGACGCTTGTGTCCTGCGTCCTCACCACCACACCTCCCATCACCACGGCCTGGCCCCACCTGTCCTTGGCCCCACAGGGCGGGCTGCTGCATGTCTCCACCGTCTTCTGCACGACTTGGGCGCGGTGCAGGTAGAGCGGGATCCACATGCCCAGGGCCCCTGTGGCGAAGGACACGGCTGACGTGGCCAGGGAGGAGAAGACGTAGCTGCGGCTGGGGAGAGGCCAGGACAGCGACACTGAGTGGGGACCAGGACCCCTGCAGCTGGCCCAGGAGGCAGCCTTCTCTCCCCCACTCCTTCCCCAGGGACGGGAGGCCTCTAATGTCTTCCCTTACGGGTTCCAGGCAAGAAGCCTATGGCCGAAGGAATAATAAACCCTAGTGGCCAACATGTCGCTCCCAGCACTGTGGGCAGCACAGACAGTAGGGAGTCTGGCCAAGGGTGCTGGGTGGGCTGCCTGGCAGGGGTGTCCTCCCACCTCAGCACATCTCCCTCTTCCCACTAGACCCCTCCCGGCAGTACTCACTTGTGGATCAGGGCTCTCATGTCTCGGAGCCATGAGGTCCGTGCCTTGAGCTGTCCCCCGAGCTGGTCGGCATGGCCTCTCTTAGTGGCCGGGACCAGGACGAGGATGAGTGTTCCTGTGATCATGCCCACTATGGGGGACACCTGATGGGGCAGGGAGCACCAAGTGAGGACACCAGGGCCGAGGTGGCTTTGTCTCTGCTACACCAGGAGAAGGGGTGCATGCAAGCGGAACCTTCTCTGGGCTCCACGTTCCTCCCCTGGGCTTGCTGACTGGGCTGCTGAGCAAAGCCACTAAGAGTGAGGTCAGCTAAAAGGGATTGGGGCTCAAACTGGAGTGTCCAGACCAGGGGTAGGATGGGAGTGGGGGCTGAAGAAAGAAGGGAGGGATGCATGGTCAGATGGATGGAGGAGGGAGGGCAGATGGCTGGGTAGATGGACAGAGAGGTGGACAGATGGATGGAAAGATAGATGGATGAACTGACTGATGAAAAAACAGACAGGAAGATGGATGGATCGATGGATCACTGGATGGGCAAATCAACACATGGAAAAACAGGAAGATGGCTGTCTGGCTGGCTGGAGGATGGATGGATGGATGGATGGATGGATGGATGGATGGATGGATAGAGGAAGACAGGTAGATATTAAACATATAGAATGATGAGCGGGAGAGGAAAGAGTGTTCCTTCCTGTGGACAGGGAGCCAAGTACCAGATACCCGGGTCTGGGAAAGTTCCCCATGCCAGCTCCTCACCCTGGAGGGCACTGGGAGGGGACTGGCTGGAAACTTCCAGCAAATGGATCATGTAGGTTATCATTTGGGAGTGGCCCACATGGGCCCCAGGAGAAGAGGCGTGGGGCCCCTTTGGGTCTTCCCTGTGTTCAGCCCAGTGTGAAGAACAGTGTCCAAGGCCCCAGGCCTCTCTCCAAATAGTGGGGAGGCAGGGGGGAGGGCAGGGGGCATCTCAGTAGCCTGGATTCCAAGATACCAGCTCCTGCATCAGCTCATGAGAGCAGAGAACTCTATCCCCACCCCCACCAAGCTTGGGAGCCCATGGGCTGGGGAGTTCCTCTCTTCTAGCCCCTTCCCCCATCAAGAAATTCCACGGAGGCTGCTTCCTTCCTGCTTTTGAGGAAAAAACACTTTGTCTTAAGCTTCCTCTCCTCCTCGAGACTAGGGATCTCTGTTTCCTCTGATTGCACTGTCCAGGGGCCTTGGCAGACTTGCCCCGAATCCTCCCAGGGGACAGGAAGTGGCTGCAGACCCCGGGGGCCCCCCACAGAGGTCTTGTCTAGGCCTCACCCTAGCACAGGGGCAGGGCTCAAAGCAGGAAGCACCATCGTGGACCTGGAATTTCCTGACATGGTGGGAGAGTCCTTCATCCTCTCAGCCTGGGGGCCCCTGAGGGCTGCAGGGCTGAGTCAGGCTCTGCTCATCCCTGGGCTCCCTGGCACCACGATGCCTATTAATCGAGAGGAGCCCAGGCCAGTGAGGTGGGAAGCCTGGAGGCTGAGGCTTGTGTCCTGAGCCAGGCTCTGTTCCTGAATCTCTGGGTGACCTGGGCACAGGCTAGTCTGGGGGTGTCCTTACCCGCAAGGCCCAATGCCAGTCTCCAGCCGCCTGCTTCACACTGGAGCCAGTGATGTAGCCCAGGCCACTGCAGAGAAGATGGGCACAGTCAGGCAGGGACAGGCCTTGGAGGGGTGAGGGGTGAAGGGGATGCTTGCTGTCCACCCCAACCACCCAGCCTGCCGGCTGGGGAGCAGGTCCAGGCACTTCTCCAAGGCTGCCCACCCACATGTGTAGGTCACAGAGGGCTGAACCCCAGGCAGAGGGAGTGGTCAGAAGTCTGAGGGACCTTGCCCAGATCCTTACCTGCCCAGTGGGATGGCAAAGTAGAAGACAGACAGCATGAGTGTGCGCGTGTTCTTGGTGAAAAGGTCTCCAATGATGGTGGGCGCGATGGTGGAGTAGCTGGCCTCGCCGATGCCCACCAGCCCCCGGGACAGGACCAGCAGCCAGAAGTACTGTGGGAGAGGGGCAGAGAATGCTGGGGGGCTGTCCTGCTCATCCTTGGTCCCCATTTTATCCCAACCGCCCGAAGGGTGCAGGAGCCAGAGGAGAGGATGGAGCCCAACCTCTGCCTCAGCAACAACTACACCCCCAGGCCACTCTGGGCCTCAGTTCCCCACTCCATATAGTGGGTCTGACTGGGCCTAGTTGGCCCCGTGCTAGGATGGGACCAGACTTTCCCAAGTTGAGAATTGTAGGTATGGCCTAGACAGACCCCTCTGTCCCCATAAGCATGAGGGACATAAACTGGTGTCTGTATCCCCCCAAAGTTGGGAGACTTCTTCCCTGGGTTCTGGCCCCACCTTGGGAGCCTCGAGTGACCCCCAGTCTGTGTCCCACCCCCAAGCAGGGCAGCTGGACTGACCTTGGCAGCACTGAGGACCCAGTGTGAGTGGGGAGTGGGCAGGGCCGCCCAGTAGGCCCAGCACCCCTCCTCCATTCACACATCAAAGAGCAGAGCCCCGCTGAGCTGGGAAGGGTGGGACCATGCCAGCTGCCAGTGGTACTACCCCTTTGATGTGGACCCAGCCCTTCCATCCCCCCAGCTGCCCAGCGCCTGAGAACCCAGCCTGGTCATCTTTCCCCGGCCCCACCCTACCACCCATCCAGCCAGCATCGCCCACATTCAGCCCTCCTCTGGGCTTCCTGCTTCCCTCTCCATCTGCCCAGCTCTTTCCTGGCCCTCTCTCTCTGTGTCACTGGTCCTGCACAGCCATCTCTCTGCCTCTCATTTCTGTAGCTCGTTCACTCTCTCCGTCTCCGAGTCTTTTCCTAGCTCCCTGCCACTGCTTCTTCTTCTGGGGAATCATCCCCGCACAGCCTTTGCCTACTTTTCTGTTGGATTGTTTATCTTTCTTGTCTCGATTTCTATTAGCTTTTTATATATACATATCGTGAGCATTGATCCTTTATTACGTATGTCACAAATATTTTCCATCATCTTTCCTTCCACAATGTATATGGGGAATTCCACCGCACAGAAGCTTTATTTTGTGTTAATTTGATGCTTTCCAATCTGTTGATTTTCCCTTAATGGCTTCTGGATTTCATGTCCTTTTCAGCAAGGCCTACTCCATCCCAAAATGATTTTTAAAATACTCTTTAACGTTTTGTTTGTCATATTTTAGAGACAGAGAAAGAGAATGGGAGGGATTTCCTCAGTCATGCTCCTCGGTACAAGCGCAGGCAGATGAGACATCTCTGATGGAATCCTGTTGCTCCCCACTCGTCCCCCAGTCACCCACTATTTTGTGTGTTACCTGTACATCCATGGTACACCCATGTCTCAGTGAACACTTGGTATCCCGTGTGCTTTGAAAAAATTAACATAAAAGGGACCATTCCTTGCTCTTGTCCCATACTTGCTTTTCCCCCCTCATTCTAATCTTTTGGAAACCCATTTTTGATGGTTAATATAGATCTAGTTCAACTTTTGCCGTCAAGAGTCTCATCCTAGGATGAAGACACCCCATTTTATCTGATCCCTCAGTCACGGTCATTTAGATCGTGTCCCTTTTTTTCTATTACAAGACTGCAACAAACATCCTTGCCTGCACAGCCCACTCTGTATCTGTGAGTTGGAGTTTCTCCTTGGGCATACACCTCGCAGTAGAAGGCGTGGCCGTGGAACGTAACAGCTAGAATTCTACAAAATCCTTCCATTTTGCTCTCCAAAGAGTCTTTATCAATTTACACTCCTACTAGCAGCTGTAGTAACACTTGGTATTGTCAGCCTTTTTAATTGGTGCCAATCTGATGGGTGTGAAATGGTATCTCATTGTTATTTTAATTTGCATTTCCCTGATTACTCAAAACCAAGCACCCTCTCTTAATACTTTTATTGCCCATGCGGTATCTTCTCCCAGAATTGACTGTCACTATCCTTTGCCCATTTTTCTCTGGGTTATTTGTCTTTTTCTTGTTGATTTACAGTTCTAGATTTTTGTAGTTTGCTTTTTACTCTACTTTCACCTATCTGGAATTTATTTTGCTGTGTGTTTGGAAATACAGACTATATTTTTTTCAAGAAACCAGATGGGTCGTGAATTCTTCCAAAACCATTTGAGATGCAACTTTCATCCTACACTCAATTCCCATAGAAAGGAGGACCTTGTTTCATTGATCTCTTAGTCTATCTGTGCTCTTGGAGTTAGAATAGCCATATTGTGGTAACTGATAGGGCAAGTCCGCTTTCACTGCTATTTTTCACAATGTTCTTGGCTGTTGCTGGGTGTTTTCTCTGCCAAACTAACTGCAGAATCACATTGCCAAGGTCCACCAAAAACTCCTATGGGACTCGGATTGTGATTGCAATGAATTTATGGATAGGTTGGGGGTGATGTTTCTCTCTCTGCCTCTCCTCATCTTCTCTCCCCAACCCTCACTCCCTTCTACACACCCGGAACAGGGCCCAGCACTGGCATTGGGAGCCTGAACTCACCGTTCAACCCCAGAAGTAGCCCCAGAGGTCAGAAGAGCAGGCGCCTGGCCAGGGACAGGACAAAGCCCAGAGGGAACCTAGAGGCTGCTGGTCCAGGCCCCATTTTTGACTGTGGGCATCGCATCAGGCTCTACCTGACACTCTGGGCCTGGAGTTTACCTGAGCCTGACCCTCCTCTGAAGCTGCTCCATGAAGCAAAGTTTTACCCCGAAACCTGCTGATTCTTTCTGCCCTCCAACCTCCTCTCTATCAACGTAAATTGGACTCACCACTACCCTTCTTCAGACTCTCCCAGGGTCCTGCACAGTCCTCAGGAGGAAGCCCAGGCCCTCCAACCTGGTCCCTGCCTTCCTTTCCGGCCAAAACACTCTTCTCCTTAATCTCTCAACACACTCCACCATCTTTGCACCGATGGGTTTCCTTCCTCTGCCCATGCTGTCTTCACCAAAAGGCCTAATCTCCCTGTCCTGCCTGCCCAGCTCAAATGCTACCTACCTTCCCTGACTTATGGATTTTAAGAGACTGTTCTCTCTACAGTAAGGATCCTTAGCACTTTGCACATTTTGAAGGCTCTTTATGTGGGAGCTCCTTTCACATCTTCCCACCCCCGTCCTGCGTGCTCCCAAGGACAGGACAGGGCCAGCATCTCCTTTGTCACCTCGCCTGAACACTCCTTGAGGACAGATCCTGGTCTTCTCCCCTTCTTCCTCTATCTCCCTCTACAGTAGTCATCCAGTGATTGTCCTTCCTCTGCTTGAACATCCCTAGTGATGGCAAACTCACTACCTCTCAAAGCAACATATCTCCTTTTTGGAAGAAATAATAGAAATAATGATTTGTTGAACACTTGCCATGTTCCAGTTACTATTAACTCAGTTATTTCTCACAATAAATCTTCAAGCTGAGAAGTATTATCCCCATTTTAAAGATGAAGAAACTGAGGCTCAGAGAAGTTAAGTAAATTTCTCCAGATCACAAGGCTGAGTGGGCAACAGAGTTAGGATATTCAAACCCAGAACTGTGGGAGCCAAGTAAGAAATATCTTCCTTATGTTGAGGTGATGTTTGCCTCCCTAGGACTTTGACCCAACAAGTTAGCTGGCCATTGAACAAAGAGCAAACTGTGGAAGGCCCAGAGAGGGGTAGCGACTCACCTAGGGTCCCACAGTAAGATGATGGCAGAGCCAGGACTAGAACCAAAGAGTTGTGACTCCTAGGCCAGACTAGTTCCCCGTTGCTTGCATCCTCCCCAAATCAGAGACAGCTCAAAAAGAGTCAGGATACCACAATGGGCTGCGAGTCCCTATTTGCAGAGCCAGTGGACAAAAGTACCCCAAAGACCCCCTCATCCCACTGCATTTGGAAGCTACTGTCTGGGGTTTGAGCAAAGGGGCTGGAAACTCCCCAGTCTACACTAGGACAGGTCAGACTGGCTGCCCACTGGAGGAACAGGTGGGATATGCAGGGTTACTGGGCAGGAAGTCTGGACAGGCCTCACCTGCTGGGGGATGAAGGAGCTGGAGAACGTGACTGCCGACCAGAAGAAAATGCCGCAGCTGAGGATCACTTTCCTGTTGAAGCGGTCGCCCAGGTAACCAAAGATGGGGGCAGCCACCATGAAGCTGCAGATAAACACTGTGCAAGGAGAGGAGAGCCTGAGGGGCCGTGCAGGGTCCCTGGGCTGAGCCCACCTGCCCAGACCACCCCAACTTGAGGCCAAGTGCCCAGGAGACAAAACTCAGCCTGGGCCAGACACTGAAAAAGCAGCCCCAGAGAGGGTGACCTCAGCCAGGCCTGGGCCCCCGGGAGACAGGAAAGGCGCCCTGAGTTAGGGTGACACCATCCTCTTCAGTGCAGGCCCACATTTGTCCAGTTTCAGCACTTTTAAAACAGTAAAGACTTACTCACTGAACAGTTATTACACGCCAGAAGCTGTGCTAGGGCTCACCACAAAGCATCGTGTCTATCCTTCCAACCCATCCCACCTCGCAGAGGGGAGACAAGCTCAGGGAGAAGTGACTGGACCAAGGCCTCACCATCAGTAATCCTTCCCAGTGACGGTGTGACCTGTCTCCTTGATTCCAGAGCCAGTGTTTCCGATACTTTGCCACACTGCTCTCCTCATTATACTTGGGAAGGAGGTTCAGAGAGAAGGGAACTACCCAAGGTCACACAGCAAATCAGGGTAGAACTAGGCCTGGAACTCCAGGTCTCATACCTGACAGATCACACAGACACCCTCACTCCCGGCAGGCTGCAGAGGCTTTCCTTACATTTGGAAACATTGTCGTTCATTTGTTTGTCCATCCATCCATCCATCCATCCATCCATCATCCATCCATCCATCCATCCATCCATCCATCCATCCATCCATTATCCATCCATCCATCTATTTATCCATTCAACAAAACAGACAAAAATTTCTGCCCTCTTGGAGCTTTCATTCTACTGAGCAGAAACAGAAAATAAAATAAAAAATATAGGGGCAGCCAGTTGGCTCAGTTGGTTCAAGTGCGATGCTCGTAACACCAGGGTGGCGGGTTTGATCCCCGCCTGAGCCAGTGTGAGCTGTGCCCTCCACAACTAGATTGAAATGACTACTTGGAGCTGATGGGTCCTGGGAAAACACACTTAAAATAAATAAAAAGTTAAATATATATATATATATGGTGTGTCAGTGGTGACAAGTGCTAAGGAGGGTAAAAGGCAGAAACAAGAGATAGGAAATGTGTAAAGCAGATGTTATAATTTTAAATGGAAGGGTCAGGGAAGGTGACATTTCAGCAAAGACCTGGAGGAGGTGAGGAAACAAATCATGCAAATATTGGGGCAAGAACAGCAAGTACAAAGGTCCGGGCAGGAGTGTGCTTAGCATCTTTGAGGAACAGCGAAGAGGCCAGAGTGGCTGGAGAAGAGGAGCGGAGAGGGAAAGGCCAGATGGGGTCGGGCTTTGTGGCCCACTGTGACGCCTGTGGCTTCTGTGATGAGAAAGGAAAACACTGGAAGACACTGAGCAGAGGAGTGACATGACGTGGTTTTGTTCTTTCAGAATAAGAGAATGGCAGAGTCTTGGAGGACTCTGTGAGGATGCCACTGCCAGTGATGGGGGTGGGGGCCCTTGGAGGTCCCAGGGGGATGAAGAGGCCGGCAGGCCTGGATAGGCCCTGGGTCACAGGCGAGGCAGCCCCTCCACTCCTCCCTCTGGAAGGCAGTTCCACAGCTGACGGGCAGATGGCCAGACAAAGGCCGGGGTGGGCAAAGTGGCCAGTGACCGGCCTCTGACCGCCAGGCTGAATGTGCACATGGGCTCAGCTGCTCCCTCACAGACCTGAGTCCCCAGGGGAGGCAGGATTGGGAGGAGAGAAGGAGGGAGGGGAGGACGGTGGGGAGGAGGTGGACCAGGGGAGAGAGGGCTGGGCCGGAGGAGTGTGGCTGCCTCTCTCGTATCCTAGCGAGAGCAGTGAGTGTACACAGGTGTCGGGGGGACTTGTTAAGCCCAACTCTGTGTGACTGGAACCTCAGGCAGAATCAGCATAGATTTGGGCACCAGGGACACACTGCCTGGGCTCCAATTCAGCTCTGTCCCATCCCTGCTGGGTGACCTTGACCAGGTCACAGCCTCTCTGTGCTTCCATCAGTGGTGCGCTGATAAATGGCTAACAACTGGCTCTCCTGATGTATAGTGTTTGCCCATTTCGTGGTGTAAATACTCCTTCCATGGCTGATTTCAAGCTTCCAATCATGTTTCTACTGCACGCAGCATTGTATATACAGTATTTCTACCAGATATAATGGACGTATATGACCTTAAGAACATAGATAATAGTAAGACGTAGTAAAACAATTCAGAAAGGATGAATTGTACTTATTCCCTTTCTTTTAATATAAGTCGTTTAATGGTAAGTTTACATACTTTAGTTTTTAATAATGGTTGTGTTGAACAACCAGCTTACACCATTCCTGAAAACCTAACAACAGACTCTCACGAGCAGGTCTAAGCCAGCTCCGGCGTACAAGCTTCCTCATCTGGAAAATGAAGACAAAAATAGCAACTCTCCAGTTGCTCTCAGCATTGGATGAAATCACGCTTGTAAGGTGCTTAATGCCACGCCCTGCCAAGAGTGGGTCAGCCACAGGCAACACTGAGCCCTTGTTTAGGTTCATCAAGATAGAAATGATTTCCTCATAACTAGCAAAAGAATTTTTCCTGTTGGGCCTGCCTCCCAGGACCTACCTGAGATCAGACCAGGATATTATGAACAGGAAAGAGATTTTGGTCTCTTTAGGACTTACACAAGTTCAGGGGAGGAGGAAGAATTGTTCCCTCTGCGACGCCCCGTGCCAGGTGGGAAATGGGAAAAAAGAATCAGAGTGGGAGTTGCCCCCTGTCTAGTCAGGGGGCAGACCCTATCCATGGGTTGTCCAGATTAAAGGGCGAAACCAGCAGGGAACCAGCCAGGAGGGCCAACTCCTGCCAGGACAGTGAAGGGAAGCTTCATGAAGACAGTGATGCCAGAGCTGGGTATTAAAGGATACACCGGACTTTACCACGGTGATAATACCTAAAGTCAAAAATATATACTAAAATATCAATTACAAATTTTATCAGCAATCCCATGTAATGGTTAAGGAGGCACAATGCTTGTTGGTAATAATAACCTCAGGTATCATTTATGGAATACGTATTATAGGCAAGGCCCAAGGATGTGCCCCGGACATAATCAGCACAGGTACTCTCATTTGATTCTCACGATTATCTTCATCTCACTGAGGGGACAATAGAGGCTGAAACGAGTGTGAGGCGGAGCCAGAATTTAAACCCCCATTTGTCTAACTCCAGATTCCTTGCTCTAAATCACACTAGAGACTGCCAGGCTGGGAAGGGGGGAGGACCCAGCTGATGTTCCCAAGGTCAGAGAAAGTTCAGGGTGCGTTGGGGACAGCAAGAAAGCAGGTCAGACAGCAGCATGCAAAGGCAATGAGGAAAGCAGTGCGAGACGAGGCGGTGGAGGGAAGTTGGGCCCTAAACACGAGGAGGAGCACGTTTGGCATTTGGTTAGAGGGCAGTGGAGAACCACAGCCTGCTCTGTTCTCCTCCTTCGAGGGGGAGCACTGGAAAAGCCCCCGCTGCGTGGGTGGAGAGGGGCTGAAGGAGGCAAGCCTGGCTTTGGCCACACCTTGGCCCTCCTGGGCCATCCCCACCTGCCGGCCTGCAGCAGAGCAGGAAGGCAGCTCCTGGGTCTTTCACCCCTGGTTCATCTGGGCGGGCAGAGGCATCCTGGCCTGTAGGTGAACTCCTGACTGGAGCAGGCACACCCCATCCCCGTCCCTAGTCCCAGCCTGCTGAAGGTCACCAAGCACCCTGAGCTGCACCGTGCCTGTCCCATTTTACAGCTGAGGAAACTGATAGCTGGGGGAGCTTACCCAAGATGGTGCAGTGACCCTCCTGACCCTGGACTCCCCTGTCCCTCAGTGCCGTCCCATTGGGGACAAGGGAGTCCAGGGTCAGGAGAGGGACTCGATCCATCTTTGCAGCCCTCCCCTCTGCTCTGCTAGGGACAGACAAGAGAGAGGACCTGTCCTGGCCCTCAGGGATGTCACAGGCCAGCGGAGGGGCCTGAACACAATCAGGGTAGGGACAGGAGGAAAAATCTGCTGGCAGAAGGAGCAGCACCGGCAAAGGCTGGGATGTGTGAACCTGTCCCAACCAGGGCACAAGGGCCGATCTGGCCAACAGGCAGCTCTGCTGAAAATAAAGACCAGCCGGGCTAGAAGCTTCACTGGACACCCCACCCCCGCACTCACACCTACCCCATAGTCTTTGTTTGTTTGAGAAGAGCTTTCTGGACGGCCTGGCTGCCCCACCCCTGATCTCGGTAGGGGTGGCTTTCCCAGCAGCTCCCACATGAGGACATCCTGTGGCCGGGGTGTGGGGAAGCCCTCGCTCAGCTCATGTGTGCTGAGCCCACAGGTCTGGGACAATGGAGCAGCAGGCAAGGAGCCAGGGTGGGGGAAGGGCTGGGGGAGGAGCGGGGCCTGGATGGCAGAGTGGGAGAAGTCAGGGCCCTGGGCTCACCAACAGAACCTGGGCTGAGTGTCATGCTCTCCTCTGTGAGACGGGCCATGCCCCTCCCCTCAGGACTGGCGAGAGTCACCAGTAAGACAGGGCTTAGACAGCTTCAGTAAGGGCTGTCCACCTCCCATGGCAGTGCAAGGGCTCAGGGTATTGGCTGCAGGCCTTCCCCTGGTGGGCTCACAGAGAGGCCAGCACCCAGGAGATCAGAATAGCCCCTGCTAAGCACTCTGTACCTGGGCAGGCAGTCCCACCACCCTCACCATGGGGCTGCTGTGTCACCCTCAGTGCACATGTGGTGCTGTTTGACCCCAGAAGGTGGTCCTGGAGCAGGACTGGGTGAGGTCTGAGCTGGGGGCGCCCTGGGCTCCCACGCTGTGGCCGTGAGTCCATGTCCAGCCTCCACTCGCCTGGGCTGAACCAGGACTATTTTTACATAGTCCAGATCTGGGCGACCTGTTATTTGGAAAAGATCTGCCACTTTCCACATCCTGTGGGCAGGGAGAGTACTTGGGCAGGCATGAGGTAGGCAGGGGTCAGGTTCTGCCTGAGTACCCGCCCTGCCCACAGGAGGTAGAACATGGCAGCCCAGGCCAGCCAAGATGATGGGGAGAACCCATCTGTGCCTGAAAGCCACCATGCCCAGACTTCCTGCAGGAACCACTCCTCCTTTATAGTCTGCTCGGGATCTAAGCCCTGGGTAGGCCTCTCAGGCTGCCGGAAGGCCCCGGAGGAGTAGCCACAGGGACCGCCCAGCTTTGCCTTCAGAACCGAAGTGGAGGATGTCGCTGGGCTGGCGGAAGCAGGGAAGGGAGCAAGGCCAGAAGGAGACTCAGCCCCAAAGCAGAGGCACTGTCTAGTTTCAATCTGAGCTGGCTCTTCCTCTGTCCCTCCCCTCATCCCCCGTTCCCCACTCCCCATCCTGGCACTTCCTCATGACCCCACAAACCCCAGAGCTGAACTGCCTTCCAGCCTCCTCTGTCATCCATTCCCACACTGGGCCCCAGAGTAAACGTCCTGATGCATACATGACACAGGGACCTGTCCTGCTCTGAAACTTTCTCCAGCTCCCCGCTGCCCCAAGACAAAAGCCTTTCACAGTCAGACCCTGCTTATTGTCCAGCCTCCTCTCCCTCCCTTCTCCCCACACTTCAGCCCATGGCTGATGAACTACAGGTCACCAGAGCCAGTATCACAACCTTCACTCTTGCCCCCCCTCCCCTGAGCTATATTTGTGCTGATTTCCTCAGACCCATCCTCTAACTTGCTTATTTTCTCTTCCACTGGGTCTAGTCTACTTGTTAACTCCCCTAATTATCACATTTTAATTTTAATACTTATGTTTCACTAGTGAAAACTGAAAGTTAAGTCTTTTAAACATCTCCCTGTTCTTTTTTTAATAAGGTGCTGTACCTGTCTTGTAAATTTTACTCTTCCCTGTAGAGCTTTGAAAAATAAGTACACCTAATGTAAAGTCTCTTCCGGAGTTGGTTTTCCCATTTCTCTGGGCTGACTGACTCCCTCCCACAAAGGTGGGTTTCCTTGTGTGCTCTACTCGTTTTGAATTTGAGTTTGTATTCAGTGGGAATTGTCGTCTGTGTCCCATGCAGGCTTCCCTAAGGAGCAGTTCTGGATTTGCTTTTGCTGGGGTCTCTGGAAACATAAGGCCTACATGGGGAAGGGAAAGGAAGTCTCAGACCTGTACAAAGCAGGGGTTGGACTAGGCTCTCCGCATAAAGCTGGGACTAGGAAGGAGATGTCCTGTCACAGATGGAAAAACTGCCTACTGGCCTGGGGCCACAGCTTGAAATCAGGGAGCTTGCCCTGGGCTCTGAGTGGAAACCGAGTCACCCACGTAACACTACAACTCCTGCACTGTCCAATCCTCAGAACAAAGAAATCCCCAAGCCTGGAAACTGGACCAGACTGGTGACACTTGGATGAATCTGGGTGATGGCTATATGGAGGTCACTGTATTGTTCTCTTTACTTTTTATGGATATTTAACTTTTCTTCATCATAAAAAATGTTTATATTAAAAATACTGTAACAAGCTTCTAAGACATATACTGGTCCCCAAACACTCTGTATCACTTGACTTCAATACCAGCTCCCACTCCTGGTTTTAAGTTCAAATCTTTGCTTCTGGCATCTGGAAATTTCCCTGCTAGCTTTAGCTTTCAAGCTCAGCTATGTCGTTTAAATGTGTCTTGGCATATCTTATCCAGCGTGGAGGGGGAAGGAGGGCTTCTCACATCTACTCATTCTGACAAACTGACTGGAAGTCCTTTTCCCTGAATAAACTCTAACTCATCCTTCAAAGCCCCACTCAAATGTCCCCTCCTGGGGAAGTCTTCTCCACCTGCCACCAGGCAGAGGTAGGTGTGCACTCACTGCCATTTGCTCCCGGGCTCCCACAGTCCCCCTGTGCCTGGGTGGGAACGGGATACCTTTTCTGTTCCCATCCAGAGAGGGAGTCTTCCTGAGTTCAGGGACGGAGTCTATGGCAGAGCACAGCACAGGACCTGCTGAGCAGCAAGTTCAGACGCAGCTGGCCCTTTAGATGTAGGCTATGGGGGCTCCTGATTTCCCAAACAGCAAGACCCAAGAGCTATAATTCTGCTGTGGGCTTTCACAGAGGCTGAGCTATGGCTGCTGCAGGAGACTTTGGGGGCAGCTGTGAGGCGGCAGCAAGCTACAAAGGGGCTACAGAAAGCAAGCTCTTCCCAAACCAGCACTCAAATTCCGGTCCCAAGGGGAACAGCAGGGGCAGGCCCAGGCCTAACCCTTAGCCACCCCCGACCCTGTCTCCTGGCCCCGCAGAACCGGTGCCCAGAAATAAGCAGACAGCTTTGCTCTCAGCCCCGACCCTTTGATCTAGGCAAGAACCAACACCTGGCTGGCGCCCTCCATCTGGCTCTGACCTTATCAGGGCTTAGGGAAGACACAGGTGCCTGCGGCCCAGGCCAATTAGGTGATTTGCCTGGGTGTCCCCTGAATCATATCCTGGTCTAGCTTGCCTAGCTTCTTGGCTCAGATGGCCAAAGGTGTGAGGACACTCTGGGGAGCCATCCCAGCTGTGCCAGGGGTAGGTGATAGGGTGAGGGCCAGGGAGTCAGGACTAGGGGGGCGTCTCTGAAAGTGCTGGGACTCTCACCATGGCCCAGAGGCACCCACGCTGAGAACACTGAGCTGTGACTCTCAGACACCTGGGACAAGCCTCACCAATCCAGTGGCCATTGGTGCCCTTCCCCAGGGCAAGAGGACAGCATACACAGAACCAGATCCGCTAGCCTCTTACCATGAGATCTTAAGCAAGTCATTTCCCCTCTCTTGACCTCTATCCCTTCATCTGGAAAGTGAAGCTGACCAAAGGGAGCTTGTAGGAGAAAGAATCAAACAAGATGATGCCCGTGGGGTATTTGTCCACCTCCGGCCCAGGGGACAGGCATCAGTAGGGATTGCCATGACCTTGCTCAGCCCGGAAGGCAGCCTGGGACACAACTGTGGCAGTGCTACGACCCTCACGACCCTCCCACCCTCTCCCTGGGGGGCTGTGCTGGCCCTGATCTCACTCGGGGAGGGTTTAATGGAAGAGGCTGAGGTAGAGCCTTGCTCTACGTCACTCAGCCGGCCAGGACCAGGAGAGGATAAAGCTCAGCCGGTTCTCAGTAACTCAGGGGCCACAGAGGGTGGCTGCTCGGTGGCTAGGCTCTCTCCTCCCCGTCGTCCACCAGCCCAGCAGCCTGCTCCCTCCCACGCTCCCATCTAGCTCGAACTCTCTCTTCCCCATGGTCAGAGCTGGGCACTGTGAGTGCAGAACCCAGGAGGCTGGAGGGACCTGTCCCAGGCCCCAAGGTGGGATGACTTGCTCTGGCCCAGCCAGGGAGGCCCAGCAAGGGTGCAGAGGCCAGGGGAGGGGTTTGGGCTCACGTCCTGGATGGAGGTGACGTGCAGCATGACACACAGCATGGCAGGAACCTGGCCACCCTTAGGAGGTGCTGGCCCACACAGGCTTGCCCCAGTCCTAGGTCCATCAACTCTGTCATATTAGGGCTAAGCCCCAGAGCTATCACATCCCTCTCTCTGAGCCCCAAAGACCCCATGTGGGAAATGACACAGGCAGCTGCGCTCTATGGACTCATCGTGGAGGCCTGGCACTGTGCATAGTGGAATGCCACCTAGACAGGTCAGGCAGGTTCCTGGACAGAGCCAGCTATCGCTACCACTCCCTCCCAGGAGAGCCCAGGGGAATCAGGGCCAAGGGGACCAGGCCCAGCCATAGAGCAAGGTTTGGGCCAAGGCAGACCAACCCTGGCATGCACCACTAGTTCTGGGTCTCTGCCCAGATCTAAGGGGCCTGCTGAGGGCACGGCCAGCATGGCCACAGCTAGTGGGAGGGCCAGGGCGCCAGGAGCTCAGGTCCACTGGGGCCATGTAGTGGGCAGGGCAGGGACGAGGGAGACATGGACCCTGGAGGGAGGGCCAGACAGGCTGGAATAACTGCGTAATGACCTGCCGTGTTGCCCTAGCTCAGGGGTCTCCAGCCTCCTCGCCAGTCAGGAGGCCAGGATCCCAAGGGAGACAGGGCCGAGGACCTCAGGCCCCAGAAGAGCCCAGGACTCAGATCCTCAGGCTCCTGCCCTGAGTCTGGGAACACGAGCAGCTCTGAGGCTGGTCAGGTGCTTTGACTTTGAAGGTGATGCCCGGGTTGATGGCAGTAGAAGGAACTGGGGCTAGAGGACAACATGGAAACAGTATTGATAAGGCTCCGTCAACATTGCCCAAGTTACTGAAATAAGCACTTGCTCTCTCACCAGCCTCAAGACGGAACCTGGATCCCTGGGTCCTGATGAGGCCCCAGGACCCCAAAGAAGGGTCACCCCCAAGTGCCTGACCCCTTGGCCTCCAGGCTGGCATATCTCTCACAGCCCCTTAGGGCAGGTGTGATTTATAGTTTTCTAAGAAGAGAAGCAGAGGCTGGAGAAGGGGTGATTTGTGAGGGGCAACAGTGGGATTTGGATGCAAAGTGAGTCGGGCCCTGGCAGAGACCCAGCAGGGAGTGCCAGGACCTGGCAGCGGTGGTGTGCCTCACCTGACTGCAGCAAGCCTGCGCCTTGGTCCTTGACCCCGAAGTGCTGCTGGATGTCCAGAAGGACTCCTGGAGGGGAAGACAGAGGGTACTTACTGCGACATCCGACGCCTGGTACCCCAACTCCCCAACCCCACCTAGGGGACTCCACTCCCAGTCCAGCCCTCTTTCCACCTCGCAGGGCCCAGCCTGGCCCCATCTACACAGCTCCACCCTGCCCAGTTTAGTTAGGCCACTGGGCACCTCGGAGGCCAAGTTTCTATCCTGCCCAACTGGGCCTCCGTGCTCACCCTGGGGATAGGGTCCCACACCCTCCCTTGGCCACTGCAGGGGCCTGAGGTCAGACAGGCCAGGCTCCTCATGGTTGCTCGGCTCAGTGCGGCAGCCAAGCCTTCTATCTGCTACCCTGGGCCTCTGGCCCACCTGTGGCCCAGCCTCCGACTGGGTGCTGGCACCTGAGGAACAGACATGGGCTCCGCCCTCACGGGAGACCACCAAGTCTGAAGCCCAGAGAGTGGGTGGGCAGCCACTAAAAGCTGCAGGGAAAACCCTCTGGCTGGGAGGGGGCTGAGGGTGCTCCCAGGTAATGCTCACACTTGCTCAGCTGCACGTGTACACAAGCACAGGTGCACACACAAGCAAACACAGCATACACTCCACCCAGCTGTCCTCAGGATTTTAACCAGGACCCTCAATTTTCCAATGCAGGGGCTGAGGTGCACAGAGAAGCAGGCAGGGCTCCAGGCCTGCTTTCCTGGGGGAAGGGGATCCCTTCTCCCATGCCCCAGCCACTTCTGCTCTCCCATTAGGGCTTTGCATGTCAAGGAGCGGGGCAACCAGAACAACCAGAAACCACCCCCACATGTGGACAGACACAGCCATGGCTATGTGGGGGTCAGCAAACTCCTGAGCCCCTGGCGCCTTTCAGAGCACTTAACCAGGGCCCTGGGTAAGCACAACCCCCAGCCCCGAGGGCCCAGGGGCCCTCACCTTGGCTTATGTCTGAGGACAGCAGGAGGCTGGGCCGCAGGCCAGAGCCCCCCCAACCACTGCATATGTGCACTGAGAAGGAGCAGGGGGAAAGGAAGAGGAGACGGGGCCTGCCTCAGAGGAAGGGACTGGTCCCTGCCTTCAGGGGACTCCCAGAGCTCTTCATGATGACGATGATGATGATGATGATGAAATGATGATGGTTCAAATCGCTGAGCATTAAGTGCTTTGCTAGTTCAACCCTCACACCACCCTATGCAGCTGGTACTATTATCCCACTGGAAAGATGAGGAAACTGAGGTAAGCCACATGCTTAGTCATACAACGGGAAAGTGGGTGACAGTCGGATCTCCAAGCACTGTCTGAGGGTCCTGTCTGATGGCTGAAGGTGGAGAAGTGGAGAAAGTAGCGTGTCACTGTTCCTCCTAAGACCCAGGGCTAGGATGCTGAGCAGTTTCCTGGGATGTGGGTCAGACCCTGCAGCTGTCCTAGCAGCCAGACAGCCTGGAAAAGCTGGCCTCCGCCTTGTTAATGCACACAGTGGATTTCCCATAATTACCCGTAATGAAGAGGCTGTGTGAGGCCCAGTTAATGACTTAATAACCAAGACAGGCTGTGGCTTTGCCTTGAAGGCAGAAGCCAGGGACCGGTCTTGGGCCTGCAGAGGGCAGGGCCACCAAGTGGGACCTCCAAAGTGCCCCAATATGACCTCAGACGCTCAGAGTTCCACTGGGGCCTATGGGTGGCATGATTGGGCCTGACCTTGGGAGGACCACCCATCCTTACTTCCCACTCCACAGTCCATTCCCACCCCTGAACCAAATCCTGTTCCCCTCCTGACGTGCGGGTCTGATTACACCCCTCTCTTGCAGAGTCATCATCAACTGTGGCTCCCCAGTGCCTCGGGGGAGGACCCAAGCCCTTCACCAGGCCACAGGGATGCAGGTTCAGCCCTGCCAACCCCGCTCACCAGCGTCACGTCTTAGGACACCACCCCTCCACCCCGTACCTTAGCAACCCCAAACTACGCATGGCTCCCCAACTATACATGCTACCCTCTCCTACCCTACTTTGTTGGCTCTGCTAATTCCTGCCACTCCTTTAAGACTAGTTCAGGTGCCTCCTTTTCTGGGAAGTCTTCCCTGATTTCTTCCCCTACCACCACCCTTAATAAGTTAGTTGTCCCTGTCCTTCCTTATTTTAGCATGTGTCACACTAGACTTAGTTCTACAGGGAAAATACATAGGGACATGGATATGAGCTCCTTGGACCCACTATGTCCAGGAGCTAAGAGCCACCAGTTATTGGTTCCTGCTAAGTGCCAGGTACCATGTGAGGCTCTTCACGTGGTATGTCTACCCCTGCTACGTATGCTGGTATCTATGACTGTCACCCCCATTTTACACATGAGGAAACCGAGACTCCCAGAAGTGCAATCAATTGTCATACAGCACTTCAGGTATTAGAGGTAAGATCTGAAACCAGGTCTATTGCCTAAACCAAAGCGTGTTCTTCTACCACACTGCTTCTGCTTGCTTCACCCTTGTCCCCCAGCCCAGGGCCCAGCACACAGCCAGCCCACAGTGACTGCTTGTGGACTGGACACACTGATGGATGGGTGAGGGTCCACATCACCCCCACTAGGCCATAAGCCCCTTGAGGGCGGGGGACATAGCAAGTCATCTCCAGAACCCAGGACAGGGACTGTCTAGGATGGGTGGAGCTGGCAGGCGGTGGGAGGGTAAAACTTCCTCTGGTCCCTAAACAGTGGGTCCCTCTCCACAGCCAGATGGAGGTTGTGGCTCACTTCCTGGGAAGGAGGCCATATCAGAAGGGTCATCGTGAAGATGGCCTGTGTGCACAGCAAATCAAAACACGCTTGTTTCCTCCCAAAGCACGGTCTAGCCACCTGACTGGACACGCTCCCCATCCCATTATTTCAAGGCCCAGCATTTGCCTCTGCCTCCAGGAAGCCTCCCCTGACCTTCTCTATAACACAGGGCTCCTGGTAAGGCGGAGGAATATTTCTCTACATCAGATGGGCATCCAGGGCCCCTGGGAACTCCCAGGCAGCCTAGACCCCAAGACACAGGAAGCTTTGGATGCCCAAACCCTGGCAAACCCTGGAGCTCAGTCTTGGAGCCAAGGCCTGAGCTCCAGGTAGAAGGCTAGAGAAAACCTTTCCAGGGAACAGGGCCTCGTGCAGGCCATAGACCCTAGGTCAGGCCCTGCCTAAGCCTTTCTGGGTTGTTTGCCCTCTTATAGGCCTGGAAGGGGCTATGGCCACAAGTGGGTGAGATCCTGCCGGCCACTGGCACGGGAAGCGTGTGTCACGGAAGCCCAGCCGGTCGTCTCAGATTTTCCTCTGGGCTCCAGCCTGGCTTGGGCCCACACAGCCCCTCCCTTCTTCACCACAGCTTTATTTTTAGCCTCTTTCCTGGAGGCTGAGGTTTGGTGGGTCACAGGATGGGCCTCATGCCCAGGAGCAGCACCCTATAGTTCAAGCCAAGCCCACTGCACCAGCCCCACAGGCCAGAGGCATGCAAGGTGGGGCTCCCACACCACACTCAGCCCCCAGCCATCCCACGGCCACAGCTCCCAATCCAGGCCTTTCTAGGCAGTCACCCCAAATCCACAGCCAGAATCACCCTCTGCCCATAGGGTCCTCACCCCAGGGCCAAGAAAACACTCTGGAACAACAAGAGCATCTGAATTTTCTCATGCATTGACCCCAGCTACACCCCCCCAAGGGTGTTGCCTCTTGTCTAAGGGCAACTGTCCCCAGCTCTAGGCCGGTGTCTCTCCAGCCTCCCAGGGATCGTGCCCTGGGTCCCCCCTTGGCTTGAGCTTCTCCCTCAGCATCTCCCTCACTCTGTCCCCTGCACATCAGCCCACAAAAGTGCTCACATCTCTCAGCCTGGTGGTGAAAGCAATCCTGACTCGTCCCCTCTGCCAGCCGCTCCTTCTCGCTCCCCCTTCACAGGTGAAGTTCTTAGAAGAGTTCTCTCCCCTCCCCCACTCCATCACTCCCCTGAAATCAACCACCCCCGGTGGCTCAGTCCCACAGACTCTCATCCCTCAGTGTCCCGGCCACCTGGACTCCGAGTCCATGGCTCCACCACCAGCTGCTCCCCATTCCCTGAGTGGTTCCATTGCACTACCCAGGCCAGACACTTAGGACTCGGCCATGGCACCCTCCCTTCCCCCACAGCCCCATGAATAGGCCCTAACAATTCTCTGTCTTCTTCACCACCCAGCCTCCTCCCCAGGCTCCCTGCCACCAGACCCTGCCGGCCCATCCAGCCTCCTTCCTGCAGCTGAGCTCACAAGCACTTACCGATCTCCTACTACTAAGTCCTGCGCTGGACTTCAGAGACCAAAGACAGTGTCCAGATTCAAGGAGCTAAATCCATGGCCCAGTGGTTGTCACCTCTGGCTAAGGCTCAAGTCACCCATAAGTTCTTCAAAATCCATGGCCCAGGCCACTGGGTCAGTAATATTACTACTAACAACAACAATACTCTGGGTACTAACATGTGCTGTGTGCTTACTAAGTGCCAGACACTGTTCTAAGAGTGTTACCTTTATTAGCTCTTTGGTATGGCTGCCCAGTTAGTGCTTAGCGGCTCCCCATTGGCACTCAAATTGAGCCGAGGTTTCTCCTAGCATTTGAGGCCTCCATGACCACGTCTGCACAATCAGCCTCTCTAAAGGTAAGACCCAGGGATCTATTAACACACAGCCCAGGGAATTGGAAACCGGAAACCATTGGCCTGACTCGTCTGAGGCCCCTGTGAGTCCCCCATCACTGCCTGCAGGCCTCCAAGCCTTGACCGCAGTCATGTCCTCTTCCTGGGGTGTCCATCTCCACTTATTAAAATCCATCTCGTTCAGAGCTCAGATCCAAGGTCACATCTGCCAGGATGCCCCCTCCTCCGTCGTCAACTCCCTCCTCTGTGGCTCTTGTTGAAGAGGTGCCTATAAGCTTGAAGGCACCCCAGAGCTGGATGGACTCTGGCCTGACTCACCCCGCTGGCTGGTCACAGATACGGTGATCCCTCATCACTGTTGGTCCCTCAGAAGCCCCGAGAGGAGACAGGTCCAGACCCTAACCTGCTGATATCACAGAGTCCTCAAAGAGCTGAAGATGGAAGAAGACACCCACACTGACCTTGGGAGCCCCCACTTTGACCAGCCTCAGATGCAAGGTTGGAACAACATGATCCTGAGGTTTCTTCTTGCCTAGTCAGCCGGGGAAGGCTACCTGGCGCTCAAGCTCAGTCCCCCAAGCAGTCATCATCACCTTACGTTCACCTGGCCTCTCAGAGCAGCAAGCAACTTAGCTGAATTCCAAAGAGCATGGGCTCCAGAGCCAGACCATCTGATTTCGAATCTTAGCTTTTCTACCTTCCTGCTGTGTGACCCTAGGCAAGTTACTTAACCTCTCTGTGCAAGTTTCCTCACCTATAATGTGACTTAATTTTAAGATCTGCTTCCTATGGTTGTTGTGAGGCTTAAATGGGTTAATACATGTAAACTGCTTAGAAGGTGCCTGGCACATAGTACATAGTCAATAAATGTTATCATAGATCATTAACTCAGGCATGAGGAGCCCTGGCCAAGACAGAGAACAATGGAAACTCCCACCTCATCACCTTTTCTCCAAAATAGGGGCAGATGGCTGGAAAGACAGGGTATAGGGATCTGAAGGGATGGGCCATGCCTGCCATTGGCCAGTCCCTCTAGTAAGGATACTGGTCCCCCTGTGGAGGCCTCAGAGCTGGCTCACTCCAGAAGTCTTGCTCCTGCTTCAACGCTAGGCCACAGGTCCCGCTCTAGTAATTATAGGGGCCTGAGGGCCTGGCTCTGCTGACCTGGCTCTGGATGGCTAAGGCTGGGAAACCACAGCCTGTCCCCGCTGACAACCCTCCCCCTGCCCCTAGCCTAAGGGGACTGGCTAAGGCTTTCCGAGCTGGGGACCCAGGCTCTCAGGTACACACCCTTCTACCTGCCCCAGAACTTCCCGTCCCCCAGGGACAAGCTGAGTGTCCTCCAGGATCTCTGGCCCCTACTGTACGCCTCAGGTTGCCCATCTGAGAGGGATTCAGGATCCCCATACATCCCTGCTGGGTCCATCCGAAATCTCAATTGCATTTGCTCTATATATGCTGACCCTCTTCCCTTAGGGTCGCCCTACATGTCTGGGTCATTAATGTCCAGACAGCTTAGTAGTCATCTCTGCAGGGACCACGGGGATGTGGTCATCTCGGCAAGTCCCCAGCCCCTCAAAGAGGCCCTCCCCTCTCCCTAGAGAACCTAGACTCTGAACTTGTCCCTCTAAAGAGCACTCCAGCGGGAGACCATAACACGCCTCCCTCCGAAGAGCTCTGCCCACAGACCCCACCAGCCCTAGAGAGGAACCACCCCCAGAGCGCAGAGAGCCCTCCCTTCTTCCCACCAAGTCTCTATGCCCAGAGTGGGCGGGGACAGGCAGCCTGGCCTCTGTCCTGTGGTTCTAGCCTATCATTTGGGGCCAGCTTTCCTGGAACCAGACTCAGCCTTAGCAATTTAGGGGCTTTGCAGAGCCACTCCTTTCCCAGCTGAGCCTCCCAGGCCCTATCCTACCTCAGGGGCTCCCAAGACCACCGGGGAGGAGATAAGGTGGCCACACCCTTATCATGACCCTTGGAGGGCATGGCCTGTGTGACCACAGACATAGGATAAAACGGGGCTGGGGGCGGGGTTGTTGGTTGTTGAGGGAGAGATAAGTGACCCCAGAATGGTGCAGCTGAAGCCCACAAATTCCCAGCTTCTCCTGGTGTGCTGTTCAGTGACCAGCGACTTCTGCTCCCATTTCTTGGGTAGAAAATTGAGATTCAGAAAGTAAATGAGACAAAGGCCGCAGAACCAGGCAGGAACGAGGCTGAACTGGCCTCCAAGCTGCAGACCTGGCCTGTGTTCCCCCACCTCACCCCAGAAAAGAAGGTGCAACCAGCCCTGTCGCCACATCCACACCAACAGCCCTCACATGGGTGCTAAAAACAGTGTGTGACCAAGTAACACCATCCATCCCTAGGCACAGTGCTTTACAGTTTACAAAGCCTAATCATGTTCCTTGCCTCCCGGGTCCCCATTCAGCAAATCCATGCTTGACAGTGACGGGACCATAAAGACCTCATGGAGCTTCCAGTTGTGGGGAGACCCTAGCAAGGTCTCCATGACAGCAGAGGACTGAGAGGAGATAGGAGACCAGGCCCCAGTCCTAGCCCACAAGTTCTGACGAGTGCATTGTTCCTCTTCTTTCTTGCTCTAATGTAACTGCTCTGCCCTCGGCCACATCTCCCCTAGGACTCCTTTCACCAACCTCTCAGCTATCAAGAGAGGGCCAGGCCCAGAGCAGACAGCCTCACTGTGTGACTTGGGGCCAGCCCTTCTCCTCGAGTGCCCTCTCTACAGAAGAGACTGGGCAAAGCCACCACAGAACCCTCTTGAATGTACAGAAACCATTCTGCCCAGTGTGGGGGTGAGGGGGCCCCACTGTCAGGGCTGAGGGCTGGACAAACAGGGATTGTGCTGACCACTTCCCCAATTTCCTTCCTGGGGGTGCGAGGCCCCGCAACTCATTGTATGCCCTGGTCAGGACAAACAGGTAGAACCAGCCACTGTGACAGAAGCCCTGGCCTCAACAATAGGGGCCTGGTCCTTATCGACGGTCATCCAAACCTAGCAAGGCCCCTTCAGCCCATAAGGATGGGCTTTGGGCTCAGGGACATCTGGGTTCCCCCAACTCTGCCACTCAGTTAGTCAACAAGGGCCAAGCCTGTGCCAGCCCCCCCTCGCATATTGGGGTCAAGAGATGACCAGGCTCAGCCCCTTGAGGCTAGAGGGAGATGGCCACCCAAATGGGGGTAGATGCTGTGATGGATATGGGATAGAGTACAGTTGAAAAGCAGGAGTTAGGTGCCTGGCTCAGCCCAGAGAGTAGGGCAAGACTTCCTAGGAGGACAGAGGCACAGCTGAGACCCACCCAGGGAAACAGGTTGGCTGCTGCAACGGCTAGGGAACAGACCTGGTTGTCCTGGGCCAGGGAGGTGCAGGCAGAGCCAGGGGCCAGCAAACAAGAGTTACTCCCACACTACACTTGGGAGCAAGAGCCTGACAATGGAAAGAGCGGAGCAAAATCATCTATTGCGGATTCAGGGCTCAGAGAGGGTCAGGATCTGCCTCAGGTCACACAGCAAGTCTGGCAAAGCCAGCAGCAAGAAACTCAGCCCAGAAGACATACAGGGCCCAATAGGAAGCCCAGCCCTAGAAGCCTGGGGATCAAGTCAGTGTCCTCTTTGCCTCCCTCATTCTTACCCCCTTTCTACCCTCAGGATTTCAGGCCCCTGCACCCAGGCAGAAACAAAAGCCACTTCCTGTCTGGGCAGCTCTGATCCAGCTGTAACCTGTCACCCTGCAGCCTTCCTGCCCCATTCACAAAATGAGACACTAAGTCACAGACTGCGGCATTAAAAGGCCCTGAGTCTCAGACTAAGGCGGTGAGTTTCAAGGTACTTCCTCTAACAAGTTAACAGCACACCCGAGGTGCTGATAGAACCAATTGGAAGGTGCCTGAGGAGGAAGAAGGATGAAGGAAATGGGCAGCTGGCAGTTAGTCATTAGGATGCCAGCATTCCAGGCCAGCTGGTGGTTCACCTGGGTGCTGACCTGCCAGAAAGCCGCTCTGGAATGTGGCCCTGGGACTCTCCATCCTACAGATTTGGTGTGGTGGTGGCTAGGACAGGGCCACCCACAGAGACAAGACTACCTGAGGAGGTGGGGCAGAGGTGGTATTGACTATCTTTATCCATAAAGACAGCCACAGAGCTTGGGGCTTGGCTTGTCCTCCACCCACCCAAGTGACCCTGTAAAAGGCCCTGGGCCTCCATTTCCCCATCTGTCAGCTCTGGACAGATTCAACCAGGCAGACACAAAAAGAGCCAAGAGCCCCAACCTAGCCGCCCCCTCCGGCACCCAGCTCAGGTGTGTGGGGAAGCTCCGAGTCCCTGCCAGGCCTGTGTTCTTGGCTGGGTCCCTATGCTCAGATGCCCTTCTGGGTTTGTGTTAGTGAGCAGTTGCCACGGATACTGGTCTCAGCTTCTTTGGCAGAAAAGGACTCCCCCAGGGCAGGGCTCTGCCTCTCCTCACCAGCCCCCGCCTTGCTTAATTTCAAGGACCCAGTCTGCCACGAGCTGGATCAAAGGGAAAAGGCACAGGTATCAGGAAAGGCCAGGTATTCCAGAGAAGTTGGGGAAGGATCTCAGCTCTCAAATAGTCATTCTCCAACCATGAACAGAGCTGGCGCCACCTCCTTCTTACTGAGCCTGGTTCCAGGAGCAGAAGGCTGCCACCTACACCCTCCGCTCTGCTTCCATTCTACAGATGGGGCAGAGGCAGCTCTGGCACCAAGAAGCAGAGCTGGGAAGAGGGGACCCAGGACCCTTGCCTGAGGGGCTCCCTCCTTCTCCTGACCTGGCAGCCACGAGCGGGCTCAGAATGGAGAGGGGGTGGCTGCCAGAGTGGTAGGGCCCACAGGAGCGGGAACCATGTGCCCTAAGGGAGCTCAAACTGCCTTTGTTATATTGAGCTAAAATTCATCTGCCCAGGGGACGCTTATCCTGGCCAGCAGTCTCTGGGTTTCTAGGCCAGAAGCGGGGGCCATGTCCCTGCTTCTACCAAGAGAACACTGAACTGGGGGGTTCTGGTCCTGCTCTGCCCTGCCGTGGGACCTTGGATAAGTGTCTGCATTCTCCAGGTGTCAGCGCCCCCATCCACACAAGGAGGCAGAGGGAAAGAGGGTTTAGAGGCCGTTGGTTTCTGGGCAACCTCAATTTCATCCAGTGGAAGCAAGGCTCAGTAAGGAAAGCAAGAGCAAGAGCTCCCGAGGTCTGCGGCCCTCAGGGGGTTCCCATGGCAGGAGGAGAGGCCATAATTAGCTGGATCACCCAGTGGCTCTGGGAATGCCAGGGCAGAGGCAGAACCTACTGGAGTTCCCAGGATGGAGACCAGCCCCGATGGAGAAGGGAGGGGTTTGCAAAGGTGTCCGGAATGAGACTGCCCAAAACAGAGAAAATTGGGCAGAGCACCATGGCTGGGGCACAGCTTGAACAGAGGCATGGAAGAGAAGGCAGCTGACATTTGTGAAGCTCTCCTAGGAGTCGGGCCTTGTCCCAGGTGCTTAAGAGACATTCCCATTTATTCTATACAACCTGGAAGGTGGAGAGCAGGAAATGAGCCCCCAGAAGTCTCAGGCGACATCACCAAGGTTACACAGCTGGTAGTTGAAAAACCTGGACTCAAACTCTGGCATCAAAGCTCTAGACCTGCGTGATCTACCCACTGCAGTGGCCCCAGCCACAGTGGCTGCTGAGCACCTGAAATACAGCTCATCTAAACTGACATGTGCTATAAATGTCAAACACACACCGGGTTTCACAACTTAGTATGAAAAAGAAGGTAAAATATTTAATTCATAGCTTTTATATTGATTATATTGAAATATGTTGGGTATATTGAGTTGAATAAAATATATGAATTCATTTCACTTCTTTCTTTTTACTTTTTTAATGTAGCTACTAGAAAATTTTAAATTATATATGGGGCTTGCGTTATATTCCTTTTGGACAGAGCTGATCCATTTCATGAAGACAGAAATGCACAAGACAGATTTAAAGGAAGAGGGTGGGAACTCCCCTCATTCTTTGAGAGGGGAGTCAGGGCCAGATTGGGAGGTTCTCAGAGGCCAGGTGGGTGGGAACATCAAAGGTGACTATGCAGTGGAATGTCACCTGCTCTCTCTTAGCTGGGCCAGCCAGCAACAGGTGGACTCAGGCCTGGAATAACCATTCCCCTGCTTGACCCATCAAGCCATAGTAGTTGCCATAGAGACAGCAAATCTTCCTAAAAACTGAAGTTGGGGACAAGGGCATGTAGGGGCAGAGGGAGAGGGAACCAGGCTTATCCGGAGAGGAAATCTGTGTATGTTGTATGTTGGGGGCGGGGCAGTGCATGAGCTCCAGCTCCAGCCAGGACAGGGAGGGATGCACAACCCAGGAGGGTGTTTGCACAGGGCTTTCCGGGCCTTCCTCCCTACTGCCCCACGCCCCTCTTAGCCAGAGCTCTCCACCCCCCACTTACCAATTCACCAGAAATTTCCCATCTCCTTCCCCCATTCTGACATTCTGACTCTGGGACCCAAGTCAGGGTTGGATCAGAAAGCACCCGACCTCCCTGATCCCACCCTCTCCTCCTCAGTCCCTGCCAGAGTCCGCTTCCCTGAGACTATCAGAGGGGGTGGTCTGGGGCCGGAAAAAACAAGTTGGAAAGTGCTACAGTGCCAGAAGCAGCACCATTCATTGCTGAGAGAGGGTGGGAAACCTCTTCCCAGGCAAGGCTTCCTGGTAGATCTAACGCCAGCCTTCTGCACTCTCCTGGCCATCTTGGACAAGGGTTGTACAGGCGCCTTGCTTTCCCTATCTGTATACAGAAGTCTATTTTGTACTGACGACAGGTCCCTGATGTTCTCTGACTTCTCCCCCACCTTAGGGTGGTACCTGAGCTCCCTGGTCCCAGGCAGGCACATGCATGATGGTGCACTTGGCCTGTATGGGGTATTCCTGCTCACCAGACCAAAGTAAGAGACTGTTGGGGACAGCCCACCTCAGAGACTGGTGCCACTGGTACCCGATTCCAACTTCCCGTAACAGAGAAATAGAGCCAAGGGTTTTGAAAGCGAGAATGGGAAGACTCTGCACTCCCATCAGAGTTCTTCCCTTCACAAAACCCCAATCAACAGAGGAGGAGACTGAGGCCAGGAGAAGAGGACCCAGGTGGCATCCGGTTTATGCCAGGGCTTTCCTCTCAATCACCACAAAGTTCTCTGTAGCGTCTGTCCAAAATTCATTCTCTTTCTTTTTCTTTTTTGTAGTTCCATTTTACAAAGCTGTGGTTAGGCAGGTTCTGGGACAGCATGCCAGGTACACAGTCACTGCTTTCCTTCTGCAGGGAGCCCTCACCTATGCCAGCCTGGCCACAGTCCTTTTCTCTCAATGCTGCACCGTTCCCATGTAGGAGCAGCTCCGTCTAGGCAAAGTCCCTCCTGGCAGACCCCTGAGAACTGAGGGATGAAGTGAGCACACCAGAATTCCAGGACCCTGTCCATCCCCAAAGGGCCCAGGGACCAACCACTTCACAAACGGGAAACAGACCTAAACACAAGCTGAAACTGGCCCAAGGTCACACACCAAGCACAGGAAGGGAAGTCTGGGACTAGAACCCAGTTGTTCTATGGACCCCCCCAACCCATCCCCAAGGCTGGTTCTCAGAGATGCTCACAGAGGATCAGGCAACCTCTCTCTAGCCAGTGGCCTGAGCCGTACCCCAGGCCCCAGGCGCCATAGAGCAGGAGAAGACATCTTCAGGCCTCTAGCCAGGGCCAGCTGCAAACCGCATCCTGGGTCCCCGGGCGCCACGGCCCCGCCCCGCCCCTCCCTCCGCACCCCGCAGCCGGGAGCCTTTGTCAGCCACGCGCTCACACGCTCACACACACATCCGCGCCGCCTGCGCGCACACACTCGGTCTCCTCTGGCGCACACCAGCAAGGGGTGCGCGCACTCGCCGCACGCACGCAGGGGAGTGGAGGCGGCGGAGGAAGGAAGGAACTGACAGCTACGGACCGACAAACCGCCTGCGCTGGGGGGAGGGGAGGAGAGGCCGGGGAACCTGAGGCGGGGGCGGAAGGGGGCGCAGAGGCGAGAACGCACAGACGCAGAGGAGACTCGCGGAAAAGAGGACAACGGATGGGACCTCAAGGGCTGGCGAGGACGCGCAGGCTACTCCAGGGGTGGGGACTCCCCCAACCTCTGGCCCCGGGTGGGGGGCTGTCCCTAGACTGGACCCGTGGATCACGGGGCCTCACTTACCCAGTTGTGCCTGAGTGGAGGGCCTTTAGGGACCCCACATAAGGTTTGGATATAGAGGGCCTGGGACCAAAGGCTCCCCGGGGTACCTCGAGACAGGGGGTCCTGGTTCTCGGCCTGGGTGGGGCACTAGCTCACCTGCTACGGTGTACCTGTCCAGGTAGTTGAGCACGTTGCCCAAGCTGAGGATGGCGGCGGCTGCCACCCGCCCGCGGCCCAAGCTGGCGGGTTTGGGCTGCTGCGAGCCGGGGCCCTTGGCAGCAGCTGCGCAGCTGGGGGTGCTGGGGGTGCTAGGGGGTCCGGACGGGACTCGCCTCACGCTGCCTGACAGCGTCTGAACCTCATCGTCCACGGCCGCGACTCCAGCGGCACCCGCTGCCCGTGCTCCGCAGCAAACACCACCGCCAGCCCCTAGCTGCGACCCCCGGCGCCGGCGCCGCCGCTCCGCGTCCGCCTCCTCCTCCTCCGCGCCGCCCGCCGCCGCCGAGGCGCATTCCAGGCACATCATGCCGGTCGGGATCGGGGCGGCGGGGGGCGCGGGGGGCGCACCGCCCAGCTTGGGCCCACTCAGGGCGTGTGTGCGCCTTGGAACCGCCGCTGCACCATCCCGGCCGGACCCCGTCGGCTGCTGCGCTCTGGCCCGGCTGTGGCGCGGCCAAGGTTCAGCCCGCTGCACCGTCGCAGCCGGGCCCCTCTGACAGCTGAAGTCCAGCCCCGCCCACAGGTCACGCCCAATCAGCTCCCAGCTCCAGCAAAGCCCCGCCCCGCACGTGCTGCCCCGGGGGGCGGTGGGGGGGGTGCCGCAGAGTCCCTCCCGCCCGACGAGGGCGCAGTCACGCCGGAGCCTCGCGGCTAACTAGGCGGGCAAGGACCGGGAGGGGGTTTGTGGGAGCTGTGGAGCTATCAATAGGGTGCAGGGGGCAGGACTCCCCAGCACTCACTCAATGCCCTCCGTCCCCACTCCCTAACACAGGAGTGGGCTCTTGGCGGAGACTCTGGGAGACAGCTGAAGGCTCCAGCTCAAGGCATATGGACATCCTGGAGAGAGGGTCTCGGGTAAGTCGGGGGCGCCTGTAGGAGAGCCTGTGGCCGCTCCAGCAGCTCCTCACCCGCCCTGATTTAATCAGTTTAGGGAGAGCTGCGTTAAGAACCACGAAGCATGACCGGTGGGGGTTTGGCCCAGGACCCAGGCCTCCACGAGGCACAGAAGTCTATGTTGGCCACCTCCCCAGGAAAACCCAAATCCAGCCCTCAACCTCCCTGCCCCCATTCCTGTGTGCGCACCAAGACCCTACCCCTGTCTCACAGAAAGGCAGCCCCTGGCAGGGAGGGCCAGAACTCCAATTGGGGCCCACCAAAATCAGGGCATTAAGAAGGGGCCTCCTCCAAATATATGGTGATAGAAGAATAACTGACTCTGTGTGGTGAACACACAATGGGATTTATAGATGATGTAATACAGAATTGTACACCTGAAATCTATGTAACTTTACTAACAATTGTCACCCCAATAGACTTTAATTTAAAAAAAAAAAAAAAAAAGAAGGGGCCTCCTCCCCTGAGGGCGTGGCATCCCCAAGCATCAGGCTTCCAGCTGAGCACTAGGTAGGGAGCAAAGTCTTGAATGGAAGACAGGAGGCTGGGTCCTAGCCCACCTCTGCCCGGAAGGGTGGCATGATCCTGGACTATACCCCTAATTCTCTCTGGGTCTCAGTTTCTCTCTCTGAGGGTAGATAGAAGGATAAACTCCAGATGGTCTGGAAGTCTACAAATGGTCAGGGGAGAGGGGAGTCCTGTCTCCCATGGAGAGTGTGGTTGGGTAGCTTCTGTGTTCAGAGCCACAATCACCATTATCACCCATCTCAGAGGTGCTGTAGTTTTGTGATGCCCCCCTTCTCCCTCTCCCATTCATCAGTCTGAGGCTTTGATTGAAATTAAAATCCTGTGCAAAGTGCTGAAGACAGAATGGTAAAACTAGACGAGCCTGGGAACACAGAATTACCCCGTGTTTCACAGACAGGTCCCAGGGCCCAGAAATGACCCTATCATGGACATGCGAGCTGGTCAGTGGCAGGTGGCGGGGGGGGGGGGGGGCTGACCCAGGGCTCTGATACCAACCCCCTGGGCTGGAAGCTCAGTTCCCACAGCAGGTTGCCCCGGACCTGACATCCATGGGTAGGTGCATTTCGTGAGGGTGTCAGCCACACTGAGTCATGACATAGCAAATGGGTGACACAGCACGAGGCACCCCCCCCCCCCCACACACACACACACACACACCCGCCCCACTGTCTCCTGTGAGCAGAGTTAATTCCCAAGCTGGTGTTTCTTGCTGCCTTCAAGGTGTATCTTAAATTCTGCAAAGTGACTAAAAATATGCTTCGGGAGGTTGGGTATGAATGAATGTGACGGAAAGGTTAGGAACAGATTTCATTCTGAAAGTTGCCTTGCTGCCTCTTTCCAGCTTGCTGAGCTCAGGCCTGCAAAGCCAGATAGGAAAGTCCCTCTAGGTGGTCTAGGATGACAGGAGATTAACAGGCCTAGGAGTTCCATGGCGCTGGTCCTAAGCCCCAGCAATGACCATCACATGTGACGGTGCCAGCTAGAGCAGTGTCTGGCTGTGAGACCGTTCAGCTGCGAAGGAGGCACAACCGTGGCTCTAAACTCAGCCCCAAGGTCCCCTTTCCACTCCCCTCAATTCCTCAACCTTTCAGCCACAGCCATGCCCAGGGAGACAGTTTTAGCCCATGACCAGAAAGGGGAGCATTCCCTTTCCATGGCTCTCCCTTTCCCCTGCTGAGTAGGCCCCAGAGCAGGGGAAGATGGCAGTTCTGAGCCTTTGAAATTTGGGGAACCTCTGAGCTGCCACCAAGCAAGCCAGCTATTCCCACTGTGTGGGTTTTTCTGGGATTTATCTCAAAGGCACTCTCTAGAGTAAGTCTTTGAGTGGAATAAGGGACCACTTAGGGCAGAGCAGCAGGGAAAACAATAAGCCCTTTCTGGCTGTGTGGCCCTGAGCAAGTCACAGCAGTGACCTTCTGAGAGCATCTGGCGGTATCATGGCACGATTAGCCATAGGACTTCTAGGGTTCTTATCTCCATCTCACCACTGATGAAACTGAGGCCCAGGGAAGAGAAGTAATCTGCCCACATACCCAGTAAACGGCAGGGCTGCAACTAAGCCCAGGTGTGTCTACCCCCTAATCCAGCGTTTCCTCTACTGCCCCACAATGCTGCTCTTAGCTTTTCTAGGACACCATTTCTTCAATGGCATAATGGGAGGCTGAACTCAATGACGGCTAAAGGACTTTCTGATATTCATTCATTAGGTCCAGACCACAACTTCAAAACAAATGGGACATTAGTGGCCAGTATTCCAAGGGCAAGTACATTTGGGAAATGGTAGGTAAACACAGAGACGTAGGTGTCCTTACCGGGGGACTTTTCAGAGCCTTTAATCTGAGAGTCCATGAGACTCTTACCCTGTGAGTCTCCCAGGGGGCAGGTGTAGGTTGTCATGTCCCCACGTGTACTAAACCACAGAACATCTTGTAAGAGGTCTAGAGCTTTGCAGAACACACTCTAAGAAACACCAGCTCCCGGTGGCATTTTCCTGTCTGCTGAGATCTTATTTCGAGGTATATCTTGTTTGGCCCAAAAAAAAAACTCTTACAGTACTTAAAAAATAAAGAACAAAAAGAAAAAGAGAGAGAGAGAGAGAGAGAGAGAGAGAGAAGAAAGGAAGGAAGGAAGAAAGGAAGAAAGGAAGAGAGAGAGAGAGAGAGAGAGAGAGAGAGAGAGAGAGAGAGAGAGGAGACCAGCTCCCCCAAGGCTGATACCTGGGAGCTCAGTCCACTCCCCTTTACCCATCCCCTCATACAGGAGTGTCTCCAGGACGTGGGCCGCAGTCTCTTCCCTCTCACTTGCTACACTCTCCCTTAGCAGCCTCTCATCCAGGTGTGGGCTTTCAGCAATCACTGCATGCCCGTAACACCCCGATCTCCATCTCTAGACGTGGCCTCACCTCCCAGCACTAGGTCCACATGCAATCTCCCGCACATTCCCCTGTAGATATCCCACAGCACCTTGAATTCAGCACATACAAAAATGACCTCATCATCTTTCCCCTAAACCTCTCCCACCCTGGTATCATTTATTTCTGGACAAAGAGCACCATCATCCACATTGTCACCAAGCAGGAAACCAGGGAGTCATTTGGGACTCCTTCTTCTCCCTCAACTCTCACCTTGTAGGTGCTGTCCAGTTTTTCTCGTTACTATCTCCCAATGTCCCCATTGCTCACTGACCTAGTTCACAACTCTCTTCTCTCACTTGGACCCTTTTAAAATTCAACACCACGGGCCCCAACTTTCCCTTCGTCTTTTCTCCACACTTTTTTACCATTATTTTCTAAATCACACATATGACACCATCACTACCTTGCACGAAACCTTTCCATGGCTCCTTACTGCCTATAGGATCAAAAATATCGACGTTCCTTAACGTGATTTCCAAGACCCTTCATAACCCTGCATGACTCATGTGAATCTTCACCCTCAGATCCTACTGCCCATCTCTCAAGATTACGTTCCACCACACTGAAAACGGAGCTCCCTGAACTCACTGACAGTTATTATACTTCCTGGAGCAGGAATTGAGGGCACTTGTGTACAGTCCCTGCTCTCCCCTCAACACAAAAGCTTTTGTCCTACTAATGCCATGATGATTCAGTACCACGGAGAGCGTCACATGGGCAACCCACCTCCCCAGGCCCTTTAGTCATGCCCTGCTTATGCTGTCTACCCAGTTCACCCCTCCCACTTATCCTTCAGAAACCCAGCACAGACACGACTTCCTCCAGGAAGCCCTCCCTGACCAGCCTAAACAATTGTCATTTCCTCCTTTGGGCTACTTGAGTAACTTATGTATCCCTTCATTCATCATACCAAAAACATTGTGCTAATTAGGTTTGTACATGAGTCTAACCCACACACACCCACCTCACAACAGACTGTGAGCCTCAAGGACCAATACCCTGTCTGATTCATCTCTGCAGTCCAGTACAGAGGAGGTGTTCAGAGAATGTTTGTTGATTGAATGAGTAAATGACATTTAGCAGGTGCTCAGGAAGTCTGTGTTGATTTGCATCACGTGTCTATTGCTGAGTGACTCAGAAACCAGCCCGATTCCTTTCCTGGCCCCTTTGGAAAAGGCATTTTCTCCTTGATTGACTCCACCCTCCATTAGCTTCCATGTGCCATTTGCCTCCACCCTTTGATTACCTTCTCCACACGTCCCCACCCACGAGAGGGGGGAAAGGCACCTCCTCTCTGCTCCTGCTGTTGCCAAGCTGGGGATTTGCTGCAGCCCCTCTATCCTACAGCCCCAGCCTGCCTCACAGGTTTTGTTCAGAATGCCTCATCTCTGCCTCTCTCCTGCTCAGAATAGATGGCTCTGAGTCCCCAGTAACACAGAAGTTCCTGTTCTGTCATTTGAATATTTTTAACACTTTCTAAATTACAGAAGCGTCAGCTTCCTTTGATCATGGAAACTCAGACCATCAGAAATGAAGACTCCCTTGAAGGACATGAGTCCAGCCTTTTCCCTTTCTCATGGAGAGACCCCATCTGAGAGGGGCAGTGGCCTGCCCGACATCATTGTAATGGACACCATCTTTGCTTTTGTCTTTTGTCTTTTCCTTTCATTGCTGTTTTGTTTTGATGCTCAGAGTCCACCCTACTTCCTAACAGCACCCTGGTTTCCTGGTCTTAACGGAGCTATAAACCAGACACAGGCATAGGATCCAACCAAACACTCTCGCCCAGTGCTTTCAATCTTGAGTAGGGTGGCAAAAAGAGAAGGAAAATTTGTCTGGAGCTTGAAAGCCCCCCAGTAAGATGGCCCAGGGAGCCGTGGCTCCTGAATCTCCAATCTTCCCTTGGATTATGTGAACTCCTAATGTGTTTCCAGCAAATTGTTTTCTTAAGATAGTCCGTCAGTTTCTGTTGCACACGACCCTACAAACCTAACTGATATAGCCACACAGAAGCAGCACATATACTCACATAGCTCCCTACGTTGGACAAAGCTTGGCTCCAGCAACCTCTGGCTGCCTCCTGCCCACCCTGTCTGTAGAGGCTGCATTAAACCAAACAACTTCACAGGCTTGCCCCGACATGGAGGAAAGACAGACACTTCAGGGAGTAAAACAGACAGACCGATGTCCGGTGTTGCAGGGGAACAAGCCAGGGTTGGGAAGATCATTTTAATGCATGTGTTCAACCCTTCAAGCCCGAGGTCAGGGTGGAAGAAGAGCTTGTATCAATACCCTATAAATACACCCTCACGTGCTCACACACCAACGCAGAAGTGAGCACGCACAGGGGCACACACACACACACACACACACACACACACACACACACACACCGCGTGCCAGAGTGACACCTGGAACCTGGAATGCAGCATGTGTTTGGGAAGAGCAATTAACACATTAAGTGAGCAGGGCGACCTGCTGAGCTGCATGTCCTCTTCTTGACATTCCCAACAAACAAGCCCAGAGTATCAGGGACCGGGGTTACCCTGCAAGTGCGCTGTAGGCCAGAAAGGTGGGTTCTGGTGGCCACTGTTCTGCTCTAGCCTAGTGGCTGGGCTGTCACAGACCTGCACCTGTGACCTCAGCCCGGTGAGGCCTGAGGAACTGGCGCCGGTGGGGCAAGGAGTGGGAGCTGAGGAAAGCTGGGGCCTGAGTTCGCTGCAGAGCAGGTGCTGGTCTCGCTCCCAGAGTCCACCAGCCCCGGTGCTCCGACTCTGCTTCAGAACATTCTGCACGGAAACATCCTACAAACTCCTGGCTAAGCAGTTTGTCTCGCTCAGGCCTATGAAGCACCACCCTGCCCTTCCCAGCAACTGAAATACCAGACTACGCTGGAGTCAAAAGAACTATCCCAGCTTACAGGATTCAAGCCCCAGCTCCTCAGCTGGCATCTGAGCCCCTCTGGTCCCAGCTAGTCTCTCCTGCCTCCTCTTACACACACACACACACACACACACACACACACACACTCTCTCTCCTCTCCAGCCAAACCATAATCCTCCATAATTCATCACTGATCTTCTGCTCCGCTCTCCTCTACCTTGGCCTGTCCTGTTCCTTCCACTGGGAATTCGCTTCCCCTATTCCTCCTTGTGCTATTTACCAGCTCCTTGGCCACTTCCCCAAAGGCTTCTGAGGGATGTAATCCCTTCCCCTGCCTATAAGTGTGCCTCACTTGGCCCACCAAGTGTTTCCCTGTCCTATCTTGGGTTGTGAGGCCCAAGGGCAAGGCTGCAGTCAGATTCCCTGCCTGACACCAAGATGGGCGCCCACTGATACCAATAAGACATGTTTCTAGAACTGGCACAAAGGAGGTTTCTGATCTTTCTCCCCAGCTGCTGGACTCTGGAGTGGGGAGGGGAAGGGTGGTTGATGATCTGACTCTTGCCAAGCCCTTGCCCGTTTTCTGGGAGCAGAGCCTCACAGGGGTCCCCCCTAGGACTGTAGAGAGGAAGGTTCAGACCCTGGAGCTGGGTTTCTGTGAGAATCACATGAGGCCTGAGCTGGAAAAGCCACACTCCACAACACCTCTTAAATATAGCTGGGGAGTCTGCAGCTCGGAGAGGATGGGAAGTGCCCCAGGTCACACCGCCAGTGAATGCCAAAGGGACCCTGGCATCCTGGCTCCCCCACAAACTGGCTGCATCCTTCTCAGGAGAAACCAAGTGTGATGCTGTGATTTATAATAAGAAATGTTTGTTTGGTCTTCCCATTTCTGGCACAGAGCTCCTAAAATCCTTGGAATTTCCTAAGTGATAAGAGCCCTGAGGGTGTCTTTTGTTTGTTAATCAGGTGATTTTTGGACCCCACCTAAAGATGGTGACTGGTTGCCAGGGGAACCAACCAAGTGACTAGAGGGTTAGAACTTTCAGTCCCACTGGTCCCCCAACCTCCGGGGAGGGTAGAGGGGCTGGAGGTTGAGCTCAATTGCTAATGGCCAATGGTTTCATCTGTCATGCCTCTGTAATGAAGCCTTTATAAAAACTCAAAAGGACAGGACTCTGGAGCTCCCAGGTTGTTGAACACGTGGACTTTGGGGAGAATGGCACCTGGAGAGGGCATGGGAGGTCCAAGCCCTTTCCCTATACATTGCCTTACGCAGCTCTTCCATCTGGCTGTCCCTGAGTTATAGCTTTTTATAATAAGCTGGTAATCTAGTGAGTAAGTGGGTTTCCAGAGTTCTGTGAGCCACTGTAGCACATTAATCAAACCCAAGGAGGGGGTCGTGGGAACCTCTGATTTACAGCCGGTTGTTCAGAAACACAGGTAACAACCTGGATTTGGGATTGACATCTGAAGTGGGGAGCAGGGTGGGGGCAGTCTTGTGGGACTGAACCCTTAACCTGTAGGATCTGACACTACCTCTGGGTAGAATGTGTCAGAATTGAGTTGAATTGTAGGACACCCCGCTGGTATCAGAGAATTGCTTGGTGGTGTGGGAACCCCCACCCACATTGTAATTGGGTGCAGAACTCTTACCAAGTATCCTCATGGATCCTTTTTCTTATAAAGGGGCAGCCTTCCCCCTCACACACCCCCCACCGCACTTCATGAGCTCCAATCATTAAATCGTGGGTTGAGGGGCTGGTCAACGTGGTGATGGCCACTCCTGAAAGAGAGCTGGGATGGGGGTGGCGGGAACAGGCATAGGCTCAGCTGGACAGGCCAGCTCCTGGAACTTGTCCAATCCACCAATAAAGTGCAGGGAGGACACCACAGGGAGCAGGGATGAAGCAAGTAAGGGTCAGGAGGTGAACGTGAGACTGGGTCACTGCTCTGCCCGCAGCTGCTGGGAGACAGGCACAGCTTGGCACAGTGAAGGGAGTGGTCAGCAAGTGAACAAGTGATTGCACGGCCGGGTGCCAGGGGAGGGGGAAAGAAACTCATGCTTGCAGGCGGAAAGAACATGCCACCCCACTGCTGCCCGCCTGGAAGCTGTTGATCTCCTGCAGGGCCCACTGCGCCCAGCTGCTCTGAACCCAGTGGCAAATGTGAATCCCACCGAGCCAGCCCTTCCCAGGGACTGTTCTGGAGTCAGAGCGTGGGCCGTGGGGGTAGAGGAGTGGGGTGCAGAGTAGGGCACAGCCAGGGGTACTCAGGCACAACCATGAGAGCACCCAGCATGGTTCGGGGGCAGCTGGGTATGTACAGGCTTGAGCATTCCTTTGTGTAGTTCCCTGGAACTTGAAGCCACACTCCCACACCAGCACCCTGGTAGAAATCTATCTCCAAGACTACGGATTCAACCCCCACATTTTGCTCAGAGGACGAATTCATGCAGAAGGTGTCCTGTGCCCTCCTGAGCCTGCACAGTGGGGAAGCTGAGTCACAGTGGGAGAGCCAGGGTAAGAACACCTAGAGACCCATCTGAACAGCTGCCTCAGTTTCCCCACATCAGGGACAGCCCTGAATCCTTGGCCAGGACTGCCCACGTCTTCCTCTCCTGCTCCCACTCCCGGCAGAGGCACGGTGAGGCTATAAATAACATAGTTGTCCAAAAGCCAGAAATCCATGGGCTTTGTACTGGCCGTGCTTTAATCGGGACCCGCCAGCAGCCAGGCTGAAGACCCCAGGCTGAGGAGCCTGGTGCTGGGTGCAGGCACAGGCCCAGGCCTCCCACAGAGGGTGCTGACAGCTCAATTCCCAGCCCAACCGCAGGCCCTGCCAGCTCTCTAGCTGGGAGTGAAGAAGTGGCAGGTGTAGCTCGGCCAGGGTCCCTGAGTAACAGCCAATGTGAGCAGAGGCCAACGGGAGGGGTGCAGGCAGGGTGGGTGAAACCTCCTTACTGCGGGGCAATGGCCTCAGGGGTTCTCCGTGGAGGCCCTAGTGCCGGAAAGCAGGCTTTGGCTCTCTCCATCCTTGCAGTCCACCTGCTTGCCGTCTGGGGTCCCTGTGGGAAGAAAGAATCTCAGCCAGCCCCCAAGGAAGCAAAAGGTGCTTTGGGAGCAGGCCTGGGCACAGTCTGTCAGAAAATCCTCTAGCTTCCATTTTCAAAATAAATTCCAAATCCGACCCTTTCTCCCTTCCTTCAATGCCACCGTGGTCCCAGCCTCACTGTTCTCTCTTCTGGTTGTAGAGCCTTCTCTGGCCTCTCTGCTTCAATGCCACGCTCCTACAGTCTGTGCTCAACACAGCACCCAGAGTGGTGCTTCTGCAGTGTAAAGCGGATACCTTGGGGCTCGTCTGCTGGAAACCACACAGCACTCCCGTCTCACTCAGAGTTAAGGCCACCCAGTCCCTACAAGGGCCCCCGAACTCCCCATGCTCTGGCCCCATTACTGCCACCCTCATCCCTTTCCCCTTGCTCCTGCTTCAGCCACACGAGCCTCCTTGCCAGTCCTCAAACACATCAGGCGCATTGTCACCTCAGGGCCTTTGCAATACCTGTTCCCTCTGCAGGGAGTACCTTCCCCCAATAGCTGCATGGCTCACTCCCTCACCTTCGCCAAATCTTTGCAACAATGTCACCTGTGCAGCGAGGACCTCCCTGACCATCCTTTCAAACACTGCAAATGGCCCCTACCTGTTCCTCTCTACCCACGTTCCTGCTTGATGTCTCTCCATAGTATTTCTCACCACAGACATACTCTATCTTTTGCTTTCTGTTTGTTCCTTGCCTGTCTCTGCCTTCTAGAGCATGAGCTCCATGAAGGCTTGGACTTGGCTTTCACTTCCCGGCATCTGCAGCATTGCCTGGCACATAGCAAGGGTGTAATAACTATTTTTGAATGAATGAATGAATGAATGAATGAATGAATGAATGAATGAATGAATGAATGAACTAGCCAGGGGATCAGGGGATGGCTGATGCTCCTGGCTCCTATGGGGTTCAGCCCTGAGCCGGGCATGGGTGTGAGAAATGGGGATACCTGTTCCAGGCTGTTGGGCCTGGGCCTGGTCTCTCTCCAGGTACAGTGCAACCATCAGGAAGCAGCCTGCCCCCAGGACGATGGCAAAGACACAGCACAGAAAGCTCTGCTGAAGGCTGAGGAAGCGCTGCAGGTAGGAGTCAGGCCGCCTGGCCCGCAGGGCGCTGGAGATCTGCAGAGGAGGGAGGTTTGGTCTGCCAGGTCCACTAGGCCGCCTCCAGGCCTCACCACACACAGTGCCTCCCCCAGACCCTCCCCACCCTACACATACGCAGGCATGCCTGCAGCCCAGCCCCCCACCCGGCCTTACAAGTCCAGTGAGGTAGGGGCTGCCGGCATCTCCCAGGATGTGGCCCACTGTGATCTGAAGCGCCTCTGCTGTCCCCCGGCATCTGGGCACCACCACTGACTGTAAAACACAGGAGCACCAGGGGAGCTCCCTAAGCAAGGGCAGAGCGTGGACGCCCCTCATACCCACCTCCTGCTCCCCACCTGCCAAGGACCTGCCTGGAGGTGTAACAGGCTGGCCAGGAGAATGAGATGAGAGGGAATCAATGACCCCAGTGCCTGAAGGCTCACCACCAGAACGCAGGGCCCCTCCAGGCTCAGGAAAGCTCCTCAGTCCCCAAGGATGGGAATGCCCAGGCCCCTGATGAGCGCCATCACTCTTGAGGGTCTGCTCTTGAACCAGACAGGAACCAGGCCTGGCTATGACGATAGTGCTAGGGCTGGGGCATCCCAGCTCAGGGACCCAGGAGGCAGTCGTGCAGGCTGGCGGGGTGAAGAGTGGGTACACAGCCAGGTACTTGTGTGGGATGGTTCAGACAGCTCAGCCCTTCTCTCAGGAAGTTCAGGCTCCACTGGGCAGAGACCAAAGGCAGCCTTGGGAAGCCCAGGCAGAAGAGGGTGGGGAGGTTAAGAATATGAATTCTGGAGTCAGATTGTCTGGGTTCCAATCCCAGATGCCCCACTCACTAGCTGTGCAACTAGGCCAGTTGCTTCACCTTTCTGTACCTCAGTCTCCTCATCCCCAAATGGGGATAAAAATAGTACCGACATGGAGGGTTATGTTCACCATCGTCCTTCAGCTGGTACCTGGAGGCTTCACATGGACACTGAACAGAAATAACGCCCTATGACTCCGGGAGGCAGAATGCTCCCAGGCATTGGATCATACTATGCCTTCTGCCTGGCAAACCTTCCCCTCCCCGGTCCAGCTGAGGCTTCCCCATTTGGCCTTCAGGACTGACCTTTCCATCACCTCCTCTGGGAAGCCTCCGGGGAGTCCAGGGCCCTGCCCAGAGCCCCCAGAGCCCCTGTGTGCACCCCTCACTGAACACACATCCTTCACAGTTGAGAGTTGCTTTTTTGTCCACCTCCTCTTACCCCTATATTGTCTGTGCAGCAAAGCTCCTGTCTAATTTCTCTTGGGGTCCCTGGGATACAGCAAGTCACCGGGCACAGAAGGGACTGACTGAAAGTTTGCCAACTAAATAAAACAGGTAGACCCGACTGGGAGACTGGTCCCGGGAGAAACCCTGCCAGAACCCAGGGCTGCAACAGGAAGCAGAGGAAAGGGCTCAAGCAGATGCCACACGTCACAGGTCCTGACAGACAGGGCAGTCCCAGGGGAGCTTCCTACCCCAGAGCCTTATCCCCAAGACCTGTGTGTCCATCATCTGAGCCCATCAGAGAATAATAACGATGATAATAATAATTACTAACATTTATTATATGTTACATGCTTCCTGTATGCATTTTACATATCACATGTATGTATGTGCATATGTATATTTTTATATATATCCATTCGACAAAACCATGAGGGAGATACAACTGTAATCCACATTTTATTGATGAGGAAACCCTCCACAGGGAGGGTAAGTAACTTGCCCAAGGTCACCCAACCAGGAAATGGCAGGGCTGCTGACCTTGGATCCCAGGCCTTCTTCCTCCAAGGAAGGCCACTCTGCTGCTATGAGCAAGGAGGAGTCTTTCCAGCAGTATTTATGTATTTGTTCTAGAACATTTGGAAAATGGGGAGAAGGATAAAAAGGACAAGTTCATGCCCAGCCCTGCAAACAGGTAACTGGCAGAGAGAGTGGGGGAGGGCATATCCGGGCAGGACACAGTTTGAGCAAGGGCGTCCCTTTGTGAGCAGGAGCGGCAGGCGTTCTGGTGAGAGGGGCCTTGTGGGTGGGCAGGCCAGAGTGGCAAGAGTCACTCTTGTGGGTGACCGGCTAGTCCCAGGGTCCCTGGTGCTGAGCCAGTCTTTCCAGGTGGCAAGAGAAACTGGGCCTCTCACCCATCACCACACCTGCCAACAGACTTAAGGAAATGACCACAGCTCTGCACCTTCCCCAAGCACTTCCTTCTCACCCTCGAATTATGTGATTCCTCACCAGTGGTTCTGGGGAAAAGGGCAGGGCCTCCTAGAAGACAGGTGCTCAGTGTTCAAAAATGTCCATTCAGGGGCCGGGGTTATTTGGGCCCTCAAAGCGAGGTCTAGCCAGGATGGTCCCCTCCTGCCCTCCCAGGAACCCCAACCAGCTGGGCCCACATAAAGCCGCTGCTGCCAGTGGCAGGAGAGGTAGATTGCCCCCAGTCTGTTCTGGGTCCCCATTGTCTCCATATAGCCAGGGGGCCATCAGCAGCTGGAGAGCCCAGCTGGTAATTTTAGAAGTGAGAGGCTTTTGGGTTCCCAAAAATCCAGGCTCGCTCTATTCTGAGACAAAAACACCTCTGTTTTTGACTCTCCCTTCTTAAAGATCTGTTCCCTTTATAGCCTAGAGCATAACCAGAGCCAACCAAGGGCCTACAGAAAGTCAGAGGGGCAGCCGCCAGGTGCAGACTCCCTGGCAGCCTGCCTCTTGCACTCCCCACTGAGCCCTCACACCCAGACACCCCTGGTAGTGTGCGCAGAGAGCTATCTGGGGGGCAGAAGGCAGGGCAGGGAAGCATGGAGACGCTGTCAGCAGCAGAACAGGAGGGTGATATCCTCCAGGGGATGGGGAAAACCTGCTAAGAAGGTGGGAGACAAGCCTGGTGGCTGGATTCCAGAACCCCGAGGGCAGACCTGGGAGAGGGAGTGAGCTCCCCACTGCTGGGGTGGAGTGAGCTGGTTCTGGGCCACCCCAAGTGGGGCCCAGACAGACAGGAGGGTTGAGAGGGAGCTAGAGACCCTATTGGTAGGTTTGAGGGGGCAGGGAGCTCAGCCTGGGGAGACGCCTGCTCGGGACACACAATGTTAGCATTCTAAGGAGCCTGGGGCTCACCCGGGCTAGGGGGAACTGGCCGGAAATGTATCTGAGGTGAGTCTTGGCTGTGAGGGGGCCAGATCCTTTTCATCAACAGAGCAGCCAGGAGACAGCGGCTCCCAAGGGTTCAGGCAGAGAGCTCCCTGTCGGAGGGTATGTGAACCAGGGGAAGGATTACGCTAGTCAGAATTTTGCAGAGGTTTCATGGAACGGGGACCTGGCTGCACTAGACCAGTGTGCTGGGAGGAACAGCTATATCAGGATCATGTGGGGAGCTCATCAGAATTGCAGACCCCTAGGCCCTAGCGTAGACCCACTGAGTCAGATTCTGAGGACAGAGAGCCTGGAAGCTGAATCTGCAACAAGCTCCCCAAACCTAAATCAATAAAGTTCGAGAACCACTGGACCAGAGAGTATCTGAGGTCTCTTCCCCAGAGAGAATCTGGCTTCTTCTACTTGTGGATAAGCAGATCAAAGAGAGCGGTGCCCCTGAGACAGGACGGACACAGAGGTCAGTGGAGCCCACACCCAGCCCTCAGGAATATGGATGGTGCAGGTAGCAGTGTCAGATAACTTGTCCTTATGTCCTGGGGAGCACACTCCAGGGCCTCCTTACTCCTTGGGTCCTGCCCAACGAGACCCCTGTGCCTCAGGCGCAAAAGCCTGCCAGTAGATGGGACCTTCCTGCACCTCCTGCCAACACCCATGCCCCCATACACTTCCTGCCCCCACCCTGCTCCAGGCTGCTTCTCCCCAGCCCCCACAACCCTCCCACCCCACCCCCTACTGGCCCTCTCTCCACCCTTCTCTCTCCCCTGCCTGTGGAGACTGCTCCTGCCTTATCTCTTGAAAACACAACATCATCTTCCCCAGATCTCCTGCCAACTCCAGCTCCTGTCATCTCTCATCTCCTCTCTCCTCAGCACAACTTCTTGCAGGTGTGGTCTATATTCCAGTTCTCCTTCTTCACCACCCACTCCTTCCTCACCCTGCTCTGAGCTGGCATCTGCCCTTCCATTCCAAAGGATCAGGTCCCCACAGCCTGCCCCTCACCTGCATTTAGCCCGAGGCTGCTCCTTCCTCCAGCATCCCCTCTCTGCCAGGAGACTGAGCTCCAAGGACTGCAAGGACTGGACCAGCTCCCACCACCAAAGAGTCCAAAGGCAATCTTTTTGTTAAGGGGCTTCAGGAAGGTGGGAAGGCAGGGGAAGGGGTCATGAAGCCTTTCTGGGTTGTTGGGCCTTGCTACACATTGGGAGCTGGAGGCCTCTGAGCCAGGGAAGGACCCCAGGGAGCTCCGGGGGGTCTGGGTCATGGCCAGCTGGCCCCCTGGGCAGCTCCAGCAAGCTCCCCAGCAGAGCCAGATGGGTCAAACTATGGCTGAGCAAGCGGCCCCATAGCCCCCCTCCCCCTGCCCCCTGCCCCCAAAACACACACAGCCCTACAAAGGGCCTTGCTTGGCCAGGTTAATCATTCCTGCAAACACAGAAGCTGGGGGGACACGGCACAGTCTTCACATATCTCTGGGGCTGTCATGTGGGAACAGCGCAGCGGGGGGCAGGTAGAGGAAGCTGCAGGGGGTAGGTTTCAGCTCCATCTGAACCACCTGAGAGAACAGCTATGTTGGGATTGGGGGTAGTTCCCTGCGCCTAAAGGTGAGCAATTCCACTAAAGAAAATGTTTGCCAGCGCTTTCCTGCTTTCCCATTTACTGAGGGTTTTCCTGAAGGCTCTCTCTCGCTCCTCCTGCCAGACCGGTAGGATTACCCCTTTTTATAGACAAGGAAACTGAGGCCCAAGGCCATTCAGCAGGTTTTTGGCTGAGATTGGGCAGGAGCCCAAGTCTCCTGTCTGGAGAGAAAAGAAGACTTGCCAGCCTTGCAGCTGATACACCCACTCAGGAGTCAAGGACAGGGCAGACCTGTCTACACCCACAGAGCCGGGGTGGGCAGAACATCTAGACAGGAAGCGAGCATCTCATCAACAGTAGTATTCAAGCAGGCCTTGTTGGCGGATTAAATGACTGCACTTCCCCACAGCCCTTCCACTCAGATCCTAGGATGCCAGGATATCTCTGGGAGATGGAAGAAGAGAAAGTGGAAACCTCTGAATTGCTGTCAGAATCCTGGCCAACATTCTCTGTGCCAGCCACTGGGCAAAAGCTTCACGCATATCATATTATTTCACCCTCACAATAAGCCAGAAGGCATTTTCATTCCCATTGGCCACCTGGGGAAAGTGAGGCTCATAAATACCAAGTGACTTGCCTAGGTCACACAGCTAAGAAGTGACAGAAGCTGGGCTGAAACGCAGGTCTGTTTCCTGAATCCGGGTTCAGGCCCCTGCTATGCCAGCCTCAGAACAGGTCTCAGTCAATTGCTGAGCTACTCTGGTTCCCTTGTTGCCAGTGCTGGAATGTGCCAGGCTTCCAGAAGGCAGGGGGAGGGCTGTTGGGGTGCCCCTAGGTCTGGGGCCCTATGTTATTCACAAAAGCACAGTCTGTCAGTGTTCAAAGTCCTTCCCTGCAAGTCTCCTAGAAGGAGGCAGGGAGGCTGGACTCTGGACCTAGAGAGTCATGTGGTCAAGACAGCATGAGGCCTCTTTATGGCCTGAGCCGGCCCCTTGCCTTGCGGCCCATGACATGGGAGCTAGGGTGGCCTGGTCTCATCTGGGCTCAGTGGCTACAACCCTAAAGTCCAGCATCCCTGTCTACATGCCCAGAGTGCAGGCCAAGGAGCTTGCTGGCTGAGCAGTGTAGTCAAGAGAGGGGTGGGGGAGGGAGGGAGCCCGGGAATCAAAAAGCCTGGGCCCCAGTCCTGGCTCAGTGCCTTTGCATGCTGTTTGACCTTTGCCCAGGCACCTACCCTCCCTGAGTCTCCATTTGCTCATCTGCAAAACGGGAGTGATGGTCACAGAAGATATTTAAGAGTATCAGGCAGGCCTCTGGTCCAAGTCAACTGTTCAATGACCTTGGTCCCCTATCCCATGGTCTCTGAAACGCCTCCCAACCTCCAGGCCACTCACAGCAGAGGTCCATCCCTGAGCTGGACAGACTCCAGCTCCTGCTGCTCAAGAGGCCCCAGTACCAGCCCCCCACTGACCCTCACACCTACCAGCAGGATGTCCGCAACCACTGCCCAGTTACAGGACAGAAACAGCTCCCCAAGCGCCAGGAATACCTGTGGACAAAGGGTGGCCAGGGTGAGGCTCCCCGCCCTCAGTCACCTGCCCCTCCCGACATTGTCTCTTCCCTCCTGTGGAGAGAGAGACTCGGGCTTTACAGACTTATTGGGGTGGGCGAGGTCTGGAACTGTTTCCAGGTCCGGTAGCTTCAAGGATGGATAGACATTTCCATCTGGGCAAGCGGGCAGCCATGAGGGGCGCAGGCCTAGGAACCGCACTCTCCCTGATGGATGGCCCCCAGGGTCTAGCTCCTGAGGTCACCTATGGGGCCACAGCAGGAGGCAGCCAGGACTTCCAAGCCACTTCTAAAGTGGGGAAACAGACTCGGGAAGAGAAAGGCCCAGGGACGGCTCAGAGCTTGCCCACCCCTCCGCCGTGTTCCTCTAAGGCTTGTGTACACTGCTAAGGTGCCTAATGTCAGAATCCCCCTGCCTGGCCCAGATATCTGCTGGTGACGGGAGGCCACTGTGGGCCTCTCTCCCAGCTCCCTGAACCTCCCTGCCTCATGCCAGAGGATTAGGACAATCCTCATTCCACTCACTCAAGAAGAGTTTAATGAAGCAACAAGGAGAAAAAAAGTCTTATTTCTCTGGGCTTCCAAGAGCTTACTGCTGGAGTGGAATTAGTCATTCCTGGAATCACGGGGCTGTGCCCTGGGCAGCCCAGGCTCTGGCTCCCAAAGGCCCGCAAGCACCGAGGGCAGAGGAGCCAAAGGACCACTGCCTGCACACACCTACTGCATGCCAGGAGTGTCTGATCTTGTCACCCATCTAACCTCTCAGTCCACTCGTAAGGTAGATATCATTACACCCATTTCACAGATGAGGAGACTCAGGCCCAAGGTCACACATCAAGCCACTTTCTGGCGAGTCCCTCACCCCTGTGACTGGCCCTGTGTAAGGTGAGAGACAGGAGGCTGTTGGGGGGAAGACTCCATAGAGGCCTCAGCAGCCATAATGCCCAGTGAGGCTGGCAGAAGGGAAGTCAGAGGAAAGCTCAGGATGGGGAGGGCATCCAGGTGGAGGGGGCACTGAGAAGAGCCCTGAAAGATGGGCAGGATCAGAATTGGCTGAGAAGAGCCCCATGGCCATGCCAGACAGAGGACCCACTAGAGCAGAGGCAGGGAGGCTGAAATGTACCCACCATGCTGGTCAGAGTAAGAACATGACGTAATGATGTAGAGAGAGAGCAGAACCCACCAATGAGAGAGAGCAGCTGTGTGTGTTCTCTCAGTCTCACTGGTCCCTCTGCACCCAAACTGGGGAACCCTTGAGGGCAAAGCGGGTCTCCTTCTGGGCCTAGGACATGGGGCTCGGTACCCACAGGGGTGGGAATCAGACTTGCTGGCAGGCAGGTCTCAGGTGGGGCCTAGGCCGGCCACAGATCTGCATTCCAGCCTGACAGGATTTGCCACCCCAGCCTCCTGAGGCCACATGAAAGCCTGGGCGGGTTCACACCCACTTTCCCCTCACATTCCAGCCACTTCCACTGGGCTGCCAGGCTTCTCCCCTCCTCACACCTCCAGCTTATTTCTATCCTTCCCTCCAAACAGTCGGGCACCAGCCACCAGGAGCCATGCACTCTGCTGGGGCTGCAGCCTCCTGTTCTGTCTCTCCTGCTCCCCCGCACCCACAGGACATACTGAAATACACCTTTTCCTTCCTCCAGCTGGGACAGGGTGGATCCCAACCCCAAAATAGAGCCTATCAGAGGGGCCTACAGCCACAATGGGGCTTTTCAGGCAGAACAAGCCGCCTGAGGATGCCAGGTTTCCTCAGACACACCTGGAAACCGGCCGCAAACCACCAAATCCTCATCTCCACGCGGCAGCGGCTTTGAGGGGCAAAGGGACAGGCTGGGGAGAGGCTGCCTCCCAATCCTGTAATTAGAGTCTCCTGAGGCGGCTGCTGAAGGAGGGGCTCTCCAACAAAGGGGTGTGACCTGCTGAGGTGGACAGCCCGGCCCCACCCTGCCATGCTGGGTGACTCAGGGGAGGTCACCACCCTCTGGGCCTTGATTTCCCCAACCGTACAATGCTGGGGGTGGCCCAGGTGCTCTGCCTGGCACCTTCCACGCCAACAGCCTGGGAAGCTCGCTTGGCACTACATGCATTCCTCACAGGCTATGCGCAAATTGGATCTTAGAGTTCAGTGGCTTCCATGACCAACTCAGACTTGGGTTCCTCAAGTAAATAACTCAACAAACTAACTAGAAGGGCCGTGGCTTGAAATAAAGCTACCGTGAAGAGTTTAGCTGACTGTTCAAAGCTACTCCTGCATGGATTGCCTCACCCCGAGTGCCAGGCACGTCCCGGGCACCCTCTCCCGAACGGCCACAGGCACCTCTTGCTGAGCAGGCCCCGAAACTCGTTCTCTCCTCCTGTCCTCCCATGTCACTGTCCTCACGCAGTGTGACTGAGCCAGCCAGGACACAAGCCCCAGACACCGACTAGCTGCCAGCAAGCTGCCAAAGCTGCTTTTCTGGGAAAGCCTGTTGTGTCCTGCCACTCAGGCCAGGCACAGGGAGGGGGAGGCGGTGGGCTCCTACAGGCCTTGCTCACCCTCACCGCCCTCCAGCCAGTGAGTCCTGTCCATTCTGCATCCTACATGTCCCTTTAACCTTCCCATCCCTCTTGTCTGCTGCTGGCCTGGTCCAGGCCTCCCCTTCTTTCCTCCTTACCAGTTTCCCAGACCTCACCATCCCCACCCCCCAGCCCTGAAGGGGACTTCCAAAAGGGAAATCTGACTCTGCCCTTGTCCCCTTAGCGCCTGTGCATGCTTCCCCCCACCCTGACTTAGTCCCCTGGGTGACAGGGCCTGGGAATGCTGCCTGGAGCCTGAGAAATGTAGAGCCCCTCAGCCTCTGCCCTTTCCCATTTCAGACGCGAGGGGATTTCCCCCTCAAGCTGGGGTAGCGATGATGAACATCCCTGACCTTAGTCACCCCTGGCCATGAAAGCAGGAACACACACACATACCCACTCACACTGTGAGGCAGGCACATACACATGCAGCCACACAAGCATGCACAGACACGTGCGTATGCAAGACTTCACACACGTGTACACAAGCTTCAACACACGTGCACACTCACACATATACACACAGACATGGACACTCATAACCTGGGATACACACACAAAACACACACCACAAGTACACACATATGCAGGTAACATGGATGACATTTGAAATATTAAAGTTTGTGTGGCAAAAGTACCAACCAAACAAGCAGTGGCTGCAAACACTGATACATGCTTGCTGGGGTGAACTGCTGAAAAAAGCTTAGCATATATACCTGCAAGCTTGCCGTCTCGTAACAGCAAGTTGTGCACACACAATCACACGCGCACACACAGGTATGCATGTACACAAACACGCTTGTGCCCTTGTACGTATACACATGGACATGCATACACTCATACCTGCACACACACACATATCCGCACCTCTCCTCAGGTACACCTGCATGCACAGGTAGGTACGGGAAGGGAACAGGAGGAAAGATGGAGCCTCTGCCCAGAGAAAACTCAGTCCCTACAGGGTGGAGGGGGCAGTGTCTTCACCTTGGTCCCTCTCAGTCTTCCAATTGGGTAATAACTGATCTCTGACCTGCAAAGAAAGCACTCTAGGCCTCACCAGGAAGGGAGAAGGTAAACATCCCCCATGGGCCCATGGAGGCCGGGGCAGAGCTAAGACCCAATCCTCTCCTTTCACAGATCAACTCCTCAGCCTATGAGGCTGAGCCAGTCAGGACACAGGCCCCAGGCAGACTAGCCGCCAGCAAGCTGCCAAGCTGGCTGGCACACTTTGCCCCTGGGCCTGCCAACCTGTAATTGCAGGGACTGGCTTCAGGGCACAAGGGCACCACCTGTTTCCCAGGGGCCAGCAGCAGCCTGGTAGACAGGCAGGTGGGAAGTGAGGCAGTGAGGGAGCAGAGCTCTGGGCTTCTCTAGAGAATTCAGCAGAGATTCTGGGCTATGTGGGTGGGCTCTGCTGCCCATCCAAGAAGAGACACCTGCTAGATCTTGGCAGGGAAGCGGGACCCTCAGAGGAAGGGCAGGTGGGCCTCTCTCAGTCCCTCTGAGGCAGCCCCTGGCAAGTCTGGTTACTCTAGCCCAAGATGCAAGAGGAAAAGGGTTTACTCAAGAAGCTCCCCAAGGGCTAAGTTGTACAAAAGCCCCCCAGAGCTGGGATATCTGCACCGCCCAGCTGTCTGGGTCCCCACGACCACCACCAGGGGCCAGAATCCCCAGAATCCTTAGCTGACTGACTACAGCTATGGTGGGCACACATCCTGGTTGATCCCTGTCAACCACCTCGCAAGCTGCCCCATGGGCACCAGGCTGGTCAGATACTGCGCCTCCATCTCTGGTCCTTACTCAGGAGTCTTCAAGGCTGAGAAGGGCAGTCTTCCCTCCTGGAAATAAAGGCCTTGGTCACAGCCAAGCTGACTCTGCTCTGTGTGGTGATGGCCACATCTCTTCTTGGGCAAGTAGGGAACGCAGAATAGTGATCTAGTTTGGGCTGGAAGGGGCTTTAACGTCTAGGGCAACTCCTCTGTAAAGTTGAGGGATTGAAATTGCAACATAGATTTCCCTTTCCCAAAAAGTAAAAAATAGTAAGGCAGGAAAAAAAATGTTTTTCAGCAGAGAAAAGAACAAAACCTAATAAGATAAACATTAAATATTGGCAGCCAAGGGAAAAAAAAACAACAGACAATTCTGGAGTAGAAAGTATAGCTCTTCTCAGCTCTCCTCCCTAAAACTAGTCTCCAAAACCCCCATACTAAAGGGAAATAAACTGAAGGGCCCTTAGTTCTCATTCTTGACTGAGAACCAGCGCGAAAAGCTGCTGGGGAAAAAAATGGGTAAAAGTGGAGAAAGCGTACAATGGCTCCAGTTACTGACTCCACTCAAGGCTGGAGCACAGCCTCCATCCCAGAAGGGGATAAGCACCCAGTAATTAAATAGAATGAATGCTGTGATGGAGCATTTACCTAAATCCCAGAAGAGAGAGCAGAGCCCAAGTGTTGGAACAAAGACTCCTCACTGCCACACCTGAGCCTTTCAATTCCCTCAGGTGACAGAAAACCTAATGCTCAACTCTCAAACTGCAGCCCCTTTGGAGGAAAGAAGGGTCACAGAGAAAGCTGACAGAGAATCAAGAACAAAGAGTCATCCACACTATATCAAAGCAAATTCAGTATCTGAGCAGAGTAGCCCATGCCCAACCTAAGGGGGAAGGAGAAAGAGAGGAAGAGGGGGAAGGGGAGGGAAGGGGAGGGGGAAGAAAAAGAAAGGAGGGAGAGAAAGAGAGGGAAAGGTAGGGAAGGGAAGGAAGGAAAGGAGGGAGGGAGGGAGGGAGGGAAGGGAGAAAGTGAAACAGGCAGAAAAAAAGAACCCAACCTAGAAGATGATAGGAGAAAGAGCAGAAGGAAATTCCTTACAATTGCCTCAAATTATATACTGAACAGTAATTTAATCAAGAAAGAGCTCAAAAACGAAACGAGCCCCCATAGGATGAGATATAAAGGGATATCACAGCCCTAAGGAAATAAATGTGTGTGTGGTCGTGGGGGGGTGGGGGGGGGTAAAACAACATTATTACAAAACTAATAAATTATAAATAGTTAGACACAGAATAGGCATAAATGAAAGTAGATTTATTGATATAGAGGAAAGGCCTGATATAATCTCACTGACTGATGATTTTTGAAAACACAAAGAGAAGAAAGCTATTAGAGAAAAGTACATGGTACGGAAGACAGATACAGATGATCAGGATTGGGACCACAGTGTAGCAAGTGAGGTGCCTAAGGCACCCGGTTTAAGGAAGGGCTCACTCTCAGGGTTGCACCAGGGCAGGCTCAGTACCTGAGGGGGTGCCCTCCGTGCCTTGCTTGCCTCACCCTAGTCCCAGCCCTGAAGATGATCCAACCCAACAAACAAACCAACATAAGAAAGGTTCAAAGAGATGAAATGGGGAAGGAGGATACTTAGTACTGATTCAGCAAATAAAAAGAACACTGCTAGGAAGAGACGTTGATATGATACAGGATATTTAGCATTGAGACAAAGCCTGGCTGGGAAGCATCTGGCTCCAACATGGCTCCAGAGATCGCCCCCTCTTGTATTCTCACCCTGGCCTTGATTGCAGCCTGCAAGAGACCATGAAGCAGAGGACCCAGCTAAGTTCTGCCTGGATTCTCTACCCACAGAAACTGAGAGATAATACATGTGTGCTGTCTTAAATGGCCACGTTTTGGGGTGATTTGTTACACAGCGAGAGATAACTAATACACTAGCTAAGATATTGAGTTTCAAGAATGAAGAATGAAATCTTCAGGTATCCAGATGGAAAAACTGAATCAACATTTAACAATTTGTTAAAAATCAAGCTAACTTTATTCTCCATAGCCATATTTGATGCCAAAAGACAACTGAGCAAATGTTTGCAAAGTAATGAGGGAAAGAAACTGTGAGCCAAGAATGCTATATGAACAACCCAGTTAGCTGTTGTTCAAGTAGCGTTAAAGAAAGAAAGACAATCTCAAACACGAATGAACCAAAGGAACACAATCTCTTTAGCCTTTTGGGTGTTGTGGGTGGGGGTGGATGGATAAAAACTACTTAACCACAAAATCTACCCAGTTGGGAGTTGAAGCAAAATAAAAAAACTCAGGAATGGAGGATCTATGTAAATATACTGGTAATGAGCATTGAATCTATTTAAATCTGGGACGACTGGCAAATGACTATAAGGATTATGCCTAGAGAATAGACTGTGAGTGTTATAAATCTAGAAAAAGTAAAACTAATACTATAACTAACAAAAATCAGGAGGTTAGGAAGAGCAGAAGGGGGCAGTATGAGAAGGCTGGCGTTCTCTTTCATAATTGGGACTCATCAATGAGTTCAAAGTTATACAATTAACGTGAAGTTGAATAATTCATTTGATTTCACTTCAGTTGCTTCAGGTAAATTCATACAAATGAATTAAACACATTATATGATCCCATTTCTATGAAATATCCAAAATAGGCAAACCTCTAAAGACAGAAATTAAATTAGTACCTACATCTGGGGTAGAGGCAGATTGGGGAGAAATGGGGAGTGACTAATGATATGAAGTTTCTTTTTGGGGTGATGAAAATATTCTAAAACTGATGTGGTGATGATTGCATAACTCCAAATATACTAAAGACCATTGAATTCTACACTTTAATGGGTGAATTGTATGGTATATGAATTATTACATCTGAATAAATTTGTTTTTAAAATTACACTACCATGTGACCCCAACTTAATAAAAATATTTCTGAAACCATAAATTTGTGTATCTATACAGAGAGACACGTATAGAATGATGGTCACCTCATTAAATAACAAAAGTGGAAGCAAATAAGCCAAGATGTTAAGAGTAGTTAATTCTGGAGGATGATAATATGGCTAGTGGTCATTTTCTTCTTTGGACTTTTCTGCCTTTTCTTTTGTTTTTTAAATTTCTCCCAAATCAAAATGTAAAGGTCATTTGATACAGTGTGGTAGATGGAATTGTTGGTCCCACCCCTTGATGTCACACCGTCTTGACATGTGGCATGCCCTGGAGAGTCATCCTTGGTCCTCTTCTCTATCCATGCACACTGCCTTGGTGATCTCATTCAGTCTCGTGGCTTTAAATAACCAGCCTGTCTCCCGACCTCTCTCCTGAACTCCAGACTCATATATCCAACTGCCTTTTAAGATTTCCAGTTGAATGTTCTAAGAGGCATCTTAAATTTAACATGTCTAAAACAGAACGCCCAACCCCACTCCTTCTAAAAAAAAAAAAAACCCAAACCAAACCAAACAACAAAAACGAAAACAACAGAAAAAAACCTGCGCCTCTTTCCGCCTTCCCCCTCTTAGTAAATGCCAACTCCATGCTCCCAAGTGCCCAGGCCAAAACCCCTGGAATCATCTTCAACTCCTTCCTGTCTCGCACTCCACACCCAACCTGTCAGGGAATCCTGTTCATGCTCCGTCCAAAATATACCCCGAACCTGACCACTTTTCCACACTTCCTCCATAACTATGCTGGTCCCACAACCATCTTTTGCCTATTTTATTGGAAGGCCTCCTAATTTGTTTCCCTCTTTCTGTCTCTGTCCTCTTTCATTCTATTATCAACACGGCAGCCAAAGAAGCCCTGCTAAACCACATAGATGTTACAAAATGGCCCCCAAGTAATTATGCTTCTTGGTATTCATACCCTTGATATCCGGTCCCCTCCCATGGTGAAACTGAGCTGGCTTTACACCTTGTTTCGAACAATAAAGTAAGATGGAAGTGGTCTTTGCTGTTCCTGAACTACGCCCTAAGAGACTTTGCATTTTCCACTTTTGCTTTCTTGGAATGCTACCCTGAGACTGCCCTGTAAGGAGCCTGTGTAGCCTAATGGAGGAGAGGCTAAGTGGAGGTGAACAAGGGGCCCCAGCCCACAGCCAGACATGAGTGAGGCCAGACTGAATGTCCCAGCCCAGGGAATCGTCTAGATGAAGGCAGCCACTTGAGTGAACACAGGAGAAACCAGCAGAGAAACTGTACAGCCAATCCACAGAATCACAAAAAATAATAGATCACTGTTGTTTTAAGCCACTAAGTTTTGGGGGGGTTATTTGTTACACAGCAATACATAACTGATACAGGCTGTAAGTCAGATCATTTCCTGTCTGTGCTAGACATCCTCTAACGGCTTCCCATTTCACTGGAAGCCAAAGTCATTATACGTACAGGCTCCCACACAATCTGCATCCTCACTGCCATTACCTCTGACCTCACCTCTGCTCTTCCATGGCTTGCCCCATTCCCACCACATTTCCTCAAACACAACGGCCATGCTTTCCCCCTCAGGGCCTTTGCACTTGCTGTTCCCTCTGCGTGGAATGCTCTTCCCTCCACCTCACTTCCTTCAGGTTGCTATTGAAGTGTCACCATCTTAGTGAGGCCTCTCTGACCACCTTGCACTGTACCTGTCCCTCTTCTTGTCCCCTTTCCCTGCTGTTATTCTCCACAGAACTCTTCCACATCTAACATACCACATATTTTACGTGTTTATTTTATTACTTATATATTTTTGCCTGTTTCATTTGATGTTGTATCCCCAGAGCCTGGAACAGAGGCTGGCACACAGGAGATGCTTGGGAAATACATGATAAGTGAGTGAACATGGCTGCTTATCCAGCCACCTCCCCATGGCCTTGGCTCTGCCATTTGAGGCCTCTGCTCCCTCAGCCCATGACACTCAGCAGGGGTTTGAAGGTGAAGTCTCAACCCCCAGGTTTCTCACCTGTGAGACCGGAAGAGCAGCATGGAACGAGGGACCCATCCAGGGAGGGGGTGACTCATGTATGTGGGGGCTTCATGACCACGTTTTACGTGCCCAGACTCCTCCCCACAATGTCAGATGTCAAGAGGACCCAGATCACAGTGGAGGAGGGGCCCTAGGGACACTATGGCAGATTGTGTTTACTCAAACTGGCCACGGCAATATTTCCACATGCTCTTTCAGGTCACTGTTAGTCCCCATCAAAAGATTGGATCCATTCTCTCTCCGCTTGAATTTGAGCTGAAAGTGGCTGAAGCAAAGAACAGCATGCTGTGGGAGTGATGCTGTGTAACTTTCCAGGGGAGGGCATAGAAGGCAATACGGCTCCCCCTGGCTCTCTCTCAGGATGCTAGTCCTCGAAACCCAGTCCAATGTTGTGAGGAAGCCCGGGTCACATGGGAAGGCCACATGCCGGTGTTCCACCAATAGCGCCAGCTAAGGTGTCAGCCATAGCCGGCCAGCATCAATCTCTGACAGCCCCCAGCCTATAAGGATCCAGTCCCCCACTCCCATCCTGCCTAGTGAACCTCAAGTAGAAAAGAAATGTTATCCCCACCTCTCAACCTTGCCCAAACTGCAACTTTGTGAGCAAAATAAATGTTTTTGTTGTTTTAAACCACTGAGTTTCATTACATATCCATGGCACGTACAATGAGCACATAAATTCGTTTAGCTCCTTAAGGAAACCAAGAAGTACTAGCACTCCCATTTTATAGCCGAGAAAATCAAGGCACGGCAGAGTTAAGACCTTGCACTAGCTCACACAGCTAGTAAGTAAAGAAGCAGGAATGATGTCCAGGTCTTGCAGATACCTCAGTGCATGCTCACTCCCATCCCCCCATGCCTGTCCCTCCATCTGGACCACAAAGCCCACCCGAGGGGAGATTGACAGAGTTTAGCCATGTCTTCCAGCCACCAGGCCAGCAACGGGGGAGCCCCTGCATTGGGTTCAGCCCCTCCTCTGAGTACAAACCCCTTATCCTCTGAAGGACAGCCACTTTGGGAAGAAGGCCAAGGAAGAGGCTGGGCGCCAAGACCTGCTGTGCGCGTCTGGATCCCAATTAACTACCGAGAAGTCCACTTCCCCTGCCAAGGGGACTGGAAGGAGGGAAGGGATGGAACACTCTGCGCCTGCAGATGGGCCATCGGACATGGGCTCTCCCAGGGAAGGCCCAAGACCAGGCTTGATATGCTTAGGAAACCTCACTGCCACGAAACATACAGCATGACTTGGCCCCTACGTCAGGAAATTTAGGGGCAAACACACGATGCCACCAAAACACCTCCTTCCTACACAATGCCGCTACAGCCACAAAAACACTTGGGAAAAAAACTATATTCAGCTGCAGACACACGTGCACACACATCCCATACAATTATCTGCATGCCCTGCTACACATGTATGTGCACACTCATGGACACACACACACTGTGCACGTACAGAATGTGTGTATTACATGTACGTATAATACATGTACACGCAACATACATAGAGCATGACTATACAGGTACACAAAAATGTGAACACACAAGAGCACACATATCGGCACTCATAGTCACAGACCTGAATATATTCACACTTAGATGCATACACACACAAGCACACATGACCACATTTCCATGGGCCCTTCCCACGCAGATCTTGGGGCCCATCTGTCACCCCAAAGAGGACTCACAAAGATAGTGCAGGAAAAGCTTTGGTTCCTGGAATCCCATAAATGGAGAATGGAAGAGACTCAAGTGACTGCTTATTTTGAAGCTCAACATAAGCTAATTCCTCAGCCCCTTTAGATACCCTTTCTGATGTTGACTCTCATGGGTCCCCCAAACCTAATGACACCCCTCATGCTGGACTGCAGTCAGTTCCCACCCATTGAAGTTTTAGGGGTGATGTCATGTCCCTTGGACTCCAGACTGTGTCCAACTCTCTACTACACCTCCATGTGGATGTGGACCTCCCATCACAAACTGAGAGGGTACAAAACCAAGCTGTCAATCTTCAAACAAAATCTGCTGCTCCTCCCCATTTTCCTCAGTTAATGGTGTCTCCCTCCTTCTAGCTGCTCAGGTCAATATCCTAGTACTCTCCCTTGACTCTTATTTCTCTCACATACCACCCTGAATCCATCAGGAAATTCTGATAGCTCTACCTTCAAAATATATCTGTAATCCAACCTTCTTACCATCTTTACTGTTGCCACTCTGGTCCGATCCCCACTTCTCACCTGGATTATGGCAGTAATCTAATTCTTCTCTCGGCTTCTGCCCTTGCCCCTCAAGTCTATTCTCAAGAGAGAAACCAGAGTGATTCTCTTAAACATAAATCAATGATAGAACAATAGTAGAGAAAATCAATAAAACCAAAAGCTGGCAGCAAAACAGACAAATCTTTTGTTAAACTGGCTAAGAAGAAAGAAGTGAAACCTCAAATTACTAAACTCAAGAATGAAAGAGGGAACATTATTACCAACCCTACAGAAATTAAAAGGATTATGAGGAAATATTATGAACAAGTGTATGCCAACAAGTTAGATAATCCAAATGGAATGTATAAATTCCTAGGAAGAAAGACCCAACCTACCAAAACTGACTTGAAAAGAAACAAAAACTCTTAATTGAACTATGACAAGTAAATATTGAGTTAGTAACCAAAAAATTTCCCACAGACAGAAGCCCAGAACCAGATGGCTTCTCTAATGGATTCTATTATAACAAACATCTAAAGATGGATGGATTAACCCAAGTCCTTCACAAACTCTTCCAAAAAATAGAAGAGGAAGAAACACTTGTCAATTCATTCTATGAGGCCATTACCCTGATACCAAAATGAGACAAAGACATCACAAAAAAACTACAGACCCATATCCATTCCGAATATAGATGCAAAAATCCTCCACAAAATGTTAGTAAGCCGAATTTAGCAACACATAAAAATGATTATACAGTTGTCGGTCAGTGTCTGGGGGGGAGTAGTTCCAGGACCCCTAAAAGATACCAAAATCCGAGGATACTCAAGTCCCTTATACTAAATGGTGTAGTATTTGCATATAACCTATGCACAGCCTCTCAAACACTTCAAGTCATGTCCAGATTACTTATAGCACCTAATACAATGGAAATGCTATGTAAATAATTGTTATACTGCATTGTTTAGGGAATCATGACAAGAAAAAAGTCTGTGCATGTTCCGTATAGATGCTACCACGGTAGGCCTGACTACATCAGACATGTCAGCAACAATGTAACTTTGCTTTTCAAATACTCTCGATCTGCAGTTGGTTGAATTCACAGACAGGAAACCCATGGATACGGAGGGCTGACTGCACAACATGGAGAACTTATCCTGGGAATGCAAGGTTGGTTCAACACAAATATCAATGTAATACCCCATATTGATAGAATAAACGACAAACCACATGATCATGTCAAAAGATGCAGAAGATACAAGCTAGCACTCCTCAGCACAAAACCCCGTCTCCTTCTCAGTAAAAGCCGACTCCACCTGACACCCACGAGGCCCTCCATGATCGGGCGCCCGTCACCTCTTTGTCGTCGTTTCCCTCTGTCCCTTCATTCGCTCCACACTAACCAGTGTCCTTGCTGTTCCTCAAGCACAGCAGGTACACTCCGACCTCAGGGGCTTTCCAGGTGCTGTTCCCTCTACCTGGAAAACTGTTCCCCTAAATAGCATGTAATTCACTTCTTTACCTCCTATCGGTCCTTACTCAACAACCATCTCCTCAGTGAGGCCTCTCTGGTTACACTACATGAAGTTGCAGCCCTCTTCCGCAACCCCACATAATCCCTTCTCCCTTCTCCCTTCTATTTATTCTAAGTATTTATTATCATCTGAAATAGGTATCTTTACTTATGTATCTTGGCTTTTGTCTGTCTCTCCCGACTAGGATGTAAGCTCCCTAGAGACAGAGATATTTGGGTCTATTTTTTATCTGTTGCTATATCCGCAGCATTCTGGCTAGCATGCTATTTTATAAGCACTCAATCAATATTTGTTGAGTCCATAAATGAATGCAAATAGCTGGTCACTTAACCATTCACTCAGCAAGCAGTGATGACCCCCACCCCACCCCAAATGCCTGACACTGTGCTTCAGGCTGGGGTGCTGAGAAAGACTGGAACTAGCCTGGGCCTGGCTGGGAGAAGGGTCAGAGCATAAGCAACCATAACCCAAGGAAGACAATGTTGAGGAGCCTCGAGGCTGGGGAGAAAGAGTCAGGCCTAGCAATCAGGGAAGGCTCCGTGGAGAGATGGTGCTCAAGCCAGCCCTTGATGGACCAGAAGGATTCGGGCATATGGAAAAGGGGTGGGAATAGAGGAAACAGAGGGAAGACCCAGATGTGGGACGTATGGAGCGTGTCCTGGGAATCAGAAAGGGACCTGCATGGCAGGACAACATGGGGATAAGGCTACTAAGGGTTTCAGGGCAGTTCGTGAGGGACTTTGAAATCCAGGATGATAAGTTCGACTTAGTTCCAGGGGTAACATGGAGCCATGCAAAGCTGTGGAACAGGAAAGGTCTGTGGTGTCACTCTGGCAGTGTGAGAAAAGATTGTGGTGGGTGAGCAAGAAGGTGAGGAGGGCTGGAAGGAGGCTCTCAGGACAGTCCTGGAGAAAGATGGCTAGGCATGAGCCAGGGAAGGACAGAGGGGACCGAGAGAAGACAATAGGTTGGCGTGTATAAAGGGTTTTATGGTGGTGTGGGGAGGAGGGGGAGGGAAGGAGCTGGAGCCTGACTCTCAACTCAGAACACCTGGGTGGACCTCAGAAGCACAGACAGAGCCATGGAGATGGGGGTTCTGGTCAGGAAGTCTAGAGGAACCGTACCACTCCTGGAAGGCTGGAGTTCTGGCCGCGGGGACTCAGCATCGCTGGGCATCATGCCAGGGCCAAGCACGAGCCACAGGAAGGAGCAGCTTCCCAGCACTGGAAGATTGATGCATCCTGGCCCTGCCCGCCTTCCTGCCCCTCAGCCCCTCACCTCCCGGGGCAGGCTTAGAGAAGAGTTTCTCCAGCTGGCTTTGTCAACCAAGATGCAATGTCATTTCTAGATGAGCCATCCAGCTCTGGAAACGCGCCAGGCTGTGGGACGGGGGACAGCTGTGTCCCCAAAATACAGCCAAGGAGCTGCCTCCCAGAGCCAACCAAGACAGTGGCAGAAGCAGAGCTGGCAGGGGGTCCGTGGCCCCAGCCCATTCAGGAACAGGCCTCTGCTGAGGCCTCCATCTGCCCAGGGCCTCAGCCTGCCTGCAAGGTCAGGTCTCTTCAGCCCCCACTAACTGGAGATGATGGTCCCTCAGCCAATAAGCATTAAAGCATTTATTGGTGCCCAGTGTATGCAGCCTGCTTCTCTCCCACAGGAGTGGCAAGGGTCAGTGCAGCATGAAGGGCACAGACTTTATAGTCTGCAGGGCTGAGTATGAGTTTGAGTCGTGCTATTTGTGTCACTATTTCTGGGACTCAGTTTTCCAATCTATCAAGTGGCATGAAAAAACCCTTCCCCATGAGGGGGTCATAAAGACCAAATAAGAGCAGGTACAAAACGGAATGCTCACAGGACTTGTCTGCTCTTCAGGGATTTCAGCAGGAGCCCTACCAATGCTGAGGACTCAGGTAAGAGGCACCTGTACCTTAAGAGAGGTGCTAGACACACCCTCAGGGCTTAGAGAGCGAAATGGAACCATCTTGTGTTCCATTTATACAGAAGGCTGGAGACTTGGGCTGGGAAGGGTTTATTTGAAGAGCGAGAAAGCTGACTGAGGGGCCTCAGGTGACCCACCCATAGACAGGGCAATGCCTGCCAGGAAGGAGACTGGCCTTTCTCTCCGGCTGGACACTGGTGAAATGCTGACCATCCTGCACCAGGGCCACTTGAGGGGCGTCCACAAAGGGCGTCATCAGGGCATCTTGAAGCATTCAGAGAGCATGGCCCCTGAAGCCTAAGGGGAGGCTGAGGGCAGGGGTGCCAGAGGGAGCAGTGCACAGTGTCAGGTGAGGAGAGAAGGCAGGAGTGGGGGCAGCTGCACTTCCTGAGTTCATCCAGGGGGTGAAACAGACACTAGAGAGGAGATAACTTGAGGGTCATGAGAGGGGAGCCCCACAGGGTGCCTGTTGGGGGCCACAGGTTCTGGTAGCAAGCGTGTGCAACCCCAGAAGAAGAGCAGAGGGGAAGATGTGAGAGGACAGAAAGGACGATGTTATCTGCATCAAGGAATTGAAAAATGCAAAAGCCATGGCCAAGGGCCCCCCAAACCCACAAAATGTCCGTAAGAGAGGAGCCAGCCAACATCTGGGCATCTGTCACATGGAGGGCACTGCCAGTCAGCGAAAAACAACCCCAGAAACAGGTCATACTTCGCCCATTTTCTGGTCACCCATCCTGGCCTGCCCAACCCTGGAGGGGTCAGGCTCTCTGGGGAGGGGTGGTATTGGGGACAAGGGACAGAGATGAAACAAGGAGAACCGAACCAACTAGAGCTCCCTCTCTTCCCAGTGCAATTTTCTGGGCCTGGATAGAAGTTTTATTCTGGGACTTGCTTTTTAGTTCATGAGAGTGACTGGAAAAGCCATGGCATTTGGTTGCAGGTGGAAGACCCACCCAATCTGGTAGAACAATAAAGCTGTTATTGATTTGCTTTCTGAGTTCCGTCTGCTCAAGGAACCCCACATACCCATGCAGGGGAAGCTGTGTCCACAGCAGTGGGTCCCCAGAGCCTTGGGACAGGGGAGCAGGAGGGGAAGGGAGCTTGAGCCCATCTGACTGGGGCTAAGCTGGCGCCATCTTCCCAAAATCAGTGACCCCTTCCAACTGGGTAACACAGTCAGAACTGGGGCTTTGGGGACCCAGGGACCCTGCTGCCCACATGCACGTGTGTATGTATGTGGCTACAGCTCCACCCATACGCCATGATGCCTGATGGAACCCAAACATGCTGAGCTCTCAAGTGGAAATGGTGAGTTCTGACGTGAGCAGAGTCGTCGAAAAGGGTTTTGGAGGAAGTGGCCTTTGATCTGGGTCTTGCCAAAGAAAGATTTCAGGAGGCATCCAAGAAGGGAATGGCGCCCCAGGCGGGCAAATGCTGGGAGAAGTGAGGACCTGTCCCTGGTGTAGCCACAGTGTGAGGCACATGAAGGGATGTGTGGGATACGGACCTGGAAGTCGTGATATTATCACGCTGTCATCTTTAAAGCAGTGTCTGCCCTGGCTGTGGCCAAGCTGGGCCTCACTTTCCTCATCTGTAACCTGGAAAGAATCACCCTATTTCTTCTTGCACTCACAACATCCTAGGAATAAGTGAGTTCCATGATCTCCACTCAAAGTATTAATCAGGAGCTCAGAGGACACACTTTAGCATCAGAAAGGCTTAGGCTCAAATCCCAGTTTTGCCTCTTCCTACCTGTGTAACTCTCAGTTTACTGATCTGTAAAATGGGGACAATAAGCTTCACCTGAAAGGAGTGATCCACAGGATGTACATAAAGACCTGGCACAGTGTAAGCCTGTAACTAAGAGTTACCTACCCACCCCACCCCACTCCCACATCCAAAGGGGCCCTCACTTACATAGGAGGCCAGGAGGGTGGTCGGGGCCAGGATGAGAGCCAGGTAGAGGCAGGGGGCTGCGGCAAGCAGGCTGGAGGCACAGATGAGGGGCTCAGCCCGCGAATTGACTTTCTTGTACCTCCTTGAAGCCTCTGCCCCCAGGACAACTCCAATGATGCCGGTCACAACAGTCAGTGCCCCAAAAATCAGGCTTATGGGAAAGAGCAGAGAGGGGTTGGTCAGCGAGTGGGGTCAGGATAGGGGTCCAGCCACCCGCCCCTGTGCCTGATCTGGCACCCACAGGGAATGTGGCTCTGGGCCTCTTCCCTCCCTCCTAACTGGTGCTCCTGGGTCCTTGGGAACCTGATGAGGGACCCACGCACTCCCCCTCCTCTCCCCTCCCCTCCCCAATCTCCTTCCCTGCTTCATCCTGGGGATGCCACTGGCCATGTGGCGATCTACCCAGCACCCCAGTTCCCAGCCTTCCTCAACTCTAGTGATCTTCTCCAACCCCTCACCACCCTACACTGTCCACTCAGAAATCTCAATTCTGCAGTCCCACTCTGGCCCCAACCTCCTCGCCTTCCAGCCCCCAGAACTAATATAAATGGAGGTAAGTGGACATTTATTTACTGAGCTCCTATGATACACTCAGCTCTTACCTAGGCATTTATACACCCTCCTTCCTTGAATTCCTCCTTCTACTCTCTCTCTGTCTTTGACCACCTCTCAAGCAACCCCCTCCTAACTTCACTACCTTTCCCTTCTATTCCTGTACCCACTCCACTTGGCCCCTCCTGCACACCCCTCCTTTGCAAACCGGTGCCTCCAGGACAACCTCTGTACAGGACCCCAGAGGCGCTGTCGAGAACACAGATCTGACCATACCCCTGCCCACCCCCTGCCTGAAATTCGCCACTGGCTCTCAAACACCCACTGGATTTGGCGCCAACTCATTGTGGGGTACACAGGCTTTTATGATCTGACCCTGGCTGACCTCAACTTCCAGCTCCATTCTCCTCTACCCCAAACTAGTTGTTGTCCCCATTTCATACTTTTATCCTTCCATTTGGACACCCTTCACTAGTTTTTCCACCTACTGAACTCCTACTCATCCTTCAAAACCCATTACAAATATCTCCCTTTTGGAGATGCCTTCCCCTGGCACTTAGCTGATTCACATAGCACCTTTTGTGTCTCTACCATCAAGGTCATTACTATTACCTGTGAATTCCTAGAGAATAGAAACAAGGTTTGGTTTACTTTCTTGACTATGCTGGGAGCACACAGCCTGGACCACGAGAGATGTATGTTGAGCAAATGAGCTCATAGAGCCCTCCCAGAATTCCCAGGTGGACAGATGAGGAAGGTTAAGGTCAAGATTAACCAGCTAATAAGTGACAGAGGCAGGATTTACATATACAGCTTCACCTGGTCCATCCTGCTCTCCCAAGCCTCCTATTAAAGGAGCTCAAAGGGATGCAAAGACTGACCAGCGTGAACTCTTGAAAACACGAATGTAACCAGGACCTTTCCAGCTCCTCAGTGGCCCCCTGTTGTCCTCGGGGCAAGCTACTAGCCAGTACTGTGGGACTGGCCCCTGCTGACCTGTGTAACGTCCCCTTCTTCTCCCTCCCTCACTCCGCACAAATGACTGAGAATTCTCTCAACTCACCTTACACCTTCCAGCTTCCCACGCTGCTCCCTTGGCCTTGAATGCCATGGCCCCCCACCGACCTTCTCTACCTGGTCAGTATTTCTTTCCAGACCCAAACATTTCCAGAAGTGCGTGGGAAAGCCAGGTGCCCTGTTATTACCTCTGTGGCTCCCACCAAAATAGAACATGACAAATGCAAGACTATGGTTACTGACAAATGGAGTGTCAAAAAATACACCTTTCCTCTAAACAATTTCTACGAAATGTCCACAAATGTCCATTCCACAGGCTGAGGACCAGTGGGTTTGTTCCTCTGTCCCACCGTCATGCGGCGCGGTCTGTGGTGTCTCTGGTCCCACTCCCCACATAAGAACACAGGATATGGTGAGGCGAAAAAGGAACTCCTACGGAGCCATAGATAAGGGGAGTCATCTCACTACAGTATCGTTGGCCGCTGGGTTTGAGACACAGGAAGCAGGAGCCACAGGAGCCACAGAATCCACAATCCACACTCCACCACACTCCGCGCTTGCTAACTGCAATCCGCGCTTGCTAGCTCAGCCACCATCTTCTTGCTAGCCCCCATTTTCTGCTAGCGTAGCCACGGCAGTTATATTAGTGGCCAATGGCTCACTGGTTACAGCTGACGGCTAACTAGCCACAGCTGATGGCCATCCAATCACAGTTGATGGCCATTTACTACCTGAGCCAGCACCTTTCCATGTGAGGCCGAGAGCCTGGAAACTGCACTCCTGGCTCTGTCCCCACACCCACCTCCTTGGTTTATAGGATAGAGTTTAGAGCCCAGAGAGGGCAGGAACTTGCCTGGGGTCACACAGCCCCTCATGGGCAGAGCCAGGGCCTCCTGGCCCTCTGCCTACCAGATGAAGTATGTGTGTCCTTAGGCAGCTTAAAGGTGCTCACTGAACCTTTCCAGCCTTCCAAGTTGTGCAAGGCTCCAGCTTAGCCAAGTCAACTGACCCTGAATCCCGGAAGAATGTTATCCACTTCTTAGCCCTTGTCTGAGCTGGCCTTGGCAGGATCTTGAGATCTCTATGAGACTTAGGACTGATTATTCAGACAGGCAGTGTAGACAGGTGAGACCTCCCTTCAGCCTCTCTAAGCAGAAGGTGTGGCCAGAGGACACACCCCCACCAAGTCCCCCCACCTCCACAAAGCTCGCCCAGAATCCAACTCTCAGAGCCAAGACGGTCTTTAAAATCCTGCAAGTTCTATGCCAATTCTCTGCACAAAGGTCCTGGCAAGCAGCTGTCCAACTCCTACTTACATACCCCCAGGTGGGGAAAGCTCACTACCTCCATACAGCCAGCTCTGAGTATTGGAAGTTCTCCCTCTGGCCAAGCTGGAATCCTGCATCCTGCAGCTTCCTGCCCCTAACCCACCCTTATCCTGGGGCTTATCCTAACCACGGAGGGTGTATGAATAGCTGAGGTCTGTGCAGACCTCAGCATGGGGACTTTTTACCACCCCCCACCCCCCGTGATAGGCTGAATAATGGCCCCCTAAGATGTCTATGTTCTAATCTCTGGAACCTGTGAATGTTACCTTATATGGCAAAATGTGATTACATTAAGGATCTTGAGATGGGGAGATTATCCTCCATTATTCAGTGGGTCCTAAATGCAATCCCAAGTGTCCTTATAAGAGGGAAACGGAGGGAGATTTTGAGACAGAAGAAGAGAAGCCATGTGTCTGTGGATGTATAACCTGGAGTGATGCATCCACAAGCCAAGCAATACCAGCAGCCACCAGAAGCTGCAAGAGGCAAGAACGGTTTTTCCCATAGAGCCTCCGGAGGGAGTGTGGCCCTGCTGAACTTGATTTTGGCCCAGTGAAACCATTTTGGACTTCTGGTCTCCAGAACGATGAGAAAATACATTTCTGTTGTTTTAAGCTGCCAAGTATGTGGTAAATTGTTGTATCAGCCGTAGGACGCTAATACAAATGCCCATGTCAGTTTCTCCTGCAGGTTCTGTGAAGATGCTGAGTTAAAGAGGCTGAAGCTGACAAAAGAGGACGTGACTTGCCCAGGAATACACAGCCAGTTAGTACCTGAGGTGGAATAGCGTCCTGTTTTTCCCCCCACTTTTTAAGCTGCTGTGGGGCTTTTAGGACTCAGTCTTTGCCGCCAGGGAGATAACAATCTAGCAGTGGCACCAAGACAAACATGGCAGTCTCATTCGATGCCTTAATTCATTCACTCACTGGATGCTTTCCCTGAGCTGAGCACCCACGGTGTGTGTGCCAGGGAGCTACTCCCAGAAGATGGAAAGATATTCATGTTAATTAATAGTCATAGGCAGTCTCCAGAGGCAACAGGACCTGGAGCTTAAGAGCACCAGCTTTGCAGTCAGATGAGTCTGAATCCTGGATGTACTACTTGTTCGCTGTGTGATCTTGGACACGTCACCTAACCTCTCTGATCTTCCATCTCCTCGTTTGTAATACAGGAATAATAGAGTTAATTATTATAAAACCTCAGAGGGTTTTTCATGTAAAATACTAGCTTAGGGCCTGAAATAAAGTTAAAGCTTATGAAGTAACGAGACAAAGGAAGGGGGCTACAGGCATTGAGCATAGCTTAGGCAAAGGCATAGAAAAGTGAGAGGGCATGTAACATTCTGGAAACAATATAAAGCTCTCGTTGGGCATCTAGGACTGAGGGAGAAGGAGGTAGATATGCTGCCAGCAGAGACTTCACTCACCGAAGCCCAGGGAACGTGGAGCTTCAGGGAAGAGCTCAGAGCCCTGAGGAACTCTGAAGAGCCCATGGGCAGGGTCAGAGAGGAGGAGGAGGAGACCGCAGGGGCCTGAAAAGCATCAATCCTAGAGAAGGAGGAAACTAGGATTGAGGGTTTCCAGGAGAAGAAAGCAAGTAAGAAAGGATTGAGGTGTGCCCTCTCCATCAGGACATTGAGTCCCTGAAGAATGGGGTTAGGGGGACAGGGAGTGGGGAGGGAGTGCCTGTATGGCTTTCGCTCTCCACCCCTCCTCACCCTCCCAGCAGCTTTCCCAGACTCTGAGCACCTGAAATGAGGTAGAGAATAAATGAATACATGGGTGAAATCCCTAAGCCAGGTAAGTGATGAGGCCTCCCCGTGCCTCAATTTGCCATCTGTAAAGTGGAATGACCTCACACTATGGGTCCCTCTGAAGGAAAGTTGCCTGAGAGTCCCATCACTCACCCCCACCCCCAAGTTCCTTCTGGACCCCCACCCCCCACCCCAGCAGCCCAGAGAGGACAACGGAGTTGCCTGTGGCCACCAGGGCAGCAGGAGCTCAGCTAGAGCTGGAACCAGCCTCCCTTCTGCCTGCCAGCTGGGTCCCAAGCTCTGGAGTTTTCACAAAGCACCATGTGCCCATAGAAACTGATTTTGGGGGCTCAGGACCTCCTGATGGCTTCCCCACCAAGAGCCCTCTGACCTGGGCCAGTTGCTGAGGGCTCCCAGAGGCCCCTCACCTGTCCTCACTGTTACATGGCTGCCGGAAGCAGGGAAGCTGCAGCCCATGTACCACGCGGGCCTCGAACAGAAACTTGGGGGCCCAGAAGCCCAGAGCTCCAGTCACAAAGGCCAGGGCTGTCACTCCAAGGGTCGACCACACAAAACTCCGGCTGCAAGAGAAAGTGCCCTGGCTGAAGCCGGGAGAGGGCTGGGACTGCAGGGGCCTGTCTGCTCCCCTTCCCCCATCTCCTGGGCACTTAGCTTGCCTGGGCACTCAGGGGGGCTCCAGGCTCCAGACCCTCCCTGACATTCCCTAAGAAACCTGCACACCCCGCCTCTATACTTTTGCTCATGCTTTGCCTTCCTCCCTCTTCTTTGCAGGACCAATTCTCCCCATCCTAAAAGGCCCACCTCCAACATCACATTCCCCAGGAAGCTGCCCCTGCTGCCCCCACCTTCCTCTGAGTGCCCTCCACTGGTCCCATGGCTCTGTAACAAAGACAATTGGTTTCTGTCCGTGCCACACATTTCAGTAAGGCCTGGGAGTACAGTTGACTCCTGTCTGCCTCCTCAACCATGCCTGGAACAGAAGATGGATGCTCTCCCATGAGGCTCAGAGAGGTGAGTGATCAACTCCCAGCATCCTCGCAACCAACCCTGAGAAGCAGGCAAGTCTGGCGAATCATGTCCATTGAATGAACGAGGGAAGTGAGGCTCCAAGTCTCAGGTCACTCAGGGATAAGGCAGTGGCAGAGCCAAGGCTGGAGCTCATGCTGCCTTCTTCCCTCCCTCCTTCCCTCCCTCCCAGCCCATATTCTGTCACATCGCCAGGAGAAGGGGGCCTCCTTAGGAGAGAGAGACATCTCAGTTGGCAAGTGGGAGCTCAGAGGAGAAAGAGGGCTGTGAACATTGGACAGTCATGGAGGGCTCCCTGGAGGCAGAGAGGGCGGTCAGTGATGCTGGGGCAAACAGTGGGGTTTTCAGTGACAAGCAGGGAAGAGCAGGGACACTCACTTTCTCCCCAGGTATCTGACGTCCTCACTCCAGCTGCTTCTCAGGCCCCCCATGGCCAACTCCCCCTGCTTCTCAGCAGCTCCCCGGGGCGGGTCTGGAACCAGCACGATAAGCAGGACCAAAGCCACGGCTTCCAGGCAGGGCATTATCTGGGAACAAGAGGGCCCCAGAAGCTCAGGGTCACATGCTCCTGCCACCCAGGAGATCCTGGGGGTGACTGAACTCTGTGGTCCAGGCACTTGGGGCTCTCTGTGCCCTGGGGGGGTGAGGGAGGGCAGCTCATCTCCTGGGCACTGGTTATACAGAGCCTGACATACCAGTTTCTCACCCATGAGAGTACAGCCTGTCTGGGGAGTGGGGTCCCCTGAGGAATTGATTTAATATGTATCTGTCCAGTACAGACACTACTCTACTGGATCAGTGAGGCTCCCATAGCTGAGAACCGAGCCCTGATACATGGGCCCTGAGTACTGAGGACTCACTGCCCCTTTTTCCAGCCCATGCCTCCATCTGCCATGCCGGTCTTGCCCATCCCTTGTCTCATTCATCCTCAGGATTCCATAAGGCAGCATGTACTCCCCCATTTTACAGCTAGGCAAGGTGAGTCTCCTAACAGGGAGGTGACTGGCTTCAGGTCACACAGCTAGCAAACCGAGCAGTCAGGATTTGAACCCAGGGCCACGACTTCCACAGTCCATGTTCTGGATGCGGTCCCACATGGCTGAAGCTGCCGACCTCTGAGCACCCCCCATGGCATTGGTTACCGTGCCAAGTGGCTAAGGCCACCGGAGGCTGGAAAGTCCCCACCGGCCCAGGGGAAAGCAGAGGGAAGAAAAGGAAGCAGGACTCACTCGGAGGGCCCAACGCCAGTTCCCAGTCAGCTCCTTCACAGCCGACCCCAGCACGTAGCCCAGACCACTGCAACAGAAGGGCAAGGGGAGTGGGCAGTGAAAGCAGGGTGGTGGGCCCAAGGACCCCAGGCCAGCCTGAGCCAGGATGCCCCCAGCCCAGGGACTTGGCTCTCTGCAGCTCATACCTCTGTCACTGGGAAAACTGAGCCACGTGAGGCCCAGATGTCCACTGCCCTTGGTCAAGTCACCGGTAACCTCTGGCTCCTGGCCCATCCCCAGCCCCACTGTCTCTATTTATGAGGACCACCCCCCCCTCCGCCCAAGGCTCAGCCCTGCCTGAGTCAGGTGATTTCAGGATACCTGGGTCAGAGTTCAAGGCTCTAACTACAAGTCCCACTGTGTCCTACCCTGCTGTAGGGTACACTGCCCAGCCCTAATACACTTCCCTGCTTCACTTCCCAGAGCTGCAGGCCACGTGGAAGGTCAGAAGGCAGCAGCCCCTGCCCTGTGACTCCAGGAGCAATGCATGGGGTCTATTTCCTACTCGCATGGAGGGAGCATCTTTATTTTCTTTAATCCTCACCACAGCCCATCAGTGTTATTGGCCCCATTTACAGATGAGGAAACTGAGGCTATGAGAGGGAGAGTGACCCAGTAAGGAAGGGGTAGAGTTGGGGTCCATATCCTCCTGGGTTTGATGTCTCCCCCCCACCCCAGCCCAGCCCAGCCACTGTTCTGACTCCTTTGGGCCTCAGTTTACCCCCTGGGGAAGTAGATCCAGGGTGATACCAACCTTCCAACAGGAATAAAGATGTAGAAGATGGCCAACACTCGGGTCCGCTGGTCTTTCACGAAGAGGTCGCCCAGGATGGTGGGTGCGATGGTGGAGTAGCTGGCGGTGCCAGTGCCCACGACTCCCCGGGACAGGAAGAAGAGCCAGGAATACTGGGCAAACAGGCACAAGGACCGGGTGAGTTCCCGAAATCACGCACAGGCCGGGGACTCAAGGATTTGTCAGAGGGGCCCAAGGCACCTGATGACACTTGTCCCCAGGAGAGGAAGAGGGGACCTAGCTACAGGTACTTTGCTATCCTTCCAACCCAGGTTCCCCAAATCACACGGGTGCCCCCTGCTGGCGCCTGCAGTGGCCGCCTGATCCCCAAGCCGAGAGAGGCCCTTTTCCTAGGCATCGCTTTTATTCACCAGGTCAGTTCCCCTCACAGTAGCTGTTACCCCATCCCACCCCCACCCCCAGCACAATCAGCGGAAATGAAGCCACTGGCAGCAGCGGGAGGTGAAAGAGAGGAAGGCTTCTGTTAAGAAAGCCTAACGGGAGTCTCTCAGCCCTGGAAGGCAATGCCCCGCCCCCGGAGCATGGGATGGAGCAGAAGCAGCCCCCACCCCAGCTCTGAAGGGACTGGGTCCAAAGAGGAAGCCGGTGGGGGGAGGTCCCAGGGGCCTGTTCAGGGATAAGAGCACCTACCTGGGGGGAGATGAAGGAGCTGGAGAGGCCTGCTCCTGACCAGAGCAGGATCCCAAAGCTCAGCGTGGCTTTGCGGCTGTGTCGGTCGCCCAGGTAGCCAAACACGGGTGCAGACAGCAGCAGGCAGCCGATGAAGACTGGAGGAGACATGCAAGGGGGAAGTGTGCATCTCCCCACAATGGCAGGTGGGCAGATGGGCCCAGCAGGCCCACAGAGGGGCACCTTGGCAGTGGGTCAAGGCCCAGAGGAGGAAAAAATATGGGGAAGCCCCAGCCCCTCCTTGCACAGAGCCCATCGCCCAGAGTCTGGGGGCTGGGCCCGGGCTCAAATACCAGCTCTGCTACTTTCTCACTGGACTGCCTCGGCTTCCTAACTCCACCCCACCCCCAGGCTGTGTAAAGGTCAGATAGCAGGGAACGTGGAGCCCGGCGTGGAGCTGCCAGTGTTCAGTGCACACCGTACCCTATCTTCACGAGAACGCCTGCCCTCTTTGAGCCTGACGCTGGGACTGGTCTGCTTTTGCTGAGGTTGGGGGATGGCAGGAGGTATGGGAGCCGCCCTGGGCCTGCTCTGCGCAGAGGGGCACAGTTTAGAACGAAAACAGGGATTCCTGGAGGCTTGAAAAGCGTTCGTTTTCCTAAGTAGGTAAAACACTCCCCCGACACTGTCAGTTGTAGGTGTACCATTTAAAAAAGTAAACTCTTAGGCAGTGACGACCGGATTCATGATTATGTTTGCTTTTCTGTGAAGACAAAGCAACTTGCCACGCTTTTGCATGACTACCACAGGGGTAGGTACCCTCACTGTTTCTGTTCCTTAAATAAATCTCCTTATCTCCAGGAAGAGGCTGTGTCAGCTGCTCCGAGTCTGCAGGTGACCAAGGGAAGATCTGGACCCTTCCCACCATGTCCCACCATCCAAGGGCTTTAGGTTTTGGAGCGCCCCGCCCACTGCCTGGGTCTCCATTCGTGGAGCACAGCTGATTGACATTTCCTGAGCTCAGTGACTGGCCAATTCATCCCAGCTCAGGTTCCAGCCCCTCCCACTCCTCTAGTATAGGGTTGAGCCACATGCAATTGAGGAAATGAGGCCAGTTTTGACCTACAAAAATGACAATTTAATATGGTTCGACCTAGTACTCCACAGAGAATGGTCTTTGGTGTCAATAGCATTTATAATTGTAATAGCTACTGCCACAATAGGCCTCCAAAAAGGCTGTATCGATTTACACTTGCATAGAAGCATATGCCAGTACCCTTGTGACACTTGAGAGGATCGATCACTTTATTTTTGTTCATCCAATGGTTGATGAAAAACAAATGGCATCTCGCTCATGTTTTAATCTGCATCGTCCTATTCCCAGGGAAACTGAACATCCTCTGCCCATTTTTCTATTGGGCCCTTTGTTATGTGGAAATAATTTCTCCCAGTCTTTTATCTTTCTTTTAAGAATTTAAAATGTACGTTCTGAGACTAAACTACCTACCTGGGCTCACATCCTGACTCCATCAGCTTCCTGACTGTGACTGTGGGGAGGGGGGGGCAAATTCCTTAATTCGCCAGTTCTCCTTTCATCAACTATACAATGAGATACCAACAGTACTTGCCTCATAAGATTAAATAAAATAAAGCATATGAAAAGCAGTGACTCGTAAATGCCTAATAAATGTTACCTATTATTATTACTAATTGCATTTACAGTTTCAATCACCATCATGGAAGAGTTTTGCCTTGATGTAGTCAAGTTTATAATCTTCCTCTAGGGAGGTTGTTTCGTGTCTTGTTAATGCACACCTTTTTAACCCAAAGCTTATAAAAATATTTCCCCAACCCTTCCAATATTTTTATGAGATTACAGGACATAAACACCTTAAACCTGCAGACGTCCTGGTACGGAGAGACCTGCCCTCCAGGGGAAGGCAGACATTCCTTCCTTCCTTCCTAGCATCTCCAATTCAAATTATTTCTGTGACGAGGTGGGAGTAATTAAGGCGCATGGAGCTGAGAGAAGGACTCTAAAGGCATCTGGATTTGAATCCCAGCTCTGTCGCTCATCAGCTGTGTGACTTTCAGCAAGCCCCATAGCCGGTCTGAGCCTCAGGTTCGGCATTCTTAAAATGGGCATAATAATAATAATAATAATAATAATACCTGACTCGTGGGATTGTCGTGAAGATTAAATGAGTTAATATTATAAAGCACTTAGCCTGGCATGTGATAAGGACCACATCAGTGTTAGTTTTAAATGTTATTATTAATCAATTAACTAACACCAGAAGCCTCTCTCCCATTGGGGTGGAGGGTGGGGTCCTAACCACTGCTTCCTCCCCACCCATCCTTTTTCTCATTTTTATAGCTTGACCAAGCCCTCTCTTAGTCCTCAGTTTCCTCCATTCTGCAGCCCTGTGGACGGACAGTAGGGTGGGTCCTTGGGCCATTGCATTGTGGCTCAGGAAGGTGAAAAGACTCACCTGAGGTCATCAGACCTTCAGCTCCACTGCCCTTCCCACACAACTTTTGGGCTGCTTTTTCAGAGATGACCCTTCCCTTCACCCACTCCCAAAATCACACACTCCCACACACATCCCCACAACACACTCACACATACACATATACATGTTCAAATTCTACCCTCACCCTCCCCACCACCCTATCCCGCCTCCCTCTCCCGTACATGAAGCAGGGCTTGGTTCACAACATCCAGGACTCACCTTTCCTTGGCCTATAGCTTAGTAATAGATCATCGCCCTGCCAGCTTGAGTTCGGAATGTCCCCTCCCACCCAGTTCTCTGTTTCAAAAAATTACCCTGAAACTTATGATCAATACCCTTAGGCTTATTGATCACAAGATCAATAGTCTAGCATTCTTTCCAGGCTACTCCCATCATTGTTCCTGGGTTGCTGATGCCACCAGAGAGCCACGTTGCCAGAGGGAAGGCTCCGTGCAGACCCCCGGAAACTTTACGTACCTTTAGAGAAACGCCCAGATTTTCACAGGTCTGAGAACGTGAAGGCAGTTTTTGGAGGCATTCACCCGCTGCCTTCGCAGACCACCAGTGCTCTGATAATAAACACTTATTCGATGACCCAACAACTCCTGTGTCGGTCCAGCGGCTGAGCGGCGCAGGTAGCACAAGCCCCGGGCTCTGGTTTCATACACACAAACTCCTCTGTCCATCGCATCTCACTAACCAGGAGCCTTGTAGTAATAACCAGGTTCACCCAGGGAAGGAAAATATTGACTCCACTACCATTATCTGTTTTATCTAGAAGGTTGTGGGCATTGGATGGAGATGGTTTCACGTTGGCTACAGTTAGGACTGGAAGATCAGCCCCAGCGTCGGCCTCAGCCCGGAGAGGACCAAGTGGGAGACCCATGGTCTAAAAGTAGGGCTCTGCTAACTCTTTAGCTTGATGCTTCTTAAAGAAGTTTACAGAACTATGCACCCCTTCATGCATTTTCAGATGACACTTTTATCATAAATTTAAATAGTCACAAAGAATGTGATTGCTCTTGGGGCTGCAGATGGAGTTTATTCAGCTTACGGGAAAGGCCCGCCACAGAGTCTAATAAGCAAATCCAGTCCTTATTGGCCAAATCTATCGGACAAATCAGACTGGTTGTCTTTAAGAAAGACATTAAAATGTTGGGTTTTTTATTCATGGAAATAAATGTGCTGACACCCATTCTAAATCGTAGATACATAGCAGACTGTCACCCCCCGCCCCCCACCCCCAGGGGACAGATAAGGCTTGGCGCTTTGCCATGGGTTTGTGGCCTGGAAACAAACATCCCCACTGGATTTCTACTGACACTCTTGTCTGCTCTGCTCCCAGGGAGTCCCCAGCTAAAGCCACGCATCCACAAGGGGTCCCTCTGTCTGGCACCCTGGAGGTTTTTACACCACAGAGCAGTGTACCATAGTAAAACTCAGTATAGGGGAGAGGTGTACTTTCCTGCTTAAAATGGTAGATGCGTGATTATTAAAAGGGAGGTAAGAAAGGAGAACTAGAGGCCTGTTCTCAGGCAGATCCATTTTAGGAAAGAAACACACTGGCTTGAGGCTCTCTCAAATGGGTTCTCTCAAAGCTCTGCTCATATAACTCCTGGAAAGTTTTTATGTCTCCGCTGGGGTCCCCATACCCCCAGTTCGAGGGCCTTGTTCTAAAGTGTTGAGATAGTAGACTGTTAGGAAGAGGTACCACACATGTGCTAGATACTGGCCGGGTGTGTGCTCACACGTGTATCCTGTATTGTGGTAGTGTGTGCACACATATGGGTGTGCATGTATGTGCATGTGTGTCACCATCCAGGTACCCATGGGGGAAAATTTCGTGCCTCATGACCCCCTTGTAATAGGACATGTGACTGCTCCCCACTGCTGGACTTTAGGCCCGTGTGGGCCCAGACCCCGCCTGATCCCATGTTGGGGGGCAGGTATCTCTGTCTGTCTGTGTCCTGGCAGTCAGATTTTTCAAGTCCACAAGAAGAAAGCCGGCATCAGGATTTCTCAACCCCATCCAATTTCTGGTACCCAGCTGAGCTGAACAAACGTGAAGGGGGTGAGGGACCAACTCCACAGCCGTGATCAGAAGCTTAGGAGCCCTTTCCAGCCCCAGCTCCTTCTGCTCTGTCCGCAGCACGCACACTCAAACCGGAAGGGGCTGTCCAAACCCGAGGTCTCAGCCCATGTCATCTCCTTCTCCTACCCAGACTGTCCCTCACACCCACCGCCACCATCCTCAGTGCCCTTTCCTCTGCCAGGGGACTTAGTGGGGCTCAGCCTGGCCCCCATTGCCCAGCACTAAAGCTCATCACAGAACAGGATCCACCAAAAGACCCCACACCAGCATGAGCTCAGGGCCCCAGTTCCAGGACTGGGACTTGCTCCTTACCTGTCTGAAGCAAACCAGCATGGCTGTCACTGATCTGAAAAAACTTCTGTACATCCAGCAGCACTCCTGTGGACAGACAGACAGCACTCAGGAAATGGGAAGTAGCTCACTGTAAAGGCAACTACCCCCTCATTTGGGACTGGGCCACAGCTGAAGAGCACAGCACGGGGCGTGGCTCCCGGGCCCACTGTTCTCTCCCCCGCTCCCCCACACATATACAATCTCTCTCTCTCTCCCCTTCTCTGAGGGCAGCAGGCACGCAGAGAAACACTCATGAAACTCACGCAGAAACACCCCCCCCAAAAGCACCGACTTAGATACACACATTCACACACAGCGTGCACTCCCAGGCAGACATCGTCATGTGCATGCACACACACACACACACACACACACACACACACACACACACGCAGATCCACGTACAAACAGACAGACAGGAATGCCTAGAGAAATATACTCGCAGAGGCACAGATACATATGAATACACACAGGAGACTGCATTCACAGGGGTGTAAGCCCAGTCTCATACACCCGGATAGACACACACACATATACACTGAGATATACACATAAAGACACACCAACAGGCAGGCACGCGTATGCTTATGTTCGGGGCTGCCCTTCACATCATAATCAAAGTGACTGGCAGCTTCCTGTGGCTGCACAGAGCACAGCCATTCACTTAGACTACAGAGCCCTGGGATTCTGCAACACAGCATCTTTGCTCATGTGCAAACTCCAGATATTCACAGACATGCATGAGCATGCACATGCAAAGGCATATGTGCCCTGGCATGCACATGTGCACACACGAGCATGTTCTTCCTGAGGCGTGAGCATGCAGACATGAGAGTGCACATGAGAGCTTCGGAGACAGGTCCCACATAGTTCTGACCTTCGTCCCACCCCCCTGAGAGTGGCAGGCTCTTGTTCCTCACCAGCTAGGTCTCTGAAGCCCCTCCCAGATCTTGCGAGGCCATAAGCAAGGTGCAGTGGGCACTCAACCTAATGCAGAGAGAGGAAGCAGGCCCCCAGACACCAGGCTCTGTTCCCTGAGATTCCTTCAGCCCCTTGGTGTATTTCAGAAGAGTTAATCAGGGTCTGACACACTTGCTTATCTGAGCTATGCGGTTCTGGCCCCATCATTATTAAAAAGAACCATCATCATTGTCACTGAATTATGAGATAGCTGAGAGCCAGGCCCTGAGCTGGACATTAGCAGCTATTTCCCTAAGAAGTGGGGTCTATCATTGTCCCCATTATAAAGATGAGAAAACAGAGGCTCCAGCCAGCCACAGTTGTACAGCTAGCAATGGGAACTGGGACTACAATCCCAGCCAGAGGGAGCCAGCTCTCCCACCCAGTGTCACAGAGGGGAGCAGAAGCCCCCTGGGGCCCTGCAGAAACGCCCACACGGTAGGGAAGAAAGTCCCCTATCCACACCTCCAAGACTTGCCAGCAGGTGAGGAAAAATCAAAGAATAAGTGAAACAAAGTAAGAGATTTTTGTTTCGATGTTTATTTTGGGCCCAACTGCCACAGCATCCAGGCACACCAACTTATATGTCTTTCCTTCCCTTTTAACATGTTTCAATTACACAAATAAGACATATTCATTGGGGAGAAAACTAGACAAGCAGATAAGCAAAGTAAATAGCTAAACAAAAATTCTCTCTAATCACACTCATCGTCCATGTTTAGGAATGGGGACTCACCCCCTTGTTAGGTCTGTTCCTGGGCTCCTCCCAGCCTGAGGTGCTCCAGGGGCTTGGGCCCTGCCTCGTTTTCTACCTTGAAGCTGTCACTCTGGCCTCCCAAAGAGCTGCTTCCCATGGCAGAATTCTAGTTGCCAGGAGACTTGCCTGTGTTCTCAGCTTGGTTTCACTTCTCTAGGCCCCCTCCATCCCAATAACAGCCTTGCTTCTCACACAGCCAGAAGAAGTCCCAACAGGGAAGGGGCCTCAGGCAGCAGGGTCTGACAGCCCAGCCAAAGTGGAGGTGAGAACAGGCACCCCCGGCCTGTGGGGCTCAAAGAGCTCTGTCCCCATGACTGTCTGCTTCCTGCCATCCCTTTTTCTTCGTGCCCACGTCCCACACTCCAGCTCAGGCCCCCTGAGCTTTGGCCTAATCCATTGCACCAGCCTCTAACTGATCTCGCTGTTTTGCTTTACCTCCATCAGGGCCTCCAATCTGATTATAGTTCCCCAACTTAAAAACACTTTCCATGGCTCGGCATGGCTTCAGCAGAACGTCCAAGCTCCTAGCCTGACACCCAAGAAGCCCACAATCTGGCCCCAAACCCCCTTTGAGAATGATTTTCTGCTTTCTCCCGCCTCCCCATACTGGATTAGAGCATGCACTTTCACCCCACGTGCCCTGGCTCATGCTGACCCCTCTCTCTGAATGCCCTCGCCTCACCCCCATTCCCCACCTTGCCAATGTTCTCAGCCTTCAAGATCCAAACCAAATACCCCCTCTTCTGTGCATTCTACCAGATCCCTCAGTCATTGGTCCTGGGGCTGCTCAGCGGATGTTCACCCCACCCTATCCTGTATTAGAGCGTCTCGTACATGTGTTCTGTGTCCCTCTGAGCTCCTCAAAGGTAGACACTGAGGCTGGGCCGTCTGCAACCTCTGAGTCCCACTCATTCCACAGCTGCTCTCTGGTGTGCCAAGCTGGTAGCTGATGATTCAATGTCCTGGCCTCAGGGACGCCCAGCAGCTACAGGTGCCCCCTCTGAACTCCCCAGGCCAGTTGGTGCCTCCCTCATCTGGCTGCATTTCATTGCCTTCGGAGTCTTACTAATGAGCTTCTCCCTTTGACTAATGGTCACTCCCAAGTTCAGGAGCTCCAAGACTGACATCCCCTCCTCTGGGTTCCCAAGGCCCCCCCAGAGGGTACTGCCTATATTCAGGGCTCAGTCGATCTTGAATGAATCAGTGATAACGAGAGAAAAGAAGGTTGAATCTTGAATGAATGAATGAATGATGAATGAATGAATGAGTGAGTGACAAGAAGACAGAGGAGGTTGAGCCCTGGGGCCTACAGGAAGGAAGGAAGAATGTGCAAGGTTTGCACGCAGCCTGCAGTCCCAGAAACACCGAGCAAGCTGCTTCTTGCTTGGGAGCTGGGCCAGGCTGCCCTGTCCTCCACAAGCTCACTCCTGGGTCCCACCCTGAAACCCCAGGCCTGTGCCTGAAGGCCCAGTCCTCCCTGCTGTCCGCACACCCACCCAGCATAGCACTCCCACACCTGTGTGCACACTCTTATTTTGGGGCTGGACTGGGAACCAGATTGCCCCTCCCGCATTCAGGCACGAGGACATCAGGGATATGCTCCACAAGCAGAAAGAGAGCTGGTCGGGAGGCCCCCATGGCTACACAGTGCTGGCTGGCGGCCTGGCAGCCGGTGGGTGGACGGGCCGGGGCTGCCTGATGCCTGCCCCTTCCTCACCTGCGATGATGAACCAGTTCATGTAGTTCAGGAGGTTGGTGTAGCAGAGCACTGCGGCAGCCACGTACGCTCTCCAGCGGGGCAGGCTCCAGGGGGCGGGCATGGTGGGAGGGGGGCACTGACCTGAGCCCGAGTTCCCAGAGTGCCCACCTGACCCCAGGGGCCAGCCCTGAGGCCCCTCTGGTGCAGGGTCCCGGCTCTCCGCAGACATGCCCCCGACCTTGTCAGCCTGCAGCTCCCGTCTGGGAGGGGTATGGCAGCGAAGACCCAGCAGCTCTGCACCCAGTTACTTCCTGTGGGCTCCTAGCCTCCCAACCTCAAAGCAGTTGCCCTAACTGATGAGCATCTTATCACAGGTTCCTGTGCCCACCGCAGACTCACTGGTGAGATTTCACCATCCCCAGCCTCCAAGGCCTGCCAGAGGGGAAGAGGGCTCCTGCCCCCTCAACCCGGGGTGACTGGACACTATGAGCCCCTTGATCTAGCCTGCGACTGCGGTGGTTTCTGTGAGCAAGAGAAGCTTCTCAGGATAGGAAATGAGATGAGTCCCCCAGAGTCCTGCTTACTGTGAGAGGATCTGGCTGTCCACACGAGAGGGACTTGAACCCAGGTCAAATCAGGAAGGTTGGGTGTTGGCCAGAAGAGCAGCATTGGCCAGAGCAGGACTGGACTGGAAGTGAAGGCGACACCTGCTCCTGTCTAATACCCCCTGTGGAGAAACAAAGATGGCAGAGAGGCTGCCTACAGGAAGACAGCCTCTGGGCAAAACTCATCAGTGGATTAAAAAAATCTAAGGGAAAATTTCTGATGAGGGGCAAGATATTGGCATCGTCTTGAAGTGTCTCTTTACAGATTGCTTATTAATAGCAAGGGAGGGGAAGGGTAACTATACAGAAGAAGAATCAGGCAACATCTTGACCAAAGGATTAAAATAACATCATCAACGAGGGGCGGTGGGCATTGTGTGTCTCCACAGGAGGCCATGAGCAGGATACAACATTGCCTGGCAGGACTCCCACCAGGCATGCATGACCCAAATCTAACCATGACGAAACATCAAACAAACCCAAATTGAGGGACACGACTTTCTAAACAGACTTTATTTTTTAGAGCGGTTTTAGGTTCACAGCAAAATTGAGCAGAAGTTCGGAGATTTCCCATATGCCTCCTGACCCAACATGCACAGCTTCCCTCTCTGTCAACATGCCCCACCAGAGAGGGACATGTGTTACAACTGATGAACTTATATGGACACACCATTACCACACAAAGTCCATAGTTTACATTAGGGTTCACACTTGGTTTTGTAAATTCTACAGGTTTGGACAAATGTATGACGTTTATTCACCTTTGCAATACTATACAGAGTAGTTTCACTGCCCTAAAAATCCTCCGTGTTCAGCCTACTCGTCCCTCCCTCCCCCTCCCCCTGATCTTTTTACTGTCTCCATAGTTTTGCCTTTTCTAAAACATCATATAGTTGGAATCCGATAGTATGTAACCCTTTCAGATTGGTTTCTTTCACTTATCATATACATTTCAGTTTCTCCATGTCTTTTCATGGCTTGATAGCTCATTTCTTTTTAGCACGGAATAATATTCCATTGTTTAGATGTATCACAGTTTATTTATCCATTCACGGATAGAAGGGCAGCTTGTTTGCTTGCAAGTTTGGGCGATTATAAATAAAGCTGCTATAAACATCCGTGTGCAGGTCTTTACATAAGTTTTCAGCTCCTTTGAGTAAATACCAAGGAATGTAATGGCTAGACTAGATGGTAAGAGTGTGGAACACTGTTTTTTTAAAGGAACTGTATTATTCAAAAAATTCAAATTAATAAAAGACTAAGAAAGATTGAGGTATTGTGTCAGATTAAAGGAGGTGAAAGAGATGTGATAATTAAGTGCAACATGAGATCCTAGACTTGACCCTATACTGGAAGAGGAAATGCATATTATTGGATCAATTGATAAAATTGGAATGCAGACAGTAGATTAAGAAGAAATAGATCAGTGTCAAGTTTATTGAAGTTTGATAGCTATACCATGGTTATGTAGTGAAATCCTTATACTGAAATATTTAGGGATAAAGGGCCATCATGGATGCAACTTACTCTTGAATAGTTCTGGAAAAAAATAACACCTAGATATAGTAAGAAAGCACATCGGGCAAAATGTTAATAATAGAGAGATTTGGGTAAAAATGATGCAGGTTTCTTTGTACTATTATTATTTTTCTGTAAGTTGGAAATTATTTCTAATTAAGATAAAGCACAAAATAACAAACAATACAATTAAAGATGAGCAACGGACTTGAATGGGTAATTCTCCAAAGAAGATATAAAAATGGACAATGTGCATATGAAAATATGCTCCATATCACTAGTCACTAAGGAAAAGCCAATCAAAACCACAGTGAGATATCACTTTATACCCACTATGATGGCTAGAATAAAAATTAACAAAAAACAGAAAATAACAAATGTTGGTAAGGATGTGGAGAAATTGGAGCCCTCATACATTGCTGGTAGGAATGTAAAATAGTTCCGCCACTGTGGAAAATGAGACTGAGGTCTCTCATAGGTCAAACACAGAATTATCATATGACCCAGCAATTCTACTCCTAGGTATATACCCAAAAGAATTGAAAACAGGGACTCAAACAAATACATGTACATGAATTTTCATAACAGCACTATCCACAACAGCCAAAAGGTAGAAACAACTTATATACCCATCAACTGATAAATAAATAAACAAAATGTGGTGTATACATGTGATGGAATATCATCCAGCCATAAAAAGGAAGGAGGTCCTGATTCATGCTACAGCGTGGCTGACCCTTAAAAACATGCTGAGTTAAAGAAACTAGACACAAAAGGTCACATATTTTATGATTCCATTTATATGAAACATCCCAAATAGTTAAGTCCGTAGAAAAGAAAGCAGACGAGTGATTTGCAAGAGAGAGGAAGAGGAGATGCGATGCTCAGTGGTCTCCTTTGGGAGTGATAAAAATGTTTTGGAACTAGACAGAGGTGATGATTGCACAAGATTGTGACTCTACTAAATTGCATGCTTTAAAATGTTTACAATTGTATGTGAATTTCACCTCAATTTTTTAAAAACATTAAAGCAAACAACCAGTCTGGCGAAATAACAAGAATGTGAACTTTGCCATCTGACAGGCCTGGGTTCAAACTCTGGTTTTGCGTCTTGCTAGTTGTGTGCTTTGGGCAAGTCCCCAACCTCTCTGGGCCTCAGTGCCCTCATGTGTGACGGAGGGAAGAATATGTGCTTCAGGGGATAATTGTGAGGGGGAACTAAGTGAGTGCTGTGACATTCCCAGCATAGAGCCTGGAAACACTCAATGAGTGCTGACTGTTATTATTGTTGTGATGACGATGGTGGTGATTGGCCCTTGGCCTCTGCCATGCAGTTCAACTAGATACGCCCTGTGGACGGTCTCGGTGAAGCAAAGGGAAGTTCAAAATCAGGCCCTCCAACGTGAGCACATGCTGGCAGTCACGGCTAAGATCCTGTGTGCTGGAGCTGGACTCACCACTCCCACGTCATCTGATCGTAGGCAAATCAACCTCTCTGTGCCTCAGTTTCCTAATTTATAAAATGGGAGTGATAATAGTACATACCTCATAGGGCTGTTGTGGTTAAATAAGATGATGTTTGAAAAATGCCTAGATCCTTGCCTGGTATTGAGGAAGTGCTATGGGCTTGTTAGATAAAATGGGGTTTTCCGTGGCACATATACGTGCGACTTTGGTCTCAGCCCTGCCCTCAGAGCTGAGGAGTGCCAGGCAGAGTTACATACTGAAGTATGAATGTATTAATATGAACCCAAGCGCACACACATACACACACGCACACTCATATTCATGCAAACTACACAAGAGCGTTGCAACTTGTGAGCACCAAGGTAGAGCGCGCTTCCACCTGGGGGCTACTGCCCTAGACAGGGCTTGTCACAGTCACTCCTTTCCAGGGTCCAGCCCTCACCATGCCAGGCCGGAATGCCGCCCCGCCTCAGCTTTCAGATCCAGGCAGAGACAAGCGAGCAGCTCATGGGGTTAGAATCCTCAGGATTTGTCACATCCGGCAGGCTGGGAGTTGGCCAGGGGGCAGCATCAGAATACAACTAACTGGGCCAGCCGGTGGCTCAGGCATTTGGAGCTCCGTGCTCCTAATGCCAAAGGCTGCCGGTCCAATTCCCACATGGGCCAGTGGGCTCTCAACCACAAGGTTGCCGGTTCGACTCCCGCAAGGGATGGTGGGCAACGCCTCCTGCAACTAGCAACGGCAACTGGACCTGGAGCTGAGCTGCGCCCTCCACAACAGAGATTGAAAGGACAACAAATTGACTTGGAAAAAAGTCCTGGAAGTACACACTGTTCCCCCAATAAAGTCCTGTTCCCCTTCCTCATTAAAATCTTAAAAGAAGAAGAAGAAGAAAAAGAAGAAGGAGGAGGAGGAGGAGGAGGAGGAGGAGGAGGAGGAGGAGGAGGAGGAGGAGGAGGAGAAGAAGAAGAAGAAGAAGAAGAAGAAGAAGAAGAAGAAGAAGAAGAAGAAGAAGAAGAAGAAGAAGAAGAAGAAGAAGAAGAAGAAGAAGAAGAAGAAGACTACAACCAACTGCCCTGGACTCCTTGGCTTACAAGCGTGGACTCCCACTAAGGACCTAGGATTTGACCCCCAGAGAGGTTCTAGATGAAGAGGCTTTGCCCAGAGGCATCTTGGGAGTAAAGCTGAACAACATCAAGTCCCAGGAGCAGGCCAGCAGGGGGCGACACGGAGTCATGGATGATCAGGTAGGAAAGCCTAGGTTCCAGTACGGTGAGGACACTTTCCCTCTCTGGACCTCAGCTTCCCTCTTTGAACATTGATGGTCATGGTGCTGGAGGAATTGGATGGTCCTAGAAGGTGCACTCTGTTTCGCAGTGTGTGTATGTCTGTCTCTCAGCTCAGCTGCAGGCTCCTGTGAGGGACCCAGGAAGTAGATGCTATTCATTTCTTCAGGCGTTAACTAGGCAGATGCTGCTGCCTTCTGACCTTCCACATGGGAGCCAGGACCCAAGAGTCCTGCTTTTCAAAGAACAGAAAAATTTCCATATGGACATTGACAGGATACAGTTTGTGAGGAAGAAAAGCATGGACTGGTGAAGACAACTTTGTGCATGATCTGGAGTCCCCAGTTACCGAGGACACAGGAAGGGGATGGGTCACCCCCATGCTGGCTGCAAATCCTTCACCATGGGTGGCAGCCCCTTCCCAGCCACAGCAAGAAACACGATGTCTGACACTGCAGAGTTTGTGTTTTTTGCAAGATGCGGTGTGATATGTTGGAAATCATTTTCCCTTACAGTAGATGTGCACTTCTGGACATATACCCAAAATAATTGAAACAAGAGGCTCAAGCAAATACTTGTACACCCATAATCATGGCAGCACCACCCACAATAGCCAAAAGGTGGAAACAACCCTAATGTCTATCACTGAATGAATGGATAAGCAAAACATGGTATATATGCACAATAGAATATTCTGTCTTAAAAAGGAAGGGGATTCTGACATGTACTACAACATGAATGAACCCTGAGGACATTAAGCTAAGTGAAATAAGCAAGACACAAAAGGGTTGTGTGATTCCACTTATGTGAGGTCCGTAGAGTAGGCAGATTCATAGAGACCAAAAGCAAAAAGGTGGCTGTAGGCAATGGGGAGTTGATGTTTAATGAGTATGTAGTTTCATTTGGGAAAGATAAGAAAGTTCTGGAGATGGAAAGTGGGGATGGTTGCACAAGGTGAACGTACTTTTGCCACTGAATTGTACCCTTAAAAATGGTTAAAATGGTAAATTTTGTTATGTATATTTTACTACAATTAAAAAGAGTAAATGTGGTGATCCTACTATCAAAAAAGGGGCAACTTTCTAGATTCCAGGTTGCAGGGATTGGGCAAATAAATAATGGTACCTCTACAATGGCCAGACCACCTCTTACGTAATGTTGGTCTATGTTGATCTGAAATGTGTTCAGGATATGACAGCGAAGTGCAAATAAGAGTGTACAAAAGCTATCTGTCCAGTGTGACCCCTTTAATGTAAAATTAACAAAAATAAATACAAGAAAATCTGATGGGTTTGCCCATCATAATTCACTTGGCTGTTTGCCCCCATAAACTCTAATACAGAAGTTCATTTGAGATTATTTTTAGTGGAGGCCCTTCCAGAGGGGTTCCCATTAGAATTTAAATGTGTGTGTGTGTATGTGTTAACAAAAGAAAATTTCAGCCTCATAGAATAAGAGGTGACAAGAAATCACACAGGAAGTCTTCTTTTATAGGATAGATCAGTAAGGATGCTTGTGGCTGCAAGCTACCGCAGACCCAACAGCAGCTAAACAAGGACATTAATTATTTCACACGAGAAGAAGTTGGGAAGTAGGATATTTCAGGGTTGGTTAACTTGGTGGCACCATGACATCACAGACTCCAGGGTTTTCCATCTTTCCTTTCTGAAATCTTTATAGTGTTGGTCTTTGATTACTTATCATTATGGCATAACAAATGCCCCCCAAAATTTATGGCTTTCAACAACAGTCATTTGTTACCTCTCGCGGTTTCAGTGGGTCAGGAATTTGTGAGCAGCTTATTGAATGTTTCTAGCTTAGAGTCTCTCATGGGGCTGCAGTGAGATGTCAGCTGGGGCTGCTGTTATCTCTGGGCTTGATTGAGGCTGGAAGTTCTATTTCTAAGGTGGCTCACTCCAATAGCTGGCAAATTGGTGCTGACGGTTTGTTCCTCTCCACAGGACGACTTGAGTGTCCTCACAGTGTGGCATGTGTCCTTAAGTGTCCTTAACTGTGGTGGCTGGCTTCCTCCAGAGGGAGCAATCCAATAGGGACCAAGGCGGAAGCTTCAATATCTTTCGTGCCCTGCCGTCGAAATCTGTATTCTGTTGTATTCTACTGGTCACACAGGCCAGCCCTGATTCACTGGGGGGGGGGGGGGGAGGGGGGAGGGGGGGGCTACATAAGGACATGAACACCAGGAGGTGAAGCTCACTGGAGGTCGTTTTACGGGCTGGCTACCACAGCCTTCACCTTAGCCTTGTCATCTTACACATGAGAAGGAAGGAGATTGCTCCTGAAATGTGTTCACGTGTATTTATCAGGGAGGAAAATCTTGCCTAGAAAGCCCCCAAGGGGGCATTCCCTCAGGACCCACTAGCCAGGTTGAGTCACATGCCCGTGCCCCAGCTGTGAGAGAAGCTGGGAAGATGGGCATCCTGGGAGTCTGCCTTTGATAGTGAGGAAGAAGGAGAGTGGAGGTCGGGTGAGTAAACAGCTCCCACAGATTGCTAACTACCTCAGTGCCTGAGACAGTCGCCTGCACTGCAGGAGTCAGTGAGCAACCACGTTCCCAGGAAAAGGGGGTGTAATTTGACCCTTTATATTTGGAGGGTTTAAACAAGCTCCTAATGTGGATTCCAAAGGAGGAAAGGAAAATTGAGGCTCTGAATGGACCCAGGAACCTGCAGAGGCCAGAAACTGTCCTAACTCAAGGCCTCTGAAGCTAGTGGGCACCCTAAGAAAGAGAACAGCTGAACACTGAGAAGGGCAAGCCTGAGATCTCAAGCCTGGGGGTCGGGGGCGCTAGCTGAGTGTAGCACGTTTTCAAAAAGACCCAACAATGTCATTCACCAGCGTGTCCTGGGGACCGGTTGGGACTAGGCTTCAATAGCGACACCATGTGGCCATAAGTAGTAATAGCAACCATAAACTATTCCAGGCAAGGTATAAGCCCTCACAGTTCCTGGATAAGTCAGGGTAGTCTCAAGATCCTGGATTCCTTGTAATTAAAACGCATGCAAGCAGGAGTGGGAAAATAAGAGTTGGGAACATACTGTATGCCATGCTTCGGAACCGACAATATATAGAGAGCATATATACACTGGGCAAAAGTGTGGAAAGATATATCCCAAAGGGTTCACAGTAGTACTTATCTCAGGCTCATAGAACTAGAGGTAATTTTTTCCCTTTCTGCTCTTTTTTTTTTCTTTACTTGCCAATAATAATAGCAAATACTAACATAGCACTTGCAGTGGGCTGGGCCCTGTGCAACCGCCTGTGAATTGAGTATAATAATTATACTTATTTTTCAGATAAGGAAACTGAGGCCCAAAAGGACTAAATAACCACCCCCTCTGGCTCTGAACTCTGCGCTTCTATACTCTTTGCAATACTACCCCGTGTCTTATTTGTAGATACTAACTTTTCTGTGTAATACCATATTTTGCCATGTGTAATGTACTCCCGTGTACACTGCACACCCACATTTTTGGCCCAAACTTTCAGGAAAAAAAAAATCTTCCATGTTATTTTTCAATTCAAATTTTTATTTGTTTACATGTAGGTACTTGTTTTTTTGTATTATAAAGGAATATTAGTATTTATTTTTTTAAATATTATCATTCAAGAAACTTTTATGTAACAAATAATTACGAAACACAAGAACAGACACAAGGTACAAGAAATTTTACGTACCGGTAACAAATTGACGACATTTATGCATCATAGAAGGCCAAGAACTCTACATTGTTGCACGTTCATAGTAAGTTCAACAAAACCCATGATGGTATTCCAGGATATTATTTTGCATACGGATATCGTTATTGATTTCTAGAGTTACACTTTTAACACATAAGGATAAATAAAAGAATTAAAAACATTTATATAGATAGGGAATTAGTACTACCCACGTATAATGTGCATCTTTATTTTTCCCTCACAAATTTGGGCATAAAAGTGCACATTATACATGGCAAAATACGGTAATATAAAAAAGAAAAAGTAGTGGTATATATAGTTGTTATAATCACAGGAAAAAACATAATGCTATGTTTTTACAATATAAACATGACTGTATGCTCTCCCTGTGGCTGCAGGGGTCCTAGCTACTGGTGCCACATGGGTATAGTTCCGCCAGAAAGGTCAGGACGATGTGCCCACTCCCCTTCTTCACCTGGGCTCTCCTGATTTGGTTGGTAGCAGTTTTGAAAGGTCCTCCTCTCCCTTGGCATTAATGAATACAGAGACTGGAAATTAGTAGGGACCTAGCCCTGCTGAGTGATGGGCCTGGACTGGGGCCAGGGTGTGGATAAGAGAGGCTGACAAACTGAAAAGAAGATGGGGAAAGAGAAGCAAAGGAAGAAAGTGAGAGGGAAAGAGGAAGTGGGCAGAGTTGGATGAAAACGAAGGAAGAGAATGTTCTAACATTCTACTCTCTGTCTTCCCTAATCTGACCCAATTTCCTGCCCCTCATCGCTCTGAGACCCACAGTCTCCCAGCACTGAATCTCCCCACACACACACACACACACTCTTACGTCCTTCTCTTTCACGATCCCTTTGCACTTTTTAGCCCCATATGAACCTGACCATTCCTTGACTACATGGTTTCCCCTGCAAACTTTCAGGAGGATGGTGCTTGCTTTGTTTCCCCACCTGCCCTCATTTCTCAGAACCTTGAGCCTGGCAGATGTTTTTCCTGGTCGCATTACTGTGTCCAAACCATTTTCCCTCCCTGTCTTTCAAAACCCCAGTTCCTGTGAAGCTCCTGGCATCCCATCCGGCCACGCGCTCTCCTTGTCCACGTCCTCCATGGGCCTCCTGCTCATCCCCGCACTCACTCAAGACTTGGACGCCTGCCTCAGCCCCTTTCTGTCCTCCTTGCTCCTGTCATCATTCAGGTGACCACCATCCACGTGGATGATCTCTCCATCACCGGGGCCGCCTGGTTCCTTCACTTAGAAAAGTCATTGTCTCCATCTCAGCCATCACTTCCGTAGTCATTACCGATATCAGCACCACCTTTGAAATCGTGACTTAAAAGCATCCCCCTCTCTGACCACAATTCCCCCTCACTCTGTGTCGTTGTCTGGAACTCCCTCCTAACCTTTCTCTTCAATCCATGGGATCTGCAGTCCCCTGAGCCCCCAAGGGTTCAATGTCCATCACTTGCCCATTCCTTCACTTCCCTCCTCAGCAGCTTCCATTTCATGGGCCTTCACCATCATAACCCTTAACTCCTTCATCCCCTCTCCATCCCTCAACTGACCTGACAAAGCCCCAGCCCTGGCCTAGTCCTGCATTTCATACTTGCACCCAAACAGCTAGATGTTACGGGGGGGAATAAACAACAATAAGAACAAGAGGACACATAGCGTGCCAAGGAACTTGTTTTAAAATCATCCCCACAGGCCTTCAATGGCCAGTGTCTGGAAAGCCTCCTCTCCCCCTGGAACGTTCCCTTTCCCACCCTCCAAAATGACTGTATCACATCACCTCTTCAAGTCCCCATACTGTGTGCCCCCTTCACTCTCAAATAATGCCCTCACTTGGTATATATTGGGGGCTGGGGGGGGGGGTGGGAAGCAGCAGCAAATAGAAAAGGGATCCCTCATCTTCCCACCACCTACTCTATTACCCTTCTTCCTGGAGCTTCCACTGAAGAGGCCTGGCTCCCAATCAGTGGCTGCCCCTCCTTCCGTCTGGGTCTCACCATCTCTCCCCTTCTCAGAGACTTTGTTTCCTATAATGATCTGCTTTATCAATCTCCCCTCCACTAGCTCATTCCTGAAGCACAGGCTCAGCATCGATCTTTTATTTTTAAAGTCTCCTAACTCACATCCCCCTCAAATTACCAGGGTTTTCTCTGCTCCCCTTCACGGTGTCCCCTCAAAATCACTGTCTCCTTTCCTCATGTTGAATGCTCGCCCCACTGCCCTGGGGTTTGTCCTCCCCTTTCAGCTGAGACTGCTCAGGGTCTGTGCAGATCAAAATCACCAAACGGCCTCGTTGGAGCCAGACCAAGTGGTCGCTTCTGTCTTAATGCTCTTGGCCTCTCAGCAGAGGGAGACCCCACCGACCCCACCCTCTGGAAACACTCTTCTCCAAGCCTCTGTAACCTGCGTGCTCTTCCAGTTTTCTTCCTGCCTCGTCCGCTCCCCATCCAATGGCTGGGTTTTCATCCTCTGCTGCCTACTGTATAAGCAGACCCTCGAGCTCGGCCCTCAGCCCCCTCTCCACCCTCTCAGCGAGCACCGTGGGGCTGAAGGTCATCTCTATGACTCCCAAATCTGAAGATGGGAATCCTCAGCCTTGCCTCTCCCTGGAGCCTCAGATGTACATTTCCAAGCATCTCCTTGACATCCCCACCTGCATGTACAACACGCATTATAAACTCAGGAGTGGCCAAAACATGGCCAAGACAGGAGTCTGGGTTCCTCCTCCCAAATTCCTCCTCTCTGAGCCTTCTCACACCCCTGAAGGCACAATCGTCCACCCAGACACTCAAGTAAACACTGAATGAGTCTTTTCCCTCCTTCCCCTCCCACATCGTCCTACTCTGCCTCTGCAACATACGGCCATCCTTTTCTCCCCATCTCCATCACTGCCAGCCTCGTCCAGGCCACCACCATCCTCTCCGGGACCACTGCGGTGGGATGCTGACTGGCCCCTCTGTTTCCACCACTGCCCCCATCCGTCCATGAGCCACACAGCAGCAGAGTGATCTTTGTAAAATGGACATCAGACTAAGTCACGCCCCAGTTTAAAACACTCCAGGGGTCAGGGGAGACGTTCCAAAGGTTTTGTACCGCGTGTAGAGTAAAAGCAAAGCCCCTCAGGCCCAGGTCTGACCTGCTCTCTCCGCTCCACACCGCCTGTCACCCTCCCCCTCGCTCACCCTGGCAGAGCCATGCTGCTTTCTCTGGTCCTCAAACATGAAAGCTCATCCCCATTTCAGGGACTTAAACAATCTTCTGCCTGGAATGCTGCTCTTGAGATCCTTGCACACCAACTTCTTATTCAGATAGCAGCTTAAACGTCACACCCTCCAAGAAGCCCTCGCTGACCACTCCGTTTAAAGAAGTCACCCAATCACTCTGTCCCAGCTCCATACTTGAATGCTCTGCATAGCTCTTATCAACGGTCTGATCGTTTTCTTGTTTGTTTCTGTTTCTTCTCCCCCGCTGTCTGTCTTAGTAGCTGCCGTATCACCAGTGCCATGGTCCCTAGCACTCAGGCCGTGTTCGTTCACATTTTAGTGAAGAAAAGAATGAATTGCTCTGTGACTCTGGGCAGGTCAGCGCTATTCTCACTCAACCTTCTCTAGAAAATGAAGTTACCAGACTAGATAAGCTTTGTTTCTAAGGATCCATCTGCCTTTAAGGTGAGTCAGAGCTATGATGGCCAGTGACCACCAGGTGTCGCTAAAGACTAAGAAGAGAGCCTTTTCCGCTATGCTGCTGTTTCAAGGCAGGGCCCAAATGTCTGAGTGGTCAGCTCACCACTGAGAGGGTCTCCAAGGACACTTGGAGTCAGTACATGACTTCTAAAGGCGACCCTGAAGTACGGGGGGTCTCCAGTGACTCAGCCAGCCAGGCAGAAGACCTGGGGCTGGACCCTAGGTTGTCTCTGGGCCTTAGTCTTCCTATCCGTCCATTGGGTGTAGACTCATTCATTGTCCAGATTCTTCTAATTCACACACTTCCTTTGTGGCACAAACATGGTGGGAGAAAATCAGATTAGAAAGAAGAAGAGGGGCCCTTTTTCTTTCCCCTTCTGTTTTCAGGGGTCCTCCCTCTGGGGCTCCTGGTGTCCACACATTCAAACAGAAGTCACCTCTGACGGGGTGTAGCATTATTATTATGCCTGTGATGAGATAGAAACAATCACATTCCAAAGAATTCCTCTTGTGAGGGTTGGGGAGCTCGTGGAGGAGGAGGGGAAATGTATTTTTCTAAACAAACAAATGTTAAAACCATTATTAGCTCAGGATTCAACAAAAATAGGTCACCGCTAGGCTTGCCAACAAGCCAGGTTTTGCAGACCCTTGTTGTAGAGGAAACCCTGACAAACCACGTGGGTCCCAGACATCTATTGAACAGAAGAGCCACAGGGAAAAGCACTGATCTGTCCAATGTCTTCACTTTCTTCCTTCAGATAAAATACACACAAAATATGCTCCAGAAACTGCTCTGCGCGAGTCCAAAGGAGAGATTAGTTAGGTTCTGAGAGAGAAAGAAGAAAGAAGGAGCTAGAAACAAGGGGAAATGCCTACTGCTTCAGGGTGAAAAGTCCCAAAAGCCCAAATCCTCAGTAAGAATGAATTTTATTGCACACATCAAAGTGGTCAAAATAGTGAGAGCGGGTGGGTTATACCTCTCGCCAGAACCTTCAACCTCATCCTGATTCCACCCAGCCCCAGAAGAGAAGTGGGGCACCTTTCAGGGGCACATTCGGACCCAGGGCTAATGAAAGACTTGGGAGCAAAGCCTCCTGGTCCTTGTCAAATGCCCAAGGGCAAGCAGGGGAAGAACTTACTTCCCACATCAGAGCTACAGCCTAGGCTGAGCCTCTTCTGGGGAGCAGACCCCAAAACAAAAGGCAGCATAAAATAAAGATGAATTTACATACATACAGATATATAAGGTCTGACAGTTAAGTTTGTGAGCCTGTTGCAACAATGTTGCTAACCTTTTTTGATATCAGAGGAAGTATTCATTATGAATTTGTACCAACTGGACAAACAGTTAAGCAAGTTTACTATTTGGAAGTGCTGAAAAGACTGCGTGACAAAGTTAAACGAGCTTAACTTTTCACCAACAATTTATGGCTCTTGCATCACGACAATGCACCAGCTCACACGGCACTGTCTGTGAGGGAGTTTTCAGCCAAATAACTGTATGGAACACTCTCCCTACTCACCTGATCTGGCCCCCAGTGACTTCTTTCTTTACCTGAAGATAAAGGAAATATTGAAAGGAAGACAGTTTGATCAAGGGTAATGCGACGACAGCTCTGATGGCCATTCCAGAAAAAGAGTTCTAAAATTGCTTTGAAGGGTGGACTAGGTGCTGGCATCAGTGCATAGCTTTCCAAGGGGAGTACTTCGAAGGTGCCCATAGTGATATTCAGCAATGAGGTAGGTAGCACTTTTTCTAGGATGAGTTAGCGAACTTAATTGGCAGACCTTGTATATACATACATATGCAAAATATATGTATCAGCTTTATTGAAGTATAATTTGCATATCATACAATTCACCCATTAAATTGTACAGTTCAGTGGTTTTCAGTATATTCAGAGTTGTACAACCATTACCCCAACTTTAAAACATTTCATCATCACAAAAAGAATCCCTACCATATACCCATTAGCAGTCACTTCCCATTTTTCCCCACATTCTCCCTTATCCCCCACCTCCCACCCCACCTCTGGCAACCACCAATCTACTGTCTGTCTCTATCGATTTGCCTGTTCTGGACATTTCATATAAATGGAAGTATATAATACGTGGCCTTTCGTGTCTAACTTCTTTCATTTAGCATTATGTTTTCAAGGTTCGTCCATGTTGTGGCATGTATCAGTATTTCATTCCTTTTTATGCTGAATAATATTTCATTGCACAAATACACTACGATTTGTTTATCCACTTGATGGATATTTGCGTCATTTCCTTTTGGCTGGGATGAATAATGATACTATAAACATTCCTATACAAGTTTTGGCATGAACCTATGTTTTCAATTCATTAGGTATATTCCTAGAAGTAAAACTGCTGGGTCAAATAATAATAACTCCATGTTTAATCACTTGAGGAATTGCCAGACGGTTTTCCAAAGTGGCTGTACCATTTTGCTTTCCCACTGGCAATACGTGAGGGTTCCAATTTCTCCACATCCTTGCAAACATTTGTTATCTGTCTTTGATTCTGGCCATCCTAAGTGGATATGAAGTAGTATCTTATTGTTGTTTTGATTGGCATTTTCTTCATGATAAATGATTTAAACATCTTTTCATGGGGTAATTGGCCATTTGTAGGTCTTCTTCAGAGAACTGTCTATTCAAATCCTTTGCCCATTTTTAAATTGGGTTGTCTTTTTATTGTTGAGTAGTAAGAGGTCTTTGTATATCCTAGATGCAGATTCCTTATCAGCTACATGATTTGCAAAAATTGTCTCCCATTCTCCCATGGGTCATCTTTTCTCTTTCTTGGTATTTTCTTTAGATATTTTCAGGATATATTGTTAGTTTTTGAGAACTGAAAATTGTTCCATCTTATCAGGTTGTTCCTATAATCATTAAGTAAACACTCTTATTTTCCCTCATAAATATTCTTAATCTTAAGCAATATTTTGTTTGATCTCTGTATAGATACACCAGCTTTCTCTTGGTTGATATTTTCTATCCATTTACTTTCAACTTTCCATATCCTTGTTTTAGGTGTTTCTTTTGTAAACAGCGTGAATCTGGGCTCTTTTTCAAATCCAATCTGACAGCCAATCTGGCCAAGTTGGTGCATTTACAATTATCATGGCTCAGGCTAATCAGAGGTGCCTGCAATCTGCCAGGGGCCAGACAGGAGGAGGGAAAAGAAACTGGCATTTATCAATCATTAGTTTCATGCCAGTCCCACAGGTAGCTTCGCTCAATGCTCACACTGTGTTGACATAAATATCATTACTCTGATTTTTTTTCTAATAAATTATTTTTTTTTTAATTGGGCAACAGTGTGTTTTTCCAGGACCCATCAGTCATTGTCCTTCAATCTAGTTGTGGAGGGAGCAGCTCAGCTCCAAGTCCAGTTGCCATTTTCAATCTTTAGTTGCAGGGGGCGCAGCCCACCATCCCGTGCGGGAACTGAACCAGCAACCTTGTTGTTGAGAGCTCTCGCTCTAACCAACTGAGCCATTGCCCCCCCCCCCACTCCCCCCATTACTCTGATTGTATAGAGAATGGGACCAAGGCTCTGCACAGTTAAGTCACCTGAAGTAACACGGCTAGTAAGTGGCAGAGACGGGGCACTGGCTGACTCTAGACAGTATCCCCACTGGCTAAAGGGGTGTCCCCAAACCCTTCCAGAGTGGCAGAAATCCAGCTGGGTCTTCCTATCTTGTGATAGGAAGAGACGGAAAAGGGTTACCAGGCAAAGGGAACAGTCACAATTGGGTCCAAGGTGCCTCAAGGTCAAAAGGGTGGGGCCCCTGTTCCACTTAACACAGCCCACCCCCAGGTATGGAAATGCCTGTACCCCACTCATTCCCACTTCCTACCCTATCGCCCCCTGCATTTCTCCTGCCCGTGACATGCCCAGTAGGGTCAGGCTGAGAGCTCCCACAGGAATCTGGGAAACATGGTGATTCTGTTCTAGTGGTGTGCAAGGAAATGTTCAACAAGCCACTGAGGGGGGAGGGGGACTTGTAACATTTGCCAATTGCTGTGGTATAAATATTCCCACCATGGCTAAATTATCAACATCACTCAACACACACAGTTAGGAAGATATGCACTCAGTCAGCTCTCGCAAGCCCAGAAGAAGCAACTGCAGCCCACCACCCTATCTACTCCCTTCTAGAGAAGGCTACCAAGTAGGGGGTGGGAACTACCACTAGGGGCTGTGCATTCCCTACGGGGTACAGACACTTTGTGCTCCTCCTCCAGTTGGGCTTGGCAGTGTGTGTCCCTCAGGTAGGGGGTCCAAAGAGACAGCCTATCAGAGTTGGAGAAACTGAGGCTGAAAGAGAGAGCTTGCCCAGGGATGCACCCGGGAGAGTTCATGTGCAAATGTAGTGCACGCATAATCCCATGTGTGCCTGTACACGCCTACACACACTCAAGTGTGCCTGTATGTGCATGAATACACCTGTTTGTTTGGGGCTGTTCTTGAGGTGAACCAGAAAATGAACCTGTAAGTGGTGGTTTTTTAAATGAAATGCTTTAAAAAAATGTACCCATGGGCGAATTATAGCCACGGTTGTGTCCTAATCTATTAATTACAAACAGCTTCTCTCCACTCAGCTCTTCTGAACCTCTTCCCTGCGTCTGTTCCCACAGGCATGGGAACTTCATCCAGCCTGGGTCCCACATACGGCCCAAGACAAATCTAGTAACTAGCTCCTGCAGGGGGGTGGGGGGGAAGGGAGCTGGGCCCTGTGAAGGTCCATGGGACACAGCCAAATCCTCAGGGAAGTGGGAATTGTGGTCAAGAAAGGCAGTGAGTAGTGGGAGGAAGCCTGGGGGCTGGGGGCAGGCTGTCGGCAGGAGGCAGGCAAGGTGCGCGCAGAGCACAAGTGGCAGAGCCAGTGGTTCAGAAAGGGGATGCCCAAGACCAACGGAGGAGCCCTTCACCCCTCCACCTGCATGTGCACTTGGCCCCACTGCACAGAGGCTTGTGGGAGGCAGTGAATGGAGACGTGTCTAAATCAACCCAGGGACCAGTGCCCACCAGCTACCAGTTGACTCCATCACTCAAAACAAATGGCATCTTCTTGGCCCTAAATACCTTTGCTGGGGGGCAGAGCCCCAGGAAGAGGCTTGATTCTAGCTGGCCAGAGAAAGAGTTTCTGGAAAGAGTTTCCAGAAAAGGAAGTGGAGCCACCGTGCCTTCTGGGGTCCCCAAATGCAGCCCAACCTCTCCATCTACCTGTCCCCAAGACTCCCTGTCCTCTCCTCCCTTATCTTCTCTCTCCTTTCCCTGCCCAGCGTACTACATCCATCACTGGGCTGTTCTCCCAGAGGACTGTTTGCAACGCGGTACACACGTGTACCCGGGTGTACATATATGCACCTGTAGTGTACGCATAACCCTGTGTGTGCCTGTCCACGTCTGTGCAGACTCGTGTGGGCCTGAATGCACATGAACACACCCTTGTATGCGACAGACATACGCATATATCCTACGTGTGCCTAGACCTTGAACCTTCTTTTCTTGGGGTTATTTTGCCAGTAGTCCATATATGCCTACAATGGATATTAAAATAACAGTCACTTACAACTGAAAAGTCCCTTAGAAGTCATTCAGTTCAACCCTACCAGTGCTTCTCAGGGTATCACTATTGGTATTTGGGCAGGGATAATTCCTCCTTGATGGGACCAACTCCTAACACACTGCATAGTCCCAAAACTCCTGCAGGCACACAACGTTAGTAGCACCCCCTGTCATTGTGACAATCAGAAATGCCCTGCCAAGTTTCCAATTTCTCATGCAGGTGGGACGATAGAGCCCTAGGTACAGACACTGCAGGCTTCCTCAGGAGCTGAATTTTCTCCACAGAATCTCTGGAAAGGGTCAGGCCCCAGTTCTTAAATTCCCAGGGATTGTTATCTTGCCACCTCCTGCAACCACTTACCCATCCACAGTGCTACCTGAGAGAAAGCTCCATCTCACTAGTCTGGTTCTTCCCTCGGAGGAGGCCACCCAAAGGCTGACCCCACTGGCTGGGTCTCCCAATGCTCCTAGGAGGCTGGGCCGGGAGGCAGGAAGTGCTGTGTGGTGGACCTCACCAGCCAAGTAGGTGTGGGTGTATCTGCGGGCTGGTAGGGCTCCTGACTTGAGGGGCTCACCCCAGAAGAGAAGAAGCCTTTCTGAGCAGCAAGAAAGCTGCAGAAAGAAAGTAGAGTGCCGAGCTCCGCCAGGTAGCAGCTGTCAAGCCTGAGGCTTTTGGATACAGGAAATGGCCACAGATCCGGATGGGGCTGCCTCCTCTCTCGCACTTCCTGTCTACTGCTTCTCCAGGAGGGCCAGTGTGCGTGGGTGGGGAGGAGGGGCAGCTGCGAACTGAAACGAAAGGAAAACCGCTCCCCACTCAGACTACGGAGGACCCTGCATCCGCTATTGTGCTGTGTATAGTGAGGTAGTGAGGGTGTGGGTGGCTGGGGGTGCCCGGGAGGGTTGGTGATGGGTGCTGCCCGTGTCTTCTGATGGACCTATGAGGTGGTGAGGGTGTGGGTGGCTGGGGGTGCCCGGGAGGGTTGGTGATGGGTGCTGCCCGTGTCTTCTGATGGACCTATGCATCCGGTTGCCTTGGGAATGTGCTGAGGAAGACAGATGCCAGGTTGCAGAGTGGGCTATGTGTAGCTTTGTAGAAACTGTCCAAATGCGTCCCACCGTGGTTGTCCCAATGTCCACTCCTCACTGCACTGCACTGGTGGTAGTCCAGTCACTCCATGTCCTCCAGGTGACTTTTACCGGTGAGACCCAGAGGGCTGGGACCTGCCTGGATTGAGACCTCACTGTGACAATAGACAACCCCCTCCCGCCATGCCACCAATCTGGGGCAGAACTCTTTTGCCTGATGTAATTCCTTCACCCTTTAGTAATTAGCATTTCTGATAAAAATACTTTAACAGTTTTAAGTAGATTTTACTGAAATGAAGATCTTTGAAGTTAGATCTATGTACACAACTAGCCTCCCATCTGGCAAACAGGCTGAGGCTCACCCAGATTTTTGAAATCCAGTTTTCCAATGATTATCTAATAATTTTTTTTTCATATTAAATGTTTCTACCCAGAGGGGATCTTTCAGTTGGATTTTTCCAAAGTATCTCCCTTTGCAACAGATTTGAAATAAAAGTTTAATCTGTGGTCACATCAGCATGTCTTCTCATGTCCTCTTTTTACATCAGCTTTAACGTCGCTGTACTTTTTCCATAGAGAAACCAAGAAAAAGAAACACCTACAGTTATCAAAACAGAAATTGTGTGGGGAGATTATCTGTATCCACATCAGTTTGTTTTTAACTTTTCAGAAAGATTCCTTAGGTTTCCTTTAACAGCCTCCTAGCACTCTTTAAGCCCTTGGGGGGGCATAAAGCGCACCCCCATCTCCACCCCGCCCCCAGCGGCACAGGCACATGAAAAGGAGAAGAAAAATTCAAGTATTTAGCAGCTTCCGCCAACAGCAGGTGAGAACTTGAGGTAAAGAATCCGAAAGGATGCAGTGAGTAAGGAGGAAAATAAGGTTTGATTTACATAAGTCTCGTTTTGACCAGATTTTCCCCCAATGTCTTTCCATCACCACCACCCCAGCCCCCACTCACTCCCAAGCCCCTCCCAACACCCCCCCCCCCCCGTCCCTAACCCACCTTTGGGCCAGGCTCCCAGTATCCTCCCATTCAAATCCGATCCACGATATGTCAGCACCGTCTGGAATATGACCCAGCAAGAAGTGTCAGGAACTGTACACCGCGCACACGTCAACGCCCAATGGGGTATTACAGGCGGAGCTGGAAGCCGCAACCCCGGACCCAAGCTCTGGGCCCGCTGCCGAGGTCGGCGTTCCCAGCCTGGGGGTCCAGGGTCCAGGTCTCCAACCTAGGAGCTTCTGGAAGTCTGCCCAGAGGGTTTGCCTCCTCTGCCACCCAAACCCTCCTGCCACAGCTACCGAGAGCACGAGAAATGTCCCAGGGCCTGCCAAGGGGTCCTACAGGCAGTCTCTCCCATCTGCTTTCTTTGTTATTCTAATTGCTGCCGGGGACACCCTTCGTCAACTGTAGAGAGCTATGCAAATGACGGGGGTTGGTAGTGTTATTACCAACAGGCTCTTGGTTTCAAAATCACTTTTGAGTATTCTAGCACCAGTTCCTGTCTGTTCCGCGCTAGAGGGCCCCGGGTCTCGTTGGTCTGTTTCCTCTCGTGTGATTTGCAGGTTGGAAACCCCATGCTGAGGCTTTCCCACTCTGAGTGTGGGTGGTTTGCAAGCTGCGTGGGGCGTGCAAAGAGTCTGAACTTTTGGAGTGCCGGGAGCAGTGGCTTGGGTTCTTCCTCTGCCTCAGGTTTGACCTTAGGCAAGTCACTTCACTAATCTGAGCCTCAGTTTTCTCACTCGTGAAAGGGGAATGAAGGCCCTCCTCAGACTCTTTTCATGTGACTGTATTCCCGGAAAAGGGAGGGAAAGCCCCTTGTGCTCCCTTAAGGGTGGCAGGTGTGCCTGAGCTCTAAGGCCCCAGACCCTGCCAGTGGTTCCCAGCAGTGGCTGTCTCACCCGCTGTGGGAGACTCGCAGACTTGCCAGACTTAGAAAATTAAAAATAAGGATACTCCTTTAAATTTGAATTTCAGATATGCAGCTTTTTTTTTTTTTTTTAGTATGTAAGTATGTCCCATGCAATATTTGGGATATACTTATACTAAAAAGTTATTCATTATCTGATATTGAAATTTATCTGACAACACTAACACAGAGACTAAGGTGGTTATAACAGGTTTTCTTGCTACCTGAGAGACGTCTTCATTTGGAACTGGGACTTCTGGGAGAGACCGAAGAAACATGGGTTAAAGTAGAAGGATCTTAAACACAGAGGACGGGAAAAGGCACTGACCTCCAGGCCTGTTTGACCACCTTCTGCTCTCAGGCCAGCAGCGAATACACTCTAGGAGCCTGCATGCCGGCTGGGCTCAGTGGGCCTCAGTGTGCCCTCTCTCCCCCTCCACTTTACTTGCTCATCCTCCAGCTCTGGCTGGTCTGGCCACCAGGCCAACAGCCCATTCCCACTCACCCTTCCCAGAGCCAGAGGGACAGGGGGCTTCACGGAAGGAGCTAGACCCAGGTGGTGAATCAGGGGTAAAGCTGGCTCTGTGTCAATTATCTTCCAGGGAACCAGATTGTGCCAGTGCAGAAAGCCAGGAGCAGGACACACCCCAGATGTGGTTTAACCCGCTGTGGCCAGACTGGCCGAATTTACCATCTCTCAGTTGGACACGTGACTACCCCATTCCTATGGCCACTGGGAGGACATTCATCCAACAAACATTTCCTCATTTGTTCATCCACTGGTAACCTCCAACTCACTCATCTTCCAATCTAATGGCCCCCATCCCCTGTCTGTCTTTCTTCTTCCTCCACCTCACCCAGTCAGTCCTGCATGACCATTTCTGATGCATCTCAGGGTCTGTGCCACCAGGCTTGGCTCAGACTCCTCAGCGCCCACCTGAACTGCTGCAGCCTCCTCCCCACTCCCCATCTGGCCCAGCTCTATTTCCAATAAAAACAGGTCTCATCTTGCCATTCCCCTGCCGCACATCCGTCTGTTTTGCATCAAAGGCCAAGTCCCAGCCCTCAGGGACAGAAAAGCAGGACAAACCAGGGTGCCTGAATAAAACATGCCTCTTCCAGTCACAGAGAAACTGTTACTCATCCCAGGTGAGGGGGCGGGGACACAGCTCTTGGGAGGGCTGAGGGCCGGGTCTGCCCAGCCACCCCTCATCTGCTGGGGTAGGGAGTGGGGTGCACAGTGGCTCTCCCTGGGGTAGGGGCCAGACCCCACTCCAGTTACAAACTGCCCTCTTGGTTTCTATCATAGATACTCAGCCTCATTTATAATATAAGAAAAGTAAATTAAGACTACGAGATACCATTTTTCACCTATCAGATTGGCAAAACAAAAAACCCAACAAAACCGAGCTCATGCAGTTAAAAGTGTCTGAAAACAGGCACCAGCACACATTGTTGGTGGGAAAATTAATTCGTACCATCCCTTTGGAGGGCAAATTGGTAATATCTATCTGTCAAAAAATTAAACCTACAAACTATTTGTCCCAGCAATTCCACTTTCAGAAATTTACCCTACAGGTAGACAGGTGCCCAGAGACACATATAATATGTACCAGAATATTCATTGAACCGTTGTTTTCATAGTTAAAGTTTGGAACCTAAATAGGCAGCTAGTTAAATAAATTATGCTCCAGCCATACAATTAAATATTATGTACTTTTAGAAAAAAATGAGGCAGATAAGTACTAAAATTAAGTGGTCTTAACTAAGATTTATTACGTGCAAAAGAAAAGTGCAGAATAGTGCATATAGCATATAAAGCTTGTGATTTAAGAAAATGTAGATTTTTGGTATGTCTAGACTATCTCTGGAAGGATAAATAAAAAACAATCAACAACAGTGTCCTAGGATGGGAGGAGCAAGGAGAGCAGAGAGAGAGAGTTTTACTTTTTTGTGCCTTTTGAATTTTGTGAAATGTTAACAAATTAAGCAAAATATTATGAAATACATGTTTCATATATATGCGTATATATATAATATGTGTATGTATAAAATAACTTTAAAAGTAGGTAACTTTTCTAGCATAGTATTCCATGAGAGAAGGTGGTGAGCATATTAAAAAGCTGCAGGGCCCTGGGCCAGGCCTTGCCCCTCCCCACGTCTCAATTTTTCATCCGTACAATGGGAGTTTGGGACCAGAAGACTATTCTTGCACTTTCTTAAATCGTACAGCTAACCAACCAAAGAAGTACTAGTGCAGTGGCCATAAGATGACTTTTGATGGCCTGGGGACGTGGGGGGCAGTATAAAATGGCATTGATCAAACCAGGAAGCAGTGCCCATCCCCTGATAGGGTCTCACTCCTCTGGCCCCTGAGCAGGTGACCAGGGCAAAGTTGGATCTGTCTGAACTGAAGGCGCCTGCGGGGCCCCTGCCAGCTCCTACAGATGTCAGTTCCCCAGGGCTTGGCTTCTCTCCTGCCATCACCTGTCTGCCCACCTGTCTGTGCCCACAGAAGCCCTTGGCCGCCCAGGGGGAGGAGCTAAAGATAGCAGTGGAACAGGTTCTGTGGCAGAGGAAAGGTGCATTTCTCCTCTTTGACGAGATCTTGGCTTCCCTCTGGCTCCCTCCCTACTGGATCAGGCTGTACCTAGCTTAGCCATCTACCTGGAATCTCCTCCCCATTCTCTGTGCCCATTCAAAGGGAGCAGCTCTCACACCAAGTTACAGCTGGACCCACCCAACTCCTGCCTCCAGCCAGGCCTCCTCCTCTAACAGAGGATGTCTGTGTGGGAGGCAGGGAGACCTGAGATGCCCGCTGCACTGAGCCTCCCTGGGAGGTGAGACGGGCAATCCGAGCCCTCAGAGCAGACTCAGAGGAGGCCACCTTCTTCCACAGGCTCCTGATAGGGTCAGTACCGTGCTTTTCTCATATAATGGGAGCTAAAGGGAAGAAAATACATGCGAATCGGAGGAGTCAAAGCCGGACACATTTCCCGCCCCTTGTTCTCTCCTTTTCCTCGCTGGGTTTTGGAACCAAAGGACTGGCGTTTCTGTCCTAGATTAGCCCTGACTACCTGACAAAGTCACTCATCCTCTTGGTGCCTCATAGTCAACCTGCAAGAAGAGGGGCTTGGGCCCAGAAAGATGCATGTTACCCAGAAAGGTGCCCCCAAGTGGTTGTGTTGCAGGTGGTTGGTGGACAGGCTTAAAGATGCAGCCCTCTGGTACATTGCAGAAAGGTTTTGTCTACATTTCTCCTGCGTGTTCCCCCAGAAGCCAAGGGTCCAAACTGGGCAAGCAGGAGATTGGGGTTTCTGGGAACAAGGCAGATGGTCCTCTTGCTGGGCCTTGCCTCTGAAAGCTGCTGCCATCATTTAGCCTCTACCCGAAGCCTAAGAAGGAAGCTAATAAAAGAAGGAAAGCAGAGCCAAGTAGAGAGATATGGAGACCTGCCAAGGCCTGGGGACATCACCTGAGCCCTGCTTTAGTTAGGAAAGCCAGCCCAACTCTTGGTGTAAGGGTACCCAACACATCCTTAGGCAGTAGGGTTAAGTACTGGATGATTCTGGTTGTTTGCAATCAAAGAATCCTAATGGATACACAATTTTATTCACATTTTTAATAATAGGAAAATGGAGTAGGGAGAATTGCACATAGTAGGGAGAATTGCAGGCAAATTTCTATCAAAACAACTTAGGGGAGAGGACTGCAACAAAGTACTTAAACTCTCTGAGCCTCTGTTTCTCCATCTATAAAATGGGCATGATAATACCTACTGCAAAGAATTGTTGTCAGTAGTACATCAGATAATAATAAATAGTGCACAATAAATATTTGCTGTGATAAATGAACCTTGACCTTTGCCTCACACCATATACCAAAATTAACTCAAAATGGATCATAGGCCTAAAAAAGTATAAGAGCTAGGACTACAAAACTTCTAAAATAAAACTTATAGGAAAATATTAATGACTTTGAGTTTGACAAAGAATTCTTAAATATGACACAAAAAATACAAACTATAAAATAAAAAAATAGATACATTAGGATTTCATCAAAATAAAAGCCTTTGCTCTTCCAAAAACTGTTACAAAAATGAAAAGATGAGGGCTAGCCTAGTGGCTCAGGTGGTTGGAGCTCCGTGCTCCTAACTCGGAAGGCTGCAGGTTCAATTCCCACATGAGCCAGTGAGCTCTCAACCACAACATTGCCGGTTCAACTCCTGGAGTCCCACAAGGGATGGTGGGCTCCACCCCCTGCGACTAAGATTGAACATGGCACCTTGAGCTGAGCTGCCTCCCGGATGGCTCAGTTGGTTGGAGTGCGTGTCCTCTCAACCACAAGGTTGCGGGTTCAACTCCCGCAAGGGATGGTGGGCTGCACCCCCTGCAACTAGCAACGGCAACTGGACCTGGAGCTGAGCTGTGCCCTCCACAACTAAGATTGAAAGGACAACAACTTGACTTGGAAAAAAAAAGTCCTGGAAGTACACACTGTTCCCCAATAAAGTCCTGCTCCCCTTCCCCAATTAAAAAAAAAATCTTAAAAAAAAAAATAAATAAATAAATAAATAAAAAGATGAGAAAGTATTTGCCAAACACATATCCAACAAAAGACTGGTAACCAGAACATAGGAAGAATTTTTACAACTCAATTAGTAGACAAACGACATATATATATTTTTAAATGGGCAAAAAAATTTGAACAGATACTTCATCAAAGATCTATGGACAGCAAATAAACTTTTGAAAAAGATATCATCACTAGTCATCAGGAAAATGCAAAATAAAACTACGACGATGTGCTGGAATGGTTAACAACTGACCATACCAAGTGTTGTCAAAGATGTGGAGCAACTGGAACTTCTAATATGCTGCTGGTGGGAATGTAAATGGCAAACACTTTGCAAAGCAGTGTGGAAGTTTCTTTTAAAAGTTAAACACCTACCACACAATCCAGCCATTCTCTCTCCTTAGGTACTTACCCGAGAAATACGAAAACGTGTCCACACAAAGACTTTATACAAATGTTCATAAGAGCTTTACTGGTAATAACCCCAAGTTGAAAACAATCCAAATATCCAGCAACAGATGAATGGGTAATCAAGTTGTGGTATATCCATCCAATAGTGGAATGCTACTTAACAATTAAAAGGAACAAACTGTTGATTCACACAACATGGAGGAATCTCAAAATAATTCTGGTGTTTGAAAGAAGACCACAAAGAGTGTGCTGTTTTGTTTCACTTATGTAAAATTCTGGAAAGTGACAGAAAGGGAATCAGAAGTTGCCTGAGGACAGAGTGGAAGGAGAGAAATGGAGAGAGAGAGAGATTACAAAAGGGCTAGAAGAAACTTTCAGCTGTGATGGGTAGGTGATAATCTTCAAGGTGATGGTTTCATGGGTAAAATTATATACTTTAAATATGTACCGTTTATTGTATGTCAATTATACTGTAATTTTAAAAAGGTGACTATGAAAACGTGTTGATTACATCTAGGTGCAACCAGATACTGAAGATAACACACAGAAATCAATCTGGATGCTTTTATGCACAAAGAATGGAAACTCCAACTTGAAATTACATAAACAATTAAAAACAAGCATTTGTCATCTACCTGGAAAGCCAGAGGCTACAGGTAGAGTTTGACTGATCCCCTCCCAGTACCAGACACCATATACATATTTAGCTACAGCATGGAATCCTCATAATTGTCAGGGAACTTAGCTGCAGAGAATAGAATCTACTCTAACTGGTTTAAGTAGCAAATGAATGTATTTAAAGACATAAACAGCCCACACAGTCTCTGAGAGGGATAGGGAATTGAGCTTGGAGGCTGCCTAACCAGGAACAATATCTCCATTTACTCCAGGACTGTTACCTGCAGAGCACCTGCATTTTGCCACTGCAGGAAGAAGCTATAAACCAACCAACAATGACCTTCATTATGTAGACAATGGCACCCTGACCACACCAGGCTGTACCCAGTCCTCCCCCCCAAATGTAGATGTCACACTGTCTCTGCCTTAAAGAGTCAAAATGAAGTGAAAGTAATAAAGCATGCACTAAGTTTGCCCTGCAATCCCCTTTCTTCCCACGAGGTTCACAATAAATGCGTAAAAACTCTTCTGGGTTTGCCACAAGGCTCAATTATTTGATGGGGTAAGAGAGAGACCGCTTCTGCTAATGAGTATCAGTTGGATTTCCAAGGGGCTTTGTTAATACTCGGCAGTGTGCCCCTGTCTTAGTTTGGATGCTCCCGGAAGCAGACCCTGAGACAAACACTTGAATGCAAGAGGTTGATTTGGCAGGTGATTCCAGGAACACCTGTAGAGAAGTGGGGACATGAAGCAAGGAAGAAAAGACAACCAGTAAAAAGCATCGTCAGGCTGGTTACCTCTGTGGGCAGCAGGGCTCAGTTCCTCAGGGACCTCTGGGGACCTGCATAGAATGTGCTCCTCAGAATTTTCCCATCTGAGGTGGGATGAGCTGGGATAAATACCAACTCCCATCAGTCACCAACTGAGAACTGCTGGGGGCCCGAGGGGTGTGTTAGTTCTCCTGCACTTTTGGCCTGCCGTGCTGGCAGAGCTGACTCCAGCCAGCCAAAGCTCTCCCTACAAAGAGATGCAGAGGGTGGCATTGGCAGTGCCCCACATTGGTAAGCCCAGCAGTTCCTTTGACTGCGTTTTGATCATATCATTGTATCAACATACCCATTGCCGAAGTATAGCTAACCAGGTAACCAGGTGCAGTTATGCCTTCTTCTTTGGAGTGGTGGGGGTGGGGGTGGGGGTGAGGGTGGTGTTTTAGTACACTGTTTATGGGGCTTTGTCAAAGATAAATGGGTGTGATCTTGCTCTTGTGAAATTCAACATGCACTATCCAGAGTAACACGCTGTGCTGGGGACACCACCATTCAAGGTGAGTCCTGAGGAAGAAATGAAGCACAAATTCCATCTCCGTCAGAATCTGTTAATGCCTTTGATTTAATTTGGGAATGATAACCTCTTAAGAGCAAGATGTGCGTCTACACATAAAGTTGGAATTAGATCCTAAATGCTGCAAGGTTGCCCTTCACCTCCAGCCTTTTCTCATCGGCACACACCTGCCAAGTGAATGTGTGAAAAATAGGTGAATGATGAATAAACAGTGATTGTCTGAAAGAGTAAATAAGTGAATTTTTAACTGTCAGGAGTATAACAGAATCATCATCTATCAGCCTCCTTTGATCCCCTTGGAGTGAACAATTTTTTAAAACTAGGACCTAGTTTTAAGTTCAGTAGTCACAGCCCTCAGGATTTGAACCATTAAGAAATCAACTCACAGTGTCTTCCTGGTCATCAAACTGTGTGTTTCCTTTATTTGTGTGTGTGTGTGTGTGTGTGTGTGTGTGTGTGTGTGTGTCTGCGCGCGCGCATGCGTAATGCTGTAAAGAATGTGCAAAGGCCTGGGGATTCCAGAGAAGGCGATTTTGTGTCCAGATGGGGGTGATGTATTAGAGGAAGTCAATGTAGAAACTACCACTTGTGTTAGGCCTTGAAGGACAAAGCAAGAGGGAATTTCTCACTATCTGTGGTATGCTGAGCCTTTAGCTATGTTTTCTCATTTAATGTTCACAGGAATCCTATGAGGCTGTAGTCCCCCTTTCATTAGATGAGAAAGCTGAGTTGGTGGGCAGGGAGTAAAGGTGTCGACATTTCAGAGCCAGCCTCTGGTCTCAGCACTGTCGTTTTGGGAAGGGACACAAGTAAGTAAGTGATTTCAGCGCTGTCACTGCTTCTCACCAGCCAGTGTACAGCACTAAAAATCCAGACACCTGGTGGCCCCAGAGAGGACCTCCTCTGCCAGGAGGACAAGGGGGCTGTCATCACAGCAGCCAGGAAGAGAACCACTGCTTCTTGGGCTTCTGCAGTCTGTACAAACTGTAAGAGTCTGGGTGATTTTCTTAGTTCAAACAGCTGTGGGCTTTTCTGTTCGCTCCACTGTCTACAGCACATCTATAGACCTGGAGAAATGGCATCAAATGCCAGTGCCCGGAGCCATGGACCCTGGAAAGTCCCAGGCTGCAGTGTGCCATTTCCACAGTAAGGGCACTTGTCACCCTCACTCCCTTCCGGGTCAGAACCCAAGGCCCTTATGAGCCATTGACTCAGTCATTTACTCACAGAGGCTATTGTTTGTGGGGAACTTGTGTTTTCCTGCCCTTGTTGCCCACAGAACACCAGGTACTGTGGTCACCAAGGCCACGCTTACAAGACACAGGTGCTGCTCTGGATTGGTTCTGATCATGAAAAAGCCATGAAGAGATACGGCAACTACCAGACAATGTGTCAAAGAAAGCCTTGGTCAAGAATTGATGTTGGGGGATTTATTGAGGGAAGAACATTTTCTCATTCTCTCGCTCATTCATTCATCTCATTCTTTCATTTATTCATGTAGCCAATAGTTAAATGGTGAGAACCAGGCATTCTTCCAGGCCTTGGGGATATGTGGTAAACAAGAAAGACAATGTCCCATGCTCATGAAGCTTTCATTCTTTTTGTTTTTTTGTCATTTTATTTGTTTGTTTGTTTCAGGTATACAAAACATCATAATGTTTTTTATGATGACATTTACACACCTCACAAAGTGATAACCCCAACAAGTCTACTACCCATCTGACACCATACATAGCTACTATAAGACAACTGACTATATTCCTTATACTGTACTTTACATCCCGTCACTATATATATATATATTTTTAAATTATAGTGTGACATTCAATATTATATTAGTTTCAAGTGTACAGCACCTAGTTAGGCATTTATATAATTTATGAAGTGATCCCCCCAATAAGTCTAGTACCCATCTGACACCATACATAGTTTTTACATTATTGATTATATTCCCCACAGTGTACTTTAATCCCTGTGACTATTTTCTAACTACCAATTTGTACTTCCTAATCCCTTCACCTTTTTCACCCATCTCTCAACCCTCCTCCCATCTAGCAACCATCAGTTTGTTCTCTGTGTCTATGAGTCTATTTCTGTTTTGTTTGTTCATTTATTCTGTTCTTTAGTTTCCGCATATAAGTGAGATCTTATGGTATTTGTCTTTCTCAGTCTGACTTATTTCACTCAGCATAATATCCTCTGTGTTGTTGTAAATGAAACTTTCATTCTTGATTGTGGTTAAGCTCCCCAAATGATCTTTAGTTCCAAATAACAGCACTTCTTCTAACGCATTTAAGCAGAAGAGGACTTTACTGAAGGTTATTTGATAGCTGAAAAAATGTCTGGGGTAGCCAGACAGTCAGGCTGGGAGGCTCTAGATCTGTACTACTTAACGGTCCAATACAACAGCCTTGGCACGTGAGCACCTGAAATGTGGCCAGTCTGACGTGAGATGTACTTTTAAGTGTACGTTGAATTTCAAAGGACTAGCATAAAAAAAGAATATAAATTATCTCATGAATACTTTTTTGTGTTCATCACATGTTGAAATAATATTTTGGCTATATTGAGTTAAATAAAATACATTATTAAAATGGTCTCACCTTTTTAGTTTTTAAAAAATGTGGCTATCGACACCAAGGTTGCTGGTTCGATCCCCACATGGGCCAATGTGAGCTGCACCCTCCTTAAAAAAGAATAAATAAATAAATAAATAAATAAATAAATAAATAAAAATGTGAAAAGAAATGTGGTTATCAGACAGTTTAAAATTACTTACGTGGCTCACTCTAGATTTTGATTGGACAGCACTGCTCTAGAGCTAGAAATAGTGTCCCAATTTTATAGCTAGGCTGCTTGAAGGCAGAGACAGGACCCCATCACAACTGGACACCGGCACAGCAGCTCACTTAGCAATTCCTAAACATCGTCACTATTGCTAGGACCTCTGTCCCCACTGCCTCTGAGAGCCTTGCCACCCTTGCCAGCAAAAGGGATTCTGCAAGGCCAGTGCCACCTTCCTCATGGCACTGTATCCTGAACTCACATCTGATGGGGTGCATCTGATTGGTGGCCGGGTCACACTTTTGGGGCCATGGCTGTAAAGAAGGTTGGGCAGGCAAGTCCTGGCATCTATTTTCGTGGGTGGGAAATTCCCAAAATATAAGAAATGGGATCAAAAGATGCTGGGTGGGTATCCATGTAACCAATTCCATTACATGCACCAATCACCGTTCTCAAACATTGTGTTTTGCAGCATGTGGATCCCCAGGTCATGAAGATACCAAGCATGTGTTATGCACACACACTTAAAGAAACTTGTCTGCGCTTTCTCATCAGCCTGGAAGAGTGTAGTTGTTTTTTAAATAACAAGAGTCTTCAGTCATCACTTCACCCTTTTCACCAATATCCTCAACTCTCTTGTCCAGTTGTCTTTCTGTCACACTAGTCTTTAATTACCCCAACGCCCCATCTTCTCTGTGTCTATATCTGGGCAAGAGTACACAGCTGGAAAAAAAAATCACACACCTGGGCAGATTGGTACCACTATAAATTTCTTCCAACATCAGCTGGGCTCTACGTTTGCCTGGCCATCTTCTCTTGTTTCCCTAGTCAGCCCTCTCTACTGTTCTGCACAGTGGCTATTTCTTCACCCTCTCCACCACCTGTGCTCAATGCTCAGCCGATGGCCTTGCTTCCCATTTCTTGGAGCACACAGAGGAGAACTGCCAGCCTCCTGCCCCCACACCTGCAAACTCACCTGCATCCACATGAACTCCTTCCACCTTCCCTCTAGTTACAGAGGAAGAAGTATTCCCCTTCCTGTTTAAAACCTACTTTTCCACCTGTGCTCTGGGGCACACCTCTTCCCCTTCTTGGGACCCTGCTTAACTCATCACCTTCTGTTCTCCTGAATCTTTATCGTCTTCCTTTCCACTGTCTCCTTATTATCCAAATTCCAGCTTAGTTTCAATTTCTTCATCTTAAAAGACAAGCGACCAAAACTCAACAAAAACTTCTCCTTTGGTCCCACTTTCTAGCCACTGTCTTCTATCTTTCGACTCCTTGATAGTCCTGTTTCTTGGAAAAATCACCTGTGGTCAGTCATCCCACACTCTGGCTCCTCCCCCTGCACCTCCATTATCAGTGTGTTTACTAAGATCAACAACAACATCCTTGTTGCTAAGGCTGGCAGGTGAGGGGAGCAGGCCTCAGAGATGGATGACACCTGGGACAGATAAGGACTTCCTGGAGTCCTAAATACCAGGACAGGTGAGCAGAGGTCAGGTTTTCTGGGAATTCGATCTTAACAGGCTCTGAGTCTCAAGTTCACTGTTTCTGGCCTCCCTGTGCTTTGTGAGAACAGCAGGAAAGGAAGGCTGAGGCCTGGGTTCCAGCTCTGGATTCCTCTCTGCCTCCTCGGGAACTTGGGCCGGCCCCTTCCCCTCTCTGGGCTCAGTCTCTCTGACAGGACCACCAGTGTTACTGTGAGGAGCCCAGCAAGCACTGAGAGTGAGCAGAAAGCTGGGAGGCCTGGCAAACAACATTTGCTTTGAGGGACCCAAAGGCCTTACACTCAGCACCTTCTGAAGGCACACAGGTCTCATCCCATTTTACAGATGGCAGAACTAAGGCACCAAGGGACACAGGGGTCACTGCAGGCATCTATGCAGCCTTGTCACTGCTCCATCATGATCTAGAAAGGAACAGATTTGCTCCTCAAACCTGTGAGAGCAGCTGGGAGGGGTGGGTACAAGGTGGGAACGTCAATAAAACTTAAGACCCAGTCTCTGCCTTCAGAGTGATGCATACCTAACCCTCCCCTGAGCTATTGCCCTGCCTTTTTTCTCTTTCATAGTCAAACTTCTTGAAAGAGGAGAGACACCTTCTTCAAACTCTACAAAGACTTCTCACTGCAAATAGAATAAAATGCTCTCCTCACCTTAGCCTATTAAGCCTCCCTCTGATGCCACAGCCTGTGATTCTCTGCCCTCATTCCTTTTGCCGCTGCCCCACAAGCCTTCTTTATGCTCTTATACCAGCCTGGGGCCTTTTCATTTGTTGTTCCCTATGTCCGAATCACTCTTCCCTAAGCCATCACCTGGCTGCCTCCTTCTTACCATTCACATCTCAATTCAAATGTCACCACCTCAGAGAACCTTCTCTGAACTCTTTAGCTAAGGTAATCTTTCCAGTCAGCCTTTCCTGATACCTTATTTTTTTCACAGCACTTCTCAGTATCTGCAATTATCTTTTTAGTGTGTTGACTGCTCTACTGGCTGAGTGTCAGTTCCCACTAGAACATATACTCTTTGAAGATCTTATTATTTTTTGTTCACCACTGACTCAGCAGTGCCTAAAATAGTACCAGCACATAGTAGGTCCTCATAAATATGCACTGACTCACTTCCTCCACTGCCATTGCCCATTTGCTCCTGTCTCTGTATCTCTGGCTTTGGCCTGTGCTATTCCCTAACCCTGCTCTCACTAAGGTCCCCCATCATTTCTGTCAACAAAGGACATTTCAGTTCTTTCAATCTTTTTCTTATTTAACCTCCATGTTGACCACTTCCTCCTTGAAAACATTCTGCCCTTTACTACCATTCATCCTCCCGGTTTTCATCCTCCTTAGTTTCTCTTGAGTTTTTTTCGGGTTTTTCTCCCTCTACCACACAGGTTTGTCTTCCTCAGTTTGCTTCACACTCTCCTTGAACCGTCTTGTTCTCCTCTACTCAGGTAAAATACTATTCAAGTCTTTTCCATTTGAAACATTGTTTTCTTTCTTGCCTTATTGCATTCACCAGGATCTCCAGGAGAGCTGAACAGAAATGGTGATAGTGGACACACTTGTCTTGTTCCTTTTCTTAAGGGAAATACTTATACTGAAAATGGTTTTTTTTTGTTTGTTTTTGCAGCTGTCATTTAACAGGTTAGGGAAGTTCCTCTCTGTTCCTAGTTTATTAACACTTATTATAAAAAGTAGATGTTGAATTTTATCACATGCTTTTCCTGTACCTACATGCCTCTCCCACCCACCTTTAATCTATTAATGTGGCAAATTATGTTAATTGATTTCCTAATGATAAACCAAGACTATCTTCCTGGACATATCCAACTTGGACATGATATGCTACTTTTTACACTAATTCGATTCACTAATTTTTTTCTTTAAGATTTTGCATCTAGGGTCATGATTTATACTGACCTGCAATTTTCCTTTCTCATACCGCCCTTAGCATGTCTTGATATCAAGATTATGCTAATCTTATAAAATGTATCCTCTGTCCCTTACTCTACAATAGTTTGTCTAAGATTAGAATTATGTGATCTTTGAAATTTGGTAAAAATATCAGTAAAACCATCTGGGCCCGTGGTTTTCTTTGTAGGAAGACATTTAATTACCAATTCCACTTATTTAATAGTAATGGAATTAGTTAGGCTTTCTGTTACTTCTTGATTATATTTTTGGTAAATTATATTTTGGTAAATTATGTTTTTCTAGGAAGTTATCCTTTTCATCTAAGTTTTTAAATTTTCGGCACAGAGTTGTTCATAATTCTATTATCTTTGTAATCCATGTGGTTTTGCTTCCTTTCATCCTCAATTTTATTTGTGCTTTCTCTTTTCTTGGACAAGTTTGCCAACTTTAGTAGGCTTTTCAAAGTACTATTTTTTGGCTTTGTTATTACTCTTTACTGGTTTTTCTGTTTATTGTTTATATTCTGTTTTGTGCTCTTGTTTTTATTATTTTCTTTTATTTTCATATATTATTTTTTAATAACAGGTTTACTAATATATAATTTACATACCATGCAATTTACCTATGTAAGGTGTACACAATTTAATGGTTGTTAGTATACTCACAGAGTTGTACAACCATTACCACAATTAATTTCAGAACATTTTTATCATTCCAAAAATAATTCTGTACTCATCAGCAATTCCCTTCCATTTCCCTCCCTTCAACCCCATCCTTAGACAACAACTAATTTACTTTCTGTCTCTATAGATTTGCCTATCCTGCGTATTTCATATAAACAGAATCATATAATATGTGGCCTTTTGTGTCTGACTTCTTTCAGTTAGAATAATGTTTTCTAGTTTCATCTGTGTTGTAGCATGTAACAGAACATCATTCCTTTTTATGGATGAATAATATTCCATTGTGTGGATATGAACATTTGTTTATCTTTTTATTAGTTAGTTGATGGACATTTGAGTTGTTTTCACTTATTTGCTGTAGTGAACAATGACTCTATGAATACTCTTGTACAAGTTTTTGTGTAAACTCTTCCTTTCTTCCTCTCTCTCTCTCTCTCTCTCTCTCTCTCTCTCTCTCTCTTTCTTTCTTCCTTTCTCATATATTTTTAGTTCTATTGGGTATCTACCTAGGAGTAGAATTGCTGAATAAGATAGCAATTTTATGTTTAACTTTTTGAGAAATTGCCGGTCTGTTTTCCACAGTGGTTGCACCATTTTATAGTTCCATTAACCATAAATGAAGGTTCCAATTTCCCTGTACCCTCCCCAACACTTTTTATAATTGATGCTTAATTTGTTAAGTTTTCAGTATTTCTTCTTTTCTAATATAAGTACTTAAAGTTATACATTTTCCTTTAACTATTTTTTTTACTTTTTAATTAAAAAATTAGTAAAATTAACAATGCAAGAAAGGCTTAGTCTGTGGTGTCAAGAACACCCTGGCACACCACTCTGTACTACCCTCTGCCAGGTACACAAACCCAAATTTAATAAGCCTAGGCCTAGATTAATCTTGAAAGATTGTCTTATTATTGATTTAATAATATTGACTCATTCATTCAAAATATATTTGTTGAATGTCTACTGTGTAGCATAATTATATTAAGTTCTGAGAACAGAGGAGTAAAATAGAATCCTGCCATCACAAAGCTTAACAATTGAAAAGAAAAAAACAATTCAATACTGCATGATAAATGCTAGGAGATGTAATACATGCTGGAAATAGAAAACATAGGTGAAGGTTTGTTTTTTTAAATAAATTTTATTGGGGAACAGTGTGTTTCTCCAAGGCCCATCAGCTCCAAGTCATTGTCCTTCAATCTAGTTGTGGAGGGCACAGCTCAGCTTAGCTTCAAGTCCAGTTGCCATTTTCAATCTTTAGTTGCGGGGGGGGGGGCAGCCCACCATCCCATGTGGGAATTGAACCAGCAACCTTGTTGGTAAGAGCTCACGTTCTAACCAACTGAGCCATCTGGCCGCCCCTCTGGCAGCTCAGCAGCAGCTCATTGTCTTCAATCTAGTTGTGGAGGGCGCAGCTCACTGACCATGTGGGAATCGAACCAGCAACCCTGTTATTCAGAGCTCGCGCTCTAACCAACTGAACCATCTGGTCGCCCCAGGAGTAAGATTTTTTAATTTTGAGATTGAGAAGTTTTCTGGAGAAAATTGCTTCCTTCAAGAAACTGAAAGATGAATTAGTAGGATTTTGCCACGCACGTAGCAGAAAACAGTGTTCTGGGCTATTGGAACAGCACATGGAAAGACCCAGGGGTGTGAAAAAAAAAGCCTTGATCTTTTGGAAGAAAGAAAAGAAGTGTGTCAGGAGTAGAGAGTGTCAGGAAGAGGAACAAGCTGTGGTCATCAGGATGAAGGTAAGGAGCTCCTGGAGACTAGGCTCTGAAGGGCAATTGAACCATATTGGGGAGCTTAGACCTCATCCTAAAACAGTTGAAAGCCAACGGAAGAGTTTTAAGTAGGTGTGGGATAGTAGGTTTTCATTTTGAAAGTTTTGCTGTGGCTGCAGAAAATACGTGAGGGGAAGGAGGGTCAAGACCAGTGGTCAGGAGCCCCTTACGGAGCTGTGGCAGGCATCTGAGTTTGGATTAAAGCGCGTCCACGGGAATGGGGAGGAGGAAACACTTAGGCCTTGGTGATCGATCAGATGTCGGGGTAAGAAAGGAGGAGCACCAAGGCTGACGTTCCTGTTTCTGACTCAGGCGATTGGGTAACGCTGTTTGCAACAGAGCAGGTATGGGGAGAAGATGATGGGCTCTACTCACGGCAGTTGGAGGTGCTCATGGGACAGTTCTCTGTCTCCTGGCTTTGTCTCAACCTGGATGTCTTGTAAGAGCGCAGTTCCCTCAGCCCTCTCGAGGGAAGGCTGTCTTCTGTCACATCTCATGGATGTGGGATAGTAGGTTCGCAGGCTTAGCATCTTCTTGTGCCCCATTGCTGCTTTCCAATCTTTTCTCCTCCTTTTCTTCCCCCTAATCCTAACTCTTTAGAGGTTAATGCCATCAAGTTGTACCATTTATTGCTCCCTTTATTCCCATTATCTGTGGATACATTCACCAGTGACTTTGGCTCCTGTTTCATTGCCTTTCTCTTCATCCTACTTTGGCCCTCTTTCTTGGAGATTTAATTACCCACGTGGATGACGTATGTAGTACTCCTGCCTGTCATTTCCTGGATAGCCTCCCCTCCCCACCACACCAGCTAGCCTCTCTCATGTTCACATGAGACCCTGTCACCACCACCAACCATTGCACAACCGAATTCTGGACTTCAAACCACCTCTCCTAACCACCATTTCCTACCCTTCCAGCTCACTTGCTTTAGTGTCGACACCACATAATTCTTCCATCTCATCAAGACTCCATTACTTATGTCACGTTTTCACTAATCATCAGCTCTCTCTTGTTTTCACTTCCTTCTCTACTCAGCTTACAGAAGAGTCCATTACTACAGTCACTCTCTTTGTACGCCTTTAACAAACTTGCCTGTCTGTCTCCATCTCTCTCTCTATTTACTTGACTGTCTAATCCCCAACCCTAAATATATCCACTATCAGCCTTCTCCATGCCTGCACCTGAGCAGCTAAACATTACCAGAAAAAAAAGAAATTACTGAACTGGACCTACTGGTTCCACTTTCAGTTTGTGACCTCAAACCTCATTTAAGCACTCAACACTGAAATCTCTATTTTCTCACCTTACATTGAGCCCACTCTGCTCTGACTGCTGTCAACACCGCTCCATCAAAATCCCTCTATCAAGGTCAACAACAACGTCCCAGTTTCACAATCCAGTGCACACTTCTCTGCCTTGTCTTTCTCTACTTCTCAGCAGCATGTGACAGTTGACCATTTCTTTCTCCTAGAAAGACAGGAAAATTTTCTTAGCTTTTGTCACACCACACACTGGTTTTTCTCCCCTTTGTCCAGTCTTTCTCAGCCTCCATTGCTAGCTCTTCCTCCTCTTCCTTACCTGCAGCTATGCTTCTGAACTCATTTTTAGGTGTAAAAACAAAGCAAACAAAAAAGCAAATTATACTCTCTCTCTCTAGTCAAATTAATGCTGATCTCTCCAAGTTTATATCTATGAGGTGTGATAAAAAAATATGGTGAATGTTCAAATTTAAAAAAATTTATTACAGTAAAAGACACATTGCCATTAATCTTCCTCAAAATTCTCCCCCTCGCTTCAAATACACTTATCCCATCATTCTTGCCACTTCCTGAAGCAGTTCAGGAAGTCCTCTTTTGTGAGTGTCTTTAGTTGCGCTGTCGTGGCTGCCTCAGTGTCCTGAATCGATTCAAAACATTTACCTTTCATGGTCACTTTGACTTTGGAGAAGAGCCAGAAGTCGCATGGTGTCAGATCCGGTGAATAAGGTAGATGAGGACACACCATAATGTTATTTGGCAGAAATTGCCGTACCAGAAGCGATGTGTGACACGGAGCATTGTCATGATGGAGGATGAAGTAAAGACATTGATGAAAGAGCACTTCCAGAACTGTTTGAGAAAGTGGCAAGAATGATGGGATAAGTGTGTTTGAAGCGAGGGGGAGTATTTTAAGGGGGGATTAATGGCAATGTGTCTTTTACTGTAAATTTTTTTTAAACATTCACTATTTTTTAATCATACTTTGTATAGCTTCAGCCTCTTCTCTGAGTTTCAGTCCTATGTATGCGTATGCTAATTTGACATCTCTGCTTGGATCTCTAATAAACAGCTAAAATAGAACTCAGCCAAAATAGATCTCTTAATACTACCTCCCCCCCCCCCACCCCAATCTGTTGCTCCCTTCCCGTTTTGAAATCAAGCCAATCATTTCAGGATTCATAAACCTAGGAGTCACCTTTCCCCTTCACCCACATTCAATCTGTCAGCAAACCTTTCTCTTTTACTTCCAAAATGTATCTGAAATCCATTCCTCATTCCCCTCCCCACACCTTCTTTACATCCTTGGCCCCATCCTGGTTCCAGTCACCACCATCTTTGGCCTCATCTTCTACAATCGCCTTCTGACTGGTCTTTCAGCAAAGTCTTCTCTTTTCTATAAGCACTAAAGGGAGTTTTAAACAATGTAAATCAGATCACACCCCTCTCAAGGCTTTCACTGAAATTAAACTAAAATTCAAACTCTTGGCCACGACCAACAAGGCCTCTTGTAAGATGACTCCTGACTGCCTCTCTAACCTCCACTCAGCCCCCTTTTCATCAGGCTCCAGGGAGCTGCCTCACCCATGCTGACCTCCTTTCTAGTCTTTGGACAAGCCAACCTCTTTCTTACCTCAAGGCTTTAGCAATAGCCATTTCCTCTGCCTGGAATATTCCCCAGAATCCTCAAATGGCATCTCCTGTTTGTAATTCAGATGTCAGCTGAAATATGATCATCTGAGAGAGGACTTCCATGACTACCTTTATCTACAATAGGCCTTTTCCCTCAGTTATTCATTCACTCTATTTATTTCCATCATACCACTTATCATAATCCAATGCTGATTTGTTTACTTTTTTAGTTACTGTCCTTTGCCACTAGATGCCAGTGACATGAGGACAGGGATTTGGTCTGTCTAGTTTAGTCCCAGACCTCAGGTCTTAGAATTGCCCTAGCTCATAGAAGGTGCTCAATAAACAATTGTTACATAAGAGTTAAGACAGTTGGGTGTGCAGATATGAACTTACGGTGAAAGATCTTGGCTGGAGATAAAATATTTGGTAATTATTATAAAAATAAATCTTAATAAGCAAGGAATAGAAAGGAACTTTCTTAACCTGTTAAAAGGATCTACAAAAAAATTCTACAGCATGAGACTTAAAAGTGAAATATCAAAACTGTCCCTGTAAGAATTGAACGAGACAAGGGTACCCACTACTATGTCTTCTATGCAACTCTGCTGGAGATCCTAGCTAGCATAGTGTGGCAAGAAAGAGAAACAATGGACTTATATTTGGACATATATCATTTATGTAGAAAATCAAAATAATCTATAGAAAAATGATTAGAGTTTAGTAAGTTTGCTGGATGAACATACAAAAACACATTGTTAAAATTTTTTTCCCCCTTCTTCCTCCCCGCCCTCCACTCCGGTTCAAGCCATTGTTTCTCAGTCTAGTTGTGTAGGACACAGCTCCCTGGCTCACGCTGGTATTATGAGCCTTGCGCTACCCCCACGCGGCAGTCGGTCACCAGTTGTAGATCGGCTCTCATCGGCTGCCAGCCACCGGTCACTCATGCTGGCTGCCGGCCACTCACACTGGCCACTTGCCGCTCATGGCAGCACACGGTAGCCCATAGCAGCACAGCAGCCCGTGCAGACCAGCTCCAGGGAGAGCCGTTGTTCACAATCTTAGCTGTAGAGGGAGCAACTCACTGGCCCATGTAAGAATCGAACTGGTGACCTCAGTGTTAGGAGCACGGCACCCCAACCACCTGAGCCACTGGGCCGTCCCCTAAAATTTTTTTTTATATACCAGGAAAATGCAAATCTCATTATTCTAAGCTTATCTCTGTATGTAAACGAAAACAACCATTGTATCACCACAAAACTCACTGTGGGCACAGTTAATTAAAAAAAAGAAAACACCCTATAGACCTACCAAGACATGTTATAATGATACTTTAAAATACTGTACGTAATAGAAAATCCTAAGAATATCCAAGAAGAAAAACAAACAAACAAACAGGTCACCTACAATAAAACAAAAATCAACAGCAAAACTGGATACTAGAAGACGATGGACGAATGGTTTCATAATTTTAAAGAAAAATTATTTGATTTTAAACATAAGATACTATACCCAGCTAAACTGGCATTAAATTATAGATGTTTAAGATTTTGGTATTTTTGGACATATAAGAATTTTAAAAATTTGCCTCTCCAGCGTTATCTGATAATATGCTCCAGCAAAAGAAGGGAGTAAACAAAAAAGAATTACACCTGAGACCCAGGATATAATAGACTCAGCCCAGGAGAGCAGCCAGGGGAAATCCTAGGAAGACTTCTCCATAGCAGGCATGGCCCAAAGCAACCAGCCCAGATTAGAGACAAAATATAAAGGATTCCAGGAGGGAGATTTCCAAGAAAAAGGACTTGATAGAATACAATAGCAATTGGGTGGGATAGGGAAAGATGTTGATTATAATCAAGATGTTGCAAGAACAAAACAACTATAATTAGAAACTCTAGGCCACCCCCCAAATCTGTGTAAGGAGTAAATACAATTATAATCCGCTGTAGTATTTGGCCTTCCTATTTAATATTTATGAAGTCACAATAGTATAAAAATCATTTATTGATGTAACTAAATATGATGATTTAATATTAGGAGAATGAAGGATGAGAGGTAGCGTAAGATGGAAAATTCTGATCAGTTACAGCAAAAATAAATATATAAGGTCTAAAAGAGATAAATCAAGAAAAAACATTGTCAGTATATCATTTAGAATAAATGGAGGTAACTATCAGAAGAGTTATAAAGGGATTGCCACTGGCAAGCAGGATTTAGGAATGTGGAAGAGGTGTGACAAAACATGCTTTTTTTTTTGTTTGTTTTTTTTTTTGCTATGAGCCTTAGTACATTGATTATGAACTACGTTTATATCATTTTGATAAAATTAAAAATTTGTTTAAAAAGATAGATTTTGGGTCCAGAAAGGAGGGATATTGTTGGAAATGGATTTTTTATGGCAAAGCTCAGGAAGCTACAGAGTCCCTGTGATGGCTGGAATTTGTTCTAGGGGAGAGAGCAAGCCATGTTGCAACAAGCGGCATTTCCGATAACCGCCTCAAGAGATCTGAGAGAAAGGGACAGAATCTGCAAGCCTACAGTTATTTGTGATTTATTTTCTCATTCTAAATAAACAGTCATTTTTGAACCTTATTTTAAAAAATCTTTTCTTTAAAAAGAGGCCTTTAAATTTGGTAAACTTTAGGCCTCGCAAGACCTGGGTTAGCCCCTGGGGGGTATGGTCCCCAAAGCAGTTCGGATTCATTCATAATGTTTATTTGTTCCTTTTAAGTCTTGTTCGGAGTGAGAGTGAGGGCAGTTTCCTCAGTAATTTCTTTTCTTTTTCTTTGTTTAAAGATTTTATTGGGGAAGGGGAACAGGACTTTATTGGGGAACAGTATGTATTTCCAAGACTTTATTGGGGAACAGTGTGTTTTTCCCAGGACCCATCAGCTCCAAGTCAAGTTATTGTCCTTTTAGTCTTAGTTGTGGAGGGCGCAGCTCAGCTCCAAGTCCAGTTGCGGGTCTTCAATCTTAGTTGCAGGGGGCACAGCCCATCATCCCTTGTGGGAGTCCAACCAGCAACCTTGTGTTTGAGAGCACAGCACTCCAACCAACTGAGCCACCCATCCGCCCTCATCAGTTACTTTTATAATAAAACATTTTGTATTGGAACCTGCTCCTCTTCTGGCTGTTTACCTTACCTGTAACTCAGAGACTTTAAGCCCTTTGAAAGTGTAACAGCTGGATTTCTGTTTCTATAGTCTAGGCACAAAGTTGATACGGGTTTTATAAATATTTGTTGATGGAACAGATAAATTTGAGTGTCATGAGGTATTACTCTTCCTTCTGCTCCATCCCTTTATTGAAATTTTGTTTTACGCAAAGCAGAAGGCTGCAGGAATGAGGAAGAGAGGAGGGAGAGCCGAGTAAGGTTGTTTTTTCCAAACCCTAGATCCCACACTTTGATTTTACATAGTAGCTGCTTTTCTGAGTGACATTCTGAATTGTGCATATCAGGTTTTGCTAATCTTAACTCCCCTTACTCATAGAGATTATTAATGATGTTTAAACATTTTATGCTGTGAGATGCAGAACATTTTGCTTATTTCAAGAATCTTTTTGTGCATTCTTTCTGTAAAGTGAATTATCAGCATGTTAAGTCTATTTTGGGGGTTTCCTTAAAATGGGGTACACCAGTACTAAATTCACCTTTAACAATGACTAATTCGCACACCATGGGTGGAGTGTTGGATGGTTGTTGGGTGCTCACCAACAACTAAACTAGGCATCTTCCACTTCTTTGGCGCCTCCGCTCCCAGACCACCTGCTTCAACCCGGAGGCGGTATCTTGACCCTCCGCGACCTCTTCGTCATGGCGTCTGCGGGGCGTCTACCGCCTGAGGCCTTGGCAGTCAGCCGGGCGTCGACCTTCCCAAGATGGCGGCGACCTGAGCAACTGCGCGTAGGGGGCGGGATCCTGTCGCCGGAGGCGGGGCAGGGAGGCACAGGAGTAGGACTCGCAGGCGCGCCGATCCCGAAGTAGGCAGCCCCAGCGCGCCTGCGCGGAGCGGCCCTACGCGCAGTGAGGCAGTGGCGGGGGAAGGCACCGGTGGGGCCGACGCGCGGGTTGAAGGAGGGAAACGGACGAGCGAAGTCCCAGTGCGCGCCGCGGCGGCCCGGGTACCCTCCCCTTCCGGGCGTGAGGCGCTGTGAGGAGAGCTGAACCGAGCGGACTCGCACCGGCAGCGAGGCGCCGCTACTGCTGCCCTAGTCCGGCCTCCGTCGGCTTCGGCGCTCCCGTACTGGGGGCCCGGGTTCCTCAGCACACCCAGCTCCAGCAGCCCCCAGAGCCTGTCTCCGGCCCTTCGAAAGCCCCGGCGCCAGCCCGGGCCCTTGGTGGGGAGGATGACGGAGCTGCAGTCGGCACTGCTACTGCGAAGACAGCTGGCAGGTGAGGGCGGGCGGCAGGGCGCCGGGCCGCGATCGCGGCGAGCCACTGCGGCTTACCTCCTCCTTTCCTCCCGGCCGGCGCTGGACGGCCAAGGGGGAGCGGCAGCTGCCGGCGAGGGCGGGTGCGGGCCTGTGAGGGTGGGGAGCCCGAGGCGCCGGTCACGGCGGGCCCAGCACTTCTTCCCCGGCTTTCGGAGGGTATTGGGGGCGGGGACGCGCCCCAGCCTCGGCGCTGGGACGGGGCTTGGTGCCCCGTGGAAAGGAGGGGAGGCTGCCCCCTCCCCCACTGCTGGGTGGGACGCTGCGGGGGAGGGGCTGTGGGTCCTTATCCCTGACCGACCCTCCCAGGAGGGGCGGGTCCCGGGCTCAGGTGCGGCCGAGGCCGCCGGACCCTTGGGGGCAGAAGGGAGCGTCTGGGCCCGTCTAGCTGCGAGTCCCCGACTCGGGTGTGTGCGCCGCGCGGGCGGGCAGCGGGGGGCGAGAATAGGCGAAGAAAGTGGCCCCTGGCTGGATAGGTGAGGCGCGCAAAACTTCTGCCCGGGCAGCGCCGGGTCCGCGGAGTTGTGGCGGACAACAAAGCGCCGGCCTCCGCGGCCTCGTCGCTGGCGCGCGGGGGTCTGAGAACCTGGCGGGGTGCGGGACGCCGCCTCGCCTGCCTCTGCCTGGCACGGTCTCTGGCTGCGCCGCCCGGTTGGGGGAGGGTAGGAGCGGGCAGAGTCGAGAGCCGCTCGCTGGCCGGCTCGGGGCTTTGTGCTCAGAGCGATTCCGGCTCCTGCGCAGGCCTGCGGAACTCTGCGGCGGCGGCCCGCCGGCTCTGCCTCGGGGCGGCGGCCGGGGCTGCCCCACCAGCGGTGCTTGTGTCCCCCCTCCCCCATTGTCCCGGCCTCCGGCCGTTTGCGGCTTCCAGGTTGACTTTTTAGGGGGTTGGCTCCTACTCTGCTAGGACTGGGTGAGCGGAGCATGCGCGCTGGAGACGTACGTGTGCGGAGTGTAAGGGGGGAGATGGGTTGGTGGCTTCACAATGCCGCCCCACGTGCTGCCAGATTTAAAGAGAAATGAACCAGCAGTTACCCCTGCTGTCCAGCGCCCAGCGTGTGTCCTCAGTTCAGGAGGATTCTCACCTCCCCACGCTACGGACAGCCAGCCAGCCGCCCTTAGCCCTCGGCGGAAGCCAAAGGCTAGAAGGAAGAAATGTGCTTTTGAATTAGATTTACCGAGAGTTTGACGTGTTCGTTAAATCACCTTTATGGCTTCTTAAGGAAAAGGTTGTCAGGGACTGTTACGGATTGTATAATTAGGTTTATTATTAGACCATGAGCAAGCAGATTTAGACAAATATTGAAGTTCTAGATGCTCAGGGGGAGTGATTTGAAGTGAATGGAGAAGTTCTAGTGATACCTATGTCCACCACGAAAAATGTATTGGAAAAGCAATGAAAGAATAATAACCTTATTGCGTCTTGTTTGCAAACACCTTTTCTGTGTAATTTTTTGGTTTGTGTTGGAGGAAGGAATTAAGATTTCTGTTTTGTCTCCCTAAAAGTTCTTTAATCAGAATAAGTTTTTATTATGTAATGAACTATTAAACAGTATTAAAATGCTAAATTAGTATTAAAACAGTACTCAAGTCTTACATAATGGGAAAGATATACATTATAAAGATGTTAAAGTTATGCAGTCCTAAGAAAGTTAAGTGTGACTAATAACAGTGTCAGTAACAATATTTCAGATATTTTCCCTACCCATTTTTTACAGATTTACAGATTTTGATAGCCACTTGGTTCAGTTCTGCACTCTTTTTTGACAAGATTAATCCCAAATATCGATAAAACATTTCTCAAAGCTCTTTTTTTTTCTCCCCTCCCCCGTCAAAGCTCTTTATTAATGGTTGACTTTTGATAAGGCCCAGTAAAATAATGCTTTAAGGTTGGAGGAGAGGATGATTTAGTTTGTAATTTTTCAAGTCTCTTTAAAAAGTTACTTAACTGCTTTTCTTGCCTTAATCAGAAACGGTGTACTGTTCTTAATATTTTCTTAAACCGTTGAGGGATTTTAATTAACATGCTCAAAATGTACAAAGCAGTGGGACAAAGCAGTACATTAAGTGGAATGTTAAAATATCAAGTTTATTGGAAAGACTTGATAACTACATACTAAAATAAAGGCCCTGTTGTATTTTAGTGTAGTACCTTGCTTGAGCTTTGTGGTTCTTCAAATATCATTTGAAAACAGGAAAGAATGGTAACCTGTAATTTCTTGAAATCTCTTAGAGTGAACATTTGGAAAGCTTTATAATAAATGCTTTAAAAATCTTGAAATGTATTGAATTTAGTAGACACACAAACCTGTAAGCCATTCTAGCTGCTAGAATATCAGAAACTTACAATAGAGGCCAACAATGGTTGCATTTATTGAGCCCCTAGTATGTTAGTCCTTAAGGATTTTACTTCATTACTTGAGGGGAGAATTTATTGTGTGTGTGTTTTGTTTTGTTGGTGACTGTAATGAAGAACCTGGTTATTTTCAGAGTTGAGCAGAATGGTTCCCTGGGTTGCAGTTTCTCACCTTGGCACTACTGACATTTTGGGTGGATTATTGTTGTGCGGTCCTATCCTGTGCACAGAATGTTTGAGGAATATTCTTGGCCTCTACCCACCAGATGCCAGTAGTACACCCCCTACGTTGTGACAGCCAAAAATGTCTATGTTGCCAAATGTCCCGAGGCACAAAATCATCCCAGGTTGAAAAAATCTGGTTTATGGTGTTTTAGTTCAGACCTTATGGCTATTGTGAAGGGAGTAAGCACACCTAACAGATTCATGAAATCAGATAGGTTGTGTATTTCTTTATGGGTATTATTAGACTGTGACTTATTCCTTTGCGAATTCAGCAGTGACAATTAAGCTTTTGCAGTGCAGTATGTTAAACAAGAAATCCCACAGCACAAGAGATAATTTTAAACATTTGTATTTTTTGAAAAGTTGTTACAAGCACTGGATAAAAACACAAAGTACAAGAAGATATAGTATTTCCACCCTGAACCCAAGTTCTTTTCTTGGAAGCAATCATTATCGGTAATTTCTTGTGTGTTTTTTCAGAGAGATTCTTGTATGTTGTGTGTTTAGATGGGCTGATATTTACTGGGGACTAACAGGTACCAGGTGCTGCACTGAGTACTTGACATTATTTAATCCTCCCAATAAGGAATAGAGGCTGAGAGAGGTTAAGTGACTTGCCCAGGGTCACACAGGTAGTAGGTGGGGCTGCTAGATTCATGTTCAGGACCTTCTTGTTTTATCCAGTAGCTACTAAAATGATTGGGAAAACATTCCCATCTTAATAGAATTTATTGTACAAAATATTACACATTAAAATCTAAGTGATATTCTTAAGATAATCATAAAAAGATATTTGAGCCATTGTCAATTTAAGATCAACATTCTCCAGAGTCAAGGAAAGTTTTGATTTTAATGAAAGCAGCTCCAGGCTTTTTGGTATTGGCAGTTAACCCAGGAAAAAATTGGGACTGATTGGACTTATTCCCTACTCTAACCATAATAAATTTTACTATATGACAAGCATTTATAAGGCATAAGAAGTTTTTTTTTTAAAAGATCACGAGGTTTTTAAACATTGATAACATAGTTTTTTAGTAGTTATATTCCTCATAGCCACCTTCCAGAACTAGGAAGATGAATCTGTTTATGCAATAACAAGGCAATAATTGAGCTGCTTTTACTGTAGAAATTTTGATTATGTATTTTAAAGTAATCTGGAAACTTCTCAACTCTGTCTCCTTGGCTACCCATGTAAGTAGGTTGTTGTGATGAGTTATGTGTATTTCTCAGACGTAGTGTGCAATAAAATTCCTTGGGAGTTTGTTAAAAATACAGATTCCTGCCCTCATCCCCACAGTCTACACGTGTTGATAGAGCCCAAGAAAACCTAATTTTTATAAAAACTCTGTGGGTGGCTGTGCAGCCGGTGTTCTGAGCTACTACAATAGATGCCCCAAGCTATTTCCCCCACTGGACCGCCACCTGCAGGCAGCCCAGTTCCTAGTATTTGTGATGTGCTGTGTTTCAGAGAGAATACTCTCTAAAAGGAAGAGTTAGAAAGATTTTTTTTAAAATTATTATTATTAGTTTCAGGTGTAAAAAAGAGTTAGAAAGATTTAATATTTCTTATTGGCTTTTCTAGAATGTACTGGCACTCTGACATACAATTCCATTAATAGTCTTAAACAAGGAGAAATAGAATAATTGATTGTTGGCAGGGTCATAATTGATTATTGACAGGGACACCCGAGTGGTAGAAGATCCTGGGTGATGAGCTAAATATTAATATTCTTAACATTAACAATTGTTAAAGCCACATATTTAGAAATGGAAGAAAAATCTAATTAAAAGTAAATCTACATTGCATCAAACTACTAATTGTTTAACAGTTTGGGAATTTTTATATCTGGACATTATTACTCTATTATAGAAAGAATGCAGGTACTACATATGGTACTGAATGCTTTATCAGCAAAAAAAAGCATGAATGAAACAATGGTTGAAGGAGGAATGTAGGATGATTTACAATCCCTGTAGTGGAGACAGCATCAAGGAATTAGCATCTGACGTGTTACAGCATCTAACGTAGTGTTATTTTGCAATATGTACATATATCAGATCATTACATTGTACACCTTAAACGTACATAATGTTATATGTCAATTATGTCTTAGTAAAGCTGGAGAAAAGTCTTGAATTTTTTAGTGAATAAGTGAATTTTCTTAACATTTGGGAGGTGATTTTTAAGTTACGATTTTTATTCAGTGAATATTTTTGATAATATACTGAAATTTAGTTTTTTATAAATAATGGTAGTTTAATTTTCTGTAAATAAACTACTTCAGAATGAAATGTTTTCTACATTAGTCTTTTGTAATGGATGACCTCACTTTCTAAAATACTGCTGAATGTATTAAAATGTTGAAGTAAACTCTCTAATTTGTAGGTATTTAGTATATTAGTATAATCTGTATTTACTATAAAGTAGTACCAAAGTATATAGTTATATAATTTATGTAAGTTAATACATATTATATTTGGTGATAATATGCATGTAATTATAAAAATAGATGTCTTGAGTATCAGTAGTGATATCTAGTGTGGAAACTGAAAATTCATTCACTACCACTGTGTTATTGTTGCTTGTGACTTCTTTTCTCAGGTGAAGTATGTTTGCCTTATTAAGATGAGTTTCAATCTTTAGGTTATTTGGTCTCGGGTGCTTCGGTGCAAGTCTTTTTTGAGGGGGGTTCACTAATTTATGGTGAACGGTAGTGTCTGTGTGCTCCTGTTCCAAGCAAATAAAATACTAAGCATTCCTTTGTTTTAATGGGCTCCATTCAATTTAGGATACAGCTGAATCAAGGTATCAGTTCTCTTAAGAGTATTAGGTTATATACTTTTTAAAAAATTTGCATTTATCAGTGTAGAGAAAACAGTAATTAGCATTACTTAGCATGACAGACAAATCTAAAGTTGACAGATTTAACACAAGTAGGTGTTTCTGAGAGACCACTAACCCTGTTGAAGATTTCCAAGAAAATAGACTTTCAAGGGATGGCAGCAGTTTGTAATTTTGAAGACTTTATGAAGGACCTAAACCTGCCACTTCATGGATATATAAACTTGTTACAAAGAAGGAGGAAGGCAGAAAGGAAACTTAAATCATTGCGTGCCTGTCTCATACTCTTCTCATCTTAGGACTTTCCATATGTGGTCACATTCAGTTCTCATATCAAATCTTGGAATTAAATATTGACACCTTTTTGAGATAAGGAAATTTATAATCTGGTAATTTCGCCTAGGTAACCCTTTTGGAGCTGGCTGGCAGAAATAGGTCTGTCTGCTAATGAAACTGAGCCCTTTCTTTATCAGTGGCTTCTTTTAACATTTTGGGGGTTCTTAGACTCCTTGGAGGAACTAGTAAGAGTTAAAGACTTTGTCCTAAGAAAAATGCGCCCACACAGTTTGGGGTATAATTTCAGAGGGTTTTCTGATCTCTTGAGTGAAGCTCATTTATGCACATGTAATGCTGTCTCTTCCATCATTCATTCAGCAAATTTGATGACTGTTCTGTGTGCCATAGGGATGCCAAATGAGTAAGTTATTTGTGTATTCTAGGAATTTGGAGCCTGCAGAAAAATCCCATAAGAAGGCTGCTTTAAAGTATTAGAGAAAGTCAGGGAAAGCTTGCTTCTACCTGTGTGGTTCATGGAGGGCTGTGAGGAGTGGGTGGCATTTTTGCTTGACTTGCAAAGGATACATAAAAATTGATCACATAGAAGTAGGAAAGTATTTAAGGCTGAGGGAAAAGAACAAGCAAGATAGAAGACTTGTACTGAAAGTAATTCAATGCGTTTAGAGTAATTCAATGTGTTTCCAACAATATTTGGAAAGGCCGGTATTTGTAAAAGTTCTTAAAAATGTTGAAGTACAGAATTCTATTTGAGGAAGGGGACGTGATGTGATCAGTGTGTTTGACCAGTGCTCCTCAAATTATCTGTGTGAAAGACCAGTTTTTAACAAATTTCCAATTCATCATGTAATGATACTTCGAAAAACAATAAAAGTGAATTATCAGAAAAGTTAAAAAAGACATAAATATGAGCCCATTCTTCATAATATTAGGCTATCACTTTATATGACTATCAGATTGCTGTATGTGTTTCTGAATGCTCACTCTAGCTTGCTGTGTCATGGGCCAGTAACAATTTGGTGGATTGGCACCAGTTCATGGACCACACTTTGAGTAGCACTGCTTTGGACAGGGTGGAGTATGACATTTAGGTGACCTTCTCTCCATGAGGACGGAGATTTTTTTTTTGCCCATTAACTGACATATCACAGATGCCTAGAAGGGCCGGCTGAAACGTACCAGGCAAACAGTATTTATTGAACGGATTAGAACTACCATTCTGGATTTTTCCCCCTAAGGATTTAAGCACATGTGAACTAAATCTTTTAAAATAGAAAGTAAAACAATTAGAATACTTCCATTGAATAAACATTAAATTTCTTCTGTATGCCAGGCCCTAGGGACACAAAGATTCATGATACGATCTGGCCTTTTTTTCTAGTTGGGGAAGGTAGAGTTTTATAAACAAATATTGGTTAATAATTAGAATGTAGATGACTTCACCACAGTAGTATAGACATTCTTGCCCTTTTTATATGTCTGCCCCCACCGCCATTTATTTGTTTATAGCTTTGACCAATGACACTTATTGGAGCACCTTCAGTGTCTCAGCAAGGTCTTTATTTTTCTCTCAAAGCAGTTTCTTTACTCTTATCTACTGTGATTATTGGTTTTCTAACTCTTTATAATTTACAAAGTACCACAAAAATTAAAGTCCCCACCCCCCCATGTCTACAAAGTTTCTCTCTTACCCTCTACCTTAGCTACCTGAGGCTTCCTACCCAGGTGGCTAACCACATTGTCCAGAATAGGATACTGAATGGCTTACTCCCAGTAGCAGAACCGAGACAACTAGATTTCATTGATCTCTGAGCCTGCCCTTTTAACAATATTTAAATTAGATCTACATAGAGAATACAAGAATGTGTTCATACAATTATCTGTTTCCTACTTGGGTCGTAGGGTGTCCTGTGGGGTCATATGTTCCTTTGATTTTCTTTTTACTTCTTTGAGGATGAGTCAAATGTATTTAAAATAAATGTCAGGTAACCTAAATCAAGATATTCTAGGGGGAAATGGCAAATATGTATTTAAAAATATTTTTTCTAATTATAAACAAACATGTTTATTGTAGACTTGGAAAAGATAAAACATACATATGCTATAAAATCAGCCATCCCTCTGCTGCTTCTGTTAACATTTGATTGTTTTTTTCCATTGCATTTTGCCCTTTTTTAGTAAACTGAAAATCTGAAAGGAAGAACCTTTAGTGTTAAAGATTTTAGTAGAAGTCATACTCTCTGAAGTTAGTTTATTAAGGTTCCTTTTACATACTTGATTCTCTTTAAGCAGCCTACTGCTAGATCAAGAAATTATTTCTTCAAATTTATTTAACAAGTAAATGACAGAGATAGATTTCAAACCCAGGTCACCTTTCTACCAAGACTGCTGCGTTTTACACAGTAGCACAGTGTTCGTTAAACTAAGAACTTTGTGACCTTTGGAAGAGGAACTGCTATTGCCCACGGCCGCCCATCCTCTTGCTGTAGGATTCTAAAACTCTAACATTGCTCTGTTTCAAGGCTAATGTAGAGAGGGGTGTTCCTCTGAGACCTTCCTTAATACTCTTACCCGAGGTAAGTAGAAGATAATGTTTATCTTTTTAAAAATTTTTGTTTAGCAGTGCATAGGATGGTTTATATTGTCGCCATTAGAAGTCTAGGACTTGAGGCTGTGCTAACTTTTTTCAAAGTGCTGTGAACACCTATGGTGTGGAAGTTCCCCAGGGAAATACTGGATTTTTCAGTGTCTTTTCTGGTTGTTTTTACATCTCTCCCTTAGGATTATACCTTTGCTGCTGCTTCTACTCTTCGCATTTGCCTGGTGGAAACAAAACTGGTGGTTATCCAGTTTGGTTTATATTTAACTCTTGCAGGTGCAGCATGGCACGCGTGAGAAGGCACCGCGCTTCCTGCCGCCCTCGTCAGGGTCTCAGGCATAGTCTGGGTGCTGGAGAGGCCGGACCGCTGTGACGGGCGCATTTAGAAAAGTAGACCTTTAATTTTAGAACAGGTTTAGATTTACAGAAAAATTGTAAAGACAGTGCAGAGATTTCCTGTATACCCTGCACGCAGTTTTTTCCTATTAACATCTTATGTTCGTATGGTATATGTGTCACAATTAATACACCAGTATTATTAACTAACGTCCATACTTTACTCAGATTTTCATGGTTTTTACCTGGTGTCCATTTTTCTGTTCCAGGAGCCTGTACAGGATACTGGTTCTCCATTTTAGTTGTCATGTCTTCTGAGTCTCCTGTTCTGTGAGAGTTTCTCAGAATTTCTTTAGTTTTCATGTCTTTTGTAGTTTTGAGGACTACTGGTCAGGTATTTTGTAAAATGTCCCTCAAATTGGGTTTGTCTGATGTTTGTCTCATGGTTAAATTGGGTTTATGGGTTTTCAGAAAAGTACCACAGAGGTGATACCCTTCTTATCACGCATTGGTGGTACCTGATAACCACTGGTGACAGGGACCTTCATTACTTGGTTAAGGCACTGTCAGTTGGGTTTTTCCATTGTTACTGTTGTCCTCTTTTACTAAGTCCAGCCCAAATTCGTGTGGGAAGGAAGGACTAGGCCCTGCCTCCTGGAGGGAAGAATATCTCCTTACATTATATGGAATTCTTCTGTAATGAAGATTTGTCACTCCTCCCCCGTTTATTTGTTAATTGAATCATCTATTCAGTATGGACTTCTATGTTTTGGACTTTGGGTTAAAATCTGTATTAGGGTTCTCCAGAGAAACAGAACCAATAGGATGGACAAGAGATACACTCATATGTCAGTCATGTTATTGTTTGGACTGGCAAGTCCAAAATCCACAGGGTAGCCGGGCAGCCTGGAGACCTGGGGAAGAGTGAACGTCCAGTGCAACCCCAAAGGCAGGCAGCTGGCAGAATGCCCTCTTCAGGGGAGGTCAGTCTTTGTTTTAAATTAAGGCCTTCAATTGACTGGATGAGGTCCACCCATATTCAAAGTCTACTGATTTAAATTGTAATCTCATCTAAAAAACACCTTCACGGAACCATCTGGAATAATGTTTGACCAAATATCTGTGTACTGTGGCTTAGCCAAGTTGACACATAAAATGAACCACATACTGATTTTGTTCCTTAAGTCATTTACGTTGTTCCCAAATTGTTCCAGTTTTGGTCAGAGTTCTTTCAGGCTGGCTCCTGTGTCCCTTTTACGTGCACTCATCTTTTTAGTTTTCGAGCATTATCTTATTTCCTGATGACTACAGGATATATCAGACCTGTCCTGTATTTTCTCTGTCCCAGCCCTGTAATGAGCTATTTCTCCAAGAGTGGTGTCTAGTAACCAAGAGAGGGGCATTGGAAGTGCTCATTGCTACTGGAGAATCATTACTTCATAGGACTGAGGTAGGCGGTGTATATTTATACTAATCCAGGTATCTGTGATGTTCCTGCGTATCCATCTGTTTATATGTATTAAGCTACCGCTAGGTTCATACTGATGTTTCTGACCCTAATCAAGAACCAGTGTTCATTCTAGCCTCCCCTTCTTTTTCTGTAACTTCCCTCTCTGACACTGTGAAACCTGTTTATATTTAAAAGCCATTTCAGGGGATGGCCGGTTAGCTCAGTTGGTTAGAGCGTGGTGCTGGTAGCACCAAGGTTGCTGGTTCAATCCCTGCCTGGGCCACTGTGAGCTGTTCTCCCCCCCCCCCCCCCCACTTACAAAACAAACAGACAAAAAATAATAATGAAATAAATAAAATCTTTTTTAAAAAGCAGTTTCAGAATTGTTAACCCATACCTTTGTGGGAAACAAACTTACAACTAGAGTACTGTGTTTATGTACATTTCTTTTTGTCCTTATCTTTTCAGTTTACAGTCAAAACTAATGTCCAACGTTACCTAGGTCAGCTCCGTCCCCACCCCCTGAACTCTTAGTGAGGTTATGTCATACTTGTACATCTGTAATACAGTTAGATTCATTTGTCATTCGTCTTCATTCCATCCTCATTGGTTTTTAAAATTTATTTTGCATACATCAAAATTCATTCTTTGACATATACATGTCTGTGGGGTTTGATGTAAAGGGCATAAAGTCATGTACCCACCACTGCAGGACCATACAGAATAATTTTATCACCCTAAAATTTCCTCTGTGTGTCTCCTTTGTAGTCTGTCACTCCCCCTTCCACCAGTTCCTGGTAGCCACTAATCTATTTTCTGTCCCTATAGTTTTTTGCCTTTTCCAGAATGTTACATGTAGTTTTTAGGGTCTGGCTTCTTTCACTTAGCCAGATGGATTTGTTGCAGGAATCACTAGCCTGTTCCTTTTTATCACTGAATAGTATTCGATTGTACACTTTCTACTGTGTACATTCCATCATACTACAGTTTGCTTATCCATTTCCACGTTGAAGGATAACTTTGTTATCTTGCTTGTTTCCGGTTTTTAGTGGTTATGAATAAAGCTGCTGTAAACATTTGTGTACAGATTTTTGTGTGAACCTGTTTTAGATTCACTTGGATAAGTACCTAGGAGTAGAATTGCTGGTTGTGTGGTAAGACTGTTTAACTTGATATGAAACTGCCAAATCGTCTTCCAAAGTGGCTGTAACACATTTTAAACACAGTACCATCTTAATGCTTTTTTCATCTTGTTTTTTCATTTGATATAGTGTAGACATCTTTATGTATTGGTACATAGACTTATTTTCTTTTCAAACACCTACACTGTATTCCTTTGAATGGCTAAAACACAATTCACTTTTATTAAAACAATTCTTTAAATTATAAAAATGTTGCATATTCAAGGCAAAAAATGTAAGTTCTACTGAAGAGAATATAATGAAAAGTCAGTCTCCCATTCACCTACCCCCATCCTTTTCCATTCTCCAGAAGGGAATTTATAATTCATGCTTATGCTTTCCACTATAGTTTATATGATAACCTCTTAATTCATGAGTGTATTTAACTTCTCACTATAAAAGATGAAAAATTTAATGTAATGACACTACTTTCCTAATTTTTGTTATATATTTGTAGCTCTTCTAATGGTTGTTTTTATTACTATGAATAAAATGATTTATCGACCGTACATAGGAGTGCCTGCTATGAAATATAAAGAAATTAGCTCACTTACCCTTTAGTGATTCGCCACCTCTTCCTACAGATTTTGTTAGTTACATTATTTTTATATTGTCAAGTTGTGTAACATTTATCTTCTCTCTTATAGCTGAATAAGTCTCTATTTGCCTAGTCTCAGAAAAGGAAAACCAGAAAATAGCATTTACATGATTGTGTTAATATACTCATTGTAATATCAAATAATGATTTTTGGACCTAAGGAGGAGTTGAATTCTCATCATTGAAACTTTTCCCATTGAAGGAGAATCTTTAAGTATCAAAATCTTACTTTCTTCTACCTTCACTTAGTTATTATTCTGGGTCATACCCAACTACCATTTTTCTCCTACCCCATGTTGTCCTCTTCTAATATTTCTTAATTTTTATAAAGATTGTGTCGGTGGTAGATTTTGAGTCCTTGCATATTGAAAAATGCCTTTCTTTTGTCTTCGTATTTGATTGTTTGGTTTTCTGGGAATCGAATTTGGGGTTGAAAATAGTTTCCCGTGGAACTTTGATGTTATTGTTCCGTTGTATATAATGTCCAGAATTCCAGAAGACAGTGATGAAGAATGACTCACGTCAGTCTAATTTTTTGTTTCTGTGTGGATACTTTTTTGAAGTTTAAAGGATTTTCTGTATACTTGGAGTTGTAAATTTTTACCCAAATGTGTCTCTTAAGTGTAACTTTTATTCATTCATTGTTTTAGAGTCTCAGTGGGTTTTTCTAGCTGAAGGCTTAGGTCTCTGTTTAGCTCAGAAATTTCCATCTTTCATTTTTTTGTAATCATCTACATCGTCTTTGGTGTTTGCACACTTTACTGGCTTTTCTTTGCCTCTTTATTTTCATATTGTCTATTTTCTACCTTTTGCTACTATATTGTGGAGATTTCCTTCAATTTTTTTCCTTATTGGTGACTTGGTCTTCAGCCATGCCTGTTTCGTTAGACGGGCCATGTAATTTTTCATTTTGGCAGTTGGTGTTTCTGATTTCCAAGAACTTAGTCTCTTTTCCCTCCATGGGAGTCTATTTTTTGATAACAGATTTATTGAGGTTTAATTTGCACACCATAAAATGTATTCCTTTTAAGTTTACAACTCAGTACCTTTTAATACAATTCAGTACAATTTAGTATATTTAGAATTGTGGAACCATCAGCACAGTGTAATTTTAGAACATTTCCATCACCTCAGAAAGAAACCTTGTGCAGTCGCTCCCTTTTCTCAACCCCACACCCAGGCAACTACTACTTTTCTGTTCCTAATGAACTTGCCTTTTCTGGACATTTCATATAAATGAGAGAATACGATATGTCGTCTTTTGTTTATGGCTTCTTTCACTTAGCATAATGTTTTTAAGGTTGATTTATTTTGCAGCATATTATGTCTGTCGTTCTAGTATTGTTTGTTGAAAACACTGTCCTTTTCTTACTTGAAGTACCTTGGAAATTTTGTTGGAAATCTGTTGACCAACCTATTGTATGTCTCTGTATTCTATCACATTGATCTGTATGTCTGCCCCTGTGCCATTGTCATAGTTTCTTGATCATTACTGTGTAGTAAGTCTTGAAATCATGTAGTGTAAACCTTCCAACTCTTTGTTTTTCTTTTTAAAAAGTGTTTTGGCTTTTTGAGGCCTTTTCAAGTCAGTTTGACAGTTTCTGCAAAAAAGCCTACTGTGATTTTGTGTGGAATTACAGTGAATATGTAGATTTACTTGAGGAGAATTGACATCTTAACAATATTGAGTCTTCTGTTCTATGAAATTGTGTTATCTCTCCATTTATTTTGGTCTTTTTAAATTTTAGCATAGTTCGTAGTTTTCCATGTATAGATCTTGCACCAAATGTATTCCTAAGTATTTCATGTTTTTTTAAAATGCTGTTGTAAATTATATTTAAAATTTTATTTTCCAATTAGTCATTACTTACATATAGAAATACAGTTGATTTTTGTATTTAACCTTGTATTTTTCAGCCATGCTAAATTGAGTTATTAGATCTAGTGGCATTTTTATATTTTTCTTAGCATTTTCTCCATACACAGTAATGGTCTGCAGATAAACACAATTTTACGTCTTTAGTCTGTAAGGCTTTATTTATTTATTTATTTATTATACATCTTATGATCTGTAGACAACATTGCATGGAAGTGGTGTAGCGATTTCTCTTTGACTCATCTTTCTGAATCTGGATCATGGTGACTGTATACTCTGTTCGTGAACCAGCAGCTTCAGGGCTGCTGGTAGGTCAGTTCTGGTTGTCATACTGAAGCTTTTTCTCTAAATCATTCTTTTAGCCCTTCCAATAATTTTGTAAGCACATAATTTCTCATTAAAATACCTAATGTCTTTTCTGTTTTCTGCCCTGAACTTCGATAAGCTTCTGTTTACCATATGGGTCCTTGGAAACTAATTTTTTATGGGTCAAGTAATTAACATTGGAGTTAAAATGTATTCTAGCCACTCTCCTTTTTAATGGTTTCTTCAGAATCTGATAACCACTTCTGAACGAGCTAGATAGAAACATTTTCTTTATAGGGAATGGGAAGGCATCATTATAATGAAGGTAATATGGTTGTATTATCTAAGAGAGGTTTAAATAAATAACAGTGGCCCTGCCATTTAATTATAAGTTGCTTTTTTTAGTTCCTGAGTACACACTTTTACAAATAGTTTAATTTGGAGAGTAGAGCAGAAAGTAACACTGCTCAAAGCTAGACATTCTGTGAATGCTTTTAGTTTGAAATGTTCAAGGTGGCATTTGGTTTTAACTGCCTTGACAGTTCTGAGCCATACTATATGGGATAAAATTTGTTCATTTGTACATCAGAGAGGAGATTGAAAAATGTCTAAGGCTAATTCACTTTTCATCAGAGCTAGTCTTGTTTCTTTAGGTAAATATTTGAATGCTATTTTAATCCTTTTAAATACTGTTGGGTTTGGGAGACACTCGAAAAACTGATTCTTATAGAAGGTACATTAGTAGGGAAGACAGTCAAATTTGTAATTACTGTAGTATCTGAGGATGATACAGCAGCAGGAGTTGGGGAAAGCATCAGTAAGGAAGTGATGTCTGTGCTCAGACTAAAGGATAATTAATAGGAACTAGCCAGATGTTTGAAAAGGCCAGGACATTTGGGGAAACAGGTCCAGAATGCTTGGGGTGGTGGTGATGGCATGACTCAATGAAGGGTATTAAGCCATTTTAAGTATCCATTGGGATAGCCTTCTCTTTAGTCGGAAGATCTCGTTAGGGCTCTTGAGGATGTTTACCCTGGGTTTATTCTCAGTTGGCCATACAGAATATATGTAACTGCACTATAGGTACTTGGCCAGGAAATACAGTCTGGGATTTGCTGCTACTATATTCAATTCTGCCAAGATTGAACTATCTTTTTTGAGGATAGACTAAAGGCTCTGCAGTCAGTCCTTTCCTCTGGGGGTTCTTGGATGGATATTCTAGAATCCCTTGAAATTGTATTCAAAATTGTGTGTTTGTGGAGGGAGGGGAAGATGTGTCCCTTTATTTAGATTCTCATATGGTTTCGAAATCACCTGCCTTCTGATCTCCCTTTACTTCCCTTGTCCTGCAACAAAGTAAGTGTTACTGTTTGAATACCCTAAATGCTATTTCAAACTTTAGAGTACCTGCCCTACATAGAGGTGTCTTCACTGACTTGTGTTTTGGGTTATATCATTGCCATCTCCACCTGGGGAGGTAGGCTAGTAGCTGCAGCCCTGTGAAATTCATTTTGGATGTTGTGAAGATGTTACATCAGAAGTAAATTCATTCTTGTTAGCAATGCTAATAATTCTCTTTGATCAGAAAAACAATTTTTTCAACTTAAGTGGCACTTAGTTGTGTGACTATTTGATCATACTTCCTTTTTCATATCAGCTGCCAGAAGTCTTGAATACATTGAAATTAAGCATTAGAGCTGAATTCTAGCCTGTTAACCTTGTGAATGTAGAGGACTCTTACAGGCATTTTTAATGTATTTTTATCTTATCTATATTGCTGATTCCGTTTAATGTCCCTACCTTGTTTTTTCCCCTCATCTATTTCTAATTTACATTACTTTCTATTTTATATATCTCTGTAAAGCACTTTATACTTGGGGGCAAGATAGGATATTTTAAAACAAACCCGCTGTGTTTAGGAATTTCCCCTTTGGAAAAATTTATTTTCTCTCCTGTTATGTGTTTCTTTCCTTATATAACAGATGCTTTTTTACTTGGGTGTATTCCTTTCTTTTTCCCTTCTCTGCTTAGTAAAATAAACTCATTCTTTATTTGCTGCTTAGACGCCTTCTCCAACACCCTATCACTTGTAAAATAGTTGTTCAAGGTTGTTGGCATTGAGAATACGCGGTGTGATCAAACAATACAGTGAATGTTTAAATAAAAAAAAGTTTACTGCAGTAAAAGACATATTAATCTTCCTCGAAATACCCCCACCCCCACTTCAAACACACCGTATCATTCTTGACACTTCCTGAAGCAGTTCTGAAGTCCTCTTTCTTGAGTGTCTTTAGTTGCGCTGTCGTGGCTGCCTCGTCCTGAATCATTTTGACTTTGGGGAAGAGCCAGAAGTCTCATGGTGCGAGATCCGGTAAATAAGGTGGATGAGGACACACCATAATGTTTTTATTTGACAGAAATTGCTGTACCACAAGTGATGTGTGACAAGGAGCATTGTCATAATGAAGGGTGGTTTATGGCACACTTTAAAACACACCTTCTCTCAACCATAGCTCATATCCAGCTGACTACACTGAACAAGTTGAAACTTGTCACACACTTACTAAGGTTTGATGTGTCGCTTCCTCTATTGAAGATCCCTGCCTTTCCCTTCGATGGCACTCGGCAGCAGCATTCACTGTATTTTGTGATCACAACGGAAAGGCTCATGTCACACATCGCTCCTGGTACAGTAATTTCTGTTAAATAAAAACATTACGGTGTGTGCTTATCACCTTATTCACTGGATGTGGCACCACCGACTTCTGGCTCTTCCCCAAAGTCAAAATGACCATGAAAGGTAAGTGTTTTGAATCATTTCAGGACATCGAGGCAGCCACGACAGTGCAATTAAAGACACTGAAGAAAGAGGACTTCCAGAACTGCTTCAGGAAGTGGGAAGAATGATGGGATAAGTGTGTTCAAAGCGAGGGGGAGTATTTTGAGGTGGATTAATGGCAATGTGTCTTTTACTGTAATAAATTTTTTTTAATTTAAATATTCACTGTATTTTGTGATCACATCTCTTATGTCTAGAGTGGGGCCTGGCATGTTTTTAGTGAACTTTTACCTGCTGTACTCAGTATTTTCTTCATCCTTGAGTCACTTACCATTTTGTGTTTGGCTGTGATTTTTATGTCGTGCTTGCCCTTGCCCTTTTGTCAGGTGTTAACTGGTCACTATTGTTAGTATCCTGTTGCTTAATCCCCATTCCCTTCTTTCTTCTCGGTCAGACATAATCCTTTGTAGTGATTCTATTAAGACACTTGACAGAATGGTTCATGGTAGCCACGTGGAAGGCTGGATGCTTGTAGGGTTGAGCAGTTATAACCATAGTGGTGTGTGACGGGCTTATGTTAACTGGAATGGACTTGCTGCTGCTTTCGTTGGGGTTCCTGAACTTGATTGATTCAATTCCAAAAAATAAGCACTTGGAGGAAGACATTTGTGTATGCACTAAGTTTGTAGGAGTTGAAGAACCATTAGTTGATAAAAATCAGGATTTAGAAAGTTTTCCATAGCTGGGCAGAACATTAGCTAAAATAATAGATAATAGTATTTGTATTAAAAAAAGAAAACAAAAAACAAAACAACACCTTTGCCAGGATGAAGTCAGGGAGACTTAGCTTAGCGATAGGTAGCTTGTGAGAAAAAGACCTAAATTGATCACCTTTTGAATAAGTTGGATCGACTAGATTATGCTGTGGTGAAAAACACATACAACCCTAAAATCTCAGTGGCTTAAAACACAAAGGTTTATTTCTCATAGACTCAGGCTAGCAGAGGTTTCTGGTCACTGAGGTTACACAGCCACCACCTCAAACTTGGCCCGAGAGAGGCATTGTTTTTCTGGAGGCGCTGTTTAACCAACAGTTAAGTGCTCTAGCCAGAGGTGAATGGAGGCACTTCCATTTAGAAGTCATTGGCCAACTCTAGTCACATGGTGTCTCCCAGACACAGCCGGGTCAAGAAATGTAGTGTGACGTGTGTGCTTGCACGTGGAGAGAACGAGAACTATTTGACAACAGTGCTGAGGGCTGCTCCATTGCATTGCTAGCATATGACACAGTACTCGCTTGACACATAGTAGGCACTCAAGTAAATATATGTTGAATTGACAGCATTGTTCACTTTGCTGCTAAATTAAATCTCTGTAAGTGGTGTTAGAGAATGGCTGACAGATTATCTTAGAGGAACTAAGCAGTTTTTTTATTCTTGAATTTTTATTATTGTATTTGCTTCCTCATTAGTAACTTTTCCTCAGGCGTCTTTATTCGTTTTCTCTGTTCCTCCTTTCTGAAAATATAAGTTGTATAGATGAGACTGCAGTATCTTGTCTACTTTGAAGGACCATAAAACTATTTGAATTTATTGTCCATCTAATCGGTATATTTAGGGTTATTTCAGTTTAGGTTCTAGATACAATGTTCATACTTATACGGTTCACTAACATTAATATTTGATGTCCACTGGATTAGTATAAAGAATGATCTACATGTAAAGCCTTCTTTCAAGTAGGTAGAAAATATACCTAAGATGAGAATTAAAACTGGTCTTGACATGGCAGTAAATGATATTTTTGTATTTTAAGGATAGTAATTTTTATAAAGAGTAAGTTGTAAGTTGTTAGCAATTCTGGATACTATTATGTCGTTGAACTACCGATAGCAGATGTTACCGTCCTATTAGTAATCCTAATATAAAACTAGTTTGAAAAGTACAGTCTTGAATTATTTAACACTTTGTATTCAAATTATGGGAAATACCCATTTTATGGTTTTGAATAGAACCATAAGTTGTTTTCTTAAATAAGGCTTGCTGTGTTCTTCCTCTGCCTTCTCAATTTGAGTCTCTGGAATCTGTTCTATTTTTACTTGTGGGTCCTCATACCGAAGCTGTCTCTGATTTCATGCTCTGAAGATCAACAAGAGATCTCCTTCTGTAAGATGAGAATTGTGTAAAGTGGACTATTAGGAGAGTAAACAAGTCTTAGTAAGTTGGTAACGTTTATTGAGTGAGGTTTTTTCAAGTAAAAGCAATGCTATACCAAATGTCTCTTGGTAGTATAACTAACGATAATTCAATAATGAATTCAGTGACTGGCTGTATGCATAATAAGTACTTGCTAGAAGTAATTTTTTGTATTGTCGAAGCTTTATTTTCTATATGTTTAATTTTTTAACTCTTTAAGAGAGCAATGAAAATAATATATATGGGATACTTACAAGTAGTTGGCAGTAAACCAGGCCTGTTGAGTTAAAAGAATGCCTTGCAAAACAGATTTTAGCTACATCTTAATTATAAAATGAAAGTGAAACAGGACTGTGTAAAATTCAATTTGAGCATAATTTATACTTTTCAGTGCATTAGAATCTGCTGGCGCTTAGGTTGAAAAGATTATTTGATTGTTAGAATATTACCTTTGCTAAACATTGCAGAGAAGACCTCATGACACTTTTTTTCTCTCTCAAAAAAAATAATGAATGTTATGTTTGTTGTAAGGCTGGGGCTTGTATTTCTGGCTAGCTATCTGGTGCTATGCTATCATTCTACTTGTTCTTTCTGGGTCTCTGGCCTAACATGGCATCGTATGAGACTTTAATTATGAACCAATTTATTTTGCAAAACTGATTTAAATTTTCAGATAATTATGTTTTCAGGTTAAACTTTGATTTTTTTATTTCTTGAGCACATGCATATAATAAAGCAAAATTGTTTGAATTTTGAATTGTAGGAAATTTCTAAAGGCAGGAAAAATACTCAGTATTTTTCCACACCTTTATTCACATCCCTTACTTTTTGAATTCTGGTTTTTCTGTATATTCATAGTTTATTCTTTGAAATTGGTATGCTCAGTCCTTTCTTTTACCTAAGATTTTTTTTTTAAGTTATGGTATTTTTTTTCCTCTGAGTTTTGCTTATTCTCCACTCCACTTTTTCTCCTTAATTTCTGGCAAGGTAGACTTATTAGACTCGGGCAGGTAGCCTATAGAACTTTTTTTTGTCTATTAGTTGTGTAGACAGTTAAGTATACTTTATATTGATACTGGAGTAATTAAGAGAAAAGGATAGATAGGAGATTTCAGGAGAATGGGCCATAGGGTATGATAACATAGTTATAACTTTTTCCTACTAAAAGGAACCAGAGCTCTATGGAGAAATGGCCCTTTCGTCTGGGACTGGAAATATTCAGAACATCTTGTCATACCAGAAAGCAAGAAAGCCATCAAAGGTCACTGGGCAGATTTCCCATTGGACAAATTCCTCACCGAGACAATATGGATGGATAAAAAGAGTAATAATTATGGATTAAAACACATCAACTGTTTTAAAATCCATGACTGCATAATACTAAACAACAACAGTGGTGATGACAACGAGACATCTCAGTGGTCGCCTTTGGAAGATGCTGTGGAACCAGCTTATTCTGAGGGCAAAGAATCAAGCATTCATTTCTTAAGACTTTCCTGGATAACCAAATAGTTGATAAAGAAAAGTTATTCTTTATAATAGTATTCCAGATAACAAATGAAGAAACAAAAGAGGGCCAGCCCCGGTGGCTCAGGCAGTTGGAGCTCCGTGCTCCTAACTCCGAAGGGTGCCGGTTCGATTCCCACATGGGCCAGTGGGCTCTCAACCACAAGGTTGCCGGTTCAATTCCTCAAGTCCCACAAGGGATGGTGGCCTGCGCCCCCTGCAACTAGCAACGGCAACTGGACCTGGAGCTGAGCTGCGCCCTCCACAGCTAAGACTGAAGGGACAACAACTTGGGGCTGAACGGCACCCTCCATGGCTGGGATTGAAGGGACAACAACTTGACTTGGAAAAAAGTCCTGGAAGTACACACTGTTCCCCAATAACGTCCTGTTCCCCTTCTGCAATAAAATATCTATAAAAAAACAACAACAAAAGAATTAGAATATTACCATTTTGCAAACTATAATTAAATAGATCTAGGCAATCAATGATCATTAACAACTACTAAGGCTAATAACTGATTGCACTGGAATCCACAGATCATAAATAGAGGGACAAACCAGACGTGTACCTCTTGATATGATGCACTGGCACCACCAATGGAATTTTGTTGCAAAAAACTAAAATCTGAATCTGATCAAGCCCGTAGATCTGCCAATTTATAGCAAATGTAAGGCATAGAAACATGCTCAGAGACACCATGGGGGATACAAGCAGTAAAATCTAGAAGGGAATTCTGTAGGCTACATGTCTTGGTTTCTTCAACAGTAAGTGACAAGAAAAGGCTCAGGAAACATAAATTAAAAGAGCTGTATTAACCCAATAAATACAATGTGGGAATCTTGTTTGGATGGATCCTGATTCTAACCAACTAGTAGTTGTAAAAAGAGTCTTATGGAGCAAAAGGGAAAAATTGAACATTGAATATCTGATATTAATAAATTGTTAATTTTTCTTAGGCTGTGATAATATTGTTACATTTTAGAACTTATACTAAAATATTGACAGAAGTATGACATGTGGAATTTACTTTAAAATCTAGGTTGAGAGGGAATGTTTGGAGATACAGTTAAACAAGATGGGCCATGTAGATGGTAGATGAATTTTTAATTAAATTTATTGGGAAGACATTGGTTAGTAAAATTATATAGGTTTCAAGTGTGCAAATCCATAAAATAGCATCTATATACTGCATTGTGTGTTCACCATGCAAAGTCAGTTCTTTTATCACCATAAATTTGACCTCCTTTACTCTCTTCTCCACCCCTGCTCCTCCCGTGGTAGATCATTTTACTCTTCTACTTCTCTCCTGAAAATTCGGTAAGTTTAAAAAAGGTCATATATGTTGATGGTTTGGTTTTACCTGAATTGCATAAAATTCAGCCTTTATGTATGAGGTAAATGAATTTTCTCAATTGTTAAATTTTTTCTTGAGCTGTCTAAGACTAGTAGAACTTTTTGGTGATGCTATAATTTGAATTATCTGTGAAACTTAAATTCATACCTCATTTTTCCAAATGCAGGGTTACTCTAATTTGTCATCAAGTCGTACTTGTCAAATGTATGCATTTTACCACGGTGTACCCAAAGCTGTAGTATGAAGCATGGTGAAAACGTCCTGGCACGATACATTTACTTGGAAATTCAAGACAAACCATGAATATTAAATTGAACATCGATACATATTATAGAGTTAAAAATGAACATTTTGCCTTCATTTTTAAGATAAAAATGAGATTTGAACAAACTTTATACTTTTGGATATTTATGGTTCTCTGTAGTTTAATATTAGAGTTTTTTTGTTTTGTCAGCTTCCTAGGTCATTCATGTGCCTTGTGGTTGGGGTAAATGCATATATTTTTTAAATAGTGGGATTAAAATAACTTCTGAGACCCATTCCTGTTACTTTTTTTATTTTTAATTAAAGTTTGTTGGGGTGACCATTGTTAACATTCCTGTTACCTTGACGTTCGCATCAGTACTAGCTACATTGAGAATCTCTTTTCATATTATTGGTTGAGCTTCTAGGTTGTAGATTCTTTGAGGTATAAGCTGTTATGTTGTTGCATGCTCAGTGTTAATAGCAATAACTATATATACTCTTTATTGCTTGTTTTCTTCTTTTACTATTTATTCTTCTTGTTAACTTGCTTTACTATTGAGGATAACTTTGCCTCTGCCTTCAATAAATGAAGGATTTAGTGCTGTTTTGGAAACCTGGTAGAGTACCAATGTATTTGTTTGCCTCTGTTTTTTCTTTTGGCGAATAGTCATTGCTCTTTTTTTACAGAGACATCACCAGAGCTTGAGTGTCTTGAGTTTGTATCTGTTGCAACTGAAGAGAAATTTACCAGTAATATATTTTTTCCCTTCTGGAAAAAAGGTTTGAAGAAGAGTATAGTGAAATCTCTCATTCTCTTACATAGGAAAAGAGGGCTTGGCCTTGTTTTAAAGTTTCATAGCTTTTAAGCAGTAGGATCATGTTAAAAATTATCTTACATAGCACATTCAACTTAAAGTGCTGACACATCAAGTTTAATTCTACAGTCTTAACAAATACTTGGTGCCTACTTTCTAAGCACAGTGCTTAGACACTTTAAAGAACGGAACATAAAAAGGGTGCTGGAATGGAGTTGATGTTTACTGTGGGAAGACAGATAATAAACTGGATAATTAAGTTTAAAATGTGATGTTAGATAGTGATAAGTGCCCTGGAGAGAAAATGAAGTGGGGAAAGGGAATGAAAGGTTGGAGGTGGAACGCTGATGTCTGGGGGAGAAGCTTTCCAGGCAGAGGGAGTAACAGTGCAAAGGCTCTGAGGTGGGAGGACGGGCCTGGTTTGTCTGGAACAGCAAGATGGGGTGGCAGTGGTCCTTCTAGGTAAGGACTTTGGCTTTTACTCTGAGGGAGACAAGCCATTAGAAATGTTCCAGCATAGGCGTGACATGCTCGGATTTACATTTTAATAGGATCAGTCTTGGCTTGTGATGCTGAGAATATAGACCTGCCGGAAGATACGCAGAAATAGACTGTTGATAAGACTTGAGTAGTAAGTCAGATGAGATACAATATTGGCTTGGACAAGGATGGTGGCCGTGGAGATGATAAGCGGTTGAATTCTTGGGTATATTTTCTAAATAGAGTTGTCAAGATTTACTTATTGACCAGATTTTTGGGGTACTGGTGCATGTGAGAGAGAATGTCTAGGATGCATTCAAGGTTTTTGGCCTGAGCAACTGAAAGGATGGAACTGGCATTAACTGAGGTCAAAAAGACTGCAGGATGAGGAGGAGATCACCAGGGGCTCAGTTTTGAATATACTGACTTTGAATTGCCTATTAGACATTGAATTAGAGAAGTTGTACAGGCAGCTTGTATATAATCAGGAATTATATATAAGGTTTGAAGAGGTTTGGCTTAGAGACATAAACTGGGCAGTTGTTAGTATATAGATTATATATATAAGCCATGAGGCTGGATGGGTCGGTAAGAGGAGAGGATTAAGGGCTAATAAGTCTTGGGGCACACCAGCATTAAGAAGTCAGAAAAATTACCAGGACCTAGGGAAGGATTATGAGGGGAACGTCAGGGAGGTAAGTGGAAAACCAGAATATGACAGCCTGGAAGCCAAGTGAGGTTTCACGGAGGAAGGGAGATGAGCTTTGTCCATAAGAGGTCAGGTAAGATAAGGACTGGTAAATGACCACTAGAGGTGAATGATGACTTTGAAAAGGACAGTTTCAGTGCAGTGGTGGGGGCCGAAGCCAGATTAGTATGAGCATGAGAGAATGGGAGGGGAGGAATTAGAGACAAGGGATGCAGATGACTCTTAAAGTTGTGCTGTAAAAGGGGAGCAGAGAAATGGCACAGTAATTGGAATTCGTGTGGGGCTTCATTTTTGTTTTTAAAAAGGTTGGAGAAATGAAAGCATGTTGATGGGACTGAATTCAGTAGAGAGGAAAAAATTGATGACACAGGCGAGGGTAGGAATTTCTGGAGCAATGTCTTTGCATGTGTGGGGGGGAGCGACATGGGATGTAATTACTGCCCAGTTTGGAAGCCTTAGCTAGGAGCATGGGCAGTTCATCCAAAGGAACAGGAGAGAAGGTGGGGCAATAAGTCTATGGCCATGCAGAGGTTCCGGGAAGAGGATGGATTTGTGTACAGTGTGGAAAATGTTAATACTTAACTCATAGGAGTTAATTTGTGAGTATTAAGTAGGTTCATACTTGTATAGCGATGATGATAGCACGTAGTAAGTGCTCAGTAATTGTTGACTGTTATCATCACTTGTAGAGATAACTTACACAGTTTGGTGTATGAAATTGTTACAGTTGTGATGTGTATAAAGTTACAGTGTTATTTACACGACCAGTTTCCTTAAATCACACTTGTGTGTGTACTATGGAAATAATTGGCTTTTCACTTGAGTACGATGATCTGTTATTTCTGGTAATGCCATCATTTCTTTTCTTTTTCTTTTTTTCTTTTTTAACTTTTAGAAACTCTATTTTCTATCAACCTTATTTCCATTTTGTTTGAGTCTGTGGAAGAACCGCTTAGGACCACTCAGTGGTTGTTCCTACCGATTCCGTGGCCTGAGCAGTGGGGGCTGCTGAATGACACAGAGGGTACCTGGCCGCCTTCAGACAGGCCTGCGGCCTCAAGCTGCGCAGCAGTGAACGCGGGAGCTGGACCCGTCCGTTCACGCTGAAATTCCTCCTTGGTCACAGCCTTTCAGCAGCGGCCTGCTTTTCAATCTCTCTTTTTCAGTCTCTTCAGGATCCCTGTGGGAGAGGTCGGGCATGACCTCCCACAGGTGCTCGTGGGAGATGGTGCCACGCATGCATAGAACTTCCCAGGCCAGCATCCAGCACATCAGACCCACTGAGTGAGCGAGCGCCGTTGTTGTTGCGAGGGATGGCAATGTCCACGTAGGCGAGTCTGCGTTACACAGAGCAATGGTCGGCAGGTTAACAAGATGCCGTCGTGAGAGGCTGGTGGTCAGCCCCGGGATCCGTAACCACCAGAAGTCCCGGATCCTGGGAGGCTGCCAGGATCTGGTTAGTGAAGGTCGCCGGAGTGAAGCGGCCGGTGATAGGAGTGACTTCACGGGCAGCAGCAAACTGCAGCACCGCTGGCTGGCATTGCTGGACGATGTGACACTGGCATTAGCTGGGCTTTCAATGGCAACAATGGCACCAGCTGCCAGTAGAAGCTTCTCCCAGGTTCTCTTCAGGTGTATGATGTAGATGCCATCACTTTTCCTTTTGTTAGATGTACTCTTTCATTTGGAAGTCACGGTGGGTGCCACCTAAGCTGATTCCTGTTGCAAGGAATTTGAGGACATCCTCCTCTTTCATTTGCAGGACATCAAGGGCTCCAGACATTGTGAAAGTTTCCCTTTAAGTGACGTGGGGACTGAGAACAACACTGTATGGGTCCCTCTCTGGGTAGCGTGGAAAGCGTGCCATCACTTCTTTACAAAGATGCTGGCCACCAGAGGTGCTACTCACACAGAATATCAACTTAACGGACATCCTAGAAAGACAAGATTTTCATACTAGTTCTATTCAGAAACATTGTGATTTTATGTGCTGTGGTTGGAAGGTGTTTGGTTTTCTTTAATACGTGAGTACAAGTCCCTTTAGCAAAATCGTAACATCATCTAATAGAAAATATAATTCTTTTTATACTTTGGTTAGAATAGGAGTAGCAGAGAAATCCATTTAGAGGGTGCCAAAAAAATTCATACACATTTAAAAAAAGGAAAACTGTATTAAAATTGTAATACTCCATATATACTGATAACAAAAGAGTATAAGTCACGTTTGACTTCTGCAATTACAAGAGGTGCTCAAAGTGGTTACCATCAGCGTCCAGACACCTGATTACAGCGAGCTACTGCTTGAGCAACGTTGACCAAAGTGTCCACTTGTATACATGTTTTTGGCACCCCTGGTATATTTATATAAATTGTAATTGCAGTTTTTGGACTAGTTATGAAGGTGGGACAGTTAATATAGGAATATTACAGGGATAGTTGGAACCTGGAGATGCTTTGGAAATCTCGTCAGCCTCTCACTAGTTTTAGGTATATTCATATTTTGAAAATTTGATGGAGAATACTTGCAATCTATAAGTACATCAGCATCATTTGAGGGTGATGTGGGGGATGAAAGGTGAAAAGGGGAGCTATGGAGAAGTCTTATCGGAAGGCCCAGAGTTTCTTTTTAGAGACGGGGTTTCTCTGATGGAGAAGCAGAGCTTGGAGATATGGAATCCTAGGTTCTGACTGGGTTGTTTGAAATACCTTTGGACCTAAATTATTTTCAAAAAGTATGCATTCTAGCACCCCTCATTTGATAACTGAATGTTCAACATTTGAAGACAATAGTCAAATGTTGAGATATAAAATAAATGTTTAGATGTGAATCCTGTAGTCTACAAAAGCACATCAAACTAAGGGAAGTAATATAACAAAGATAAAAATGATGATACTAATAGGTTTTCGTAAGAGGAGGAGACTGCCTTCAATGAAAAAGGCTTGCTGGTGGAAGTAGCATTGTGGGTGGCCCTTGAAAATGGAAGATAGAACTGTTGGTGAGGATATTTCAGGTAACAGCATGCATTATTAGGTAGGAAAACAACGTGTTTGTGCATGGTATAAATAGTTTAGGTTAAAATTAAATCCAAATAAATTTCTCAGAGCAGGTCCCCCCCCCCCCCCCCCCCAGTGAATCCTTTGGAAGTTTGTGGGTGAGGTGAGTGGGAAAGGGAAAAGGGTAAGAGAGGGAAGAAAATAAGCTATGGTCATCAACCATATAATGATACTACTATTTTTTTATTATGAAAGAGAATATGCTTGAAAAGCATAGGAATATAGAAATGAAGGAGAAAAGCTATAAGCACAGGTAAAAATATTGTGAACAATTTGCTATGTTACTAGTATTTAAAATTAAAATTTTATTAAAAATTGCAACAAGACAGCAAAGTCAAATTTTCTTGCAATAAAATTTCTTAAATTTCTTAAAAATAAATGAAACAGCGGGCAGGCCATGTACAGTTTATTTAGGGAAAATTACAGATGACTGAAAAATATTGAAGATGCTAGACTTCACTTATGGAAGCACAAATGTGGGTGAGATACTCTTTCATCCAAACACAAGCCAGACCATCTTACAGTGAATGAACCTACCAATCCTCCAGTCCTACTCACCCAGTTTCCAGTTCCCATTTTGGTCCTCCACTCTTAACTATGGACAGTCAAGTGTTATCAGATAAGGAAAAGAAAGCTTCCTCATATGAGAGAAATGAAGAGATACAAGCAATAAGGAGGAAATATACCCCAGGCGAGGAAAAGGAAACATTTAAAAAAGAAAAAAAAATTAAGACAATGAAGATTAAGTTTGTAACAGGAACAGAATTCTATAAAAGAGGAAAGGAGCTCTTAGAAGATAAAATGAAGAAGTGATCCAGAAAGTACAAGTAGGAAACTGTAAATAGGAGCAAATATTTTTAAGAGGCGCGAATACTGTAGAAGTATTTATGAATACTGTATGTGAATATAACTAGTTAAACATTTTTTAAAAACTTTGAAAGTGTGTTCATTAAAAGACTTTAAGTGGTAATTTTCTCAGTCATGTCAGTTTTTCTGTAGAATAAATTCCTAAAAATGGAATTTAAAAAGGTGAAAAATAAAGTTTAATGATGCCAAATTGCCTTCTATAAATTGTATCAATTGACATTTTCATCTGTTTCTTGTTGGCTTATCTCTCTGCTGGTTAAAATTGATAATGAGATTCCAGTCTTAATATCTAAGTGATTTATTTGCATTTTAAAAATAGGTTAAATGGTTCATGAATATATTACACATTTGTATTTCTTTGTGCAGATGTTGGATTTAATCTCATTGATTTGTCAGTGCTCTTTACTTGCTTAGGGATTAACTCTGTCATACATGCAAATGTTTTCTCCTCAGTTTGTCTTTTGGGTGTCTCCTCCCCCTTTTAAACCTTTGAGAAATTTAAAGTTTTTGTATAGTGAAGGTTCAGTCATTTCATTTGTGGCTTCTAGGGTTTTTTGTTTTTGTTTTTTTTAAATCTGATTTAAGACTCTTCCTAAACCAAGATTATAAAAATGTTCCCACCCCATCCTCCATATTTTCTTTTTGTACTTTTATGTTTTTGTTTTCTACATTTAAATTTTGTATCAATATGAACTATTTTTTGTTACAAGGAATTAGGTAGAGACTGACTTTCTTTTCTCTAATGAACTATCATATTTTGCTGTGTACAATTTTTTTGCCCAAATTTGTGAGGGAAAAATAAGGATGCACATTATGCATGGGTAGTACTAATTCCATATCTATATAAATGTTTTTAATTCTTTTATTTATGCTTATGAGTTAAAAGTGTAATTCTAGAAATCAGTAATGATATCCATATGCAAAATAATACCCCGGAATACAATAATTGGTTTTGTTGAACTTACAACGAACTTGCAACTCCAGAGAGTTCTTGGCCTCCTATGATGCATAAATGTCATAAATTTGTTACTGGCACAAAACATTTTTGTACCTTGTATCTGTTCTTGTGCTTTGTAATTATTTGCTACATAAAATTTCTCATATATAATACGTTAAAAAATAAATGCTAAAATTCCTTTATAATACAAAAAACAGGTACCTAAATGTAAACAAATAAAAACGAATTAAAAAATTAAAACGAAAGACTTTTTCCGTGAAAGTTAGGGCCAAAAACGTGGGTGCTCATTATACAGGGGAGCACATTATACATGGCTAAATACCGTAGTTGTTCTAACATACCATTTTTGACTAATCCGTTTCCCACCCCCACCCCCATTTGAAATGCTAGCAAATTTATTGTATATGAAATTTCCATATGTATTTGGTTCATTTCTGCTCTCTAGATCCCTAATTCTATTCTTAGGCCAGATTATACTACCATGTTTCCCCGAAAATAAGACCTAGCCGGACGATCAGCTCTAATGCGTCTTTTCAAAAGACGCATTAGAGCTGATCGTCCGGCTAGGTCTTATTTTCGGGGAAACATGGTATGTTAATTACTGTAATTTTACTAAGTTTTTCGTGTATACATCTTATTTTTACCAATTATGAGCAAATAGATTTAAAAAGTCAATTCTGAAGGGCTTATAACAAACAGCTGCCTTTGTCCCTTCTCACTTGGGAAGTCCATATCAATTTTGAGATTTTGATTTAAAAAAAAAAGTCAACTGTTTTTTTGTCTTGAAGCTTTTGGGATTTGGTGTTCCAAAATTTTATTTTGATGTGTGTTAGCGTAATCCTTTCCATTAATGTCTTAGGCATTTTGAATGCCCTATTATAAATGTATGTCTTGCAGTTCTGGGTAGGGTTTCCAGGAGGGAATTCCTGCCCATTCTCAGGAATTTTTTTCACTTTCCAGTTCCGGAATCCCAAGATATAAACTGTTTTCTGTTCTCTATGATGAATTGTTTCCACAAAGTGATGGCCGATACTACCAACCACTTGGCTTCAAGGAGCCGATTTTCCCGATTTCCTGACCAACTTTTTGGCTTCAAGGAGCCGATTTTCCCGATTTCCTGACCAACTTTTCATCAGGATTCGGGAACGGGAAAGTGAAAAAAATTCCTGAGAACGGGTGGGAATTCCCGCCTGGAAACCCTAGGTCTGGGAGTGTGTGTGTGCGCGCGCGCATTCATCACCTTTTCTGTTTTCTGTGTTACCTCTTTCTGGAACTTAATGGTTTGTTAGACTTGTTGATTAGTATGGGAAGCTTAAAGTGAGCAGTGGGGAGACATAAAAGAGGTCAGACAGCTAAAGGGGAAGGTGGTGCCTGGTACTGTTGGGCCTTGTGGGCCGTTATAATGCCTTGGCTCTCACTCTGTAGGGTAGAGAGCCAAGGAGGGTTTTCAGCAGAGAGACTGACCTGACCCTTAAATAGGTTCACTCTTTGAAACAAAAACTGCAACTCTTAGCCTTACTGGATAACAGATGGGATTATTTGAAGATGTAGTTAGAATAGAATAGTAGTTAGAATGCACTTTTCAGCAGCTAGAAAAAATTTGTCTCTGAATACTTAAAATTGAAATGGTACAGTAGATGTACTTTTTAAATCAAACTTGAAATATTTTTCTGTGTATACATTTTAAGTAAATTTGTAAAGCAGTTTTAATTTCAATTAGCTTGTTTTAATTTTATCTACTGCATTTTTTTAATTTATTAGTATTTAAAAGTAAGAAAGCTGTTAGTATTTATGTGTAAGAAAGCTGTTAAGTTAATTTTGTAATTGGATCCTTAGTTCTAGTTTTTCATGTGGTTTTAGCTTTCCTAGCTATACAATAATTATATTCATATCTCCTCTTTAAATATTTTTTAACCTGAGTACATTGCCTGATTGTTCTAAGATAGTATTAAAGGTTTTATTTTTAATCGTTTAGCTATTAAACAATTACATGCTTTCATTTTTATTTTTCTTTCTTCAAGGATCGTCAGGTTTATGATGGTTCATCTTCATTTCCTGTCTTCCATAGGAGTTGTCACAGCTGTCATCCTTGTTTTATCCTGTTACCTGACTTTAATGGGAATACTTCTAGTTCTCACCTTACTGGCTTAATTTATTATGTGTGTGTATAAAATCTTTAATAAATATACACACATATATAGCTTAATGCACATTATCTAGTGTGTCTTTCTTAAAAGTATTCGTACTATATCCACCTCTATTTTATTGGTATTCTCTTTTCTTTTAATATCAGGAATGTGTATTGCATTTTATGAAAAATTTTCAACAATAAAAAGGAATGCCTTTGCTCCTAATGTGAGCTGAAAAGATTGAGCCTCTCTTGAATTTTTGAAGAGTGATACCTTTTAAATTCATTGTTGGGTGATATTCACTAATATTGTATTTTAGAAAGGTCATATAGTATAGAGGTGAAGTGCCTAATTTCTGGAGCCTCATTGTATTAGGGTCAAACCCCAGCCTCTGTTATCTAATTTACCTGGGTCAGCTTCCTCACCTGTGAAGTGGAGATAGTAAGTAGCTGTCAGCTCCTAGGTAAGAAGTGGCAATCAGTCAGGAGGAGCTAGCGCTAATGTGATGTACAGGTTGTTCAATTACTTGTCCTGTTCCTTGGCGATGACCTTCCTCTTTGATCTAGCCTCTAACGTAGTGATATGTGGCACAAAAAGCATGTCCTAGCTCTGGTATCCTTCTGATGGGTTGGTGACTATTCTATACCTGCTGTTAAATATTTTGACCCTCCAGCTCCTCACATTGTTTTGAGAGTAAATGAGTTGATGTTCTGTATCTTGCCTATCTAGCTCAGTGTCTGGAATATAGTAAATACAATATAATAGTGTTTGCTATTATTATTTAGAATTTTTGTCAAGAATATTCTGTGTTGTTTACACACGATTGGCTTCATGAAATGTAGGAGACGTTCTTTTCTGGATATGGTTTAATAAAGTTGAATAAAGGAATGACCTTTTGAAATTACCTATGTGTTACCTTTTGAATTTGCTATGAAAATGCCTGGGACTGTTGTTTGGAATGGTTGGGAAGAAAACTTTTTGACAAGGTATTCAGTTCTTGGGAGGTTCTCGAAGTGTTGGTTTTCTACTACTTGATTGCATTTGACAGTTTTATTTTCCTAGAAAATCATTCCTTTTATCTGCATTTTAAAATTTGGTAACTTAAAATTTACTGGAAATTTATTTCATACTTATTTTGGTTTCCACTGCATCATTATATTTCTTCTTTTTCGGTCCTAATTTTATGTAATTGTTTTTTTTAGTCCAGCTAATGGTTTATCTGTTTGGTGTTTTTCCTTCTCTTCAAAATGCAACTCATAGGTTTTAGAATGAAATCGATTAGCTTCTGTTTTCTAATTGGGTAACTTACGAATTTCTTTAGTTCCTTTATTTTGATTTTTAAAAGTTTATTTTCTAACCTTGAGTAGAATGCTTAATAAATTTAATTTTAATTCTTGATCCACTGAATGTATTTAGGCTGTGGATCTTTCTCTGAGTATAGCTTTATTTGTGTACTAAATGCTTTTATATAGGTAGTTTTTATGATTGTTATTTACTAGAATAGTTTAGGGAGATATAGTATGTAAATGGTCAAGTTTCCTCTACTAAGGAGTGTAGTTTAATTGGTTCATTGTGAGATTGTGGTATGTACTATTTCTACTTTCTTAAATTTTGAGGTATTATGGCTTAAATAGATGATCAGTTTTTATAACTGATCCATAGGGATTTGATTTTATCCCTTCATATGTTTAGCCATTTTATCATTTTGCCTGTTTGATCTTTCAGGACTGAAATGATGATTACCCTCTATTTTTATTTCTGTCTAGTTTTCTTTAAAGTTTTGGCTTCAAATATATATTTGTAGTTTTGGGTGTACATAGTTTTATAAACGTTATATCTTCTTTATAGATCGTAATGATCATTATAAAAAGTGGATATATATATATATACATACATATATATATATATATATATATATATATATATATATATATATATATATATATTTTGCTACCTTTAGTGTTCTTGTACTTTGAATCTAATTGGTTTTAAAAGAGTGTTTATACTTGCCTGGCATACTTTTGTCTAACCTTTTACTTTTAACCTCTTTGTTTTAGGTTTGTCTCATGTAGACCCCATGTAATTGGATAAAGGTTTGTCTTTTTGGACCCAATCTGGGATGCTTTTAATCATTTACATTAATTTGTATATTTGGTTTCGCTTCTGTAATGTTCTTTTTTTCATTACCTATCTTTTTTTGAGGGGGGGAACAGGACTTTATTGGGGAACAGTGTGTACTTCCAGACCTCTTTTTTTTTTTTCCCAAGTCAAGCTGTTGTCCTTTCAATGTTAATCGTGGAGGGTGCCGTTCAGCTTCAAGTTGTTGTCCTTTTTCAGTCTTAGTTGTGGAGGGCGCAGCTTAGCTCCAGGTCCAGTTGCGGTGTCTAGTTGCAGGGGGCGCTGCCCACCATCCCTTGCGGGATTCGAGGAGTTGAACCAGCAGCCTTGTGGTTGAGAGCCCACTGGCCCATGTGGGAATCGAACCGGCAGCCTTCGGAGTTAGGAGCATGGAGCTCTAACCGCCTGAGCCACCCGGCCAGCCCTCATTACCTATCTTTTTGTTTGGCTTTCTTTTTTCTTATTTAAACTACTTGGTTTATTTTCTTTATTGCTCTTCCTCCTCTAAGTTTGGAACTTAAGTATTGTGTTGCATCATGTCGAAGGTACTATTGATTGAAAGATGCCTCGTTACTTTGACAACCAGTAACATGGTTAAGCGCTGTCAGAGAAACTATGACATGCCATCAGTTGTAATATGCATGCTGATTTCAGATACTAAAATACGAAAAAAGTCCATCTTAGAATAGATGAAATGTGGTAGTTTATATTTCTGTGGCTTCAAAATATTTAAATCTATTATGTTTGCCAAATAGAGTTTTCTGTTTGAGGAGTGGTTGTTTGACTACTGTATTCTCAGGGTTCTTGTATGTTTAAAAATGTCTTTCAGTGCCTTTCACTAGTGAAATGATATTTTGGCTGGTTCGTTACAGAGTTTTTAGCTACATTACCCTCCCCTTAGTACCCAGTAGACGTTATTCCATTATCTTCTGGCATCTAGGGTTACTCTAGAGAAGTCTGGGGCAAGCCTGACTTTTTCTTTCCCTTTGTAGGTGACCTACTTCTGCCTGGGTATTGGTAGAATTCTTTCTTTATCCTTGAAGTTCAGTAACTTCATCAGGATATATCTCGGTCTTGGTGTGGTTCTCTGTTACATTTTCCTGTTACATGGTAAGCTATTTCAGTCTGCGACTCAGGAATATTTTCTTAAATATCTTTTAATATGCTTTCATTTTTATTTTTCTTTCCTCAATGAACGTCAGTTTTATGATTGCTTGTCTTCATTCTTTTTTTCTAAATGTTTCCTTTCTTTTATTGTGTTCTATGTAATTTTCTCAGGATTATCTTTTATTTCATAAATTTTTGTTTTCATTAGTATCAGGTCTACTACTACTTTTATTCAGTGTAGTTTGCATTTTGCCAGTGGCTTCAGTACTTCATTCAGTTTTATTTGTTTATGTCTGCGAGCTGCTCTTTCAACTTGTCTCTTTTATTTCCCGCTTTTTAAAACAGTCTTTACTTCTTGTGGTAAAAATAGGTAAAACCACATTGTTTTTGAAAAGATGGGTAAAACCAGTTGCAAAGCAGTTAACATCAAAATTTATTCTCCAAGAACACAAAACAAGTGATTAGTAAAATTGTTTTACCAAGTCATGCTGTTATTAATGGCATGAAATACGGAAAAGCCATTATTCATTTATAGGGTAAAAGACATTTCTTTTTGCAGTTGGATAAGCTTCTTTTGTACACAGCAGAAATCTGTTTTTGCCATGTGTGCTTTTGGGTATGAGGGAAAGTGATGACTTTTTTCCTATTAATCATCGAAAATCTATTGATATTTTTTCCTCAGTGAGTTGTAATGTAGACTGGAAAACAATTCGTTGAAATCATGACTGACAAAGGCTCTGTCATCCATGTGTGCCACAATAAAAGACCTGCTGTGTGAATTGCACCGGAATGCCAACTTGCTCTTTCTTTTATTCTGAAGCAATGAACGGGACCAGCAGTATGCCCCCTTGATCTCCATTCAGAGTTGGAAGAAATAGTAAAAATTGTGAATGTGTATAAATTGTGGTTAATGAGAATGAAACTTTCATTGTGACTTACGAAAAAGTAAAAGACTGCACCTTAAAGTTAATTTTAGCCGTGTAGGCAATAGGCAATTTTTTTTTAATAATGGCTAAGATACAACTGTTCTTAATGTTACTGTTGATGTTATTTACAAAGGTGCTTTAATTATTTTAGTAGACTTGCACATTCAGTGTGGCACAGTATGTCGGCAACATACTTGGTATTGTGAATGGCCTGAATTTACTACTCCAGAGTCTAATATATAGCTTATCCTTATAATTAAAATTACCAGAATTTCTTAAGGGTTCCAAACTGTTGTGCTTGATTGCCAATAATGTGGCATTTTCCTAAGATGATATATACTTTTAAACTATTCCATTAATTCAACAGATGCTTGCTGAGGGCCTACTACATACCAGGGACTTGAACAGGTGCTGGGGCTATATCAGTAAACAAACAAGATCCATGACCTTTTAAAGCTTGCGTGCTAGTGAGGGTGGGGGAGATAAACAAACTTAATAAAAAGTTGTAGAGTGCTGGAGGAAGTAAACCGGAATAAAATAGGGAGGGTGTAAGAGTAATAAAAGTAATAAAGAGTAAGGGGATAAAATAGGGAGTGTGTAAGTGTGGGGGTTATCATTTAAATCAGGGTGACATTTGAATAATTGAATTAGGTGAGGAAGTGACTCATGGACTTACAGCAAGCACAAAGGTGGGGAAGTTGGGACAGACTCCGCTGTTGGAGGAAGATGAAGGAAGGAGAGCAGCAGTTAGCTGAAGCTAAGCGAGTGAGGCAGCAAGTAGAAGGTTGAAGAAACATGCTCATGAACTTGGGCCATCATGCCAGCCATTACTCTGAGTGAAAACTTGGAAGTCATTAGAGTAGTGACATGATCCTAATCCACATTTTTACAAGGTCACTCTGGCTGCGGGGTTGAGAATAGACACAATAAGAAAGAGATTTTACATAGCATACCGGTATACTCACTTAAGAAAACGTTTAGAACAAGTGAAAGCTTCACCAACAATATGTCCACTTTATTTCTCCTTTGCCTTTTGAGAAAGAAATGCTGCTGTGTCCCAACAGATGTGTTTCATGACTGCACAACTTAGAGTTGAAAAACACTGCTAAAAGAGAGACAACCTCTGCCTTAATGGGAAGGAAGTAAAGCTAAGCTTAGGGTGTTGTGTATTACAGGAAAATGAACAAAGTATAAAATTAAAAGGAATAAAAACTGAACATTAATATTATGCACACACTTAGCTTAAAAAATATTAAGTAATCGAATATCAGTTAATAACCCCACACTCCCCAGAGGCAGCTACTTTTAAAAACCCTTTTCGGTTCGGTTTTCCTGGGGCTTAACTCCATGTTTCTAAATAATATGCTTATAGTGTTTATTTTTTGGTTTATCAACTGTAGACATTCTCTGTTGACTTCTTGCTATGACAGATGTTTTCAGTCCCACTTCTCACTACTGACCTTCCTCGCACGACGGTCACTGAACTGGCGCCTCTCTGGGGTTCTGCCCAGAAGATTAGCCTTCCTCCTTCGCTGCCGCCCCCTCTGTGAGTATTCCGCTCTTCTGCTCCCTCTACCCTTCTGAATCAGTTCACATTCTTCCATCCGTTTTTCATGTTTCAGAACCGTGAGTGATCTACGTAGTCTTTTAAAAAAATATTTCTAAGTAAAAAGTTATTTTAAAATTTCTTTAGAAAAATTGATTTAATTATTAGGAAGGAGAGAAGATAAACACGTATGCTCATACTGGCACCTTGAACTGGACGATAGAGTTTTAGGCCAAAGTTTTTTGTTTTGCTTTTTTTAAAATATGTGTAATGTGTGGTTTTGAAGAATTAGATACATTTACAATCTTGTATGTTTTAAAAACAAATTGTAAATATTTTCCCATGTCATTAATACTCTTTCAAAGTTTTTAAAATAGATGTGTAGCATTCTTTCGTTTGCTGATATCATAATGTTCCCCACATTTTGACTTAGGTTGTTTTCTGAATTATAAATAATTGTAAATTATTTAAATTATAGCTAATGCTTCTGTGGACTTTTCTTATGAAAAAGATTTACACGTCATCTTTGATTATTTCTCTTAGGTTAAATATCTAGGAGTGGTCATTGCTGAATCAACGAAGATAAACATTTTTTAGGTTCTTTTTTTTCCTTAAATATTATTGAGATATAATTGACACACAGCACTATGTAAGTTTAAAGTGTACAGCATAATGACTTCACTTATATATACTGGAAAATGATTATCACAATTAGATTAGTTAACATCCATCACCTTACATAGTTACAGAAAAACAACAACAACACTTTTTCCCTTGTGGTAAGAACTTTTAGGATTTACTTTCTCAGTAACTTGCAGGTATTTCCACAGCATAGTGTTACTGTGGCCATCATGTTGCACCTTCCATCCCCAGTCCCTGTTAAGTTTGTATTTTTTTGAGGTTCTTAATAAACATCACCAGTTGCCTCTAGGAAGGTTGTGCCAATTCATATTTCCACTATCACTGTATTAAAATGCCACTTTTTACTGTGTTCTTAATATGACTATCAGGGACTTCTAAAAATGTTTGATTCTGCTAGGTAAAAATAATATAATTTTATTTTTTAAATTTCCAAGAAAAGTTGAACACTTCTTGACAGTTGTGAGTTGTGTGTGCTGTGGTTTTAAAGGTTTGTAAGAGTGCTCGCCTCTGTAGCACATACACTAAAAGGTTTGTAAGAGCAGTTGTTTGCCTTTTAAATTTTTAATGGCTATTTTGACGTATGGACATTTTTTTTTAGTGTCCAATTAATTAGGCGTTCTTGTTTTCTTCCTTTTCTTTCACACTTGGAATGTTTCCTATTCCTAAGATCAGATAAGACTGAAAATTTTGAAGATAGATTTGAAATGGGTGGTGGGGAGAGAAACTTGTGACAAACAGTTGCTTTAGAAACAATCTGCCTTTGGTTTGTGTTAAGAAAATTCATCAGGATAATTTAGATTTTGGATTGCTGCTGCCTCTAAATATCAATTGCCTTGCACTGTAGGGGTGTTAAATGATTAGACACTTCCATGAAAGTACTTTATAATGTGTAAAACTTTTTAGATGTGTGAGATGTTGTTAGTACAGTAGTAACTCATTTCTCTGGGTAATCTGGCTAAACGAGTCTTTCCACTCAAAAGACATGATACTTAAGCTTTATTTTAATGAGTCATGGAATGTCACCAGGGAATTTGTCACTGTTTGGCATAATTCCATTAGGAACTTCTACTGGTGATAGTTTAGTCCTTTTGGGGGAAAAAGTAACTCATTTAATTTTAGACTAAGAATGTTACGTTTTAAGCTACTGATAAGTAACAACATACTATAAAAATGTTTTTAAAAATACCTTTTAAAAAAGCCTAAATGGCAATGGACTAGGCATCATAGTAAAAAAAATTATATTGGGAAGAGAGAAATTGGTTTATGAATTGGCTACAAAAAATAGATCAATAATTTGTTTACATATTTTGTAATCATATGTATATGTTACTCTACTTAGTAATATAAACATTTTCCATTTTGCTAAACTGTTGTCTTCATTGTCAATTTTAATGAAACATAAGAGCCCATCAAGTGGCAGTCACGTAACTTCTCATTTAGACTCTTTTGAAAAATTTTAAATTCCAATTTTTCATGTAGGTGTTTAGGTTTCCTTTGTAAATTTGAGTAAATATATAAGTAATTTCAGAGTTGTTTTATGGGTTCTTGGCACCTCAAGCAGATAAATTGTTCTATAGTAGGAGGAAGGGTAGGTATTGATGTAGAGGAATGAAACTGGAAGCAAAGAAGCAAGCGTGACAGCATCCTTTTATTTTGTTTCGCCATCTTCCCCTCTCTAGTAGCTGTGGTGCAAGGCAGTGAATTCAGATCAGTCTTAGGCTTTACGATATCTCTTGTTAAGGTACTTGACATTCAGTATGTCCATTAAAGCACCCACTACACGGAAGAGCTTTTTGGTATGCATAAGGTACTAAAGTGCTTTTGCAAAAAAGAAATTTCAGTATGAGTATTTTAAAGAGCCATAAAATAATGGCAGCTGTATTTACTTTAATTAATTTGTGAAAAATATTTCTAGTTTGTTGTTTTTTCAATTAAGAAAAGCTTATCTTTATGTTCTGGTTCTCAGCTGGGAGAACCAGAGGAGCCATTATTTTTCTAGTCCAGGCTTGAATTCCCATTCTGTAAAAATGATAGCTTGCAACTTAGAATTTGATACCCCTTCCAAACCTAGGAAGTGTGGTGATCCATTTGGACTTGTTTCTTAATTTGTGTCTTTAACAATGAGAATGAGGGTATTGGCTTATTTGTACCACACACAGACTAAAGTGGGTCTTTCATTTAGAAGCTCAACAGAAAGCAGGAGAAAAGGTTCCCACATAAGGAAGCGCAGATTTGTTTTCAAAGGTCACTTATATTAAGGTAGGGTTGGCAGATGTCTCATCATGTGTTGGTTTGGCTGGAATGACTGCTGAGTACTCTGTTGAGAAATTCTGAGTTCCATGATTGGTTATTAATGGTGCCTTCCTTGGATGTGGGCAACATCAAAGGGTGAGAGTGATTAAGAACAATGGTAGCCTCCGTCCGAACTTCAGGATCTGTCATACAAAAAGGTAGGAAGATGCTTGGCTTCCATTTGACGAGTCCCACATTTATCTAATTTATATATTGGATTTTTTGTTGTTGTTGTGATAAAATACACGTAACATAAAATTGACTATTTTAACCATTTCAAGTGTACATATAGTTCAGTGGCATTAAGTACATTCAGATTGTTTTGCAGCCATCACCATTGTCCATTTCTAGAACTTTTTCATCATCTCAAACTGAAACTCTGTACCCATTAAACAATTATTCTTTGTTTCCCTCTTCCCCAGCACCTAGTAACCGTCATTCTACTTTCTGTCTCTGTGAATTTGACGATTCTAAGTACCTCATGTAAGAGTCACACAATATTTGTCCTTTTGTGTTTGGCTTATTTCACTTACCATGATGTTTTCAAGGTTCATCCATATTGTAGCATGTATCAGAATTTCTTTTTTAAGGCTGAATAATATTCTGTTGTGTGTGTGTATATATATATATGTATATATATATATACACACACATACATACATACATATATATACACATACATATACATATATACTAAATGTTGTTTACCTACTCTGTTAAATGAGTACTTGGGTTGTTCCCATGTTGTTTGGCTCTTGTGAATAATGCTACTATGATCATGGGTGTACAAATATTTGTTTGAGTCCTTTTAATTTTTTGGAATATATACCCCAAAGTGGAATTGTTGGCTCATACGGTATTCCCACTTTTAATTTTTTGAGCGACTGCTATGTTGTCTTTTGTAGTGGCTGCACCATTTAACATTACCACCAGCAATGCACACGGGCTTCCAATTTCTCTATACCCTTGTCAACACTTACTTAGTTTGTTCTGTTTTTAATTTAAAAAATAACAGCCACCCTAGGTAATGGGTGTGAAGTGGTATCTTGTAGTTTTGATTTGCCTTTCCCTAATGATTAGTGTTGTTGAGCATCTTTTCATTTTCTTGTTGGCCATCTATATAATCTTCTTTGGGAAAATGTCTGGTCAAATCCTTTGCCCATTTTTTAATAGGATTTTTTTCCTTAAGTTGTATGAGTTTTGTATATTTTGGATACTAATCCCGTATCAGATAGTAATTTGCAGATTTCTCCCATTCCGTGGATTGCTTTTGATGTACAAGCTTTAAATTTTGATGAAGTCTAATTTATCTATTTTTTTCTTATGTTGCCTTTGTTTTAGTGTCATATCCAATAATCATTGCCATCTAATGTTATGAAGACTTTTCCCTTATATTTTTCTTCTAAGAATTTTATAGTTGTAGCTCTTAAATGTATGTTTTTGATCCGTTTTGACATGTTTTTGCATATGGTCCAACTTCATTTTTTTGCATGTGGATATCCTGTTTTCTCAGCACCGTTTGTTGAAAAGACTGTCTTTTCCCCAGTGAACAGTCTTGGCATTCTTGGTGAAATCCATTTGACCATGTATGCAGGGCTTCATTTCTGGACTTTTATTCCATTGGTCTGCATGTCTGCTCTTATGCCAGCACCACACTGTTTTGATTCCTGTGGCTTTGTAGTAAGTTTTGAAATCAGAAAATGTGAATCCTCCAACTTTATTTTTTCCCCCAAGATTGTTTTGGCTGTTCAGAGTCCCTTGAGAGTCCATATGATTATTAGGATGGGTTTTTCTTTTTCTGCAAAAAAAACATTTTTGAGATTTTGATTGGGATTTTATTGAATCTGTAGATCTCTTTGGGTAGGGTAGGCTTGTTGCATGTTTGAAGAAAAGAGTTGTTCCAAGGTCTGTCTTTTTAAGAAAATGTTTTTATTACTTTTCAGTCTTTCTCTAGTGTTTGTCTGTTTTACTCTTCTGCTCTATTTTCACACATACAGAATAGTATATGTGCATGAGATACATGCAGTATAAAACACGTGCAGTTTAAAGAGTTGTTATAAAGCAAGATATGTAACCAGGTGAAGAAATGGTTGCACAAAGTTTTCAAACCACTGAGCTAGAACATGGATAATCAAGTCGTTCTGTCAACCGAAGTCAGAACACAGAACCGTGTTCCTCAGGATGCACTAGGAAAAACACTGTATTGGGTGATGTGTTTATTAGCGAGAGGTGACCGGAGGCCTGGCGACACAGGATGACAGGATTTCCTAGAGCCTGGCGGTATAGCTAGAGGAGGCAACCTGAGTGCCAAAGTTTGAAAACACTTTGCAATAGATACCAGTTAGTTGGAGTCTAAATTTGTAGCCTGTTTGTCCAGGATTAAGAGGGAATGGGATGAAGAGTAATGTAGCTAGAAAGCAATGCCAATTAAAGCTGAGTCTTAATGTGATAAGCATTGAAGCTATCTTGAAACCCAGAGTAAGTTGGTTTGGTTGTTCCTAACCACCACTGTCAAGCCCCAAACTCTGCATAATTAGTCAAGTGTGACTGTGCATCCAGTTGAATTGCCTAGATTTAAATGTCATTTTGGCGAACTATGATGGTAGGTACTTAATATTCCATAGGTCAACAAATGCTGTATAAGATGTGTTTAGCATGGTTCCTATTTAAAAGTACAGGGTTTATACTTAGGGTTCATATGCTGCAGCAGTCAGGTGAGTTTTTGCATCTCTCCCTCCCTCAAATAAATGGCTTTCCTTGAGCATCTATAATATAGTTGAGTTATAAGGATGAACATAATTTATATAGCCAGAATGTGGTAAATTCAGTCATATAAAGTACCAGGGAGCACACAGGAGGAAGTTAATTTACCTGCCTGATACGGACAGGTTTTTAGGAGGCTCTGAAATTTGAACCAGCCCTTGGTAGTGTTTCAACAAACAAAGGTAAAGGGCTAGTTGAAGTTTGAATTACTGTTTAAGAGTAGGGGTTTGACATGCGTAAAAGGGGTAAGACATGATTTAGGAGTAGTTCCGTGGTTGTCAGCACGAGTAACACTGTATTCAGGGGTGGGCAGGAGGTATGGTAAGAGACACAGATGGAAAGCTTAATTTTGAAGTCAGATCATAGAGGACCTTGAGTACTGTGTTAATGACCAAAATTATGTTTAAGAAAGATTAATCTGGTGGCAGTTTGTAGGTTGGATTGTTGTTAAGACACTGGAAGTTGGGGCATCAATTAGTAGGCTAGTTGCATAGAAGGGGTGAGCAAGAGGGAGCAATAGGTAAAGGTCGCCAGGTTTTAGCATTTGGGTGGCTGAGGGAAGTAAGTGAGGTAAAGTGGAAGAACAGGTTTGGGAGGGAGGATGAGTTTAGGTTGAGGTCCTGGTGAGACATCCGCTGTTGGGAAATGGATTCTGAAGCTCATGAGAAGTAAATTTAAAAGTAATCGCTTATAGATGGCAATATTTGAAGCTTTCCGTGTGTGCAAGTGCCTAGAGAAGATTGTTGAGCAAATAGAAGGACAAATGATGAAATATTCTTGGAAGGCTATGTTTGGAGGGCAGATGGAGGAAAATAAGCCATAAAAACACTGAGAAGTGGCGTTCAGAGAGGGAGAAAACTAGGACTGAAAGAGGAGAATTATCAAAGCCTCAGGAGGAGGGGAGGGGGAAGTGTTATTCATAAGCCCACGTTGTATTCAGAGTGTGAGTGATTCTGGGAAGTAGATGAGAAAGGACTGAGATGGAGCTAGGTTTGAGAGGGAAATTTCGTCCAAGAAGAATTTGGTTATGTACCATGAGGGAGTAGAGGACAGGAAAGGCTTTTTTTTCATGGTAAAATATAAATACCATAAAATTTACCATTTTAACCATTTTGAAGCGTATAGTTTAATGTCATTAAGTACATTCACACTGTCATGCAACCGTCACCACCATTCAGAAACATGTTTGAGTAGGGAAATTGAAGAGAAAGTGGTGCTTAAATGTTTTTTGGTTTGATGAGTTGTTGGACTATTGTTTTTCCCCTGTGTTTTTCAAAAAGTGGTTTATGGTAGCTTATGGGGATTCTTGGAAAACCTTTAATGTCTACATGTATTCCCATTTGAAGGTTTTGTAAACTCCCCCCGCTTCCATTCCATAGCTCTGTCCTCTCTTCTCTGGCTTGAGTTTTCTTTATATTAATAGAAGGTATCACCACTCAACATAATATATATTTGTATATCTTTCCTCAGTAGAATGAGAGATCCTTAAGACTATTTTGTCTCAAGAGCAAAGATAGCAGGGACTAGTTTGTTCATTGCTATATCCCCAGTGCCTAGCACAGACTTAAATTTTTGAATAAATGAATAAATAAAAACAACTTGACATTAATTGGAAGTGGGAGCAAAAGGAAAAAAATGGATACAGGCATAAAATATTTGTTAGAATTAGAGTATAGTAAAAATACATATCAAATATTTGGTGTGTGTACCTATTGCTGTTGTAAACTGGCTCTTAAGTTCTCTCACAGCCAAAGTGGAGAGGCAGATTTGATCAGTTACACAATTCATGACACAAATAAAATACAAATAAACCATGTTCTCTGAAGAAGTATTGAGTATTACTGAGATTAGAAAATTATTTCTCCTGAATGCTTTACCTTGTAAGGAAGGTACTAATTGAATATTATAAATAACATCCTCGCAGTAAATACAAAAGACAGCCTTCACTATGGGTGGAAAAGTTGGGATAATTTTATCATATTTTAAGATTAAACTTAGACTAATGATGTTGACAGTTGCAGTGCTAAAAATAGATGGATAGCAGAGACATTTTGGGAAGGAAGAAATGTCAGAGAGATGAATTGATGGATCTTTACATTGAGTGGACTGGCAGTAAATGAAAGGAATGGTCAAAGGTGAGAACTCTTGAACTTGCATGATCGATTCAGGAAATAGTGAAATTGAAAAGGGAAAGAATGTATGGGATGAAAATAAACTCAGTGTCCCTCCTGCTATGGAAATAGCTGTATTTTCTGATTGTGAAAATATTATATGCTTTTTAAAAAGTACCCCTTCATTTTTTTCAGAAAATAATAAAAAAGTAGGTAGCAAAAAAGTTCCACATTTTTTTCAGTATTGTATTTTCAAAGTACCAAGAAAGGCTTTAGTTGAACATCTCCTTCACTTTTTTTCTACATAAAAGCTATGTTAGACTGACATTTTTTCTTGTCTTATGAAGTGAAAGTATAAGATGGCTTTCATTCCCAAAAACGAGGTCTATTTTCATCAAGATTACAAATTTGCTTTCCAGTATTACCATCAATATTTATTAATAGTTTAATACAATTCACTGGGGAAATTTGTTGTAGCCTCAATATCAGCAGAAGGTATTTTACAAATGATACTTAATTTATGTGTTTTTGCACTGTTCTGAAACCTCTGAAACAATTTAGGACTTGCTTTGCAACACAGATTTCTACCAAATCCTGTTCTTCCTCTATTTTCACTTTCTTCGTAACTTTGAAGATATTCAGTGGCCTGATGCTATATCCACACAGTGCTCAGTGGCATCCGTGCTGATTGTGGTTATAAACCTATTGTTCCAGGTATTTCTCTACAAAGTATTTTCGAAAAAACACCATGCCATGCCCAAATCATTAATGTTGCTACCTACATATTTATTTCTCATTGCGTAGAAACGGTCTTCGTGGGTATGATAGAGAGGCGTGTGGCCCTAGTCAAGCTCTTGTCTTTTGGTTCTCTTAAGCCTTTTCACCTCCACTTTTTGTTTAAATGTATGTACTTTTCTAGGCCTCTTACTTAGGCTCACGTCTTACTTAGACGTCTCATTTTCTTAGAAGCTGGAACGTCTCAAAATGACGTCTCATTTTCTTTGATTAGTGGGAAGATTTCTATAATGTACAGCATGCCTTTCAGTAAAGGTTATATTGCATGTATGCCATTTCTGTCAGGCAGCAGTAAATCATGATTATTATAGTTGGTGCAAAAGTAATTGCGGTTTTTGCAGTTATTTTTAACCTTTTAAATCGCAATTACTTTTGCACCAACCTTGTAGAATTAGAAACTAACCTACTAGTAGCACGGTAGGGAAAGGTTGGAGGGGGAGTTTAAGGCCTGAGAGGGGGATGCACCAGACGGTGACTTAGCGGTACCACATCGCTGCTGTTTGCACATATCACACCTGTTACTTTCTTCTCGCGGAGCACTCGGGTTGGAGCTGGCAAGCCCCGCGGCTTAGATTGCTTTTCCTCCCTGTGCAGGAGGGGGCTCGGCCGCTTAGAGGCAGCAGTGGGAGTAGCAGGAATCGCCGCTACATGTAATACACTCTTTTGAGTTTGAACATCTGCAGAGTAGGCCCACTTACATGTGGGGGATGTTCCAAGACCCCTAATACGTGCCTGAAACTGCAAATCGTGCGGGACCCTATATGTACGATGCTTTCCCCTGTACATACACTCCTTGTCACTTACAGGCAGCACTTCGCGGCTTCTCTTACACATCCCTGAGTGGCCAGCGTCACCGCTCCTGTGCGTTGGGGCCATTATGACGTGAAGTAAGGGTGACTGGAGCACAAGCACTGTGATGTCACCACGGTCAAGCTGCAAGAAGACAGCTACTGAGTGACTCACCGGTGGGGAGTGCCTATATGCTGGACAGGGGTGATTCATGTCCAGGGCTGAGTGGCGCAGGATTTCCTCACACTGCCCAGGGTGGCGTGCGGTTCAGAACTTACCAATTGTTCATTTCTGGAAGGTTTGCATTGATAATTAAAACCTAAATTTGACTGAGTTGGTCATTCAGATTGATAACATTAACATGGAGCTTTGAAAAAATGTTCAGCTCTTCCTTGTAAGTGGCCTGAGGTGACCTCTGAAAATGTCTTGCTATTCACTTGACCCAGAAAACCCCACAAAAATCATGCAAGTCAAGAGGCTCAGATCTTTGTGTTCACTTTAATAACACTCGTGAAACTGCCCAGACCATCAAGGGTCTGTATGCATAGCCGAAAAGCCACCAAATATCTGAAGGATGTTGTCACTTTACAGAAGCCATGTGTGTCAATCCGTCATTACATGGTGGATTGGTAGCTGTGCCCAGGCTGAACAGTGGGGCTAGATGCAGGGTCTGTGGCCAAAGTGTTGAGTTTTTGCTGCACATGCTTAAAAATGCAGGAAGTAATTCCAAACTTAAGGGTTTAGGTGTAGACTCTCTGGTCCCTGAGCACAGCCAGCTGCACAAAGCTCCCAGCGGATCTTACAGCGCTCGTGAGTGGGTTAATCCCTACACGAGCTGTCCCTGCCACACTGACATGATCCTCAGTGCAAAAGAGCAAATCGTTCCTAAACCAGAAAAGGAGATTGCACAGAGGAAACAGATCTCCCAGAAGACACTGAAGAAACAAAAACCTAGGGCCCGGAAGTAAAGGCAGCAGAAAATAAATGCTAGTAAAAGTTAAAAATATTGTATTTTATGAATGAGTTAAGAATAGAGCAAGAGATTTTGATTTTTGCATGCTATTAATAGTGTCTCAGAGTTGTATAATGTAATCACTTGCTGCCGATTTAAGTAAATGATTAGAGTTTGGGTGCTGTAAAGATCAGGTGCATTTGGCTCTAAATCCCATACCGTTCTGTAACTTGAGTTTAGAGTTTATCAAAGAAATGGGAAGAGGTAGTGGAGACAATAGGAAGGGGACATTACATGGTTTAATTAATGTTATCCTAACCTTTATTTGATGGCATATAATACTGCATCTCAATTCTTTGTGAAATTGTTTTTTTTGGTGGTGTTTTTTTTTTTTCTATCCTCTTAAAGCCAATCGAATGCAGGTAAACCAAACCACTAGTTAACATAGAAAATATTTTCTGTTGGTTTTAGATCCAGCTCCTTCCTTAGATTGCTTTAAGAACTACTTACTTTCTATCTAAATGGTCAATGACCATCTACCTCTAGCCTCAGTGCTGCTTCCTATATTCTCGGGTTAAGTTCATTTTTTTCATGTATTGTTTTATGGATCTGCTCTTCCCTCAGTTGGAAATAGTCTACGTGTTTGTCTAGCAAACATTTTTTCTGGGCTTCGTGTAAAAAAGTTGAAAACCAATAACTTCTTGCTTCTTTCTCTTTACCTAAAATAAGCCTTTCCAATTATAAAAACAAGTATTGTCAAAATTTGGAGAAATTTAGGGAGTGTATCTTAATAATTTATTTGGGATTTTTTCTTTCGAGGTGCTCTATGCCAATTTAGAAATTTATGTGTACAACAAATGAAAGACTGGGACTGTCAATTTGGGTTATTTTAGTTTCTTGGTAGATTTTATTTTTTTTCTTGATTGGTTTTAAGGTGAGTTAAACACTTTATAAGGAAATACTATTATATGCAGAACCAAAAAAACCAAAAAATATGTATACACATTTTAAGAAAGGAACTGTATTAAAATTGTAATACTCCATATATACTGATAACAGAAGATGAATACAAGTCACGTTTGACTTCTGCAATTACAAGAGATGCTCGAAGTGGTTACCATCAGCGTAATTTTAATAGTTTTTTCCTTTTTTAAAATGTGTATACATTTTTTTGGCACCGTCTGTAGGTAGGTCTGAAACCAAAGCCAGGATTCCATGCTGTAGTGGACAGAAGCAGCGAATGTGGAGTTCGATGACCTGCCTTCAAGTCTGAGATCTGCCAATAGCTAGCTTTCAAATCTTGGGGAAAAGGTGGGTTATTTAATAGAACGCGCTGAAACAACTGGCTAATCATATTGAAGATGGTGGATGGGAGCTAGATTTATATCTTTATGTTTGCATAAATGACTAAAAGATCGTGATATTTATTGAGTGCTTACTCTGTGCCAAATACTGGGTCAGACACTGTAGACCTTATAAGTAGACAGTTATCCTCATTTTATAGATGAGGAACCTGACTGTGGCCACACAATTAGCCAATACTTGAATAAAAAATAAGATCATTAAAAGAAAGCAATCATGAATATTTTAATCTGGACTTGAGGGAGTGAGGCTTTTCTAAGCTTGACCTACCTAAGGGCCATGAAGAAGATTGACTTGTTTTTTAAACTTGTATTACTTGAACTTCTGTTTAGCAAAAGATGAAAATTTAAAAAGGTAATCGACATTTTAGAACAAAAACGGCAGTTATAAAGTAATGCTTTAAAAGGTCACCCAAATCAATAAGACAAAGCTGAATCACTTCATGTAAAAAAGGGCAAAAAATATCAATAGGTAGTTCATGTAAGAAATATAAATTGTCAGTGGTCAGTGGGGAAAGGATAATACCCAGTGTTAGCAAGGTTATAGGGAAATAGGTACCTATGGTGTTTCTGGGAATGTATAATAAATTGAAATAAACTTTCGGTGGGTGATATGCATGTTCCTTTGACTCTTGTATATTTTCACAAATATACAAGAACAGTACAAAGATGTTTTATGAAAGTATTATTTATAATTGAAAAAATAAGTGGGGGGAGGAACCAAGTGTCTAATGTTCATACCGCACTTTAGTGACCATAAGGTATAAAGCATTATCTCATTTTCTGTACTAGATGGTAGTATACTCAAAATCAGAAAAAATGCATCGCAGATTGTTAACTGGTTACTTTTGGAGGATGAGGAGATAGCCTGACTGCTTACATTTTATTTCCCTGTGTTATTTTATACTAAATGGCTTTTTTCATAATTTAAAAAAGTAAAACAAAGTTGAAAATACCCTATCACTTAGTAATAACCATTACCTACATTTGATGACCATCATTCCAGATGCTTTTAATACAAATATGCATGTACAAATATGGAATTATAATATGCATGCCATTTATAAATTGGTTGCATTTGACTGAAAAACAAACGAGTTACTGTTGAAAACATGATTGAACTACAGATAGATGTTTGTCACTACAAGAAGAAATTAATTCCTCAAGTTGAGAGAAGAAAATTAGTTTTGACGCTCTTTTGGCAGGACCCACTGACTTATTGATAACCAGGATGAGGGAATAAACATACATATATTCCTTCTTCACTCTCTTCCCTTCTCCTTATTATATGTGTATGTATATATAGTATATGTGTATTTTGGTAGTCCTACTTTTTACATTATCCTATTTGTAATGTATTTTTAAAAGCTTATAACCACTCATGGTTGTTTAGTTTTAGTTATGTTATTTAAATTGGGTTAGTAAGTAGACTGGTCTTTTCACTTTGTTTTTTTCTACTACAGAATTCTTATTTTGATTCATTTCCCTGCAGTTCCTTCAAGAAGTGCCACTTACTTAATTGAATCCCTAAGTTCATGTTCGTACTTATGAATGCTATGGCCTCTTCATTAGGTTTCACATTCTTTGTATCATACTTTTTCTCAGAATTCTTTAGTTACCCACTCACTGTTACCTGTGTTGAGTGTTGCGGAGAAATCTAAGGCTAATCTAATTATAACTTGCCCACCGATATTTCACTTGCTTTTTTTCTGCCTGGATGTCCAAGATATTGTTTATCTTTAAAGCTCAGTGCCTCTCATTGACAGAGGTTTTTGTGTTGTTTATTTTGTTCCAGTTTTTTTCGTGTGTTGTGGAGTATGTTTTTAAGCTGCATATTTAGTTATTTAATACAGGAGAGTTTTATATATTTCTTTTATTTATGGCATTTTTATGTTCTAATCTCATCAGGAACACCAGCTGAATCTCCTTTGTTATCTTTACTCTGTTCAACTATATACTTGTTTATCTTTTCATTTACAGTATGATTTTTCAAAGTTATAACCATGATTCGGTTTTAGTTGTGTTTCCCCCCCCCCCCCCAAATTTTTATTTCTAATGTGACAGTAACTCCTGTCTTTGTTTTTTGTTTTCATTTCTTTTCTAAGTCTTCTAGCTCGCCTTTAAGGCTTCTGTTGCTTTATAGTGTCTTCTTTCAGATCTTCTTTAAAAGAGATCATATTTCTGTAGTTTCTTTGAGACTATTTTTCTGAAGTCTTCCTGCTTTTTTATATATGTATTAAAGGTGAACTTGAAATGAATTTGAATAGAGACACTCAAGAACCTCCTCATTTTATGCTAAGAGAAGTTCCATTGTGAGGCTATTCATGGAGTTGATGGTAAGGGTTGGTTAAGGAGATAAATGTGAACTTCACTTTGAGGTTGCTGCCCTGGCTGTTGGAATACAAAGGAAAGGAGAGCAAATTCCTTGTACTGAAAGGTGGAGTAACTCACTTAGCTTTATTATGCAGAAACAAGTACTTGAGGAGATAACTGTTAGACAGTGAATAAAAGGAAACTGGTTTTTTGAAAATTTTGTATACAGAAACCTTAATTTAATTTGAGCAATACTTAAGACAATCAGGATGAAACAAAGTGGTTAATGATTCTCAGATTCTCACCCTCAGTTGGTGGCAGTAGGAATAGGCTCCCCCATTCACCACCCCACCTTGAGGGTGGTCGCCCTGCTGAGAACCACTTGTGTCCCCTGTGTGACAAGCTTGAGGGCAAAAGGAAAGTTGAGAACCACTGCCATAAAGTATTGGAGGGGAAACTGACTGGAGACCAGCTGGGATATAAGCTTAATTAACAATATGACTCTGTGAATGCAGAAGAAAGTACTCTTAGGTGGAAGTGGCAGGAATTGAACTAGAATAAATTTAGAAAAGAAAAAAAAAGAGGAAATTTGACTCTTAACCAGATCTCTTGGGATCGGCAAGAGCGGTACCAGGTGTAAGAAATTTGAGTTCTGTGAGGCTCTCTCCTCTGGTTGCTTTGCTTATGTAACTCCATGTTAGCTGCATTGTCACATAGCAGTTTTCTCCTTGAGATTTGATCTGTGGCTGGTAGCTCTTGGGCTTTTAAAACACAGCTTCCCCATAGATTGGGACTCTCTTCTTCAATTCCAGTTTGAAAAATCATCTGATACAAAATAGTCACAGGGATGTAAAGTACAGCATAGGGAATATAGTCAGCAATATGGTAATAACTATGTGCGTATAGTGCCAGGTGGGTGCTAGACTAATTGGGGTCATCACTTCATAAATTATATAAATGTCTACCCACTATGCTGCACACCTGAAACTAATATAAGATAATATTGAATGTCAACTGTAATTTAAAAAAGAAAAAAAGAAAGAAAAATCCCCTGGAACATCCTCCTGGCTTGCATCAGATATTCATTCCCTCGTTCTTACGGCCCAGGGATTTGGGCCTTGTTTGGCGGCTCCTATTAGAAACAAGTAGTTGGGTATGATGTTTGAGGGTCCGTAGTATTTCCCAAAAGAAGTATTTAAGGTATGGCTTGTTCTTGAGATTCTAAAGGATACTGATTTGATTCTTTTCCTTTAATACCTTGTATTCTAATGAACAATTTTAATGGAAGAAAATAGACAGCTTACATTTATTGTACTCTAAGGTAGAGAACCTATCACATATACACTATCTGTCATCTGTCTTGCAAACGCTACCATGGGTTTTACCATACTTTACTAATAAGGAAAATGAGACTCAAAAAAAGAAAAAAAAAAGTCTTATTTAAGATGATAAGACCAGTGAGAGAGTTGGCACCCAAACCCTGGCCTGAAATAATATCACATTCTGTGCCATAAATTATGTTCCAAATTTTCTACTGTGAAATAAAATTCAGAATTCTCTCAGACTCTTGTCTTCGTTAAATTTATTTTCAAAAAATTGATGAGATCACAAGTAGGTTGGAGTTTATATAAAACTATAAACTGTGGTGTCCAGGCATACAATTTCTGGACTGAGGAATGCCTGCTGTAGCAAATCTTGGCACACATGTATGATGATGCCACTGTATTTAATTTAAGCACAAGCCACAGCATATGTAGGACTTAATGTTGAAGAGCCCTTAGAGAAGTGTTTGAAGAGGGTATAAGCGAGGTGAAATACTGCAGGCAGCAGAATTTCCTTAAGTGTTATTTTAGGAACGTGCTCCAGAATTCTCCCAAGCAAATCTTTCCAAAGCATATTGGCAAAATCGTTGCAAAGTATGATCTCTGACCTGTTTGGCTTCTCTGTCCTATTTGCCTTGTATTTTTGAAGCATAGTATAAGAAATTCATCGGGGTTGAAAATGCTTTGGATTAGGAAGTCAGCGAGCCCTAGCCCATGGCATCAAGTAAAGAAAAAAAATTTCAGTTTTAAGCAGACTTCAAAGTTTACCACAAATCTGTAAAGGTGATTAAATTGATGCATCTTTAGATCGATGGAGGAAATAAAGTAAACGTTTGCAGTTGTTTGCTGATACATTACTTTTTAAAATACTGATTAATTAATTAATGGAAGCTTGCAGGAAAGGAATGTTTTCGCTGTTAGTTTTGGTGACTGGGCTTGTGATGTTTTAAAGTAGTACGGCAATTTATTCCTCTGATAATAAGGTAAATTATTTTGACAAACCATCTCAATACTTTGGAGGAGTAATTAAATGGTGTCTCGATAAAAGGTTCTATCTGTGATTTCAGAAGTTCAAAATGAAGCTGGTATAAAAATAGTCACTTTACAGAAATGCACCTTACAGCCAGCTGTGTGTTCCATAAATAAACTTGACAGGAATGTACATTCCTGGAACAGGAGACTACAACTACCCAGACAAAGGAAAATCAGTGGTGGGCTATAAATAATCAGTTTGTATTTGGCTTTGTAACTGTTAGACTTAGCCATTGGTCTTGGCAAAGTATATTTACAGTTAAAGTAGCCTATTTCCTTAATAGTTAAGTATAAAATGACAGTATTTGGATCTTTGAATGTTGTTGTTCTGAGATCTCATATTTTTCCTGAGGCACAGTGAAGGTCTATTTTCACATGATTGACAAAATATTATGAAACTGTTTTAGACTACATTAAATTGCCTTTTCAGCATTATTTTTTGAAAAACTTTTATTGAGAAAAATTTTAAACATATAATAATACCAAAGTAGACAGACTGGTGTAATGAATCTACACGTTCTTCCTTAGCCTCAATAGTTACTATGTCAGAACCAGTCTTGTTTGATCTCGCTCTGCCTCATACATACAGTTTTGAAGCCCATCCCAAACATCACCATCATTTGTCTGTCAATATTTCAGTATCTCTAAATATTTATACGCCTCTTAAAATGGAGGTAAAAACCGCATTAGTATTACCACACTTTAAAAAAATAATTTAGTATTGTTAATATTATATTAATATCTTAATAGCTAGTCAGCCTTCAAATTTTCACTTGTGTCAGACATTTTTTAAAGTTTGAATTCAGTCTTCTCTTTTGTTCTCTTGCAGTGTGTACTTACTGCAGATCCCAGGCCTGGTCCTTTAGAGTTTCCTGCAGTGTAGATTTTGCTAATTGTGTCCCATAGATGTCCTTAAACATATTTTTTTGTCTGTATTTTCTGTAAATTGGTCATTGTGTCTAGTGGCTTGAACAGGTTAGGTTTGTGAGTCAGGTGAGGTCACCTCATATAAATAGTGGTTTGATTGTTTATCAGGAGACATAATGTCTGGTTGTGTTTTTGTTTTTTTTTTAATGCCTAGATTAAGATGACAATATGTGAATGTCACAAGTATTTCTGTTTTAACTGGACTGTTTCTATAGAGTGATAGATACTTCATTTGATCAAATGGTAGATACTATTTGATTACTTGGTAATCCAATTTGTATAAAAAAAGGAAGAATAAAATTTGATGTGTTTGCTTTTTTAATTGGTTTTCAAAATAACAAAATGGTTTACTAGCATCCTGTAATGGTGACCAATTAGTTTGTTTCCTATATCACTGTTTATAAACTCATGGACTGAAACATAAATATGTTTATTAACTATTGATATTCAAATTGTCTCCATATTTGTCCAGTGGAGCCTCTTGAAGTTGGCTGAGTCCTTTTAACAAGACCATGGTATTGCTTGGTTTTTTTTATCTGTTATGTATGAGATGAGCTTCCAGCATTTCCTGCCCCAGACCTGGAACCAGCCTTTCTCTGAAGAGCCCTGATCCCTTTAAGGGTTAATCATGTTTGGAGAGCATATTTTGGGCACTAGGAATACTTATTGGTACAGGGTAGGTCATTTTTTCCTAAGACGTTTTCGGTGGACAGAGCTCAGAATTTTTAAAGCTGTATCATGAATTCATCTTTCCAGTTCAAACTCAGGACTATAGAGTTTTTACTTTTCAAACGCTCTCATTCTCATTTAGTCTTATTCTTGAATAATGACGCTATCATGTAGTAAGTCTGCTCGTGCATTATTTTCCATTACGTATACCTATCCAAATCATTATTCTCCAGGACATTTCCTTGTCTTTGGTTTTCTTTTTATTCATGGTTTATAGACCTCTCTGGCCCCCTGTGATTTCTAGAGTCACAGCATGCATACGTAATTCTCATTTAACAATTGTGATGCTCCATGTTTACTGTTTTAAAAAACTGAAGTATAACACAACCACAGAAAAGTGCCTAAGTGTTCTGTACAGCGTGCCATCCCCGGCACCCCAGAAAAGTCCCTTTCATGGCTCCTCCCAGACGCTACTCTTAGTCCCCCTTCCAAAGGAGAAAGAAAAAGACAACTATTCTCCTGATTTTGAATACTATTGATTAGTTTTGCCTGCTTTAGAACTTTACAGTTTTGTTTTAGAATTCATGATTTGTGGGAAAGAGAGCTCTTTCTAGCTCTTTCCAACTCTATGTCCAGGTAGCTCTCAGAAAAGATGTATCTTCATCTTCGTCACATTCAAAACTTCTCTGCAATATCTAAGGAAATGTAAGGAGAAACCCAAGCATGGGCACTTCTTGGTTTAAATATTTGCCTTAAGCAGGTTAGATTTTTGTGTTTTGTTAGCTATTTCCATTTTCTCCCCGTTGTGTTTGTACCCTTTGTGTGTTTCCTGTCTTTTGATTTTCGGGTGTTAGGGATATTAGACCTTTACCTATTATGTTGCAGATGTTCTCCCCAGTCTCTCATTTGTGTTTAAACTTTATCACTATACTGGATTTAAAATATTTTGTGTAGTATCATCTAACTTGAGTTTTGTGTTCTGCTTAGGAAGGCCACCTCTACCCGAGATTATGTAAAAAAAAATAAAATAAATTATGTATTTTCTTTCAGTTAAGTTTTATCGTTTGTTTATAAATCCATTGGGATTTGAAGGTAGTGTGTGATATCCCTATCAACATTTAAAACAGATAGGATGTTTAAACATCTTTCTGTGGCCTTTCCCATTAAAAAAACCGTTTGAATTTTATCTACCTATGGGTACTCTATACTTTTCCATCCACAAACTTCTAGAAAAAGTTTCCATTCATATTTTTCTATTTCACCTTTCTTTTTTAAGATTTTATTGGGGAAGGGGAACAGGCCTTTATTGGGGAACCGTGTGTACTTCCAGGACTTTTTTCCAAGTCAAGTTGTTGTCCTTTCAATCTTAGTTGTGGAGGGTGCCGTTCAGCTTCAAGTTGTTGTCCTTTCAGTCTTAGCTGTGGAGGGCGCAGCTCAGCTCCAGGTCCAGTTGCCATTGCTAGTTGCAGGGAGCGCAACCCACCATCCCTCGAGGAGTTGAACTGGCAGCCTTGTGGTTGAGAGCCCACTGGCCCATGTGGGAATCGAACTGGCAGCCTTTGGAGTTAGGAGCAGGGAGCTCCAACCGCCTGAGCCACCGGGCCGGCCCTATTTCACCTTCTTTTGTCAACTCTGTTTCCTGCATGGACTCGGCCCTGCCGTTACACTGAAGCTACTTATGCCTACAGCAGCCTTTGGCCTTTTTGCTAATCCCAGTGGACTGAATTTAGACCCCTCTTTCCTGAGCAGTGTGTTTATCATTGTTGGCAACTTTCTCCTTGAAATGCGTCTCCTTTGGCTTCTTTGACACAACTTTTTCCTCATTTTCTTCCTACTTGTGTCTTACCCTTCTCATTCACTTTTGTAGCCTGTTCTTTTTTGTCTCCTAAATACTGGTATTCTAGGGTTCATTCAGTTAGATCCTCTGTGCTTTACACTTAATGCTCATCCGTGGATGACATCAGTCTTATGACCTCAGTCATCAGCGATGCTCTGATAAACCCCAAATCTCTAAATCTCTATCGTTAGCTCAGATTTCTTCTCGAAGCAACATATTTATGCCTCATAGGCATTTAAAACTAAACTTATCCTCATTTCTCCCCCTTCCCTCTCAAATCAGCACATCTTCATGTTTCCCATTTCAGAGAATGGATGTACTCCTGCCCAGTTGCTCTGTACAGAAACCTGTTTGTCATTTTAAAAAATTGAGTTGAAATTCAAATAACATACAATTAACCATTTTAAAGTGTATAGTTCAGTGGTATTTAGTGTATTCACAGTGTGCCACCACCATCTCTCTTTAGTTTCGAAACTTTTTCATCACCCCCTCAAGCCCTCCATACCCATTAAGTAATCACACCCCATTTCTCCCTCCCCCTACCCATTGGTAAGGTCTAGTCTGCTTTCTGTCTGTGGATTTGGCTTCTCTGGATATATCAAAGGAGTCATAGAATATGTGACCTTCTGTGTCTGGTTTCTTAAACTTAGCCTGATGTTTTTGAGGTTCGTTTAAGTTGTAGCATGTATCAGTATTTCCCTTTTCTATGGCTGAATAATATAACAGTGCATGTGTATACCATAATTTGTTTATCCATTCATTTGTTGATGGACATTTGGGTTTACATATTTTGACTGTTATGAGTAATGATACTATATAAATGTTTGTGTACAACTTCCTATGTGGACAGATGTTTTCATTTCCCTTGGGGTATATACCTGGGAGTGGAATTGCTGGGTTATGTGGTAACTCTGTGTTTAACTTTTTGAGGAGTTGTATGTGATTTTTGACTTATTATTTTAACCCCCACATCACCAAGCTTGATTGAGTCTATCTCCTAAATATCCCTGTTTTCCATCATTATTCTCACTACCATATAGTAAAGCTACACTTCCAGGATTACTTGAATAGCTTTCTTTTTGTTTTGTTTTGTTTTGTCATTACCATGACCTTATTCTATGTCATCTTTCACACACTGCAAGATTGGATTTTGAAAATGCAAAGCTCATGAGGTTACTTCATTGTTTTTTAAAAAAAAACAAAAAACCCCACAAACCCAGCTCATCCTAGCCCTCTGGATAAAGTCCAAATTTACATGGCTTACAAAGACTTGCTGTCCAGCTCCTGACATTCTGTCAGGTTTTAACTGCATCTGCCCCCTGGTTCTAGCCATATACTGATCTCCATATTTCAAGGTTTTGTATATGCTCCTCTGTCTAACCCTTGTACTTCCCCACTGAATCTTTTGTTTTATTTCAGATGTCTCCTCTTTTTAGAAGCCCTTTCTGTGTCTTCATGATTATAATTTTGTGCCCCTCCAAATTCCTGTCCTAATGTTGGAGCTACACATTGTAATTTCCTGTTTACTTCTGTGGGAATCAGGAGCTGATAGTTAAGTGCCAGGTGGTTTAGTACAGACTAAAAGTATAATTAATAGGAATTTAACAGAAATCAAAAGAAGATTATTTGGTGAATTATTTAGGGAAGGCCTCATGGAGGAAGATGGTACTTGAACTGGACCTTGAAGGAAGTGTTCATGAACATATGGTAACGATCTGAAACTAGGTAGATTGAACCGGTTAAGTATCCGTGGGTCTAGACGCGTGAGGATCCGTGCCAGGGGCAGAAGCCATGACAAAAAGTGATGTTGCACATTCTTCAGCATTGCTTTTGTGTTAGCATGAAACAGGCAGTGGACACGATCGCTCCTATAGAAGAAAAGCATGGAAAGAATGTGCAAAAGATGTGAAGAACTTAATGCGAAGCGATGATACACTTTTTGGGAAGTGTAAGGGAATTTTCAAGGGTAATCTTGACCATATATGCTAATTTCAAAGCTTGCCCACTTATATTTATAAAACTAGACTTCTGACAGAAAATGCAACAACTAGGTGATTTCTGGATAAATGACAGCATCTTCCACAAGACTCTTGTATACAGTGCAGAGAAAATGGTCCGAGTAATATAATAGTATTTATCTAGAAAAAGGTTGGAAATAGAACTCGGTGTAGAAAATAACCACCTGTTTTGCAGTTATTTGTGCTCTGCCCTAGCCCTCGATTGACTGTAAAAGTCGGACTTGCATCTCTTTTCCTGTATGTCTGCAGTGTAGTTGGCACTCAGTAAATGTTTGCATGCATAAACAAAATAGCAAGGTTAAAGTGTAATTCCTGTTTCAGTGTCTTTGCATTTTCAGTTATCTTTTTTTATGTCTTAGAATAGATATTTAAAAGTATAGTGCTTTTCTTGTTTTTTGAAATACAGTACTGATTTAAAACTATTTATGAAAGTCCACTTTGCCTGTTAGGTAAAAATATTAGATTTATAAAAAATCTCCCTTCAAATTTTGAGAAAAGAAGCCATTCATGTTTAAATGTAAATAAACTTTCACTTTTGGCTCTTTCCATACTTCACTTGCATTTTGGGGTGTTAAATCCTAGTTGAAATAACACCACCTCTGATTCCTCAAAAAATTTGTATCTTCTCAGTTACCAACACACTTTGTTCAGTCTTTTATAGTACTTTGAGTTGTATTATACTTACTTTTATCATTAGACCGAGCTCCTTGAAGAGGATGGGAGGCATTGTATGAGAATTACAAACCTGTTCGGACTCCCAGCAGATTCTTTCTGAGGTGCTCTCCTCTTGCGCTTACTTTATCCCTCCACTTCCCAGTGTCAGCCAATCGGTGCTCTGTGTGAGCTTCCCGTTGGTGATATATATACACGTTTCTATATTATCATAATTGTGATAGATTCACAGGTATACATATATCAATATGTATCACATTGCATACTTTAAATATGTGTAGTTCACTGAATGTCAATTATAACTCATTAAAGCTGTTAAATTCCTTACATGATGTCCACCATCAATAGATCATTACCTTATTAAGCCCTTTGTCACCAGGGACTGTTTAGACTTCGTACTCCTCCTCGCCTGCTCTTCTAAGGTCCCCTCTTGGCCTCTGTCCCCCACCCTCATTAGTCCTTTACCTCTGTTCTTATCCCCAACCTCCTTCATCCTCCATTCATGCCAGAGCACTCTGTCTGGAAGAGAAAAATCTCTTGATTGTAGGCTCCGGGTATTATTCTTAAGCCAGTCCTGTGTTCTGGAAGCTGTGGCGGGCAGAGGTATCAGCATACAGGCAGGGCACACATGGAGCCTGTGCTCTCTGAGTTCAGAGCCGATGGGCCACACATGAACACCAACTGTACGTGTGTATCCCCAAGAATACAGAGGAGTTGTCAAATAGATGTATAGATAGTACAAATGAAGGTTGGTTAAGCTCAGTAAATTCCAAGGAAAAGGGTTAGGCACTCTGTTGGTCTTTCTGAAAGACCACAGCATAAAACTTACCAGAGGTACTGGGTTGATCTCCTTCTAAAGCAGAGTCTCTGCAAGATGGGCCTGGACATCTGCATTTTAACAAGCTCTCTACGCTACTGTAGCTCTGTACCACTAGAGGGCTACTTAGAATGGTAACAACCTAGCTGGAAACCAGGGTAGAAATAAGAGGGCAGTAGAAGTTGATCTTCTGGGTAGCTTGCTTTGCCCATTGCTTTTTTTGTTAGAGAGTTGGAAATGTTTTGGGCATCAGGTAGCATTTTGCTAATGCATTAAGGTATATCCATTTAACAGTTTACAATTTATAACATGTATATTCAAGTATTGTAGTTTTACCTGTTGGGTGAAAACTATGTGCTTAAAAGTTTTGATCAAATTTTTCTTTCTCCACAGAACTCAACAAAAATCCAGTGGAAGGCTTTTCAGCAGGTTTAATAGATGACAATGATCTCTACCGATGGGAAGTCCTTATTATTGGTCCTCCAGATACACTTTAGTAAGTACAATGGCACTGACATCAAAGTGGAGCTCTTTTAATTTTAAATTCATTGAAATGTAAACTATTTGGCAAACTGAAGTGAAATTATTTTTTAAAGAGCAGGTGAAATGGCTGTAGTTAGTATTACTTGTACCGAATGATCATGTCCAGGGTTTTTGTGTTCTGCTTGAAATTCTAATGCCTAAAACCTGTTGCTTTCTTAAACACATAATAGTTTCAGAAATTCAGATCTGTTCAATATCTAGAATAAATTTATTACCGAAAAGCTATCTGTACGGTGAGGTTATAGATAAATAATATATATGTTTTACTTGTATCCCAGAAATGGATTAGTTTTGGCAGATTAGGGGAAGAAGAAAATTCTTTATTGAAATGTTTCTCCCTCTTCCTTTCCCTTGTGCTTACTATGCCTCGCCGGAAAAGGGAACATTATAATTTTGAGGATAAGGCTTTACCATTCTTAACACTTTATCAGTTTAATTATAGCGTAGTACACACCTGGGAGATTTCACACAGAGCATAGTGTACACATCGTGTCTCAAGCAGGCTGGGAAGAACTTTCAAGATCATCAGTTTTAGTGGTTCTCTTGGGTCCCTGCAGAGTACTGTTCAGAACAAAAGTGTTCTCACTCTCAAATGAACTAGTGGTCACCTTTTCCCAGTTTTTAAAAGTGATTATTACAGTTCATCATTTTTAATTAATCACTATTAACTGATATAAAGACAGATAACAGAATGTAGTGGTATCAAAGAACAATAGAGAAAAAGAGATGGAATTTCTTAAATATTTTATGTAACACATTTCTAAATTCAGAGACCACAGTCTTATTTTCTGCTCCGAGTGTTTGCAGACTAACCTAAGCTTACTAATATTTAATTGTCTGTAAAAGGGATCATGACTGTCTTGTACCTGACTGGTTCATGTGCCATACTTTTTATAGAAGTTGAGATATTGGAGGAAAATGCAGCTACCTTCTCAAAGCCATTCAACTGCGGGACCGCAGGGACAAATATAGATCTGAGTTTCTTCGGAGACTCACTTTCTCGCTCAACTGCAGTCCCTGATGATACTAAGCCGGCAAGGATTTGGATATATCAGACATTTTTTTGTGATGGTCAAGTTGTTCATTTTTAGGTCTTCTAAGATGGTAACTCCTTTCACCATAAACGTGATGGAAAAGAAAACTCAGAGCTACTTCTGTACCAGAGGAGACTGGTATATAACATACAGAGTTGAGCTGTAGTGTGGATTTTTGGGCTTCCTATAGTTTGAAAAAATGATTTATGTTTTGTCATACTGATTGCCAATCAGAATTTTTGCTGATGTATTTCCCAGTGGTATGTTTGCATTGGTTGTTGCAAACTAAAATAACTCAATTTAAAATAACCGCAGTGGTAGTTTGGTGGATAACAGTAGCCATTGAAAACCATTCTAGAAGTATTCCTCCACAACCTTAAATATTATTAGAAAGGTAATTTCTTACCAAATTTTGTACACAAAACCATACATGTATTCTGGTTTGGTTTATGAGCCTAATGAAGTTCAGGTCTGTTTTTCTAGGTTTTGCAGTGAAATGCATTGCATGAAGGTTTACTCAGGAGAGACACGACAACATTTCTGTGATAGAATCTTGTTACTCCTACAGTTGATACGAGATTATGAGAGATTTTTCTAGACTGATATCTGTATAAAGGATTGGTTAGCATCCAGGCCTGTGCTCCGTCTCTGAGAACCTCACAGGATCCTTAACACTTTTTCACGCAGTGGTGGCAAGTATCCCTAAATATTATTAGCTGATCCATGTATATTTTGTGTACCTTCAGCTCACCACAGAGAACCACTTTTTAATATTCATTGTACTAATTAACAGGCCCTTATGTCCACCAATAAAAACCTATTTCTGGCCTTCATATACATTTTAAAATTGCTGGCTGTTGATCTGAGATGTGGATAGCAGAAGCATTTGTGGCAGCTCCTCTTGAGTGGGGCCCTACAGATGAAACAACTGGCAGCCACTGTCCCTTCCTGATGAGAGCACCGGCGGCACCTGGGCTATAGTTTAACCTCAGTGCCACGCGTACTTTGAACATCCTGTGAGTAATGAAGCCTTAATGCACTTGACAGATAATTATAATAAGCATCCAAAATTACCCAGATGTGATTTCTTTTTATTAACGACCGTGTCTAAGATTCATGTGCTGGAAGTTATAAAATTATTTTTGAAGCCCTCAGAAAACAGATTTCTAAGATTTATTGTTTAAAACTTAATAAATTTAGGCCACCTCTTTTGGCAATGTCCTACTTAGAATGATTTCAAAAATAAAGCATTACTCTGGCATTTATACTGTTCATTCATTTAGTTGCAATTTTTTTTTTACTTTTTTAAAGGAGGGCGCAGCTCACAGTGGCCCATGCGGAGATCGAACTGGCAACCTTGGTGCTACCAGCACCACGCTGTAACCAACTGAGCTAACTGGCCACCCCTCAAATATTTTTTTGACCACTCTTATGCTAGATGCTGAGAACATGACCTTGAATTAGCTAATAGTCACTGCTCCCAAAGAGGTTACACTTTAGTTCACAAAACAGATCATTGCATAGTTATTTCATATACTTTCATATACTTTGATGACAGCCATGATATGGGAATAGGCATAAGGTATCATGAGAACTCATGGCAGGTTTTGTATGTGTCGGGGAATTTTTCCTAGAGGAAAAGATGTCTAAAATGGGAACTGAAGAGTTAGTAACTATTAGTAGGCTTTTTGGCTACAAGCAACAGAAATCTGATTTTAACTGGCTTAGAATACTTTGAATAATTTGTTGTCCTGATGCTGGTAGCAAAATGTTTAGAGCAGTTTTGAGCATTTCAGAATATCACCCAAAGAAAGAAGAGAAGGTCGTTTGTTTTTGTGTTTTAAGTATTTCTTATGCAACGTAGAAACCTTTTTTTTTTCTTCTGGAAGTTCTCCAGCAGACTCTGCCTCTTGTCTCATTTGTCAGAATTGAATCACTTGCTCATTCCTTCCCCAGTAACTGGCAAGATGAATGAGATTGCCACATTTGGTTTAGATTAATTATTCTGGGATGGAAGAGATTTTGGACTGTCAACAGCAAGGTAAGAATTAACTAGACATATTCTGGCAAAGGCAGTGAGCGGGCAGTGGGATCTAAGTGGAAGGGAAGCTAGGAATGAAGCACTTCATAAGGAGAGCTGTGTATACGTAGGGCCTGTGTAAAAGGGATGGAACAAGGGTATGGCAACTGAGTAAAGTGAGTGGAAAGAATTTCAAGAAATGAAGCTGGGTAGGGAGTTGAGGGCTAGTTGAAATTTATAAACAATGTTGAAGAGTTTGAATTTATCTTTTGTCCTAATTACAAAGCACAGCCACTGAGGAACTTTACTTCAGGAGTTACCAGCTAAATCTATATTTTAGAATGTCCATTGAATTACTAAGTATCACAACTTGGGGATTATGAATTGTGTTTTCCCTCAGCCTACTTATATTTTATTTCCGCAACAAAAATACATATTTTTAACAATGTTATTTAAAAATTTTCTTTGTAGCATAAAAAATGGACTGGGAGTTTGGGGGCTGCTCATGGCTGCTCGAAGTGGGGAGATCGACAGCCTTTGCTTAGGGAATGGAGAGAGAGCACCTGTGCCCAGGGCAGACCCTGAGAAAGGCGAGGATATTAGCTAGGGAAGTGTAAGAAAAGGAGAGGTTTTATAGAAGTCAGAGTTCTAGAATGCTACTAAGAATCAGGTATCAAAAATCAAGTATGTAACAGTGTTTGTAGATTTAACAGTAAGGAAATTACTGGTGTTCTTGTCCTTATTTCAGTGTAGATGGTAGAGGCCATCTTCCAGTTGTTTGAGGCGTGCTATTGGGAGTGAACACATAGACCTTAAGTAACTGCCTAGGAAGAGAAACAGAGAGGCTGATAATGGGGGAAGGGTGCATGGGATTGAAAGTAAGTTAATGTGGGCTCAGGTGGTACCCCGACCTAAGTGATTAATTCACCACTTAATAATTAGATAATTTATGTAATAATAGAAAGAATTACTACTCTACTAAAGTTCTTTAAAAGCTGATTTTATGGCGGCATCATTAGCCTTCATTTAGTCACTAGAGGGCAGTCCACACTCTTTATAATCTATGTAATCAATAACTGGTATATTCAGGTGTTACTTTATTTGAGACTGATAGTTGCCAAGAGTATTAATTTAGCCATTATATTTATCTTTACACAGTATTGAATTTTTATTACTAGTCTGTCCATTAATCTTTCTAGTGTTGTCAAGAATAGATTCTTGAGGCTGTCTTTCTATGAAAGACATTTTGAAATTGGTGTAGTATACTTGCTATTTTCAAACTACTAATTATTAAGTAGTGTGGATAGCCACCCATGTCCACAGGAATAAAAACTTCAGGTAGGAATGGCAGTAGGTTTTTAAAGAAAGTCTAGGAGATCTGGATATCACTGTAATTGTAACGTTTATAAATTTGTATTAGTGAATGGTGAATGTACACCTTATCTCTTACTCTCTTTTTCTTTTATCATTAATGGCTAGTCTGTTCAAGAAATACTTGTTTTGTTTCTTACCACTGGCAATGGTGTGAAAATTTGGAGGATCTTAAGGTTATATGTGTTTTGTAGTATTGCCTTACCTTGAGTGGTTATAGAAAATGAAGAGTTGACTAAACAAACTCTGATTAACATCTTTGTAAAGTAACAAAATTCTTGTACAGTTCTGTTTAAGACATAGAAGCACAAGCCATAAGTTTTGTAATGAAAGTTTGGAGTGAATGAAACTTGTGCCTGTGCTGCTTAGGAATTGATTGACCAATGGCAACGCCATGTCATTATCATTTAGTGCCTAAGAACATGGGCTTTGGGGACTATCTTTGTTAGCTCCCTGACTACCACTTTCATTAGCTGTGTGACTGAACAATTACTTATAAACTTGGTCTTAGCATTTCATTTCCAGGGTAAAAACTTTGTGCCCAGGAAGTGTTCAGAATATTCAATGTTCTATTGCTTGTAATAGCAAAAAAAAGGAAGCACTCAAATGTCTTATGAGTGTAATGGATAAGTTATACAATGTGGCAGATAAAATAAATGAACAAGAGACAAGTATCAACAGGAGAATATATGTACACACACACACACACACACACACACACACACACACATATAAAAGAACAATGTTGAGCAAAATACCAGATGGCTAGATACAGTATATCATTTAAATAAAGTAAACATGACTGAATGATAGGATCTGATCCTTGTAAGATTTTTATAATTTAATACAAAAACAGTCCAGGCCTCAGGGAAGAAATATGAACTAGGCCTGGGTTTCTCAACCTTTTCAAATGGGAAACCCCTGGTTGCATACCTCTTTTTAACATCATGCTAGTAATTGTGCTGTTAGTATCTGTGATGAAAAGAATATATAATGAGAGAAGATATTTTTAATTCATTGATGCTTTTAATAAATTTTCATTTTGCTCATCATAGTAGCATCTTGGTATATTTGAAAAACAGTGAATATGTGATATGTCAATATTTATTCTACAATGTTTTATTCCCGGTGGGATTTTTTAGTTCCTCTTTGCTAATTTAGCTGTTCACCAAAGGATTGCACCCCACGAGTTGGGACTACTGAGCGAGACTTTTTAAAAAAACAGGTAGGATTTCCAACAGGTAAAAGAGATGTTAAGGAGCTTACCTATAGGAGGAAAACTATAAGAATAGCATGATTGGTTCAGAAAAGGGTGAGGGCATTACATAGAGTGCAAATGGTGTTCTGTAAATGTTTTAGGATAATGTAATTAATTAAATTTGATTGACATTTAAAAATTGAAAATAATTTAAGGGACTAGGTAATTTTTCATGATAGGGATTCCAATCAGCTAACATAAAGCTTTCAAGTGGACCTAATCAATCAAAATTCAGGGACCTCGGAAGGCTAACTGAATATTGAGGAATAATAGCCTCACTAGTGGAATAAAGTGCTTGGGCTTTGTGGCAGCTGTTTTGATGTCCTTTTACATCGATTCTTGGTGTTTTCTGTATTTGTGGCTTTCAGACTTTTTAAATCATAAATATTTTACTTCATGACTCAGTATATACTTAGGTGTATACGTCTTAGTGAATAGAAACCATAGGTAGATTATATAACTGAAACATTACTTGTGATAAACACCAATGTTTTCTATTCTATTTTATTTGTTTAAGAAAACTGGTTAGTGACTCACTTAATTGGTTTTGCTGCCCCAGTTTGAAAAACTAGTCCATATAATTAATATGTCTTAAGGCCAGTTTTGGCACCTGCTTATACAGTTGGGGTAAAGTAGGCTGAGAAAATAGACTTATCGCTTTAATCTCTTTATCACTGTGCTCTTCACGACAGCTATGCCAGTCTCCATTTTCCTCGTATTCATGTTTTTTCCCCGTCAATGGACAATACTATAAATTACGAAAGTTAAGACCAATAAGGCAGGCCTCAAATTTGTCCTTTTTCCCCTTTCTGCCTTGGCTGTCTGTACTACATTCAGTCTGTTATTTTTTGTGCAGAAGGTAAAGATGTCCTTTTTTTTTTTCTTGGTGAGGCCCTTTACAACCCTTATTTTCTTTCTTCTTCTAATATCCCAGTTATTCTTTTCCTTGTATTTCTAGTCTTTTCTGTCAACACCTTACCATCTACTTGCAAACAAATCAGTTTTTCCTCTCTTTTAAAGCCTTTCATTTATACTGTTTTCCCATTAAGTTACCATCTTCTTTAACAGTTAAACTCAAATCGTCCTGTTTATTATGCTTGTACTTTACCACCTCATTCTTTAACTCTTTCCAGTCTTTTTCCTATTGCTTTTACCAAAGTTGTATTAATCAAGGTTACTTTTTATCCTCAGAGTCCAGTGGTGTTTTCTGTGTTCAGAAGTATTTGGCATTAATGATCTACCTCTCTCTTCCCCCCCGCCCCACCTTGCTTTTATATCAGAAAAAGGCAGTAAAAATTAATACTCGCTTGTGGTTAAAAAGTCAAGCAATACTGAAATGTACAAAGCAGGAAGTAAAAGATCCCATAATCCTTTCTATTTGTATACGAACATACCCTCACTTTTTCTTCTTTTGAAGACAAGTGGGGCTTACTCAATAGAAACTTGTTCTTTTTTTTTAAATTTAACAATTGATTGCTCATATCATTCCAGTACTTATTACTGATATTTTTCTTGATATTTACCTTTGCCATTAGAATGGTAAGTGCCATGAAACCGGTGATCTCTCACGTCTTGTTGTCTGTTGTATTCTTTTACATAGAAAGTGCCTTGTACAAGTAGACAATCAGCGCTTGTTTGTTCAATTAATGGAAACCATTTAATGAGCTGAGAATTCCACTTCTCACTGATCTGAAACAAACATAGTTATATGGCCCTGCTCTGATGGTGGCGCATTGAACAATGAAAGAGGCAGATGTGTGAATTGCTGTTGCGATAAAGAAATAAAAGGAGGCCAGAGATAGAGGGGCATAGTGGCCTGTTAAAACTGGGTAGTCAAGTAAAATAATTCTTAAGAGGTAACATTTAAGCTGAGCTCTGAATGATGCCAAGGGGAGAAGGATATTTCAAACAGAGGAAACAGCGAGTACCAAGGACACAAGACAGGAACCTCGGCATTTTTGCCCCGTAAGACTGACTTTCTCTTACTGGTTTTCATTGTTAACATACACAACTCATTGCATTATTTTGACACTTCTTCAAGAACACTTCTAAGTAAATGGCAGTGCTCTGGAGCGGCACTAATACAACAGTCACTGGCCACATGTGACTATTACAATTAAATAAAATGTAAAATTCAGCTGCTCGGCTGCACTAGCCATATTTCCAGTGGCCAGTGACCACTGTGTTGGACAACATGGATATGGGACATCTCCAGTGTGTACGGACTTCTATGGCACAGGACGACTTCGGAAAGTCACTAGAATGTAAAGTCCCTGAGAGACTTTATACTTTGGTGACTGATATACTCCTAGTGTCTGATACATAAAGACAAGGAACAAAACATGTGCATAAGCCTGGGATGAGAAAGAGCTTGTTATGTTTGAAGAACGGAAAGAAGACTGGCTGGAATGGAAAGAAGAGTGGTAGTTTGAGATGCACACAGAGAAACTGGCAACTTGACCCATATAGGCAATGTTAAACCTTCTAAATTTTGTTTTAAATGCAACGGGAAGTGATAGAAAGAAAGGTTTGTAGCACAGCAATAACGTGATCTGATCTGGATGTCTGTTTTAAGCTTTTTCTTTCGTTTCACTAGCTTTTTGAGAGTTTAATAAGGTGGTAGATATGACAGTTTATTAAAGCTGGGTATGTGAGTAAGTAAATTATCTGCTTGAAATCCAGATTATTCATTACTTAATTTATAGTGTGAGCACTAGCACCCTTGTTTGTTTTAATAATTGTCTACTTACAAGCAGGAACTTGTTTCTGTTTTTTTTCCAGTGAAGGTGGTGTTTTTAAGGCTCATCTCACTTTCCCAAAAGATTATCCCCTCCGGCCTCCTAAAATGAAATTCATTACAGAAATCTGGCACCCAAATGGTAAGTTTATCTAGTTTTACATTCACATTTACAAATATGATAGCCTGTCACTGAAGTTTTCAGGGTCAATAAAAAAGATGTAGTTCTCAATGAAATTGCTTTGGAATTTTTGTACTAAGTTCATTGTGTTCATTATGCACATGGCCTTGTATTATTAGATTCCTTAGACAAGAAGGAGTAACAGATCATATGAAAAAAATAATTCTTTATTTAGTTTTTAGCTTTGTTGAGACTCATGTTCCAAACTAGAGGCAGGTTTGGTGAGTGTGATATGATCAATTCAACCTAAATAGAGCTCTTACAATTGAGGAGATAATTTCCAAGGCATTAGGTGACTCATTGATTATTACAAAGAGCATAGAAGTAATTAAACCTGGATTTTTTAATTTATATTTTCTTACCTTAGCTCTTAGACCACGGGCAACTCTTACCTTTTTATCTATATTCTTAGCTGTAAAAAAGGAATGTGCTACCTACCTCATAAGGTGACTGAAGTGCGTCAAATGAGATAAAATAGTGTGTGTTTTAACCTTTGGAAAGCATCTGTACTGCTGTTCAGGGAATGGTGACATTGACTTTTTTACCCAAAGCTGTGCTACATTTAAATCCACTTTGTAAGCCAAAGGTGAGGCTAGATAAGCTGTTTGTTTATACACAGTCTCTCTGAACTTCTGGTCTTGTTTTGTATAATAGAGCTTGCAAGGACAGTGTCTTTTTTTTTTTTAGTTTCAGGTATACAAAACAATGTAATAGCTAGACATTTACACCCCTCACACAGTGATAACCCCCCTTTCTCAGTTTTGACTATCAGTATTTTGTAATCAGAGTTGTCTTTTTAGATTACTACACTAATCTGCGTTTTGCTTCTCATAGTCAAGACTTTTTTAATTGCAAGGAAGAGAACCCCTTATATGTTAGTTTAAGTGAAAATCAGTGAGAGAGTAATGGATGAATTAATAAATTAAGGCTTTATTACACGGAGAGGGAGTATGTATTAGAACCCAATGGCTTGAAAAACAAATGAGTCTTCGGAGAGACTAGAACTGGTGAATGGAAAACTTTTGGGAACCACCATATTTCATCGCATCTCAGATAACAGTGATCACAAAAGACACACAGTTATTTTTGTACCAATAAGGAGGGAGAAGAATGTCTCTAACAGTTTACTTGTGGGAGAATGCATTAACAATAGTCCTACATGATGTATGGATGCATGAATTGATGACATTCACCTCTTGTTGCTTTGACATTTCTTTCATCTCTTCGTAGGCTTTTGGCAGTTTCTCCTGCTTCACCTGAATTATTTGGTGTGTAATAGGCAATCTCTTTGCACCTATTTCAAAGAAGACGTAACAAAGGTTCTGATTGTTGGCTCCACCACAGATGAGCTGTGTAACTCTAGGCAAAGCTTCTTTGAGCCTTAGCTTCTCTACCTGTGAGAATTAAAGGAAAGCATATGTGTATGCAATACCTGGCAGTTCTCTTCTGTTAAGAGGAAGGGTAGCAATGGCCTAGGTAGTTTAAGAGGACAACGGATGAAATGAGTGTTTTGCGTTGTTTTTTTAAGGTGGAAGAGACTTTGTGTTGCAGGCCATAAGCGAGAAGGCGTTAGAGAGTGAAATAATTAAGTGTTGATTTGAGAAAGGGAATACTTTGTGAAGAAAGGATACCTGAGGAGATGATGGGTCGTACAGGAAGAGTTAAACTAGGAAGGAGTGAAAAGTCATTTTGAAATAGGAATGTGAAGAAAAGCGAGCATTTGAGTATCTGCTACGAGTAGTTACAAAGATGATTAATGAGGTATGGTCTCTTTCTATAAGGATATTATGGTCTCTGTAAGGCAAAGGCAGACATATAAACTTAATGGCGAAACTGAGAGATGCAGCGATGTAGTTATAAAGATGTTTGGTGGCATAGAAGAGGATGTTAGGGATTGATTTTTAGAGAATATGATTCTTGAACAGAATTTTGAATATGTAAACGCCTGGCTTAAACTTTGTTGTTTAGGCTGTGGGGACTCATTAAATTAATGAGTTTTAAAGTTGTATATAGTAGGTTGATCTTGACTATATTTTCTTCTAGAAAGGTTACTTTCATGAAGGAATGATTGAAAAGGGAAGGCCTACTGATAGCCAGGAGATAGGGGATTTTACCAATAGTTTTGGTGAGAGACAATGAAAGTTTGAACTAAGTGTAGTGGCAGGAAGAAAAATTTAGTTAATTCTCACTTGTTGACTACCACAAGGAGGTAGTAATGGAGAGGTAAGAATTTAGAATTGAAGCACCATTTAAAAAATAATTGTAGGATCAAAACCACAGTCAGGTACCACTTTATACCCAACCCACTAGGATGGCTATAATCAAAACGACAGATAGACAAGTGTTGGTGAGAACACAGGGAAATTACAACCCTCATACACTACTGGCAAGAATAGGAAATGGTACAGCCACTTTTGAAGACCGTGGGGCAGTTCCTCAAAAGACTAAACATAGTTACCTTATAACTTAGCAATTCTACTCCTAGAGATATATAACCAAGAAACTTGAAAACACATGTCCACAAAATACATGTACATAACTGTTCATAGCAGCATTAGTCATGGTAGCCAAAGAGTAGAAGCAACCCAAATGTCTACCAATTGATAAGCAGAAAAGCAAAATGTAATATCCATATGATGGAATGAAGTACTGGCACATGCTACGACATGGATGCACCTTGAAAACATTGTGCTAAGTAAACAAAGCTAGTCACAAAAGACCACATAGTGTATGGTTCTATTTATGTGAAATGTCCAGTATAGGCAAATCTATAGAGATAGAAAGTAGGTTAGTGGTTGCGTAGAGCTCGGAGAAAGGTTGGGGAGAAATGGGGAGTAATTGCTAATGGGTACAAGGTTTTTTCCTTTGGTGATCAATATATTCTAAAATTGATTATGGTGATGGTTGTGCAACTCTAAAAATACTAGAAATCATTAAATTGTGCACTTCAAATATGTGAATTATATCTCAATAAAGCTATTATAAAAATTAGTATAAAGATTAGCTTTGTGTGGCTTAGATGCATCCAATTTTGGACTTGTTTTTCTTGAGGTACACTTCCCATATCCAGTTAAATAATTACATAAAACTAGTCCAAGGCTCAGCAGTGAGCTTAGGGCCTTGGAAGTTACTGGCATCAAGGTGACAAGTAATGTGTAGCAAATCATCACTTAGCACACCTTAAACTTACACCATGTTGTATGTTAATTATATTTTAGTAAAGTTGGGGGGGAAGATGATGGGTAATATTGTGATATAATGAATGAGTTAATTTACCCAGGGAAAAGATGATTAATTTGGGAGATAAAGATAACATCAAAAGTCAGACCAAGGAAAAGGAAAACTAGAAAGTGACAGAAAGAATGGCTCAAGAACCAGTGAAAAGAAGTGTGTCACAGAAACTAAGGGAGGAAAATGTGTCCAGGAAGGTGTTCTCAGCAGTATCAGTTAGATTGGCCCAGAAGAGCTGACTTTAAAAGTAATTAGGAGAATATGTTCTTCAGGCCACTTTGTGAGAATAGTCACAGCATCCTGTTGGGGAGTAGAAGCCAGTTTCCAGTAAGGTAATAAAGACAGAGTACCCACGTAGTGAATAAATAGAGAAGATGAGAGTAAATTGGATTTTTATAATTTTAGATGCACAGCTTCAAGAGAAAGGAGATTGCTTGAAGGGTGTGTATGGTTCCGGTAGTTTAGTTTTTTTGTTTTTTTAATTAAAGTTTATTGGGGTGACAGTGGTTGTAAAGTTACATAGGTTTCAAGTGTACAATTCTGTAATACATCTTCTATATATACATTGTGTGTTCACCACCCAGAGTCAGTTCTCCTTCCATCACCATATATTTGATCCTGTTTACCCTCGTCAGCCACCCTCCTCCCCCTTTACCCTCTTCCATTAGTTTTAAGATGGAAGAAGAGATGTGTTTTTTTTTTCAGTAATTGATTCTGAAACTTGGCTGGCTATTTATGGGGAAATTAATTTCTAAAACAGGAAATTATGGGGCTAATTTCTAAAACAGGAAAATGATGAGAAATTTCTTCACACCAAACAGCAAAGTGAATTAAAACTTGAAATGGAATAAAACGTTTCAAGTGATTAAAAAAATAGTAGTGAATGCCAATTATTTGCTGGGTGTTAGGGACAAGAGTTTTCTAGTTTCAAAGTAATATTGAAAGACTAGAAAGAGGAGTGTAAAGAGAAATGGCAACTAAATACAATATAGGATTCTTAAATGGATCTTGTATCAGAAAACAAGGCCAGCTATAAAGAACGTTATTGGGGCACTGAAATGAAAAAGTAGTAGGCAAAAATTAAATGGGGAAAATTAGGAAGCAGTTTGGCAGGAAAAACACTAAAAACTGAGTATATAAATGGGTAAAGGATAAGAACAGACCAGACATTTCACAAAAGGGGAAATATGTATAGTTTCTATACGTGGAAAATTTTCACCCTCAAAAACATTTAGAAAAGCTAATTAAACTAGATTTCACCTGTGAAATTTAAAAATGATCAATAAAGAAAAATTTTAATTCTGAGGGAAGAGGCAATGAAATTGGCAGTGTACTTTTCAAAATGTAATTTGGTAATAGTTATTAAGCCTAAAAATGTCTCATTCTAAAAAATTAAACTTTAAAATGAAATGACGCAAAGTAAAAAATTGAAGAGGCTAGATTATGATGCTAATTTCTAAAACAGGGAAATGATCTTAAATTGGTTCTCATAGAATTCTATACAAACATTTAATATCATGTTTTCAAATAAAATGACTTGGAAAAATCCTTAATATGTAGTAAGTGAGGAGAGCATCTCTATAATACTGTATAAGCATTTTATGTTAAACTTTATAGTGCTGTTACAAGTTTTCTTACTATTGTTCTTACCACTTGATCTACTTATTCCATTTTAGTTAAATGGGATTTTACTAGGAGGTGGGATGGGTTGGGACACGGACTCTTAATTATATAGAAAAGCTCGTATATGAGACACTGAAAGAAGGCATGGGCTTTGCCTGTAAGAGGTGATTCACTGCTGTATCACCTCTGTTAGGTGGGTGCCTGGCACACAGTATGCATTCAAGAAGTACTTGTCTTAGAGAAATAATAAATAAACTTTGATTCTAGTTACCAGAGTTTATAACAACAGGGGACATCCTTAAGTTATGAAATGAAAAATAAGCTTTAAAATTAAACCTATCACAAAGTTGTTAGACTTTAGGTAGGAAGTTAGGAATGAAATATACATAAATATTACACTGGTTATTCATGGGATTTGGAAATTGGGCTGAAAAACTTTTTATGCAAAAAGTTTTTGTATTTTTCTACCTTTTCTAACATTTCCCTGGTAATTATGCTTTCTTTTGCAGTGGGCAACATTTCACCATAAAAGATTAGTAAATTTTTGACAGTTTTGCTAATAAGGAATATTTGTGTGATGTGAGTTGGAGGATTAGGACTTCACCTTTTTTTTGATCAATTAATTTGTGGATGTATTTTAAAATAGTTTTATAGAAAATTATATTTATGTTAATGAAATTTTACTGGCATTATGACATCTTCCTTTTGTGAATTTGAGTATATTCCTTTCCTCTAGAATAAAATTTTGCCTATATATGATTTAAAAAGTATGTTACGATGTTATTAGGTAGGTTCAAAAGTAATTGTAATTTTTACAATTATTTTTAACCTTTTAAACCGCAATTATTTTTGCACCAACCTAATACTTCTCATTTTTCTCTTAGAAAAGTCTCTGGAACTTTGACTGTCACCCATTTATATTAATAAGTTGGTAGGGAAACTAGGAAATCATTACATAGAAACTCAATTCTGGTGTTTGGATCATATACTTTCTGCAAATGAAGAACAGATTCAGTAGTTGCCATTTATTCGTTTTGTTGTATAGTGAGTGCTCACTAATAGATTCTGCAACTTTTAAGTGAAACTACATATAATGAACCCAGTTTTACTAGGCTAATTGATATGAACAAGATTTTAAGTTCCTACAGCATTTCATTGACGTTGAACCAAACAATGTTATTCGAGGACCTGCTATATTTATCCGTGTAAATGCTGGGCACCATCTACATGCTAGATATCTTAAAGTTTTGCACAGACTTTCCTATTAGGTTTGTCAGATGGATCCTATTTGGTAACACCTGTGGTCTTCCTAAGAGGTTAACAGGTTCCATTTTGGAAATTAACTTCTGTACATAGTCATTGTTTTATACAGGTACTGTGGAAATCAGGACCACATCTCTAATAGATATGTATAACCGAATTATTTTTAGTAATAAAACAGAACTCTTATTTAATTTTGCAGTTGATAAAAATGGTGATGTATGCATTTCTATTCTTCATGAGCCTGGGGAAGATAAATATGGGTATGAAAAACCAGAGGAACGCTGGCTCCCCATTCACACCGTGGAAACCATCATGATTAGTGTTATTTCTATGCTGGCAGACCCTAATGGAGACTCACCTGCTAATGTTGATGCTGCGGTAAGGTGGCCATGTGCACACATCTCCCCTCCCCTTTAAACTCAGAATGACAGAACAGTGTCTTTGTATGTATATCTGTGTGTATACGTGTGTACACATTCTCCTCAGTCTCTGCAAAAATAAGTTACAGACATAACGAAGCTTCACCCCTAAACCTGCATCTTTGAAGAATGCGGATACCATCTTACTTAACTATAATGTTGTTATCATACCTAAGAAAATTTAATACCAAGTCCTTATTAAAGTCTATATTATTATTCCCAAGTTTTTATTTTTGAAACTTTCAGATCTACAAAAAAGTTACATTAGTTCAATAAATAACTTCTATACCCTTCACCTAAATTCACCAATTTAGAGATTTTGCAACATTGTTGTTTTTTTGCCAAACTATTTAAGAATACTTGACAGATATCCTAACTCTTCATACTTGAATACTTCAGCATGTCCCCTAAGAACAAGGGTATCTTTCCTATAAGCGTAGCACAAGGCTATCATTGATGCAGTACTATTATTGAATATACATTTATAGTCCTTACTCAGATTTCTCCAAGATTGTTCTTTATAGCTGCTTTTTTTTAAACCCAGAATTTAGGAACTTTTATTTTTGTATTCAAGTTTTATTACTCTTCTTTAATCTATAATAGACCTAGTTCTTCAGCTTTCTATTCTTTTAAAAGCCTTTTGTTCTAATTCTTATTCTTGGAACTTTTGTTAGTGTATCTGAAAGCCAGGAGCTTGAGTTCACCTTTTTAATTGGGTTACTTCAAGCCTATATAGAAACTTGGGTGAGATCTTACATGTAGAAAAACACTACAGAGACAACCCCTTTTCAAGTCTATGGCTTTGAATTTTTAAATGTAGCAATCAAGTTGAAATAAAAGCTGGCAGGAAACTATTCTAATTTTCTATTTAGTCAGGTATCAGTCCAAACAATGAAAGAGGCAGTGAGAGAGAAGAAAGAGGTGAAAACTGTTTTTTAATAAATCCTGTGGATTCATTTTGCGAGAGAAGTAATTACTGTTTTCATTTGATTCTTCCTCAACTATCAGCTCTTTTTAATAAGATCAGAACTGGCAAGTGGCATTTTAATCTTCATGAAGGATAAATTAAGAGCAAATACTTGACAATGTGAATAGGCAAAAATTATTAACTCTTCAAAACAATTGAGTCCTCTGTAACAACAGAACCTATTGAAAAAGAAGTCATTCTTTTCGTCAGGGTAGAAATAGGCCTTACTGTGAAGTTGAACTACACAAACATGACTTCACAAATTGTACGAAATCTACCCATTCTTTTTCTTGAAAACCACTGCCTTTTCTGATTTGACCATTTAGCTGTCTTATTTAAACCATAGCTTTCCTGTAAACAGTTTTGTTTACCCTTCTTATTTGCTTTTTTCTCTTGCATTGCATACCTTTTATCATATTTTCATATATTTTGTTTTTCTTTTTCTTTTTCTTTTTTTTGTGTAAAAGAGGATAGTTTATTAAAAGTAAAGAGTAAAGAATCGCAGCTCTTGGAACTAGAGGGGTTCCCAAATGGGTTTCCCCATGTTTGTTTTTCTAACCTCCCAATCAATGATACCTATTCCAGGAAACCCATTTTTCTTCGAGATCTCTTTCCGGGATCCCTCTATACTTTGGTGCCAATTAGATTGATTCAGTCTGCTGCTTGGCTGCTTGGATTTCCCTTCCTGCTCTTCTGGATGGGATCAACTGTTTTCTAGATTTTTTTTTATTTTTATTTTTTTTTATTGACTTCCTTCTTTTGCTTTTCTTCATCCTAGAATAATGTTTTAGAAAGGATATGTGGGAATTAGGTCTTTACATGTCTCAAAGTGTTTTTATTCTGTCCTTATATTTGATACTTTGTTTACAGAATTCTAGGGGAGAAAATCAAATATTGACAGAATTTATCCTTTAGTATTTATTGTTGCTGATGAGAAAGTTGATGCTAAGCTGATTCTTTTCCATTTGCAGGTGACCTTGTCTTTCTGTTTTTTCCTCCTGGTACCCTTTTGGTCTTCTTCTGGATTTTTGGTCTTCTGAAATTTCACATTGTTATGTAAACTTTAAAAATTTATATCACTCTAGTTGATGTATACTTTGAAGATCAGCTCTGGGAAATTTTCCTTTTTGATTATTTTGAGAACTTTTCCATGTTTGGTATGCTTTCTGTTTTTGAACTTGTACCTATTACCCAGATTGATCCCTCATGCTGTTTCTTTTTCATCTCAAATCGTGCCGATTTTGAGTTTTCATTTTGACGGTATTTTAAATAACTTGGTCTTTTCTCCATTAATTCCTTTTTCATGAACTCTTACCACTGCTTAATGAATTTGATAGTTCTTTAATCTTTTGGGAGTTCTAATTATACAAAGTTGAGTTCTGAAGTATGTTTCTCTGAGGTCAGTTTTTCTTTTGTATTTCGAAGAGTACTTCAAAACTCTGTAGGCTTTCTACACAATTCTCCATTCCTGATTAAGAAATGATGAGAAATGAGGGTCTAGGAAAGCAGATTAGAGCTGTGTGTGTGTGAGTGTGTGTGTACAGAATTTGTTCCACTCAAGAGTGTGTGGGTAGCAAGCCAGATATTAAACTAAGAGTAAGAGCTGGAGGAAGAGGGGTATCATTTAAATGCCAAAATGAACAAGCACTTTGAGTACCGATACTCAATGCTACCGTGTTTCCCCAAAAATAAGACCGGGTCTTATATTAATTTTTGCTCCAAAAGATGCATTAGGGCTTATGTTCAGAGGCTAGCATCCTGAAAAATCACGCTAGGGTTTATTTTCCGGTTAGATCTTATTTTCGGGGAAACACAGTAACAGCTCTAATTCTAGTGCTCGTCAGTATATTTATATAAAATCTATATATCATTATTTTAAGAAGGTATTAGAATTTTGGATATAAGTGGAAGGAAAATGCCAAACTATTGAATTATACAGACTTTCTATGAATTTCTTTATTTTCAGCTCCACTTCTTAGTGACTCTTCTCAGATTCGCCATTTCTAAATTTTAACTTCTTTAGGGTTCTGTTCAATAGGGTCTCTCCCTCCTTTGCTTGGTTCCATTGAGGCTTTTCTAGGCTGTTACTTTGTCTTCTCTGTTACGTGTTTCATTACTCTTCCATCTCCTTCTGGTCTTCCAGAAAAAATTCACCCCCCCCCCCCCCCCATTATTAGATGACTTTCCTGCCATTTTCTTTGGTGTTGAGGATTTATACCTATAAAAAATTTCGGGGGCAGCCAGTTAGCTCAGTTGGTTAGAGCGCAGTGCTCTTAAGAACAAGGTTGCCTGATCGATTCCCCACATGGGCCACTGTGAACTGCGCCCTCCACAACTAGATTGAAACAACTACTTGACTTGGAGCTGATGTGGCCTGGAAAAACACACTTAAAATAAATAAAAGTTTTTTAAAGAAACGGATGATTTAAAAGAAAAATTCCAATATAATCATTTTAACATGTCTCAGGAGAGCAAAGAGATAAACATATGTGCTTTTTGCCTTATTGAATTCATAGGTTCCACATACGTATATATGTGTGTGTGTGTGTGTGTATATATATATATATAAAGTGCAGGTGATAAATCACCTAGCTAGTCATCCAAATGTGTGGCATAGTGGATTCAACAAATGGTGGTTATATTAACTAGTTCCTACTCTGGAACCTATGCTTTATCTAGAAGTCATCTTTGCCTAGTCTTGTCTTAGTCAGTAGAGAATGTCAGTCATATATTCTCTCTAAACTTTTTGCCACCCCGCAAAAGTATTTTTTAACTACTTTTCTACCTTATCAGCTTTTAACAATTTAAAAGCGTACATATTGCCAAGGCATTGCATTCAAAATTAAAGCTAGTATTTGTGATTATAAGAGGATTTTGCAGAAAACCACTTGATACTCCTTTTGTACTTACAGAAAGAATGGCGGGAAGACAGAAACGGAGAATTCAAAAGGAAAGTTGCCCGCTGTGTAAGAAAGAGCCAAGAGACTGCTTTTGAGTGACATTTGTTCAACAGCTGTAACTTCACTTATTTCAGGGTAAGTTCATTTTTAAAATCATACTACTATTTTGCCTTTTTATAAATGTCATACATTTTTAGAAATTGTGTGATTTAGGTATTTGAAATGCTTGTTTTATTGGCTTCATTTTTTAGTGGTAGTATCCAGTAGTCTGCTGTTTCTCACTGGAACAGTGTAACTTAGCTTGCTCTTTCCTTCAGTAGCTAGACCCCGCTGTTTTCAATAAGATATTCTGTGTTAAACTGGTTAGTATAGCAGTCTGTTTCTTTTCACTGCTGGTGAAATTTCTAATAAAGTACTTTTCAACAATTTCTTCCGTTTCACCTTTGGTCTACCATCTTGACCACTACTGAACACTGAAATTTCCAGTATCTTCTCATACTGTATTATATATGGTAAAGGATGATTTCAATTTTTGTTTTCTAATTTTTTCAAAAGAAAGATTATATTTTGTAATATACTGGCAAGAGCATTAAACATCTATCTTTCTTGTTTTAAAAGTCTTTAATTTATCCCCTTGTTCTTTACTGATAGAACCAGTAGGAAGAATTTCTCTTATATTGTATACCATCTGTCCACAAGTATATCTTAAGTGTAGCAAGGAGTCAAACATAGAAGGTACCTTCTCATTAGAAAAGGACGTGGTGTAGGTGAATTGACCAAACCTGTGACATTTAAGTTATTTGGTTTCTTTTTTTAATTAAATAGTTTTTTTTAAAAAAGTGTTTGTGAAAGATAGCATCTAAAGGATCACAATTCATGGTACATCCCTGTACCTGCTACCTAATTTAGTAGAAAGAACTTTACATTAACCTTTTACATCTCCGATATTCCCCTCTTCTATGCCATCCTTTTCTCATATTCCCAATGCTGTGTTTACCATTGCTTTTCTTCATAATTTTATCAAGTTTGTATTTGTAACAATGTACTGCATGATTTTGAACTGTATATATGTGGAATTATAATGTATGCATTTTATGTGCCTTTTTATTATTCAATATTGTGCTCTTGAAATTGGTCTGTGTTATGTATAGCTATATTTCATCTGTTTTCACTGTTTTGTAGTTTTTCATTAGATAAATTACCTTTCTACCCTTGATTCTCATTGCAATTGTTTTCCTATTTGGGGTGGGTTTTTTTTTTTACTTGTTTGTTTATTTTGCTTTGGTTTTGCGGTTATAGAAAATGTAGCTATTCTTATTTCTTGCTGCACATGTACTATAAGAGTTTCTCTAGAGTGTGTACCTCAGGGTGGAATTATTGAGTTAAGGGTATATTCACATCACTTTAACTAGATAATGCCAAATTGTTTTCCAAAATGTTGCATCTATTTATATTCCTGTTGGCAAGATTAAGAATTCCATTTGTTCCATATCTTCTACAACATTTGATATTATCAGATTTCTGCAAAATGTCTGGAAGCTGTAAAATGACACATCATTATGACTTAATGTTCGTAACCCTAATTACTGATGCAATTACATTGTTTCATGTATTTGACCTTGACTTTTCCTCTGTGAAATGCCCGTTTTGGTCTTTGGACTATTTTTCTATTAGGTTATTGATTTGTGTCCTTGTCATTTCACTTTCTTTATGGTACCTTTGGGTGAACAGAAGTTCTTAATCTTAATGCAGTTAAATTTATTAGTCCTTTCTTTCCTTGTATGGGTTTTACTTTTTGTATCTTAGTGTCTTCCCTGCCATCAAAATGCTACTATTGTATACTGTCTTCTAAAAGTTTTGTAGTTTTGTTTTTCGTAAGTGTGTTGCATCCACTGAAATTGATTGGTGTATGGTGTGAGGTAGGAGTTCAGCTTTACCTCCCACCATGCTCCCAGTGTACCAGACTGTTAACTACATCATTTATTGACAAGTCTATCCTTTCACCACTGATATGCAGTATCGGTTATGTTACAAAATTACGTTTCCATGTATATTTTGATCTGTGTATGACATTTCTATGTTTCATTGGTTGGCTGTCTATTCCTGAACCAGTATCACACTATCTTACTTTTTATTTATTATTTTTATAGTTAAATGTATTAAATGCGAAGTAAAGTCTATACATTGCTCATTCTGTTTTCATATTTGATATCTAGTTTCTGAAAAGTCATATCTTTTAGATTTCCTTATAATAACCTTTGCTGAAAATTAACCTTCCTGTTGATTTAACAATAACCTTGCAGTCTTCAAATTATTTGTTTTTCACCATATTCTTTATATCTATCCAGTTTATTTTTGCTAATAATTCTGTTCTTATTTTATTATCATTACATCTGCTACCTCCCTCACATCTAGTCAGTGGTCCATTTCTTTTCCCTTCTTTTGACTCTTGCTTTCCACCACCTTAGGTCAAGTTCTTTGCCTTAGTCTGCTGTCATTGAACTTCTTTCATGCCTGCCTGCACTTCATCCTGGATATTTGTCCTGGATACAACTGCTAACTTAGTCTTCACAAAGTTCAGCTCATCGCATTGGTTTTTTATGAGTATGACAGTAATCTTAGGAGCAAGAGAATCCCTCAACGCTTGTTTTCCTTACTCGTGCCATTTCCCAGTCAGAAAAGGGCTTGGTGACAACAAAGAATTGAAGAGGAACAAAATAACAAATATTGAAGCCTAAGCTTTATGCGTGATTTTACCTCATAAACAGTACTTCATAAATTTAGGAAATAACCAAAAATTTTATTATTGACCTTGATCTAATATATTGCAAATTAAATAAATACTAATGAAGTGTCACAAATTTTGTAAGGGATTATATATTATCTCCTTTGCTAGTGGGATTAGAGTTAATTTATACTTGATCATAACATTCACATATCTTTAAAGTTCACTTATCAAGAAGATAGAGGCAAAAAATAATGTTGAGTCAAAATACCTCATTGCACAGAATAGGTTTAATTGAAAAACAATGTAATATACTGTTTATCATGAAACTGAACTAATAACTTAAAATTGAAGAGTATGGAAGCAATAACTGGAAATCTTGACTAACATAGGTCAGCATTGTTCACACGTAAGTAAAGCATTCTTCTTTAAAGTTGCAATTACCCCAGATACATTCAGCATGCATTGTAACAGCTTTGCACTATTGCAAAGGGTGTGTCAGTTGGAGTCCTTGATAGAACAGAATTTTAAATGAATTTAATACACTTGCTTTGAATGGTTAATTTTAGTTATTATTCTGAACTTACTGTTAAGCTCAGCCTTTATGTAAAAATTACAGTCCTTGAACTTGTGTTTTTCATAGATAAGCACTGAATAAAAGAATTATGTTGTAAGTTTGAAGCTCCTCAGGAAGATCCTTTGGCCCATCTATGAGCAGAAACAAACGTTCTTTGGGAAACATTGATTCATGAGTAATAAAGGCAGGCTTTTAAAAAAATTTCTTTCAATTATAGTTCACATAATAATGCAGACTTCTTAAACTAGCATTTAAGTACCCAGTCTTGTCTATTATCTGGTCTTTAAAAATTGCTAGTAGTTCCTCATATGCTCATGTAGTTGGCCTCTTTCTGAAAAACATCTGACCATTCATTCAGCAATATTTGAGTACCATCTGTGAGCCAGTTCCCATGCCACGGGTCTGGGATGGGTCTTCTACTTGTTTTGGCCACTTTTTGAGATGAGGTCTATCTCAAATTTTACTTTGTTCATGAAGCAATTGCTCTTCCTCCCCAAACAAATTCTTCCCTTTCTGAAGCACTGTGGCACTTAGAGGCTTAACTTTCAGTCGTATATGAATTTGTCTTACTCCTCTCACGAATTTGTCGTACTCCTCTAGTTCCATATGATTTGATGCACTTGGGAAATAAAAGCTTAAATAAATACCCAGTCATCTGTTTGTATTGCACTAAAAGTGAAATCATTTGAGAATTGGATTTTTAAAAATCACCTCAAAATCCATGACTTAACTAATGTCTTCTAAAAGTGGGTCTATGTTTTACTCATCTACCTGATGCATAGAGCATGGTATGCTGTAGGACTGAGGTGTCCACATAATCTTTAAATGTCATTATTATTACATAATTTTTCTTAATGCTGTATTAGCCAGCTAGCCTATCACTCAGACCCTTCTTAAAGACTAGCTGGGTTCCCTGCATGCACTTTCTGAATATCCTCAGTATCTTTAGTCATGTGGTCGGGTGTAGACATGAAATAAAACCCACAGTAAGCACTTGAAAAAATGTGCACTCTATTTGGGTTGAATGAAAAGTAAATATAATTTTAAATGGTTTTAAAAATATCTATATCAAAATCCATAACTTACAATGCTTTGTGAAAATGGGATTGCTACTGTTGATATACTTGACCCAGGCTTTCTTTATTTCATTTTTATTTCATTGTGGTAAAAAACACATAAATTTACTCTCTTAAGTTTTACGTGTACATTACAGTATTATTAGCTATTATAATATGTGCACATTGTTGTACAGTAGACCTCTAGAACTTTTTCATTTTGCGTGACTGAAAGTCTATACCCACTGAACTACTTCTATTCCATTTCCCCCTCTCCCCAGCCCCTGGCAACCACCATTCTTCTTCCTATTTCTATGAGTTTGACTATTGTAGATACCACATATAAGTGGAATCATGTAGTGTTTGTCTCTTTATTTCACTTGTTCGTAGTGTTTATACCTTCTCTTATATAAAGATTATTAATAACCTTATCTATCTTCTAATTCAGGTGTGGGATGGTAAGAAGAGAGGAAAAGGGAAGAAACAATTCTCCTTTTCCACAGATCAGCAGCATGGCCACGTTGATACCACTAGACAAGAGGACTCGGTCTTTTTGTTCTGCATGAAGGCTAGAGGATTGTATTAATTTTTTTTGCTGTGTTACAAATTACCTAAAATTTTGTAGCTTAAATCAACACTTACTATCATAGTTTCCATAGGTCAGAGATCCACATATGACTTAGTTGAGTCTTCATGCTCTGGGTCATGTTGGGTGGCAACACCTTGATTTTATTATGGCACAACTGTGGGTGGATCTGCTTCCAAGTTCACTCAAGTGGTTGTTGGCAGGATTCTGTTCCTCATTGGCTATTGGCTGAGGTCCTCCCTCGGTTCTTCGTCACATGGGCCCCTACATAGGTCAGCTCACAACATGGCAGTTGGCCTCATCAGAGGGAACAAGTAAGAGGATAAGACAAGATGAGCTAGGTGTAGGGGATTATGGTCTCCTGCCCCGGGGGAAGAAGCATCGTACCCCAGCCGGCTGCAAATGTTGCTGGCTGATAACTAGTTCCCTTTTCTGGGGGACACCTGCCTCCAGTGACTGGTGGTTTGGGGAAGGGATGGGTCAATACAAAGGCTTGGACCACTGGCTCTCTTTTCCCACCTGGGGGTTCTCTGAAAGGCCGTTCCAATGTGGGATTGACTGAGGCCTTTCTTTCATCTGCCCCTTCAGTTAGTTCATCTTTTCCTTCTACGTGATCCTGTCTTCCCTCCCTCTTATTTTTGGATGCACTTCCAAGTAAACCTTATACAAATCTGTCTCAGAATCTGTTTTCTAGGAAACCTAACCCAGGATACTACTAGGCATTGTGTAACCCAGCACAATAAGATAAAAGACCTTCCTGCCTTACCTAGTTGCAGATGGGTGTGCATGAATCCAAGAGTAATTTCTCACAAATAGAACTATATATGGCTCCATATATGTGGCTTCACTTCCTCCAAAGCAGCCGTATTCTCCCCCATTGCTTATTTGAGACCGCATTTGGAGTAAATAATTACCACATGAGAACCACAACCTTGATGGGTTGCATATCCCGATCACTTACGGAGTAGCTTCCACATCTCACCCACATCTCCTTAAAATAAGGCTCCTGAAACGTTGAGCCTTTCTGATCGCCTATGTTTCAATAAGATTATGAAGAAAAGTGAAAACTACCCAGTCTGATACAAGGACTTACCCATCTCACTCCCACTATGCTGTGGAGGGATTTTGTTGACTGAGGTAAGGAGGAAGCTAAGCTACCTCGAATAAGTTTTTAAACAAAAACTATTGGAACAAAATAAAGGAGAATATCAGGGTCACGATGGATTTGTTAGGCACAAATAACATCCATAAAAGGAAAAAATGTTTGATAAATTTGGCTATATCAGAACTGAAAACTTAAATATTATAACGACAAAATAAACAAAAACAAGTGGCAAACTGAGAAAAGATGGCTATATAGCCAATATTCACATTTTCTGTCGAGAATCTACAACTAGCTTCTGCAAATGAATAGAAAAAGTATCAGCACAAAAGAAAATGATATGACTAGAGAGCAAGTAGAAGTGGAAAGAAAGCAGATTGTCATGCATGTGACAAGTAACTCAGCTGCATTTGTAATCAGAAATGCAAAGCTGTAGGAAGATAACATCAAATCCATCAGATTATCAAAAATCAAAACGTTCGAGAAACCCAAATGTTGGTGAGGATTTGGGGAAACAGTGTACTTGAAACACTGAAGTGAAGTTGTTCTGCCATCATTGGAGAGCAATTTGGTAATACATACAAGAATATTGCTTGCAGCATTGTGTGTTATTTTTAAAAGGCCCATCAGTAGAATCGATCAATTGTGATTGATAAAGTGAAATATTATCCAGCAGCTAAAATGTGCAATATAGACTTGGAGTTACATATAATCACGCAATTAAATCTCAAAAAACACAATCTGAGTAGGAAAAGTAATTAGCAAAAATGAAAAGAACAACCCAGAAATGAAAATAACAATATCACTTACGTAAATTAAAAAGTAAACCCACTATGTGGTAGATAAAAGTTTTTAAAAAACAGGGACTTGAAGAAATACATAAAACTCTTAAAATTTGCAATAGTGTTTAACTTTAAGGAGGAAGAGGGGACTGGGAAACAAAGGAACTTTGCCTTTTTTAAAAAAAACTCAGTCTTTCAGCACATGTGGCTCATTTTCTTACCTCCACAGAAAACTAAGGATGCCTGTTTGTCACTTCAAAGGTTTACTTTCAATTTTGATTCTTAATCTCTAGCATTTGACACTAGTGATGATCCCTCTAGAAATAGCTTCTACTCTTACCTGTAAATGTCATGGCTCTAGGTTCCTTTTTCTAAATCTGACCGCTACCTTTAGTGGTTCTTCTACACTTCTGCCTCACTCTTTGTTGTTGCCCCTTTGTTTCTCTGCTCAATTCCCCATCCTCATCCCCAACTGCAGAAACAAAATAGGTATTACAAAGATTTGGAATATAGAAGCTTATATATAGAAGTTAAAGTAAATCATTTTTCCATCACAGCCTCCCAGTTCTGCTCCCAGAAGTAACCACTCACAATAGTTGAATCTTTCAGAAATCTGACTTTTCCCCCTGTACACACAAGTGTGCTGTATGTGTCTTTGTGTTTAACATTGTCTTTTGATGTTTTGCTAGCTCAATGATAGACATAGCATACATCCTGTACTTTTTATTTAACATGGTCTTTTGCTAGCTCGGTAATATATATCTGCTTCCTTTTTAACAGTTGCTTATTATTAAGGATTAAGATTTATATCTTGAAATGAGAGGTAACTCCAAGAACAGATGAGCTCATTTCTGTTCTTGTCAATGAATATTTGTTCATTGCTTGCCATTTGCAAAGGCACTGTTCTCCTGGGAAAGAAGGGGATATATGTATGGTGTACCATAGGTATATTATCCTGCCAATAAAGAGCTGTTCATCTGGCCAATTAGACCAGGCATTTAAAAAAAAAAAAAAAAAAAAGGTTAAACCACATAAAGAGCTGTAGAGGGAGCAGAAGTCAGCATATGAGTAAATAGGGAATGGTTAGGGCAGAGGTTAGACACAGGGCTGCTGGTGAGATTGGAAGTCTCCAGAGTAAAGACGAAGATTCATTTGGTGTAGAGAGCAGTACCTACTAGAGCCAAGGAGGGCATCTTGCACAATTTCCACATTGAGGGGACAGAAGGAAGAAACAGAAATAGAAACGTGGGCTCATTGGTCACAAGAAGGAGAGCTGGGAGAGTGAGGTGTTGCAGACCTCAGAAAGGAAGTGGGTGTGGAATGTTCACCAATGCCAGGACGTGAGGAAAAGAGTAAGTATAGTTCAGTTTGGGGGGAAAAGCCAATGGATTGGTGATGGGGGGAGAGTTGTTGTCTAGTAAGTATATTGAGTGGCACTGTAGGATGACTTGGAACTTTTGGAAGCATCTGTGTGAAAGTAATGGGGAAAACTTGCTTGATACAAGGCTATTTAACTCATGGACTGCTTTCACTTAAGAATGGTTGAGATCATTGGAACACTTATATCTCAGCGAGGAATTACTTTTATTATTGTCTATAACATCAAAAGTGGTTTTTATTTGGAAGCACACTTGTCTGCTTTGTATTTTTTAGGTCTTTGGAAAGATTAAGTTGTGTAGCCACATAGAAAATGAATGATTTGATTCTAGTTTTACAAGTAAATGGAACAAGATATTTACATTCTTAGAGGTAAACCATCTCCAAATTTGTAAGTCAGGAGCATTTAAGAGAAGGTTTGAGGCGAAGAAACAGATACTTACATTACTTCATAAAGACATACAATTGATATAATTTCAATTGGTATAAAAAGTGTGTGATTTTTACAAGAGGATATATTTTAAGTTAGAAATGGAATGTGCTTACAAAAATGTAAGTGACTGTTTCAGGTCAGTGCCATTTAGTATTTAGACAGTTACAGAGGCAATCCATTTCACATTTCTCTTTCTACAGAAAAGAACGACAAACTTACTTTTTCTGTACTGACGCCACTTCTCTGTTTAGAATAAATTTTATTCAAAGGGGGGAAATAGATTTTTCTATTCCTGCCAGAGGAAGCTAATGCTATTTAAAGCTGGGTCCTCACTATTAAAAGGCTGGATTGCCTGACTTTACGTATTTAATGACTTTCATCAGCCAGGCCTCAGTGGAGTATTTTTCTTTAAAAACCTCACACAGAAACAGGTTTTAAATGATTATTTTGTGGCTCTAAAATTTCTTGTTCATATCACAGGGGAATGTTTACTCAATACCCAAGCTCTTTGAGCCCTGGGAGATTAATTGGCCAGGGATTAATTGGAGTGTGATGTAGTCTTTGGAAAAGACATTCAAATAACATTACCTGAACGTTACAATACCTGTTCCATAACAATGTCTCTTGAGTGTCAGTATATGTCTTTAGATTTTCTAATAAAATAATGTGTGCACATTATGTGTATCTGTGTGCAAATGGTAGAACCTGATTCTGGTGAAGGGGATTCAGTCATATTTAGTACAGTCAGTGCTTTGCGAGGGACCATTTACATTGGTCGGTACAACCCCTTCGGAAAGAGTTAGTAGTTCTGCTCAGGAGCTGCCTTAGGGCGGTGGGAGGTAGTCTGAGTGAGGGAAATAGGCACAACAGAGCTTTGGTGTGATTGAGTTTGGGTGATTTTAAGATTGCTAAATTCATTCGGGGCTTTAGAAGACACACAACTTTTAACATGTCTGGTGTGGGTTAAATACTTGTCATAATTCTAAGTACATTTGACTTCTTTGTTAGGAGTTTAAAATGACATCTCTTGAATTCCCAGTCATCTTCTATTCAAGTTCTTTGTCCTTGGCTCATAATACACGTTTCTGAGTTTCTGGAACATTTGATTGATGTAATAGTAATAGATGTTGTCCTCTCTGCTCCCCCTACATAGTCAAAGCGTACATTAATACCATAAAGGCTCTGAAAAGTCCAATCATTAAATGAGATATTTTTGTTTTGGAAATTGAACTTAGTGTTTTCCTAACTGTTTGAGCAGGAACCTTTGCCACTTATTAGCTGTGTGACCTTGTCTTCACTTTTCTCTGTAAAATAAGGCAAAACTCCTTCATATGGTGATTGAGCGTTACATAAGTGTGTAAATCACTTCATATACTGGTTGGCACATAATAAGCACTGAGATGATAGTTGTTTTATTTAAATGTGGTTATTGACTTCTAGGCTAATTGAGGGCATGAGACCAGCAGATACAAAAATAATAGAAAACTATAATTGTGATGGAGGGTCAGTTGTGGGAGGCTTCATGGAGAAAATGAGTTTGGACCTAATCTAGAAAGTTGGATAAAATTCAGTAAGTTGAGAAGTGTGGCAATCTTAAGTTTTTTCTCTGAATATCCTTAAATATTCATAAATTTCAAATCACTTGACTGTAGTTCTCCAAATCACAGTAGTTCTTCTGTTTTTGACTCCAGATATAAGTTGAAAGACATTTGGAGTGTTGAAAAATCTAAATTAAGGCTGCACAAGAGAACTTTCTACATTGATGGAAATGTTCTGTCCAATAGGGAGTCAGTCACTAGCTATATCGAGCAATTGAAATGTGGCTAGTGTGACCGAGGAACTAAATTGGAAAAATCTTTTTTACTATTATTTAAATTTAAAATGAACTGGCCATATGTGGCTACCATATTGGACAAACACAAAAGTGAGCTTAAAATAAAATTAAGAATTTGTTTTTAAAGAAATAGCATGTGGATAAAAATTTCTAATAAATTCTTTTGTAATTTATAAATGTATTCTATAATGCTGTTTGTTTTGTTGTAGGTCTCCAATTGAGAAACATGGCACTGTTTTTCCTGCACTCTACCCACCTATTGCTGGACTTCTGTTGTAACAAGTTGGCAAACACTGGCTGGAACTGGGCTGCAATAAAACATGCCAGTATCAATGCTGACAAGAGCCTAACAAGTGCCAACTTACAGATGATTACGCAATTTGAATTCTAATGAACTGTTTTAACCTTCAGGAAGAATTGTAAAGACCTGTACATAGCACAACATGATCCGGATAATATATATACTGTTCATGTACATCCACAAATACACCTTGTACCAAATAATGCTTTCTTGTAGTAGAATAAGAATCGTGTAAATTCTAAAAGATTTTAGCAGGTTTTCTTCCCCTACTCATTGTTTCTTATCAGTTTAAAAAGACTCCTTAAAGCATGTCAGATGAAAAGCAATTAGGATTAAAAGTTTCCATTTAATTTTCTTTAAACCATTGAGGCTTCATTAAACTCTTTTCACTTACTAAACTTTTGTATCTTCTTTGTTTTGACACAGTCCCCTTTGCGTTTATCTCTTCTGTCAGAAAGTTTCCAAATCATTTAGTTCAAATACTGAAATACTTAATAGGCAACTACTTGATTTTTAATGATGACTTCAGAGGAGTGGTCATCACTAGGTGCTTTGTCCTTTTTGTATTCTAGTTGTACCCATCTCTTGAATTGGATGTAGCAATAACATTTTTTGGCTGTTGAGAGCTCTTGAACTGTCATTATCCCTGAGAACTAAAAAGAGTTGGTTCTGAATTCAACACACCGAAATTTTCCCCAAACTATACAAAATTCTGATTTGGTTTTATTTTTGCTGTCCAGTTACCTAATGTTAAGATTGGATGAATAAAGCATGCAGAGCTACAGGCTTTCTACTTCTGGGTTTGCTATGAAAGACGCTGTTTACCCTCATACCCTTCTCCTCAGCCCTTTTCATATTTCTTTGCCTCTATTCTTCTATACTGCAGATTTTTCTCACTATTGTACAAAGAAATTGCGATGTATATTTTCATGTAATTTGATTTTGGAATTCTGTCACCTTATGTAGTGAGTTCTTCCAAAATACAATTTTTTTCCAATAATTGTCAAGTTGTTGGCTTTTATTGTATTGAATGAAGGTTATAATACTGAATGCCAGAGAAGTGCAGTTCAGAAAAATCTCAGGTTGATTCCTTATGCAAACAAACTTTTAATACTTGAAAATCACACGGCCGTGTCAGTATATGTATTGGGCTCTATCCAGATTCTTATGTGAATCTCAAAGCATTTATAGAGGTGTAAATGCTTTGCTATTTGACATACAGATTCTGTCACTGACATAGTGCACTTGGATTTTATTAATGTTTGAGCATATTTCATATCATAAGTTTTCTAAGACAACTTCAGGAAATGGTAAGGTGAGCATATGCAGTGCTAAAGGCAGGCCCAGAGTCCTCTCTGGTGTGAGGTCGGGATTGGGAAGTGGTAGTCTTTGGCATATAAGGGATAGAATTTGAGACAGTACCAGGTGGGACATGGTGTTTGTGAGAAGAGTGCATCTCTGTGGGGTTTGGAGAAATGCTTTGGCAAGAGCATGACAGGATTCCTGCAAGTAGCTTACTCCTCTGTGAATTTTGCATGTCCTTTTTAAAGCAGAAGTAAAATGGTTGAGGATGTAGTCACAATAGTGATTTTTCTAAATCCCAGGCTGTTCTCCACTCTGCAGCATTATAAAAACCATAAATGTGTAATGATTAAATGTGAAAATTGTTTGATTTTATTCATTGTAGCCCAATTTTCTTCAAGAACTTTGTGACTTTTTTTTCTCTCAAAGACTGTAAAAATTGTTGCTCCAAAGTACCAGTAGGCATACCTACCTGGGACTTTGAATGCAATCCTTTTACTCTTAAATCAGAAATTGTTCACATGGTGGTTGCTTGTACAGGCAAAATAGAATCTGAATGTTGCTCTCCTATTGTTTGCGATCTGTTGAGTTAAAACCTGGTGATTTGAATCTTCAAGGAGCAGCAAATGACCTAGGAACTCAGGGACAACTATTCTTGAACTTTAAGCGCCACTTTAATGCAGTTACTTTGGTATAACCATGTGTTGTTTAGGGCTAGATCTCGGGGAGTAGAGGGGAGAGCCAGGAATGAGTGCACGTCTCCACACTCCTTTCCACCTGGTGCCCTTACTGTGCTACATGTGGAAACACAGGCCTCGATAGATGCTTGGACTTCTTTTCCTCTGTCAGAGGTGTCATCTGTGCCTTTCCCAGTGTTCATCTGGCAGTGTGAATGTAAATGCCTCTACATTTGTTATTAAACCACACTCGGGTGACACTGATCCAGGTGGCTTTTGTCCCCCCAGTGCCTCATCATTAGTGTGAGGTGACTCCTCTCTGCTTTAGGAAAAGGATTTTTCTCCCTAACCTTGTGCCAACTATCAACATCTACATAGTCTTAACGGATTATAGGACTGTTGGCTGCTTTCTAAATTTATTCCAAGCTCTTGTCAAGGCTTGTAGATTTCAGTCTGCTCATAATGGGATGGACTAACTCAGTGGTTTTTTTTTGGCCTCTTTTTGTGAGTTTAAAGTCCATACGAGGTTGGTTTCCTTGTCATTATAAGGTGATAGCTCTGTGAGGTTATTCCACTAGTTCTGCAATCCCTTGGGTGTCATGGTCTCTTTCATGGCCTTCATTCTTGGTTGTGAAATTTTATATGCTCACTCACCCTCTACAAATCTGCCCATTTGGGGTTGTGGTGCCTGTGTATCTTTACCCGTCTGGTCTCCAGTTGGTGGAATTACCTTTTTTGTACTGCCACTTCTCAGCATCTTTGAAATTTGACATAATGTTGCTTCATTCCAGTTTTTTTTTTTTTTTTAGTTCTGTAATTTGTTGATTGTATTTAACTATGTGAGTTCTGTTGTGATGTTTACTGTATTGTAAAGCACCTCTATCATGTGATGGGTGCTCTATAAATCAATAAATGATGACTTAGAGGCTGTATCATGAGCTATTTTGGTTTTAGGGTGCAGGTCTCAAAAGCAGATGGTGGGATTCTTTCTCTATAAACGGCACATGATACCAAAGGGCCCACAGGGGAACCTTGATAAAGAGTTTTTGAAACTTCACTTAAAGAAGGAATCAGAGGATAGGAAGTTAACTTGACTTCCAACCTGATGTAATAGTCTTTTAAATTTTCCAGTATGGGGCCAAGCACCACTCTTTAATCAGAGTTTTCTGTGATGCTGATTTAGAACCTAAATAAAATGATCACACATTAGAGCATTATTGAGGATTTTGTCTTTGGCTTAAACTGGCTCTACCATAAAGATAAGCTAAGAGGTAAAGATTCTGGATGTGAACTGAAAGACATTTTCAGTTCAAATGTGAACTGAAAGCTCGCAGTCAATCTTCTCAAATCACCACTTTATCCCCTAAACAGATGGGCAAACTTGGCCCAAATAACTGCCCAGAATCACTTAGTTAGTGGTAAAGGAGGTAAGACTGAGTACTTTTTTTTTTCCTTAATAGGATGTCAATATCCAGCTTTTCACCCTGCATCCTTACATATAGTTCCTATGGATATATGGTGTGGCGTGTTGGAAGCTTGTTTGTCTGGACACAAGTTGCCAGTGGCTATTAAAGCCTCTTCCTTACAAACTGAAAAGAACATGGAGCTAGACCTCTTAATCAGAGCTGAGTTAAAAACAAGAAAATCCTTGAGAGCAATTTGGGGATGATTGGGAGTCATTTTCAGAGTACAATTTCCCTGATAAATATATTTGAAATGAAATTATAGAAGGGTCTAGATGATGTACCTGAACTTTAAGTCAGTTTTATGCATAATCTTCTCAAGGTATATAGCAAAAAATTATTTGCATGCTGCTTCAAATGCAAATGAGGTTTTTGCTTGTGCCTGCTGTGTGTGAGGTATGAGGCTTTGAGGAACGAGCAGTTGATTTTCTCCCTTCCCCTCATAAGGATAGGGCTGTAACCACCTTGTTAAATTTAAATTTTTCCTTTTCTGGAGGACTGCAAACCTCAACAGGACTCAGTTTGCAGAGCAGATTTTTTCCACGGTTAGGTATTTTTGGTTGTTCAGTTTCAGATGTGTGTAATCTGCCAGCGTAGGATTAGGCTTTTTGGCTTGTTGAGTCAGCACATCAACCTGAGCTGTAGTGAAATGATTAAAGAATTTTGAATCCAATTCACATAGGTGGAATAAACTGAAGGAGAAGAAAAAGGCTTTCACAAAGGGCAGCCAGAACACATCTTAAGACAGGAACTGCACAGGAAGGCATAGAGGAAAGATACTTGCTTTTTTCCCTTCCCAGCAGTATCCGTTAGGAATAATAGCACTCGTGTGTTCATAGTGACATCTCATTTTGAATGAGCACCAGTTCTTACTGAGTATCAGGTTCCTAGTATTGAGCTTCTACTTTGTGGCAGGCTTGTGCTAGGTTTCGTAAAGGATCTAGCCAAATTCTTACAAGGATCCTCCAAAGTAATAGTTTCTCATGAGGAAACAGGTTCAGATTCATTTGGCATGATTGTAGAGCAAATAAACTTCACGGCCAGGATTCAGTTCCTCAACCTTCCTTACATACTGGATGCTGTGAACCCTTAACCTCAGGAACACCTTTTCCAAGGTCACATAGAGAGTGACGTGTTGAGGCTGGCACTCGAACCCAATTCATTGGACCACCGATCCCCTCCCTCCCTCCCGCCTTCGAATGGCACTGCCTCCCTGTGTTCTTAAGGCAGTCAGCATTTATCCCTTCCACAATTCGTGTTCCCTGTCCAAGACAACTCCATACTAACTTTCTCTCAATCTAATAGCAAAACCTGAATTAGGTCTAAAATGAACCATGTTCTGAGGGCTCAGATTTTTCAAGATGTCTGTATTTCAGGTCACATCTAATGTTGTAGCTCCATCCAAGCCTGTTGGGTGTTGTAGTTCACTGAGCACTACAGATGCTTTACTTTATAGGCTTTACTAAGAAGTCCTCTGTAGCTCAGTGGATTCAAGCCATTAAGAGTCCACTCAGAAGACCAGGGTCCAGAGATAGGGTTATATGGAAGCCATTTCTAAAAGGAGTGCTTTCACCTCTGCTAGAAGTCTTCTTGAAAGTAGGTTTTGATGAGATAGTCAATCCCTTGAGTTAGTTAAATAAATCCCTTAAGGTGAGTTCTCATTTGACTGTGGGCATGTAGTCAGAGCAAATTGAAAGGGCACAAATTTATTCCTGCATGTATGCCACCCTAAGGAAGAGGGTCTGACTCCCTGGTTCCCATCAAATTCTCAAAGGGGGTTGTGACCCTCTAAATAATTAAGGACAATGGATTCTAGTCCAAATCCCTCTGAAATTGATGGAGAAGCTGAGAAAGCAGTGTAAAACTTGCAGGGACTTGCCCATAATCAACACAGCAAATCAGTTGCAGAGCCAAACTTGAACCCAGTTCTCTGGACTCCCAATACAGCTCACAGTGGTAACACCTCATCAAACATTCTGTACAGCTGCTGTATGCCAGGTGTTAGGCTGGTGCTTGTAAGGCAAAGATAAGTCATAAGATGTAAATCCCGGCATCAGTTATGACACTACTTCCCAATCACTTTTATGTCTTTTTTATGTTATGACCCAGGAAATATCTGTAGGGTACTCTGAAGATAAACATGAGGCTGCTTATGGCCAGAGGAGACTGGCTTACCTGGCCACCCTGATGGCCCCAAGGGCTCACCATTTGGCACACCTACAATCCATTCTTGACCAAGAAGCTTTAAGCCATGGCAACTCCATTGAGCCTGGCAAGTACAGTATGCCCTTCCCCTCCTTAGTATAAGTGCTGCTTGCTCAATGCAGCTCCCCTAACCACCTCCTCTCCTTCACATCTTTAGTTTCCCACCACGAGAACAACATTTCCCTGAGTACACCATGGTTCTTACACATTTCAGTACCCTCTCCCCTTCCGTATCCCAGGTGTCCCTCGGCCAGAATTACTTGTCCTCAAAATTTTAAGTCCATGACCTGTTTCCATGTTCTAAACTCCAAATTCTTTATCCACTGCACCTCACTACCCACTAATGCTTAATCTTGGCAGCACCTAAAACCTCTCCAATTTCAAATCCTTCCCATTTTCTGTTCTGATGCCCTCATCCTGTCCTCAGATCCTTCAACCTACCATCCTTCATTCTTGGCTCTTCTCCAAGGCCATCACTTTGCCTGCAGTCCTTAAGTCTTGACGTTCCTAGGAATGGGTACATACAGCATTCTTGAATCTTTTTGAGTAAAAATCTTTTTTGTAAGGTCTCATGCTATTCACTTATATTACTCCTTAGACCTCTTTTCGTGCTAGTAGTCATCCCCACATTCCTGATCAAGATTTCAGCGTCTGGTTTATGGTCGGTCTCCTTTCCCTACCTCTAAACTCTAATATCTAATTTTCCAAGCTTCTCATTTCCAATTCACCTGTTGTATTCCATGGCCCTGTCCTGGACTTGGTCATCTACTGCTACTTAGGAAGTTCAGTTTGCCACCCTGACCACAGGGCTCTCACCACCTTGTTCATATTGAAGACATAATGTCTTCGACATTAGAGAGACTGCAGTTACCTGACTCCTACCTCAGTCTTGACCCAGTCTGCCCCTGAGCTGTATTCTTACAGCATTCTCAATTTCTCTTTGGGAATAAATCCTAAACCCTGGGCAAATGCTAGAATCCGTATTCGCTGCTTCTGCAGCCAGATGGCTTGAGTTCTGCTAGAAAAAATAAATTAATACGTATGGGAGACACTTGATGCCAGGCCTTCCAACCTGAGTCCTCTCCCAAATTTTCTTCCCTCTCTTGTGGTCCCCTTGCCTACGAACTTCGATCATAAAATTGATGTCATCAAGCAATCTCCCTGATATCTCTTTCCCCCCTGAACACCTATCTGCATGCGTGTTCTTGTGTCCTATTTAGTAAAATAATAGTGACCTGCCTCTAGTCTAAAATTAATCCCTTCTCCCGAATCCCTTCTGCTTTCAGGGCATCCCGCCTCCCCAGGGAACTTGAACCGTCGTCATTAGCCTTTTCCTCTTTTGCTCTTTTCTCTCAGCTTGTCACATCTTTACAAAGACCAACAACACTCCTCTCTAGACCCTCCCACGGCCAAGTTTTCCCAAAGCGTAGTCCACGCTCGTATGTCCATCCTTTTCACTGCCTTCCCTAAGGCGTGGACTATGCTAGAACCCCGTCAGTGCCTGATCAGCCCCGAGCCTCGAAGGCACTCGGCGAAGAGAGCCGGGCTCCCGGTTCTTCCGGTGGCCGGCTACCCCCTTCGCTTTTCATTCACCGCTTTCTCCTAGTCCCGCCTCCTCCCTTCGCCAGGCTTCCCAGGACTCTCGCGAGGTTTGGGGCCGCCGTCACGCACCGCCCCAGTCGAGCGGGGCACTTCTCGCGAGGCTGCAGACAGGGCCGGGCCCGACATGGCGGAAGGTAGGGATTTTGTGGAGCCGCGCGGGAAGGCGCGGAGCTGTGGGGGCGCTGCTGGCTGGGCCAAGCAGCCCTGCGAGGGATCGGCCGGGCGTGGTCGCGTGGGGCACAGCGGGTCTCGCGAGCCTTCCTCTGCAGCCTCTGCCGGGCGGTGCGGGCCGGGGTCTTGAGCGCTATTCCTATGGCAACGCCCCTGCGGCGGTCCCGGACCCCACGGGACCTCGGCGGACTGCGGAGCCCGGTTCGGTGGTCCGGTGCCGGGACTGAGTGCAGCTGCCGGGATCCCGAGGGCGGCCGGGGAGGCTCCTTTGATTCCCGGCAGTGCTGGGACGGCGGGGGAAGTAACCCTTCTCCTTAGGAAATCGAAACTGCTGTCCTGGCACGTCCCGCGTCCGGAAGGGGTACATCCTTCGCCTGCGGGAGAGCTTGGGACTCCTCCGGGGATGAGGGGTCGGGGAGAGCTAGAGCTGTCGCTGGCCAACGTGCCAAACGCGCTCACTGTAGTCTCTGGACTCCCCAGCTGCCCCTGGATCCGGGCCGGCTGGGATTCTTTGCCCAGGTTTACAGATGTGGAGGGAGGAGGGGGGTTTGCTTGGTAAGGGAGTTGGCCAAGGTCGCACCGCGCCTAAGTGATGTGCTAACCGAGACCTCTGCTCGTTTGCCTCTCAGTCTGTAGTCTTGTCTGTAGTCTTGAGCCTCTTTTCTGGTGCTGTCTTCATGAGCTTGCAGGTAAATGCGGTTTGGTCTCTCAGATTCTGCCTCTCCTAACATAGCAATATTAGAATCTTTCATTGTCAAAGCTTTATTTTGCAGGTGGGGGGAAAGAAGGCCCAGAAATGGGGAGTTACCTTCCAGAGACCCTACAGTGACTCTGTGAGACCTGGCCAGTGTGCTTCTCCTATTTATTCATCCCATTATTGGAGGAAAATGCTCCTTATTTGACTTAATGTTTGAGTGAAAGCAAGGTGCTGGTCACAACCTGTTATATTGTTTGTTTGTTTGTTTGTTTGTTTGTTTGTTTGTTTGTTTTGGTCATACTGGTTTTGAGCTGTGTCTTGTCTGAACCTGTCGTGGATCTTACATTTGGGCGGCACATGACAGTTGCAGGCTTTTCTCATTTGGATTAGACTTGTGAAAAACATTGTGAAGGAGGCCTGGCATATGTGTTGTTTGCACTTTGTAGATAAAGGAATTGAGGCCAAAGTTACAGAGATAGTGGGGATTGGCACCCAGTTTTTGTCTTTGCCCTTTCTACCATGTTAGACTCCTCTGGAGGGGGGGGGAATATCAGATGAATATTGAAGGAAAGCAGAGGAGGAATAAAAGGAACAGAAAGAAAGCTAAGGCACCCATGAAGCTAGTTTTTGGATAAATCACAGAATGTTGTATAACATTGCTTAACAGCAGGCAGCCTGCGAAATGCAGCTGGTTGCTCAGAGCAGTGAGGTTGGGATAGAAGGGTTCAGGAAGGCCTTGGGCGAGTTCATGGGTAGTCCAGCACTTTTACAGTAGGAAGAGAAGTTGGGTGTTTTGGGAGTACATTACCAAGGTTGGAATTGTGGAGGGCAGCTGGGTTTTCATTCAGCAGTTCTACAGAGCACCTGCTTCTGCTTTGCAGTCAGGTTCCAGCCCTGAGGAGCTCATGCAGGTGTAGTATACGGAATGTTACCCTGCAAGTGAGGTGAGGTATGTGCTAGGCTGATCTTGAGAGACATCAAGCCAGCGGAGTACACACTTTAAACAAAACACCCTTTTAGGGTTACACTGACAAGGGAGGATAGTTGAGCACAGTCATGAGGTTCTGACTTCACAGTTTTCTTGTACCTTTTTTGTGTCCCAATTTCCTGGCCTCTGTTCTGATTTAAACTCTTTAGAAACAGTGTTGCAAACTTTGACTAGTACGACTTGAGTGGAGCATTCTAGTCCAGTTAGTTTATTAAACTGAAGGTGCTTGTTATGCAAAGGAAGGCAAGATTAACTAAAAAATGCTTTGCAAGTGTGTTACTTGTTTAATGCTGCTTGTACTTCATCAGAATTTAGCAGAGCCGGCTACAGTTGTTCAGAGATAGTCATTTACATATAAACACGTAGCAAAAATCTGTGTCATGTAATGATTGGATTATCTGTCTCTGATGTTTTTTGTTTGGTGGTATGAGTGTGTGAGCATGTGGAAATAACGCTTAGGAATAGTAAATAGAACCTGGAGAGACTGAGTATACCATAACTTCTTAATGTGACTTGCTTAGAAACCAAACTTCCTTCCATCCATCCGTGAGTATTGGTTTGACCATATACGTTTAGCTCAAGTCTGTCCTAAAATTAGTTTCCATCCTACATCTCTGCAGCTGTCCTACTAATCTGAGCTTCCTTCATCACTCAAAAAAGTTCCTCCTACACAGAATTTCTGCTTTTACTTTTTCTCCTTAATTTTGCTTCCCCGCAGCCTGTTTTTATAGAGTTTCCAGTCTTCACTCTAAAACGTAAATCAGATCATGGCTTTCCCACTCTTCTCCACGTACCTACCCCTTCACCTCCCCTCCCCACTCCTGTGGCTCTCCATGATCTTAAAATATATTCCAAAGCCTTACAATGACTTTCAGCTCCCAACAGAGTCTGACCCTTGGTTAACACCGTGACCTTATTTTCTACTTCTCATTCATCGAGCGTTTGCCACAACTTCCTCGCTGTTCTTTGTACATTCCCAGTATGCTTCTACCTCTACTTCTTTGTCCTTGCAGGTTCTTTTGCCTGGAACAGTCTCAATTTGTCTACACAGCTAACCGACTGTTATTCAGGTGTCTGTTTAGTTCTCACCTCCTTAGAAATTTCCTAATTTTTTTTTTTTTTTTTTTTTTAAGTTCCCTTAGTGGAATATAAACCCCATGAGGGCAGAGACTTTCTGTTTTGTTCACTGCTGTATCTCTCAATTTAGAATTATTTCTATGGTTGAAGGAGCAGATGAATTTATTGAACATCATTTACCAGACATCAAGAAAAGTTGCTTGGATACATCCTCACTCTCTTGTCAAGTAAGCTGGCTGGGCCAGCTTTTAATGTGCTCTGAGTGACATAAGTCTGCTGGGAGCTGCCTAACCTACTTTTCATCCAGCCCATTTTAGTCTTAGCAGTTACAGTGTAAGGCTCAAGAGCTGGGTCTCTGCAGTTGGACATGGATTTGAATCCTAGTTTTAAGCTGTGATCATAGGCAAGGCAGTTAATTGCTCTGTCTCAGTTTTCTCAGCTTTGAAAGAGGTATATTCTCTATCTCAAAGGTAACTGTGACGATCAAGAGAAATAATACAAAAGAATGCTTTTAGCAACTATGCTAAAAAGTTGATATTTTAACCCTTGGAAATGCAGTCTTTCTCCTAGACTCCTCTTAAACCACTCTCCCCTCCCTTCTCTTCTTCAGTAAAATTAAAGTGAAAATTGGAAAAAATGTAAATGCTTATGTTTGAACAGAAAATAGATCATGGACTTTTATTAACTTCCTGGAATTTGGTTAGGAAAATACTTTTGACAACAATCAAGTAACAAGGTGAAGACATTCCACATCCGGACCATCACTGGCCAATACAGTAGCCACTGGCCACGTATGGCTGCTTAAACTTAATTAAAATGAAATAAAACTGAAAATTTAGTTCTGTAGTCAGAGTAGCCCAATTCCCAGTGCTCAATAGCTGTATGGTTAGTGGCTCCCATACTAGCAGACAGCACAGATTGATGGAACACTTGCATCATTCCAGAAAGTTCTGTTGGACAGCCCTGTTCCAGAAAAATGCTTAAACAGTATAGTCTAGTAGAAATAGGGAAAGAAGAAACTTTATTGTCTTTCTGGTGTTGAAATTTATCTCTTCATTTATTTTATTCATCCAACAAATGTCCATTGCATATAGTCTGGAGACATCTCAAGCATTTCCCTTTCTATACCACTCCTTTCTTTATTAGCTTTCTCCTTGAGGATTTTTTTCACAAAGTTGATTCATTCACTGCAGTGACTGTTGATGTGCCAGACTAGAGCTAGAGAATCATGCTGAGATATGCAAGTTGCTATAGTTGAGATTTTTTTTTTTTCCCCTTGTGCCTGCCCCTCCACTCCAGTTCAAGCCGTTGTTTCTCAGTCTAGTTGTGTAGGACACAGCTCCCTGGTCCATGCTGGTGTTATGAGCTTTGTGCACTCCCCCCGGCTGAGGCAGTCGGTCGGTTGGCCGCTCACAGTAGCCCACAGCAGCCCATGGCAGCCCACGGCAGATGGCTGCTGGCCACTCACAGCAGCACACAGCAGCCAGCGGCAGCACTAGGCAGCCCACGCCAACCTCCAGCTGCTCAGGGCAGCCCCGCTCCAGGGAGAGCTGTTGTTCACAGTCTTAGCTGTAGAAGGCGCAGCTCACTGAGCCATCTGGGAATTGAACCTGCGATCTCAGTGTTAGGAGCACAGCGCCAACTACGGGAGCCACCGAGCCTGTAGTTGAGATCTTATTATGACTTACAGTCATGCCCAACAAAATGAGAAATTATGTCCTCAGTATCTCTTGTTGATTCTGAGTAGGCCAGGAAACTCCACCTGGTAAGGCACTGTGGGGCGGCGGATGGGATGACCATGGAACGGGGGTGGAGGGAGAGGTAGTGGCTGGTTAAAAAAGAATAGCCGGACCTAGAGCCTAGTCACAGGGAACTCGAAAGTCTAGGAAGGGAGATGGAAAGCGTGCATATAAGAAAGTATTGTTAGGTGGAAGGTGAAAAATGCTTAGAATTACTTTGGAAATTCAGAATAGGAAGAGATTTTTGTTTTTAATTTTGTAATTTTCCCAGATTTTGATCTCAGGGTGGCTTCTTTATATTCTTAGATACGGTTTTTTTTCAGCTAGTCTTCAGCCGGTTCTCCAGGTTGACTGTTCGATAATTTAATTGTATTTTTGATGTGGTTGTGGGAGGACGCAGGCATAGTACTGCCTTATCTACTCCGCCATTTTGACCAGAACTCTCTGGAAGAGATTTTTTGGGGAAGTAGTGGGGAGTATGTTTTGGGTGGTCAGGGAAGGCCTTTGCCTGAGATAGTGCTTGAGATGGGCTTTGACAAATAGGTCTCTTTTGGACTTGGGGAGAGATGGCAGTGGGAAGAGGCCACTATTCTTGGTGGAAAGCATAGTGGGACATGAGGTTGGAAAAGTATGTCAAGGGCCAATTATGAAGGGATTGGTTAAGCATTTGGATTTATTCTGTGGGCCATAGAATGAGGCTACTAACAGGTGTCAGCCAAGGTAGTGACACGACTAGACTTGTCTGAGGCATGTTCACCTGGTTACAGGGCAGGGGATGGATTTGGGAGGAAGGGAGGCTGGCGAGGAGGCTGTAGCAGCTGACGGTGAGTCCTTGGGTGAGGGGCTTAGCGCTGGTGAGGACCGATATGAGCGAGACTAGAGAAGGTAGAAAAGACAACACTTACAGCCTGTTTGCATGTTGGCAGGAGAGAGCTCAAATAGGACCCAAGGGTTCTAGGTCTGGGTCACTCGGTACTGGCTAGACTTAACAGGAAGTGGGGGACGGGTTTGAGAACAAATGTCCTGACCTCAGTTTGGGGCATGGTTTGCCATGCCTAATATACGAGACCTTCGGGTGGTTCTGTCTTAGCTGGCAGGCGGTTGGAAGCATCTCCTGTCACACTAGCTTTGGGGTGAACATGAGCTAGTTAGCTAATGTTTGTTGAGCATCTCCTGTGCAGCAGCCCTGTCTGTGTTCAGTGCCATGTAGAGTGAGGTTTTGACAGATGTGTAAGTGACACCACTGACTTGCAGACAAGACTTAGCAGAGTTGAATGACATTCCGGAAAAATGTAGTTCATTCGTTAGGTGCAAGCTGCTATGCTAGGGATGACAAAATGAGCAAGGCACAGTGTCCGCCTTTGTGGAACTTGTAGAACAGAGAGGGGAAGGCCGCGTTTCTCAGAAGAAGCGTGCGTATTGTTTCATAGTTTCCAGAGTTTTCTCCTTTGCACTGATGATTGATGGCACCACCGTCCAGCCACACGGGCAAGTCAATAACCCAGAAGTCACCCCGACTCCCCCTGACTCTGCAGTGAGTCACCAAATCCTATGGATCCTGTAATGCTCTCGCATCTGTTCTTTCCTCTCTACTGTCATTTCCTTAGTTCAGGCTAGTGGTTCTCACCCTGGAGAACCCTACACAGGGGAATCCCTGGGGAGCTTTTAAAAACCCAGATTTATGCATCACTCACCTTCACCGAAGAGCAACATATCCCACAAAACATTTTTTTTCAAACTGAGTCAATATTGAATAAAACATGTTTTTACTGAATCAGTTTTTTTTTTAAACAAATATAACAGCACACACACAAAAAATAAGGTCATCTTTCCTGCCTAAGAAGTCCTGGGTAGTATGTAACCGGAGTAAAAGGATTTTTCAAAGCAAACTTTGGTTCAATAATGGCTTTTGGACTTTTGTCAGAGCATTCAAGCTATGACTGTTACAGTTGCTAGATTTTTTGAAAGGGTGAAAAATCAAACTGAAATGTTTTAGCACCATCATATTTTTAATTATATCCAAGTGTATGTGTGTGTGTGTGAGAGAGAGAGAGAGAGACAGAGAGAGACAGAGAGAGAGATGGGCGGGTACAGGCTGGCAGACTATCTGTCTATGACCCTTACTATTCCTTTGCACTTTCCACCAGATGGTATTGCTGTCTTTTTCCTGTCTTTTTTTTATTATTAGGGTATATGAATTTGAGTTCTCAACAGTAAATATATCTACTTATTATTCTCCATTAAACAGTTTTCCTATATTTAGCACTCTTGATTAATGATTAGTCAGTAATCCCAATGAAAGAAAACTTCCATCTGCATTATGACAGGTTTAGAAAAATAGTAATTGGTAGTCATTCATCACCAGTGAGGAGCTAATCTGTTCTGATGCCGAGAAGGAGGATAGTGTTTTCTGGGGAGATGACACTTCAATGATACATTATGTAAAAGACCCTAATATATGCTCGAAACAAAAATAATTCTTGTAGTTCTCAAAATAAGATTCTATCACAGCTTTTACAATAATTTTTCTTTTATCTAATGAACATAGGTAAAGCAGAGTAGGGATAAAGTCATTTATTAATTAAAGAATTATACAAAGAACACTAATTTACTGTTAAAATTGGGGCTAGAATATAAGAACTATAAAAAGTCTAGAGAAGGGAAATATCAGAGTTTTGTTACTCTAATAAGACGTAATATAGTGTGGGTTAGAATTGGAGTAGGCAGAAGGGAGTAGGAATTGCATTTAAACTGGGGAATGGAAAGAACACTTCATTCCTGGGTTCATTAATTAGTAATAAATATTTGTTTGCTATCTTGACACTGGAGCTGAAATAGGCATAGTACAGTGGGGTGAGCATGGGCTTTGGCTTAAGATCCTAAATCTTCAGTTGGTGTCTTGCTAATTGTGTAAGTTTAATCAATACACTCAACCTAAGTGAAATCTATTTGTTAAGTACTCTGCTACTTTGAATATGTTGGTTAGAACTTGAGATAATGAAGAATTAACTGCTCTAGGAGACATTACAAATACTATTTCCTCTTTTCTCAGTTGCAAAATATAAGAAACTAAATTTTGTTTATAAAACTTTGTTGACACTAATCCAGCAAGAAGCTGCTAAGGCTTTACTGTATTTGTATAGTAAAGTATTTTACTCTCGAGAATTTTGTTTGTTTGTAAAGATAGACGTATTAATGTCCTATGAGCGCTTTAACAAATTTCCGCAAATGCCTGGTTTAAAATGACAGAAATGTGTTCTGTTCTGATTCTGGAAGCCAGAAGTCCATATTCAGTATCACTGGACTAAAATCAAGATGTCACTAGAGCCATACTCGCCCTCTAGGAGAGAATCTGTTTCTTCCAGCTTCTTGTGGCAGTTGGCATTCTGTGGCTTGTGGCTGCATCGCTCCAATCTTCAAGGCCAGCATCTAGAAATCTCTGTATTCTGTCTTCATATGCCCTTTTCCTCTGTGTGTCAAGATTTCCTGTTTCCTCTTATAAGGATACATGTAATTGCTCTTAGGGTCTACCCATATAATCTGGGATAATCGCCCACCTCAAAATCCTTAATACTGGGGTGCCAAAAAAATGTATACAAGTGGACACTTTGGTCAGTGTTGCTCAAGCAGTAGTTCGCTGTAATCAGCAGTGTCTGGACGCTGATGGTAACCACTTTGAGCACCTCTTGTAATTGCAGAAGTCAAACGTGACTTGTATTCACTTTTTATCAGTATATATTGAGTATTACAATTTTAATAGTTGTTTTCTTTCTTAAAATGTATATACATTTTTTTTACACCTTCTGTGTAATCACACCTGCAGAGACCCGACCTCCACCTTTTTACCGTCTGAGTAGCAGTCACAGGTTGCAGGGATTAGGGCACGGGTGCTGGGGGGGCCATTTTTCAGCCTCCCACAGTCGCAGTGTCATGTAACTTGACCTATTAAGTCAGAAGATTTCTAAAATCCCACTGTGTGTAGTTTCTGAATGCCAAAGGACAGTTCAAAGTGCTGCTGATGGAATGCAAAGGTAAATAAGACGTTTCCTGCCCCCAAGACACTTCGTAGAGGAACCGGAATGCCACATTGGGAACCTTGTACTTTTGTAGACAGCGGGGAACCAGCTGAAGTTGTTTGGTTATTAGAGCTGTGTTTTAGGAGGATTAACATGACATATGTAGAATAGAGTGGCGAGGGGAAGCATGAGGTGGGTGACTGGTTACGTGTGTGTGAATGATGCTAAGACCTCAAGGAAATGATGGCGTGATGGTGTTCAGAACGAAAGAGAAATGGCAAAGTGCATCCCAGAGGGGGTTTGTTGTTAGCTAATTGGCAAGCAATAAAGTTGACCAATTTTAACCTGTCAGTTGACAAATATTTACAGTAGTGTAACCACCACTACAGTCATGATATGGAACATTTACAACATCTTAAAAAGTCCCTTGAACTTTTCAGTCAGTCTCATTCCCCTGGCCCCTGACAACCACTGAACTGCTTTCTAGCCCTGTAGTTTGTCTTCTCTGTAGTTGCACCTGGAATAAACAGTATGCAGTCTTTAGTGTCTGGCTTCTTTCATTTAACTATTGCCTGTGAGATACTGTGTTGCATGCAGTCTGTTACTTTTTATGGCTGCGTAGTATTCCCTTACAGTCATGCACTGCTTAATGATGGGGATACATTCTGAGAAATGCGTCATTGGGCAATTTTGTCATTGTGTGAACATCACAGAGGGCACGTACACAAACCTAGATGGTAGAGCCCACTACACACCTGGGCTGTATGGTACAGCCAGTTGCTCCTGGGCTACACACCTGTACAGCATGTTGCTGTACTGAATACTGTAGGCAGTTGTAACAAAGTGGTAAGTACTTGTGTATCCAAACATATCTAAACATAGAAAACGTACAGTAAAAATACAGTATAAAAGATCAAGTGTGTGTGGGGGCATGTGCAGCCGTTGGGGGGCAGGTGGAGGGCTGTGGAGGGAGGTGCCATTGGAGAGAGAGTAGAGGTGAGGAGGAGCGATGGAAGAAGAGAAGAAAGGAAGGGGGCAGAGAAAGGAAGAGCAGAGATCGAAAGAGACCCAGAGATAAAGCTTGAGACAAGAGATAATAAAAGGGAGAGGGACTGAAGAGAGAGAGGGGGAGGTGGGGGAAGAGGAGAACAGGACCAAGAGAAAAGATAAAGAGAAATGGAGGGAAGGGAAGTGAGTGAGTGCACGAGTGTGTGCCTGCATGTGTGTGTGCGTGCGTGTGTGTGTGTGTGTGTACGAGTCTGTATGTAGGAATGAGCAGGGGGCAGGTTCCCAGGCTCCCTTCCTCCCCTGTCACTCCTCTCCCTCCTGTGCCAACGCCTGGCACCACTCAGTCACAGGTGGACACAGAGCTGGGGGGACATCCTAAGCCGCCTCATCTATTTGAACCACCCTGAGCTGGTGGTAGTACATTCAAAGTTGTAGTCGGGTTCAGCCGTTTCTCTCAACATCACAAGTTTGCATATCTGTGTGTTTATATATACAGTGGACCACCACTGTATGTGCTCCATTGTTGACTGAAATGTCTTTGGCGCACGACGGTATGTGTATATATTACAATTTGTGTCCATTCACCAGCTGGACATTTGGGTTGTTTCCAGTTTTTAAGGACATATGTTTTCATTTCTCTTGGGTAAATACCTGTGATTGGAATTGCTGGGTCATTAGACATGTGTATGTTTATCTTACAAGAAACTGTCAAACTGTTTTCCGAAGTGGCTCTGCTGTTTACATTCTCACTAGCAATGTATGAGGGAGGGTTCCGGTTCTCCACGTTTTTGCCAACACTTTCATTTTAGCCGTCCTAGTGCGTGCGTAGTGGTATCTCATTGTTTTTAATTTGCATTTCCTTAATAACTAATGACGCATATCTTTTCATATGCTTATTTGCTGTGCACTTTCTTTGGCAAAATATTCCAATTTTTTGCCCTTTTTTATTGGGTCATCTTATTATTGAGTTGTAAGAGTTCTTAATATAGTCTGGATACAAGTTCTTTTTGGGTATATATTTTGAAAATATTTTCTCCTCGTCTGTGGCTTGCTTATTCACTTGTATGTTTTGAAGAATAATTTTTAAAAATTTATAATGTCCATTTTATCTATTTTTTTCTTCTATAATTCATTCTTTTTTGTCCAGTTTATATAGTTTTGCCTCATCTGAGGCCACTGATATTTTTTTCTATGTTTTAGTCTAGAAGTTTTATAGTTTTCACCCTTAACGTTTAGATCTATGACCCATTTTGAGTTAACTTTTGTATATAGTGGGGTGTAAGAGTTGAGATTCACTTTTCTCCATATGGATACTCAATTGTTTCAGTCCCATTATTCTTTCCTCATTGAAGTGCATTGGCACTGCTGTCAACCCATTTGGCTCTGTATTGTAGGTTATTTCTGGATCATATTCTATTCCATTGTTCTAAACGTCTATCTTGATGCCAATATGATATTGTCCCAATTACTGTAGCTTTATAACAAGTCTTGAAATCAGTCATGTAAAGTGCTACACCTTTCTTATTTTTTCCCCCAGAATTGTTTTGGCTGTTCTAGGTGTTTAGCATTTTCATACAAATTATAGAATCATCTTGTTAAGTTCTACAGAATAATTTTGAAATTTTTTGGGGATGGTGTTGAATTGTGTTTCAATTTGGAGACAGTTCACATCTTAACAATCCATGAGCATAGTATAACTCTCCATTTATAATTGTCCCTTGGTATCCATGGGGATTCATTCCAGGACCCCTGTGGATACCAAAATCCACAGATACTCAAGTCACTTCTATAACATGGCACAGTATTTGCATATAACCTACATTTACATATAGGTTACAGCAGGGTGTGCTTACACGTCACCTCATTCACTTCAGTGTAGTGCTCGCTGCGTGGCAAATTCAAGTTTTGCTTTTTAGAGTTTTCTGGGATTTCTTTTTCTTGAATATTTTCCATCCGCGATTGGTTGAACCCACAGAGGTAAAACCTGACATGCAGAGGGCCAACTATATTTAGGCTATCTTTAAATTGTCAACAGTGTTTTATAGTTTCAGTGTGCAGGTCTTTGCACATTTTTTGTTAAATTTATCCCTAAGCATTTTATATATTGGCTGTACTATTTATAAGTGGATTATCACAGCCTAGACACATAGATAACCCAGAGCTTTCAAAGCTGGTTAACAATTAAAATAGAAGCAGGAAGAGGCATTTGATTTGAGAAAGATGTTAAGTTTGATTTTGGACACGTTGAGTTGGTAGTACCAGTAGGTTATCTTCCAGTAGGAGCTATTGAGAGAGATTTGGAGTCATTTACAGTGACAGTAAAGTATGGGTGTGTTTGAAACCTCCAAGAAAGGAAGTTAGGAAAAAGTTCCGTTCTGGGTCTGAACCTTGCAGGACTGCTTTCTTTTAGAGAGTAGCCTGCAAGAAAGTTATCTGTAAGAAAAGTAGGGGGGAAACCTGCAGTACAGATTTAGGAAGCCAAAATGAAAAGAATTTCAAGAATGGACTGATGAAGAGTTGAACGCTGCAGAGAGGTTGAGGACCTCGAAGGATAAGGAAAAGGTCATTGCAGTGGGTGATTTTATCATGGTGACTGAGACCCTTTTAGTAGAGAGGTATGGATGGAAGCCAAGTTTCAAAAGATTAGGGAGGTAAAGAAGGAAGCAGTGAGTAAAGAGGGCTTCCTTCAGAAATTGGTAGAGAAGGAAAAGAGCATGCTAGACAAGGCAATCGAGTAACAATGGGGAAAAGTTTATTTGGGATAGGTTACTATGAGCTTGTTTACAAGGGTAAGGAGATGAGCCTGGAGAGAAGGCTGTCTTAAAGATGCAAGGGCTGTTTTAGTGGCATAGAGTTGGATAAGGAGAAGTGAGAAGATACAGAAGTCTAGGCATTTTGGACAGATTAACTGCTTTCTTCCCTTTTTATTTGGCCCTGGGCATCATTTTGGTATACTTACTCTTTAAAAGTCACATAGAACAGGGGTTGGTAAACTATGGCCTGTTGGCCAAATCTGACCTGAGACTTATACTGGGGTGCCAAAAAAATGTATACAAGTGGACACTTTGGTCAGCGTTACTCAAGCAGTAGTTTGCCATAATCAGCAGTGTCTGGACGGTGATGCTAACCACTTTGAGCACCTCTTGTAATTGCAGAAGTCAAACGTGGCTTGTAGTCTTGTTACGGTATATATTGAGTATTACAATTTTAATACAGTTTTCCTTTCTTAAAATGTGAATACTTTTTTGGCACCCTGTGTATTTGTACAACTGTTGAGCTAAGAATTATATATATATATACATATATATACATATATATACATATATATACATATATATACATATATATACATATATATATGTATATATATATGTATATATATGTATATATATGTATATATATATATACACACACACAAATTATACATATATATAAAATGGTTGGTAGAAAAAATCAGAGTAAGACTATATCATAGCATGTGAAAAATTGTATGAAATTCAATTTTCAGTGTCCATAAATAAAAATTTTGGGGGGGCAGTGAACAGCTACACTCACTCATACATGCTTTTGCATTGCAACAGCAGAGTTGAGTAGTTGCCACAGGAACTGAGGCACAAAGAGCCTAAAATATTTGCTCTCTGGCCCTTCACAGAAAACGTTTGCCAACTCCTGACCTGGAAAGATTTCTGTTGCTTCCATTTTGACTGTGCCGTGACTTGCTGATTAATTTTTTTTTTTTACAGTTGTTGTTGGTCTCTTTCTTTTAGGCGATTCATAGCGAAGGCAGATTTTTTTTCTTTTTTTTGTCTCAAGCATCTTCGGTTAAGTCAAGATTGATGAACTATTAGAAAGCTCATCAAATATCTAACATTGGACGGCACTGGTGCAGGGCACATGGGTATCACTTGGAAAGAAACATGCCCACATTAATAGTACAAGCTGCTGACATTCTTCACTGATACTTAGCATATAGCTCTTTTGGTAAAACTGTAGGTTTTATCTGTTATTTAGATTTCTAGGCTTATTTTTCAAAAGGAAAGTTGGAGGAAGAGAAAGAAGAAACCACAGCTGAAAACTAGCCACTTTGTAAAGAAGTAGTAATAGTAGCAGTAAACCTTTAAACCAGACACGCACTGTTGTTCTAAATGATTTAACCTACCGTAACTCAATTACTCCTCTACAACGCTCCGAGATACTATTATTATTCCCATTTTCCACGTGAGAAAACCGAAGCCCAGAGAGGAGGAAGTAACTGCCCAAGGTTACACGGCCAGTAAATGTGCAAGCGGGGGTCCAACCCAGTCAAGGGAGGCTCCGGAGTACATGCTGTTAAGGATTCTATTGCGTTTCCTTTTTCAGAAGTGTTAACCGCTAACATTTACTGACCGTTTACTGGAGGGCAGACAGTCTTCTAAGGTCATTATATGTATTAGCACAATATGTGTTTACAACATACAGGTGAGGAGAATGGGGCACTTGCCTAAGGTGTCACAGCTAGAAAGTGGTGGGCAGGTCTTTGGTCCCTGTCAGTCTAGCTCCAGATCCTGTGCCTTTCACCACTGCACTAAGATGTCGTTTTTTTCTCCAGTATTACTCAGAATGGTAATTTTATTCTTCCTGTAAGAACGCTACAGCTTGGTGACCCTTCCAGGACACATTTGCATTGCTGTTTACAAGCAGACAGTATTCCCCAGAGAAGAACATCGCCGTGGGTGCTTTCCCCATTATTACTGTGAAATGGTGTGCCAATCCCAGTACCACTGATAGGTGCACTTGTGGTCTGGGTTTCCCCCTGCAACAGGTGCTGGGCAGGGGGCATCTGTGATTTCGTGACTAAGACCCCTAAGTTATTCTAAAGCCATTCTTTTATCTTGCCTCATCTCTGATCATAACTTGTAGTTTATGTCTTTCTTGTGTCGGTGTCCAGACCATGGCTGGAAATTTGTGTCAGAAATTCTGGAGTGAGACTACGGCTATTGCTGTAGATTTTGGAATTATATGGGTATAACTGATATCCAAAGAAATTTACAGGGACTCCTGATGGAAACAGAACTTTTACGATCTCATTTTAAGGCTTAAATAAAGGAATCAGCAACTTTCCACTCTTGAAGGCAAATGTCCTCCCAATTCCCAAACATAAGGCAGTATTCCGATTGTTTGTGACTCTTAATTTGTGAGTTCTCTCCTGTTTGTCAGTTCCTTGTAGATACTACTTTGTGCTACGTTATTTGTTTGGCAGAGGGGAAAGTTAGATTGCCTTTTTCACAAACTCCAGGAGGCAACTCCTGATCTGCCATAATGCTTAGTGCACAGTAGGTGCTCATAAATCCTTGCAGGTTGATAGTTCATTTACGTGATGTGGAAATGCAGTTAATTACTGAGGCTACAGTCTTGTCATGATGGTTTGGAGCTCTTGAAGAATAAAATACTTAGGTTGGCTAAAATGTTGTGTGATTGAAACCAAGGTTAAAGAGTTCATTGTGCTTTGTGGAAGAAAAATCTGCAATCTGTAGCCACAGGCTATCCCTGTGAAAACATGCAAGCTAACCTAACTCTGGCAAGTGGGATGTAAGGGGAGCCACTAGGTTGAGTTAGCAAGATGAGGTGTCCTGGTCATCCTTTTCAGTTGACTTCAGCAGAGGCAGGTGAGTGGCAGACATTTTTGCCAGCAAGCTGTTGGGACTAGGCTAGGTCTCGCCTTCCAATTATTTGTATTTACCATAGAGCCAAGTACTATGTCTGTTCCACAAACCTGATACTCCTTTAAAAGGAGAATCCAGCCAAGAAAGTAAAAGACAAGCGTTTTCCTTGCATTTTCGGGGCCCAGTATGCTACAAACATATACAGGCTTTAGGTAAATCTTTTGAAGTGAAACACCACTCTTCTTCATGCTTTATTTGTATCCCTGTCAGAGTGCTGTCAGGTTTTATTGAATTGCTGTATTTAATTGCCCATCTTCTCCATTACCCTGTAACTTTGTAAACAAGACATGTGCCAAGATTTTCTTTTTTTCCACTCTGATACTGCATAATAAATTTTTAATGAATTCCTAGGTTATGCAGTTGTCTTCTTAAGAAACGAAATTCTTTGAACAAATCAATGAGTGAGCAAAAAACTTGCAATTCAGTTTGTCTTTTATCTACATAGGAGTATTCCTAGAGCAATCTGTGACGTGGGGAGGTGTTCGCTGGGGGCTGAACTTTTTCTCCAGGGCAGTCATTCCTATCCCTGGGCTGTTTTAAAAGTAGACTTTTCCTGACCCCGACCTCAGGTCTACTGGATCTGGGTGCTCTTTTTGTCCTCGTAGTTTAAACGGCCTGAGTGATACTCATGCAACCAGCCTGGAATAACGTCATCGAGCGTGGTCTGAGAGGCAAGAGGTGGGCAGGCTGCTGGTCACCGACTCGTCCCCGTTCTGCTCCTCAGATTCATTGTCTGGGAGTTGAGGCAAACGAGGTGGTCTTTAGGCGCCTTTCCTTCCTAAAGCTTTGTGATATATAAAAACCCTTACCCTTGGGTGCTAGAGACTTACTTATTTTCCCTTATAATTGTAACTGTTTTCCATAGTCTTTAAATTTTGCATAAAATGATGTATTTGCTTTATCAGTGTACACAGATTTAAAATTCAAATAATATTACTTGGCTTATAACAAAAAATAAATTTTGCCACACGTCAATCTGCTCCCCGGATACTTTCTGCTCTTCTTTATTTACCTCCAAGTGATAAAACTTATTTATAGTGCCACTTCTAGGTTGATCAATGGTAGACATTGGCTGACTTTTTCCTGTGGTAGATTAGGAGTTGCCTCTTTGAGCGTGTTTTTTTTTTTTTAAAGGCCAGTCTAACCTGCACCTTTTCTAAATGAATAATAAAGATTTTTAAAATATGTTAGGCTTTGCTTTTTCATTTGGGAATTGTCAATGAAGACTTGCTATATGAGGTGATAAAATATTTGAAGTAGCTCCTTCAGTGTTTAGCACTGTTTCCATTTCTGTTTTTACTTTTGTTCACACCTCCTTCTGAGAATGTCCTGTTGGTTTGCCGTGACTTTAATTGATCAAGCTCAGTTCCTAGGTCAATAAAACATTTGAATCCCATTCTGCTTTTTCATGACTCAAAAATAAAATGTGTAAACTGTTAAAACAATTTGAACTATTTTATCCAATAATGATATAGTTGTGGAATGTGCAGAGGGGTGGAGGAAAGCCTGACAATATAGAGTGTATGCAACGGTTATAGTAGTTGTCATGTAATTCTCACAACAGCACTGAAAGTAGGTCCCCATTCCTCACTTATAGATAAAGAAACAAAAGCTCAGGGGTGAACTTACGGTCCTATAGCTGGTTACTGAAAGGGTTTGGGTCCCGGTCACTTTCACTCCAGAAGCCACTCCAGGTGTAGATCAGTTTTTTTCACTTTTTAATGGAAGCATAAGGTATAAGAAGAAAAGGACGAATCACTCCTCCTCTACGTGACCCCCTCAATTAGATTGTTTCTCAGGGCTCAATCCTGAGCACCCCTTTTCCATAATATTCTCTCTTTAGGTGATCCCATTCCTTCCAATGGTGTTCAGTGTCATCCACGTGCAGAGGGTAGCCAACTTCTCTCTTTAGCCAGACCTCTTATTTAGAGGAGAGGTTCACCAACCCTGCCCCTGACCATTATTCTCCACATTAGCTCTTTTTATTTCCTTCCTAGCATGTAGCATAATTTTAATTATTATTTACTTGTTTGGGGGCCTGTCTTCCTCACCTGACAGTCAATTCCCTGAGGACAAAAGCATCACCTGTCTCGTTCACCACCGTATTGTCAGTGTATTGCATCCATGGCACATAACAGGCATTCAATACACATTTTTTGAATAAAGAAAAAAACAAATCTTCCGTGTAGAGTTCAGTTAATTATCAAAATGAAACATGCATGTAACCACTAAGTTAAATAAAAAAGGCTGTTACCAGCACCCCCGAGAGTACGCTCATGTTCCCACCCAGTTACTACTACGCTCTCGCCATTCTTCCACTGGTAACTATTATCGTGACTTCTGAGACCACAGATTCATGTTGCTTCAAGCGATAGCAGTTTTTGAACAGAATTTGATGTTACTCTTAATTGTATGTCCTTTTCCATTTTCTGTATCCACACCTAGAAATTCAGTTTTTCTTTAAAGAAGCCAATCACCTCCGTTTCTCTCAATCCACAAAAAAAGTATAAATTCGTACCATCACGTGAACTTACTGCTTTGTGTTAAATGCTTCCCCCTTTGAGGTAGGTAAATGCAATTTCTTGGCTTTTAGTCTGAGTTACTGTGAAAAACTCTTCAAAACCAGTGACCTCAGAATAAAAGTGTAGAGCTAAGTCCTGCCTAAGGAGTTTTGTGCGATTGTAAATGCTACTTGCTGAGATTTTAAAATGTTATAATAGGATCATGGTGTGTACTGTTTTTCTTTAGCCAGCGTTTTTAAAAGCAATATTTAGTTTAAATATTAGTAGACCAAAAAATTGCAATATTTCCAAAAATATTCGTTCTAGGAATTTTTATCTGATACGTCAATCATGAGCACAGTGATCAGTGAACAGCCGTAAGCAAATTTTCATCTCGTAGGTGTCTTCTACTTTATTTTCCCAGGAATACTGATTTGCACCTGAGACTTGCATTCAGTTTTTTGACTCCAGGTATTTATTTAACGTGAATCCACTAGAAGAGGAGACAGAAGTTCCCTACCATATGTATGAAGAAGATAGTCTATTAGTATTTAAACAGGTTTCTCTTAAAAATTTTTTCTAATTATGAAAACAGAACACATTTGTCGCAGAATACCTGAAATGGTGCAGAAAATTGCAAAGAAGAAAAATCTCCCATAACTCCCCCCTTCTTAGTGACACTTGCTGATGTTTTGGGATATTTGTTTTTTTACTCCACATATATGTAAATATAATAAAATTGGAATTATAAAATACAGTTTTGCAGCCTGCTTTTTTCTGTTAATATATTTTTTGAATATGCATGTCTAGTATTACATGTTTCTTTGGAAACATTAATAGTTGTATAATAACTTCAAACTCATGTACCACTTAGTTTATTTCACCATTCCTGTGTTTTTAAACCAGTTTTTTATTATTTCTATGTTTATAAAGAATTAGTTAATGGGCAGCAGGTGGGAGAGGGATGCAGTTGAGGACAGGAAAGGAATCCTGTTTTTTAAAACTGGGTTTTACTTGTTCAGTTGAGTTGATCAAATATTTAGTGAGTCTGTGTGTCACGCCCTGTGACAGGCTCTGAGATACAGATGTAAATCCTTTCACATTGGCGATTAGATACAGTGAGCAAGGTCCTGAATTAAAGTCACAGTGGAGATGGGGATACAGAAGACAGGAAGGATGCCCAGACATGTATAGGTGGGAGAGTCAGTTTTTTAGTTGGGGTAGAGCGGGGGCCATGTGACTGAGCAGGACAGCTAAAATTACTCCACGTTTCATCTTCAGGTAACTGCCATAGAGAGTAGTGTCATTAATTAGCATAAGGACCACACACGGGAAGAGCAGATTTGCTTGAAGTTTTATGACAGAGACAGAGAACCAGAATCGGAGAGAGAGTGGCACTGTTGTTGCTGAAAGAACAGAAGGAAAGAAGGGTAGACAGCAGTATCAGATGCTGTGTTGTAGAGGTCCAGGAGGAGAACACTGGCAAGTGTCTATTGCATTTGGCAACTAGAAGGTCATTGTTGGGGAGTTTTAAGGGAATGGTGGAGACAGAAGGAGGCAGTGGAAGGGGGAAAGTAGGGGAGGAAATGGTGTAGGGTAGCTAGAGATGGAAGGGCAGCGGTTGTCAGATGTGGAGTGGGAAGAGGGTTTTGTTTTAATAGAGACTTGAACAGGTTTATATGCTGATGAGAAAGGCCCAGTTGGAAGAGATTGAAGTTGCTGGAGGAGGGGTTGGTTGATGATAAAGCAAAGGACCTGAGGAGAGTGATGGGTTTGGAGCATAGGTGGAGGGTTTAAACTTGGACCAGAGAGAGATACTTTCTCTGAGAAAGCACGGAGTAGGTGGGAGTGGTTGCTGGTGTGGAAGTTGCTGGCAGTAGCTCAGTTTTCTCAAGACATTGGCTGAGAATGAGGCAGATTGGGTGGGAGATGGGCTTGAGGGTGGTGTCAAGATTTGTAGTATCTGTGGTGGGGAGTAGAAGCGTCAAGGGACCAAGGCCAGAGAATGACGATAGCAGCTCTGTGGTTCCGTAGTTAGACCTTGATTTATAGGAGTAGTAATTTGCATGGATGCTTGATTCCCCACCAAGACTAGAGCCCAGGTAAAGAGTTTTTTGACTGTTTACTTCCTGATGTCCTAAATTAAATTTCTTTATTATAGGTTCTCATAGCTCTGTTATTTCCTCCTAGTACTCATTAGAGTTATAGTTTTGCTTTTGATTGTTACAGATGTTATTATAATATTAAAGTTTACTTTCCAGGGGGTGGGAGATGAGGGTAAGGGGGATCAAATATAGTGATGGAAGGAGAACTGACTCTGGGTGATGAACACACAATGGGATTTATAGATGATGTAATACAGAATTGTACACCTGAAATCTATGTAATTTCACTAACAATTGTCACCCCAACAAATTAAAAAAAAAAAAAAAAAGTTTACTTTCCCCAGTAGCTATAAACTTTGAGGAAAGATATGTCTGCTTTTGCTTACCATTGTGGTGCCTGGCACCTAGTAAACACTTGGTAAATATTTGTTGAATTTAATGAATCAAATATAGTGGCTGTCAACCTTTTTAATCTGCCCCAGCACACCTGTAGAATATGCATCCATCTGAATCCGTATTGACTGGCCTGATCCTCTCAGGTTTGTCAGGTAGTGTGGGGTAGTGGTTAATAGATCACAGGCCCTGGAATGAGAATGCCTGGGCTCCTCCCAGCTCCGCCTCTCACCAGCTTTGTGACTTTGGGCAAATGGTTCATCTCTCTGCCCCAGTGTCCTCACCTGTAAAGTGTGGCTGGCAACAGTACCTATCTCATGGGTTGTCATGAAGCTTACATGAGAGAATTCACAGAAAGCTCTTAGGACAGCATGTGACTTGTAAAAGTTAGTTATTACTACTAGTGGTTTGAAAAAAGCCTCGTAGGTGATTTTCATTGTCGTATATTGAATATTGATTTTCAGGGGAAACTGAGAAGAGAAATCCCTGGACCATGATGGTCCTTCAGGCCCAGTGGCACTCTTGAAACAAAGCCATCCAGGTCCTGTAAGAGTATCACTAAGACATGGAAGAAACATCATGTGACTAGTCATGGTAGCCATGCTTTCTGTGGGACGAGGGATTAACGAACGCTATCTACTTTACAGCCGCCATGGTAAACCTGATTCCTTGTTTCCCTTGCAGAGGAGGTGGCCAAGTTGGAGAAGCATTTGATGCTTCTCCGACAAGAGTATGTCAAGCTGCAGAAGAAATTGGCAGAGACCGAGAAGAGATGCACCCTTTTGGCCGCGCAAGCAAACAAGGAGGACAGCAGTGAGTCCTTCATCAGCCGTCTCCTGACGATCGTGGCCGACCTCTATGAGCAGGAACAGTACAGGTGAGCTCCTGGACACAGGGCCAGTTTGGGGAAGCCAGCCCTTTGCTTTATTCCCAGGCTGCATTGCGGCGTCTCTTTTACAGACTTTCGTCCCAAGTGTATTTCTCTCTAATTGGGATATTAGCAAACTTTTAGTTTCTAGAATGTGAGCTCCTAGAGGCAAGTTTTGTCTCTTTAGTTTCCTACTTATCTTCAGCACAGAAGTGGAGACATGGTGATAGCATCTCTAGTGCAGACAGAATGAGCTTGCATGTCCAGGGATTCAGAGGAGAGAGATCACTCGGGATGGTGAACAGAGAAGTCTTGGGACTAGTTGGCAGTATTGCAGGCAGCACAGCATGATGGTTGAGGGTTGACTCTGGAACCACACCGCCTGTGTTAGAAGCTCAGCTGGCCCTTTAGTGTCTCTGAACTGGGTTGTATGATGTACCTCAGGTTCCTAAGGGTTGTTGTGAGGATTAATAAATACGTGTTTTAAGCACTTAGAACAGTGTCTGGCAAATAGTAAATGCTCAGTTGTTAGCTGTTACTGAGTTTTGAGGTGAATGCTAAAGACGGTAGGATTTAATAGAAACGACAGTGATATTACTAGTAGAGGGAGTGACTGAATGTGGGAACACGCAGAGAGAGGATTTAGAGGATAGAGAGGGCGCCATTTTAGGGTACTGGTCTGTGTAGGGGAACGCTGGGAGAGGTGGGAAGGTAGGTGGATTGCATTGGGATGCCAAGAGGAGGAATTTGGACTTGATCCTCTGCGAAGTGTGGAGCACAGTAGTTTTAAGTTGTGAGACTGTCATAATCAAAATGGTATTTTAGGATGATTAACCTGGGAACTTCATACAGGTGAAATTATAAAGGGAAGAGAGCCAGCAGCTCGATGTTGTAAAAAGTCCAGACCAGAAATGATGAAGGACTGAATTGGGATGGTGGCACTGAACATGGAAAAGAAACATGGATGTGTTTCTTGCCTAGAAGGAAGGATTTGGCTACTAGGGAGATGGATGATTGGACCAGATAAGACTTAGGAAAATTTCAAAATAATGACATTCAAAATAGGTCAAAATCCACAACTGCCATCTACCCTCTTAGTAACTTCTAAAAGAAAGAAAAATTTAATACCCCAAAAATAGGAATTATTATGCTCTGAGTAAAGGACAGCCCTTTAAACTGAGTGGATATATAGCTACTTGTAAAATACAGTTCATTGTCTTTTTATTTTCCTCATTTTTCCTGTGGACCAGTGAAAACTTTATTTCTACTGGCGTGGGCAGGGAAGCCTGACATATTTCTGTTACAGACACGTCTCTCCCACTCTCCTAGGCTCTTCCGCATTGGAACTCCCATTACTTTCTCAATTACTTACCCATTAGTTGCATCCGTTGTGCTGTACTCCTTCTAGGAGACAGTGGGAATGAGACTGGACCGTTTCCTCTTTCGGCTTCTTTTTACCCACTCAGCTGTGGTGTGGCCGCGTGGCTCCAGACAGTCTCTCCTCAGCTTCTAAAACCTGTCCTTCATCTAAAGAAGGTTGAATACCTCTGTTATTACAACTGAATATGAAGTGGGGAATGGAGCCTTCAGAGAGGACTGAGATTTTGAGATGGAATAACTGAAATTGGAAAATCTGTTTCTAAAGCAGATGCTTTTTACCAATATAGGGGAAAAAATACTTTTTCCCAAAAACAAGTATTTTGTTGCAGAATTTAAATAGTATTTTTAAGTGCATCTCAGTAACTGGAGTCACTGAAGAGTTGGTGTTAACATTTTCAAATTGAGAAATGTGGAAGAAGTAGGTACATTTATTTTTAAGTCTAGGAGAAGGCTTTTGTCCCACAAGATAGTTAAAAATGATGGTTATATGTAGTTATTTACTACATTCATTTTTTTGGCAACCAAGCTTATAATTTTTCCGATTAAAGTGTTTGATTGAGAAACTCTAGCAAGAAACTCTTTGTTTTTTCTTCCTCTCCAGTAACAACATCCTACTCTCCATATTTTAAAAGAAAATGCTCTAGAATGAAATTTTTATAAAATTACTAGCCTCCTAATAGTGTCTACATATAGTCGCTGTAGACTTTACTTGTCCTATTTTCCATTTTCAAGTTGTATTTTTAAAAATTATTATTATTAGAAATTATTAGTGAAATCCTTATCTGTGTTTCCATTTGGTATGTTAGACTACAAAAGAGAAAAAATTTCATGACTAGTAGTAGGAATTTTATAGAAACATTTATTTTTATAGTTTTGTGGCTAAAAGACTTGTGGCTGAAACAGTAAACAGTGAATATTCATGTAAGTTAATTAGAATTTAATACTTGATAAATAAATTTAGAGTTTGAAAATTGTTTGTGCTTTGTTGTTAAATAGCCAATTTTTTCTGTTGTCATTAAATTTTTAAAGTTTTATCATAGGATATGATTTGAGACAGAATTTTATGTTCTATTTTAAATGGAATATTAATTCCATTTCTTCTTTACTGATTAATAATGTTTATTGTGTTAACAGTACAGTAGTTGTAATAACTTGAAATTATAAGTACCCTATTACTCTCTGATCTAACATAATTAGTTGCAGCTTGGTCTTTAATAGAACGAGAATTGTTGATACACTTACATAATTATAAACTATGCTCTAGACCGTGCTCTTGTGGAGTAAAATGTGTCTGCATCAAGCACACTAGAGAAACAATATTCTGTTTAGGTCTCCTTTTAAGTGGATGAGTTCATTCATATAATAGTTTTTTTTCCCTTTTTTATGTAATATTAATAGTTTTTGTGTATTTCGTTTCTAAAGGCTTTCCAACAACCTAACAGTTGTTTTCAAGGGGAGTATGAAAATAAAAATTATCTGAATACAAGCAGGATGATAATAATGAATGACTTTGGACTGTGCCCGCGTTGCCATATGGCACATGCTGTGTCAGCTCAGTAGGTCATCCCTAGGTTTTGTTAACTGCCCAGATGCTTTCCTCCCTTAACATTGGACATTTCAGAGTTAAACATAAATAACAACTTGGAAAGCTCTTTTCGTATAATGGTATGTTGTAAATATGGAAATACGCTTGAAAGAAAAATTTCTCCCACCCCATTTCTTTATAAATGGTGGAGTAAAAGATGACCAGTAATAAGTCTGGATGTTTCTGATGAGAACAGGAGTCTAGACATTGGGTTTCCTATACTTGACTGCTGTGTCAAAGCTAATTTGTTCGTAGTTTTTCTGTTAACCTTGCTTGAGAATTACTATGATATGGAGCACAGCAGCATTGTAGTCTCAGCGCTCTCATCACAATCTTTCAGCTTCTGTCTTTCTCCCCCTGATTATTTAACTTGATATATTCTGCATAAAACCTTTTCTACTTTTTATATGAATATTAATCATCCTATTTAACTTGTAGGTTCACCACCATAAGAATCCCATGAGTGGATGTCTTTAAAAGCAGAACATCCCATGTAAATTAAAGTTGGAAGTTAGAAATAGAGACCATGTCTAGCAACATAATATAAATATGACCCATCAGAATTCAGTGCTGGCGTAGAGAAATACTTCTGCTGTGATTTTTTTTCTTTTGCAAATGCATATTCATCAATCAATACTGATATATTTACCAGCTTTGAATGTAGCTGTACCTAATTATGGTGACATTTTTCTTTTTTGTGTTTGTGGATATGGTTCTTCATCAGTGATCTGAAGATAAAGGTTGGAGGCAAGCATATCAATGCTCACAAGTTCGTCCTGGCGGCCCGCAGTGACAGCTGGAGTCTGGCCAATTTGTCTTCCACCAAGGAGCTGGACCTGTCAGGTGAGCCTCTGACTGGTTGGGGACTCAAAACCGCCAGCACAGGAAGTCTTGGCAGAAGGTTATGGTATCTCACTTAGAAATATTTGTGGTTTAATGAAAGTAGAATAATTATCAATGGTGACCATGAACTAGTTAAATAGTTAGTGAATCAGTAGTTTATACTTTGTGAATACCTCTGTTTACTACCTGGTTGAAAATAGTAAATATCTGAGTGTCTACAATGTTCTTATAATTCATAAAATATAAATATCTGTCCAGAAACTCTTTCCATACAATAGTATGTTATAAATATGGGAGCATGTGTAGGAAAAAAAACTTTCTTTCACTCCAAGAAAAAGTCCTGCTGTTCAGTTGTTTAAAATTTAATCGTACTTGTAGCTGCCAAAGTACTTTTCCTGGTCTGTAGGAACTGAATTCAGAAGTAACAGTTATTCCAAAGAAAAAGAATAGTCTTTCTTTAAAATCAAAGGATGAGCTTCAGTCTGCAGAATTTGAATAGGTGCATTGAGCTTTTAAAGTTATTATCTAATTGCTTTATGCCGCATTATGTTGTGTAGAATTTGGGTAAAAAATGCATTTGCAGATAGTACTTGTCTAACTGCTGTTAAAACAGATTCTAAACTTAATTCTGCTATTAATAGTCATGATAATTATGACATATGGTAAGGAGAATACCCAGACATTAAGATATGAGTTACTTGCAAAAGTCATCAGCTATTTTAAAATTCTGCTGAATTTTCTTCGTTTGAAAGGTTTGCTAATTCCAAAGGTACTGTTTTCCATGTACAGTATGAGAAACACTGAGATGATTATAACACAGTTCATACCATACAGAGCTCATATTCTGTTGGAGGAAGTGGGCTAATAATAAATTATTTCAGGTCGGAGCTCTGTGTACAATAATATAATTGCTTTATGTCTGAGGTACAGAAGACACAAACTTGGTTGGGCTGATAAGGAAGGTGTCAGTTTGCAACATGAACAATGTTGCAAAGGTTAAGGAGGCATTTACCTCAAGGGTTTAGGGGAGCAGATGTGTAATGCTTCTCCACTGTGAGTGAACTCACTATGTGATCATTTCTAGGGTTTAACCTGAAGTCCATAATTCAGAGTTGTAAACACACAAATACACACTTGCATATACATGTGCATATGTATTTGTGTCTATATCTAAAACATCTACTTGGGAAACAATCTTTACTGTAATGGCACCAGTCTACACGATTAAAATCTCTGAGGAGAGCTTTTCATTTTAAAAAATATAGTCTTTTGAAGCCATGTATCTTTGATTCCATATATAACAGACCTACGAAAACATTAAAACCCATTAGATCATGAGGTATTCTTCACAAAATGCATGATAGGATCTTGAGTACATGAACAGACAGTTTACAAATATTAGAAGATATAATAAAATAAGGAAATATTCAGCGTTGTAGAAAGACGTTTAGAATAAGTTGCCATCTTTTGATATCCACATTAGCAGAAATTGTTGATCCCAGTAGTTGTGAGGCTCAAGAAATTGGTGCTCTTGCATCCAGTCTTATGTTATATAAGACCAGGTCTTATTCATTTTTGCTCCAAAAGACACATTAGAGCTGATTGTCCGGCTAGGTCTTATTTTCGGGGAAACACGGTAAACTAGCACAATATGACATTTTAGAAAGCCGTTAGGCAGAAGAGCTATAAAATAGTCTTTTTTTTTTTAAACCTCATCATCAGACCTCTGATGGATTCTGTCATAGGTAAATCAGGCAGGATAGTTTTATGTGTAGTTGTGAAATACTGAATGCAACCAAAATGAATAAGAGTGAGAAAAATGAAATATTGACTGCTCCCCAGGGTACATAAAATTATATAAGAACATGAAAAATTGCATTAAGGTATAAAAAGTCTAATTTAAACATTAAAATTAAAATTTTGGTTTTACTTTTTTAGTACATCATAACATTTAAAAGCGGCTTGAACTCGGTGACTGAGCATAAGATTGCGTCACTGTGAATCAGGAGATTTTCTTGAGTTTAGGAAAGTATAATGTTAATGCCTTTAAATGTGCCTGAACTCTCCTCCTGTTGTCAATAATAAGCATGGTTTGATCCCTGCTTATAAGATTTGCTTTCAGGAGTGATCCTCTGCAGAGCAAAGTTTTTTGTGGCTTTGATAGATCAGGCACCTACCGAGATAGCTGATAGTAGAGCTGCAGGCATCTTTACTTTTCTGCGTAAAATTTGTATTTGAAGTGTATCCTGGAGAGGGTTCCCAGTAGGTGGCGGGTATGTGGACCTGTTCGTATTTAATTGTGTGTTTTGCCCAGAAGTCCTGCTGAATTGCCCACCCAGGCTGTTCAGCAGATGTGATTGCCTAAATCTGGGCTTGCAGCCGCTGAAACTGCCTAAGAAGCCCGTGTGTTATGCAGTATCTGGAGGCCGTAACACTGCATGGCTGGCCAGCAGTTTGAGGGAGATTGGAAATAAGCCCTTGTAAACAAGTGTATAAATAGCATAAAAGCTACGTTTTAAATGGTTGAACTTTTTTCATACTAATGGACTTGATATAATCATTTTATGAATGTATTAGTATTTTGTTTCTCAAAATTATTCCATTCATATCACAAATGTTGAGTGGCAGGCACTTTTCAAGATGCTAGGGATACAGCCGTGCACAAAATTAAATTCCTATTTGCATGGAATTTATATTCTTAGAGAGATTGACTTTCCAAGCTCTGCATTTTCTTTTGGATTTTTCATGTAATTCGTATTTTTTAAAATTCAAAACAAGCACAACTTTTGTTCTGTTAATTCCTAAGGAATTTTAGCACACTTTCACAAAGATACAAGGCATTATATACTAAGTATTTCAAACATATCTGAGTATGCGAAAGTTTTCTTAAATCATACCTTGTTCAAAAAAATAAAATGGTTTGTGCCTGATACGCTACACTGCCAAAGGCACAATCACTTCTGTAGGATTCTTGGTCATGAATGCATAACCTTATCCTAATTATGAGAAAGTATCATCAGACAAACCCAAATTGAGGAACATTCCTCAAAATAACTGGCCAGTGTTACTCATACATTAAGGTTATGACAGTTAAGACTTAGGAACTGTTACAGATTGGAGGAGACTAGCGAGCCATGACAACTAAATGCAATGTGGAATCCTCAGTTGGATTCTGGGCCATAAGGAGGACATTATTGGGAAAACTGACAAAATTTGGAAAGGCCTGTAATTAGTAGAATTGTATCAGTCCTGATGACCTGGTTTTGCTAACTGTGCTATGATTATGAGATGTTAATATTAGGGGAAGATGGTAAAGGACATATGGGAACACTCTACAACTTTTCTCTGTCTGAAATTATCTCAAAATATAAAGAAAAAAGGTATGCATTTGTTTTTTATTTCTTATTGATTATTTTAAGTGTGAAGATGTAAGTTTGGGAAAATATTGATTGATAAACTGGGAAGAGAAAGAATATAACAAATTTAGCTTAACACAGCATAACAAATCTTAAGGCCAGGAGGAGAGCTCTATATGTGCTTCTTTGTGAAGTAAAACACTTTGCTTCAGGCCAAATGATTTGTTTATAAGCCTCTATAGCACTTTAGCAATAGCAGCTAACACTGTGAGAGTTCCCAGGGCATTCGAATGGCTGTTTTGAAGCTAGAGTTTCTTGCATGCTCCCTCCAAGGAAAGATCTTCTGGTTCCCTGGTGTAAGAGTTTATGGTGAGTCGTTCGGCTTTCCTGGAATGTGTCCTGGGTTCATGCCCAAGAACAGAAAGCATCCTCCTTCCCTTCTTTTCAGTCTGGTGAGGAAAGCTGTGCTGACAGCACCACCTGGGAGGTTGCATTGTGCAGCGGCCTGTTGCACAGGTTCCCAGCTCTGCTGAGGCACGCTCAGGTGCTACAGCAGATTCACAGGGGGTCTGCATAGTATTTGAAGTTTTCAGGAGAAACACAGCAAGACTTGACATCTGTTGGATACCATGTGAACTATTAGCTCAGGGTTGTTCAGTTCCAGTATTCAACTGTGCTACATTCCTTTTGATGATATCCATGGTAGTTTTCAAACATGTTGTTTGCTATTCCTCCCTCCTCTGAAGTGGAGCCTAAGCTCTCAAGACGAGATTGAGGTAGAAGTGACATGTTACTTCAGAGATATCGGCAGGTTCGTGGAAGGCTTGTGACTTCCTTGCTCTGTCTTTTGGATTGCTCACTTGGGGAGAAGTTAGCAGCTGTCATGAGGACACGGAAACAGCCTTGTGGCCTCCTGCTAACAACTGAGACCCCCTCCCAGAGACGTTCTTAGAGCTTCAAAAATCTATTTTATCTGTGGTTATATCCCCTTACTCAATGCTAATGTTGCTTTTGGTTTTTTTCTCTCTAATCTTTGGTTAGGCTAAGTTTGTGTGTTGGTTTAAAATTCAGGTGTCCACCCCCCCCCTCCACACCACCATCCAGAAGTAGTGTTCCTGTGAAACCTTTTGTAAGCTGAAAGGCGTGTAAAGGGAAGAAGCAGTTACCATTAATTTATATGGAAATTTTTTTAGCATCCCCAGAACCAAAAAATAGCCTACCAAATTATATCAAATAACCCAGAAACCCTAAAATCACACTAACATATAGTAAAAACAGTGCCACTGCTTTTACTGCCCTCACTGCCACTCGCACTGCTGGGGTGCACGTGGCCTCTACAAAGGCTTGCTGCAAAACATGCTGAACACTATTTTTGCGTTTTTCCTCTTTTTCGTAAAAGTGTAAACTTTTTCTTCTGGTTAGCGAAAACATGTACTAATGTAGGTTTTTCGTAAAAGCGACATGACGTAAAAAACTTGCAGAGAGCAGGGGATACCTGTAAACTCTTTTAATAATAACATCAAATTAAAAAAAATTTTTTTTCACTTTTCAGTTAGAGTTAACATTTAAATTATATTAGTTTCAGGTGTGCAACATAGTGGTGAGACATTTATATAACATATGAAGTGATCCCCTGGTAAGTCTTACACCCACCTGACACCATATACAGTTACTACAACATTATTGACTATATTCCCTAAGCTGTAGTTTACATCCCTGTGACTATTTTGTAACTGCCAATTTGTACTTCTTAATCCCTTACCATTTTTGACCCAGCCCCCCAGATCCCTTCCCATCTGGCAACCATCAGTTCTCTATATCTATGAGTTTGTTTCTGTTTTGTTTGTTCGTTTATTTTGTTATTTAGATTCCACATATAAGTGAAATCATGTGGTATTTGTTTTTCTCTGACTTAATTTCACTTGGCATGATACCCTCTAGGTCCATCCATGTTGTCACAAATGGTAATGTTTTATTCTTTTCTATGTTTAAGTAATACTCCATTGTGTGTGTATGTGTACACATACACTACATCTTTATCCATTTGTCTTTTGGTTGGAGCATTTAATCCATTTACATTTAAAGTAATTATACGTAAATATGTAGTTATTGCTATTTTATGCATTGTTTTCTGATTGTTTTTGTAGTTCTCTGTTCCTTTCTTATTGTCTTGCTCTCTTCTCTTGATGTCGATGACTTTCTGTAGTGTTGTGTTTAGGTTCCTTTCTCTTTGTTTCTTGTATATATCTTATAGATTTTTGGTTTGTGTTTACCGTGTGCTTTGTATATACTAAGCTATGTTTATAGCAGTCTATTTTAAGTTGATGGTCGCTTACGTTCAAACACATTCTAAAAACACTACAATCTTTGCACACCTCCTCTGTGTTTATGTTTTTGTTTTTCGTTTCTTTTGTGTGTGTGTGTGTGTTTGTGTATCCTTTAATTTACTGTCATAATTACACAGTCTTCCTACATTTGCCTTTTAACCTTTGTACTAGCTTTAGTGTTGGTTGATCCACTGCTTTTATTGTGTGTTTGCCTGTGTCAGTGAGACTTTTTTTTCTTTGCAATATTTTCTTATTCATATTTTTTATTTTCTTGTCTTCTTAGAGAAGTCCCTTCAATGTTTCTTGTAATCCTGGTTTGTGGTAATGACTCCTTCAGCTTTTTCTTGTCTGGAAAGATCTTTGTCACTCCTTCGAGTCTCAGTGATAGCTTTGCTGGATAGAGCAATCTTGGTTGTAGGTCCTTCCTTTCATCAACTTTGAATATTTTGTGTGAATCCCTTCTGGCCTGCAAAATTTTTTTGAAATCAGCTGATAGTCTTATGGAAACTCTCTTGTAGGTAACAAACTGCTTTTCTCTTGCTGCTTTTAAGAATTTTTTCTTTGTGTTTAACCTTTGGCATATTAATTATGATGTGTCTTGGTGTGGGCCTCTTGGGTTCATCTTGTTTGGGATGCTCTTTGCTACCTGGGCTTGTGTGTCTATTTCCTTTGCCAAAGTAGGGAAGTTTTCAGTCATTATTTCTTCTAATAGGTGTTCAATTCCTTGTTCTCTCTGTTCTCCACTAGTACCTTTATGTGAATGTTGCTGTGCTTGATGTAGTCCCAGAGACCCCTTAAACTGTCTTTATTTATTTATTTTTTATTCTTGTTGCTGTTCTGATTGGGTGTTTTCTGCTACCTTGTCTTCCACATCACTGATTTTATCCTCTGTTCATCTAATCTGTTGATCCCCTCTAATGTATTCTTCATTTCAGTTATTGAGGTCTTCATTTCTGACTGATTCATTTTTATGTTTCCTATCTCTTTATTGAAGTTTTTACTGAGATCACCTATTTTTACCCTAAGTTCATTAAGCATCCTTATAACCAGTGTTTTGAACTCTGTATCTGGTAGATTGCTTGCCTTCATTTTGTTTAGTTAGTTTTCTGGAGTTCTTTCATTTGGGAAATAAGCTTCTTTGTCTTGTCATCTTGGCTGCCTCCCTGTGTTTGTTTCTATGTATTAGGTAGATCTGCTACATCTCCCAGTCTTGGCAGAGTGGCCTTGTGTAGTAGGTGTCCTGTGTGGCCTAGTGGCTGAATCTCCCTGGTCACCTGAACTGGGTGCTCCAGGAGTGTCCCTTGTGTGGGTTGTGTGTGCCCTCCTATTGTAGTTGAGCCTTGGTTGCTGTTGGCTCTTCAGTGGGTAGGACTGACCCTCAGGCTGACTGGCTGTGAGGGTTGGTCATGACCACAGCAGCTGAGCTCTTATGTAGGGGCTGACCCCAAAGAATGGGATTCGCTTTACCAGGCCTGTGGTTTCCTGCCAAGTCTGCCCTTTGGGTGTGTGATGTGTGGAGGTGGTTGGGTGGTGCTCTGGTGTGGTCTGAAGCTGGCCACTGGGTGAGTTGGTTCCGGGGCCTCTAGGGAGGGGCTCTGATGCAGGCCAAAGTCAGCTGCTGCCTGTGCTGGGCTTGGAGGTGCTTGGGAGAGGCTAAGCTGTGAACTGAAGCCAGATGCCACTAGTGCTGGGCTTGAGGCTGCTTAGCAGGAGGTCTGGGGCACGCCAAGGCCAGTTGCTGCTTGTTTGGGGTTTGTGGACCTTTGAGACATTTTAGGAAAGCCTACAGCTTGGGCCCAAGTGGGTGGCTTGTGAGGAACAGCTGCTGAAGTTCTAGCTAGTGCACAAATTGGGTGGGAATCACCATGGAGGGAGGAAGCGGTGTTAGCCAGGTTGACAGAGCCTCAGATTTGGCACCCACCTGTGCCTGCATGCTGGGTGAGGGGAGGGCGCAACAGAGGAACAATGGCACCCCCTGGCACTTTACTCCAGGAGAGAGCTTCCCCTCCAGCCCTCACCCTGAAGCCAGATAATTCAGTTCCTTCTGTATGTCCCTGGTGCTTTTTGAGGTGCTGTCCCTTCTCTGAAATTTAGGGCAAGTGTTTGTGAGTGAGTAGGTCTGTGCTCAGACCCTTTTAAGAGGACACCTGGGTCTACAGCAGCCCTCCATCTCACCCAGCTGAGTCCCTGGTGGATTATCACAGCCAGCTATTGTGGGAACTCCTTTTCCTGGCACTGGTGCTCCAGGCTGGGACCCTTTGCTCCTCAGTGGGGGCCTCCACAGCCAAGATATCCTTCCTGCCACACTTGGGTGAGGGACCAACCCATCTCCACCCCTCCTGCCATTCTTGATGCAGCTTCCTTATATCCTTAGTTACAGAAGTTCTGTTCAGCGAATCTCCAGGTGGTTCTCAAGGGTGGTTCTCTAATTTAGTTTTAATTTTGATGTGGTCAAGGGAGGAGGCAATCACAGCGTTTACCTACCCCATCATCTTGACCGGGAGTCCTAATAGTATTTTTGCATAGCATTTGTTATGTGGTGATAGTGTTCTGAGTGCTTTCCACGCGTTAACTCAGTTATATTTCGAACAACATCATGAGGTAAGTACTATTGTTTATTCCCATTTTATAGATGAGGAAACTGAAGTAAATAACACGCAAGGTTGCACAGTAGTCTCTGAGCTGGGGTTTGAACCCAGTCAGTTTGGCTGCAGAATCCATGCCATTAACTACAATGCTGTGCTGCCTCTCACTTTTGGTTTCTTCTTCTTCCAACTTTATTAAGATGTAAAGAAACTGAAATAAACTGCCTACATTAAAAATGTACAGTTTGATCAGTTTTCACATAACTGTAAAACCATCACCACATGGAATAACAAATATTTTCATCTCCCTAAAAGTTTCCTCGTGTCTTTTTTAATTTATCCATTTTTCACATCCCCAGGCAACCACTGATCTGCTTTCACTCATTGTAGATTAGTTTGCATTTTATAGACTTTTATAAAAATGAAATCATAGAGCGTATAGTCTCTTTTGTCTGGCTTCATTCACTCATAAAGATTTTGAGAGTCATCCAAAATCTCAGTATGTTGTTGTGGTTCCAGTTTGTTCCTTATTGCTGCTGAATAGTATTCCATATATTAATATACCACAGTTTGTTTTTTCCATTTACCTTTTGATAAATATTTATGTTCTTTCTGGTTTTTCATTGCGACAAATAAAATTACTGTGCTCAGTGTATATATGTGTTTGTGTAGGTATATGTTTTTGTTTCTCTTGAGTAAATATTTAGGAGTGATTATTTAATGTTAGGAAACTACCAAAGTATTGTCCAAAATGACATATTATTTTATGTTCCCATCAGCAGTGTGTATAAGAATTCCAGTGACTCCACATCCTCACTAACACTTGGTATGGTCAGGTTCTTTGTTGTTTGTAATTTTAGCAATTCTAATGGATATGGAATGCATTGTGTTTTTTAAAAAAAATTTTTATTTTGCATTCCTCTGATGACAAATAATGTTTAGCATTGTTTCGTGTGTTATTGACTATTTTAAGGGTTCTGTGTATAATCTGGATACAAGTTGTCTGAAGGCAAGACTTCTTGTCTTGTTCCTTATCTCAGGGGGAAACAATGAGATCTTTAATCATTATTTAAAAATGTTAGTTTTGGTTTTTCATAGATGTGCTTTATCAATTTGAGTATTCTTAGTTTTTTTGAGGTATATACAACGTGGTTTTGAATTTTGTCAAACACTTTATTTTGTGTCTATTGAAATGATTGTGTAGTTTTCTCCATTATGCTATTAACATAGTAAATTACATTGATTTTCCAAATGTTAAACTAACTTTGCATTCCTGGGATAAACCCTACATGGTTACTGTGTTTCCCCGAAAATAAGACCTAGCTGGACAATCAGCTCTATTACGTCTTTTGGAGCAAAAATTAATATGTTATGTTATGTTATGTTATGTTATGTTATGTTATGTTATGTTATGTTATGTTATTATAAGACCCAGGCTTATAGTAAAATAAGACCGGGTCTTATATTAATTTTTGCTCCAAAAGACGCATTGGAGCTGATTGTCCAGCTAGGTCTTGTTTTCGGGGAAATGCAGTATAATATATTATCCTTTTTATGTATGTTGTTGGAGCCTGTTTGCTAACATTTTGTTATGGATTTTTACATTAGTAATCGTGAGGAATATTGGTATGTAACTTTCTTTTTTGTAATACCAAATTTTTGTGATTGGTGTTATTATTTGTGTTTAGATTGGTGTTATTATTTCTTTCTTGAATGTTTGATAGAATTCATCAGTGAAATCATCAGAGTCTGGATTTTCCTTTTAGGGAAGGTTTTTGATAAATTTTTAAAATAGATATAGAGATGTTCAAATTTTTTTCTTCTTGGTTCGTTTTGGGAAGTTCTATTTTTCAGAAATTTGTCCATTTCATCTAAGTTATTGAATTTGGTGGTATAAAGTTGTTTTATTATTATGTTATCCTTTTAATCTCTATAGCAGTAACTCCTTTTTTATTCCTGGTATTGGTGATTCACATTCTCTCTCTCTTTTTTCCTGATCGGCCTAGTTAGAAGTTTGTCAATTTTATTGATCTTTTTAAAGAATCAACTTTTGGCTTTGTTATTTCTCTGTTATCTCTTTTCTACATGATTGATTTCTGCCTTTTCTTTCCTTCTACTTACTTTGGATTTACTTTACTCTTTTTTTCCCTAGTTTCTAAAAGTAGAACCTTAATTTATTTTAGATCTTTCTTTCTAATAAAAGATTTTAAAACTCTCAGTTTCTCTGAGTACTGCTGTAGCTGCGTCCTGCAAATTTTGGTGTGTTGCATTTTCATTGTCGTTTAGTTCAGGATATCTTCTAATTTTACTTGTGATTTCTTCTTTTACCCATGAATAATTTGGAAGTATGTTGCTTAGTTTCCATATATTTGATGTTTTCCTATATAGTTTATTGTTATTGATTTCTACCTTAATTTTGTCGTTGTCATAGAACACACTTTATATTATTTTAATCTTTTAAAATGTATTAAGACTTGTTTTATGACTCAGCATATAGTCTGTCTTGGTGAATACGTGTGTACTTGGAAAGAAACTATGTTCTGCAATTGTTAGATGTAGTGTTCTTTAAATGTCAGATCAAGGTGTTTGACAGTATTGTTCAGACCTTCTATATATTCTTTTTCTTTTATGTCTAGTTCTACCAATTTCTTAAAGGTGGGTATTAACATCTACAATTTTGGAATTGTCAAGTTTTCCCTTTAATTCTGTCAATTGTTGCATCATGTATTTTTGGCCTATGTCATTATATATGTATACATTTATGATTATCATGACTTCCTAATGAACTGTGGCTTTTATCATTTTGAGATAATTTTTATATCTGGTGATAATCTTTGTCTTGAAGTCTATTTTATCTGATATTGAATAGTCACTCCAGCCTTTGTATGCTTGCTATTTGCGTAGTATTTCTTTTCTATTTGTTTACTTTCAACGTATCTGTCGCTATATTTGAAGTGTGTCCCTTGTAGACAGCATATAATGAGGTCGTGCTTTAGCTCTTCTGTTTGGTTTTTTTTTTTTAAAGATTTTTATTGGGGAAGGGGAACAGGACTTTACTGGGGAACAGTGTGTACTTCCAGGACTTCTTTTTTCCAAGTCAAGTTGTTGACTGTCAATCTTAGTTGTGGAGGGTGCCGTTCAGCTTCAAGTTGTCCTTTCAGTCTTAGTTGTGGAGGGCGCAGCTCAGCTCCAGGTCCAGTTGCCGTTGCTAGTTGCAGGGGGCGCCGCCCACCATCCCTTGCGGGAGTCCAGGAATTGAACTGGCAGCCTTGTGGTTGAGAGCGCACTGGCCCATGTGGGAATCGAACCGGCAGCCTTCGGAGTTAGGAGCATGGAGCTCTAATCACCTGAGCCACTGGGCCGGCCCCAGCTCTTCTTTTTAGCTGGAGTGTTTAGACCGTTAATATTTAATGTGATTATTTTTAACGATAAGGACACCGTTCAATTTTGTTTTCTGTTTGCCCTCACTTTTTATTCAGTGTTCGCATTTTCTTACTTTCTTTTGGATAATTTGAATGTTTAGTATTCCATTTAAATTTATTGATTTTTTGACTCTATGTATCTCTTTTTATTATTGTTTAGCTGTTGATCTAGGGCACATTCTTCAACCTCAGCACTATTGATATTTTGGGCTAGATAATTCTGGGTTGTTGGAGCTGTCCTATGCATTTTAGGATATTTAGCAATATCCCTGGCACTTGGTGCCAGTAGCACTCCCCCAGTTTTGACAATCAAAAATATTTCCAGATGTTGCCACATGTTTCTTGGGAGGCAAAATTGGCCTTTGTCGAGAACCACTGCTCTAGGGATTACTATATATATACAGGGGGTGCCAAAAAAATGTACACAGTGGACACTTTGGTCAACGTTGCTCAAGCAGTAGTTCGCTGTAATTAGAAGTGTCTGGATGCTGATGGTAACCACTTTGAGCACCTCTTGTAATTGCAGAAGTCAAACGTGACTTGTGTTCATCTTTTGTTATCAGTATATATTGAGTAAAATGTACCTTCTGTATATATGTATATATATATGTGCATGCGTGTATGTATGTGTATATGTGCACGTGCATTTATATATATATATAGTTGTATAGTTGCAGTATGTGTAGTATATATATCCCTAACCTTTTATAGTGTGTTTATAATCTATTTACAGTTTATAGCCTATTTGTACTATATCATGTAAAATGTAAAAATCTTGCAACCATATACTGTGTTTCCCCCAAAATAAGACCTAGCTGGACCATCAGCTCTAATGCATCTTTTGGAGCAATAATTAATTAATATAAGACCCGGTGTTATATTTTATATTATATTATGTTATATTATATTAATTATATAAGGCCCAGTCTTATAGTAAAATAAGACTGGGCCTTATAGTAAAATAAGACTGGGTCTTATTTTAATTTTTGATCCAAAAGACACATTAGAGCTGATGGTCCTACTAGGTCTTATTTTTGGGGAAACACGGTAGGTCCCTTTAATACCTTCACCACTAACCTTTATGTCTAGTTGTCATGTGTCTTACATGAATATACATTGAAAAATCCCACTAGTGTTTTCGATTTTGCTCTTAACAGTCATACATACTTTAGCAAACTTAAGAGAATAAAAAGTCCTGTGTATTTACTCATATAGTTCCATGTCTGTTGTTTTTCTTTCATTCTTCAAGATCCAGATTTCCCTCTGGTGTCATTTCCCTTCAGCCTGAAGAACTTCCTTGAGCATTTCTTATAAACCAAATCTGCTAGTGACAAATTCCCTTCCTTCATCTGAGAATGTCTTTATTTTGCCCTCATTTCTACAGGCTATTTTCCCTGGATGTAGAAACCTGAGTTGACAGTTCTTTTTTTAGCCCTTTAAAGGTGTTGTTCCATTGTGTTCTGGCCTCTGTGGTTTCTGATAAGAAATCTGCAGTCCCTGGAGTAATGGTCATTTTTGTCTAGTTGCTTTCAAGACCTTTTCTTTGTTTGTTTTTTAAATTGTGGTAAAATACATAGAATGTAAAACTTACCATCTTAAACATTTTTAAGTATTCAGTTCAGTAGTGTTAAGTACTACTGAATTCACATTGTTGTGCAACCAATTTCCAGAACTTTTTTATTTTGCAAAACTGAAACTCTACCCATCAACAACTCCCCATTTCTCCTGTCGCTACCCCTGGCAACTAACATTCTACTTTCTGTTTCTATGAATTTGATGACTTTAACTCATGGAAGTGGAATCATACAGTATGTGTCTTTTTGTGTGATTGGTTTATTTCACTTAACATAATGTCTTTAGGGTTCATCCATGTTGTAGCATGTTTCACAATTTTCTGCCCTTTTAAGGCTGAATAAGACTCCATTGCCTGTATAGACCACATTATGTGTATCCAGTCATCCCCTGGTGGACATTTGCATTGCTTCCACATCTCGGCTATTGTGAATAATGCTGCTATGAATATGAGGATACAAATATCTCTTCAAGACCCTGCTTTCAATTGTTTTGGATATATATATACCCAGAAGTGGGAGTGCTGGATCATAAAATAACTCTGTTTTTTATTTTTTGAAGAACTGTCACACTATTTTCCATAGGGATTGCACCATTGTACATTTCCACCAGCAGTGCACAGGGTTCCAGTTTCTCCACATCCTCACCAATACTTGTTTTCTGTTTGTTGTTTGTTTGTTTGTTTTACAATGGGCTTTCTAGTGGATATGAGGTGATCAAGACTTGTTCTTTATGTATAGTTTTATAGCAGTTTTATAACGTTGTGTCTAGATATGATTTTGTTCTTGTTTTAAGTTACCTGATCTTGAATCTAAAAACTCACGTCTGTCACCAAATTTGGAAAGTTCTTGACCACAATTTCTTCAAGTATTTTTCTTCCTTCATCTCTTTCTTCTCGCCTTCTGAAACTCCAGCGGCACATATACTAAACCTTTTGTTACTATCCCACAAGTCTCCTTGAGGTTCTTTTTCTCTTCCAATCTTTTTTTCTCTCTGTTCTTTAGATAGAATAAATTCTATAGATTTATCTTCAAGTTTACTAACTTTTTTCACTGCCATTTTCATTCTGCTATTGAACCCATTGTGTGAGTTTTTATTATGTATATTGTAGTTTTAATTTATATTCTTTCCATTTGTTCTTTTTTATAGTTTATATGCTGAATATGCCTATATTTTAATTTGAAGTGCATTTTTCTTTACTTTCTGGAGCACCATTAACACTAGATGCTTTCAAGTTTTTGATAAATCCTATATCTGGGTCATCTTGGAGTTAGAATGTCAATTGTCTTTTCCCTTTAGAAATGGTCATGTTTTTCTGATTTTTTTTTCTATATTAAATGATTTTGGATTGTATCCTGGACATTGTTGTTACATTGTAAGGACTCTGGGGCCTGTATAATCCTCTAGAAAATGTTGAATCTCCTTAGGTTCAGACTGCAGAGTTCTTTTTCACCTTATGTGAGTATGGGTCAAACATCACTTCATTTCTTGAAGCTGGGTTGGGACTATTCCATGCATGAGTAGCTAGAGGTGAGCTTGAGGCTTCTCTGGGGGTTCATACGCAGAGTGAAGTAAGAGATCACCTTGTCTGGCTCCTTTTCCTGGTTCATCTGGCCGGAAAGATGAGTTTTATTTTAGGCATCTCCACAGTCACCGCAGCAGTGTGACTGGGGTCTACCCTCAGGGCAAAGCCATAGCGAGGAAAAGATCTGGAAACTCATCCAGTGAGGGCACTTCTTCAAGTTTTGCCTGCCCATACAGTTCAGCTGCTTTTGTTCACCTTTTAGAATCCTCAGGTAGTTGTTTTTTTGTGCTCTGTCTAGAGTTTTTAGCTATAATGAATTAAAATAGGGTTGTTACACTGCTATGTAGAACTAGATAGAACTAGAACCTCTATCCTTTCATTCCTTTTTGACATGGATTATTTAGAAGTATGGTTGGAGGTTATGTTTATTTCCAAGAAGTTGTATTGAAGGGTGCACCCTTAAACTGACTAAAGAGGGTGTTTTTATTGATAGAAGATGCAGCCTATCGCGATTTTTTTTTTAAGAATCAAAAACTTCTATGTAAAGGAGATGAAGAAAAGAAAACATAGTTGGAAACTCAAATACAGTTGAATTAAACCAGAGTCATAGTAGGAGATTCAAAACACCTTTCACAGTTTTTGACAGATTAGTGGCCGACTCAAGTAACATAATTAATGTCCTCAGTATGCTTCGTTTAATGAGTAATTGAATAAAGATAAGTTTGTTACCATTCTTTTCAAGTGTCTTATAAAACATTTATTTAAAGTCAAATTAAAAAAAAAAAACACAAAAAAAAACTAGGCCACACTGAAAATCTCAATTTCTCCAAAATGTAACTATATGTGTCTTAGACTACAGTGAAGCCAGAAGTTTGGGTGTTACTTTTCATTCTTTCAGTCACAGATTTTTACCAGCTTGTGCGCTGGGACTTCTGAGGGGTGTACTGCCTCTAGCAGCAGATGTAACAGGCAGGTCGTGGAGGTCAGCTGCTTTCACTTCTTAGAGTCTCCTCCTTTTAAAGGTAACTCCTGGCTCATGGGGTCATCTGATGTTTACAGCCACTTGCTTAAAGCAGATGGGAAGCAAATAGACTATGATTTGCCGAAAAGTTCACAGTTGGAAGCACCCACTCGCTTTCTGGTTCGGTGTTCTCTGCCCACCTTATACTACTGGCTGATTATGATTAGTCTGAGTCTCAAAATGGATTATTCTCAGTATATTTTGGAGATTAAGGGAAGAGTCAAGGCAGGAGTTGGAAACCTTGGAGATCACCTGAACCTTATTTTATTTGCAATTTTGAGGGCCTCCAAGAACTCCCTGCTTGTAGTAGCTTTCAAGAAAATTATTTAGGTTGGTTTATCCATTGTACAGGTCAAGTTTATTGTTTTGGACAATTGAGGGAGGGTTATTAAAGAAAACCGGCCACATTTTAAAATAGAATGAAAGGAACTACCACAGAGAAGGTGTTTGAGGGTGGTGGTGTTGGGGTTGCTCTCGTCATTAGGAAGCAGCTGGCTTTCCAAGAGAAGGCTGTATGAGAGGAGTGGTGTATGTACTCTTGGCATTTGGGGGGGCTCTGGACAAATCACAGGGCTTGCATAGTTTTTCTTTTCATTGAGAGACCACTGAGGTGTTAAATACAATTTATAAAACTAGATTAGAAATTCATCCTACTTCCAAGCTCCATTCTATATACCTTAGATAGATGAGTTGAAGTACTTCTTCAAGTTGATTGTTAAATAAAATAATTATATTTTCAACTGATTTTAAAGGTTTTCTCTCAAAACATTTAAAAAATGCTATTATTACATTGCCAGGTAAGAGTGAAAAGAAAAAATAAACCTTAACATAATCACTGTTAGCATTTTGGTGTAGTTTCTTTCCCCTTTTATTAATGCTTTTGTTTTTTTAGTATCTGGCTGTTTTAGGGGATGTTGGTGAATTGATGTGGTTCCACGCAAACCAGGGGTCTTCAGTTCTACTTACTTGACATTTCCTTAAATCCTTTCCTCCCCACTATTTTTGGAAGAGAATGGGCTAATGAGAGCCAATCAATTGTCGCCTAATTACTCGGTTAATAAGATGTTACTGGTCCATGTTACACCTTTCCTAGATAATCAAGAGTTGAGTATAGTTTCTTAAACCTTAGCAAGTACATCAGTATCACATGGCAAACTTATTAAAACACAAATGCTGGGCCCCATCCGCAGGGTTTCTTTTTTTTTTTTTTAACATTTTTGTAATTAGTTTCAGATGCACAAAGCAATGTAATAGTTAGACATTTTTCATTTATATCCCTCGCACAGTGACAGCCCCCTTAGCCCCACAGAGTTTCTTATACAGTAGATCTGGCGTGGGCCTCAGAATAAGAATTTCTAACAAGTTCCCAGATGCTGCTGATTCTGCTGGCCCAGGACCACACTTTGAGAACCACTGGTGTAAACTGTGGTTTTAAGTGATCCTCTAAGCATCACTATCCTTATTCCAATTAATCAAGAGTTGACTCTAGTTGAAATCATAAGTTTAGGTATTTTGTGCTACGATTTTCATCCCAAGCCTTTCACCAAGTTGTTGTAGAGTCTTTATTTTAACTTAAAAAATTATACAAGTAATGCATGTTAATTAAATAAAAAATCGGGGGAAATAAGCTAAAAGAAAAATTAGTTGTGACTTCCCCCAGGGATGATATATTTTTGTGTAGCTCCTTCTAATCTCAGTACATACATAGATGGACAGTCAATGCATCTGTGGCCATACGACCCTCAACACCTTTGATCTTCAAAGCTAAACAGGGTTGGATGAGAGACAGACACAAAACTATAATATGTGTGTGGTGTATGTATGTATATATGTATATACACACTCATACACATACACACACAAGTATATCTGGCGAAAAATGAGATCACATAATACATGTATTTTAGCCTACTTTTTTTTAATCTGCTATATAGTGAATATCTTTTTGTGCTGAATATAGATCTAAGTAATTTTAATTGATGCAAAATTTTCCAGTGTGTATATTGTAATTTATTTAATTTGTGTGTATATTGTAATTTATTTAATTTGTTCTCTGTTTTTGGACTCTTAAGATTTTGTTCCAGTTTTTAATTATTAAAAATAATACTGTGTTGACTCTTACTACATATATTTCTCTGTTTGCTCAGTTATTTTCTTAGGATAATCTACACGTATAATTGTTCTGTAAAAGGTTATGTACTTTTAAGAATCTTTGCTAGGTGGGCAGCCAGTTAGCTCAGTTGGTTAGAGCGCGGTGCTCCTAACAAGGTTGCTGGTTCGATCCCCACATGGGCCACTGTGGAGCTGCACCCTCCACAACTAGTTGAAACAACTACTTGACTTGGAGCTTATGGGTCCTGGAAAAACACACTTAAATAAATAGAAGTTTAAAAATAAAAAAGAAAGAAAGACTCTTTGCTAATCTGAGAGACAAAAAAAAAAGTATTCCAGTTTAATTTGTCTTTAGTTATTGGTATGTTGGCCATTATTTATCTCCATAAATGGCCTATTTACATCCATTGCTCATTTTTCCATTGGGTGTACGTCTTTTCATTTTCTTGGTAAGATCTTTTTATTAGAATGTAAATGCTTTGTCTTATGTTTAAAATATTTTGCCTTGATTTATTTGACTTAAATCTTTAGTAGGTTCATTTCCCCAAACTGCTTCCCCTTGCAAAATGTTAACACTTTTCTGGAGTCAGATGCTGCCTTGAATGAATGCTTAATCCCCATTTTTTAACGGCTGTGTGATATTTTTTTGACTTGGGTGTACCAGAATTTTCTTTCTTAGCCTCAAATATTGGGGTCCCCAAGAAAGCGTGTGTCATCAGTACTTTGTTTTCAGTTTGTCTGCTTTCTTTCTTTAACCAGATGCGAACCCTGAGGTGACAATGACAATGCTTCGCTGGATCTATACGGATGAGTTGGAGTTCAGAGAAGACGATGTGTTCCTGACTGAGCTGATGAAACTAGCTAATCGGTTTCAACTCCAGCTCCTTAGGGAGAGGCAAGTCACAGCAGATATATTCGAGCACCTCAGATGGTGGTGGCTGAGCTTTAATTATGCCAAGCTCTGGGAAAACAGCTGCTTCTGCTAATGTAAATAACTTTTGAAAGGTGTTCTTTTAAAGGCTGTAGTGTGAGGACAGAATTTTATCTCCTTTGCTTTGTGTTATCTTGTAAGCTAAATTTTGCTCAAAGCTTTTAGGTATTCTCTTTCCTTTCACTGGTTTATTACCTGGTGTTACAAAATTGTGTGACTTGATAAACTGAATATGAAATAATATAATCCAGTGTCCGAACGGTGAACTTTCTCTCCTATACCATTTCCTTTGACGTTTTGTGGAAGAGACTTTCTGATCTATCTACTTGGATGAAGTCCTTGGCGACGTTCTCATGGTTGGAAACACGATGCCTAAATTCATACATGAACGTGTGGCTCAGTAAGTTTCAGAGCCAGTGTTTCTGAGATCTTACTTCGTTTGCTACTGCTTCTTAGGTTCCCATGGAGATAACCTGCTGTGGTGTTTTTTGTTTTTCTTCAATATCGCATTTTCTCTTGTGCTCTCCCAAGCTGGCCTTTTATAATAGAACAACAGAAAACAAAATGTCTACCAAATAAATGATGTCAGGCAAAATGCCCTTTAGGTTCTGTTGGAGATGTGGCCCTTGGTAGTCAGTTTGGTTGATGGAGTGTCTTTTTACATCATTTAGTGATCTTTTGTGTTCTCCAGTGTAGGTGAAGGGGTAATTTCAGCCATCAAGAGGCACTCTTCCCGTGGTTGTGTTGCCCTCAGAGGAGCTAAGAGAGACCTTGCTACCTAGAGCTGCTTGTTCTGTTTTTACTGTGGGGCTGATGTTGCCCATGGGATGGCCCGTTACGCCCCCGAGTCAGTACACAGGTTCCTCCTGCCTATGATTGATGTGGGCTGAGTGCATTTAATACCAAAATCCAATAACTAAGAAGAAAACCAAACAGACCTAAGATTTGTAGACACACGTAGCATTAGGTTAGTAAAGCTAACTGTACTGTAGAGGCCTTGCAGTTAATGCTTTTGTTTGTTTGGGTGAGTTTTTGAACCATCTGAGAGTGAAATGAAAATGATTTTAATTAGATTGAATGTTATCTATCTCTTCTCTCTCTCTCCCTCTCTCTCTCTCTCTCTCTCCCTCTCTCTCTCTGTCTCTCTCTCTCTTTTTAGATTTCCTGAGCTTTCTCCTATTGACTTTGTCAAACTTGCTTGTAAATTAAATTGTTTTGATAAAAATGCCCTGGGGTTGGAGTAGTTTAGATAATTGTAATCTGTGTAATGGATTCTTTTAATTAAAACGTTTGTTGTTTATTGACTGATTAGGCTTCATAACTATCAACATTACCAGGCTCAGTTTTGTATTGCTGGATGTGGGCATTAAGTTGTTATCTGTCAGGGCTTTGTTAAGAGCTGGGATGGAAGAGACCCCGGAGTGGAGTCACATCTTGGCTTTTAAAAGGTCACAGAGTGCCCACTGCTGTCTGCAGGAGAAATTACACATTTGGGATAGTAAGTGAAAGGGCACTGACAAATGTGTGTGTTATGAAATGGGTGTTGGTCATTTTTGTAATTTAGAGATCTCAGTGGTTTGGGAATGCTGTCACCAATTTGATGAAAAAGAAGGGTTTTTTTGTTTTGTTTTTTGTTTTGGTAAGTATTATCAGGAAAATACTTTTTAAGAAAAATAATAGTGTATGCTAAAAATTGACAATATGATCATCTTTTTCCCTGATTATAAAATACATGTTCAGTGTAGGGTATTCGGAAAATGTAGAAAGATATAAAGAAAAAAACTTACGTCATCCATAATTCAACTACTGTTAGCCTTTTGTTGTTTATTTTTTCAATAATTTTCTGTCTCATACATGGGATCGATATCGAAACTAGACAGGAGTTTGTGGGATACTTAAATATGTGCTTGATTTTGTACTTTAAAAATTAGGTTTATTGTTTTTGTGCATCTGTATCCTTTTTGTACTCTAAAATTAAAAACATACATTAACAACAAAATCCCTTCAGAGGAAAGTTAGTCTCTCTTACTTCTTTTCAAAGAGACGATATGAACCGAGAATCAGAATTTTACAGGAAGATGACATGTTCTTCAGTTGTGTACGTGTCAGTTTTTATTTGTAGTCTATTCAAAATGTGAATGACACTCTGGGGATCCGAGTTTAGAGAAAATGAAGAGTCTTCCAGTTGTAACAAAACAGCTGTCCTCGTGAAACGTAGTTGACTGTCTTGGTGCAGTGTCATTTGGCAGTAGAAAGCAAGAGAATGGAATTTTCAGAATCTCAGCGTTGTCTGTAAAAGTGCTTTGTAAAGTGCTCTGCAAAGGTGAGTCAGTGCTGCCTGAGATCATCCCAGGTGTTAGGCTGCCAGAATGGCGCAATCACGGATATTTGTCCTTGTAAAAGTGGTGCGAGTTTGATATATCTGAAAAGAGAACTTTTCTCCTGGAATGCTGCGATTTCAGAGCCGAGATCAGAATGACCTGTCCGACATCTCTGTGGTAGGGTTGGGGTTTGCTGAAACCAGTGGTACAGGCAGCAGAGGCTCAAAATGTAACATTGTTACTTTATTATAGTAACTTATTTAGATATTGTAACAATTTGATTTAAAAGTGCCCTGGGGGAGATGCTTCTTTACACCAAGTCAGCTATGTTACTTAAAAGCAAAGCACTTAAACATAGGTCTTAGAATAAAATAGATGCCTGCATTTATTGCTAGATGAAGAAATGACTCCAAGATTATTCTTGCTCCTAGCCTAAAGTCTCGTTGGTGAGGTTTTCAAAGTTTGTTCCTCCTTCTTCCCAGGTTTTGCTCCTGACTCTTCTCCTTTCCTCCCCCGTCTCCCACTCCCATGGTCTGTCTCCATTTGTGTTAACTAAATCTCATCTGTTAAAATTGGAAATTATCTGCTAGCCAGTCAGTTACCAATTATATATTAACATATAATATATATTTTTTTTATTATATTACATTACATTATATATTAATATAATCAATATACATTAATTATAATACTGAAACCCATTTATATTAGTTATTAAATTAATGCAACTTCCTTGAGGAATTCAAACTTAGGAGCATACCTATTCTGTACCTTATAGTGTGCCAAGTTTTCCTTTATATTGAAAAACACACAGAGATCGCAGAACCTCTGAACTATAGTATTATGTTTATTTTACAGAGGAGGAGATCGGGGCACAGAGAGCTCATGCAGTTAACTCAGGTCTTTCTCAGCTCACAGTTCATTTTGCTTTCATTGCTCCATTCTGTCCTTGTGATCAGAAAAGGGTTTGGGGGGCCGGCCCGGTGGCTCAGGCGGTTGGAGCTCCGTGTTCCTAACTGCGAAGGCTGCTGGTTCGATTCCCACATGGGCCAGTGGGCTCTCAACCACAAGCTTGCCAGCTTGATTGTTCGACTCCCGGAAGGGATGGTGGGCTGTGCCCCCTGTAACTAAGACTGAAAGGACAACTTGACTTGGAAAAAAGTCCTGGACGTACACACTGTTCCCCAATAAAGTCCTGTTCTCCTTCCCCAGTAAAATCTTAAAAAAAAAAGAAGAGGGTTTCGGGGGAACTGGGGGACAGAGGAGGCACTATATGAGGACTCTGTGCTGTCCTTGAAGTTGAACCTGGTTTGTAGCGAGAAGTGCAGGCCAGGGAGACGGAAGGACCATGCCACTGGCCTTCCCCCAGGCCGCTGCTGTGGAGGCTTACTGAGGGTTCCAGGGATGGTGGAGTAGTGGAAGCTGGGACCTTCCCAGCGCAGTGTCTTCTAGGCCAGGGTGTGTGCCTGCTTGCCTGCGTGTAGCGCTCTCTTCCCTGATATAATTGTGTTCTCTTATTAGTGATTGTGAGTCTTGTTGTTACTATTGTTGTTCCCAGGCTGTCTGGGACATCCACAGTAGCCAGTTTTTCACTGTCTTGGTGTACTCTGCTTTGACTCTTAACTCAATTGTTTCTATACATAATAGATTTTTAAAGTGGGCATAATAGGTTTTTAAAACCAGCTTTATTGAGTTATATAATTCACATACCAAACACCTTTTGGGAGCACCTTTAAGGAGGTGTTAATTTATTGAGGCAGAGCTTCATCTTTGACGCTATTTCTAAGCCACACTAGTTGCATAATGGAGCCGTGTTAGTGGGAACTGCAAATGCGCCCATGATTAAATGTCAAAGGGCTGAATTTTGACCCACTGTGTGTTGGATTTTACAGTTGCCTGTGAATATGATCCGCAGATTTCGTGCGACTACTTTTAAGGCATCTGGGGCATTATGCTTAACATGTTTATTTACAGGTTATTTTGATTCTGACCAGGAATAGCAATGGAATATCGTAATGAAATTCTAGTACTTTTAAAATACGGTAGCTCAGCTATAATTTATTCATAACTACTTTGCTTAACCTTACACTTCAGTGTTATTGGACATAGCCGTCAGGACGCAGATTATTGCTTTGGTTTGTTCATTTATGCACATATTTATCCCAATAATACTGTTCATCACGGATACTCTCTTGTAGATGTGAGAAGGGTGTCATGTCTCTGGTGAATGTCAGGAACTGTATTCGCTTCTATCAGACTGCGGAGGAGCTGAGTGCCGGCACGCTGCTGAACTACTGCGCAGAGATTATTGCGAGTCATTGGGTGAGTGAGCGATGGCGGGTGCGGGGGCAGCTCCGGCCCTGGAAGCCAGGAGACCTGCGCTTGGGACTTGGTTCCATGGAAAGTTACTTCTCTGGCACCTCGTCTCCTCTTATTACAAAATTGAAGGCTGAGTAGTTGCATTATATGATGTGTGGGATTCTTTTTGGCTCCAAGTCTTATAGTTCTGATTTCAGAGTAGAGGGCAGAAGGTAGCTCAGGTCAAGAAACAAGCTTGGGACGAGTAGGTCCAGCTGCCTCACCCTCTGTCTGCAGCAGCTGCGGCTTGAGCCATGGAGGGGCTGTGGTGCGCGCCCGGCAGCACCCTTTCCGCGTGGCGCCCTTCGTCTCGCTCCCGTGTGGAGAGAGAGCACTGTTAGGTTTAGATGTACCCTTTTTAGGTAGCTCTCATCATCAAGAACAGGTTTTACGTTTCTTTGTTATGTTGTGTGTTTTGCGTTTGTTTTTTTTTAAATCATGGTGGGTGCTATGTTTTATAATCTAGTTTCTGTGAACAGTTTGGTATTCAACAACATTGCGAGCAAAAGTATCTAAAAGAACTGGATTTTAAAGAATTGAACCAAATAAATGGTGACCTTTCTGCTAAAACAGGTAAAAATTGAGAGATCTGCAATAGTAGAGACCAACTGTGCTTCAGTGGAGTGAATTGTTTGTGGAAGTTCCGATTACTTCTGTAATTGCCACCTTTGTAGGGGGGAGGGGCGACTGTGCTGTCGTGGAGGCTCCGGGGGCTGCGTCCTTGTTGGGTGTCCGTGTCGCTTGCCCTTTACCTTGTCCAAGAGGACAGCAGTGCCGTGGTAAAGCATCCAGTGAGCGGGGCCTCTTGGCTCTAGGTCCTGGCTCTGCCATTTATCACTGTATGAACTTGGGCAAGTTGTTTAACCTCTCTGTGCTTTACTTTCCTCATCTGGAAGATGGGGATGATAACAGTACCTACCACAGGGCTTTTGTGAGGATCGAATGAGTTGGGAAACGTTAAGCCCTTTACAGTAGGGCCAGACACCTTCTAAGGGCTTCTTAGTAAATGTCATTTGTTATTGTGCATATGTTGAAACTATTCTGCTTTTCTCTATTTTTTTACTCCTTAGGATGACTTACGAAAGGAGGACTTCAGCAGCATGAGTGCTCCGTTGTTGTACAAAATGATCAAATCCAAGACTGAGTACCCGCTGCATAAAGCTATCAAAGTGGAGAGAGAAGACGTGGTCTTCCTTTATCTAATTGAAATGGATTCACAGGTACTCTAGCTGTGTGTTTCTGTTTTTCATGCCTTTCCCCCAAACTACACTTCACTTGTTTTTCTCTCTAATGCTCTTCAGTTCCTTCTGAGCCGTTACTGGCACAGTCTTTAATGCAATATTTCTACTAGTAGTTTGTTAAGGCAGTCTGAGCTTTTCTGATCATGCTTCTCAGAATTCTTCCAGTCTCTGCCGGTTGCCCAATTCCAGAGCCACTCCCACTTTTTTAGGTAGTTGTTACAGCAGAACCCAGCTTCTAGGTACCAAAATCTGTTTCAGTTTTCTTTTGCTGCTATAAGAAGTGAACACAAACCTAGTGTCTTAGAGCACTACAATGTACATCTTACAGTTCTGTGGGTTGGAAGTCCAGTATAGGCATCAACCGTCTAAAATTAAAAGGTGTCAGCAGACTGTGCTCCTTTCTGGAGGCTCTAGGGGAGAATCCATTTGCTGCTCGTTTGGGTTGTTGGCAGAATTCAGTTACTTGTGGTTATAGCAGCAATGTCCTTATTTTCTTGCTGGCTGTAAGCTGAGAGCTGTTCTCAGCTTCTAGAGGCTACCACATCGGCCTCCTTCCTCCATTAAACAGCCAATAATGGAGGATCAAATTTTTCCCATGTCACATCTCTCTGACCTGCTCTTCCACTTCCCTCTTTCACTTTTAAGGACTCAAGTGATTAGATAGATTGGGCTCTCTGGGATAATCCAGGATACTCGTCTCCATCTCAAGGTCCTTAACCTTAGTCACATCTGCAAAGTGCCTTTCGTCATGTAAGGTGACATATTCACAGGTTCTGGGGGTTAGGACCTGGACATCTCTGAGGGCTAGTATTCTGCCTGTCACAGCCACATTGCCTTAGAAGAAATGCTTTTGACAGATGGGAAGGTAGTATGTTTTATCCTGGGTGTCCAGTGCTAGGAGGAATTAGCTAGTTAAGCCACAGTATTTTATAAAAGCGTTAGCTGTTTCCCATCAGGCTCTCTGAACCTCTTCCCTGGCACTTGTGTTCTGTGGCACTGTCTGCATCTCTCCCTCGGTCCTTGCACTGTCTTCCGTGGTATTCGCATCCGCTTTACGATCCCCATCAATTCTGTGCCCCCCCAAAAGCCTGTGCCCTGAGGAGGCCTGAGGGAAGTCTGTGAATTCATTGGAATAGGTGGAGTAAGCAGTGTTACAGCATTAAAATTTGACATTTGTCTAAGAGGTGATATTTAATAAGAGTCAAGGCAGGAGGGATTAAAATCAGTTGTATTCTCTGCTGGCTGGGTGCTAATTTACAAATTGATCTGTGCAGCTCCCTGGGAAGTTGAACGAGTTGGATCATAATGGAGATCTTGCTTTAGACCTCGCTCTTTCACGGCGACTAGAGAGTATTGCCACCACGCTGGTGAGTCACAAAGCCGACGTGGACATGCTAGACAAGAATGGCTGGAGCTTGTTACATAAAGGAATCCAAAGAGGTAGGAAGAAGTGGGTTTTATGTTTTTCTCTGAGGGCAGTTTTACTTTTATCCAGGTAATTTTTGAAGACTCTCTCATCCTGTACCGCGAATTCTCAAAGGCTTCTTGAGTCTGTACTCACAGGCTCCATGATTTAGAATTTGTGATCAGTAGGTCAAAGAAGGGCTGAAGACCTGTTGCCTCTGCCTTGTTGGTTGGGGCCCAGAAGAAAGGCTAGAAAGGTGGTACTTTCAGGAGAAGCACCTTTTACTTGTAAACAATGGATGTGTTTGCTTATTCAATACATCCCCTCCTCCAGGAATTGTGCTAGGAAGACTGGTATTGGTTACTGTAAGAGAAGGAAAGTATCAAAACCACAAATGCTTAAACATACTCTTGGGCTCCAGGTTGTCACTTTTACAGACAAGACTTCTTGTCTGTCATGGCAAAGCGATAGTTACCTTTGGTTTTAGAAAAGTTACATGAAATTGTAGCTATATTTTGCATACATAGTCCGTAGTAGTGGGAAGAATATGGAAGTGGTAGAATGAACATCAAGATATTTTCATCTTAATGAATTTACTCTTCAAGGGAGAAAAAAGTACTTGTCCTTTGTTTCATTTTGTTTTGTTTTTCCCTTGGCCTTATTAATTCTGAAGTCCCAAATGGATCCTGGCTGACTTTACTTTGTAGTAGTCATTTTTGACCGAGTGGGAAGCTATACAGAGGTAGAGTTTCAGAACGGAATGAAAGCTTTCAAAAATGCCGAAGCCTTAATTTTGTAGAGGGAGAGACGGCTTGATTCAAGTACTTGGCCATGGTCCCTTTTTTGTTTACATGTGGACATCAAAGACAATGTACTGATTTCCTCACCTCTTAATTATGTATATTTACCCTTCCAGTCATGCATTATTATACTGTTATTGTTTCTGCTACACTTTTGCCATTCACATTCACAAGTTGCTCTCAGTTGGTGGAATGTAGTTACTTCAAATATGGTTCTACTGCAGCTGTGGCTTTGCCCTTTTTGGGCAGATTTTAATAACGTAAATATCTCTCTAAGCCATGTGTTAGAGTGTTAAGCTTGCTGGCTCATGGAGAGGAAAATTTTGTTCATCACTGGAAAGGAAATCCTTAGAGTACGTCAGTGTCAAGAGCAGATGCATTTTCCCAAGCACCACTCTGCATTGTACAAAGCCATTGGGTGCTTAGTGCTGGGTGTGTGTTCAGTGGAGACAGTTTCCACCACATAGGGAATTATACTTTCCCAATGCTGTTCAGTGTCTGAGATGTTTATTTTGGAAACAAATAGACTTGTTACTAAAAAAACAATCTCTGAATTCTGTTTTTTTCCTCTTAGGGAGTTAAATTCTTATGTGTGATGAAGAAACATCTTTGATGAGTTATTAAATATTTTGGTGATTGCTTAGTTACAAGAATTGCCAAGAATCGGTGATGCATTTTTAATGCTTGTTTTCAAACAATTTAATCTTCCACTCTGAATTGATCGGTTGCCTGCAAGCCTGCAGATTACAGTGTGGGTGTGAGAAACTGGATGGTTGCTACCTTTGGAGTCTGTGGCTCAGAGTGGTGGTCATACCACTGGTTTGGGAGCTGGGATGGACCAAGGTTTGCATCCTGGCTCATCCACTTACTCTGTGGCTTTGAACAAGTCACTTAACCACTTGAGTCCCCTTTTCTTTAGCTGTAAAGGAGAAATGATTTCTCTTTACAGGTGTGGGGAGAGTGAGAGACAGTGTTCATAGCACACCTCGCCCAGTGACTGCTGTGCAGAAGGGTCAGCCCACGGCTCTCCCTTGCCCGTGTTGGGGCCACAACTAGCTCCAATTCCTGGAGTTTTTCACTTCTCCTTTCTCAACTTGAGCTGTCAGTCTGTCGACCTTCCCAGATGATTAAATGGAGTAATATACTTAAATTTAACTGTTAACCTGAAGTCCATTATAAGTGAAGATCTTTCGCATGTGAGATATAATTCTAGTTCTGGACACATGTTAGAATCTAAACAGAATAATCAGTGATCATTCTAATAACTAAGTATACCAATCAGTTTGTATGAAGAATGAAATGGGCAGCCAGAGTCTGTGGGTGCGTCCACAGGAGGTAAACCAATGGCCGGAGGGATGCCATCTCCTCTGATCAGCCGGATCTGGGCAAGAAGATAAATCCTGGCTTTAAAAAAAAAAAAAATCTAGTTGTTTTTGTGCTAATTTTCTTTAATAACCAAGATCAATCAATGGGTTTCTTAAATAGGATGTTCCCGTCTATTACTTGTGGTAGATTTGCAGATGATTCCACCAACTGGTGCAGCATGAGATACCGTCTGTATTAATTAAATAATGAAAGTTCCTAGCTGTTGTCTGAATTAAACTTCTGTCAGGAAGTTGTGTTGAAAGAAAAATTGCACGTGGATTTTTTTCTCTTAATGTTAACTCTGTTAGAATATTTTTATGTGGACAAGTCTTAGTAATACCTCGTTTACCTGACAGTGTTGGTGAGTGGAGTGATGAAATAACTGAAACTTTTAAGCACCAGTTTTCACTTTAACTGGTTTTGATGGAAATCTTTCTAAAATGTATTAGTAGTTTTCTTATTGACAGAAACTTTATAAATGGTGCTTTTGGCATTTTCTGTTCCTTCCTTTGTTCTGTTCTTTTGATGTCAGTTGTCTTTTTTCTCTAGGTTATGTACCTGTGAGCTGACTTTCTTTTATTGTAAAACATCAACAGTTTTTAATTTCAAATAATTCCTAAATAACTTTTTGTGTGGGGTGCATATATGTATGTACGTATATATGTTTAAGTTAAAAAAAAATCTTTGGTTCTTATTAATAAACTAAACCTAATCTAAAAACTATAATTCTTTTAAGAAGGTTTATGATATAAAAACAATTTTTATTATGCCTTCCACCTGAATCCAGACATTGATAGGTTTTTCCTGTGTCCTTATTTCTGTGTACAGTATTATCCAGTTTATCTTCTATATGTGTAGTATAAGTTTTCCATTTTTCTATGTTGTTTTAGCTTTACTATCTGTATCTCTTAGTTTGGAATATATGCCAAGCTTAAAGGTAAAGATACTCCTTCCCCAGTATCTTATTATATATCAGACTTTTCATTTTAAGGCTCTTTGTCCTAATAACTCCAAATTTTCTTCCCACTTCCAGAATATACGTGCCTTTCTCTAGGATACTTTATTCTGTTGCTACATAATGTATTGTTTTTACCTGTTCTCTCCTAGACTGAATCTCTGTGGGGTTTGTTCACATTACACGTTAGGACGCTACTGAGAACCCCACTATGTGTATGTATATGTGGGTAGATAGCAAAGACCCGACCCAGCCTAGCCCCCTGATAACGCCTGTTACCTGTTGCTTTCAGAGTTCTACCGACATCCTATTGTAAAGAAATCTGAGCTTTGGTCCTTTGCACACGATGGTGGTAAAGATTGTACCTTCTCCCACTTCTAAGAAAAAAATTGTGGCAGAAGAATGAAAATATTTCAGAAGGGGTAGGTTAGAGAAGTCTAAAGTCATAATTGATTGGAATTAGAGCCAGTTTGTTAAAGTGGAACCTAATAGCCTTGACCAATCAATCAATTTTCTTTCCAAACATTTCCCTGGTGCCTGTTTTGTATGAGACAGTGTGATGGATAGAAAAGCAAATCAGACATGGACCAATCAGCATCTGAGGGGCCTGTGGCAGCCTAGCCACCTCAGTGCCAGAGCTCACATTCTCCAGCAACGTGGTTCCTTAGAAGGCAGTACGAAGTACTTGGGAAGTGTGGGAAACCAGGTGACTTTGAAATTCCATGTCTACTGCAGACCAGATGAAACCCACATATTCAAATGAAAATGAGTATAGGAATATAGGTAACAAACTTGAAAGCTTTGCTATTCCTGCAATCCTAAGCCCCATTCTAGATGTTCAGACTGTAGAAGTATAGTTGAAGATGACATAATATTGCAAGATGTAAAAGAAAGCTTCTCATAAGTTGAGTTCAAGAGAAAAACCATCATCTGGAAGTTGTGGTTCAAAGGAGTGTGCATCTACAGTATGAACAGAGTTAGAAACAGACAAAGGTGTCCTGATGCAAAGACAGAACAGATCAGCTTTGGAAAGAACACTGTCGTTGATGGTCCATACAGTAGAGAAGAAGTTCCAAGTCCCCTTTAACAACCTGGCATTCATCCCAACAAGACCTCCAACAAATTTAAAAAGTACAGTCAATGACCATGGGACCCTCACATCAACCTGGGAGGTTGCTCTGCACTTGGGGGATCTTCCAGCTAAAGAAGGATGTGATTTGCAAGGAACTTATCCTGGTGAAATGGAGACGGAATCTACAGAAAGTACCTCGGAATCCCAGATGAGCTCTTGGGATGGTTTAGATATGTTCTCTGGTCCACCCACCAAAGGGACGGATGAGTTTGATTCGAAAGACTTCCCAGTTATGAGCTAATTCGTGCTGCCTGGAGGCCACTGAAAGAAAGAATTGCTTCCACCCAGCTAGGCAGAATGTCTCAGGCACGCATTGTGCATTTATAACTGGGTGATTTCTCTGTTCTAGTTTGTATCTTATGATGCATTGTTATTCTTGCCTTAGTTTCTTAAGAAACGTTAATTTTATGTATGGTGACTTTTTGCATGTTTTAATTATAAATGGAACTAAATCCAAGGAATATTGAACTTTAATCTTACAACAAACTTCTTTGCTTAATCCCTGTCTTCCTCCAAGTTAACTTGACAAGCATACTTTAACTGGTTTTCCACAAGTATTTTTAACGTTAAATTGCCATTTGTCAGATTGCTTGGTTCTGAATTTAACCATGTATTTACAGAACCAATCTAGAGTCAGCTTTTCTTTGCTGGTATATGACAAAGTAACTTCAGAATTGTATGCCTTTAATATCTTTATGTAAACTTAACTCTTGGCCTTTTGTCAAGATGTCACAGTAGTTTTTTCCCCTTCGTCAAAAAGAGTCAAAAATGGTAGTTTGGGCTATTGAAATTATTGGACTTTATGAAATTATTCAGTCTCACTTTGGTATTTGTGGATAGTCCTAGTTAGACTCTTCTACCTACTGTGTTTCCCCGAAAATAAGACCAGGTCTAACATTAATTTTTGCTCCAAAAGACGCAGTAGGGCTTATGTTCAGGGGACATCATCCTGAAAAATCATGCTAGGGCTTATTTTCCGGTTAGGTCTTATTTTCAGGGAAACACGGTGGCTCCATGAGTTAAGGCAATGGAAGGGACGTAGAAAGAAGTTTTGTTTTTACCAGTTAATTTACGATGTGAATTGTTTTTTTAACTAGTAATATGTACAGATTCTTTGTTCAAATATTCAGTTGTAAACTTCTTGCTAAGACCTTTATGAGATTGAGAAAATAAAAAGGACCTTTGTAATAATAATAAATAAATTAGACACGGTCTTACTCTGAACAGGAACCTGTGTGCAGGTACAGCAGGTTGTGGGAGGGGTTCCTTAGGCGCAGACTGTGGTGAGGCAGTGAGAGGGGGCGATAAATGTGTGGGGCGAAATCTCGGAACCCTTCTTGAGAGTTGACCAGAAGAGGCCTTTGCAGGATGGAATCCCGGTGTATTTAAGTAGTGAAGTGAGACTGAGGTGAGGGGGCAGGGCAGGTAACAGGTAATCAGAAATTGAATGAAGCCTTTTGAATTCGAGTATGTAACTGCATGACCTCAACGATGAGTGTCCACTTTGGTGTCCCCAGAGGTGCCACTGCAGACGCACCCCGTCGTCTCTCTTCTTTGTTTGCAGTTACTGACTGGTGACTTTTTGAGGAAACATTGGCCAGAATAGCTTGGCCTGGGTGTTGTCACATGTGACCATTTCTTCTGTTATTTCTTTTCAAGGAGATCTCTTCGCTTCCACTTTCCTCATTAAGAACGGGGCCCTAGTCAGTGCTGCTACATTGGGTGCCCAGGAGACACCGTTGCACCTGGTGGCGTCGTACAGTTCAAAGAAACACTCAGCAGATGTGATGTCTGCGATGGCACAGATTGCAGAGGCCCTCCTGCAGGCTGGTGCCAACCCCAACATGCAGGACAGCAAGGGCAGGTCAGTTGGGGAGCAAACAGACTGCTCTTCGCGCCCTTCCCAGAATGTTATTTTACGGTGGCACGTAACTGGCAGACAGGGCCCTCATGTTCTTTTAGTTCGGCGTTATACAATCTGATTTTTATTGAAGTCACAAACGTTGATTTGCTACACAAATGAGAGGCACAGCTAAGGCCAGAGGCATTTGGGGAAACCATCTCCATCGTGAGTAACTGTGGTCCTTGGATTTTTAAGCAATTTCTGTCATCTTCGGAGTGGTCATCTAGTCCAACTCCTCCAAGGCAACCTTCTTCCAGCATCTTTGTTAGAGCTGCTTGGATAAAGCAACTAATTATTTCTAATAGTTGGGACATTCTCTGTATTAAACCCACTTCTACCTTCTTGTAAATACTCCCACGTTAGACATTTCTGTCGGCACAGCGTGCAGTCGTCTGCCGCAGCACAGCCCTTTGTGTATTTGACAGCAGCAGTCATGTTCCTTTTGCCCCTGACCAGAAACGTGTAGTGGAGGTTTCTTTGTGGTTTAGAATCTAAGAAAGGACTGCTTGTGTTTGGGATAGCAGTGTAGGAGGCAGCGGAGGGGAGTGAACCCACCTGAGTCACCAACAATAAGTTGGACTCACTTTTCATCATAGCAGCTCAGTATTTTATACTTTCGAAAACCCTCTCAAAAAAACAAAAGAGTTCTGATAAATTGTCAGAAGAGGAAAATAGATTTATGTGATGGATAAAATACTTAATAAGATGGAGCTCCATGAACTCTCAATATCATATGGTAATAACTTTATTACTCAAAATAACTACATCCTTTTATTTTTGTCTGTTGCTCTCCCACCCCCTCATCAGTAAACTCCAGGAGTCTGTACCTCTGAGGTAGATGCCAGCCCTCAGGGTCCCTGTTCTCTGCAGTGGCAGTCTCTCAGGATGCTGGAGGGCTAAAGAAAAGCAGTGAAGAGCAGTTAAATGGATCATTTGAATCAATTCCTACCTGTTGCCACTCTGACTGTGTTTGACTGTAACAGAGAATTATGGGAAGAAAAATAGTTCTTTTCAGAAGTGTGGAGGACTGTAGGGGAAAATATGCATACCTATGGTAGAAACTGCTGGTTTAAAAAACATGAGTGTATATACACAATCAGTCGGGGTCCGTATTTAATGGGAAATATTTTACATCTCTTCCTTTTATTGACTCTTGTCCTTCTGGCCACTGAATAAATGGTAACATATAAGCAACCGCATTTTTATTCTTTGATACTTGGTGATGGTTTTGGAAAACTGTTTGCCAGGGTGGAAAAACACTGATGTAGCAATGTGGAATTCCTTGGGGCTGGTGGTTCTGCGTAGGATTGCAGTCGCCTCCTGCTGTGAGTAATGGGGCCTGTCCTCACTGACACCTCTTCTTGTTTATCCTGCAGGACTCCTCTGCACTTGTCCATCATGGCCAGGAATGAATACGTGTTCAATCAGTTGCTGCAGTGTAAACAGTACGTAGGGAGACATGGAGAAATGAAAAGGCAGTTGTGAGGGTGGGATTGTGAGTGAAAAATAATTCTTTTAAATGTCTTTTAGTGTTACACATTTTACGAGTAAAACTAGAATTTTAAAATGATCATTGAGAAAGCATAAAGAGAGAATGAAGCCATTGGCAGTGCAGTGTCTGAAGAAGGTAATTTGCTGTTCACATTGCTCCTTGTTTCAGATTAGACTTAGAACTGAAAGACCATGAGAACAGCACAGCTCTGTGGCTCGCAGTGCAATACATCACTGTGTCATCCGACCAGTCTGTAAACCCTTTCGAAGACATGCCTGTGGTAAATGGGACTTCGTTTGACGAAAACAGCTTTGCAGCCAGACTCATTCAGCGTGGCAGCAACACCAATGCACCTGACACGGTAACAGGTAAAACATGGATCCATAAGGGCCGAGGCTCAGTCTGGAGGCTCCACTGAAATAGTGTGTCAATGTTTTACCAACAATTTAGCAACTGGATGACATGTTCTCAACTTTAACTATGGTAAAAGTCCAAGTTATTTTTTTTTTCTTTAACTTGTGCTTCAAAAAATTTAGCCAAACTCTGAGTTACATCCTTTTAAGCTGAAACAGTGTCATTTATTTAATGCAGTGAGTTTCAGACTTTTTAGATTCAGAACCCCTTTTATCCTCTTAAAAATTATATCCCAAAAGAGCTTTTTATTTTGGTGGATTCTAGCTCTGATATTTACCATGTTAAAACTTAAAACTGAGACATTTTGGAAAGATGTATTAATAATTATAATAGCACATTATATGTTAACATATGAAATTTTTAATGAAGAATAACTTTCACAATAAAATTTTATTGGAAGAGTGACTGGTTTCTTATATCTGCATCTATAGTCAAGCTTTTGAGATACGTTGTTTTGGTTCCAGTATCTGAAGAAAATATACCCTCACCCAATTATGTATCTGGAAAAGGAAGGCGTATTTTAAGAGCCTTTTCAGATAATTGTGGATATAGTTTTTTGATACTACAGCAGGCAAAATTCTTCAAGTAATAGTTTCCTTAAGGTTAGTTGCAATGTGGAATCTGAAACTAACCAATGAACTTTTTATACTTCGTTATATGAAAATCCATGGTCTGTTTGTGCTTTGAATGGATCTTTTCTCCATGCCTGATTTTGTGACATCAATCCCTTAGTCATTTGGAAGATACTGAATCACTGAGTTACGTAGATCTTTCATATGTTCATTTTATTGTAGAATCATGTTTGTTAGTATCACTTCTGATTTCATCAGAAAAGTCTTGCAGTATTGAGAAACTATCAAACTTACAGTTGCAGATAAAAGTTTTCCAAATTCTAATTTTCACTTGCAAGATCAAATTTTATCATTTGGTACAAATTGCTTTTCTTAAAGGGGCAGGCTCACTTTGTTCATTTTCAAGAAAATGTCTGCCAAGTACTCAAGTTTGAATACCAGTTTGTTCCTCAGTCTTTCTTTCAAGTAATGCTGATGTTTCATACAAGAAGCTGCTATTTCAACGCGCAGTTTAAACAGTGATACAAGTGCTTTTCCTTGAGACAACTATGGCACTTTGCCACACAGCAAATGTGGCTGTATGCGTACTTCTTACTTTGTCACAGAATTTTAAAAATGTGCATTCAATGTTGAGATTTAATAAAGCTAGTGATTTTTCTGCCTTATCAAGGACCCCTTAGTGAAACGGGCTTTTTTTGACTGGGTGCGTGGTGGTGAAGATTACAGGCCCCTGCCTTGTGTTCAGGCTCCCCAGTTTGATCCACCGTTGCTGTTGCACCATCAGTGCAAATATCAATGCAGTGAGGAAAAGCAAATAACATCAACTATTGGTATGAAAACAGTTTGACCTCATGGGCCCTCTGAAAGACTCTCAGGTACCCCCAGGAATCCATACACCACACTGAGAACCACTGTTTTAATGTGAATATTTCTTTGATCTGACTAAATAAAACATGGGGGTGTTTGAAGGAGAGGGATTCCATGTAATTCAGTATTGAGTACTAGCAATGTATAAAGCATGGGTACGTGCCACTGACCCGGGGAATTGGCCACAGAAAGATGGATATTAAGCAGCTCTTTCCTTGAAAGAAGTTAATAATTAAATAAAGATCAAATGAAATCATCCCTCTGGGTGACATCAAAGCTAAGGGCAGTGGTAAAAAGCTACAGGACAGGCAGTACAGGAAGAGCTGTGTTTTATACGTATGACCCTCCGGAAGTGAGATTGTCACTAAATTGCTTTTAATGTACAGCTGTATGTTGGTTATTGCCATCATTTTAACAATTTCTAATTTAATCACATTATGTAAGAGTGTGATATGTAAGAGATTGGTTCTTTGACATTTAGGATTGAATATTAGACTCTTACACAGCCAGTTTTTGACATGTACGTGAAAAGAATGTGCATTCTTTCATTATAGGATGCAGCATTCTCTGTTTACGTCCATTCAGTCCAGCTTGTTCATTATGCTGTTTAAATCTTACTCATTAATTTATTAACTTTTGGACTGTTTAATTTGTCGGTTTCTTGGAGGCATATTAAAAATGTTCCCTGTGATTATGAATTTATCCATTTTTATTACTAGTTCTGTCAGTTTTACTTTGTATACTTTGAGTTTTTTATTCAAGTTCAGGATTATTATTTTTCCTTGTTCCATTTTTTATTATACTCTAATTACCTTAGAGCACTGTTTTCCAACATTTCAATGATGTTTTAGCAGTCGCAATTTCTTTGTTCTATAGGGAGGTACAGGAATCCCCGGCTTTTCAAGTTTGCCTTACGCCACTTCACTTTCACAAAAGACCTACATTAGTACCTTTTTTGCTGCTGAAAGAAATCCGAAGAGGATTTTCACTTTTACGAAAAAAGGCAAAAAGCAAAATTAGCATTCAGCTTCTGTATTGCAGTGAGGCAGCCTGTACCCTGGCAGAAGAGTGGCACTGCTTTTATTCTGTGTTAGTGTTTTAGGTTTTATGTGTTATTTGGGATGACTTGGTAGGTTATTTTGGGGGTCTGGGAATGTTTACAATGTTTTCCATATAGATTAACGGTATTGGTTTTTCACTGTAGGCCATTTGAGCTTACAAAAGATTTCATGGGGGGTGGCTGGTTAGCTCAGTTGGTTAGAGCCTGGTGCTGGTAACACCAAGGTGGCCAGTTCAATCCCCGCAGGGGCCACTGTGAGCTGTGCCCTCGTTAAAAAAAAGGGGGGGGGTAAGGGTTTCATAGGAAATCCGTGCTTTCAGATAGCGGGAAAACCTGTATGTGATGTGTGTTGTGTGTATACTGCAATGGTGACAGAAGTGAAAATGGGACTTTTATTGGGAGTCTCTAAATTAGAATGACTCTCAACTAGGGGTGGAATCACTTTCTTTGAGAGAAAAGGAAAAAATGGTATGAAAACAAAGCAATGCTTTGTCCCATTTTTTAACCTTGTTTTCAGTCCTGGTATTTAATTTAATTTGAGTTTTCAAATAGTATAGATCTAGAACATGAGATTTTGTGTTTATCCAAAAAGGAAATGTATTTTAATAGAAAGAGAAACATTGCTCTGGGCTAAACCATTTCAAGAGGAAAAGAAGAAAAAAGAATTTTTCTTTTATTTAGAAAATAGTGATAATGCTAAACAAAACATTTCTAAGCCAAGAGCCAACATATTTAAGGTCCTGGGAATAAAACTGAAGTATTTAAGGAACATTTTCTGGTAGAACTTCAGCTCACAATGTCTTCAAAATAAAATGGTCATCTAGCTCAGAGTTTCTCAGACATGGGTGACACCCCGCTCCCACCCCCATCCCTCGGGACATGTGACATCATCTGTAGACAGTTTTGATTGTCACAGCAAGGTTGGGAGTGCTACTGGCATCTAGTGGGCAGAAGCCAGGGATACTGCTAAATATGGTGCAGTGTACAGGGCAGACCCCTCCCAACAAAGAATTGCCTGGCCCCAAAAGTCCGTAGCACTGCTGCTGAGAAACTGTCCTAATCCAGCCCCAGGAAGGAGATATAACTTACCTCTGATCCTGGGCAGTGGCTAGTGTAAACCCAGGGAAGAAGGAATGTTTCCTGCCTTCCAGACCAAGTCTTGGCTCCGCCCAGGCTCATCCTGCCTGTGTGGACTTAGATGGTACTTACTTCTGGTGTGGACTTCTCAGCTGTGAAAGGTGGTGGGGAAGGACAGGGTGTGGTACAGTGTGGAACCGGACCTCATTTTTACGCAAATGGCTGAATGAATATGCCCACTTTCTCCTAGGAAATTGCTTACTACAGCGGGCAGCTGAAGCAGGAAATGAGGCAGCAGCTCTTTTCCTGGCAACCAATGGTGCCCACGTCAACCACAGAAACAAGTGGGTAAGTACGACAGGGCAGCCAGGGGAAGCAGTTGTGATCTATGGAACAAATGGCAGTGACAGGTTTATAGGAAAGAATGGAATAGATTCTTTATTCAATTTTTATCTAAGTAATACATGCGCACGGTTAAAAAACCAGAGTGATATAGTTGCTTTTATCCTCAAATATTGGTTGGTTGATTCATTCAGCAACCATTTCCTAAGCATTTGTGGTACATCAGGTCCTAAACTACACTTACATACACAGTGTGTATATGTCATTCTATGAATATTCTGTCACAGGAGAGAATGAAAGCGGTATTAATGGTTTCTTTAGGGGAGGATAGTTGGGGGGTGGGAGCAAGAATATACAGAGGAAACTCCTTTTCACTGTATATTCTTGTAGCTTTTGAATATTGAATCAAGTACCTGTAATGCCAATTATGAATGTTTCTAATATTAAAAAGTGGGGGAAGGTGGTCTTGATCAAAGTTCGAGATGCAGGCGCTAAAGCAGGTGCCGGAAGCAGCATAGGAGCCCGGGGAGGTTAAGGAGAGTTGAGGGTCACTCTGTCTCGGGCTATGCTTGGGAGGCGCTTCCATTTCCTACGTGTTTATTTTTGTGACACTCAGAGGCCCTCTGCTGTTGTTTGGTAATAGTCACATGTTATTTTTAAAATCAGCAAAATAATTTTAAATACAAAGTGAAGGGTGGTTAAGGTCATTGGAAATGCAGAAGATGGGGAGTCAGGGAGTTTGGAGAGTGCTTGGGAGGACATTGAAGAAACTGAGAATGATGGCCCAGGGGAAAGGGAAGGAGAGGAGACCAGAAGGGATGGGCAGAAGTCGTGGAGGTCAGCTGGTGACAGGATGAGCCGAGGGCTGCGACTGGCACTGGGGATGGACCTGAGTTTCAGTGCTTAGGCTGTCATTATCCCTTTGTGCAGGGCACTCCCAGCCTGAAAGTGCCTCTGATCTGGTCCGTTTGTTTCTGTTCAGGGAGAAACCCCATTGCACACAGCCTGTCGGCGCGGCCTGGCTAACCTCACTGCAGAGCTCCTGCAGCAAGGTGCCAACCCAAACCTGCAGACGGAGGAAGCTCTGCCTCTGCCAAAGGAGGCTGCATCCCTGAGCAGCTCAGTGGGCAGCGTCTACCTGCAGACGCCGCTGCACATGGCAATTGCCTATAATCATCCAGATGTGGTGTCTGTCATCCTCGAGCAAAAAGGTGGGTAGTTGGGAATTTCTGCCTGTCACTTTGAGCTTCGAGCATTGGTTTTGAGTAGTTAATTACAGAGTTGGTGTTTCTGGCATTGGTGACTTTTCTTCCCCTATAATCCTTTCAGGTCAAAGTAGATAAGCATATAGTCTGGCCCCCGGCTCTTGTGTACATTTTCCACCTGGGTTAGGGTGTTAGAAGCTCTGACTACTTCTTTCTTATTTGGGGCTGTTTTCCAGGCCGTTTCAGTGTAGGTCAAGCAAAGCTTTGCTGTGGTGTGAGCACTGTCTTTGAGAACCCTGCTTGCAGCAGTTCCTCCGCAGGCCTCGCATCTGCCTCTGAGCCTCCCTGGCAGGTGAACCGTGACAGAGGGGCCATGGGAAGCCCCGGCAGTGGGGAGGCCTGCTTCCCTCAGACAGCCATCCTCAGATTCTCTCTCCTGTCCTAAAACCTGCTTTACTCGTGCCTGCATCCCAGTTACGTCAGCACGTTTTAGCAGTGTGCTGTGGAAGGGAAGGAAGCGGGGTTTTGGGTAGAATGTGCCTTTTTTGGGTCCTCACAGGCATGTGAGGTGGTAGGTATTATGTTTTAGGAAAACGTCGCCAGGGCATTGTTTTGACCCTCTTTTCCCTAATCAGGTAGTTCCTGTGTGTTTCCATAGTAGAGTCTGGTTTCCTTTTGTGAAGAGTCAATGTTAAGCTTAAAAAAATTCATGTTCTTACTCACCAAGGTCACCCCAATAAACGTAATGAAAATTATTTTTTAAAAATAAAGAAATTCATTTTCCCTGTAAGCTTTGCTCCAGAATATCAGATTTCTGGACTTCCAATCTGTACAATGAGATTTATCACTTATCTTTGTGAAGAAATGATCGTATTTTACCCAGTCAGTTTGAAACTAGGCTCTTATTCTTGTAAATAGTTTAAATGTGACCCATGGGATGGTAAAATCAAGTGTTCTTTCCCTTTTAAAAAATTTAGCTAACGCTCTTCATGCCACCAACAACTTGCAAATTATTCCGGACTTCAGCCTCAAGGATTCCCGAGACCAGACTGTGCTGGGCCTGGCCTTATGGACAGGTAAGGGGGTGCCACGGCCATTGGCATCTGCAGACAGACATCTGTCAGAAGGGAGGGGGCTGTGGAGGGTGTGGAGCTAATCACTTGGTTGAAAGACAACCTTTCTGTTGGGGTTAAGCCTGTAATACCCAGTGGGAACTGCTGGCTTTGACATTGAGAGGGTGCATGTGTTGGTTGTGGTAAGAAGGTGAAGGAGTGGGGAAAGCTGGGCGTGCGCTCATCGGCTTGTTTCCCAGGCATGCACACGATCGCAGCTCAGCTGCTGGGGTCCGGCGCTTGCATCAACGACACCATGTCGGATGGGCAGACGCTGCTGCACATGGCCATGCAGCGGCAAGACAGTAAGAGTGCGCTCTTCCTGCTGGAGCACCAGGCGGACATAAACGTCAGGTAGGCTGGGCACTAGTCGCTTCAGAGGCACTGTCTTGCTTGTAGGACATGTTCTGTGTTCCTTGGTAAACAAAGGAAGGGAAACAGTGACTCTGAAAAAGTACAAGCGCAGGATTGTAACTGAATTATATTCATACAAAGAGCATTGCAACAAATGAGCGATCAAAATGGCCTGGGGGGAAAAACACACACTTAAACGTTTATTGCTTTTGTATTTTCAAAGGAATTTATCTTTATCTTCAATGTCAGGTGACCCTGAATGACTGAGTGGGTGAAAGAAGTGTTTTGTCAAAGGGGCAGTTGGGGTGGCCTTTTATTTAGCTGCTGTTAAAACCAGCCGTATGCCTGTAAGATTTCAGCACCTGGGATGTTGGTCAATTTCCTTCTCCGTGACACAGGAGGCCATAACTGTATTTTTTTAAAAGGCAGAAGGGACAGATGCTATCGACAGGTTAAATTTCTCAGAAAAAATATTAATGAATGTGAGTGAAGTGTGTTTAAGGGATACAGCGGATTATGGTCTCTGGGATACCCAGGACACCCTTTATCATTTGGCTCCAGTTACAAGTGTTGGTTTTGGTGTGCACGTCCTAACAGGACTCAGGATGGGGAGACAGCCCTTCAGCTGGCCATCAGAAATCAGCTTCCGCTTGTAGTGGATGCCATCTGCACCCGAGGAGCTGACATGTCTGTGCCCGATGAGAAGGGGAACCCCCCACTGTGGCTGGCATTGGCAAATAATCTGGAGGACATCGCATCCACTCTGGTGAGATGAGCTCAACTTTAGCCTCTGTTTACACACGGGGATATTTTGTGTCAGAGATGAATTTGGGGCCTACGTAGCAATCACAGGAAGCAAGTGATCTGCCAAGTAACAAACTGAGTGAAGGACGAGCAGTAGAAAGTCACGTTGGGGCAGCTGGTTAGCTCAGTTGGTTAGAGCGCGGTGCTCTTAACAACAAGGCTGCCGGTTCGATCCCCACATGGGCCACTGAGCTGCGCCCTCCGCCACTAGGTTGAAACAACTACTTGACTTGGAGCTGATGGGTCCTGGAAAAACACACTTAAAAAAAAAAGAAATCATGTTAAAAACACTTGCAGTTCAACATAGTCTTAGCCAGCATTTTTTTAGGCTGTCTTTATCAAGAAAACTACCAACAAGTGGGAGAGCTGAGGCTTTTCCCCAGGAAGTCTTCTTCTGTGGTGGGTTTATTTGATGTGGGCTGCCCTCCCTCTCACCACAGTGATAAATCCCCAAATCTCAGCTTTGTCTCCCTTGTTCAGAAGACAGGGCCCCAAATGAGAACGGCCCGAGATGAGACATTAAGTCATTGTGCACCTGGGGTTTTACCCAGTTGTCACTGAGATTCCTTGTTAATTACAGGTATGTGTTATGGAGGACTTACGAGTGTGTGTATATGTGTATGCACCTGTTTGAGCTTTCTGTTCCTTCTAGAAAACAACTCTAGAGGACACTCATTACACCTGTCTGTCTTATATTTCCCAGATACATCCCACAGGACCTAGTGCAAGTACTTGCACAGAGCAGATTTTAATCAGTGTTTGTAAAACTAATGAATGTTACAGATTAATAATTATCAGTTAATTATCAACTGTGTTTGCCTGAAAAATGGATCTAATGATGTGCACAGAGCTCAGCGATAGTAATACAAATTCTCCCATCTGCTCGGCAGTATCTGTGAGTGCTCTGTGTTTTTCCGCAGGTCAGACATGGTTGTGATGCCACGTGCTGGGGTCCAGGGCCGAGCGGGTGTCTTCAAACACTCCTGCACAGAGCCATTGATGAGAACAATGAGTCCATCGCCTGCTTTCTTATTCGCAGGTCTGAGAAGCCTAAGTATCTCTTCAAATCTTCTTATTCAGCTCAGTGCAAACTGGCTGCAGTTAGTTACCGTCTTGTTGTTGGCTTGACTTTCCTAATTAAGGCTATTAGAGGGTCACTGCTCTGTTAAATCGAGTCAGCCAAGGGCCTTAACTCACTTAGGAGGAGAGGCACTCACTTGTGTGTGCCCAGATCAAGGAATCTAAAAGCTAAGCCAGCTTCCTGCTTTGGAAGCCGTATAGGCTCCCTTAGTCAAATCAGACCAGTTCACACAGTAAAGCCAGGAGGCGGGGGTGAAAGAGGCCATGTGGCCTCTGCAGGACCCCACCAACACGCGTGAGCCATAACTGGCTGGGTGGGAGATAAGGTTGCTCAGAAAACTTTTAGAGCAGTGGTTCTCCCAACTTGAAATGCTTGTAGATCTCCTGGGGAGCTTTAAAGAGTTCTGATACCCAGACCAACTGCAGAAGAATCTATGGGAGTGGAACCCAGACAGCAGTATTTGAGGCCAAGGACCGAGGACAGCAGTCCCTGGCAGCGGCCTCTTGTTGTTGGATTGGATGAAACCGTACATTGATCTGCGTGCCCGTAGGCTAGGAAGGCACGGCAAGCAAAGCCTTCCTTTCATTTCCCTCTTCTCTTCAGTGGCAGTGATGTGAATAGTCCCAGACAACCTGGTGCTAACGGAGAAGGAGAGGAAGAAGCCAGAGATGGACAGACGCCCTTGCACTTGGCAGCCTGCTGGGGGCTGGAAGAGACGGTACAGTGTCTTCTGGAGTTTGGTGCCAATGTAAATGCACAGGTATGGAGAAGTTCTCTTTTCTAGGGAGATAGATGGTAACCCCAGAATTAGAGAAATTTCCTCTTATGGCAAAGGGAGGTCCTGGTCCTCTGCTTTCCCATGAATGAGGCTAAGGTACAGACAGATGCAGTGACTTTCTCTGGGTCATATAGCCTGCCTGGAAAGGTTAATGACTCCGTGTTAAGACTTTTCTTCTTTGTCCTTCCTACAGTGTGAGGAATCTTTGTTGAATCAACTTTTCTTTGCCTCCCATCCCTGTTATAGATTTCCATAGAGCGTTAGTTCTCAAGCTGAGTACAGATTGTTCCCAACTTACAATAGCTCGACTTAACCATTTTTCGACTTCATGATGATGTGAAAGCAACATGGGTAATCAATTACATGAGATATTCAACGCTTTATTATAAAATAGGCTTAGTGTTAGATGATTTTGCCCAGTTGTAAGCTAATGTAAGTGTTCTGAGCACATTTAAGGTAGGCCAGGCTAAGCTATGACTTCGTTAGGTTGAGTGTATTAAATGCATTTTCGACTTAAAATATTTTCAAATTACCATGAATGTATTGGGTTGTAGCCCCCTGGTAAGTTGAGGGGCATCTGTACAGTGTTAAGGAAAATATTCCAGTGGCTCAACTGAGCGTCCCTGAGTTACGTTCCTTGACACTTTTCAATGTTCTAGCCTGTGAAGATTTGTGTCCGCTGCCCCGTAGCCAGGTAAGGCGTGGTGTAAGTTAGAGAGGAGGTTGTTCTGAGGATCTTCTGAACCAAATGTGTTTGTGCCGCTGGGTCACTGGAGCCTGGGGTGATGGGGAGTGGCTTTTGGCCGTCTCTGTCTGGCCTCTTTAAAAGCTGATTTCAAACACAGGGTGGCAGTACTGATTCTCAGAACCAAATTGGATTTAAAAGTTATCCCCTTCATATTTTTCCTGAGTTTTATCTTTCGTTGGGACATTGCAATCTGTGCCTTGTCCCCCTAGGATGCAGAAGGGAGAACGCCTGTCCACGTGGCCATCAGCAACCAACACAGCGTCATCATTCAGTTGTTGATTTCTCACCCTGACATCCACTTGAATGTACGAGACAGGCAAGGTCTGACCCCTTTTGCCTGCGCCATGACTCACAAGAACAACAAGGCAGCCGAGGCCATCCTAAAACGAGAGTCTGGGGCTGCTGAGCAAGTAAGTGGCCAACGCCCAACACTCTCCACAGAACCTGTTACATGGAGAGTAAACATATGTCTCCAGTTAAACAGGTTTCTTCTATATAAAGACATACGTTTTGAAAGTATACTCTTGCTTGAAATTTGGCCATTCAGATGTCCTGTCAGTGCTGGATGAGATTTCCTTGCTCTGCCCTGTGTGTCAGCCACCTGATGGATTGAAGTTGAGGAGCTTTTGGTGTGATGTTGGGACAACTTTCTAAGTGTTTTGAAGCTCAGTTGTTATTGCTCAGCTCAGCAGGCTCAGTTGTCCTGTTCTTTCTGGATGGTGAACTGTCAACCTGCAACAACAGATTGTGGGAAATGGCAGTAGCAACTGACCTGAGGCAGGAGCTGGGATGAGTTTGTTCAATCAGTCCTACACACACCTGGATCTCCATCCAGCACTTAGAATACTGCCAACATTTCTGAATAGCCTTTTACGAAGGTAAAATGAAAACTTGAGACCTGAACAAAATGAAACCTAACATGGTTGAAGACTATTGCTTCGTATTCCAGACTTCCGTACATCGTTTCTTTAGCATGCGTGTAAATGTGACTGAATCGTATAGGTATTAACCTCAGCCCTGCTCAGGTCATGTAAAATGTTTGTGAATGGACATAGCCATCTCACATTTCCTCTCCGTTGAGTATGAAACTCGTACTGTGCATTAAAGTCCTTTGCAGATACATTGCCTGTGCCACCAGCATGTGCTGTGTGTGTGTGTGTGTGTGTGTGTGTGTGTGTGTGTGTGTGTGGCATGTTGGCGTCTCTCACTTCTCACTGAGCACTCATACTGATATGATAGCTCTTGTAACTATGATATCCTCTGGTTTGATGTCCATGAGCATTTGTGTGCTTGACATCAATGAATCAGTCTGCGCTGTACTGTTGGCTTCCCTCCCACCCCCCAATGCATCCTGTTATCCTGTAGCTCGATAACAGAGAAGACGTTCTGAAAATTTCTGAAGATTTGTTTGACTGCCCAGGGTCAGGCTGGCATTGCGGCTGCGGTGTCAGAATGCTGGGTGCTTGCTGTAGCCAGAGCAGGACTCCCACGGCTAGGCTCTACCAGTGCCTTTCCCAGGCATCCCAGTACCTGGTGCCTTCCTCTCCCTGTCTCTTTCTTGGCTTTCCACGTTGTGTAGCTCCTGCTGCAGAAGGGTGCCAGAGCAGTTTGAATCTGTGCAGTGGCTCCCTTTCCCTGACCACATGGATGTAACCATACACGCGTGGGCATGTGCACAAATATCTGTAGGATGGGCCTGTTTGGGGTGGGGGAGCATGTAGTGTTGTTCTTTGGAGGGAGCTGCCTGGAGCGGAGGGCACGACTACCCCGTGGCCTCTCCAGGTGAGTGAGGCTTGCAGGTGCTCAGGAGGCACTCTTGCCCGAGGAAGCGCACTGATACTGTGGTTCCCACTTGTTGCCTTAGGTGGATAACAAGGGCCGGAATTTCCTTCACGTGGCAGTTCAGAACTCTGATATTGAAAGTGTGCTGTTCCTCATCAGTGTCCAGGCGAACGTGAATTCCAGAGTCCAGGACGCTTCCAAGCTGACCCCTTTGCACCTTGCTGTCCAGGCCGGCTCAGAGATTATCGTACGCAATTTGGTAAGTGTCGCCGAAACATTATTGCGTGTAACATGTGGACAAAGCGTGGGGTAGAGTGTGTGCAAAACCTCTCATCATACCTGGTGTGCCAGGTGTTATAAACGGCCGGCGTGAATTTGGGAGCTAAGCTAAAATGTGGGAGAAAACAGGTGTGTCGGTGGGTGGCACATTCTAAGTGCCCAGCGGCTGCCTCGGCAGCCAGGTGCTGGAGTGAGGCCTGGAGGGAAAGCAGGATTAGGTGGGAGAGGCGGGGTGGGAGCACCTAGGGAAGGGAGACCCGCTTCTGGTCTGCCCTCTCTGTGTCCGGCACCCAGCTGCTGCGTTCCAGTGAGCGCGCTCTCTTCTCTTCACTCTCTTGCTTCCTTTTTTTTTTTTTTCATTGAGGTATAATTAACCTAGAACATTAGTTTCAGGTATACAACATTTTGATTCAGTATTTGTATATACTGCAAAATGACCACCACAATAAGTCTAATTAACATCTGTCACCATAGTTACAAAAATTTTTTTTTTCTTGTGATGAGGACTTTTAAGATTTACTCTCTTCACCCCTTTCCGATACACAGTAGTATTATTAACTGTAACCATCATGCTGTACATTACATCCTTGTGACTTACTGATTTTATAATTGAAAATTTGTACCTTTGATACCCTTCACCCATTTTGCGCACCCCACCACCCTGTCCTTTGGCACCCATCCATCTAGTCTCTGTATCTGTGAGCTTGGAGTTTTTTTGTTTGTTTTTAAATGCCACATATAAGTGAGATCATAGTCGTACAGTATTTATCTTTCTCTGGCTGACTTATTTCACGTAGCATGATGTCCTCAAGGTTCATCCATGTTGTCACAAATGGCAAGATTTCATTCTTTTTTAATGGCTAAATAGTATTCCATTGGGTGTGTATATGTGCAGTGAACATGGGGTGCATATATCTTTTTGAATTAGTGTTTTCATTTTCTTTGGATAAATACCCATAAGTGGAATTGCTGGATCATATGATAGTTCTAGTTTTAATTTTTTGAGGTATCTTCATACTGTTTTTCCATAGTGGCTGCACCAATTTACATTCCCACCAACAGTGTACAAGGGTTCCCTTTTCTTCACATCCTCACCAATGCTAGTTATTTTTTGTCTTTTTGATACTAGCCATTCTAACAGGTATGAGATGGTGTCTTATTATGGTTTTGATTTGAGTTTCCCTGATGATTAATGATACTGAGCTTCTTTTCATGTACCTGCTGGCCATCTAGGTCTTCTTTGTAAAAATGTTTGTTCAGATCCTCTATTTTTTAATCAGATTTTTTTTTTTTTGCTATTTAGTCGTAGGAGTTCTTCATATATTTTGAATCTTAACCCCTTATCAGACATACGATTTGCAAATATTTTCTCCCATTCAGTAGGTTGACTTTTCATTTTATTGATGATTTCCTTTGCTGTGCAGAAGCTTTTTCTATAGTCCTACTTGTTTATTTTTACTTTTGTTGCCTTTGTTTCTGGAATCAGATCCAAAAAATCATCACCCAGACTGATGTCAAGGAACTTACTGCCTTTTAATTCACAAAACCACCTAGAGGGATATAGGAAATATTTTACATTTTACAAAGGAGAAAATTTAAGCTCGGAATTTCCACCCCAAGATTAACAGATAGTAATGTAGCTGGGATTTTAGCCATTTCTGTTTGACTCCAAAGCCTGCCTTTTCTAGTAGAATATAATGCCACCTAGGCAGGAGAAGAGCTGAGCAAAGATGTAGAGATTGGAAAGGGAAGTGGTGTGTTCTAAATAGAAAAGTTTCATTGAAATTTGGGTAGAGAGTAAATGTGGTTGGAGAGCGAGGTAGAGACCAGATTGTGGAGTGTCGTATTTCAAACGAGGCACTGTGAGCAGCCTTCATCCTTTCAGTATGGAGAAACCGTGGTAAGTGTTTGAGCTGAGAGCATGATCCAGAGCCCTATGTCGCCTGGCTGGCCCCTAAAAGCTGGTATTTGCTGGTGTTTCCTATCAGCCGCGGGTGCATGCTGCAGGACTGACCCCTGGGGCACTTGGCCAGCATTTGGTGCCCTGCCATTTTTGTTTTTGAAAAATACTTTCTAGAAAAACCTTTATGACTCAATATGTGGGTTCGAGCTGAGAGAACATTTACCTTGGTGGTGGGGTGCAGGGACGTGGGGACAGGCCCACGAGTGAGGTGGCCACGGGGAGGCAGTGGCAGTGAGGGATGAACCGGAGAGTGATTGAGGAGGTGGGTGAGAAGGACTCCAGGCGTAGACGGGATGTGGAGGAAACAGCTGAGGCGGCAGAGGTGAGCTCAAAGTGGAGTCAGGCCCAGGGTCCTCAGTCTGCCTGGGCACGTTTGAGGATCGTGGTCCTTTCACCAAGACCCTGCCTCTGCCTTCCTAAGGCCTAAGCTCACAGCTGTAGGGTCCCTAGAAACAGCCAATCTTCCCATCAGTGGTCATCCAGTCCTGTGAATGGGTACAGATCAATGTCAGAACCTGCTCACATTGAAACAGTCCCTTTACCCAAACCTCTCCTCCTTCCCTCCAATTAACCAACCTTGGGGCTAGCGCTGATCCCTAGCCCAGCCCTTACGACCATGAAGACCCCTCTCTGCTATGTCCTATCTGGACCGATGAGTGACTTGCCTGGGCACCCAGAGGCCTGGGGAGGCTGGGACTTGGCAGGCAGCGTCAGAAGCAGAGCAGCTAACTGGTGCCTCAGATTTCCCAGAGGCAGAGCGCCTCACACCCAGACAGAGGAGCCAGGCAGACTGGGCTCTGACTGCAAACTGTACATTCTTTTCTGTTCACGGCAATTGTCTTTGACACTTTGTCGGCAAGTAGATGATGAATGAACTTTAAATACTAAATGAATAGCTAAGATATTATTGAAAGGTCCTTCCTGCCTTTGGTTCGGTATTTTTGGTGTTCTTTTCTTTCTTTTAAAAAAATCGTATAAAACTAGTGTATGTTTATTGCGAAAAACTTAAAGCATACAAATCTATAAAACAGAAAGTATCTCCCTTTCACCTCCAACTCTCCTCTGAGTCTGGTATATGTGGTTTTAAACACCTTCAAAGTTTGTGTGTGACTGTGCATACGTTTCTCTGTATCTGTCTCGCTTTCCAAATACAATCATATTATCATACTGTCTTCTAACTTGCCTTTTTTTTTTTAACTTACTATATCATAGACATCCTTCCATGTTCAGTCATAAATGTTTATCATCTTAGTGGCTACCTCCTCTTTTGTTTGTATATATTATAATTTTCCTAATTAAATCCTTCTTGGAATCAGGTTTTACTATTACAGGTAGTGGGCATCCTTATATAGTGCAGTGAATATCACTTTAGTCGTGTGTAGTTTTATGTACTAAAGTCCTCGAAGTAAAATTTCTATGTCCTAAGGGGTAGCTTTTCAAGTCAAATTGTTGATTAGCCGTTGGAACAGGTTTTGCTGGCTCAGGCCTCACCAGGAGTGTTTGTGAGGCCCTGTGCTCCGAGCTTCGCCAGCACGGCAGGTTCCTGGCTGTCAGAGGACAGGCAGGCTTGGCCCCCGTAAGTGGGACCTTGGTTGGCTGTGGTAGAGAGGCTGCTAATGTCATCAACTTCAACAGCTTCTTGCAGGAGCCAAAGTGAATGAATTAACCAAGCACCGCCAGACAGCCCTCCATCTCGCTGCCCAGCAGGACCTACCCACCATCTGCTCAGTCCTTTTGGAGAATGGAGTGGACTTTGCTGCTGTGGATGAGAATGGAAATAATGGTAATTCAGAGTCATTCCCAGTGCTGGATACCTTAGGAAATCTCGCCATTCTCGGGGTGGCGGTGTACTATATCCTTGGTTCTGCTCCCCCTCCGGGAGGTTGGCTTTCAGGAGAAGAGCAGTGACAGGAAATGTTCTAAACTGGGCATCCAGCCTGCCACTGACCAGGCCTGGGCAGCCCCCCAGTCTGAATGGTAACCCTAGAAGCCTAAAGTGGCTTCTTGTGCAACAATTAATTTCCATCTTCGGATAACTATGGAAGCAGAAAGCAAAGACTTAGGAGGTTGTATTTGTGACTCATTCTCAGGGGGTAGTGAAGACATGAAAGGATGGTGTATGAGTGGACAGTGGCTGCTCTGGCCGATTCCCTTTTAGAGGGAGGCTTGTGGGGGTGAGGAGGAGTCGAGGTTTTCTGCATGTGCTTCTGGGCTTGCGCAGTAAGAGGGTTTCCTCTGCAGCTCTTCATCTCGCCGTCATGCACGGTCGGCTCAACAACATCCGGGTCCTCCTGACAGAGTGCACTGTGGACGCCGAGGCCTTTAATCTAAGGTGAGCGTGTGTGGTCCAGAGCAAAGGCCCGGGCCCCATGTCCCCTGGCCTGCCCCTCAGAGCTGGCAGTCCCTGGTACGTTAGTGGAACTGGCCACTAGGCCATCGACCAGCCTTTGATACCCTGGAATTTTTTTTTCAGATAACTTTTTCTGACTTATTGTGTGTCCTTTGATTTATCCAGCATCACAGAGTTCAGAAAATTCCATGTCTTTTGTGCTTGATGGCTGTGGCGGATATATACCTAACTTTTCCACCTTGTTTTATCAGAGGCCAGTCGCCACTGCACATTTTGGGACAATATGGCAAAGAGAATGCAGCAGCCATCTTTGATCTCTTCTTAGAGTGCATGCCTGAGTATCCTCTAGATAAACCAGATGCGGAAGGAAACACAGGTATGTAATAAGCTGTTTGTATGGCCTGTCTCACTGGGTTTCTTGCTTCTGGGAACGCCAAGAGCCCAAGCACACAACCTCGTTGTTTAAGGGCATTCAGCTGGGCTCTGTGAACATCTGTCACGGATCCCTGCCATGGCATTCGGCAGGGTCTGATTTTAGGCAGAAGCGCACATGAAGTGTGTCTAGTTCTCCAAAGCCATGTCCATGTCCAGCTAGTTCTGTCCACCTATTTTAATTGCCCTCATTTACCTCTGATCCAGTCAACTAGCGCCCTAACTAACCCAGCTCCCAAATCCCAGGAGAGAAAAAATATATAACCACCTCACAGATGGAGGAAATGTGCTGGAGTGTGTGTTGACATGCTCTGAAAATGTGGCAAGTTTTATACAGATACAGGCTGACGTCTTACTGAGGGGGTTAATAGTCCTCTCATGATGTTGCTCTGGCTACCAACAATCACCGTGTTGATTTCTGGAGCTTTCACAGTTTTTTGGACATACTTTTACATTCATTTTGTTGTTGAATACTCACAACAACCCTATAAGGTCAGCAGTGCATATAGTGTGTCCCCGAATTTCAAGTACGGAAGCAAAGATGAAACCCAAATCCGTCTCTCCCCTGCCCAGGGCTCTCTGAGCATTTCGCCACTGCTGCATTCCCATTCCTTTGCCCTCATGCTGCATAGAGCCTCCGTGGCCTTTGGCAGAAATGCAGTCACCAGGGGGTATCCTGAACCTTAGCACGGGACCAAGTATTTTGTCATCAGTTCTTGGCCTTGATACACGAGTGTGTTCTTGAAGCCAGCAGTGATGAGCCTGCGCTTCTGGGGAATCGGCCCTGGGAGTGACCTGCTGGACCCAGCACACACTCCGTGAGCACCGTGTGCCCAGGAGCAGGTCAGGTAAACAGGCAGGCAGGCAGGGGCTCTGCCGCCAGGCTCCCGAGTTACCTAGGAGACCTTGTTCCAAATACCTGGCTCTGTCATAGTCGCAGGTAGTTCTGAGTAACTTTTGCAACTTCTCTCTGTCTGTTTCCTCATTTGAAAGGATAACCCTTAAGTAATTGGATCATTTAGAGAATTAAGTGAAAGCGTTTCAGTAAAGTGTTTGGTAAAGGTAAGCAAAGGGGAATTGCTGTCAGCTGTAACTGTTAGGAAGGAGGCCAGCAGATGTGTGAGTGGGGCCTGGGTCCCCGCCGGGCCTGCACCTGCAGAGAGAGGCTCCGTGGACTGGAAGGATTTGCCAGAACATGTTCCCTACACGGACTTCTTTCTGCCTATTATGCCCTCATAGGTCTTTACATTTAGTTACATTGTGTGAAAAGAGCTTTGTCCCCCAAGCGTTTCATGCCAGAGGAAGGCGGCTGAGACAGTGGTGTGTTTGCCATCAGTGTCTGATCCTGCCTCAGTTCTACAGCCAAAGCCCTGACTGAATGGGCAAGAGTATGTCTCTGGAGCTGGGCTGCTCTGGCATCCCCGGGCCCGTGGCCAGGTCCTTCCCTGGAAGACGCTGCACATCTCTGTGGAGGTCTCGTCAGAGCCACACGGCCCCTATGTGTCAGTGGGGACGTGTCCTCCCGGGGGTCTGCCCTGCCATCAGCTTCCTCTGCCAGCCCTTTGGCAGTGCCAGGCTGGGCCCGAGTGGGAGTTAGCCCTGCCCGTGCTTTGTTTTCCAGTGCTGCTCTTGGCATACATGAAAGGCAATGCCAACCTGTGCCGTGCCATCGTCCGGTCTGGGGCCCGCCTTGGCGTGAATAATAACCAAGGAGTCAACATTTTCAACTACCAGGTCGCCACCAAGCAGCTTCTGTTTAGACTGTTAGGTGAGTGGCCTCCTTTCTGCTCTTACAATGCAAGCACAGGTACAGAGTGGATTATGTAGCTGTCTTGGTGATCTTGAAATCTCACAATGACTTACTCTAAGACGTGAGCCAGTGGTTTTCCAGGCAGCACGTAGGATGTTTTCTGTGAATGCTATGAGGGGCCTGTGAGCAATGGGGAAGGTCACTGTTAGGGTCTCTTCTTCAGGGGCTCTGCTTTGGGGCCCCTGTCAGTCTCCTACTTCTGAGCCTGCAGAATCTCATAAAGTCCAGGCAGGTCGCCGTTCCCATGGCGCTGGCTGCTTCCCTGCCCACCTGCATCCTTCAGCTCCTCCACATTCTCTGGCTCCTTCAGGGCGGCCTCCTGCCTCAGCCCCCCACTCTTCTTTCTCTGTGTCCCTTCCGTGAAGAGGAGTACGTCACTCTTGGTGATGTCATGTGTGCCGTTCTCCTTGTCCCCGCTGAGGTGGCAGAAAGAATCCGAACGCCTCCTGTGCCTGCGTGTCCTCACCCACAGTGGGAGAGAACGGGGTTATTGGCCCCGTGGTGTGGTCAGAGAAATGCACCAAGTGCCTAGTACCTCGGCGATCTTCATGCAGGTGACTTGCCCGAGGTCACAGAGCTGGTGTGTAGCGGAGCCAGCGCTGAAGCACAGTGTTTCCTGATACCTGGTGCGCTTGCCATGCACTCGGCCAGCCTTTCCAGAGCCCAGAACAGGAGCCTGCCCAGTGCTGGCGTGGAGGAGCTCGGTACTGATAGATCCATGTCCGCACCCCAGCCCCCGTGAGCTCAGTCTGCCTGTGTGTAGAGCACCGAGAACAGTGCCTGGCATGTAGTCAGCGCTCGGTAACTAAACACTGGTGATCTCAGCTGTCATCTATAATGATAACCCCCGACCCAAATGCCCCACAGCTTCTGCAGACTCAAAACTGAACAACTCATCTGCTCTGGTTCTTTCCCTTACGTCTCCTCTGCTGGTCATCCCAACACAGACACAGTCACTCCGTCTAGAAACCTGGAAATGGCCTGCGTCTCCTGCCTCCCCCTCACACCCCACTTCTGTTCACTCACCAGATCGCACAGATTCTGCCTCCTCAGTGTCTCTCATCTTGGTTCCCTCCTCCCTGTCCCCCTTACCATTTGCCCCTACCAGTCTTCCTAGCTGTTGGGCTCTGTTCTTTCCTCACCGTGCCTTACACTCCAGCCACCCATGGCTGCGTGTATGTCCCCCCCAGACACAGTGCTGTTTCACAGCCTTGAACCCTGTTTCCTGTTCCTCAATCTGCCTGGCAAGTGCTGGTTCTCCATTCTCTTCTCTGAAGCTTTCCCTGACCCCGTTGGAATGTATTGCTCCTTCATCCCTTGAGTCACTGCAGTAGGGGCTTTATTTACTGGGCGCTTGCCCTGTTCCTCCTGCAGCGCCGGGTCTTGCCTGGCACAGTCACTGTCTGACAGCAATGGCGTCCGCCTTCTTGTGTTACAGATATGCTGTCCAAGGAGCCTCCGTGGTGTGACGGCTCCAACTGCTACGAGTGCACTGCCAAGTTTGGAGTCACAACTCGCAAACATCACTGGTAAGACCCCCTCAACGTCACGTGCCCAAGGAGTCTGCTGATGTTACTGCTTCTCCCTTTTTCCACGATAAGCCATGAATTTGCCAGGGCCTTGTACTCTCCTGGGCAAAACCTGACCAAATGGAGGGATGAGATGACAGGACAGTGCGCAACTGTAGTGATGTGGTGGGGGGGGGCAGGGGCACTCACCGGTGGGGTTCACAGGTCCCCGGTAGCCGGTCAGGCCTGGTGTCATCTTCCCCAGGCTCCCTGCTTGCTGTGAAGCTGAGCGGAGGTACTGCCCTCCCGGCCTGAGCACACGCTGCTCTGCCAAGAACTGAGGAGCTCTTCCCATGAAAACGAGATGGTTCTTTGGCTGTTGCTGAGCCTCTCCTGATCTTTAAAGCAAGAGCCTTCTCCAGAACCACTTTAACTGAACTGCTGGCTAGAATTCTGTTTTCATGCACTAACAGTTACACAGGCGTTGGCATGATGGGCTGGCGGGGCACACTGCCCACAGAGCACCGGCCACGGGCTGGCCTTGTCTGCCGAGGTGCCCCTGCGGCTTCCGCCGAGCTGGGAGCAGCCTCCTCCTCAGTGCCCCTCTCATACTTCCTCTCTTTGCTTCCACAGTCGTCACTGCGGGCGTCTGCTTTGCCATAAATGCTCGACCAAGGAGATTCCCATTATAAAGTTTGATCTGAACAAGCCGGTGCGAGTTTGCAACATTTGCTTTGATGTGCTGACTTTGGGTGGGGTCTCCTAGTGAGCCTCCAGGAGGGGCCAGGCCACCTCCCCGGTCACCTCCCCAGCAGCTGCTCTGCTCACCAGCCTGACCCCACCCAGAGCAGGAGCTGGCAGTCGTCTTCCCGCGGCAATAGACTGGAGCAAGCAGTTAAGGACCATGGTGTGAGAGACCCCATTTCAGATGAGTCTGTATGATTGTCCGTGTGTCTGCCTGTGATCGAGGTCACTAGATGTCTCACTCATTGGACCAGGCCATTTAGCCTAAGTGGTAAATGTGATAGGAACTAGACCCCGTTCTGCTAGCAACGTACAAGAACACTTTGCAAACCATTTTCCCTCCCAGTAGCTCAGTGTCCATCTCAGAGCGTTCATGAAGTTGTCCTGCCTGGGCGGACCTACTGGGCAGAGCCTCACAGTAGGAAGCTGGTGTCTGGCTGCTCCGTGAGAGCTGGCTATACTCTGGGGTACGTGGCTGTGGACTTTTCTGCACAGTATTTTCATAAAGATTCTAGGATCTTCTTGCCCTGAAGTCTTTAATTTTATTTTTTTTTTTGGAAAAGCTAAGCTGTATTTTTAGTGAGCTGCCCCTTTAAAAAAGGTGAAATATTTCTAAACAGGGTTCAGAGATGAGAGCTGAAAAATCGTGGCCTTAACAACTGAAAGCTTTACCAGTGTTCATGCTACGTGGGTGTCAGGACTGCAGTCTGGCAGCCTGACCTCTCCTAGCAGCCGTCTCCTCTCATCCCGCTGTGTCCTGTCTGTGGACTCCTCTGTCACTCTGCCACTGAGGAAATGCACTTTTATTGTGCTACACTTTTTATATAGCTGCATTATTGGTGATTCCAATTTAAAACTCCATGTTCAAAAATACCCTCATACATCCATGCATCAGTGATTCCGATGATCCGCTTTGCCTGGACCTCAGCTCACACTCAGTCTTAAAGGGAAAATCTCCTGCAGAGTGTCATTTGGAGCAAGAGAGTCACACAGGCCAAGTGATGAGAAGGGGTCTCGAGCCTCAGGCTGGCAGCTCCCGTCTCCTTGACATGAATACTTCTTGCCGAAACCTTTCCGAGTTATGAAGTGCTGTCAGTCCCAGGTCCCAGGCCTAGTTCTTTGTAGTGTGCCCTGCCCCTAAGAGCCAACAGCCAAAGGTCCAAAGGCCCTGGCCACGCATGTGACCCAGTTTTGAAGGCTCTGGCTTGTATGCAGAACGAGGCCCCCAGAGCTTATTGGGCCTTAGTTGCTGCTGGTACATGATATTAACCCTGAGGTGTTAAACTTCTTTTCTTTTGAAGGTTTGGCCAGTGTTTTTTAGAAATGCACATTTAAAGAGAAACTTACCACTGCTTAAAAATATATATATACTCTGAGGTGAACAATATGTGTTGTACAGTAATACTCAGAGACTAACAATCTCAATCATATGTACTGATTTTTTTTCAGACATCTAATAACCACTACATTTTTTTCATTAATGAAGTATGGATATATGTGTAAAGGGACTAAATATTTTTTTGCAACGGCCTTTTTTGTTTGTTTGTTTTGGATAGTGGTATGTCTTCTGTGTTGCTGTAGACTTATACATTCTGTTGCCTAAATATGTGTGTAAAATGAACTGATAAACCAGAGTGCTACTTTTTTTAATATTTCTGTGATTTATAAGATATATATGCTTTCTATGTTAATATGAGCTTGTGCACAGTGTTTAAAAGACAAAATTAATTAGAGTTGGGGAACTAAAAATCTGTGACATATTTCGTATAGAATTTTTATAGAAAAACAACTAGTTTTGGCAAACACTTGACCATGTGAGGCATGTGGTCAGTTTCCGTCTTCTGTTGCCTGAAGAGGGCCACACGGAAGCAAGGCCTCGTTAGCTGGCCTGTTTCTGTAACTGGAAAGTAAGATAATTATGCTTCAGATATGAATTGAGGTGGTTGGTACTTCTATGCTTGTTCTTTTAACATTCATGGTGGAGAGAGGAGGATGGGAATGCAGTCGGGGCTGAGGCTGATTGTCCTGCCCTCGCCCTGCCAGACCAATTTGAGTAACAATCTTGCCTCTTAATTGCACTTAAAATCATGTTTAAAATATGTTGAGTCATGCTTCTGATTCTTCAGCGTCCAGGGATAGCTATGGTACTGAGCAGCCATGGGTTAGGGGAACATTTTGTGAGTTCTGCATTGGTTTCAGGGCGCATTCTCGTAGCTCTAGAAAAAGCCCCTTTCCACAGCCTTAGGAAATCTCCGATTCTGCTGATGCTTCTTACGGGGGTGCACTCAGCAGGTTCCTGGAGTGGGGGCTGCCCTGGCGGGTCGCCCCAGACACTGCCCCGGCTGGGCCCTGACATACTCGGTCCTCTCTGTGCTTTCCAAGCTGACAAGACTTGACTACAGAACTGCCTGGCTGTTCTTGTTAAATTTGAACCCGTAGCTTAACTACTAGGAGCAAAAACTCGATTTTATTCATTTAGAAAGTTGCCAATTGTGAGTGAGTAGAACAGGAAGAATAAACTTTATGGAATATAATTTGCTGCATCCGTCAACGTTGTTATGCTGAATTAGCTCTTTAACTGCCTCTTGCTCATCACCAGATTTACTACACAGTGTATTCCTAACTTTTTTTTTTTTAAGACAAAGGTACAAACCATGTGCTATGTATAAATCGAATGGCTAATACTAACTTGCTATGATCCTGTAACACAGGAATTTCCCATAAACTTAAGTGCCTACACGTAGGACTTTTTAATTTTCAGTTACCTTTTTTAATGGTGTCTTACAGAATGATGTGTTAGAACACGTGTTCCATTTGGAGTTTGTTGCCTGTGCACTGTCACCCCCAGTCACCAGTGTAGTCGAGGCTGGATTAGACTGCTCAGTTCACCTGCCATATTCTCTCCAGGAGTGGGGTCCCTGTGACTGTTAGTCCTCTACCTCAGAGCCCTGAGTCATTTCTGACCGCCCTGTTCAGCTTCCTCAGTCTTCTCCCTGAATGGGGTCCCTGCATGGAGCTCAGCGTGCTTGTGGGCTCCCCACCACTCCCGGTTCGCATCCCCCACCCGCTGTATTGAACGGTGTTGTGCTAATCTTGTCCATAGGCATGAAGTGGAGGGAAAGTCTTGGGAGGGGGGAGAGCCTGGACTCATCTAGGTTTCTTTAATCTGGAGGAAAAGAACACTGTTGGACTGTGTCATGCTGAGACCTGAAAGGCAAACGAACTCCCCAGGTGACGGGAGCCTGAACAAGGAAATGTAGCTCTTCCACGAACAGACCCACTTGGAGCTTGCAGGTTGAGACTGAAGGAGCGCCCAAAACAGGCTTTCTTCCAGGACGGGATTGCTTCCCTCAGGACAAGCCCCAGAAGAATGGGGCATGGGGCTGGCTGGCGAGCCCAGCAGCTCCTAATCTGAAGCACCGATGCTCCCCAGCCCAGCCCAGCCCGGGAGAGGAGGAAGCGGAGGGGAAACGACTTTCTGAAGAGCTTTGGAAACCGCATTCTCATTTTGTGGAAGTAATTTAGTGAAGAGCTGATTGTTTGACAAGATACAAACTACACACTTATTAAATTCCCAGAAGTTATCATAGATGCCTTAAAGACTTTCTTTGGAAGATCATTGCCTGTACGGTTCCTTTTGTGTGTGGCATAAATAATATATTAACCTGTTAAACAGACGACATTGGTTTTCTGTGGCTAGGAAGGCTCAGGTTGGCAATGTGTTCAACATAATGACTTGTCCTTTTTTGGCAGATGTGTACAGTTGGCTGTTACTGTGACACACCTGTGTGATACCGAGGGCAAAGGCAGTAGTAGCTGGGCAGGAACTGCAGGCACACATTTGGGTTGGTCACCTTGGGGTGGTGCTTAGTGTGGGGTGATGGCATCGTATAGGACCATGGCGCTTATCAGCATTCTTCGGAGTCTGTGTAATGGAATGTATTTTTCAAATACTGATATTTGCATTTTCTGTAACAATCCCTTATAATAAAATGAGGTAAAATTGTGCATTTAAAGTGGAAACTTTAATAAGATCTTTGTAGTTACTTTTAATGCAGAAGTACCGATAAGCATTAAAAACAAACAAACATATTTTTAAAACTTCTGACGTGAATAATTTTCTTTAACGGCTACCCTCTAGGAAAGTTTGAATTTCTAGCACTTTTCAGAAACACCTTGTTGACAGTAGTGAAAGAGATTTTAGGCATAATGACCAGCTGCCTGGATTTACTGTGCTCCTGGCCCAGACTTCAGCTCCTGGCAGCGTGTGTGAGCACAGCGACAGTCTCAGCCACCTGACCCCCCTGACGCTCCCCAGAGGACCCTGGAATTCCCTGACTCCATTACTGAGGAGCAACTCAAGAGGATCTGCCCAGGCTGAGGTTTCTGCTCGTCACACTCTGAAGGGAGAACTGGCACTTTCAGGAATAACTAGGAAGGTTTCGGGGCTCGCATGTGAAAATGTAATGATCCATAAAGCCCCTGTGCAGTCACAAATCTAGTAGCGCACTTGGCCCTCACTTTCTTGAACTAACGTATTCCCTTTTTTTATTTTTGACCTGTCTTCCATTTTGCTTAGCCCTTGTTCAGACCAGCTGTGGTGATACATCTCATTCTCTGGTGGCTTTTCCCACAGTGGTAGAAACTGTTAGGTGCTTCCACATAACTGTCCCGAGTAATCCCAACAGCCGTCCTTAAGGCAAACACGGGTCATAATATGTCATAATGTGAGTATAAACAGGAACCAGACATACATCAACTTTCACACGTTTTCACCCAGCCAGGGAAGAGCACTGGGTTTTAATTCTGCTTTGTCACTGACTAGCTGAAGTATTGGGCAAGTTTTGTCCTTTCTGTACCTTAGTGTCTACGCCTATGAAAGGGAAATGACTGGTCTTGTTTAGCTCACAGGGTTGCCGTGGGGAAGGTGATCAGTGATACATCCTTCCTCGTGCAAGTGCACAGATCCTAGTGTGCACACCGAGTCCTCTCCGGTGAGGGCTGATGGGAGCCATGTCTGCTGCCTGCTTGTCGGAATCTGGGGGTTCTGGCAAGAGGAAGTGATCTCAAGGGTGGGGGCTCAGCCCAGGGGCATCCTCCTCAGGGTAACTGCAGATTCCTGAACACACAGCCCCAACCTGACCAAGGGGGTCTCCCTGTCAGAGCACAGCTTGTCCTGGAGCTAAGCAGGGGCAGGGTGGATAGTCAGACAGCTCCCTTGGTTGTGGTCATGCAGTGGCTGAGCTGCGACCAAAGTCCCGGGCTCTCCACTCTTAGTTCTGTGTTCATTGAAAACTGGAATCTCAGAATTTAGAGGAAAATTAGTTTCCTTCAGGATGTTGGAGGGCAGCTGACCAGCTTTTGCTATAAGTGCTCGCTGGTATGGCAGAGGAAGCAGACATGGGTGAAAAGCTCAGCGCTGTGGTGCAATGGCTGTTGCAGACATTAGAAGGCGGGGGGCAGCCGGATGTTTATGCCCCTTTTCTGGTCCATAACGTGAGAGCCTCAAGGCTGGCATGGAGGTTAAATGAGAACAGATAAAGCTCCCTGCCCAGGATGGTTGCCCAATGCGTATTAGTTTTCTTCTCCATTTCCGTCTGCCAGCAAGTCCTAATTGCCAGAGCTGAACTTTCTGTGGCTTCCATCAGAGAGGCACATCCTCCCGCCATGGTTTTGCCCAGGGCCACCTCTGCTGGAGAGAGGAAGGAGAGGCAGTTCCCCAGTAAGCACTCACTCCCATGGCTGAGCCCTTGGGACCATTAAAATGACAGCCTACTCCTGCTGAATCACTTAAAGATCCACCCAGTGCCCCATCGTGAGGAGGCTCTTTCTTTAAAGTAAGTGACTGGCCTGAAAGAGAAAATGAATTCTCACCGAGTGAGGAAGCCAGCGGCCTGCTGAGGCTCTGCCGTGTCCTGCAGGGTGGGTGGGTTCAGGGGGCAGAGATTAGGCAGCCTCTAGGTGCCTCCCAAGTCAGCACTGGGCGGGGAGGGCGCAGGGTGCCTTGTTTTGCTTCTTTCTTTTTGGGAGAGTCTGAACATCTCGGGACCTGGCCCCCACACTTCCCCTGCATTTCTGCCCCAAGAATGGCCTCTGGGTTCTCTAAGCAGGGGCTCACCCCATTCTGGAAGCTCCTTGAGGTCAGGAGCCTCGCTGTCCTCCCACCCGCCACCCCATGGCACACAGGTGCTTGGTAAATATTTGTTGCATGAGGGCCAGAGCCGTGGCTGTGACTGGTTCCCAGTTAGCGATGCCTCAGGCACTGAGCTCAAGGGCTGTGTGAACCTGGAACAGGCCCTAGCCTCAGCTCCTCTCCTCTGTCTGCTTCTGCCCTGGGCGGGGGGTTGGGGGCCAGACACACACCCAACTATGGAGAAGTGAAAGTGGCCCTGAATCAGGACAAGAACTGGACTTCTAGGCTCAGGGCCATTGCTGTGCCCTTACTAAGGTCTTTGGGCCATGGCCGCCTCATCTCCAAAATAAGAGCTCACTGTGCACTTACCACGTGCTAGGTACTGTAGATTTAGGGGTACAAAACTAACTAACCCTCGGTCCCTGTTCTCAGAGAGGCTGCACTCCAGTGCGAGAAGCTGACAGGCCATCCATGCTTACAGAACGCTGACATTTGTTACCTGAGAAGTGAACGGGGTAAGTGCATCTACGTCCAACTGGTGGGCCAACTCGCGCACGCAGGAGGTGCTGACTGAGCTGTTTTAAAAAGACGAGAGGTGGACACACTGAGCCGTGGACACACTGAGCCGAGGAAGGGGTCATCCCGGGCAGGAGGGACAGCTGAGGGAAGGCCCTGTAGGCTTAATGCAGTGAGGTGGAAGCGGAGAGAACGGTACAGGCGGGAGGTGGTGGGGGAGCGAGCCTGAGGAGACAGAAAACCATCTTTACAGGTAGGGGAGCCACCGAGGGCTTGAATGGGGATGCCCTGGCCATTGGAGAAAGATGCTTCCCGCAGTGTGGAGGGTGGGCTGGAGGCAGGGAGTGCAGGCAGACTCCTGCAGGAACCGAGAGATGACAGCCTATCCTGGATGGAAGGACAGAACTGAGGAGGCGGAGTTGCCAGCACTTAGAGATGGGTGGGGAGGAAAGGACAGGACAGGATGGGAGCTGTGATGGTCGCCAGGATTCTTAACATGCTGTGACTGTGTGTAGATGGTGACAGTGGAACCATCATCAGGGGACCTAAAAGAATCAGGGAAAAGATGAAGATTGAATGCCAGAAATGTGTCGGAGAGATGCCTACAGAAATGCCTGGAAAGCCGCCTGGCCTATGTACAGATTTGGTAGCAGTCTCAGCGGCCGCTGAAGGAGGAGTGAGAACTAGTGGGAAGGGGTTCATGGAGGACAGGAGGCTTTCAAGGAATGTGGCCATGGGACTTGCCAGTACAGAATTTATCCTGCTGTTCAGCGGAGAAGGGCAGAAGCCAGGCCAAGGGGGCTGGGGAGCTAGGGAAAGGCTGTGGCAGGAAATAGATACCGTGCTGCAGAAGAATGTGGTAAGGAGGGCGCTTAGTTCATGATGGGAAGGAAGTGAGCCGTTTCATGCGTACTTAGGAAGAGCCAAGAGGCAGCAAGAGGTGAAAGGTGAGGAAGGGCGGTGAGGAAGGTCGTGGGTGGCAGAGGGGTGAGGAGCAGAGCCCAGGTGTGAGGGACAGCTGGCCACGAGGGCAGTGAACCACGAGTCTACTGAAGGGGAGGCAGGCTCCATTTTCTAGTCAGTGAATCTGGAAAGCTATGTAGTGAGATTAATGATAAAGGAGAGAAAAAAGAGAGAGAGAAAGGAAGAAGAATAGACACTAGAACAAGAGTTGAGGGCATTGGGACAGCACCAAGCTTCATTTCCTTCTCTGTAAAGTAGGAACTTTCCTTGCCTGACCTACTTAAGAATCCAAGTGGTAATGGGTATGTAATTTGTCAAGTGTGGATTACGGATGAGCTTGGACATGCGACCCACCGGCAAAGCCGCAAGCCCAGCCACCGCGCAGTGGAGGCTGTTTGTACTGGCGTTTGCAGCCTTGCCCAAACTTTGATGTTGTGCTCAGCAGTTACCTTGTTAGAGACGTGAAACCGCAGACTTCTCCCTTTGAAAACACACCACACCTAATTTAAATGTTTACAAGAGAACTATCCTTGCTTTAAATTGCGTTGTTCAAAGGCATCAAGATTTGCTGCATCCATATAAGCAAAAGCTTTTCCAGTTTCCAGAATTACCTCTATCCTATTTTATTGGCACCTCTCACTGTATTGACCCAGCTCAGATCAACTCACTGTGCCGTTTGGTTGTAAATTCGTTTGCCTTAGGGTAGAGGTCTTACATGTAAGGTTATATAAAAATCAGGCGTCACATGTTTAACCAGTGAGGAGCTTGGGACAGTTACGTTGACGCTGTTCACTGTTTTGTCTTTTCTGGATGTGTCTGCATGTTTCTGAGTGGGAAGGGAATGATGTAGTCCCTTTTGGCCAGTGCCCCCGACCAGGTTGGGGGTTATAGGTAGGCCCAGGCCAGCAGCTGAGCCGGGCAGCCTGGGAGTCCTTGGGAAGGAAGCTATTGGAGCTCAGAGCCCTTTGCTTGTCTGTCCAGTTAGTTTTGCATTGGTCATATTTGTTTTTTTATATATATATATTTTATTGGGGAAGGGGAACAGGACTTTATTGGGGAACAGTGTGTACTTCCAGGACTTTTTTCCAAGTCCAGTTGTTGTCCTTTCAGTCTTAGCTGTGGAGGGCGCAGCTCAGCTCCAGGTCCAGTTGCCGTTGCTAGTTGCAGGGGGCATTGCCCACCATCCCTTGCGGGAGTCAAACTGGCAACCTTGTGGTTGAGAGGACGTGCTAGAATCAACTGAGCCATCTGGGAGGCAGCTCAGCTCAAGGTGTCATGTTCAATCTTAGTTGCAGGGGGCGCTGCCCATCATCCCTTGCGGGACTTGAGGAATTGAACTGGCAACCTTGTGGTTGAGAGCCCACTGGCCCATGTGGGAATCGAACCGGCAGCCTTCGGAGTTAGGAGCACGGAGCTCTAACTGCCTGAGCCACCGGGCCGGCCCTGCATTGGTCATATTTGTGCCCATTAATATCTGAGGGCTGTGAAGGAGGATGGCAAGTAGATGTAGAGAATACAGGCCGACAAGTACCAAGCGGGCTGCCAAGCTCCGGCCTCAGTCACCAGAATGGTGAGCCCCTGGTAAGGAGCCACGAGGCCCATCTGCAGAAGCCAGAGCCCTTTCAGGCCCTCATTTGACGTCAGGAACCATCCTACGTCACATGCGGTGTAGGCAGGGTTCTCTGTGGGTTTTCCGCATACGGGGCACCAGCTTAGAGTAGGAAGGAGCACGTGATGGCCAGGGGTGGGCAGCCTGCATACTCCCCCAAGCTGGGGTGGTCCAAGTCCCCACGATTTCTGTGTGTAGGATTGTCCGGCGTCTGGTCACTCGGGGGGCCAGTTGTTCTCACACACACGCAGTGGGGCTCCTTGGCACCTGGCTTATACAGCTTCCTGGGGACGCCAATCCAGTCTCTGCTCACACCTCCACTGAGAGAAGGAAAGAGGACTTCTTAAAAGCATGAACTCATAAGACTCTGGGAAGGGGAGAGGAGGAAGAAGTAAGCCAGGCCTGCTGAAACGTAGAGGCCATTCCATTTCCCGTCTGGCGTTTTCCCAAGGCGGTGGTCTGGCGTGTTCAGCCCGAACCTTCGTGCTCTCTCCTAACTTCCTCCAGCCGTCCCTGCCCAGGGCAGAGTCCATCGTCCTTTCACTGCTCCCTCGGTCTTGCCCTGTGCTTCCTGGGAGGCAGCACTCCCTGCATTGGTGGTAACACCTGTGAAAGACTCTCCCCCACTGGCTTGTGAGCTTCTCAAAAGCAGTGCCTGGCTCTTGATTCTCTTCTCCCTTCCCCACTACATCCTAGTGCTGGGCTGTGTCTTGATCTTAGGGTCTTGGGCACTTGGGGAAGGGTGGGCAACTGAGGCAACAATGCAAGCCTGATGGTCAGCCTTCTCTGGGAGGCCCCTGGCATTCCTGCACCCGGCACGGGCCCAGTCCTTGATGGGCATGGGGGAAAGACCTAACTCAGCTTAGGGTACAGAGTTCCGTCTCCATAGACTCACGAGCCTTGTGGAAAGAAAAGGAGATTCTTGGAATTGACGGCCCGTATAGGTGCTGGTGCCTGGAACCAGAACCACTTGCAGTCAAAGAAACTGCCACCCAGTTAGAGACCATCTCACTTGCTGCCTACTCAGCACCAGGCTGTCAGGGCACTGAAAGGTCTCCCTCCTTCCTTCCAGCCATCCATCCCATTTCTGTGATCCTTATTGCACACCAAGTCCCTGCCTTCAGGACTCATTTCTCTCAGGCTAGCGGGATATACATACATGTGTGAAGAAAACAACAAATTGGGCTGAGGCTTAGGGATAGGGCCACATTCCTTGGAGTGGGTCTGGAAGAGCTTTGTGGGGAAGGCAGAGCCTAAACAACTCAGGAAAGTAAGAAGGGGTTACAAAGACAGAGATGAGGGCTGTGTGTGTGGGGGGGGGGAGGCTCTCCAAGGAAGCAAAGTCAAGCATCTACATGCACACAGGTCCCCCCTATAGAGGACCACCTGCATTCAGGCTTGTATCCCAGCAAGGCCCACCTTTGTCCTAGCTCCTTCCCCTAAAGTGGGCAGGCCAGGTGTTCACAGCTCCCTTTCTGGAGACATGATGACACTGGAGAAGTTGTGTCTTCAAAAGTGATAGCCAGGAGACAAGGGGCTTTCCTTCCTTCTACCTTCACCCCTGCTCCCCTGAATGAAGGTGGAGGAAATATATGATGGATATGGTGGCTGGCCCTAGAGAAAGCTGGTAGCTTTGGCTGTTTGTTCTCATCCACAGAAGGAATCAGCCTCAAGGAGAGCAAAAAGGCATGACCCCTCCCTACAGAAGAGGATGGATCTACCGACTTAGCACTTATAGAAGTGGCCCTTCTCGCAGCAACAGCCTGTCTGCCTGCCCCTCCTTAGTGCGAGCTGGGGTCTTACTTTGAGGCCCTTGAGGCTGGGGGATTTGTCTAGTTTCTTCCTTCCTTCCTTTTCCCCCTTATCACGGCTAAAGGAGATTTGAGGGACTTGAATTGCATTTGAATCCAGGCTGGCCTGATGATTAAAGCAGGAAAAATTTTTTTTTTCCTCCAGCTTCCCCAGACCAACCTGGAATAATCCCGGTGGCATTTATCTGAATCTGGCTCACCTCACTTTCTTACAGGAAAAGTCTTCTCCATCTAGCCTGTATTTCCTGGAATTCTCAGAATTTGCAGTGTTTTTAAGACAGCACCTCAGGGAATCATTGCAAGTAGCTGTGCCCACATCCTCATCCCTGTCTTCTGGAGGCAGGAATGATTTGTGCTGACAAATAGGAAACGGCAGCCCCTGGATGGATGAACAGGCCAAAGCAAGCAAGACATAGGACTTCTTTAAGAAGAAGAAAAAAAATTAAAAATATGAATAAAATGGCAATAACTATATATCTAGCAACAATGTCTTTAAATGGATTAAATGTTCCAATCAAAAGACACAGGGTGGCTGAATGGATAAAACAAGACCCTTACATATCCTGCCTACAAGAGACTCACTTCAGACCAAAAGACATACACAGACTGAAAGTAAAGGGATGTAAAAAGATGTATCATGAAAATGGAAACAAAAACAAAAAGCTAAAGTAGGAATACTTATACCAGACAAAATAGACTTTAAACCAAAGGCTATAACAAGAGACAAAGAAGGACCCAGTAATCCCACTTCTGGATATTTATCTGAAGAAACCTAAACACTACTTTGAAGGGACATATGCATCCATATGTTCACTGCAGCATTGTTTACAGTGGCCAACATGTGGAGGCAGCCTGGGTGTCCATCAGTGGATGAGTGAATAAAGAGGAGGTGGTACATATATACAATGGAATATTACTCAGCCCTAAAAAGAATGAAATCTTGCCATCTGCAACAACATGAATGAACCTAGAGGGTATTATGCTGAGTGGAGTAAGGCAGATAAAGAAAGACAAACGTCAAATGATTTCACTTACATGTGGAATCTAGAGAATAGGATAAATGAACAATCAAAACAGAAACAAGCTCATATATATAGACAGCACTTTGATCGTTGCCGGGTGCTGGGGTTGGGGGATATGTGAAGGGGTGGAAGGAATTAAGAGGTACAAATTGGTAGTTACAAAATAGTCATGGGGATTTAGAGTATAGCATGGGGAATATAGTCAGTAGTATTGTAACAACTATGTATGGTGTCAGATGGGTACTGGATTTATCAGGGTGATCACTTTGTAAGTCATATAAATGTCTAATCACTGTGTTGTACACCCAAAACTAATATAATATTGTATGTTTACTGTAACTGAAAAAAAACATATTTTTAAAAATTGTGCAGAAGAGTCTAACATGTAGCCAAAGTTGAGAATCACTATCCCAGAGCACATGCATTTTGAAAACGTTCCCCTGGGTTAACAATCAACTTATAGTTTCACTGAAGTATAGACAGGACGACCTAGAAGTTGGATTTGGGGGCGAGGTAGAAAGAAAACCTCCATACCTCTTTTGGGAGCACCAGAACCGGCTGCCCCTCGTTGCGCTCCACTCAGCATTGCATGGTGGAAACTTCTGCTTCTCTTTCAGTCCCTGTTTATTTGCCTCCAAGCCTTTGGTGATCATGGCTTCTGCCTGGGTCAGTTCTGCCGTAGGCAGCCCATCCTCTCCGTAGAACCTTCCTACCAGCCTTCCTGTGGCGGCAGGAAAGCCGATGTCAGAGTCACAGTGGAGGGCGGCATGAACGGGTGCTTAGCTGCTCAATCAGTTGTAGTGAAGCCCAAGTTCCCAGGGGTTCTGACTTCAGAGCTCTTATTTATTACAAACTCATTGTGGTGCTTTATCCCTGTGTCTCTTTTTTTTTTTTTTTTTGATTAAATTTATTGGGGTGACAATTGTTAGTAAAATTACATAGATTTCAGGTGTACAATTCTGTATTACATCATCTATAAATCCCATTGTGTGTTCACCACCCAGAGTCAGTTCTCCTTCCATCACCATATATTCGATCCCCCTTACCCTCATCTCCCACCCCCCACCCCCCGACCCCGTTACCCTCTGTATCCCTGTGTCTCTTGACATCTTAGAAGACTCCAGGGAGAAACATCCCTGTTCTAGCTGTAAAGTCCTCCAGAGTGGAAGTTATAAAGTCTGTCTCACTTCCAGACATCAGCTCCCTGACAGTGGAACTGTGTGTGATTTAGTTTTCAATGCTCCACAGTGCTTGAAGTACAAAGTAGGTGATCAGTAAATATTTGACGAATAAATGGCTTACTGTGTAACTTTTGTGTGGCTTCAGTTCTTCCCAACATTGAATTATTTTGTCTTACATAACTGTAAATAAATCACTCATTGAGCATTTAGTCAGCGTCAGTGCTATGTTAGCACTTCAGCGATACTTTGTTAACCCTCTGAGAGAAATCAGTGTTCCCATGTTCGCAGGAGAGAGACTGGGAGATTGAGTAACTGGGGGAGTCTGTGAAGCTAGTAAGTGGGACTGGACCGAAACTCATGCTCTCCCTTCCACCATTCAGTCCTTCGGTGGATACACTGAGTGGAAACCGGTTTAGTTTAAAATCCCTGTCAGAATTTTTAAAGATCTAACCTACGGCGGCAGCCAGCCAGTGGTCAGTGAGCCCGTAGGCCAAAGCCAAAAAGGGGTCAGTTCTTCTTAGGTGCAGGGACTTTCATCTCCAAGTCCTGAAGTGCAAGTGGCCTTCACAGGCAGCACTTGTCACAGGGCCACAGAAGGAGCAGAAAGCACTTCTAGAAGGTTTGACCAAGTAGGAGGAAGTAGCAGTAGATACCTGCCCCAGTTGTGCCTGTCAACCTCTTCAGTCCCTGACTAACTTAGATTCCAGCGTCCCCAAGATTCACTTCATCCTCTCAAGTCCAACTTCCCCTCTGGACTTTTCCAATTCTATTTATGTCACTTTGGGCCTTTGTTACCTGCTCAGGAGCCTGGGATCTCTCTGACGTCACCTCCTTCACATCCAAATGTAAATACACTTCTGTTTGTTCATGTCTAGTCCATTCGCAAATCTTCTCAGTCCCACCTTAGAAAAACACCCTGATTCTGTCTATCCCTTCCCATCCTAATCCAAACTATGGATTACAACAATAGTCTCCCAACTGGTGTCTCTACTTCAGCTCATGCCTTCCTACAGTTCTTTCTCCACAAAGCAGCTGGGGTGGTCATTTAAAAACATGAATCATATCATGTTATTTCCGTGCCTGGTTTAAATCCTCCAATAGTTTCCTAAAACATGTGGATAAAATACAAACTCTGACTCTATAACCATCTGACTTCTCTTTGCTTGTTCAACCTCTTCTCAAGCCATTCCCTCCCTCGTTCACTGTAGGCTCCTTCACATGGGCTTCTTTTCTGTTCCTTGACCATGCTTAGCTGCTCCCTACTTCAGCACTACCGTTCCCTCAGCCTGACTCTTTCCAGATCTCAGTATGGCTGGCTCCTTCTCATCTTTGAGGTCTCAGCTTAACTGTCATCTCCTTTAAGAGGACTCCTCGGACCATCTGCTATAAAAGTGCCACACCTCCCCCAAACATGCTTCACATTAGTTTTATTGTATTCACAGCCCTATCTGGAGTTGTCTGATTATTTACATAATTATGATCTATTTCTCCCCACCAGTGAGGCCCTAGCGCTCAAAACAACTTAGTACCGAGCATTCATTTTAAATACTCGTTAGAGTAAATGAAGGGATCGAGGCTTGCAGTCTGTGAGGTGGCCTGGCACGAGAATGCCTCCCATGGAGGGTCTCTGTATCCATGGCAACAAGCCTCTTGGTGGGTTTTATACAAGACAGGGCAGTAGTAGTAGAGACAACAGAGAAAGAGTTGTAGAAGCTGCATCATGAAAACGGTGGTGGCCGACTATCGGCTGGGCCTCCAAGCCAGTGCTACATCCAGAACACAACAGGAGACAGCTCATTTTCCCTTGAGGTCTGGCCACGTGGCTGCCACGATGGCTTCCTGGTTGTCCTCAGTGTGCACCCATATAATAAACCTTCGTCCTCTGATGTGTCCTGAGGGTTTCTGGTGACCTGGAAGAGCCTAACATAGTCCCCCCACCCCCCGCCCCCATAACATGGGCTGACAGAGGGCAGGAACTGCACCCAACTCATCCCTGGTCCACACGAAGACTAGAACCGTAGCTTATCCATAGTACATATTCAGATATACCCCAACTTTAACTAAAATCCTTCTGAAGCATTTCCAACCATGGACACCTCTCATCCCACCCCCCATATCCCCCCCCCCACACACACATATTAACACTGTTAGGACAAGACTAGTTCACTTTCTCACCAAACACATCAGTTTGCTCCCCAAACACCAGTGTGACTTGTTGGGTCTGGCCTCCTTTGCCGACTCACAGGACTCCATTCTCACCCTTTTGTGTTGGGTTTTCTTGTCCTTATTAACCAGCAATGTTTCAAACTTGGTTCAGCAATCTCATGGAAAAAAGGGAGAACCAAGCCTTCTGAAGGACAGATGGACAGAAGTCAGTTCCTTCAACGGCAGACATGGTTGTGGGCTCAGGACTGATCTGAGGCACACCAGGTGAAAACAAAGAAGGGGGTGATGCAGTTTGGGATGTCAAGGGCCAACAATGGTGGGTGTGGAGGGGGGAGGGGACTGGAAACAGAAATAATTTTAAATGTTATGAAAAAAGCCTTGGGGCCAGCCCGGTGGCTCAGGTGGTTGGAGCGCTGTGCTCCTAATGCCGAGGTCACCAGTTCGATTCCCACGTGGGCCAGTGAGCTGCACCCTCTACAGCTAAGATTGTGAACAAAAGCTCTCCCTGCAGCTGGGCTGCCAGTAGATTGGAAAAGCCCTCCAACCATCGCAGTTTACAGTGATTTGCAAAGCAATCTAGTGTTTACTTTACTATCTGACATTTCTTTAGGACATGTTAGGTGTCTTCCCATTTAACAGGTGAGTTCCCTCAGGTCTCACCAGTAAGTAGCAAGTATCGTGCCCTACACAACTGGCTTTAACAAATGTTTGATTAGCTAATGTTTGTCTCCTCACAGGACAAAAGAAAAGGATATGTGTCAAAACCGCACACAAACAGGCTTCAAGTCTTCTGACAGTGTGTTAAAGCCAGATGCCTGAAACACAGAGAGATGGGAAACCTGCCATCCTGGAGCTGGTTGTTCAAGGGTGGTACAGGCGACCACGGGCTGTGTGGCCACAGAGCCCAAAGCAAATGGCCGGGCAGTCCCCTGCCAAGAGTAAGAGTGAGGGAAATGGGTGCCCCAACTATTTCCTTCCGGGACTCACTGGCACACTAACAACAAGAGTTTTGAATCCAATCCCTAAAGAATTCTGGTCCCTTAAAAAAATTGTAAGAAAACTAAGTGAAATCTTTGGAAATGACCTATGAAATACCTACCAACACATTCATAATTCTTCTCATAGAACGAGAGCCAATGTTGAAGTGTCAGCATCTCAGAAAATGACAAGTCAGATACATCATCCACCAGGCCTGCTTCAGAGTAGTCCCCGGTCACAAACGCTCTGGATGCATCTCGGCCTGCAGGAGACACGCTTTCAGTAGGTTAACTTGTAAATCACCAACACCGTACCAACTCTAATCTATTTTTCTGAGAAACATCTCTTGAAAACGCCCACTCTCCACCCCCAAGTAAAGCTGACCCCACCTCCTCTGTCACAGATGCTCCTGGATCTCAGACACCCATTTGGCATTTATCACATTCTTTCACTTACTTTCAGCAACATTTAACCCAGCTGACTACATGCCTTGCTGTTCATGACACTACACCCCTGGTTTCCCTCCCGTTCTCTAGCTCATTTTCTACCAGCCGCCTGGATCAATTCTTGATCAATTCTACCTCCTCGGCTCCTTCCACACCCCCCACTTGACAATCTCATCCACTCCTGTGCTTTCAAATACCGTCTCTATGCCAAAGATCGCCAAATTTATATCTTTAGCTCAGACTTCTCTTGAGCTTCAGACCTGTCTAACCAATTGTCTACTCAATGTTACTTACTTGTCTTACAGACATCACAAGTTCAAAATATCGACACTGAACTAATTAACGGTCGTCAGCATCCCTAACCTCAGGAAACCGGCAGCTAGTCGAGTATTCCCTCTCTCAGTAAATATCAACCAGTTGTTCAATCCAGAAATGTCGTCCTTGACAGTTCCTTCATCCTTCACATCCACTCAGTTCCCGAGTCCTATCATTTTTTCCCAAGTAGTCCTTGTATCAGTCTGCCTTTCTCCCTCTATCACTAAGCAAGCCCAGGCTGCCATTGTCTGTCACCTGAACTACTACAGTCAACCCCTAGGCGTAGGTCTCCCTGTATTCAGTCTTTCCCCACTAATCTATTTTCCATACAACACTTTGACTGATATTTTAAATACAAATTGATCACGTCATTCTCTTGCTTAAAAATTCTCAGTGGCTTCCTTTTGCCCTATGATAATGTTCAAATTCCTTAACATGCCATCCAGGGCCCTGCACCAGCTGCCACCAACCTTGCCTTGCCACTATGCTCCCCTCCTTTCTCTCCTCCTCCTATGTTAGGACCTCTGATAATTCCAGGATATTTTCCTTTTAAGACTCGTCACAAAAACAATTCATTGTTTATGTAATAACTAATGTTTGTGTTTTCTACTGGTCTGCAAGTTTTATCAGGGAAACACCAAACTCCTTTAGTTTTGGTGACTCAGTGTCTGGTAGTGCCTGATCTTTAGTAAATTCTCAATAAATATTGAGTTAATGAAATCCATACAGTCAACCGATTTTCAATAAGGGTTCCAAGATAATGCAAAGAGGAAAATAATTGTCTTTTCAACAAATGGTACTTAGACAACTGAATTGCCATATTCAAAAGAATGAAATTAGATCCCTTCCTCATACAATATAAAAATTAACTCAAAATAGATCAATGTATGAACTAAAACTCTTAGAAAAAAACATAGGTGTCTGTGCCCTTGGATTAGGCAATCATTTCTTAGACAAGGCACCAAAAGCACAAACAACCAAAGAAAAAAATAAATTGGACTTTATAAAAATTTTTTAAATTTGTGCTTTAAAGAATACTATAAAGAAAGTGAAAAGAATCTACAGAATGGGAGAAAATATTTGCAAATCATACATCTGATATGGGTCTAGTAACCAGAATATATAAAGAATTCTCATAATTCAACAATAAAAAACAAACAACCCAATTAAAAAATGGACAAAGGATTTAAATAGACATTTCTCCAAGGAGTATATACAAATGATCAACAGGCACATGAAAAGATCTCAACATCACCAATTATTAGAGAAATGCAAATAACCAAAACCACAATGAGACACCATTTCAAACCCACTAAAATCACTACAATCAAAGAGACCAAAAAAAAAAAAAAAAAAAAAAAAAAAAGACAGACAATAAGTTTGGTGAGAATGTGGAGAAACTGGAACTCTAATACATTGAGGATGGGAATGTACAATGGTGGAGCCACTTTAGAAAACAATTTGGCAGTTTTTTTGAAAAGTTGAACATAGGGTTACCACACGACCCAGGAATTACACTCCTAGGTAAATGCCCAAGAGAACTGAAAACGTGTGTCCACACAAAACCTTGCACATGGATGTTCACAGCAGCATTATTCATAATAAGCAAAAGTGGAAACCACCCAGATTCTAACCCAAAATGAATAAACAAAATCGGGTATATATACAATGCAATACTATTTTATCATAAAAAGGAGTAGAGTACTGATTCATACTGATACACCATGGATGACCCGTGAAAACATTATGCTAAGTGAAAGAAGCCAGTCACAAAGGACTACAGGTATGATTCCATTTATATGAAATGCCCAGACTAGGCAAATCATTAGAGACAGAAAGTTGATAGTGGTTGTCAGGGGCTGGGGAGTAGAGGGTATAGGGAGTGACTGCTAATGGATATAGAGTTTTTCTTGGGGGGGAGGGGATGATAAAAAATGTTCTGGAATTAGTGGCGATGTTTGCACAACTTTCTGACTATATTAAAAACCATGGAATTATATACGTTAAAAGGGTGGATTTTTTAATTATGTGAATTACTTATTAATAAACCATAAAATATTGACTGAACAAATGAATTTAATACATCTGCTTCCCTGCTAGACTGTGTGGGTAGTGGGGAGCATGTCATAATCTTTGATTCCTCGGCACCTGGCACAAGGCAAGCTACATGGTAGTGGTCAATAAATGGATGTCGAATGAATGTCGGGCATAAAGGAACTCAGACAGTAGAGCACATCGCAAAAGAAAAACCACTCCAGAAATGAAAGGTTTTATACTCCCACCTGTGCATATAGCCATGACAGTGGCATCAAAAAGTGCCCTCGCCTGGCAGGTAAATAAAACCCTTGATTCCAATCCCAGCTCCACTTGTAACCAGCTCACTGTGTAGCCCCTGATAAGTCCCTTCTTTTGCTGGACTGTTTGAGGAGGCTGGCAACACCAACTGAACTTAATTCCTTCTCTGTCAATGCTTCTATTTCTGAAGTTCTCCTTAAAGACAGGGAGGTGACCTGTATTTAAGTACCAGAGGCAGCTTCCTAATTCCTCTAAGATAACAAGTGGAAAATGCTTATTTAATATTAACTTAATCACTGGCCTTACGCTTGCTCTGCATTTGTTTTCGTTTTCTCTTTTTAAATCTAGGAGATGGTCATTCCTCTGGGATGGTAAGGCACATCTCTAAAAGCAATAGGCCATTTAGTGGTCCTAGTCCAAGTCTTGTCAGTACTTAGCTGTGAGGGCTTTCGGCAAATTACATCAACCCCCTCAGGTGTAAAACAGGGAATGAATAAACTTCCTTTGACAAGTGTTCTTTGCAGCCTCGCATATGCACAGCTTTGTTCCAAGTATTGGACTGTAAAGGTGACCAGACACTTTCTCTGCACGCTAATCTCATAATCTTTTTAAAGAAAGGCAGAAAAGTGCATCTGTACTAGAGGCAAGAACTACTCAAACCAAATGTACTATTTTTAGGGGAAACTTGGGGAGGGGGGCAAGAAAGGTTACTTCGGATGGGGACATACTGGAATCAGCAAGGGAACTGAGGGCAGGAACAGGGTCTCATTCATCTCTGTGCCCTGACAGCCACGCAGTGTGGCACAAAGCAGGTGTCCATCCGGGGGCTTTTACCGGTGGGTAACGGGTACCTAACTAGAGGCAGGAGACGGGTTTCCTTAACCTATGTCAGGAAGAACGATGCCGAACGACAGGAAAGATAGAGGCCGCTAACTGCTGGCCATAATCCCATCAGAGACAGACCAGAGGGTGGTGCAGGTGAGCCCAGCCCCGACGCTGGTCAGAGGAATATGGGGGCGGGTGGGGGGGAACAAAACAAAACATAAACAGATGAATACATGAATAAATGAATGAATGAACGACGCCCAGGCGGCTACGGGCCCGCACTGGAGCAAGCAAGGGCGTGAGCCGCCTCGCTAATACCTGCGAAGCCGCTATAGTGAGCCCCAGGCTCGTAATGCCGCCGGCCAGGGGACACATCGTAGATGCGGCCGAGCAACGCCAAGTAGAGGCCCGGGTCCCCGGGGCCGCCGCGGTAGCGGGCCAGCTCCTCGGGCGTGAAAAGGCGGAAGCCAGCGCGGGGACCCCACCAGCCCGTCAGCCGTGCTGCCATCGCAGCCGCCGCCGCTGCGACCAGGCCCAGCCCGAGTCCGCGCCCGCCGAGCCGCAGCATTGAAACAGCCGCACACCCTCCGCTCTTCCGAAGTTGCCGCCTCTCCGCCCACAACTGAGATGGCGGAGAAGCCGGCCGCGACGTCCCCGGAGCTACGCTGTCTCTCCCCTGTCCGCCTGTCACTGAAGGGACAACGGAGGACTGAATGGAAAGAGTCGGCCGAAAGCCCACTCCCTGGCTCCGGCTCTTCCTCGTGCTTTTTCAGCACAGCTGGTGCACGTGGAGGGAGACCGAGGAAGTGAGCAGCGGAGGGACCTCTTGGCTGGCGGGTTGTCCGCCCCCAACAAAGATGGTGGCCCACGGGCCGCGGGTGGCGCAGACAGTACGACACCCGCGCCCTCGCCGCCGTCCGGGTCCCACCCTTTGCTGAGGCTGTCCTCGCCTGTCCTCTCACGACAGTTGGTGGAGTCCGCTTGACGGCGCCTTAGCGACAGCAATCCTCGCCGCACGGCGAGGAAGCCGGAAGCCGCGGCTGCCGCCGTCGTCCCCTCCCCGTCCCCGCCCAGGCCCCGCCCGCCAGGTGCCGTCGCAGGTTGACCGGTCCAGGCGGGGAGGCGGAGGCGGCGGCAGAGCCGGGCGCCCGAGACGGAGACCCCATGGGGAACGCTCCGAGTCACAGCAGCGAAGACGAAGCGGCAGCCGCGGGGGGCGAGGGCTGGGGCCCGCACCAGGACTGGGCCGCAGACTCGGGCGCGACCCCGGGACCGGGCCCCGCGGCCCCGGCGCTGCCCCCGGCCCCGGCGCTGCTGGAGCCGGCCCGGCTGCGAGAGGCGGCGGCTGCGCTGCGGCCCGCGCCGCCCTGCGAGTCCCTGGTGTCCAGGCACCACGGCGCGCTGCTGCGCTGGCTGGAAGAGCGGTTGGGCCGCGGCGAGGAGTCCGTCACCCTGGAGCAGTTCCGGGAATTGCTGGAGGCTCGCGGCGCCGGCTGCTCGGGCGAGCAGTTCGAGGAGGTCAGGCCTGGCTGGGGACTGCGGGGCCGGGGCCGGGTGGTCGCCCCCAAGGGCGTGAAGTGGTGGGTGGTGGCTTTGGAGAAGCCGGGCAGGAACCCGTAGGGTCCGCAGGGTCCGAGAACGGGAGCCTGGGAGCCGGGACGTGCACGGGGGCTCTTCCAGCCTGTTCACGACCGGAGCCGGCTGTGAAGCTCTTTAACCTTTATTACACGTATGGAAAGCCTGCACGAGGCCGTCCTTGCTCCGAAGTACGGGACAAGCCCAGATGTCTTTGCATGTTGTTGTAGCACAGACGTTTGTGCAGTTGCCTGACGCTGGATCGGCTGCTCTCTGGAGCTTCCTTATCAGGCCCCAGAACAGTCTAAGGGAAAGGAGGTATGGTCGCTAAGGGAGTGGTGGTGAAAACCAGTCTGTTCTATTGGCCAACGGGTTTTTGCAGAGCACCTTCTGAATCCAGTGTGGGCGCCTAACGTACGTGGGAGGAGAATGGCATATACTGGAAAAACTCACGTTCTAAAAGCCATTCGCATCACCCGATAACTAGCATTTCCAAACTACACATTTGTTTTTAGATCCTTGAAGAACCATGTTTTCCACTCTTTTAAAACCCGATAGACTTTAAAATTGATGGGCAAATACCAGGTTTCCTGTGGATACTTGTAATTATACAGTTTTTGACATAATTCCCAACATCATCTCTATTAAATCATTAACAGCAAGTTGATGTGGCAACAAAATATTTTCTTTGCAAGGGATCTAAGGAATTATCTGTACTGAACATTTCCTTTTAGAGTTAAGAGGACTGATCCAGGGTCACCCAGTGAATTATTGACAAAACTGTCACTCGGATCTCTTGATTTTTGTTTGTTTCTTTGTCCCATATCCCACTACCTCCTTGGGACCCTATTTCTTTAACTCCACAATGTTATAACGAAAAGGTGCTTAATTGATGAAAATGAGTAAGCCATGTAGCATCTTCTGTGTCAGTGAACAGTGAGTACATAAAGCAGTAAACTGACAGCTACTTGTAATGCCGTAAAAAAGTGATGTACACTTTAGAACCAGAGGCTTTAAAAATATTTTAAGAATGTTTTCCTGTACATGGCCAGAATTCAGATAATCTGTTTTGTATGTTTCTTATTTTTCCCTTTATAAAATACCTGTAAGGCATCCCAACGCTTGAAAATGTTGATCATATTAGTTAGTGGATGGTCTCCATTTCTTTTTTTAATTAAAAAAGAGTACCCATAATACTTTCCACTCTAGTCCTAGGTGTATTATGAGAAAAAGAGCTGTGCAGATCTGTGGAAAGAGTTAACACATTTCAGAATTGTCCAAAAGAGAACAGAGAGAAACTATTTACATTGTCCGACAGGAATAGAGTCACAGGTAGTTTATAGGAATCCTGTAATGTAAGGCCAAGAAGTCTTTTGGGTGTCGTTCAGAAATCATGCAAAGGCTATGATAGTCATTCATTGAGCAGGTATTTATTGGGAATATACTGGGTGCCAAACACTTGGATGATAGTGGACAAAGCAGACAACATGCTCTTAAAGAGTAATGTAGTACTGAAAGAAACATTGACCCCACAATTAGTGGCATGGTATTTTTCAAGGGAAAGTGTAAGGAAAAAAATAACAAGAGTATTTAACCTCATCTAGGGAGTCAAGGAAGACTTACCTGAGAAAGTAACATTTCTGCTCAGATTTGAAGGATGAAAGCAGACAAGGAGCAGAAGGTGTTAGTGTTTCAGGCAGAAGATACCTTATACATGAGTCCAAGGTCCAGAGAACGGAGAATCTGGAAGAATGGTATGATGTATTAGGATTAGACAAAACTGCTTCAAGGGGCAGGAAATCCGGTGCAGTGGTGGTTTAAACAATAAAGAAGCTTCTTATCTACAAAGTCCAGGTAGGCAGTCCAGGGTTGATATGGCCGTTTTATAGTCATCAGGGACTTGGCTATGTACATCTTGTGCTGTCATCCTCCACAGGCGGCTTCTGTTTAGTGATCCACATGACTCCCTCATCTGTCACTTTCCACATTCCAACAAGCAGAAAAGGGAAAAGGGAAGGAGGGGGTCACTCCTCCTTTCTTAAGGGCCTGGCTCACATCCCATGGCCCACACCTGGTCACATGGCCACAGTTAGCTGCAAGGGAGGCTGGAAAATACCCAGGTTCCATGGCCATGTATTCAGCCAAAAAGCAGGATTTAATTACTGACGAAGAGGAAAACAGATACTGGGTTAAAGTTCACAGTCTTTTACTCATGTGTTTAGATCGTAGAATGTAGGAGGAGGAGAACAGGTTAGAGACGTAGGCAGGGACCAGATCCTGGGGGTCCTTTGCAGCCTCCATTAAATAGGAGTTTGGAAACAGTGGTGTTTTAAGTCAACTGCCATGATGGTTGTGGCTGCCTTGTGGAGAACCAGTTAGATAAGGGTCAGAGTGGATCCAAGCAGATCGGTTAGGAGGCTATTATGACAGTCCAGGTAATAGGTGGGGTGGTGGCAGCTAAATGGTACTAAGTGGACAGTTTTGTGAGCTATTTAGGAAGTAGAATAAGTGGTTCTTGCGACTTAGGTGTGGGTAGAGAATTAGAAGGAAAGGAATCACAGATGACTGATCTTACTGACTTGGCAGGTTGGACAGATGGTAGGGCTGTTGGCTGAGAAAGGAAACGTTTTCGGGAAGGGATGGTCTGGAGAGGGGAGATGAGTTCAGTTTGGCCATGTTGAGTTTCATGTATCTCTGAAAGTGCTACGTGGAGAGAGAGTTGGGTATGTGTGTCTGGCGCTCAGGAGAGAAGGCTGCATGACGTATATTCATCTGTTTGCACAGTTGGGTTTCATGAGAAAATAGACACATTTTGTCCTCTCATTTTGATGAGGGTTTTTCTTTTTTTTTCTTTTGGTGACCAAAAGTGAAAGGACTGGGCTCTGTAAGAACTTACATCCCTTAGAAGAAGTCCATGGACTATTTAGCATAGTTAAATCCAAAGGTCATTCAGCCACTGTAACTAAAGAAATATACTGGAAGAAAAAGCTGTGAATGGTTGTACCTTCCAATGATGAAACACAAAATCATGGTAGTTACATGTGCAACGTAAAAGAAACGTTAAGGAGTCATAAACACAGCAGTAAGAACTGGTGGTTTGTAAAATGTTGAGTTCTTATTTTATTTTTATAAGAATCCCTGGGACAGTCCTAGAGCTGTGTCACGGGGTATGAAGTATCCATACACAGAGCTCTCAAAAGGTGTGCTTGAAAGTCTCCTTTCATATCCATGTAATTATCCCACCTTACTCTCTACAACATGTTCAAATACATAGTGTCTGATAACTTAGGCCAACATGCGGGGCAGGTGGGTGACAACAGCCACGAAACCCAGGAAGAAACTGAGGGCTCTGCAGGCTGGGTTCAGGCACTTCCTTAAGTAAGACTGGACATGACGCTTTGGCACTAACGCTCCTGACTCCAGATTCCGCACCCTTTTTCCTTTAAGGGACTGGTTCTCTGTGATTCTTCTTTAGTCTCAAGGATACATAATTAATTCTCTAAGTTTCCCTTTATGCTAAGGAAGGCCTGGCCTGGGAAATCCAAATTGGAGTAAAAACAGCATGTATTTTTCTTGAAGCACATTTGCCCGTTACTAGATTTGGGGTGGAGGGGGTGGGGCTTGGGTTGGTACTAAACTTTGGTGACTCGCGTTGGTTAGCACTGGTTAGTTGAAGAGAGTGGTTCTGACTGAAAGTGAAGGCTTGGCCATATTTAAAAACCTAATGATTGGGATAATCTCAGTGGTTGTCCTGTCTATAAATAAGGGGTAATTATATTAATAATACAAAAAAAGTTCTAGCCATGCGTTTGATCCTTTGCTTTAAAAATAAGTCTGTCCTTTAACTTGAATAAGGACACATTTCTGTGTCTTGGTTAATTCCACATTTTAGCTTCTGAAAATGTATTGTGATGTTTTAATACAAGTTTAAGGGTTTTGTGAAATAGCAAAATGTCTTTATAGTAGCAACTGAAATGGTGACTTATTTCCCTTCATTCATGTCATGAGAGCCAGCGCGGCAGGGCAGGTGTCATTGGTGCACACTGTTATTATACTGCTGAGAGCGTCCAAGTTTGACGCGTTGGTGCTTGGGGCTCCTCATTTGCATTGCCCTCCGTGTCCACCCAGCTATCTTGCCTGCACATTCCTATGACCTCAGTTGCTTGAGGTGGTGTCCTGAAGCAGTTCTTGGAGCTATGCCATGGACCAAAGTCTGAAACATCATTTTACAGCACAGCACACCTCTTCTCGTGGGTGTGGAGCAGGACTGTGTTTGCTCCAGGGAGTGATATTTAATTGTAGAAGAGGAATAGAGTTGAAATGAAATTCTTAGTTGACATCAGAGATTAAAGATTAGATATCTGTGCTCTTAATATGATGTGCTTCTGGAAAAGTCATGTAGACTCTTGGGTAGAAAACAAGTGCTGAATACAGGATGACAGCAGATGGCTTTAGGTAGGAATTTAATATGAATAGGTCTTATTTTATTAATTTGCTATATTAGCTTTTGTGCCTACGTGGTGAAATTCATTGGGTTGTAAACTCTGGAAGAAGGACCATTTTAATTCATTTATTTATTGTTAGCACAGTCTTGGCTCATGGCCAGCGCTCAGTAAGTGTTTTCCCCTCTAGTGCCCTCACTTTGATTTGACAGATTGAATATGGTGCAGTCTTTATTCTCCAAACTCGCATTTCATATTCAGTGTGTAACCGTTTAATAATAGGTGTTTCTTGCCATTGGAGGAAACAGCTCAATATAGTTTTAGTGAAAACTTCAAAAGGCTCTTAGTCACTGTTGGGTTTAGAGGAAATTTGGAGAAAAATACCTTCTCGATGTTATAATGTCAGGAGTACTAATCAACTAATTTAGAATGGCTTTGAGCCCCAGAACTATGCAGACCGAATTATGAAGATATAATTCTCTACCCCTTCAAGACACAAGAGTGTGAGACGTGTGTGTACAAGTCTGCACCGTAAAGGTCAAATGGGGGGCAAGCCTTGCTTACCCTCAGCTCAGAGCCTGCAGGGGCGCCCCACTGCCTGAGGGACCCTCTGAATGGGTGGGCTGGCCTTTCTCCCTGTCTGACGTCTCCTACCTCTGTCCCCCTGCACGAGCCCTGTGTCCTAGCCAGTGGGACACCTTCCCTGTCCTGTGTGTGGACCTTGCTTCTCTCAGTTCTTCAAGTGTCCCTGTCTTGGTACTGTCACCTTGTCAGGACCAAGCCCTTCTTGTGGCATAATTCAGATGGCTTCTGTGTAATGGAGTCTCCAGCCCCACCCTTGAAGCTGTCGTTTCCTGTTCTGTGCAGGTCACTTGGCACTTAGAATATACTGTCTTGTTCTACAACTAGGCGGTGAGGGCCCTAGCTGCCGGCCTTCTTTACTCCAACATCCAGGAAGCCGTCAGTAAGTGATGGCCACCAGTGGTGACGAGGCGGTGCAGAAGAGAAAGATCCTGGGTGAACTGGAGGCTGTTTTGGCCTTGAGTGCTTCGCTGTGGTGGGGATGGGAGTATCGGCTTCTTTTAGAGAAACTCATAGTCCTAGCGCGCTATGGAGGAAAGGTCACAGCTCTGTTTTGCCTTTCCCTGATTTCCGAAATACCACTTCATCATGTGTTGTCTTATTTTAGAAACTTCAGTGGCTCTCCTTGCCTTCAGATTCAAACATTAGTCTAACTTGTAGGTCTCTTATACCTCTCCACGCTTACCTCCCAGAGCTCTTTAGTCAGCTAGGTCCATTCACTGTTTCCCTTATATGTGGGAAATCTGCTCTTGTTCCCTTTCTCCCCGCTTCAGCCCTTTGCTCCATCCTAAGCCTTTTCTACTTTCAGAGACTACAGAGAAGCATTTCACACTAGCCTAGAGTTTGGAAAGGATTTACCAAACCAAGGTTTGAGAAGCTGTAAGAATTGGCCAAAGGAAGAAAGGGATATTCCAGTTGAAAGGTACAGCATGTGCAAATATATTGCGGTGAGAGGCAGCTCGGCACATTTTGGGAATAATACTCCTTTGGCACATAGTCTAGAGTCCGAGTTGGCTTAGCCTTAGTAACCATTGCATGCAACCTGTCCCCGGAAAGGGATCCCTTCTGTAACATCCCGAACGAATGTGCAGTTAGACTGTGAGCGGTGTCGGCAAGTTTGCTGCTTCCTAAGTCTACCCATTCCACCGTTCTTTAGACTGAGCTTCAGAATTGGGCCCTGGAGTCAGCCTGCTTGTGGGCAAATCCTGCTTCCACCATCCACATGGCTGTGCGACCTTGATTGACTTACATGACCACTGTCTCCATGGCCTCACCTATAAAACGAGCATAATAATAGCATCTACCTTCTGTAGTTGGTATGAGGATTAAACCAATTAGTTCATTTGAAGCACCTATAACTGCCTGGCACACGCTTCGTGCTCAGTACGTGTTGCTCTTAGTGTCCTCTCTTGTTCTAGTTCCACACAGGATTGTTTACACCATCTTCTGTGCCAGCCTTTCACTACTGCACGTAGACGTGGAATGTGAGACAGTCTTACGGATGAGTGAAATGCGGCCTTAAATGGATAGCGACCTTCTCAGTCAACATGTGGCAGAACTGGGACCAGATCCAGATCTTTGAACTTCTGACAGAGGGTGTTTCTCCCAAGTTGGACCAGCGTGCAGCCTTTATATATAAGCCTGGTGCATTGCATTCTGCTGGTCTGGCCCACAGTTCTGGTCTGTGATGATTTGGGGGCACATTCTCACCTGTGTACCATCGTCTTGATCCCGGTGGTGGTAAAGGAGGGCCATCAGGAACGGTCTGAGCGCTGGCGCATGCTGCCCTGGGGCAGGGCAAATGGGTGGCAGCCTGCAGTCAGCGAGCCCACTTTTCTGTCTCTTGCCTGCAAGGTGGATCAATAACGACCTTCTAACTAGATGTCACAGCAGTGTAGTCTTTGCAGTTTATTAGGCATTGTCTTCTTTGTTAAACCTTTGGATCCTCACAAGCTGTGAAGAACAGTTGAGCGGGAAGAGGAGTTGAGACTCAGGCCGAGAGCCTTGCCCCAGGTTGCACAGGGGGTAAGCGGGAAATTGCATTAGAACGATGCCATTCTAATGCAGATAAATCTGGCATCGTTCTAATGCACTTTTCCTCACTCTGACGGTGTTGCACTTCTCTCCCACACTGGCTAGCTAGGGCCTGCGCTTGGGTACTGCTGCATAGTTACCATGTAGATGGCAGTGTGTAGCAGGTGTGACGGGAAAATACTGGAATCAGGCAAGGAGGAGGAAGAGTCCCGCAGATCAGGTTGCCGTCTGCATGGGTTCTGTGCATGGAGATTGACTCAGTGGGAATGGGGCCTCGCTCGGTTTTTAGAGGCGGAGGTAGACTCGCTGTACTTTGCACTGTTAGACTAGATCTTGCATACTGAGTTGAGGTTTTGGGCCCCACATTCTGGGGCAGTGAGTTTCAAGCTGTCCCTTTAGTGGGTTGGAAATCTATTGAATGATAGATCAAAAAAAGAAAACAAAAAAAGAAACAATAGAACTGAATAGAAAATACCAGAGTACATTGTATCTGATAAGAGAAAGTACCACATTGTTTCACAAAACTTTTGTATCAATTATAGGTGTACTCGGTGACGATACAAAATGTATTTCTTCCGATGGATCTGCCAATTTAACTTGAGGAGCACAGCAGTCTCTGAGGTTTATTGTCAAACTGGAGGGATCCCAGGGGGCCAGACAGATGGGAATGAGACTAAAACCATACCAGACAGAGAACTGGAGCGTGTGGGGAAACGTAGAAACGTAGAGGACCTGCTCGCTGTTGTCAGTGGTCTGCAGGCCGTTGGGGGCAGAGGGAGCAGGTGTGTTCTGAATGGATCACAGGGTGGTGACTCCAGGAGGCAGATTTCCATTCTTCAGGTAAAGAGAGTTGTTGCTGTTAGAACGGCCGGAAGACAGGCGTTCCCCGTTACCAGTGTGTGTCACAGACACTGGAGCAGGAGTTCAAGCAGTGCAAGAGCACGTATTGTAAGAGATTTGTAGGTCCTTTCCAGTATAGAGCTTATGTAGATCTGGGGTGATCAACCCCCTCCACCCGTCATGTTCTCAGTGGCCTCGTGGGCCCCCTACTGTAAGGCCGGGGCCCCTCCGCCTGCTTGGCCAGGCCCTCTCCAGTCTGACCTCCGTCCATGTCTTCTCTCCCACCTGCCTCCTTTCTAGCCGCTCCAAGCAGGTGATAGTCCTCGCAGTCTGTCGGCCTTCTGTGTATAGATGTCGTGCAGCTATACACAGCTGCCCCCTCTACCCAGGATGGCCTCCCTGTCATCATATGCTTGCAAGTTCCTAGTTAGTCATTAAAGCTCAGTCCTCGGATTGTGTCCTCAGCGCCATTTTCCCTGAGCACCCCCCTCCCTGTCCTGGGCTTTTGGCGCCAGGGGTGTCTGTCAGCTCAAGGTGTGGTTGACAGTGTCGGGTCCCAAATCATATCAGGGTTCACATGGAGGCTCCATCATTCCCAGTACCAACCATGTGGCCTTGAACAAAATACGTAACCTCTCTGGCCCTCGCTAGTGGAAGGGTAGGACCTATTAATGCCTTTAGGGTTGTGGGAGATGTGAGATGAGCCAGGTGAGGTGCGTAGAGCTTTGCCAGGTGCCCGGGAAATGCTCACTCAGTAGCAGCTATTACAGTGGTCGATGCTGTTCCTTCCGTTGTTACAGGGATCGTGTCTGTCCCTTCCCTGCTGCCGCGCTAGCGCTCCGGCTGGGAGGACTTGGGAGGGCGAGGACTGTGCCCTGTGCGTTGCAATATGCAGGGCCAGGCCGGGTCAGGTGTACATGGCAGCTTCTCAGGTAGCGTTGACTGAGGACTTGGGTGAATTGGGTTCTGCGAAGTCCTGTGGAAAAAAAGCAGATGTTAAGTGTTAGATTTTAAAACCTGTACATTTCTTTACGGACAATTTCTGAACGTTACTAAACTGCATATTTGTTTGGTGAAACTGTTAGCAAAGCTGTTAATGATTTTTTTTCTCACCTAAAATGTCTTGGTTTTTGTTTGTTAGAAAATGCTTTTTATTTTATTCATTAACTATTCACAGATCAACAGAGTCTGTTAAAAATAGCAAAAAGTCACTATTTTTATAGCCTGGCTTGTGTAGATTTCTTTTTAAAATTTTTTCAAATGTTTTTCTTTTAGTGGGGAATATTGGGGAACAGTGTGTTCCTCCAGGGCCCATCAGCTCCAAGTCGTTGTCCTTCAATCTAGTTGCGAAGGGCGCAGCTCCGCTCCAAGTCCAGTTGCTGTTTTCAATCTTCATCGCACGCGACGCGCAGCCCACCATCCCATGCGGGAATTGAACCGGCAGCCTTGTTGTTGAGAGCTCGCGCTCTAACCACTGAGCCATCCCGCCGCCCTGTGTAGACTTTTTATCAGCAATAAATGGCAGGAGTTGTGCAGGAAGTTGGGAGCCAGGCAGCACTTGAGATGCAGGCAGCACTAGAAGTACAGAGATTTTACTGGGAGTGGAACTTGAGATTTAGAGAGAGGGACGCTCAGTTTCAAGGTTGATACTGTGCTAACATGGGCTAAAGTTGTTGAGAGCAAATGTTCTAGATGAAGGGAAGAGCTGGAGCTAAAAGAAGTTTTAAGCACTTAGTCTGCAGATCGGAAGGGGCCTCAGGGTTGTCTGGTCAAAGGAAGCAGACGGAGTGTGAGGATCATAGCTCTGGAGCTTGGAGTCTACTACTGGCTGTGTGACCTTGGGCAGTTATCTGACCTCTGTGCAACTATTTATAAAATGGGCAGTTGAATAGTAAGTGCCGTTGCTAATGAGAAATAAATGGTACTGTGCACAGTGCCCGGAATTTAGCAAGTGCTCAAATGTTCATTCAGAGCTTTCCAAAACATGTCATTCCCAACTGAATTACAGCTGTACTAATCCCCTCTGACCTTGAATGAGACAAATAGCATTATTTCATCACTGTGCTGTCATGTGAAAAAGCTGGGAAGTAGCTATTGTCTGGTGCTGTGGTATTCACACCATGGGGCCTCCAGGCAGACTGGCCGGGCTCTGCTCACCTCCTCTCCCGCTGGCCCCACATTTGTGGTGGGGTTGTGCTTCCATGTCTTCATATTTTAAAGTTCCTCTTTGTTATTACAGAAGCAGCATATGGAGATGGCCATATTGCCACTATTAACGTCTTGATATCTTTCAGATTATATGTGTATATGTATGTGTGTGTATGTATATATATCACCAAGGTGGGAAGTGCATATTTGCTTTTTTTACAAACTAACATGAGTTCATTCGCTAATATTCTTTTGTAGCATGCTTTTTTCAGTTCATTGTTTTCCCTTTCCCCATCAATTCGTTTCTGTTTAATGTAATACTCAGTCCATATTCGCATTTGTCTAGTTGCCCCAGAAATCTCCTTTTATGGCTGACATATCAAGTGTGAATACAATTTTATTTCGACAGGAGGAAGTATTTCACTGCTGTGAAAATGTTTTAGAACTCCTCATCCGGTCCATCATCCTATGCTTGGAGCGGGCACTTTAAAATTTTTTATTTTGATTTTGAAAACTCACGTAGTATAGAATTCAGGAGACTTGTACAAAAAGCAGCCGTCCCTGCTCTCCTACCCCAGTGAGTCCCTCCCACGAATAATCACTTTTCAACTCTTCAGCTGGTTCTTTCCTAGTCACCTGTGTGTCACCACCTCACGTTTCTGTTCCTTCTTCGTGAGTTTTCAGTTGTAGGTTTTGTCCATTTTATTCCCACCACCGGAGGACTTCAGTTGTCTGCCACCTTCGTCCTGTCGGTCCCCTCACGTTTCCCGCCCCCCACAGGCTCGGTTAACCTTTGTTCAGCTGGCTCTCGATGGCTGGCTATGATCATGTCACTTCTGTACATACCTGGCCCTGTCCTTCTCCATGATCACTTTTCCTTTCTTACACACCTTTTTGTTTTCTCTGGAGTTAGCAATTGAATTGGTGCTTTCCTTTTGCTTATTTTTCTTTGTCTTGTATCATTCATTTAATCCCAGGTTTTCAGCCAGTTGTCTGAATCTCCTCACACAAACGGGCAGTGAGCTCAAACACGGGCAGCCTGCCCCTGCCGTCTTCTCCACGTTCTGTCTCCCAGAGCCGCTGACCTGCTTCAGTGTGGGCCTGGCGCTCTCTAGGCCTGCTGTGCAGGTGTCGTCTTGGAATCTCCCTTCCCTGGGGACTCATTTTTTTCTCTCCTTCGGATCTCGTTCTTCCTCTTTCTTGGCATATTCCTTCATTTTGGTGGCCTCATCCTCTGGTAGTTTTCTGAATAAGGGAGTGTTAAGTAGTTCTTTTTTTTTTAAGAGCATGCATATGTAAGAAAGTCTTTATTCTGCTCTTTTACAGTTGTTGGTGGTGTGGCTGCAGGTGACTGCTGGGTTAGGAGGGGCACCCCGAACTCCCATTGCCTTCTGGCCTCTGGGTTACTGCTGAATCAGTCCCGTTTTGACTCTTGACCTTTTCCATGGAGACTGTGTCTTCTCCCTGGAAGTAGGAGCTTCTCTCTTTCCTGGCGGTGTTAGGAAATCTCATCATGAGGCGCTTTAATCCAGTGTGTAGGGTGTTCAGCCTCTTTAGTCTCTACACTCAGGCCCTTCCGTTCAGGGAAATTATCTTGAATCATCCCAATTGTGAACCCTCCCCCCCCATTTCCTATGTTCCCTTTTTCTGAAACTCATTCGCATATTGGGCCTCCTGGACCTGTCTCCCAAGTTTTTCTTCTTTCCTATTATTCATCATTTTGTCTGCTTTTAGGGTACTTGAGTCAACTTTATGCTGCAGCCTAATGAAATTAGATTTATCTTCCAAAATCTATTGGGATTTTCATTTTGCTATGCTATGGTAATTTTGAAGCGTTTGTAAAAAGGTTCTGAATAGCCTGTTTTTAATAATAGTATCCTGATCTTTCATGGTTGCAATATCCTTTTGTATTAGACAGTGGTGGTGGTGGCTACACAACTCTGAATATACTGAAACCCACTAGACGGTGCACTTTCAAAAGGTGAATTCTATGGTATGTGAATTATATACCTCAGTAAAGCTGGTATTAAAAATATCTTTTTAAATATTTCTCTGAAGATAGTAATGACAATCCTTTTGAAGTTTTCTTCTCCTTGCATAGTTCTTTTCTCCAAATTGCCTTTTCTGTTTCATATTAAGCCTGGCCTCAAATGCACGGTGGTCTTGGGCTGTCCAGCATATACAACAATGGAGGACTAACAAGGTGGATGGTCTGTGCTTCTGCCTTGTTGACCAGTGAGCCTCACTGTGAGAGGATCGGTCTGGCCCTTTGGCGGGGGGCCCTCCCGTGCCAGGATCTGTAGTCTGTTCTCTGGGTTTGTCAGGTGCCCTAGAGAAGACCCTTCCAGTCTCTTGCCTGGAGGCTGTGAGTCTGGCTACCAGCATTCTGGGAGCCCTAGGGGAAGGCTGAGTCTTAAACAGTTAGCGTGTAAACACGAATCCCCCTATTTTCAGTGTAGTATTCTCACTTTCACCTGTGCCTGGTATTTCCTAGTCCAGAGACTCTCTGTGCTACTCTCTCTAGAGAATCAATCCCCCAAGTATCTGCCAAGGTTGAGAAGATTTGGGGATTTTTTTTTTTAATGGAAATTTTTAAACATAAGAAAGTACAGATAAGAATCGAATGAACTTCCACATACCTATTAGCCAGTTTCAACAATTACCAACTCAAGGCCAATTTTATTTATCTAACCCCCACCTACTTTCTCCAAATTATTTTGAAGCAAATCTTTTCATTCACAAATATTTCATTTCATCTGTAAATATTTCATTATATGTCTCTAAAAGATAAGAGCTCTATACACACACACACACACACACACACACACACACAATCACCCTTTTCCTCTCAAAGAGAAAATCCCACCGATTCCTTAAGATCAGCGTTTATTCAGTCAGTTCTGACTGCTTTTTAAACAGACTTCACAGCGACACCTCCACTTCCAGGAGTACCTGTTGCTCCCAACTCCGAAGCCTTTTGGAGTCCTGCTGTATACAGCTGCTCGCCTCTCAGCTTTGCCCAGTGCAGCCAAGGATTCCACTTTCTTAGGTCACCCAACCCAGTACTACTCATCGGTCTGCTTCCCAGCTGCCACAGTTTCATTGCTGTTCCATCATCTATTCTTTTTGTCCTTGTGCTTAAAAAAAATCACTTTGTAGTATTGTCTTAGTGGGATTTCACGAGGGAGCAAAGGTAAATGCATTTGTTCTTTCAACACTCCTGGTGGCTGGTTGTCCAGCTATTGCTCTGAATCCTTACGGGGAGGAATGGAGCAGACATTGCTTCCCAGAGCCTCCCAATCCACTGACAACACACATCCATCTTGATGAGGAGCTTTTCCCCTCTGACTCCTATGTAATGACCCTGACTTTAATTGCTCCTTTCCATGACAGCCCATCAGCTATTTGAATAGAAAGATTCTGTCCCTGCCAGTCAGCTTTTCTCCACACTAAAGATTCCATGGTCCTTCTGCTGTTCCTGACAGGGAAGTTTCTAGTCTCTCCATCGTGGTCTCTTTTCTCTGGTCTCTTCTATTTCATTTGCTGTTGGTGTGTAGCTTCCAAACTAAACTCAGCTTTCCTGATTGAGTCTAATCGGAAAGAACATTCTCTCCTTCAGAATATTATACTTTTAATTGTGTAGCCTTTGGCCCTATTAACTTTTTGGATAATCGCATCAACTTGAGGAGAGGCAAAAAGAATGCTGCACTTCTCACATGTTACTTCTCATATCTGTCCCCCATCCTGCATTTCTGGCTGTAGTTTTTGGACCCAGACATAGGGATTTACATATATTCTTATTCAACACTGAGTCGTTCAGAGGCCTGTGATGGAAATAGGGGTATTTGTGTTGATCAGAAACCTCGATGGGACATTTCCTTCCATATGTCATGAAGGAGGGAAATGAGGAAAAGGAGCGGGAGTTTTAAGGAAGAGAGAGGTTTACTTAGAAAAGACGGTAGAGGACTCCTGACGTATTTCCTGGTGGGGGAGATCTGTGACTGTGTGTATCAGCAGAAAGAAGGAAGCTACTGATGAGGGGGGGACTGAGATCCGGGGAGGGGGCAGTGGCTAAATGAGGAAAGTCTTGTAGGAAGTGAGGGGGTGGGGTCGGGCACCAGAGGAGGTAGCATTGCAGGTTAGAAAGGAAAACTGCTTCTGTGCTGTCATTGTATTGGGCTCTGTTCACCTGTTACTTAATCCAGGCAGCAGCCTGTGAATTTGGTAATATTTGCTCCATCTTTCAGATCAAACATTTGAGGTGTATGGAGGTAAAGAAATGTGTGTAAGGTCACATAGCCAGTTAGTTACAGAGCAGGATGCAAACCAAATCCCATGCTGTACCCAGCTCCCTAGGTGGCCTAATGTGGGCAGGGAGCAAGGTAGATTATGGTTAAAGGTTAGTGAAAACAGGGCTGTGAAGTAGATAAATCAAATTAGCTCTCCTGTCCAAAGAGTGTTTAAAAGGGAAAGCCCAGCTGAACCTGAGGTGCTACTCTAAGGCAATTCTTTCTAATTCTAGTTTGCATTTGGCACTTTGCAACCAGTTGAAATATTTTGAATTGGTTGCTTTCTTCTGTAATTATTTGGGGGGAGGGCAATTACTCTCATGAAAGAGACATGAAATAATACAATTGTATATACATGTAGTAATACTCATTTACATGTATTCTGCAAAGCACAGTGAGTTACTGTCCTAAATTTGTCTTTTGACTAATATATACTTGAGGTGTGATCAAAAAATGTGGTGAATATTTAAATAAAAAAAATTTTATTACGGTAAAAGACACATTGCCATTAATCCCCCTCACTTTGAACACACTTGTTCCATCGATCTTGCCACTTTCTGAAGCAGTTCAGGAAGTCCTCTGTCGGGAGTGTCTTTAGTTGCTCTGCTGTAGCTGCCTCCATGTCCTGAATCAATTCAAAATGTTTACCTTCCTCGGTCATTTTGACTTTGGGGACGAGCCAGAAGTCTCACGGTGTCAGATCCAGTGAAGAAGATGGATGAGGACACACCATAATGTTTTTTGTTTTGTTTTGTTTTGTTTTGTTTTTAACAACTGAGCCATCCGGGAGGGCAGCTCAGCTCAAGGTGCCGTGTTTAATCCCAGCTGCAGGGGTCAGAACCCACCCTCCCTTGCAGGACTCGAGGACTCGAACTGGCAACCTTGCGGTCAAGAGCCCACCGGCCCATGCGGGAACTGAACCGGCAGCCCCCGGAGCCAGGAGCACGGAGCTCCAACTGCCCGAGCCACTGGGCCAGCCCCCATAATGTTTTTATTTGACAGAAATTGCTGTACCAGATGTAATGTGTGACATGGATTCTTTCTGTTGTGATCACAAAATATGGTGAATGCTGCTGCCAAGTGCCATCCAAGGAAAGGCAGGGATCTTCAATACGGGTGGTGGCACGTTGAACCTTAGTAACAGAGTGTGACAAGTTTCAGCTTGTTTGGTGGAGTCCATCGGGTGTGAGCTACGGTTGAGAGAAGGTGTGTTTTGAAGTGTGCGGTAAGTCATCCTCCATCATGACAACAGTCTATATCACACATCGCTTCTGGTATATGGCAATTTCTGTCAAATAAAAACATGACAGTGTGTCCTCATCCACCTTATTCACCGGATCTGGCACCAAGAGACTTCTGGCTCTTCCCAAAGTCAAAATGATTCAGGACATCAAGGCAGCCACGACAGCGCAACTAAAGACATGAAAGAGGACTTCAGAACTGCTTCAGAAAGTGGCAGGAATGATGGGATAAATGTGTTCGAAGTGAGGGGGGTGTATTTTGAGGGGATTAATGAAAATGTGTCTTTTACTATAATAATTTTTTTTAAATTTAAACATTCACCTTATTGTTTGATCACACCTCATAGACTCTTCCCACAACAACAACAAAAATCAGTGGTGCTGAGAGTTGTAAAAAAATAAAATCCAGATTTGAAACAGACCTGGTTTTCTTGCATCTTTTATCTGTAGGCCTTTGCCCAGTTTGATGCCGAGGGTGATGGCACAGTGGACGCTGAGAACATGTTGGAGGCCCTCAAGAATTCCAGCGGCGCTAATCTCCAGGGGGAGCTGAGCCACATCATCAGACAGCTGCAGGCCTGTTCTCTCGTTCCAGGTAAGGCCCTCACGTGAGTGCCGAGTGCTAAAGAGCGCTCTCTTAGAGCCAAAATGAACTTTGTCGTACTGTGGGTTGTCATTAGGCAAGCTTGTGGGCACCGTGAAAAAAATGTGCTTCTCTGAGATTCTTCATTAGGCACATGATTTGAATTAGTGTTCACTGTAATCACCTCTTTTGTTCCCCAATAACAGTGATGGTTGAGCAGTTCTACCATTTTTAGGAACTTTTGTCATGAGACTACCTACCTTCCTTAATGGTACTCTTTATTTCACTCTCTCAAAAGCCTTCCCTGGCTTGTACCGTGTTTCCTTGAAAATAAGACCTAGCCGGACAATCAGCTGTAATGCATCTTTTGGAGCGAAAATTAATATAAGACCCGGTCTTATTTTACTATAATAAAAGACCAGGTCTTATATCGTATCATAATCATATCATATCATATCATATCATATATCATATCATATATCATATCATATATCATATGTCATACTGGGTCTTATATTAATTTTTGCTCCAAAAGACACATTAGAGCTGATTGTCTGGCTAGGTCTTATTTTTGGGGAACAGGGTATGTAGGTATTATATCTCCTCTTAGCATCTTACGTTTCTTTTTTGCAGCATATTAGCATTGTAATTAGTTAATTCATTACTTAATTATCTGTTAAGTGTCTGTCTGTACTCTTATACTATGAGCTCTGTGAGGGCAGGGACCTTTTCTTTTATTTCTGCTGTGTCCTCACATTTTTTTGGCACATGGTAGGCACTCAGTGTGTGTGTGTTTTTAGAAAGCTTTCACTCTGAAATTTAAGTAAGAGTAAAAATAGCTTGAAATTAAGCAATACTTTTACACTGTATGTATGAAAGAACTTTGCCTGTGTTTTTGTATGGTTTCTTTTGGGGACTCAGAAGCAATAAAATTACCTGTTTTTTTCCAGTGAGAAAACAAATTTGAAATGAAAAAGACCTTCGCACATCATCCTTTAGTACCTGGTTATCTTATCTAAGAACTTTTCCTGCTTTGTGCGGTTGGTGTCATAGTACTTAGGGTAGAGAATAGCTGGAGCAGCATTGGAGGCAAATGGGTTTTGTAGATACTTAATTGTAAATCTGGTTGCCCTGGGCCTCTCTGGCTTACTGCTGGGGATGTACCGAGCTTCCATCTTCCACAAATTGCCTTTGATTATATAATTTTTATAAATCATGTAGGTAGCCTGTACATATTAACTTTTTCCTACTCTCATGGATTTTCCTACTAAAATTATGCTTTGCATTATGTTTAACTGCCGTATGTCTGGGCATTTCTGCGTTGATCCCACGTCTGTGTTATCAGTATGTAGGCAGCATCACTTCAAAGAGATGTTTTGGGAGGAAAGGAAAGTGGGCGGAGACCAGGGAATCCACCAACAGTTAATACTTTGTGCGCTGTTGCTCTGGGTGAGTGGGCGGTGGGAGAGATTAGGTTAGAAGAATTGGGGGGTCCAGACCCCAAGGCGCTTACATAGCAGGGTCATGACTTTAGGACTTTCTACTCACAATTTTCTATCAGTACCCAACTTAAAAGACTTGTTTTATCACAGTCTCAGGACAAACCATAGTAGCTGAGCTGACCTCTCCAGAGGGCTTTTAGTTTCCTAGTCCCTCTTTCTAACCCAGACTGAAACTTCATCCTTTTGTAGCTCATTGTACTGGTGTTTAGTGTTTAAAAGAGAGACAGCACCTTTACTGAAATCATTGCTTGTTTCAACATATGAAAAACAATTCTCCCGTTACAAGCGTCAGTCCGTTTTTCACAAGGGTCACGAGCAAATAAATCAGTGCAGCATCAGCAGTGCCATCATGTGGGATTTGGGCATTACTGTGGGAGTCTGCTAAGGAAAGGAAAACTGTCAAAGGAGGGCAAGGGGTGGCACGGACCTTTGAGTCTTAGGAAGTCAAACTGCTTTCTCCGGGTTTTGTGTAAGGGGCATAGTTAAAATGGGCTGCTTCAAGGGCAGAATTTCTCCTCAGCCTCATATTGTATCTTAAAAATTAGTGCAGTTTCATTCTGCCCTAATATATCTGTTTGTTTTACACTTAAAAGCAATTTTTCTACAGACTTCCGGAGTTTTGGTCTGGGTGCTGCTTACATGGGTGTGTTCAGTCTGTGAAAGTTCATCAGGCGATATAATTACACGTACTGTTTGTTATGTATGTTATGATTCATTAGGAAGTAACAAAAGGAAAAGTCTCCGGAAATCTACAAGTGCATTTGAGGTGCAGGAAACGCTGCCACGTTTGTCCTCTCTTCACTTCACCCACGTGCTCCCCTGGGTTCTGGGCACCTCAGTTCAAGGCCTAGTATTGTAGTTTATGAGGAACCGTGAAGGATTTTAAACGGGTCTGTTTTGTGTTTTTGTGAGACGATTCGGGTTAATGCCAGACAAAGGGCAGCCCCAGGAGCCACTTAGGGAATCTAGGTGTATGAGCGGGAGATGCAGAGGCCAGAGCCTGGGCGGTGGCCGGAGGGATGGACAGGTGGGCAGACTCCAGAGGAGTCACACTGGAAAGAGAAAGCTGGAAAGGTGGAGGGAGCACTTGGAGGCAGTGCGTGGGGTATTCCTGGTCCTGCCCCTTTTGGCATGTTGGTGTATCACCAGAGCCTGTTTTCCTCCGTTGTACAGCAAGGATGCCGGGACCTTAGGTGCTTCCCCCCCACCCCCAACTTTATTGGGGGAAACCGAAGGAGATGGTGTGTGTGGAAGTACCTGATAGACTGAAATGCCATTGGAAATTGTGGTCAGGGTGGTGGTGGTGTTATCATTGTCGTCTGTATCTTAGCATTAAAGCTGTTGTGCTTTTGCTCTCTGATGTGATAAATGTTATTCCTAGCCCACATTGTATAAGTATAATATAATGTATAAACTTCTTTAAAAACTTCGTTAGTGTTTAAGTGCTTATAAAATTTTCAAGTTTGGATTGAAGCAAATAATCACTATTCTAAGCCTTCTGAAATTCTATTAAACACATGAAATTAATTGTTAAATTGAAATTAGCACTGGTTCATTTCTTAAAAACTTGTGTAGATTTTTAAATGATTGAAGCTGAAAATATCAATGAAGAGTCTTAATGGCTACTTATAATTCAGCCAATTCAGATAGGCCACCAGGCAGGGGATGCGGAAACTGTTGTGATGGGTCTGAAAACTCCACACGTGGATTTTTGTCTGATTAGGTTTCATAGACATATTTTCGGAGTCCAAGGAGGGCCTGGGTGTTCACTCGTCAATGATTCTGCGCTTCCTGCATCGCAATCGGCTCTCCAGCACCGCCATCCCCTACCCCATGTTGGACCACTGCAATAACGTGTGTACCATGAGGGCTTCTGTTCTGAAGGAGTCTCTGGATCAACTAGTACAGAAAGAAAAGGGTAGGTGTGTGTGGGGGGTGGTCCTGAAAACGCTCTCTCATCATTTCTTCCAAACATGGTATTTGTTAATAGGATGAGTCAGTCCTTCTCCCTCCTTTATTTCTGAAAATATAATAGTGACCAGTTGTAGCATAAGAGTGTGATCTGCTCTCCTCCTTCCCTCCCTCCCTCCCTTCTTTCTAGGTCTCTGCTCAGATGTGACTTCTGGGAGGCCCTTCCTCATTACTCTAATTAATGCCCCCACCATCCCCATCTTCTGGTCACTTTCACCTTTGCAGATCTGATGGTCTAAATGGCACTTTACAGTATCTGAGTTGTAGCATCATTATTTACTTGCATTTTGTCTGTCTTGTTCACTTGTTATTCTTAGCGCCTGGAACTGCCCTCCACATAGTAGGTACTCTGTGAGAAGCTGCTGAGTAAATGAGGGAAGACTACAGACTCACTCAGTGATGGCAACAAAAGTTGATAATGTGAATAGACAGATCTATAGAACATAACAATAACAGAGTCCAGAAATAGACCTAAGGACAAGTGGGCATGTAGTACCAGATATAGTCAGCATTACAAATCGGGATGGAAAGGTGAGTTAGTCACCAAACAGAGTAGGGTAACTGGTTAGCCCTTGGAGAAGAAAATAAAACTAGATTCTTAACCCATTTTATTCATTAAAATAAATTTTAGAGGGATCAAAAAGGTCAACTAAAAGGAAAGAGTAAGAGTATTACTAGAAGGAAATCGTTCCACTTTATAAAAATCCTGACATGGAAAAACCTTTCTAAACAATACATGAAACTCAGAAACTACAAAAGAAAAGTTTACATAAATTGGACTTTATCCAAATTTAAAGTTCTGTACAGCACAAAAAATATACGCAGAGTGAAAAGAAAAAGGGCATTCTAAGGAACAAAAACATTTGTAACATATTATGACAGACTCAATTTTTTTACTAACTAACCTTGAACAATTACTTCACGCTCTGTGCCTTAGTTTCGTCATCTCTAAAATGAATTAATACATAGAAAATGTATAGAAAAGTGCCTGGCTCACAGTAGGCACTCAGTTAAGTATTACCCCTTACATATGTGTATCTATACATTATATGATGTATGCAAAATATATAAATTGATGAGAAGACCTATGACCCAGTAGAAAATATAATAGATAAGGGTAGGACCAGCTCATACTTAGAAGCACAAGTGGCTTACAAACAAGTGGCTTAAAAAGTCTCACTCATAATTAAAGAAATGTAAATTCAAACTGTAAAACACCATTTGCTTCTCTCAGCATGGCTTTGTAAACATGTGGTGATTTAAATATTACACTATAATGAGCTCACGGACCAGTCCTTGGCCAGTTTCTGCTTTATATGGGTTCTTTGGAAAGAGATTTTTGAGGAACATTTATTTTTCTAGGGTCAAAGTGCCAAGCATATTTCTGTTAGATGTTTTAAATGACCTTTTTTTTTTTTCCTTTGTGAGAGAGATGTCATATGATAAAATCTGGTTTTCCCTGCAGAAAGCCCTGGAGATCTAACTAGAAGCCCAGAGATGGATAAACTCAAGTCAGTAGCAAAGTGCTACTCTTATATAGAAACATCCTCCAACCCTGCAGACATTGACAAGATGACAAATGGAGAAACGTCGTCCTACTGGCAGTCGGATGGCAGTGCCCGCTCACACTGGATTCGGTGGGTGGTAGAATACCAATTCCTGAGTGAAAGGCCAAGAAAATGACCCGCTCTTTCTCTTATCCCATCAAGTGTTAAAAAATTATTTTTTTAAATTTTAGAATATTTTCTAATTAACTACCCAGCTTTTTTCTTATTGTGACTGTCTGTGAGGATGCCTTAAGAATCAAGTAGTAACAGAAATCATGTAAAATCATGTAACCTGGTTCATATGTTCATAAACATGGATAATTTCTTTATTTGGCATTTTAAAGGAGAAAATAGCATTTGAGTAATATTTTATGATACTGATTTCAGATCTTTTTCACTAGTTTCTCAGGAAAATGAGTATCACATGGACAAGTACTTTTCTTATATCTGATGTGATTTCACTTTTTAGGATCCTCTTGTGTACATTTAAAAAAATCTGTATGCAACTAAGTTGACTAGTTTAGAGGAGGCAGAGGGAATGGTCAGGAATTGTGGAGTAGAATTGATGGCAGTAAACTGATACTTCTAGACATTGTGAAGCTGCTGTCTAATTTTTCATCTATCCCTTCAGAGAATGGGCTAATTTCAGTTGGTGGAAATAACAATAATTGTCGTGTCTTCTCACAGAGAATGTAAATGGCCTTCAGCTATCTAACTGATAGATGAGGAAATATACTTAGTTTTTTGGATGCAGTTTAGAATTAGCTCAGTTTAGAATTAGCTTCTTGCCAAGTAAAGGGATTTTGTTAGGATGTTCATATGGTACTTTCCTGCCTGTACTAATAGCTTAAAAGGAAACATAAGATTAGTCTTGAACACAAATGAATCTTGGAGACTTGGGAAGGTCACAAGGACCCTGAAACCAATAGCCAGCATTTCAAGGTACTTGGTTTTAGGAAACTCAGTCTTTGGGAATATCAAGTACAAGATCTTGGAGATGAGACTCATGGAACCTAGCAGTTCTCGACTTACATAAATGTTTGTGGTTTCTGCTCTCCATTTTTTCCAGTTTGAAAATGAAGCCCGATGTTGTGCTTAGGCACCTGTCCATTGCCGTGGCTGCCACCGACCAGAGCTACATGCCACAGCAGGTGACGGTGGCCGTGGGGAGGAACACCAGTGATCTCCAGGACGTCCGCGACGTGCACATTCCCAGCAACATCACCGGCTACGTGACACTGTTGGAAAATGCCAACATCAGTCAGCAATGTGAGTCAACCGAGATACGTCGTCCCCTCTCACTCGGGGCTGGCGGGGGAGGAAGGAGTATCCCTGAGGTGGAGAAGCTGTTAGTTTTTCTTTGGAGATTTGATTTGCTTCTCATGATGCATAGGGTAGTGGTCATTTTTTAATCTGCTCATGTTTTTAAAAGTTACAGAAAAGCAGTAAATCCTTTCTCAATTAAAAATATGTTAGTCTTGTTTTCTTATTGGAAAATTAGAAAAATGGAGGTAAAAATTACTCAGAATCCCACTGCCCAGGGATTGTCACTGTGAATTCATTGGTGTGGATCCTTCCAGACCTTTTCTTGTATGGGTGTGTGCGTGTGTATGTTTACACACATGCACACACACATATATACACACACACACATTTTAAAAAATAAAAAATAGGGTTGTGTATATATATTTACACATCTTTTTATAAAAGATGTGTAATTTTGTACATGCTCTTCTGTAGTTTTTTAATGTGTTGTCATACCATATATTCATGCACACCTTTATTTAGTGTTGTAAGAATATACCTTAATTTTAACCAGCCATTTTAATCTTGGACAGTTAGGTTGTTTCCATTTTTATACTATTATAACCTTGCTTCAACATAGCATTTTGGAAATCATCACATTCTGTGATTTCTTGCCAGGCTTATTTCATTCAGGGAACCGGAATGCTTCATGTTTTGTCTCATTTCTTCTAATGCTTTCCTGGGCCAAAAGAAGTGTTCTTACTTTGCTCAAAGGAACTGAGGCCTAGGGAGGTAGAGTCTTTGTGTCTCACCCCTAGGCAAACAAGTAGTTAAGCTTGTGGGGTAGAAGCTTCCTGTCTTATGTTGTGGTGGTCTTTTCTCTAAGTTGTGTCCCTTTTAACCTCTCACCTCCTCCTTTCCAACCCAAATAAGAAATCATGACAGCTCTTAAAAGTGAGTCATGCTTAAGTCATCTATTTGGACTTGATTATTAGAAAGAAATTCTTAAAACTGCTCTGAGCCAGCTACTGTTTTATAACTAAATCCAAATTTCAGAGCTTCAGGAAAAATTCTACAAATTTTTTTACTGTGTATTTAGTCAGGATTTAAAATATGCTCTTTGTGTTCATTTTTAAGACTCATAAATTCCTAAGAAACTTTGTGATGTAAAGATTAAATCATGCTTCATTTTACACATTATTCTTAGGATTCCTTAGATTGGTCAAATTTTTTTTTGACAAGTTTATTATATAATAGCTCCATCGCACAATTGCACACATTATTTCTTTCTGGCATCAAAGTATATCTTCAGTATTTTCTTTTTGAAATGTGAATTACTATTTTGCTTTTAGTTGGGAGCCTAGCATTTGCTGAACTGAAGTTAATCCAATACTGAATTTGTTGTTTGTGTTTCACAGATGTCCAGATTAACATAAAGCGTTGTCTGAGCGATGGATGTGACACTAGAATTCATGGTCTGAGGGCTGTAGGCTTTCAGAGAGTTAAGAAGTGTGGGGTCTCAGTCTCAGATGCTTCTGCAATATGGTATTGGTCCCTGCTGACATCTCTGGTGACGGCTTCCATGGAGACTAATCCCGCCTTTGTTCAGACAGTGCTGCGCAATACTCAGTAAGTCCCTCCCTGTGCTTTCCAGCCCCATCAAGGTGCACTCGTCTTCTCTAACCCGTTAGGGCAGCCCTTGGTCATCGATCACAGAGACTCAGTCAGTAGCGCAGTCCCAGATGCCCTGTCGTTTCTTGTTTGTGCTTTCAGTTCGTTTTGTGAGGAGTCACACATGCCATTCCTGTTCCTTATCCATTGGGGGAATAATTGCTCACATTTATATAACACTTTATATTGGAAAAAGCACTTTCAGATGCTACATATTATATGCTGACTTACATTATGAAATGTACCTATAAAATTATCCCCATTTTATAGATGAAGATATTGTGACCTTCCCGGAGTACATGACAGACAGTGATGGATCAGTTTGAATCTAGGTCTTTGGACCCCAACGGTCCAAAGGAGGCTCTTTTCATTAATGAGTGAAATCTTTTCAAGGATACTAAACTAATTTAATTTTAAATGTAGAGCATCTTTGAAATGTTTCTTTTAAAAAATGATCAGGGCAAAAAGACCCAGTAGTAACTTACAAGGTGAAACAGCCAGCTTCAGTAACAATGAAGTATTGATGTTACGTGGAAAGTTCAATACCTGATAATAGGCACTGCTAGTGTAGGCCATCAAAGTAGCAGATAAAAAGAGATTGTTAATATTTTGTTCTCTAGATGCCTTTTGAGATTTGTTATTGCTATTAAATATAACTTTTCAGCAAATAATGCTGCTGGCAGTGCTAGATCTGAAGGGTAATGTTTGGTAATATTCCTTCCTTCCTGTTTTAATTTAAAAAAAAAAATTGCAAACTTAGAAAAATGTTGCAAATACAATACAAAGAACTTTTATTTCTTCCTGAGCCATTTGAGAGTAATTTGACAACCTGGTGCCCCATCATCCCTGAATACTTATTTGTGTATTGCCTGCAAACAGGAACATTCCACTACAACCATCAACACGAGGAGATTTGTATTTATATACATTGCTGCCACCTAACCCTCAGATCTTATTCAAGTTTTGCAAGTTTTCCCAGTAATGTCCTTTATAGCCAAAGGGACCAGAATCATAGTTTGCATTTCATTGTCATGGGTCTTATTTGCCTTCCATATGGAACAATTCCTCTGTCTTTCCTTGACTTTTAGGACTTTGAATAGACCAGTTATTTTGAAGCGTGTCCCTCAATTTTGATTTATCTGATGTGTCATCATAATTAAATTTAGGTTTTTATCTCAAGCAGTAATATAATAGTAATGAAGTGTCCTCATTGCATCTCATCAGGTGACAGAAACTTCAAATTGTCCTGTGACTAGTGCTGGTGAGACTAACTTGGATCCCTTGATAGAAGTGGCATCTGCCAGGTCTTTCCCCGTAAAAGAATTTTTTTCTCTTTGTAATGAATAAGTATTTTTGTGAGGAGGTACTTTGAGACTATGCAGATATTTCATTCCTCACCAAATTGTGTATTGAATGGACACTTGATTCCTATTTTATTCACTGGGTGATAATCCATCACAGTGTTGACGCTCAGATTTGGCCCATTGTCCCAGATTTGGCCAGCGCAAACCCTTTCAGCCTGGTTTATGTGTCCTTTCGACATGTCTTAATCATTCTTGAAACACTTCCTTACTTTCTAGAACAACAAGATATTCCAGGCTTTTCTTGAATGTTCTCTGCCTCATCCTGGAATCAGCCATTTTTCTGAGGAGTCATGGTCCCTTTTAGTGGAGAATGATATTTAGAAACTAAACAAACTAAACTCATTGCTGTTGGGCTGTCGCTTCTCTCATGCCCTCTCAGTGGACACAGCTAGGAAATGTATATTTATATATAAATAATACACGTGTGTATACATATATACACATTTACAGCTAGATTTCTATATCTGTAATACTGAAAAAACTGAATTTACACTGATATTCCAATTCAAATCCAGCACTGCAATATTTACTCTAGTTTTCTCCCATTCTGTATTTGTAACTCCCTTCTCTGATAGTGAGAAACCTGGCTCCCTTCATTCCTAATATATTTACTTGTTTAATCAATCCCAGTCCACATAACCAGTGTCACGTGTCCCCAGTCCTTGCCTGGACACCCTCCTCATCCCATTCCCGCCCCACTACCTTTTGCAGGGCTGCTGCTGTGGCTGCCCTTATGTAGATGCCCACTTGTCTTCCTTGAATTCCCGTGCCCAATGCCAGGTCACCCTTTCTTACCGTACTTGGCACTTAAATTTCATACCGGGCTGTCCCTTTGTGCAGATATCTTTTTCATTCTGCTCAGTAACCCACTCTAGGCATCCACTGTTAGCCATCATGGCGCCCCACCCACCGAGCACACATGGGTGCCTACTTTATGGACTGAATTTTTAGTGAGGGAAAGAAGAGTTTGCTACCTTATTTTTGTGAAGCTAAGCCAAGTTGTTCAAGAGTGGGTATGTTTAAAGTTCATATTCCCAAACAGTTGTAATATTTAATCTGCAGTGGTATTTCCACACGTAACTTTTAAATATCAGTGATATAAAACTGTTCTAAAATTTTAAAAATATTTTTTAAAATCGATGAAAAATAAGTAAGAAAAATAATATTACGAAACAAAAGTGCTTACTTGTATCAGTGGAAAGAAATTTAGTAAATGATTACATGTCACTCGTGTGCATTTGGTCTCATCGATCAACTGCATTTTTATGTACCATCTGCCCTACTAATGCAGCTTCTTGTATAGAGAGGAGAAGAAATGAGAGCAGAGGAGAAGCTGATACAGGTTAGCCTTGCTGTATTGTCTCTATTTTGAAATGTAGAAATAAAATTGTTTCAGGGATTCTTATTACTATTATCATAAAATGGCTCTCAGTTGTAGAATTTTGAGTTGTTTTTACATACCTTCAAGTTATTCACGGTACACTCACTCACCTAGCACAGGAGGGGCCGCAGAGTAGGACTCAGTAATTTTTTGTTGCATAAATTTGTTAGATGACTGCTAGTCCAGAGGCGGTAAAGCCGCTGGGGGATTCAGAAAGATAAATGTTAGCGGAGATAAGAAAAGAAAAACATTAAAGCAGACATTAAGGTAGAAAAGGCAAGAAATACTGTTAGGAATAGAGAAGATGACGGGCACTGATATGTGTAGGAGAAAATGAAATTCATGATGCATCTTTAGAAGCCATAGATCTTAAGATCATATGGATAAGATGAATTTTTTACTGTGCCACAAACTGCTCGCCTCTGGGGTCCAGTTTTCTAAGAACTCCTTTTTTCTGTAGTGTGTGTGTCTTTTGCTCACACTACTTAAAATGAATACGTAATTCCAGAGAGTTGAATAAGCTTTTACAGATGTAAATGGAACTCTTAAAAGACATAGAGAGGGAGGGAGGAAGAAAGGAAGGAGGGAAGAGAGGAGAGGAAGGAAGGAAAGGAGGGAAGAAGCCTTATTATCTACTTAGAACCATGACTCCTGGGGAAAAAAAGCTGTTTTATGTTGTGTCCCAGGTTGTTTGTTTATAGGGATTAATCAAAATAAGCATCCAGTAGTTTATCTTTTGTCCAATATTAAATGAATTTTCCGTCGGTTTGTTCTGATTTTACATGTTACCCTCCTAGGAAGGCGCTGCAGCACATGCCTCCGCTTTCCCTGTCACCAGGGTCTACAGATCTCTCAACTTTCCTGTCTCCCAATGTGCTGGAAGAAGTGGACAGCTTTCTCATCAGGATAACTAGGTAAGATCAAGCTTGGGTGGGGTGGGGTGGAGGGCATATTCTTTTTTTTAAAAAAAATTGTTAATCTTTTAAAGATAACCACTAAGATCGGTTCAGTTTAGACTGAAGAGAAAGTGAAATAATAGTTCACCCATCTGAACTCCATTGTTTAGCAATATCACCTGACCTCAGGAATCAGTCGTTCTCTGATTCAGCTAGGACAGTGTCTCAAAGTCCAAATGGAAGACCTCTCAGTTCACTCATATCCCCAGCACATGGCTTTCCTCAGCACCTGCTTACGTCTACGCATAGGTCTGACAAGTCCGATTATCTATAAAACTGGGAAAGGACACCTTGATAGCTTGATAGCTCAGTGTAGGGACGCTTAGCTCTGTTTCAGGGACACCTAAGAACGTTACTATATTAGAGTACAAGCCAGGCCCTGGACCATTCTAGACATTTTAAAAATTTTATTGTAATGCGTTAAAAAAAAAAAAGAAAGGCAAAGAAGTGTGATGTGGAGTACATCTAAAATACAGTTTTGGTGCTTGAAGGAATAAACCCATAACTCTCTGGCCAGGCTAAATCATGACCCAAGGCTTCTTAATAGCAGAGGCTTATTGTAGTAGCTTATTTACTTTTGATTTGTAAAGTTTGACTTGTTAAAATTGATGTTATTAGTATTATTTAATGCTTATAGGTTAAGGTTACAGACGTGAGGATTTAATGACCTGATTCTCTGGTTTGATTTAGCTTTTCTTTAGTTTATATTAAGGATTTTGACAAAGTATTTCTGGTAAACAAATAGAAAGCGTATGGCAGATTGATATTACTGACAGCGATCAATTACATGGGGCTCGGGCTGCCTGTTATTTTCTCATGTTTTTAAGAAGTGAAAAGTGTTCTGCTTTTGGCTTATAGCTGCTGTTCTACTCCAGAAGTGGAGCTGACTCTTCTGGCTTTTGCACTCGCGAGAGGAAGTCTTGCCAAAGTGCTGAGCTCTCTCTGCACCATCACTGACCACCTGGACACACAGTACGACGCCTCGTCCCTGCTCTCATCCATGGCATCAGTCAGGCAGAACCTGCTCCTGAAACACGGTAAATGACCTCGGCTTGGTGCACAAGTCATAATACCACCGTCAGCGTGGGACTTTCTAGCATCTTCTTACCTTTTTGGTGGTTTGTGGACTGGGTCGTTGTAGTTATACTGTCATTCCTGGATGAAAAGATCCTCTTTGACAGGGTTGGCAGGGAGAAGGGGATGTTGGCTCATTTAGGGCAGTATCAGCAGAAAAGGACCTGAGTGTCCACTGGACTGTCCTCCAGGATTTACTGGGCTAGTCCCTTAGGCGTGGTGACCATTTGATCGCAGCCGTCTTTGGTGAAGTACATCTCGTGTCGGCCCAGAGGGCCGGGAAGGTAGAGTACCTGTCATCTGGGAGACATAGGGAACTAGCCCTGACACGGTGCAGAGGATGGCTTAGGACGCACCCCTCTGCACCCCCATGGTTGCGGGTTAGAAGGACATATTTGGACATACATTCCTGCCTGCCCCACTTCCCCTTCCTGAGCAGTTCATCTTAACACTTTTTAATTCACCTGGGATGGGGCCTCCCAGTCCTCAACACGGGGTCCATGCAGCTCCTCCCAAATGACTGCAGTTGTCATGTGAGGGGCCGCTTACTTGCCATTCGGCCTCTAGTGCTAAAGTTCCTGTCCACGAAATATAGTATTGGATCCCCGCCTTTTAGTAATAGAGGTATTACTGTGATATTTCGGCCATGATATATGTACCTTTGCCTTAGTGTGAGTTAGTAATTTATTTTATGTTTAATTTTTAAAGTGAGACAATTGATGCCTTATAAATGCAGTTTCCCCATATTTTGGAGAGGTCGGGAGCCCATAGCAGGTGTGGCCGGATAGGAGGGATACATAATGCCTGGAAAATGCTCTCCAGAAAAAATTTCAATTCAGATAAGCAGTTATTTGGGGAGCACTGGGTAGGGAGCACTGAGTAGGGAGAATGTTTGTTATTAACAATGTTCTAGTTCTGGGTTGAGTTAAAGGTTAATGGGAATTCATTATATTATTAAAACAAAGGAAAAAAGCTTTCGGATCATCATAGCAAAAGTTGATTTTTATAATTCTTAAAACTTTCAGAATTTTCAAGGTGTTTCAAAGGAACAAGACCCCAAACCCTAAAACATTATTTATATATTTAAGTGCAATTACAATAAAATTTATTATTGGCTCCAAGAAAGTATCTTAGGAATGAATGTTCTTCCCCCCCCCCCCCCCAATATGTTGCATCTCTGGTATTAATCTCTATCTTACAATGTGCTTTGTTTCTGAATAACGGTATTCTAGAGAGCTCTTCTAAAAATCACTTAGGGATATAAGCTGTACTTTGTCTCTTTCGGGAAAGAACAAAAGATGATGTCAACTTTTGTCTAATATTACTGCCCTAGTTTAGCTTTTAAGTGGCTAAATTTTCAGTCAGCAGTCTGGGTGGCCACAGGCACTGCATTTCCACTGATGTGCACGCCAGCTTTCTTTTTCGTAGCACAAGCTTAAGGTGCTCTGTCTCTTTTCTGTGATCAGGTAAGCCCCTCCAGTTGACCCTGCAGGCCTGTGACGTCAAAGGAAAAGAAGAGAAGTCGGGACCTGAAAACCTCCTTGCTGAGCCGTGGACGAGGGACGGTGAGTGGTAGACCTGTCCGTGTTTAGTGAATGAAAAGGGCCTCAGTGTTGAAATTGTACACGGGTCTGTGAAATTTTCAGGATATGCAGTCGTCACTTCAGGTTGGCAGTGGTCCCTGAGCCATTTCTGTGTGTTTTTATTACAGTGTTGTCATCTGCTAGGTGTCAGTTACCGATAACAACTTAAAAGTACTTGAGAGCCTTCAGTTTTGAAAAACAAGGCCTCTTCCTCTTGGAATATAAAAAGTTACCATTTTAAAGTTCAAATTGTCTTTCTATTATAACAGCACTATATAGCTGAAAACATATTTTAAGGAGAGCATGTCTCCATATGACTGAGCTGGCATTTGAAGTGTGTGGAGGGAAGCCTCCCTCCTTCCCTACTGTCAACATGATAATCGTGGTGTACCTCAACGTTGCGGCAGGCTCTTTGCCTCATCCGGGGTGTTTGTGAGTCTCTTCCGCATCCATCTTGGCCAGCCAGTTAGTCTCCTACATATATCCCCTTTTTACTCACTGTATTTGAATATTGCCAAATCAGTGAAGTAACTGGAATGTTCCAGCAATTATCAAACATTGAAAGGAACTGGCCTTACTGCTTTGAATATGAGCTCCCCTTGGCTTTCCTCACGGCAACACAGACCTCGTGCATTCTCAGTGGTCACCTCTTCTCTGTCCTGTTTCCTGTGTTCGTTCTTAGTACTGATGAAGTAAAGACCGCTGGGAAAACGTGTTTTTCCCAGTTGCCGTTCCTCTCCTTGGTGGTCTTCTTAAGCAATAGACTCTTGCCCTTGGCAGTCTACCTGCTGTCCTTCCTGAGCAGCTCAGCCTCTGCAGGGATGTTTTCTTCACGGCATCTACCTCCTGCCACCCTGAAGGCCACCACAGGCTACTGAGTCTCCTGCATCCAAAGTGGGGTAGGGAGGAGCTAGTGGCAACTCTTTGCCCCTTCCCTGTCCCCCGACCCAGAAGAGGCAGGACCACCCTCTGGAGAACTGAGAGTTTTGTCTCTGGAGCATGTAAGGCAGAATCTTCCTGAAACCAATATATAGATTTTAATACTCTCATCATCAGTCACTGAGAATCCTCTCCTATATATTATTGTTATTATTATTATTTTACTTTTATAGCCATTTGAAATCATGTCTCCCATCTGTTCTTCCTTTTTAAAGATTTTGGGTTTTTTTGAGGAGTTTTAGGTTTGCAACAAAATTAGAGGAAGGTACAGAGATTTCCCATGTACCGTCTGCCCCGACACATACGTAATCTCCCCCCGTTGTCACGTCACTCACCAGAATGAATGAACCTCCACAGACATCATGATCACGCAAAGTCCATAGGGTTCACTCTTGGCGGTGTACATGATGTGAGTTTGAACAAATTTATAATGACATATATTCATCATATTATACAGAGTATTTTCACTGTTTTAAAAATCAGCATATGGATTTTTAGCACTATTGTAAGTTGGGAAGGACCGCAGGTTTTCTGCAGCTATTAGGTACATGTGCCAGCTCTCTGCCTGGTCTGATTTGAATATGTTGTTATTCTCCCTGTGACTTCTCTGCCCATCTCTCCTCCCTGGGATGGATGGATTTTGTATACTAGTCAAAGTTTGTGGATTAGTTATTTTTGTTGTATGTGTGGGATGTAAATGGGTATGGGGAGAAGACTCAGTTTCTCCTGGCTGCTCCCAGTGTCTGTGCCTTGTAACTCACAGTAGGCTTTGGTTCTCTTGCTCTCCTACAGAAACTGAACCTGAGAATAGGTGGGGCAGTGGAAAGTCCTCACAGCCAGAGCTGTGGGGTTTTGAGGAATGATTTGTGTCTCCCCCTTACAAGGGGAAAAGCTCTTTTCACTGGTCCACTTCAAGTTCCCCAACCGCAGGGAAGTACCAGTTTGGGAAAAGTGCCGCTTGCTGCACAGGCTGCCAGGGAACTGAAACACTGACAACCCAGAGGGCTAACCTTCCTGTGGACTGTGGCCACTGGTCTGCTGTTTTAAAGGCATACGGGGTGCTGCCAATACAACTGAAGGGGTAGAGTTATTATATTCTTTAAGTCTATGATTGGTCATTTTTCCCCCTGTCATTTTAAGAGAATAAATTGGGCAGGGATCATGGTGTCAATAAATGTAGCTATAAAATATCACAATTAGACACATGAGCTGGCTTGTTTGTTGTTTTTTTTTAACCAAGAAAAGGAATCAACGGTTTTATTTATTTCCTTTTTAAGCTTTATTTTATTTATTGATCTATCTAGGCCTTAAAAATGCTTACATGCGTATTTGGTGACAATGTTATTGTAAAAGTCTGTCTGATTCTTTTGACTTAAATTATTGCTTCAGCTACTTCAAGACTAATTAAAAGTGCTGATTAAGCAGTTAATTTCTAGGCGTTTCAGCCTGTACAATAAATTTCATTAGACAGATGCATCCAGACCCCTGGGAAAAGTGACAGTTCAATAACCAATACAGATTAGTATTACCATGTAGTGGAATTGTGGGGTTTTTTTTGCTATATGGTTTCTTAACATTGTTGACAGAATTACTATTTGATAAAACTAGATCATATAATAGCTGCTCTCTGTGATTTAGTAAAGGTTCCTTTGGATTTCTTTTTTTGGTTTTGGTGACAAATTTTGCATATTGTCTTATGGAGATTCCACTTCACAAATTTTTGTTTTATTGAACTCAGTATAATGAAATAAGAAGCATGAAATTGGTGTTAGTCTTTTCATCTTGATAATGGTTGAGAACAATTCAGTACCCCGGAAAATGGTTGATTGGTTAGTGCTAACTTGAGCAAATGTGTGAGCTCCATCATTTACAAGGGTTTGAAAGACAAAGGCAGCCTTGGGTCTAACAGCAGACATTTCTGTGCATTATCAAAGGATAATTAACAGCAACAACAAAGGTAAATTGTGAGTCTCATACAAATATAAAATGAACACATGTCAAGCCTTTTATCTCATTAATTAGTGAAAGAACCAGTAAGAAAGATATTACAAAGAGAATTCATAAAATACACGTAGGCCAATAAGAATGATGACACGAATCTACAAATAGATACAAAATTGGTCAGTACTCATAAGGAATGATCAGCGGTGTTTCCATAGAACGCAGTTGTTTTGTGTATATAGACAAGAATTGTTTGCATTACTGTGGTTAGTCAGTCTACAATTTATAGAGCTGTAAAATAGCTCAGAGATAATAAAGGTGGAGATAGCCCAGAGTGTACTATACAGAACACTCAGCAGTCTTTTTTTCCCATGTCAAAGTATTTCACAATCTTTGCTGACAGAATGTTCTAGAAGCTGTCTAATCCCGCTCCCAAGCCTCTAAGCCTGCTTGCCTTTGTCAGCCCAGTCCAACATGAGGCATGGTTTTAGGAATGGCTCAGAAAGATGATTGATTGTCCACTTTTTGTTTCTTTGAATTAATGGTACAATCTATAATTTTTTTTATGTCTATGTTGTTACTTCAGAGCAGGGCTGCCTGTGTGGTTGAGACAAATAAGCCCTGAGAAAGTTGTACCTGGCCGGTGATCTGTTACCTCGGGGTTTATCACTGGTGTTGTATCTGTACAGAGAGGAAATCTTTTTCCAATTTTCATGAAAGTACAGATAAGCTACTTACTCCCTGTCTCAAAGGATATGGCTTGTTTTTGTTGATCGTAATTCTTAGGGTTATAACAAATGAGTCAGTCATCCTAACTTTAATTTTTCCTTTTTGCAGGTTTTCTTACGGAGACGGGAAAAACCAGAGCAAGTACTATTTTTTCTACAGGAACCGAATCTGCCTTCCAAGTTACACAGATCAGAATTATGGTAATTTTCATGGTACCTTCTGTTAGCAACATTGCTGCTGTTTTTAAATGTAGGATTACATTGCAGAGGTCTGTGTCATTGGTTTTCCGTTGAGCATTTAATGATTATTCTGTGTCAAGCCTATATAGCAGAGGACAGGGACACAGAGGTGAATAGATTGTTAAATCTGTGAATGGTGTGAATATAAGGATTAAGAAAGGTAAGGAATCATTTCTTGGGAAGCAACTTTTTTACTTTTCCAGGACTTACTGTATTTGAAAGGTCATTTCTTTGGTTTGATTTTGCTTTAAGCTATTTGAATTTAACCTTATTATTTGGAAACCAGCCAGCCACAGAACTTTGCGCCTTTCATGTGCTTTATCTAGACCTCTGTTCCCAGGTTCGACGTGGTGGCATTGGTGCCCAGTGTGGGTTGGTGTTCGCCTATAATTCATCCTCTGATAAATTTCATGCAGAAGAACACTTCAAACGGTTTGAAAAATATGACAAATGGAAGCTTCAGGAATTTAAGCAATTTGTAAAAAGCAGGTAAGGAGCAGAAAAAATCTTTGTGGTTAATAAACTTGTATTACGTTCTCTTATTGGTGAAATATGCTTTCTTGTCTTTATAGAAAAGGTGCCACTAACCCATCCTCAGTGGCCATGAACATTTATTGCTTCTAACAGCATATGTGAAGATGTGTATTCTAATTTGTGCATAGACTCTTACCTGGTCCCCTCTGTGACCGGTCGTAGGCATCTTCAAGATCGTTGGGTAATGATACGCGTATGCCTGACTTGTGGGCAGCCTAAGGTCTTCAGTGTTACCTCGCCCCTGGGAAATTCACCCATGCCCCAGCCTCCCTCCTCCTAGTCACGCTTTTATTGAAAATATTTATTAAGCACCTACTATGTGCTAGGCCTCATGCTAAGTACTGAAGATACTGTAATGAGCAAATTGTCACAGTCCCTGCTGAATGGGCTTCCTGCATAGCTCAGAAGACAGAGGATAAAACTGGTAGCATCACAGACTATGAATACTAGGTAGGAGAGGCAGGGTGTTCTGGGAGCACAGGGCAGAGCACCTAATCTTATCAGGGAAGGCTTCCTGAAGGAAGTGGTGTTTACGGAGCAAACTAAGGGATGAGTTAGAGGTACCTGACCACTTGAAGAAGTGGAAGGAGAATGTCCTGAGCAAAAAGAAGAGCAGATTTGAGAACTCAGAGGTGAGTATGGCATCTTCAAGGACTGACAGATCCCATATTGCTGAGGTAGATTATGAGAGATAACACTGGAGAGCCAGGAAGAAGCCAGGTCATTAAAGGTCTCCTTGTCTGTTTCAGAGTTTAGACTTTATCCTTAAAGCCGTGGCGAGGGTGGGGCAGGGAGCGGGTGGGGTGCCTTGTTGAGGAGTTCTAAGAAGAAGGAGATCAGGGGTGTGTTTGGGAAGCACTGCTCTGGATCATGCTGTGTGTAGCGTGGATTGGAGTGGAGCAAACATGGAGACAGGATGAAATGGAGGAGGCTGTCACTGTCACCTAGCAAGCCAGAGGCCTGTGATCTTAACTAGGGCAGCAGCAGCAGCGATGGAGAGATGGCAGCCGATTTTAGAGACAACTAGAAGGTGGAAGGAGCAGGACCTGGGAGTGACCAAATGTAGCGCAGGAGAGGGAAGACAGCTTAGGCATCAGTGAGCGCTGGGTTGGCCTGGGCTGGTGGGGACTGGCAGTGCCTTGCTCTGAGGTAGACAGTATCTCAGGAAAAAACAGGTTTGTGGGGACGGTGCGGAGCTCAGTTTGGGTGCTGTTGAATTGGATGTTCCAGGAAGCCTTCGAGATATCCGGTAGCCAGTGGGATGAGCAGGTCAGGAGCCTGGAAGGGATGTTTGTGCTGAATTAGTAAGGATATGTGGGCTGGGAAGAGATGAGACCTTAGGTAACATGCCGGGAGACGCCAGCATTTAAGGGGCAGCAGAGAGGAGGACGCTGAGAAAAACGGCTAGAGAAGCAGCAGGAAACCCAGGGATATGTCATCATGAAGCCAAGTTTAACGAAGTAGGGAGTGGGCAGAGGTGTCGACTGTTACCCACAAATCAGTAAAGTCTAGGAGTGGACCTGTTGGATTTAGCTGCAGAGGTCATTGGTGGCCCCCTTATTACTAGTAGTGTGTTAAAACTCATGGAGCTGAACCCTAGACTTGCTGTTTTTGCTACTGTATTTCCCAGGTGGTGGGGTGCTACAGTTAACAAAAGCCTTTAACTGTCATCTAGTACTGTACTGCTAAGTTTTAATGTACAGATGAGTCCCACCCACCAACCACACTTGGAGTAGCAAAGATCTAGAGTAACCCCCTCTCTCTGCTGGACTTCCTTTGGTGACATCCCTGACAAATGGTCATCCAGCCTCTCTAGAATACGTTTAATGATGGAGCACTCACTGCCTTCAGTAAGTAGAATGTGTTCAGTTGGAATTTTAACTCAGTGGTCTTAATTCCAGCCCTCCAAATGAAAATGAACAAATCTCTCTCACTGCCAAGGTCTCCCTCCCATCACACTTAGACTCCTTTATAAAATAAGTTTTTCTTTTTTAATAATTAGAGATTATATTTGCTTTTAAGCAGCTACATCCCACTCTTGGACATTTAAATAGGTCTTTTTCCCTTCACCTGCTGTCACACAAGAGCTTTTACATCTTATGTAGGATGATTTCTTTTTAATCTAAATGCAGGCCTATTCGCTGCTCCCTTGCTGATTTCACCTTCTGGTTTCAGCCTGAACTACTCTGAAATCCTGTTTTGGATGGCCTACATATTATCAGTCCCTCTCCAGTTTGGAAATCAAAATGTTAATGTACTTGCGCCTGTCTTTTTGTCTTTTTTTTTTTTTTCTGTCCCTCTGGTCAGACATTGGTCAGTCAGCACTCTCCAGGATCAGTTTGGTTGTTGTGCATATGTAAGGGGACTAATACTCGGCTTTCTTTTCTCCACTTTGCCCGCTGTGTGGTACAGTGGATGAGGTCGCCTCTCTCTGTTCTCTGACACCTTCCAGCTCTCTGTATCTCAAAGATTTCCTTGATGACTCCCCAAGAGTGAATTAAAAAATCATCAAACACACAATATTGATGAAAGTCATTGATGGTTTTGGGCTAAGACAGAATACTACCTGTCCCGTTGGTTTAAGGGTTAATTATATTGTGAAAGGTTTATGCTAAGAAGACTTACGTTAAGAAGAGAACTTTTTTTCTCTCACTGTTACAAAACCTACTCTGGGTCCTTTGTCTTCTTCCTCTTCTTGCCATAAATCCCTGAGTTTGCTTTGCTTATCCATCCAGAGTACGCCTGATGCTAGCTTGTTATGGTATCACAAACTAAACACCGTGTTTCCCTGAAAATAAGACCAGGTCTTATTTTAATTTTTGCTCCAAAAGACGCATTCGAGCTTAGGTTCAGGGGATGTCATCCTGAAAAATCATGTTAGGGTTATTTTCCGGTTAGGTCTTATTTTGGGGGAATCATGGTAGTATCTTGAAAAGACTGCTTTCTTCCCCTTCCTAGTTACTTAGTTCCTGAACAGGGAGTACCATTCAGATACCCAGTTTTTAAAAGAAGTGGTGGCACACTGTGGTGTTTCTGCAGCCTCGAGGCTGAAAGGCTTTTCTTAAGGAATAGGACACACACTGAGGCATATGAAGGCTGAAGTTTTCCCTTTTTGGAGCGCCAGGATCTGAAAGGTCCTCCGTTCTTACCCTTCAGTTGTTGCAAGTGGCCCAGACGTCAGGCTGGTCACACATACATTAGCCAGGGAAAGAAAACTGTACCTGCCTCTCCTTTGGATCTTTCAGAAACACACGCCAGCTGTTGCATTGTACCTTCTTCCTGAGTAGCTCGTCTAAGATGCCATGACTTCATGTCCCATTCTTCAGATAAGCCAGTTATTTAGAGAAGCAGACTTTGTCTTTAGTTCCCAGACTATATTTGGGACTAACAATAGTTCCCATGTCACAGATGAGGAGGCTGAGAAATGGGGAGGGGATTATCACCAACTACCCCATGTGTTCAAAGGAGCACCCAGTGCCACACCCCATCCTTGATTGTTAACTGACAGGCCATATGTATACAAGTCAAATGCCAATCAGATGCCTCCTTATTTGGACCCTTGAGAAGTTTAGAAATCGGAAAATATTTGTGATTTCTCTTGTGTTTACAGGATTGGTTGCTCCTCTGATGACCTTGGAGAGGATGACCCTGTTGGCTGGTTTGAGCTGGAAGAAGAGTGGGATGAAGCAGATGTCAAGTTGCAGCAGTGTAGGGTTGCCAGAGTAAGCATTACTGAGGCGTGGGCTTCACGGATTTGCCTCCCTCCTGTTACTCTGTAGGTGCTGATTGGGTGTTACTGTGTACCGGCCCTGTGCTAGCACGGGAACCCTGGAGGTGAGTCGACCTGGAGGTGACCCTCAAGGAGTTCACTGTCTAGGGGGAGACTCGGCTGTATGAGACACTGTGATATGGGCTGTGATAAAGGGATGTACAGGCCTGGAGTCCTCCAGGGAAGGCTTCCCAGGAACGCGGTGTGATGCCCAGTGTTGAAAGTTGATGAAGCCGCCATCGTTAGCCAGGCTAAGATGTGTGGAAAAGGGCATCTCAGGCTGAGAGAACGACAGGGACACAGGCGTAAGAGCAAGAGGGATGTGTTTCCGTGGCTATGGAAGAAACAGTGATTATCTGGCTACTTCATTTTTTTTAACTTCTGGTGTAAATCTTAGTAAGAAGCCCAAATAGAGAAATAAGAACTATCTTTGATCTTATATGTAGTAGATACTCAGTAAATATTTATGCAGCTGAGTAGTGGATTCTGTAAGGTTCTCAACAAAGGAGCTTTCACCGTAAGCAGATAGTTTGCACAGAAGCTCGGCTTTGAAAATGACCTTAGCTGAGCAGATAAGGCTGTGTCTTGGGCTCCCAGCACATGGGTTGCATATATCAATGGGGGGCTTTGAAATGATTCCTTAGGGCATTCATTGGCTGTTTTCACCAGGTATCTGACTTCTGTTTCAAAATGACTGTGCCACAGAGCAAAAATCCTCTCATTCATCCTGTCTTAACCTATTTTTGCCTTAAAGGGGCAGTGATATCATTCCTCTTATTGTGCTCTTTTCCATAACTTGACTTCATTCAGCATTTGTATTCAGCTTTTTTCTGTTTGCTGTAGACGCTGGACTAACATTTTGTGTCCCTAGTGCTGGGCACACTGGTACCTCATAAATTATTAAAGTCATAGGGAGACCTTCCCAGGTAGCCCTTTTGTCAGTATCCAGGGCTTCTGAGCTCCTTACATCTCCCTTGTCCTTTCCAGTATTTGATGGTGAAGTTCCTCTGCACCCGTCAGGACTCGGCCGAGCGCCTGGGAGTACAAGGCCTGAGCATCAGTGGGTACCTCCGGCCTGCGAGGACAGAAGCAGAACAGAGCGCCATCTACGCTCACTGCAGAAAGGATGCGGAGGAGCGTGTCTATGGGGCCACGCTGCTCCTCAGGACCCTGCAGTTCATCCAGCAGCTCGCCCATGACCTGGTAGTGTTTCCTCGGTTGTTAGACCTCGCGCCTTTGGGAAAAGAAATGACAGTGGTCGGGGAAATGAACACCAGGCAGTGAAACCTGGCCCTGCCAATGCCATGGCGTGTGAGCGAGTGCCGCAGGCATTGTGTGCTCCTGTGGTGGTGTGGGAAGGCCAGGGGAGTGAGGTGGGCACTGAGGGCATCAGGCAGTGAGACTAAGTGGCATATGGCCGTCACTGTGAGGTTTCCTGGAACAGACCTACGGACAGAGCTTACAGATAGATCCCCAGCTGCGGTTGCCAGTGGTAAACGGGGGAATCAAAGCAAGTGGGGGGGGGAGGAGTTTCTGTCTTCTCTAAGACTAGAAGAATTATTCCTGAAGTGTAGGCGGATTCTACTCGTTTACTAAAAGTACCAAAGTAATGTCAGGATTTGAAATCATTTGGGTTTTTGATACTGACTTCTGCAGTCACTAGTAAAAACACAGTGACAACTCACTCAGAGGCAGCTTCTTGGGCCATCACTGCAGAGAACATGGCTTATCTCAGGAATTCAGTGGAGGCCTCACCCTTGACCTTTATTCTGCTTCAGGGCACATTCAGAGGCTGGTGACTCAACTTAGGTACATTTTGTTTGGTCTTTGTTATTCAAGCTCTCCGATCACAGCAGAAAATAGCATGTGAAAGGGAGATGCTTAGGAATAGCAGGAGCATTTATAACAAAGTTGCCCTTTTAGCTGCATGCGGGCAGGCACATGGGCCACTGTGAGCTGCACCCTCCACAACTAGATTGAAACAACTTGGAGCTGATGGGTCCTGGAAAAACACACTTAAATAAATGAAAGTTTAAAAAAAAACAAAAACAACAACAACACACTGCATTATGGTCCTGGACAGGAGTCATCAAGTAAAGAGTCACTTATGCTCCGGGTGTGGTGTTTATGAAGTCAGGGAGCCTTCATGGATGTGTGTGTGTGTGTGTGTGTGTGCGCGCGTGCATAAACATTTTAGAAAGTTTCACACCAAAAATAGTTGTTCACACACTGTCAGTAGTTAAGAGTACGCACCCGTCCTTTGGGAATGTTACCCATATGGGGCCATCTCATCCGTTTACAATGAGAAGTAAATGAGCCATTATGATATTTCTCTAAATGCATTTATTTTATTATATTTTTTGTTGTCTTTATCATTTTTAGGTGCAGCAGAAGGAAAGTGGCTTAAAATATAAATCTTTTCTGGACTTCACGGGTCTTGATTTGCAGATCTTCTGGAATTTTTACAGTAAATTAAAGCAAAAGTAGGTCAGAATTTGTTATTAGGTGATAATCATATAAACACAACTGAAGACATTGAGTTTTGCTATTCTAAATGGATAATTGTTTTCTTCAAGTTTTTTTTACTTCCTGTTAGTTTATATTGTTCTGATTTGAAATATTTGGCTATTGTAGAAAAGAACATCTAGAAATAAAAATGAACAAAGCAGTATTTTATAGAAATTGCTTCTATAAACCACTTTGTTGGGCAATGTTTTCACAAACATTTTCTCATTTGATTATCATTACAACCTTGTGGGATGAGCGGGTCAAGTATTATAGCAAGATGCTCATTTTACAGATGAAGGAACAGGATCAGGAATACCTTTCCTTGCCCCACGGTGGGCAGTCAGACCCTCCCCAGGACAGTGTTCTTTCCCTTCCACCTTTCTGCCTCTCTTGGCATTCTTTTCACTGAGCCTGACACCTAGAGGAGAGTCCTTTGTAGGCAGCTGTTTGGCTTTGGAGGGTAAAAGCAACTTGCCTGTTTGCTCTCTGATGTGCTTTGTCTTTCTGTAGCCCAAGGGAAGAATGCGTCTGTGCCCAAACCCTGCTTCTGCAGCTCCTCCAAAGCTGCTTCTGGGTGCTGCAGGGAGACACACCCGCTGCCTCTGATGAGAAGGCTCCGCGCCAGAGCCTGCGAGGGGTGGAGGCCGCCAAGGAGCTCTACACACACTTATGTGATGGTAAGGGCTGGGCTTTTTCTTCCATGTGACCCTGCACTGTGTCCCGCGGGGCCTCTTGCTGTGGAGAACAGGGGTTCCCTGTGACCATGCAAGCCCAGGAAAGGCATGCTTCTTTGGAAAAGGAGTGTTTCCTTTGATCCTCTTTTGAGGCATTATTTTGAGTTCAGGATTTATTCCCTCATCAACACCTTCCTCCTGGTTTCTGATACACAGTTGTGTTATATATTGAGAGACATTGTTACCACACTCTTTAAGCTTTACTTCAGCTAAGACACTGGGATGAGGTTGATAGATTGAGGGGGAAAGATTGTAATGATAAATTGAGAATAAAACACATGTGACCATCCGAGGTTATTTTTAAGTCTTTGCCAAATTATATCTCAAAAGCACAGGGAAATAATGAAATTAAAACTGGTACTTAAAGTCTTTATTTTAGTTAAATGTAAATAAGCAAAACTAATTTTCTTACACTACTACCTAGTCTCTGCAGAAGTATATCTTCACTCTAGTATTAACTACAAAATGAAGAGTAGTTTATAGGCGAGTTAATGCAGATGTATGTAATACACACACGGAGTAAGTGAATAGTTGGACTATATTAAAGTTGATTCCATTTTTCATTTTTATCAGTGGTGGATAGGGTGGATGGAGACTCTGTGTCCATGGAAATATTAAAACAAGAAGTCAGGAATACCCTTCTCAATGGAGCTGCCATCTTTTTTCCCGATCGACAGACCCGGCGGAACCATCTCTTCACCATGATGGTAATTATTTACGTTAAAAGTATGGATTCTATTCCTGAAGCCTATTGGGATAAAATTTATTAGTCTTTGTTTTTTCTGAATATCTTATCAGTTTCAGTTTTTCCAACTGTATTAGAGGTCCTAACCAGTGCTGTAGAACCGGGAAAAGAAAATTTCAATATAACAATAGAAAAGAATAAAACAATTTATTTATGAATGATATGGTTATAGATTATTTTTTATTGCCTATGTAGAGAAGCAACTAATAGAATTAGTAATAAGAGTTTGACCAATAAAACTAGATAACAGCATTTTTTTTTCAGTTTAAGCATCTTTTTAAAAATTAATTTTAACTATTAGTTTCAGGTGTACAAAGTGTCATACATCTTTTGGGGGTCGTCTTCTTAAACATTTGGCAGTGAACAAAAGTAAACCTGCCATCTTCTGTTGAGACGGAGGGCTCTGCTCCCTCATATCACTAGGCCAGGTCTTAGTTGGGCACCGTGAGATCGCCTGCCAATCCCAGCTTTCCTCATGCTTGGAAACAGTGGGCGGTGGCATTTCATGTTGCTCTAGGTCGCTGGAATGTCATGGAATAGGTTTTCTGAATGTGCAGTTTCTTGTTTTCCAGAAGAACGTCACCGAGCAGGAGCATAAGCAGTCTCTGCAGCTCACTTTCCGCTCACTATGCACTTATTTTAGGTAAGTTTTTAATTCTTTTCAATTGTCCAATATCTCAAATCTTTGCAAAGTTATTTCCTTTAACTAGCCCTTCTTTCCGTGTGCTTTGGAGTAACCAGATACTTCCCTCTGCTCGTCCAAGTTTCTGGAGGGAGAGATCACCAGTCACAGGAGTGTCTGAAACAGTGGTGGAACAATCTTGTCAAGAGCTTCATGCAAGTCCCTGTCATTATAAGACAATTTAGAGTTGAACCCATTAAGGATCTCTTCGAACACTTCAATTTTGAAGTGATTTTTGAAGATAAAAACTGAATTTGAGGAGTTTGGGGTCCTGTACTGAAGTCTAAAACCCCATTACATTAAAACCCATCTGCAGAAGCACAGAATGGTAGTTTAGCAAAAGAAATGTGCCGGGAGGGCATGACTTAGAGATTTTTGCATGCTCTGACTACCAAAGAAGCTAATGGGCCTGGAGGTTGCATTATTGGAGGGGTAGACTCTTGAGGGAGGGAGGAAGTAAACTAATAGCCCAAGCTACTGTCTGCAAGTCACTCTACACTTAGTGTGGATGCCAGACTTAGAGGGCTCTATAAAATGTATTCAAGGATGACGAAGGAGGCCAGGGCTGTCATAGGAGGAATATTCGAAGACACTGAGAATGATTAGCCTGGTTGTCAAGTTAGCAGTCATGAGATGAGGTTGTATTTCCTATTGATGGTAAAGGTGATTTATTCACCAGATTTATTTCACGGGATCTCTTCTAAGGACTTGAGGATTTATGGGCCTGGGCTTACATAACGACATGTGGACAGACAGCGACACAGACCTGGCTGGGACCATGGCTTTTTTCCCGACCCCAACTCCTCCCTCACATCCCATAGGACTGACACTGAAATCTTGCTAGGTTCTTTTTTGGAACCTTTTAAGGTAAAAGGAGCATGAAAGTCCCCTTCCTGAAATAAGGTGTTGTGCTTCATTTGTGTTCTTTCAGTGACAAGGATCCAGGCGGCCTTCTCCTTCTCCCTGAGAAAGGTGACCTGGACAGCATGAACATTGGCGAAGTGCTGGCGGCCATGAGCACTCTCCTCTCGGTTGCTGCCCGCGAGGTAACTGATGGATGCTCCCTGTGCTTTTAGGAGCACGTGACACAGTAGTGGCTGCCCTCCCCTTTAGCCCTCATGTACAGTACGAAGGGAGCTTTGTCCTCGGGACCCTTAGAGTATAAAGGGTTCCCAGCCTGCCTTGGCTCCTAATCAGCCAGCTTCTGCAAATGACTGAGGGGACACTTTTGTGACAGGTTTTTCCCCACTCATCAGCGTTTTTGCGATTCATCCATATTGGTGCATGGGCACAGTATTCCCTGTGTGAATGTGCCACAATTTATTTATCCATTTTGCTTGGGAGGAATGGTTGGGTTTCCAGTAACTGCAATTATGTAGCAGTTATGATGTGAACATATGGTTCTTACGTGCAAGAGGTTATCCCTGGAGGTCAGGTGACTCCTCAGAGAAACTTCAGAGAATAGAGATGATGGTTAGAAAGCCATCAAGGGATGAAGAATTGTTTTTTAAAGTGGGAGAGATTTGACTGAAGGGACAGGGGAAGGAGCCGAAGAGAAAAGGTAATTGGTGGGGTAAGGTTCCTGCAGGGCAGAAGACCATTTGTAAATGGAGTAAACACCATTTGTAAAGGTTCTGAAAAGCTGAGGGCAAAAGGAGGTTTCATAATACTGTCTTTCTTAGTCACTTCTGGTTGAAAGCTCTTTGGTGACCATTTCCCCACTTCCTAGAATTTTTTTTGCCAGTGACAGCTGCTGTCTTAAAAAGTGCCCGTGGCTGTGTCCTGTGAATGGCCTTGTGATAACACTTCCGCTTTGTCTCCTCCCTGTAGTGTGAGCTGTTGATGCTGAGTGGGGCCCAAGGGGAGGTGGGCTCTGTGCTCTTCTCCCTGTTCTGGTCCGTCCAGGGCAGCCTGCTCTCCTGGTGCTACCTGCAGCTGAAGAGCTCGGACTCTGGAGCCAAAGACCTTGCCGTTGACCTTATTGAAAAATGTGAGTTTCTGAACAAAAGCCATGAAAACAGGTGTTTGGGTTTTGACTCTGTATGTACTCATTTCTTTAGAACCTCATTTATCGAGTGTGCATATGGCTTTCTTTTTTTGATACAAATCAGGTTTGTCTCTTTGCCCAAAGTTTCCTGTTTGAATGCGGTAATATGCCTGAGTACTTTTATTGTAGGGTTGCGTACACTCATACCGCACTCCTCAGTAGAGTCTGTCTTCATTGTTTTAATCAGGTCATCAAAAAGGAAAGTCTTAAAGTCTGAGGTATGTGAGCACGGCTGTGACCTTTGCTGATTGGTGAAAATACTCAGATTCATGTCCTGTAAAACTGCAAAAAATGATATGTAACTCAGCAGGTTCTGAGAAATCCTGTGTGCACAATTCAGTTCCATCAAACTGGGTTTCGGCAGCTATAACAAAAATGCTTACACTGTTGAACCTTGCCACGTAAAGCTTGTCCCACTGGATGGCGCACCTAATGATGGGCCCATTGTAAACAAACGGAAAGGAGAGACTGGCAGCGGAGCCAGTCAGCCATGTAACTTCACTAATGAAAGTGATATCTCCACCTCATTGAGAAGTAGCAAAGGCAAAGCAATATAATGAATCAGTCACTTTGAAAGTAATCTTTTACGGAGATTTGCAGCTTTCCACGCCCAGAGGAAAGCATTTATATGACATCTCATGGTCTCGTGGTCTTTCTGATGTGTGATTCTTTCCCCAGCTGTGCTCTTGATGATGACCAAGCAAGTGATATTTCTACCATATAAAATATTAATTATTTTCTTTATGTTTTGGTAGATGTGGAACAGTTTCTGGCAAGCATGAGAGTGATTTTGGAATCGCTTTTGGCACAGTATAGTGGGAAAACCATAGTAGAAAAATTATGTAATTCAGTGTTTTCAATGGCAGCTCGTCAACTGGTAAGACAAAGTGGCAGCCATTTGTAAAGGGCGGGAGGGGGTTGGTGACCTGCACCCCAGGCAGAGTCTGAGGTGGACGCTAAGTGCTTTGTTCCTCTCCCGTTAGGTAATCTTTCTGCTGGACTTCTGCACTTTAGACATTTCCCACTGCACACTCTTGAGAGAGTTCAGCACGCTCACGGAGCTGCTGAAGAAGCTGTGCAGTGACCCTGAGGGCGGATTGAATAAGGTAACTCGAGCTGGCACTGGGACCTGCTGTGTATCCGCTCTTAGGAGCAGTGTGACCATACTTAGGGACACACACTATGAGCAGTATAGATCTGCACAGATGAATTGCTTCTAGAAGGGCCCCTCTGTATTTTATCAATGGTTTTGCCAATGGGTAAATGCCAATCTGAGTTGATTTGGCGTGGTCAGCATTAGAAAGGAGACACAGAGGCAGCTGTGCACAGATTCATTTCATCATTTTATAGCACATGCGGTGATACAAGAACCATGTAAGTGAATAACCAGATTGAAGTCTAGAAGAGAAAATGTATGTTGCAAGGCAGATTAGAAGGGTGAGGATTTAAAAGGAGTTCTCCCTCACTTAACCTCACAGGGAACAAACTTTTTGCACTATCTTGTTTCAGTCTTGCAACAATTCTGTGGAAATAGAAAGGGAATATATTAAAAAGCCTATTTTAAAGCGGAAAAAAGCAAACACTGAAGAAAAAAAAAGGAGGGAGAAGAATGGATGGGCTCAGATTTGCCAAGGTCCCAAACAGGAATTTAGGGTCTTTATATTCCTAACTCTGTTTTTTCCACTGGAAATTCATGCTAGTAGTGATTTGTAAGAACTAGTTTTGTCATAGTTAGAAAGTAAAAGCTAATCACAGCGTTACGAGGGTGCAGAAAAAAACCACCTGTCTATCTGCTGACTGCTAAGTGTCTGTTGATCTGTAGGTGTAGATGGGAATATCAGGTCTGTTTTTAGCCTGTGGGATGATATGTGTAGGGATGTCGTTTGGAACACGGATGTCCCTACACTGATCATCATCAGATATAGGAACACAGTTTCCTGCGCGTGGCTGGATGTAAAGTGATGGCGACCTTTCTTTCTTGACTCATTTGTTTGCATAGCTGGATGTCGAGACTTGGCAACAGGAACGGCCAGTGGTGTTACATACGTGGACTAAGGAGTCTGCCCACAACTATGAAAATAATTGCCATGAGGTGTCTGTCTTTGTTAGCCCGGGGGCAACCTATTTTGAAGTGGAATTTGATGAACGATGTGAAACTGAGAAAAGGTAAGACTCACACATTCTTCTTTCCCAAAAAATAATGGATCAAAAATGAGAGAAGGAAAGTGATAGAGACTGTACTTTCACAGGTATGATTATCTGGAATTTACCGACACTAGAGGTGGGAAAACACGCTATGACACAAAAGTTGGCACCGATAAATGGCCCAAGGTGAGTGGCCTCAGAAAAAAGATAAAATGCCTACTTCTGCATCAGTTCTTCTCCTTTTGTCAGCCCTCAGGTGGTAATAGATGTATGATCTTTGAAGGGAAGCATTTACGTTATAGTTTGTAAAAGGAAGGGTTTATATCAGAGTTCAGCAAACTGCAACCTCTCACCTGTTTTGTAAATAAAGGTTTTTTGGAACACAGCCATTCCTATTGTTTGTGTATCTATAGCTGCCTTGGCACTGCAATGGCAGACTTGAGTAGTCGCAACAGAGACTGTATGGCCCAGAAAGTAGAATAATTTACCGTCTAGTTCTTCGTAGGAAAAGTTTGCCAACCCCTGGTTTATATCACATTGTCCATAGTCCTTAGCAAGAAGGGTCTGAGGGGTCCAGGAGGGTCCAGACCGTGGTGGTGAAAGCCGAGTCCACTTCACACTTACGTAGGTCTGCAGGATCTCTGGGGCTGGGAGGGTCGGTGCTGCTTCAGACTGTGAGCTTCCCTCTGCTGTCAGTGGTCTTGCGTGGGAGCAAAGGAGTGGGCGAGTGTGAGCTCTGGCTGAGAAGATGGGCTGATGGGCATCTGCGGTCTAGAAAACTGTCCATCGTTTCCTGCCACCTTTGCTTCTTTGTGTGATGCAGTTGTAAATTTTCTGTCTCAGTCACCCCGCTGTAATATTTCTCCTTCAGGAGTTTTGGTAGGGGGTGATAAGATATAATGGTGAGACTATAGACCAATTTTAAATTGAGATTGTTTGTGAATCATGAAGAACAAGCTTATTGCTGGCATGCTGCCTTCTCGAATCTGTTTGACCACATGACTTTTTTGTTTGTTTCTAGAAAGTGACCTTCAAGGCTGGTCCTCGGCTACAATTTCTCTTTCACTCTGACAGCAGTAACAATGAGTGGGGCTACAAATTCACCGTCACTGCCTACGGCCTGCCTGACGTTGCCGTGTCTTGGGGGCTGGATTTACAGCTCCTCGTTTCCCGACTGATGGGGCGCCTTGCTTCCCAGTGCATGGCTCTCAAGTCTGTCCATCGTAAGTGCACAGACTGTCCCTTCCCGCCTTGCGACAGCCATACTGAAGAGCAAGGTGGTACTCTGTCTCATTAGGCTGTCTCCACATAGTGGCAGAGCAGTGGTATTGCTAGAATTACCTTTCAGTTTCCTTTACACTAAACCAGAAGATAATGTCCACTTGACACTGGGGAGGGAGCTGGTTTTCAGCAGCGTTGTCATCCTTTTTTTTCGTAAGTGATCTTTGGTATACTCCAACAAGAAGGCAAAAATATAGAATATATTAATTGTATATCCTTTAACTATGTGGGTATTCACGTAAATATGTAAATATATGAATGTGAATTTTGTCTTAAAATGATTTCTTCAACTTTGTCACTAAATTCATCCAAGAAACAAGAATTATACTACAGAGTAAAACTCTCGTGTATTTTATTTCAATATCATCTTGAGTTTTTCTGATTTTAAAGTAAAATATCATAGAAAAATTGCATAATGTAGAAAAGCCATCCTTCATCCTAACACCCAGAGTTACTGTTGTTAACATTTTAATTTATTTCCACCTAGTCTTTTTTCTACGTCTATTCATAAACATAAATATGGGGGGTGTTTAATTATTATTTTTTACAAAATTTAAATTTACGAAAGTTGACATTTCCCCGTTAAACGTTCCTAAAGGGTTTCCTGTTATATCCTAGCGGTGAGTCACATTCTCTTTTCAGCGCACTATACGGGTTAGCCATTTCCGAGATTCCTTGTAGCTGAAGCTGTTCCACAGAATGGCAGTATTTCAGGACTTCCTTATGGTTTGGGTTCATCTGGGGTATGTTTTCATGAAGTTCACAAGTGCATTCTGGTAAAGGTGGGCGAATTCGCTCCAAGTCTTGATATTGACCAGGTTTTTAAAACCTTTTCTTCATTAGTTCAAAGACTCTCCGTGTATTAAGGAAAAAAATAGAGCTCTCTCTCATAAGCCTTCTTCTCTTTCCAGAGTTAGGAGGTAACATGGCAGTACCTCAGGCAAAAATGGCATTAGTCCTAAACTCCCCCTTGTGGAAACCCGTCTTCCGGCACCAAATAAGTCCAGAGTTGGCATCAGAAGCAAGCTGGCCCACTCATCCACACCAGGATAGTAAGGAGGTATTTACTCTTCTCTCGTCTTTCTATTTGGAATGGGAAGTGTTTACTAATGTTTGTTACTTTATAAACATTTGTGTTTATATCTAATCACCCCCACTAAGCTGTCAGCTCTTTAAAGGCAGAAACTATCTCTCGTTCATTTAGTGTCCCCTCTGTGTACCACAGGGGCCAGTGTGTAATGGGCATTGAAAAATATTGATTGGCTGGCTACTCAGTGAAATATAGTCGTTGCTCAGTAGATCTCTTTTGGTGGAGTTATTAAACAAACAAGTTGAATCTATTTCTGGTGCCCTGAGTCAAACTTGAGAGTAAATGATATATGCTGTACTTTTTGTTCTCCGTGAAATGGTAGCACATGGTATAAGCTTACGATACTTAAAAACTGAACAAGTTTGCCTGCTCTCTCTTTTTCATCTCTCCTTCCCTCTATCTCTGCTCTACTTCTTCTCTCCTCACCCCACCTCCAAGTTTTCAGTAGTTAATTGCTGAATCCAGGGACTTCCTCAGCGTCTCTTCTTCTTTACCTCTCTGTTAAATTTGGTTCCTTCAGACCCTCTCTTCTTTTGACTCCATGATAGTCCACTGTCTTCTCTTACATCTAACCACTCCATCAGCATCCTTTATTGACCTCTCTGATTTCTCCTCTAAACAGTAGGCTTAATTCAGGCTTTCTCCCCTTTCCCACAACCCACCAACACTTTTCCTTCTCTTCTCTCTTCCACTGTAACATCTGTGTGGATAATTCCTCAGTGTCAGTTTCCAGTCCTGTCTCTTCTCCCAGGCTCTGGTCATGGTCCTCCATCTTCCTGTTAGGCATTTCCATTTCAGTGTGTGGACTCCCTTTAACTCAGAAGTATAAAACCAGGATGCCCCACCCCCACCCCCTGCAACTGCTCTCTGCTGTTATCGTCATTGTTTGCCTAGGCACTGAGCCACTGTTGCCTAGCTTCACCTTTGCCCCACCTTATCCCCGCCTTTCCTATCCAGTCAGCTGCAAGCCCTATGGATTCTTCCTTGTGGTGTTCTTCTCTTTCCGTTCCCTCTGTCTCCGTCTTTCTCCAGGCCCTCATCTTGCACTTGCATTGTTACATTGCTACCTACCAAGTTTTTTTTGTTTTAATCACTGCATTATCTTGTCATTCCACTGCCAAGCACCATTAATGGCTCCCCATTGCCCACAGGGTGAAGTCTAGACTCCTCAGTGTGACAGTCAAGGCTCTCTACAGTCTCCTTTCACCTTACCTATCTGACTCTAGTTCCCACCACTCCCCAGCTGAGACTTCAGGCCAGGTCAGTCTCCCCACTGACTCGTAACTTCTGCTAATGGTTGTGTTCCTCAGGGCCAAACCTGCCCAGTCTTCACCATCCAGTCCAAAGCCCATGTTCTCCAGGAGGCTTTTCTTAAGTACTTTAACCTGCTAGGAACTCTCTCCTGTAAATTCTCAGCACTGGGTGTCCCATCTAGGCATTTGGCACTTCATAATCTTTTGCTTTATGGTGGTGCTAGTTTTAATGCTTTTAATGTTTTATTTATGTTTACCTTTTTTTTTTAATCCATATTTCTGTCTGGTCTCCCCAAAATAGATTTAATCTTCCTGAGAGTATGCACCATGTATTACGCTTCGGCTTTGGCCTAGTAGGTATTCAGTAAACGTTGCTTTTTGAATGACTGTCTTACACGTGATTTTTGTTATTGTTGTTCCCAGGTTAAGAACGTCCCTGATGATCCCTGCCACCATTTTCTTCTTGATTTTGCACAGTCAGACCCTGCCCAGAACCTCTGTGGGCCATACTCAGAACTTTTCAAAGGATTCATACAGGCATGTAGAAAACAGGCCCCAAAGACAGATATAGTTGCTGGTTCCACTATTGATCAAGCTGTGAACGCCACCTTTGCTGCTCTGGTGTATCGCACTCCAGACTTATATGAGAAGCTGCAAAAATATGGTAACTTATATTACAGGGCATATTTTTCATCTGAAGGCCAATTGCTAAGTTTTAAGAAAGCCTATCTTAAGTGCAAATTTTAAAATATTTTGAAATATAATCATATTTCTACAACTGTAGACCTCATCTTGTTAGTCCTACTTTGCCAGTCAAAAGATTCATGACCGATTTATAGTTAGCAGACTGGAATATATGACAAGTCGCCTAATTAGCAGATAATTTGTCTTATCCAAAATTCTAATGGAAAGCTGCCAAGAAGCTTAATGGAAAGAAGCCTTAGCTTAGGCTGTCGCCCCAACTCCAAAACTAGGAGTTGTGCAGCTTCAGGTTAATCGGACAGCTTTTCTGCACCTTAGCATGCTTCTCTGTGAAAGTTTAGATTTGATTAGCTCTAACATTCTAGGAAATTCCAATTAGCTCTAACATTCTAGGAAATTAAAACCTGAATTGATTAGGTAACTGAATGTGCCAATAACGGAGGAGGAAAATGTAGGTGTTAACTCTCTAGATTTGCAGCTTCTTTGTAGCATCATGCCTGCTTGGCTTCCTTTGTCGATAGCCTGCCCCCCACCATTCTTCTCCTCGTGTCCCCCAGGGACACCATCTCTGCGAATTTACTGTGTATGTGGCCTGCAGCCTAACAGGACCACAGGAGGGAGAGTCTCTCTCTAGTCGTAATTGGTCAGGAGAAAATCATTCCGAACCCTACTTAACGATGACGTATGGGTTTTCCCAAGCACTTTGGTAGAGTTTGTGTTCTTTCCATGGTGCAGAGGAAACAAGCTGGAACAAATGCTTCCTTTCATTAGAGTGGGAAATTGACTGTTGCTTATATTATTATTATTATTATCATTAGGATTAGTACCGATGTTATTAATATTGATATTATCACTGCTACCTTTATTGCTGAGTCCTTTGGATCTCATTGCAAAGTTTATTTCCTGATTTCTAAAACGTCTTGATTACTCCCTCAGTTCTTAATAGGATAAGAAGCTGCTCTAATACATAAAGCTACATCGAGGCATGAGTGCTTTATGGAAACAGCTGTCATATGGAAGACTGTAGCTCTGCTGGGGGGTGGGTTTTGAAAATAACTTCAGTACGTGTTTCATAATCAAATTGTAGTAAGAGAGCTGATTTGTTACCCGTGGGAACTTTCAGTGAGGGATAAAAGCCTTGTGGGTTAAAAGCTGAGAAACAGAAGGTCTCTGGCCAAGGGAGAGTTCCCCAACTTCTTTTCAAATCATGTTCAGATATTACATACCTGTCTGGTAGAGAAACACACAAATAAATCTGAGAATTAGAAGTATTTCACTAAATGTGGGCTATTTCGCAAATACCACTGTTGCTTGCAGGAGGCACACTTGGTCTCAGTCTTTCTGTCCCTGCCTTTCAGGGCTATTTGTGGGTTCTTCACTATTGAGCTATTTTGACAGTGGTCTCTGTATAGCTAATTTGTGTATTTTTGCCTAAAAATTGGTCACCTTTTTGGGTTAACAATGTATGGGAGGAGTTTTTCAACTAGCCTATAAGTTGCTTGAGAGCAGGGACCATGTCTGTTTTTGTCAATATTGTATTCCCAGTGCTTGATATAGGGCCTAGCACGTTCTAGGTGTGCAGAAAATACTCATTGCATCACACCTGGGTGCAACAGAGAGCTTCACACCTTCTAGACATATGTTATCCTTTGGTTTTCAGATGAAGGGAAGGGGCAGGCCTCATAGGTCTTTCTTTAAAAAAAATAAAACTACAACTTTTTTGTTATTTTTCAAATTATAAAAATAATACCCAGGGGTGTAAATGTCTAACTATTACATTGTTTTGTACACCTGAAACTAATAAAAAATAAAAATAATACCCATTCATGTAGAAACTTACAAAATACAGAAAAGTTTAAAATAATTGTCAACTATAATTCTCACCACTTTGAGAACACCTCTATTAACATTTTTCTGTATATCTACCTGGCCTTTTATCTAGGTATATTTGTGTGTGTGTGTGTGTGTGTGTATTATATATATACACATACACATCATGTTTTTATATGTTTTATATTATCTTTTAAAGTAAGATAATTTTGTTTATATTGTTTTATAACCAGTTTTTTTACTTAACATATACCATGAACTTTTTTCCATGTCAGTAATTATCTTTTACTCGCTTTTGATATTCTTTATTTTCCTTTTAATATTTTTTACATCCTACTTTTATATTTTTACTTGTCATATTTTACTCACTTCAATAGTATATCCATTTCAGGTGTTGTTCATTTGAAAAAAGTTAGTTTGCAGTAACACAGACAAGCCATGAAAGGCATTTGTGGCTTAATTGATTGTTTTTTTCCCCAAGTCTCTATTACCACGCGCAATGTGAGAGTGTTAGGGGAAGGACTTTTACTGTGGGTTAGGAGATTTAGAAGCTACTTTGTGTTTAATGTTGTAATAGTGAATTATGTTAACTGAGTGTAATCTCTTTGTCTCTCCTTTCCCCAGTAAATAGTGGGGGCAAGACAGCCCTGAGTGAGGAGTTTGCACAGGTGTATTCCTTGGCTGATGGGATTCGAATATGGATGGTAAGATTTTTTATTTATTTATTTATTTTTTTTGCATGCGATTTTTATGTATTTTGAATTTCCTCACCATGATATCATGGAATTAAGGTAAGTAGCTCTCTTCTCAAGAATATAATTTTAAGACTGTGTTCTTGAAAGTTTAGTGACATGAATGGATATAAAATAATTTACAACTCTTGAAATCATAATTTGGTGAGTGTTGAGAGTGTTCAGAGTAACCAGGGTTCAGTTGAGCCCCTTTCCCTGCTCAGTAACCCCAAAGGCCACTCTGTGGAACCTCTTCGCCTGGGAGGGAAAGCGTTGCTTTAGATACTGGGCAACCACTGACGGTTTTAGTCAGCAAGAGGCCTCTCTCCAAGGAAAGGCCTTTCTGCATTTTAGTAAAGTGGTTCTACAGCATCGTTTGTGACCGTAATGAACTGGAAGAACAAAATGCACATTGGTAGGAGAATGGACAAAACGAATGTGCATTATATTGTTTTGTAATACTGCAGTACAGTGTAAGATGGTAATACTGTTATTACAATGAAAATAAGGGAAGAGAGCTACGTGTATCAGCATGACTGGTGCTCATGAAATGAGCGAAAAATAGCAAGTTGTAGAAGAATGCATACGTATAGTGTTTCTTCTATAAGATTTAAACACAAACCAAATCTATATGTTACGTACATAAATATGTAGGAAAAATATACAGATACATGGAAATGACAAACACCAAAATCAGGAGAATTGTTGTTATTTCTTACACATGTAGATGAATACCTACACATCAGTATTATTTTTTATATATTTATAATCATCTTAAATATTGTATAGTAATTGGGGAAAAAATGTTATATAACTTAGTAAAGGATTGATAATGAGATTGAAATCAGGAGACTAATTGTGATAGTACAGTGAGGATGGCCTCTGCTACTTAGAAGATAAAATAATTAGACTTGGTGATTGATGTGAGTGGTGAACAAGAGGATGGGATTTAGGACCGGTCCATGTTCCTGGTTTGGGTAACTTGGTGGGTGGTGAAAGCATTGACCAGAATAGGAAAAATAGATAGATAGATGGAGACCAAAATGAACAGGATCTCTCAAAAGAAACTAAAAGGTATCCTCATCAGAATGGTAGGAAGAGAATCAAGTGTTGGCAGAGAAACCAAAGCAGTAGTAGCAGCTTAAGAAAAAGAGTGTCTGATAAAGTCAGCTACCACAGACAGTTCACATGAAAAGGATTTGGCAGTTGCCAAGGCACGTTGTGGATTATGCTTCTGGATGAGCAGAGGACAGCCTGCTAACGCTGGCCAGGATGCCAGCCTTCTTGCTGAGACTCTGGCCTCTCCCCATCACACATGGCCTTCTGCCGGCCAGTGGCATGCAGCCCACACTCTGACCACTGACTGCACTGGTGCCAGGACCACCACTGTCTGCCCGCAGTCTCACCATCACTTAGAGGTGTCCCCTCATTCAGGGTAGAATAGAGATCAGATTTGGGTCCAACCTCTGCAGCAAACCGGGTGTGTGACCCTTGCAAGACCCTTCACTTCTCAGGACCTCGGCTTCTGTATCTGTAGTAGGTCAGCTTTAGGTAAGGGCCCCTCCAGCCCCAGTGTTCCAGAATATTTAAATTAACATGGTCATGGGTCCAAACCCCTCCCAAGTAACGCCTAGCTGAAGAGAAAGTAGTTGTGCAGATACCCCTGTAGACATCTTCATAGCCTGGCTTACTTGTAGGACTAACAAGAGCAGCTTAGTCCTGTGTCCTCACCAGCTGGACAGTAGCTGGGAAGTTCTCCCAGCTACTGTGCTTTTGAAGCAGTTTGCTGTAGCTGCCCTTGCTGCCCTGTCTGGACAGCCTAACTATGTGGCTCCAATCCTCCCCCCAGTTAGAGATGAAACAGAAGTCCCTGATGAGCCTGGGGAACGAGGCAGAAGAAAAACTCGCATCAGAAGCTGCTGAGGCGAACCCTGAGAGCCTGGGTGAGTGTGCCGACGCTGCTGTCACTACCGTTTCCATTTCCTAGGAAACCAGTGACTGTCTTCTGGATACATGAGTCTAGTTGAAGCTGGGTGGGCTTTAGGAAAGTAATGCAGGCATTCAGTTGTAGTTTCCAAGGATGTGGAAACTTTCTTTTTTACTTCTTTCTAATTACTTCTCTTAAGAGGCATCAGGTGCTTTTAGAACGACAACCTGCTATGTTTTGAAAGTGTGTCACATTGAATAATATTCAATGAAATTAAGGAATTACTGTTCATTTTTTTTATGATGTCATGGTTGTTAGTTTTTAAAACTCCCTTTATTATTTATTTATTTACTTATTTTAGAGAAATATACTGAAGTTCTTACAGATGAAATAATGTGATGCTTGGGGTCTGCTTGGGCGTGGGGAGTGGATGGGGATGAAACAAGACAACAAGACTGGCCTTGGGTTGATAACTGTTGAAGCCGGGTGAGGGGTACATGGAAGGCTCCTTATACTATTCTCTCTCTCTCTCTCTCTCTCTCTCTCTCTCTCTCTCTATATATATATATATATATATATATATATATATATGTGTGTATGTTTAAAAATATCCACAATAAAAAAATGTTTAAATGTGCTGATACTGCTGGGAAGATTTTGGTTTGTATAATGAGATAAATTTGATTCTGTTCTGTCAGTGGATACGTATATCACTGTATTAAGGGAGGTATTTTTTTGTCTTAAATTACAGAGTTTAAATAGATAATTTTCTCTCTAAAACTAGGCAATAAGTTTAATTTTGATTTTTTTCCATGATCTTTCTTTTTGCATTTAGCGAAAGAATGTATTCAGAAGAGTCTTCTATTACTAAAATTTTTGCCCATGGGTACAAGTGCAAAAGAAAGCTGTGACAAGTTGGTGACTACAGATGAAACCAATCACCTGCAGCCACTTGACAAGCGCCATAGGACAAGCTCTGTGGTGGAGGAGCATTTCCAAGCCTCGGCGTCTCCCACTGAAGCAGCTCCCCCTGCTGCAGCAGACAGGGGTCCTGGCTTGGATGTCCAGCCAAAGCTGCCATCCAGTAGTGGCCCTCCTGTCACAGAAGTGTCCTCTGCCACAGTTGAAGAACCCTCGTCACCTTCCACTCCCACCCGGCGGCCTCCCTTCACCCGAGGGCGACTCCGGCTGCTTTCCTTCCGATCAATGGAGGAGGCCAGACCGGTGCCCACAGTGAAAGAGCAATACCCCGTGCTGAGGGACGTCATGGACTTCATTAAAGATCAGTCACTCTCCCACGAGAGGTGAGCCGGGCATGACCTGCCCAGCACTTTCTTTCTTCTAAAGCCATAGGTACCCAGTCTAGTCAAACGCTTAAAGTTCCTGTTAAAAGTGAGCAAATAATATTTGAAGGACAGATCAAGATTTGTTTTAGAATGCTCAGAAAAAATTTTTTTTCTTTTAAAGAAGTGTTCTTTCACTTAAAATTTGTACATAGTACTGTATATAAATTATGTCTCAATGTACTGTTAGGATTTAAAAAAAAAAAAAGAAAAACATTTCTTTTGGTAGCTGCCACTTATAAATTTGTCTTATTTTAACCCTGGGAGAAATTTAGAATTTGATATTTTCTGTCAAAATTATTTGTAAATGGGCCTGCATCTCTGGACGTATTACATGTGTTGATTTCCTGTCCTGAGAATTAAGGTTTGTCTCTCTGGGGAAGTAAAGATATCAAAGTTCCTTTTTAATTAACTAATTTTTTCATATGGGTTGTTGGGCTTCTGGACAGTTGGTATGAACTGATCTGTAATGCTGTTGTGTAACGCCTAAACGCAGCAAACACTGATACCCTGCCTGAGTGATATTTCTGATCGCTCACAATAGTACTTCCTTTGTATTAATATGGCATCAGAACTTGGGTGGGGGTATGTTTTCTTTCTGCTCCAGCTCAAGAGTTTTCTGAGTGTTCCTGACTTGAGTTCTGTCTCCAGTGTTATAAAGGTTCTTTCCTTGAGGAAAGCCCAGGCTCAGAGCGTCCTGGAAGTTCTGAGGATAATTCAGTATTGCGCAGAATCCCTTGGTCAGCCTCACTGCTTCCATCCGCCTTACATAGTTTTCCTGTTGGAACTTCTGACCTGCCAGAAAGAGTTTACCAAGTAAGTATAAACTACACGTCTGCCAGGAAAACAGGCAGGGGTCTTTGGAAAAAAATCCCTCTTGTCTTCTTTAATGAACAATTCTGTCATTTCCATGTAGGAAGCGAATTTACATTTTTAGTCAATTCATTCTCTTCCCCTACGGAAAAATGGGCTCTGTTCTATGCTTTTAATAAGTAAATACCAGGAACATGTTGATTCTTCCTGGTGAGTCTATCGGCTTTATTCTACCAGACCGTGTACCATACTCATCATTTGGCTCCTAGAAGCTGTGAGCTAATGTTAATGCTCATTTACAGTAACGACATTAGTCTAAGTGCCTCTCAAGATTGGTCTACCCTGCACTCCATAAATATTTAATGAGCGCTGACTGTGCCAGGCACTGCTCTAGGTGTGACGTAGACAGCAGTAGACAGGCACACAGACTCTTGAGTGGAGCATGTATAATATTGAGGACAGACAATTAAAATATATATGTATGTCTCAGTCTCAGATAGTGATATTGCTAAGTGGTGATTTCATACAGAGTGATCTAGTTTGGGTGGTCAGGAGGAGGACATGACAGGTAAACTAAGAGATGACTGAGCAGCTGAGATGGCAGCTGGGGGAAGAGCGCCACAGGCAGAAGAACCAGCACAAAGGCCCTCGGCTGGGCGATTAAGCCCAAGGAACAGAAAGAACACCAGTGTGTCAGTGAGAGGGGGAAATGAGAGGACGAGTTCAGAGAGTTAGGCAGGGCCCATAACGGAAGGCTTGGTAGCATGTAATGTATAGTATTTACATGTTTTTACTGAGTTGTTTATAGGAAACCCCTAGAGAATTCTAAGCTCAGGAGGAACACACTGTGATTGATATTCATAAAGATACTTCTGGCTACTATGTGGAAAGGAGCGGAAGTAAGAAAAGTGATTAAGAGATTGTTGCAGTAGTCCAGGCCAGAGATGGTGGTGATTTGGGCCAGGGAATAGTACTGGAGATGGAGAGGAAAGGAGGAGAGTCACGATTTATTTTAGAGGTAGAATTGTCAGGACTTACTGATGGATTTGTTGTAGAGGGTGACTGAGAGGAATTGTGGGGAAAGAAACTCCTAGGATTTTGGCCTCAGCAGTTGCATGAATGGTGGTGCATTTTATGGAGGAGAAGAGTATGGAAGAAACAGATTGGTGTGAAAAGCAAAAGTTTTGATTGGCCATGTTAAGTTTGAATGACTTCTTTCACATCTGAGTAAAGGAGATGGAGGAGTAGCCATTGAGAAGGAAAGCTAGGGAACGGTGGTGTCAGAACCCAAGAAAAAACTGTATCTCAAAAGATAGGACTGGCCACCTGTGTCAAATGCTGGTGTGAGAGGCTGTGCAAGAGAAGAACGCTCTGAATTTGGTAACAGTCTTACTGGAGCCATGGGGCCGAAAGCCCAGTTGGACTGGGTTGAGAAGAGAATGGGGTGTGACACAATGGAGAGAGAGCCTACAAACATTATTCAAGAAATTTGTCCTTAAAGGGGAGCAGAAGAAGAGTGTGGTAATTGGAGGGGATGGGGGATCCATGGAGGGTTTGCAGGAGGCATGTGAGTGTGTTGTCTGCTGGTGGCAATGAGTCGTAATAAGGACAACTTCATGTGGGAAGAGAGGGATGAGTGCAGTGGCAGCTGCTGAAGTAGAGAAGCTGGCCGTGGACAGAGCCAGGGAGACCGTACCTGTGATGGCGTGGACAGAGATGCAACAGGGCTGGTAGGTCTGGTGGTACAAAGATGGGGGGATTCCTGTGTGGTCACTTCTATTTTTAAAAAATAAGAGGATAGTCATCAGCTAAAAATGAAGGTTTAGGATGAGGTGAGGGCAGTTTAAGGAGAAGCAGAAAGGTTTGAAGTAGTAATAATGCTTGAAGAAGCCAATCTGATTGCCTGACAATTTTGAGTGCTTATTTGAGAATTATGCTGTGAATTTAAAGTGATACTAGTCAGCTTGGTTGTGTGGTGTTTCCTCTAGCAACACTTAGCTGTTTTGATTTGGTGTAAGATTTCTCAGGCGAGTGCCTGGAGGGAGAGAGCAGCATGGGAGCTGGTGATGGCTGGGCTGTGATTATGGCGATAAACCATGGAATCTAAGCCGAATATGGAGCGAAGCGAAAGCGTGGTAGTAGGTCGTGAACATGAGGCAGCATCATGGGAGTGAGGAGGGTGTTGTGGGAATCCCAGCGTAGGTGAGCAGGAAGAGAGGTCGGGGTCAGAGTAGGTGCTCTGAAGTCAGGAGTTCAGAGGTAATGCCACTACTGTAATGACAAGGTCAAGGAAGTGACTGTCAGATGGCTGAGGGGATGGAGTGTAGACAGCAGAGAATCCAGGCCCAGAGGGACTGGGGCTTCCTTCCCATGGATGTTGACGTCTCCAAGGTGACCCAGATCAGGTAGAAAAGACAATGAGCTTGGTGCGAAAGTCATCAATGAAGGGAAGCAGAGGGGTGGGCATGACTCTGGAGAGGATTAAATGAGGTATCTTGTGAAGAATACCACGTGTCTGGCACTCAGGTCGCGGTGGGAAGGGTGCTTTTCATATGAACAAAGGAAGATAAGTCATTGTGTTTCCATATTCCTGTGGGCGGCCCTCTTGACCCAGGCAGACACTCACTTGCTGTTTTGTTTGTTACTTTCTAAAGTCACTGTATTTGCATTTACTTAAGTTTCTGCGCCACTTAGCTTGTTTCTTCTTGGCTCTTTTTCACGTAAGGAATAAGATAATTAAGTAAATGATGTTCTGATGATTAAGTGATTGGTGATTTCCTCTGTTTCCAGTTATTTTGGACACTTGGAGGGCTGCGGTGCAGATCTACACAAAGAAATTCGAGACACTTACTATCGATTTGTTCTCTTTTTGGTCAAAGCAATTAAAGGATTTAGTAGCATAAACGACAGGTACTGGATAACTATAATTTCTAGAGAAAAAATTATTTTTGTCTTTTCTGATTTTAAAAGACATTCAATGTTGAAAATATACATAAGTACCAAAAGTAAAATAAAAATAACCCCTAATCTTACCATCTAGAGCTAATTGCTAATGTAAACTTATTAGTGTATTTTCTCCCAGCCTTTTTTCTATATGGCATGTACAGTTTTTTAAAGGGGATGGGTCTCGGTTTATCTAAGAATTTGTAACCTGTTATTTTCAGTTTCTGGTGTATTATGTTCAGTTTTAAAACAAGTTATATACTAACAATTGTCACCCCAATAAACTTTAATTAAAAAAACAACAAGTTATAAAGCCACCCAGTTCTCCTCCATAGTAAGTGGTTCAGGTATAAACCTTAAATCAAATGATTCTTTATATCTAAGTTGCGTAATCTGAGCTAATTTGGGGCCGGCCCTACTCTTGCTATTTTTTGAGAGGTGATTTTCACTACTCAGTCCTTTACTATCAGATGTCCCCAATGGTAATCCTGGCAGGGTGGAAACCTCACTCTCTGCTTTCAGAACTCTTCTGTTTAAGCTGCCCTTTGAAGAGGGTTTGTATGGAGTATGAGAAACTCAAGAGGAGGTTGGTTATAAGGAACCCAGACCAGCAATCGGGAGTGCCCTGTGCTTTCCACTTCCAGTCAAACCAGGTCTCTGACTTGCATCGCGTCTGTTGTCTCCCTTGGTGACGGGCAGCTCAGATAACTGTCACCTTTGTGGCCTCTTTAGGTCCTTGCTGCCTGCCTTGTCCTGTGTTCAGACAGCCCTGCTTCATGTTCTGGACATGGGCTGGGAGCCCAGTGATCTCGCCTTCTTTGTGGACATTCAGTTACCGGACCTCCTCATGAGAATGTCACAAGAAAACATAAGTGTGCACGACAGTGTGATCAGGTAAGGACACAGTCCTCCCTCTGCAGTTCCCAAAGTGGATTAGGAAACCCCGGGATGACAGCCACGGGGCTCAGAGCACAGCCTCCAGAGCTGGGCTCTCTGCATGGCATCCTGGCTTTGCCACCTACTAGCTGGATGACCTTGGGCAAGGTACTTAACTTCTCGGGCCTCAGTTTCCTCATCTTTAGAACTGGAGATAACAGTGGTACCTACTGTTGTGAAGAATAATTGAATTCCATTTCTCAATGCTTGGACCAGTGCCCGGTGCAGGGTAGTGTATGTGAGTTGGTGGGGGGTGTATTGTAAGCTTGGAGGGTGAGGAGCCTCTGCATTTTTGGAGACTCTAGTATAGCTTGGTGAGTTGGGGAATCCTTTTCTACATTTTTTTATTATATGTATGTGTGATTTTAGCCACTAGTCCTGTTGCACTTTATAAGGACTTAAGGTATGAGGGGGAAAAAATCACGTGAAGATTTTTTTCTTTCCACCTTTAATAACTCCATACTGCTCAAGTCCACTTACCCATTAACCATTCATGTGGGTAGAAAAGAAATCAGAAGAGAATGGGAGAAGAAGAGCAAGAGGAGAGAATTAGGAAGAAATAAATGAATGAGTCCGCATTGGAAGAGTTTTCACTCAGAAGAGATATTCTGGGGAAAGGAGATAAAATTAAAGCCATCTCCTTGTTTACCAAACCTCAGCCATTGCCGTCCTGGCAGATTGTCGAGGGCGCTCTTGACTGACAGAGGGGATACAGCACGGGGTCGGGGGGCATCAGCACACTGGCTCGTCAGTTCGCAGTCTGCTCCTTGTTTCCAGTTTCGCCTGCACCTGTGTGATAGCGTCCTTGGGGTGGGACCACACACTTCCCTCCCAATCCCTCCTGTTACCGAGCCCAGAGCTAAGTATGCGCACGCATACAGTCAGTTTGTTGGGACGCATGAACGAACAAATGTGTATTTGTTGGCTGGTAATTTGTTTTGCATTTGCTGTTGAGCAAAACCTTTTGTATTTAAAATTCTGATTGCTGAAACAAGCTATAAACTGAAGTTAAGGAAATGTATAATTTTGTGTCTACAGAGCCCATGAAACTCTATTTGAAATGAGGAAACTGAGGACCAGGGCTGAGTGCTGGCTGTCAAGGCCTTACAACAGCTAGTGAGAGAGTTGAAGCCCCAGGGTCTCCTGATTTCCTTCCCATGCTGATACCACTAGGGTGTGCTGCGCATGACCCAAGTCAGACTTTTGTTTTTTTTAATCACTTTGTTTGGCTCCAGTGCCTGGCACATAGTAGGTTCCTCACAAATGGTTGTTAAGCAGAATGTGCCCTGTAGTTACAACCTTTTAAGTTTTAGATCCACCCCCATTTATACTCTGCACTAGAAAGGGCATTTCCCTTTTTATTGGTATATATTTATCAAACATCTGGCAAATCCTGGGACTTTGAAAACCAAATTGACCTCTTCCCCTCAGAAGTTTAAAAGTGCCCCATATCTTAGACCCACAGGACACAGAGTCTGCTAACCATCACTTTCCTGGATTGTAGGGTGAGGCATGCTCTTCTCACTTTTATGTCCTTCTTTCAGCCAGTGGAGTGAAGAAGATGAGCTTGCTGATGCCAAGCAGAATTCAGAATGGATGGATGAGTGTCAGGATGGCATGTTTGAGGCCTGGTATGAAAAAATAGCCCAGGAAGATCCCGAGAAGCAGAGGAAAGTAAGACCTCTCAACTAGAGTAATCTGAAGTGAATTGCTAAGAGTTTGGAGAGGAGAGGCGCCTGGGGAAGTGCCAGTAGGCTGTCTCCCACGTGCTCCAGGTGGCAGGCAGTGCCTAAGTGACTTTGCTGTCACCGAGTCTGGTCTTTAGCCTGAGGGACCCTGAATCCTGACTTGACCTCACTCAGAGAATGGCTCCCTCCCGTAGAACTAGACTCACAGAAAATCGGCTCATGAGGCTGAAGCGTGCTATTAAGTGCCAGCTTATTAATTTACAGTGAGACGTAGACTTGCCGGAGGCCCTGGCCTCGGGCGTCCTTGTTTGCTGCACCTTCTCTGCCTGGAGCAAGCAACATGGGAAGCCACGTTTTAATCCGAAGGGTGCCTGGTGACCATGGAGGAAGCCATGTGTGTGCAGAATTGGAGTTACATGATTCAGGTGTATAAAGGCATCAGGCTCAGGTAGCCTGTCGTGTCCATCTCCACACTAGGTGTTCATCTGGCACCACCACACTGTGCCAGGCATCTGCTGCGTCATACTCAGTAATCTTCTTAGTGTTGCATGCCTACTGTGTGCCAGTGACTCTGCTCATACAGCACCTCTGTGGTGCTTGGACGGAGCACACCAACTTGGCCTTCGTGATTTTTCTCTCATGTATGTTAATATCTTACTGGGAGCCATTCTGTAGTTCTTAGGTGACTTGGCTTATTTGCTCTGATATATTATTGATGGTGACTTAGTGATTTATTTCCTGTATTTCCAGGCTGTAAAGATAAACTGTACCGTAGCTTCTAGATACTTGACACAGTGCCCTTACTATCTCTTCAGAAAGTTTTCTTCTGAAGTGCCAGTGAACAATGCTGCTTTTGCAGTGTTTCCTGTGTCTGTGAACATTACCTGTATCTAACTAAGCACCCAAGCCAGACATCTGGATGTTGTTCTTGACCCTTTCCTTTCACTGACCCCCATGTCCAGTTAGTCCCCAAGGTTCCTACCATGTTTCCCCAAAACTAAGACCTAGCAGGACCATCAGCTCTAATGCGTCTTTTGGAGCAAAAATTAGACCCGGTATTATTTTACTACAATATAAGACCAAGTCTTATATAATATAACATAATATAATATAAGACCGGGTCTTATATTAATTTTTGCTCCAAAAGACGCATTAGAGTTGATTGTCCGGCTAGGTCTTATTTTTGGGGAAACACGGTACTTCCTCCTCCTTAATACCTCCCAAATCTGCCCACCTTTCGCCATCTCGCTTATGCTCAGTCCAGCCCTTGTCTCCTGTCATGAAGTTACGTTAACAGTGTCTGTCATGGTCAGTTTCCCAGACTCTAGTCTTGCCCCCTTCAATCTGCTCTTCACTCAATAACCGGAGGAAATTTAAGGATGCTCAAATCTGATCACATTTGTCTTCTGTTTAAAAATGGTCGGTGACTCGTCAGACTAGCATTGGAGGCACTTCGTGGTTTAACCTTTGTAACTTTATCTGGCTATTCCCCCGTCTGTACTGTATTCTACATACTGAATTATTGCCAGTTTCATGAACCATTGTCTTGCTCCTTTTTGCCTCCTGTAGAACTTGCTGTTGCTTTTATTTGATAAGCCCCCCATTCTCACCCCCACCCCACTAATACCTATTTGTCCCTTGGGTAACAACTGAGGAATTATCTCCTTTGAAAAACCTGACCTTCCTAACACCCAAGATGCCCTCTCTTCTGTGTCCTCTAAGCCTCCTGAATATGCCTGTGAAAGCCGTATTACGCTATAAGGTGTCATCTGTTTGCTTGAGGGAATTCCCAATTAGACACTAAGCTCCGTCATTTCCTAATGATAACACCTAATACAATGCCTGGAATATCTGAAGTACCTACTAAAGGATGGATTGATTAAGAAATAGTGGCCGTATCAAAAAGTCTGTTGGGTAATTGTGTTTATTTCACCTTACAGATGCACATGTTTATTGCTCGCTACTGTGACCTGTTAAATGTAGACATCTCTTGTGACGGATGTGATGAGATCGCCCCCGGGCATCGCTATCGATGCCTGCAGTGCAGTGACATGGATCTCTGCAAAACTTGCTTCCTAGGTAAATTTCATGGTCTGAGTATACCATACCCAAGAGTAATAATTGTATCTGTTTTCTGTGATCTTGCCATTATTTTAAACTCTCATTATACTAAATGCAAATACTGTCCAGTTGTATTCTCTAACTTGTTGGCAAATGTGAGCCTTATCTCCCTAGCTGGATGGTAAGTTCCAGAGCTCAGTTACCAGACATGCTTCCATCTTCCATCATGCTGGATGTAGGCACTTAATAAACACTCAGGACCAATTCAGTTGAGTTTCCAGGAAATTAGTTTTCCTTTTGAATCATGCAGTGTTTACAAGTAGTAAAATACACACACACAAAAAGCAAACTGCAAAAATTCTCGAATACTCTTGACTTGTAAGTGCTGAGGTAAGGCAGACCTACAGTAGTGAGCAGTTGAGTGCTTTTTGTGTGTGTGGCCCAGTCATAAAAGGTACAGCCCCTACCCTGGAAGCATTTACAGTCTTAGCAGGAGACTGGACATATCCACGAAGTGTCCATTCCAGTACAACAGTACATGCTGAGTTACAGATGAGCAGTACAGAATGTTCTGGAAAAGTTCAGAAGTAGTAGCAATCACAGTTGCAGGGAAAACTTGTGGAGGAGATGGTGTGTGAGGTGCTCTTTGAAGAAAGTTAGAATTGGATGATGTGAAGGAAACACAAGAGTGAGTCACCGTGCAAAGCAGAACAAGTTCAGGGGCAGAGGAGTGAGCATCTGTAGTATGTTTATATAGACGTGCTCCAGTGTCCGGCTGAGTGCTGGATTGAAACAGGTAGGGCCCCAATGTGGGACCTCAGATACCAGGCTAAGGAATTTGAATGAGTCTGTAGACGGCAGGAAAGGTTTTTCAAGCAGGGTGTTAGCATGATCAGAGCTATGCTAGAGGAAGGTGGTTCTGTTCGTTTAAGAGCTTCCCTAAGGAAGTCAGTCACAGTAGTGATGAAATTAATGCCTAGCCTACGTTTGTGGCCGTGGGAACAGAAGCCAGCCAGATGTGAGGAGCAGCGAGCAGGGTCTATGACAGAGTTTGGAGACCCGCTGGACTTAGAGTGAGGAGGAGACCAGAGCAGGCAGTCTTCCGTGACTAACATTCTCATTCACCGGGTCTGGGGTTATGAAGTCGGTTTTCATCTCTGATTCTGAAATGCAAAAGTAAGAACAGAAACCTGATTGCTCCTCAATGCTTGCTACCAGCAATACACAATAGATGCTTAATATTTATCAGAGGGCGGGTCATGGGAGACAGCTCACAAATTGCCATGTGGACTTGTTTCTGTCAAATGTTATCATGCTGGGACTTGCTAATCTATTTCATCAAACAATGTGTTGTGCTGGAAAAAGGGGGAATCAACCCATAGTACCATCGCTAAGAGGTTCTGTGCTGAGAATGTGGTTCATATGCTCAGAGCCACTGGGCAGAACGCCCTCGTCTCCAGAAGATGCCTGTGGCCCCTGGCTTCTGGGGTGGGTTTGGGTTTGAAGCCAGCCCTTTGCCCACTCCACCTCTCACTTTTCTTTCCCCCAGGTGGAGTGAAGCCCGAGGGCCATGGAGATGACCATGAAATGGTCAACATGGAGTTTACCTGTGACAACTGCCAGGGTTTGATCATAGGCCGGAGGATGAACTGCAACGTGTGCTATGACTTTGATCTCTGCTATGGATGCTATGCAGCAAAGAAATATTCCTATGGGTGTGTCTCAGATCACCTCTAGCCTGGCACCTTTTCTTCGTGTATTCCTTTGCTTTTTTTTTTTTATAACAAAAAACCTTTCATTATAAAAAAATTTCAAACATACCCACAAGTAAAGAAACTAGTACGATGAATCCCCATGATAACCCATTACCCAGACTCAAGAATAGGAAGATTTTGCTGTGTGCTTCGCTTATTCCTTCCTTTTCCTCCCACACTTTGTTCAAGTATTTTAAAGCCAATCACAGACCTTAAATCATTTCTTTCCTACACACTTGCTATCTATCTCTAAGAATGGGTATTTTCTCAAATTACCAAAATGCTATAATCACACTCTGCAGAATTTCCTACTAAGGAATTCTTACATCTTCTGGTTTCCATAGATAGTCTTCTGGGGCTTGTGAAATCCTGAAATGATATGTACAATATTTGTGTTTGTTCATTTTTCTGGGCAAGGACCCCTACTTAGCATTACCTTTCCAATCACTACAGCCTTAGAGGTAATGACTGCCAAATTGCGACCATGCATGTGCTCCTGGAGGCCCTGTTCTCCTTTTTCTGAGCCTCACTAAGGAGTGTCGGTCTTAAAAATGTCTTGCCTTTGCAGCCATTTGCCTACCCACAGTATCACGGCCCACCCAATGGTGACCATCCGGATCAGCGACCGGCAAAGGCTCATCCAGCCCTATATCCACAACTACGCCTGGCTGCTCTTCGCTGCCCTGGCCCTCTACAGCGCCCACCTGGCCAGCTCAGAGGAGGTGGCTGGCGAAAAGCTGGGTCCCCAGGCCCGGAGCAGTGCCAGCACCCTGCGCAGCCAGTGCATGCAGCTGGTTGGGGACTGTCTCATGAAGGCTCACCAGGGGAAAGGTAATTGTTCCTCACACACCGAAACCAAACCAACCCTGAGCTGCCTGTGAAGGTAAAGCCCCGAGAGAAGTGAAATGTGTGAGTCGTGCAGAGGCTACAAAGCCCAGGTTGTCACAGGATGTAGTCAACTTGATCTTCCCAAATGTATGTGAGAGAACTGCTGGCATTAAAGTAGTATTTAGTCTCTCTAAAATATTTACATGGAGATGGAGATGTAAAAAAGTTAGTAATTAGAACTCTGATATCTGTGGATGAAATATTTAGTACATATTTGAATCTACCAGACTTAACTTTGCCAAAGCCTTTTTTTGAACCTGGACTGCAAATCTACGTCCACACAACTGTATTCTAGATGAGAACTATTTATAACTAAAACAGTTTGACTAATAAAATATCTAGAGGATTTTGACTTGACCAAAGGGTGCTAAGGAGAAAATAACATGAAAAACTTCAGAGACATTTAAATGCCTTTCAGAATAATGGATTCCCCATTCTCGTAAACGCTGGGGGAAATCAGACCTGTGTTAGGTAGCAGAGCCTTCATAGCTATTTTGTTATCTATTTACTAGTGGGAACTTAAAAATCTAGTTGTGTGAGGCTACTAGGAAGTGTTAATTATTTTCTACATAGACAATCCTGTTATATCTTTTGTCTTCTGTTAATAACGTACAGGTATCCCTCACTATCCAAACTTTCGGTGTCTGAAATCATTGCTGAGTAGATTGGGATAGGCAGGGGGGTGTGCACTGGGTACCCCTTGGTTTGGTTTGTGGAGAACTCAGCCATCAATTTCCATAGAGTAGCAAAGCGATTTATGGCACTTACCAGAAATAGCTCTTGGCATAAAACCCTTAACCATTCTCTCATTTGCTTGCTGTGTAGGTCTTAAGGCTCTGGCCCTTCTTGGTGTATTGCCAGACGGTGACTCTGCTCCGGGACATCAGGCCCCCCCAGGCACCATGCCCCACCGAACATCAGAGGAGCAGCTAGAGAAGCAAGCTCTCCAGGTTGCTGAGGAGCCGTCAGGCCCTTTTGTGCCCTGCAATGTAAATAACAGTTCTTTACTGTGCAGAGTCACAGGTTCATCAAACTCAGAGAGAGCCATTCACATGAGGGGGCAGAGCAGAGAGGTTAAGGGCACAGATTCTTGACCCAAATTGCTTGGGTTCAGATCTCTGTTATGTCAGATCCTGGGCACATTAACAGTCTCTTCACTTCAGTTTTCTCATCTGGAAAGTGGGGTGATAGATAATAGGGTTGTTGTGAAGATTTACATTCATTACGCACATTGAGTTCATGTCTGTAAAGTGCTTAAAACAGAGTTCAAGTAAGTTCCATGTCAACACTAACTACTCCTGTCACCTGCCTCCTGGTGGTTTCTATAAGGATTGAGCAAGATTATATGCACTTGAAGAGCTTAGTTCCTGGCCCATGTGAACACTATAGATCTGAAGCTATTTTTATATCAGCCAACAAGTGGTGACACTAATAAGCACTTACTATTTACCATGTAGGCACCGTAGTTTCCATATATGTACTTGTGTAAGTAGAAGCAAAGCCTTTCTTAATCCAGGCATCACCGGTGATGGTGACATTCAAGATTGTTTTGTGAGAGAGCCCCGTGTAGCTTCTGCGATGCTGCCTCCCAAGCTGGAGTGGAGGCTGTCAGTGCCCCTGACTGTGCCTCAGGAGCTACTACTGTCTCTGTGCTCTGCCTCTGTCACGGGAACTAGCTCAGTGTCTGCACTTGGGGGTTCCAGCTCACCCCTTTCCCACTGTCACTTAGAGGAAGACAAAACAGACAGGGCTGGCAAAAACTTGAAAATTCTATGAGCTTCATTCAGCCAGAGAGCCAGCACAAGACAGGTGACATAACAATCTTCAAGCTGCCTCTCAGGTGTCAATATTTTTTACCACAAGCCCCTTCTCCAGGCCGCATTTTAACCGCCCACAGATTACGGTGGAGCAGAGAAAACATTATCAGCAAGATAAATCAGCAGTCTTGACTTCTGAGCCTGGGAATAATTGTATCTTCTTGTGAGCTTCCAGCACCATGGAACATGCCACCCATGAGCACTGGGCTCCCTATATCTACTTGGTCATTATTTCTATCCTTATGGGCTCAGTGGATTTTGTTTTTATTCAATGGATTAAAAATGTATTATTTTTCATTATTTATTTTGATGCTCAAATTGTCCCACATTTGGCCAGTGAGTGCTCCTTCCAGCTGGCTTTTGTGTTCTTTTGATGTCTCCATTATTCTTTGGGCACTTAATTTTTAATACAAAAAGATGTTTCAGGCTTATTTTAGGCTTTCCCTGCCTAGGGACGGGAATCATCCTTTTTCTAAGGCGTTCCCAGGGCATTATTTTTTCCCCGAGATGTCCCTTCCCTTTGGCTACCCTTTCCGTCAGTATCTGGGTGCACCCAGGTTATCTGGCCTCTTGCTCAGTCTCCTAGTCTTCTAGCAAAGCAGCAGTTTCCGCTAAGGACCACATCCCACTTGGGCTCTGAGTATAAATCTTTGAACTCCCATATGTTTCTAGCCAATCCCAGGCCCTATTAATAGTATCTTCCCTCCAGTCACTAGAGATACTTTTTGTTTTAAGCAACCAAGAAATCAACCTCAGCCAGAGGCATCATCCAAGGGATTTTGTCTACAACGGCCTCAGGCCAGTAATCATACCCCTGTGGGTGCAACTTGTGTGCAACTGCAGTGTCTCTGGAGGCCTGTGATAATAGGAAAGAAAATGAAGGCTAAAGTCATTAGCCAGAACTTTGGCATTACATTGTTTTTACAAAGGGCCACATGGTACAGAGAGTATGGTGCCAGAGGTCTTTTCAGAGGGAACATTTTTAACAAGGCAAGTGGCTCTCCAAGTCTTGGTCCCTTCTTAGGACAATCTTATAATCACTTATTTTTTCAGTAGGGGTTGAGGATAGGATTGATGCTGAGGTTACAGTATCCAGACAGGGAAGGATAAGTCAGCTGCCACTGGGAGATATCAGGATCTTCTCATGAGGGTTTGGTTTTGTACAAAACTGTACCTTTGGATCCAAAGTGTCCTGGCCTTCCCAGGCTTCTTGGAGCTGGGGTGCCTCCACCATGGACTGAAGACTTCCTGCGTGACGTACTTTCTGTGTATAAGCCTGTGTGACAACAGGGAAAGCACCCTGAGGGCCCAAAGAGTATAGGTGATTTGGGGGGTGACGCGAGTTACTCCTAAGGGAATTCAGGCCGAGGGCTGTCACCCTACCCGTCTGGACAGCTCACTGCCAGACTGCTGAGCCCAGAAAACTCTCACGACTCCAATGAGAACCCCCTTAACAAGTCTTGCCAAAATGGAATTCTCAAAAGTGTAAGTCAGCTTAGTGTGCTAGGACGAAATCCATACCATTGTCTTTTTCTCTTTTCCCCAAAGAAGACCTTTCCATATCAGCTTCTGAAAAGTAAATAGAATGTGTGAGAGGTTTGTAATGGAGCCACTGCTCATTTGACTGTAGGCTCTGACAGAGGGGCATTTGGGAGATGTTTGGGGGATGTGATGCAATGATTACTGTCTTAGAGTATAGATTTATCCTTGGACATGAGGGGCATTTTCTCATGGAATTGAAAAGTATTTTAGTCTGTGAAGACTGATTGGCTAATGATTTAAAAAGTTGTATTGTAATATTAATGAGTAAACTTTAATAATGAGAAACCCTAATTCTCTTACACTCACCTTTTTGTTTCTAGGGAAAGCGAGATATTCAGAAGGAAGGCAGACCTTTGGATTGCAAGCAGAAAAATAAGGCAGATGAAAGTGTATCATTAATGAAGGATCCTTCATGCCAGACTCAAAAGTCAGACTCCCCTGCTGATGCTAACACACCTACAGGACTTCCAGGTAAAGACTATTTGACAATTTCCTTGATCTCTTTCATCTCAAAATGCACACATACCCAGCCCTGAGCCATTGGTTGCACAATTTCAAATTGGCCAGCAAACCAAGAATGCATGGTTTCTCAGTTCTGGCACTGATAATACTGAAAGTCATCTTTCCTTCACTTTGCCTGCTTTTCTGTCTTGTTTACTTCCTGATTTGCTAAATGCCTTTTCGTAATGTGCCAAGCACTGTGCTAGATCAGTTAGACACATAGCTCCTGCCCGCAAGGAGCTTACGATCTAGGGGGTGGGGTTAAGGCAAAGGTGCAGGTGGCTGTAATTTGAGGTGGGATGTGCTTCTGTCCAGAAGAGAGGTGTAAGTGATATTAACAATAACTGGTATTTAACTGGAACAGGTTGTATTCACATAAAGCCTTATAAGGAAGGGCTGAAGGGGCCCTTGAAAGTGCTAGCATCTGCTGTGGGGAGGGGCATTCAGGGCAGGAAGAATGTGAGCAAAGGCCCCAGAGTGGGGAACCCCCAGACAAATACTGGGGAGAAGTCCCTTCAGCAGGTGTGTGGAGATGGAGTGGAGCATGGGAAGGTGAGGGCCCCAGGTTCCTGCCTGCGGATACCAGCGGCGAGGTCAGAGCTGTGCTGTAGGAAGATTGATGAGCCGGGAGATGGAGGTGCTTTGGGCTGAAGAGACTCAGCCTCCCCCTCAGGGCAGCCTTGGGAGGCAGGATCTGGCCCATGGCCTGCTCTGTAATGGTGGCAGGGGTGAGCACCGGGCATCCTGCCCATCTGTGGGGTCACCTCTCAGAGGGGCTGATGCTGATCTTTGTAGTGTGTATAATTCTAAGTTCCGGAGGACAGTCTGGACTCCATGTCAGTCTAGGTCGTCAGAGTCTCCTGCGGTCCGATTCCAGTAAGGATCAGCATCCTGGGTCAGAGATAGTGTATTCACTCATCAGGTATTGATTGGGTACCTGCCAGGCTCCAGAAACATTTCTAGGTGCTTAGGATACATCACTGAGAAAAACAAAAAACCAGAAGTGAAGACAGACAGTAGACAATAAATAGCAATAACACAGCATGTTAAAAGATGGCTACTGTGAGCACAAAAGAGCAGCAGGGTCAAGGGAATGGGGGCGTGCAGAGGGATGAGAAGGATGGCAGGGCAGGCTCTACAATTCAACAGGGAGATCAAGGTAGGCCTCCTTGAGCAAGACATGTTCAGAAATAGGTTTTTAAAGCTCCAGCCTTATTCTGTAGTGTCATAGGGCCCACGGACAGTGCAGAGGCTTACTGCCTCTTCATACATACATAGACACTGGCAAAATCTAAAAGTTTGGTGCTTTACAATTCAGATGCTGAAAATTCAGAAGCATCATCTCAGAAGCCCATCGAGGAAAAGGCAATTACTCCAAGCCCTGAGCAGGTGTTTGCTGAATGTTCCCAGAAGAGGATCTTGGGATTACTAGCAGCCATGTTACCTCCCTTAAAGTCGGTAAGAGACAAATGTCATTTTTTTTTTAAAGGAGGGGTGGTGTTACGCATAGAAAATAATTTTTTGGTAAGCCATATACTGAAACCAGTTGTTAATAGCAGTCATCTGTGTATTCCTGAGGATAGGGTTATAAATTAGAAGTAGGATTGTAAGGCAATACCTGAGAATGTTTATTTTACAGTTGATTTTGTACGTAAGCCATTTATGAAAGACACTGCGCAATTTCAACTAGGCCAGTTGTAAATCACACATGGAGGGGATGGAGCGTTAGTTGGCGTAGTTACATGGATTTTGTACTGAAGAGACTTACCCCCCTCTCTTGACAGGAGCCCACAGTCCCCCTGATAGACCTGGAGCACGTCCTCCCACTCATGTTCCAGGTTGTCATCTCAAACGCAGGGCATCTGAATGAAACCTACCACCTCACCCTGGGTCTTCTCGGCCAGTTAATCAGACGCCTTTTACCAGCAGAGGTAGATGCAGCAGTGATCAAGGTCCTCTCAGCCAAACACAACCTGTTTTCAGCAGGGGACAATTCTGTCGTGCCGGATGGCTGGAAGACCACCCACCTGCTCTTTAGCCTGGGAGCTGTGTGTCTGGACAGGTAGCCACCCCCATTCTCCCCTACTTTGGTGTCCATTTCATTTAAGTCAGTGGTCTGGCTGTTACTTAAGTTCAGTGTGCTTCAGTGCTGTCGTCTGGGAATCTTTTGTGAGAATAGAGTTGCTTTATTAGCAGTGCTGTCAACAGACATTAAAACTGCTTAAAACCCACATTAAAACAGCTGTGCAGTCTGGGCACTGTGCCAATTTAACTCTGATGATATATATTCTGGTTTGTTTTTTCCTGAGAGCAGTAAATGTAGGCTTTGGGGTTGAAAATAGACCTGTTTTCATTATAAAAGGAACAATACCAAATCTGGAAAACAGAAATGAAGAATAAAAATCAACCTGGCTTGCACCGTATTCATGCATCTGATACTATTTTAATAGATTTCCTTCCAAGCTTTTTTTCTGACATGAATGAGCATAAGGGCACACACGTATATAGCTTTTTATAGAGATTTTTTAAAACGTAACTGTAGACTGAATATATGAGTAACAGATCTTGAACTTTTTTCCCACTTCCCATTGTATGAAAAGCATCATTCTGGTAGTTTTTAAACTAATTAATGAGTGGCTCTTTGGCATGCTTCTGGGTCTGCCTTGGAGCGTAGCGAGCTCTGGCGAGTTGCGTTTGAAGCTTGTGCACTGCCACCTAATGGAGCTCTTGCCTTCCAGCCAGGTGGGCTTAGACTGGGCGTGCTCCATGGCAGAGATCCTAAGGTCACTCAACAGTGCCCCATTGTGGCGTGACGTCATCGCCACCTTCACAGACCACTGCATCAAGCAGTTGCCTTTCCAGCTGAAGCACACCAATATCTTCACGCTGCTCGTGTTGGTCGGCTTCCCCCAGGTACGTCACTCGGAGGCCTGGCCACCTCTTGCGATCTTCATCACACACAGCAAAGTCTCTGTAGCATGTATCTTTGGAAGTTTTTTTCCCCCTCCATTATATGATGTGCTTCTATAATATCTGTATATTTTCAAGATTATGGAATTTGTTGAACTTGCGTTTTGAACAATTTAGCCATTTGATTCATTGTGTTAGCCAATAGTTGGCTTTGAATAACAGGGAACTGTAACATATTAAATTACAAAGCGCTTCCCAGTACAGTTGTTTTTCACTTTGGCTTTCACGCTGATCTCATTTCTAATCTTCATGTCTCTCAACTGGTTGGGACAAATAAATCATGGCTTCTTCATCCAGCAAACACTTAAACCAGTTCTGTGCCAGGCCCATGTCAAGCTCTGGCCTTCGAGACAAGAAGAGCCTTGTCCTTGAGTGCTGTTGGAGTCATGGGTCCTGGGCTTGTGCCTAACAGTGCTCTTTGCGGTCTCTGTGTGCTATGTGACTTGTCTTTTCTGTCTCTCTTTTTCATGTTCTAGGTTCTCTGTGTGGGGACCCGCTGTGTTTATATGGATAACGCTAATGAACCACATAATGTGATCATCTTGAAGCACTTTACTGAGAAGAACAGGGCTGTGATCGTCGATGTCAAAACCCGGAAAAGGAAAACAGGTCCCAAGCATAATTCTTTCTTCTAAGAATGGAAGAAAATTGTCTGCATACCCTAAAATCAATGGCAATACCTTGCTTCTTGCCCCTGCCTATGATTTTTTTTTTAAAAAAAAACCAAGTTACAGTTCCTGAGGTTTTTTTTTTCCTCATCTCTGAAATGATGTGGTTGAATTGGGATAAATTTGAAGGCCGTTTCCAGCCTGTTATTTTGTGTGTATGGCTCCGTGTTTTTTGTTTGGGCAGATGTTCTGAACATTTAATGTTTCCATTTGCCAGTGTCATTTGTTTCCTAATGGATAATTTAAACATATTATGGAGTCAGGTGGCTGCATGAATATAAAATAACTTCAAATACTTGTGTTGGCGTTCATATCACTTTCCATTTTGTTTCAGCAACAGAACAGTGAAAGTATGTCCGAAGTGCCCTTTTGACTTAATTAATTTGTCAAATCCCAAGCAGTCTGGAGTATCTAACCATTATGTGCCCAGTTCTGCTCCTGAAATAATCTGCTTTCTCATTCAGCTTCAGCATTAGGCAGTGTCTTTATTTTTTTGTGTATGGAATGAGGTAAAATAAAGGTCAAGGTTCTTTTATTTTTGCATATGTGTATTTAGTTGTTCAGGACCATTTGTTGAACAGACCATTCTTTCTCCATTTAATTATCTTGGCACCTTTGTTGAAAATTAATTGACCCATATGTGTGTGTCTGTTTATGGATTTTATTATGTTCCATTAATCTATATATCTGTGCTTACTCAAAAACCACATTGTCTTGACTATTATAGATTTATACTAAGTCTTGAAATCAGGTCCTCTAGCTTTGTACTGTTTTTCAGAATTGCGTTGGCTACTCTAGTTCCTTTGCCTTTCTGTTGAATTTTAGAATCTGTTGTCAGTTTCTCCTACTGGGGTTTTGATTGACATTGCATTGAATGTATAGATCGATTTGGGGAGAAGTAGCATCTTAACAATACTGAGTGTTTTAACAGGAGCATAGTATATCTCTTCATAGATTCAGGTAATAAATTTAGGTCTCATAAAATTTAAGTCTTTACTTTCAACTGGCATGGAGTATCAGCTGCCTTCTCTCATTCCTGATCTTGGTAATTTGTGTCTTCTCTTTTTTGTTTCCTAGACTGTCTAGGCAGAGATTTATCCATTTATTTGATCTTTTCAAAGGATCAGCTTTTGGGTTAATTGATTATTCTCTATTATTTCTGTTTTCTGTTTTATTGATTTCTGTCTTTATCATTATTCATCTCTTTACTTCTTGCTTTAGGTTTCATTTGCTTTTTTCTCTTTTTCTAGTTTCTTAAGGTGAAACTCTTGTCACTGATTTGAGACCTTTCTTCTTTGTTAATAGAAACATTTTAGTGCTATGAATTGTGTGTATGTCTATTTCTCATTTCATTATGAAATGTCCCTTTTTATCCCTGATAATATTTCTTGTTCTGAAATCTACTTTAATATTCATGTAGCATCTCTAGCTTTTTTTTTAATTACTAACATTTGCAATGGTATATCTTTTTCCATCCTTTCACTTTAACCTGCCTGTGTCTTTACATTTAAAGTGGATTTCTTATAGATAACACGTAGTGTAGTCTTCATTTTTAATTCAGTCTGAAAATCCCTGCCTTTTAATTGAGATGTTTAGACCATTTACATTTAATGCAGTTATTTAAATGGTTGAGTTTAACTCTACTGTCTTCTTACTTTTTAAATTATTGTCTCATCTGTTCTTAGTTGCTTTTATTCCCTTTTCTCCTGCCTTCTTTTGGATTCAGCTGTTTGTGTGTTTTTAAAAAATAATTCCATTTTATCTCCACTATTAGCTTGTAACCTATATCTCTTTATTTTTTTAGTGGTTGCTCTAGGGTTTACAATAGTTTACCTTCAAATAATTTTTTAGTGGCTGCATTAGGATTTATAATATACACCCTTAACTCTTAACCCTTAAGTCTACCTTCAAATAATATTATACCACTTCATATATGGTGAAGAAACATTATAAAGTTTATATTTCTATCCCCCTATTCTTTGTGCTATTCTTGTCACAAATTTTACTTCTACATAATATAAACCTCACAATATATCACTTATTTTTGTTTTAAAAAGTCAGATATTTTAAAAGAGATTTAAAAATGAGAAAACAATCTTTCATATTTATCCACAAGTTTACCATTTCTGGTGTTCTTCATTTCTTTGTGTAGGGTCAGATTTCCATCTAGTATTGTTTTCCTTTGGCCTGATAAACTTCCCGTAACATTTCTTATAGTGCAGGTCTGCTGCTACAAAATGTTTGTTTTGGTTTGTCCTACTAAATCAAAGAAGTATATATTTTGACTTCATTGTTGAGAGAAATTTTGCTGGGTAAAACATTCTAGGCTGAGAGGTGTTTTTTTAAATACTTTAAAAATATTGATGCATTTTCTTCTGGCTTGCATGTTTTCTGCCATGAAGTCTGCTGTCATTCTCTGTTACTCTTCATACTGTGTCTTCTTTCTCTGGCTGCTTTTTTCTTTTGTAAATCAATTTTATTGGGGAATATTGGGGAACAGTGTGTTTCTCCAGGACCCATTAGCTCCAAGTCATTGTCCTTCAATCTAGTTGTGGAGGGTGCAGCTCAGCTCCAAGTCCAGTCACTGTTTTCAATCTTTAGTTGCAGGGAGCGCAGCCCACCATCCCATGTGGGAATTGAACCAGCAACTTTGTTGTTGAGAGCTTGTGCTCTAACCAACTGAGCCACCCGGTTGCCCCTCTCTGGCTGCTTTTAAAATTTTTCTCTTAATCAATGGTTTTTAGCATTTTGATTATGGTGTGCCTTGGCATGATTTTATGTTGCTTCAGCTTGGGGGTTTATTGAGCTCCCGGCTCTGTGGATTTATAGTTTTCATCAAACTTGGAAAAATTTTGAATAGTTTTTTTGCCATCCACTAGTCCACTTCCACTCTCACTGGTGGGAAGACAAAATATTCCCAGCTCCATGTAGTTTCAAGAGTCATTGTGCCTACTGCTTTTTGGTAGTTATTTTTTAGAACTAGGTAGTTTCCTATCTAGATAGATTCCTCTCACATTTGTGCAGATCAGTACTCAGCCAAAGACTCATGAAAAATCCCCTGTGGATATCTAGAGAGGTCTCGCATTCTCTCTCTCTCTCTCTCTCTCTCTCTCTCTCTCTCTCTCTCTCTCTCTCGCTTTCTCTTTCTCCATCTTCCTTCACTGTGATATTCAGCCCCATAAATTCTAGCTCCCATGATTTCCCTGAATGCTGACCTCTTTCTCCTCAGTTCATTGAGACTGCTGGACTCTGCTTGGATTTTACTCCCTGCTCTGCAGCCTGGAAATTATCTGGATAGCTAGGGATCGTAGTCCTGTATTACCTATTGCTCAGTGTCTGCAAACCATTGTTTCATATATTTTCAGTGTTCCAGTTGTTTGAGGTAGGAGAGTAAATCTAATCCCTCTTGCTCAGTCTTGCTTGGAAGTCTCTCATGTGAATTGTATTTAAGAACTTCCTTTAACAACCTTTGTCTTCCTTTAGAGCCAGCCTGTTTGTGCACAGTAGTGGGAATGTGAATTGCCTTTCTCAGTTGCTTGGTGGATAGGTGGCCCAGTACCGTTTCTGTGCTCACCTGCAAGCTGGCCTTAATTATAACGGCTGAGTTTGAAGCCAGGGAGATTTGTGTTTTGGGGTGTGCAGTCCTTGCTTCGGTAAGGCACATTACTGGGAAAGAAACTTAGCTGCAGGAAGCATTAATTGTACTTTTGGTGGCTTTCTTTTCCTGCGTGACATCACCCTTCAGTGAAGGACTACCAGCTGGTCCAGAAAGGAGGAAAAGAATGCAGCAACTCTCAGGCCCAGCTGAGCCAATACTCCCAGCACTTTGCCTTTATCGCCAGTCACCTCCTGCAAACCAGCATGGACAGCCATTGTCCCGAGGCAGTGGAAGCAACTTGGGTCCTATCCCTGGCCCTCAAAGGACTATATAAAACGCTAAAGGTAATGGTGAGCTTCTTCCATTTGCTCATGAATCTGACTGTGAGTTAACATCTGCAAGGCATTAACTAGGAGGAAATGCCATCCCATTTTGATGGATGGTTACCATGTACTGATGATTTCTAGAAGGATAACTTGAAAGAAGAAACAGATTTCCCAGTAGTTGGTTTGCTGTAGCTTGTCTGTACTGTTCCATGGAACCGGGTACCACTGCCTAATGAGCACGTAACTTGGGAAGATGAGAAGAAAAATGGACTGAACATTTCCTCACTTCCCTCTGAACCACAGCTCCTTCTCGTTCATCATAGGATAAGATGAAGGGAAAAAGAAAAGGGGCTCGCGTCCTATGGGGTCTTTGAGCAATCGCTTTGACAGTTGGGATGGGAAGAGATAGACAAGTGAAAGATGTGGGTGATACTGGGATGGAGACGAGAAGCCTTGACTTACTGGGGAACATGATTCTTCTGCTATCAGAGGCCTGGATGGGAGAAAGGGAGCACTTTTAGGATGATCTTCCCAACAGAACTAGCCATAAAAAAAGGTGTCATTTGAAAACTTTGTGAGTTCCTTGACTTTGGTAGCACTACCAGCGAGGAAACCATGGAAAGACTCAAGCAGCACAGGCAGACTGGGCTAAGTAGCATTTCAGCTCTGGCCCAGCCCTGAGGATTTGTAGTTTTAGGATTGATACCGTATTTCCGCTCTTTGTTGATATCATGGCATGTATCACAATATGTTATGGTTTTAGTTGTTTACATTACAGTAGGAAAAAGAAAAGAAACTCCCTGAGGGCAGAGACCATTTCTGTCTTTGAATCCTTCGTTCTGTAAGTATTTGTTGAGCACCAAGTGCCAGATAGAACTGAGTTTGTAGTTTTGAACTAGAAAGAAGGTCCCTGCTCTGATGGAGCTTACAGTCTGAAGTGCCAGAGAGGCAACAAAGAGCCTGGAAGGAAAACTGTCACGGGTCAGATAAAGCCTTTCTGAGAAGGTGAAATCTGAGGTGATAGATGAGTTGTGTGGGCAGAGTGTCGTATGCTGGCAGAGCAGCAAACTCCAGGAATAGTCATGCTTGTCTGGGAGCAGGAAGAATACCTCCAGGGCTTCAGCATAGTACAAAACGGAAATGAGACTACAGAAGCAGTCAGGAAGCCGGTCACACCTTGTCAGCTGTGACTGGGGACTTGGATTGTAGTCTAAAGAGCAGTGGAAAGCTTTTGGAAGGTGGAGAGCAGGAGGAGGACATAAACCCTTCTGTTCTTAGCATAGGACTTGGCACATAGAATATACTAGGCTTCAGAAATATTTGTTGAGTGAATGAATTAGAGAGTGAATGACCAGACTTAGGTTATGGCTAAGGTTCAGAGTTTCATCCTTCCTGCTGACTGGAATTTTCACCAGAAGGTGAACTTGGCCAACTCTCTGAGACTGGGCTCTGAAGGAGGCTTGCTTCTCCCTAGTGACCCTCACCTTCTTCACTCCGTGGCAGTTGCAAATCGTTCTTTTTCTGTTTGCAGGCTCATGGTTTTGAAGAGACCCATGCTACCTTCCTTCAGACTGATTTGCTGAAGCTGCTGGTGAAAAAGTGCAGCAAAGGGACTGGCTTCAGTAAAACGTGGCTCCTCCGGGATCTGGAAGTAAGGGATGACGGTGGCTCCTGCTGCTGCTGCCTGATGCAGATTTACTGGCCTGGGACTTAGAGTCGTCAGTTAGTTATAGCTGGTTCTGCCCTGTGCGCTCTCATTCTGTGCAGTTGTTAAAACTGTGTCTTGTAATTGTTTTCCCTTTGGAAATAGGGATTATGACACCTGTCTTCCCCTGTCAGGGAAAATGAATTTGATGTTTGTTCAGAGAACAATGGAAGAGAAGTATTTTATGGAAACACATGGTTGAACATTATATCATGGTAATAAAGTGTGCCATTGAATTATTACTTCCCTTTAAAGTTCCTTTGAGCTAAGATCAGTTGTTTAAATTTGTCCTCGCTTATGTTTATTTTATGTAGGACGTTAGTTAATAATTCTCATTATTGTTCCCCATAGGCCTTAGACTGCTCTTAGTAGAATTACTGTGGTTCCCTGGAGTTTCTGTACCAAATGCCAGCTTCAGGTTCAGGAAAGTCTGCTGCTATGTGGGAGGGAGGTGATCAGCCAGCCATTCTAAGTCCCAGAGAGGCCTGAACTTGAGCAAATAGCTCACAGTTGCCACAAGAGGATTTGGTTAGGTTTTAGGAAAATATATGGAAACATATTAATGGATAACCTGGAGAGCATTTGAGCTCTTGTTCTTAGGAAATGTTTTAAATTAAAAAAAGAAAAAATTATTATTCAAATAAGTGAACCACATTTCAGAAAATTTGAAAAAGACAAAAAGAAAAACTCTAAATTTCAACCCCCAAACACAGCTACCATTCGTGTTTTGTGTATTTCCTTATTCTGTTTTTTTCTGCTGTGTCTGTATTTTTTATATATATATTTGGATTCTACAATGAGTATGGTATTCAAATAAATTGAGATCACGTTATGGCCATTTACTAAGTTGCTAGTTTTCATAACTACCATTTTTATGGCTGTCTATGGTACATGAAGATGGATTTCAGTTTTTTGCCATTATTAACCATATATCATTGACCACATATCATGGTCAATAGAACTTTTATTCCATATGTCGTGGAATAAAACTTTTTACATATTTGTTTCCTAAAAGATGAGTTACTGGGTCAAAGGCTGTGAACATTTTTATAGCTCTTTCCTTTTCACCCAAATGCATTCTGAAAGGATGTCAACTACACTGTCAGTGGCAATGCTAACACAAAGTTCCCTCATAGTTTTAGTTAGCATTTTTTTTATTACAAGCACAATTGTACATTTTCATGTTTCTTTACTAATTTTACATTCTTTTTGTGAATTCGGACATCTTTTTAAAAAGTTAGGTCAAATATTCTCTACCCTTTGAGTGTTAAAGATCTGTGTAATCTTCTCACCCATTAAACACTCACTTTCCTGCCCTGCCTGATTTTCTTTCTATGTAGATTTTGTCCATCATGCTGTACTCTTCAAAAAAGGAGATCAACACTTTGGCCGAGCATGGAGACCTGGAGCTAGATGAGCGAGGGGAGCAGGAGGAGGAGGTAGAACGGTCAGGCAGCAGCCCGAGTGAGCCAGAGCAGAAAAAGCTAGACCCTCTGGAAAGCCTGGATGAGCCCACCAGAATATGTTTCTTGGTATGTTCTTGTGTCAATGTGTGAACTGAGTAAGGGACTCTGGGAAATGGATTCTCTTTGGCTTACACTGTGTGTTAGGATCCACAGGAAAATGCTTCAGTCTGGTGTCCTGAGAATTCACTTCCTCGAGACTCAATCTGTATTGCGCAGAACTGATCTAGAAGAATGGAAAAGCCCTTACAACAGTAGTCCGTAACATTTTTGGGTCCTGGACCCAAAAGCTTTAGCTCATTTCTCCTATAAAATATACATTCAAAAACACATGTGAATTTTTGCATGTAATTTCTGTACCCATTCATAAACTCCCAAATAGTCCCCCCTCATAGTTTCTCAGACATACTCTTATTTTCCCTGGATAATCCACTCTTCCTTGGATCCATGTGAAATGGGTGAGGGCTTGGACTTCAGAGGGTCTAACTATATGAAAAGTAAACAGAGTATGGGGTAGATGTCAGAAAAGCGAGTACAGTTTTTTAAAAAACCAAAAGAAAGTATAATATACTTAGATTTATGTGTCACTTGTGAAACTTGAGTGTGAGACAACAACAGAATCTAGCAGTGAATACAATGTGATAAATAGCTGTTAACTATTAATATTGCATTTTGTCTGCATATTTCTTTTTGCATTTCCATGTTTTATATATTCCTTTGAATTTATAATAGTAATGCAAATTTTACAATCCATGATTTAAGGACTTACAATTTTATATGCCTTAAGTACCCATATGATGTTCTTAAATTATAACCTTTGGTAACTTTTGAAAATAATTGTAATTTTATCACTTTTGAGTTCAAATTATCAACAAGGTATTGAAGCACATTAAATGATCTCTCTCCTGCTTCCTCCCTGTGGCCTTCAGATGGCTCACGATGCCCTCAATGCCCCTCTGCACGTTCTCCGGGCCATATACGAGCTGCAGATGAAAAGGACCGATTCTTTCTTCCTGGAGGTTCAGAAGAGGTAAGGGACATTTAGATGCAACTGAAGTGTAGTGAGTGCGAGAACACGTGAGGGCAGGATGACACTTACCTCTTGCCAAGAAGATCTGGATAAAACTTCTGAAAGGCCAGGGAGCAGGTGTGGAACTGGTTTTTAGTTCTTGATACAGCGATATGACTGATTGTGCTACCATGTTTCCCCGAAAATAAGACCTATCCGGACCACCAGCTCTAATGTGTCTTTTGAAGCAAAAATTAATATAAGACCAGTGTTATGTTATGTTATACCTGGTCTTATAGTAAAATAAAACCGAGTCTAATATTACTTTTTGCTCCACAAGATGCATTAGAGCTGATTGTCCGGTAGGGTTTATTTTGGGGGAAACATGGTACATTGCATGGATCATCTTTGAGTTGTGTTGTATGTTCCTTTTGGAAAAACTACATTTGCAGTCTGCCTCTTACAATAAACTCATTATGGAGACAGACACCAAGGTTTCTCTCATACGTCACCCCAGGGAGCAAACAGTACAGAGCAGGAACTTCTGATGAAGTGTGTGTGTGTGTGTGTGTGTGTGTGTGTGTGTGTGTGTGTGTCTGTTTTTCACCACTATACATTATTTTCATGTTTTTCCTTCAAGAATTGTTATAAAGTTAAGAGTATTCCCTTTCTCTTGGCCAGGAAGTTCAGAGCTAGTTCTTGGGCCCAGCTCTTACTTGAATTTGTATAGAACTTTACTTGTCTGCCGCTAATCTCCTCCTCCATCCCTGTATCCTAGTTTTACTTCCTAGTCTAATTTATATCCAGTTCCAACTTAATATTTTTTATTTTTTATTTCATATTTCTATTTTCCCATATGTATTTCGTATATGTTGCCTCAAATCCTTTGTGAGATGAAGCAGAGTTGCATCAGTTAGGGCACAGTCTAAGTGGCCATAACTAAGAAACCCAGAAATATCATGGGCCAAGGAAGCTAGCGTTTGTTTTCCTCTCATGAAACAGTCCAGAGATAGGCAGCTGTCCTGGGTGGGTGGGCAGCTCTGCTCCACAAAGTGACTCCGTGCCCCCAAGGGTGGTGTTCTCATGTGTGTAGCCAAAGCTGGCTCACCCACACCACCTCTCTGTTCCAGCCCACAGGAAAGGGGGAAGGTAGAGAAAGGGGCACATTTTAGTGCAGTCAGTTGAGGGTAGGCTCCGGATGTGACACACATTCCTTACCTGGTCTCCCGTTGGTAAGAACCTCGTAGCATCGCTACATCTAGCGGCAAGGCAGCTGGGAATTGTGTCTCTAGCTGTGTCTCTATTCTGTATCTTGCAAAAACTTCAGGGAACTTTGTTTCTAAAAGAAAAGCAGAATGGATCCCGAGGGACAGTTTGCATTCTCTGCAACAAGGGCATATGTGCACATCTGTGTACATGAATAAATGACCACTGTGACTCTACGTAGTTTGCAAAATACGAAAGTAATAATGTAATTGCAAAATGACAGGAAGGTAACTCTGATGAACATTTCCGACAAGTTTCACTGCAGGTGAAACTCTTGCCTTTCTGTAACTTGTGTACCCAGCTGTCTGCTCCTTCTCTTCAGGTTTGATGGTGATGAGCTCACCACAGATGAAAGGATACGGACCCTGGCTCAGAGGTGGCAGCCCAGTAGGAGTCTGAGGCTGGATGAGCAGAGCGCCAAGGCTGTGGACACCGACATGATTATCTTACCGTGCCTGGTATGCTGCCTCCACCTCGAAAACAAAATGGCCCTGACTCCCACCCCACCCCTAATAGGGAGGAGGGCAGGCCTCTCACAGTTAATGGTGATGTTGGTTTGCAGTCCCGGCCTGCACGCTGCGACCAGGCCACCGCTGAATCAAACCCGGTGACCCAGAAGCTGATCTCCAGCACAGAGAGTGAACTGCAGCAGAGCTACGCCAAGCAGCGACGAAGCAAGAGCGCCGCCCTGCTGCACAAGGAGCTGAACTGCAAGAGCAAGAGAGCAGTCCGGGACTACCTTTTCCGTGTGAATGAGGCCACTGCCGTCCTGTATGCCCGCCACGTGCTCGCATCCTTGCTGGCCGAGTGGCCTGGGCATGTGCCAGTGAGCGAGGACATCCTGGAGCTAAGTGGGCCTGCCCACATGACCTACATTTTGGATATGTTCATGCAGCTGGAGGAAAAGCACCAGTGGGAGAAGGTAATTAAGCAGGCCCCGCCGGGCATCACCCCACTCACTCCTCCTCTGGCCTCTCCCCACCCCAAGCGTTTGAAGAAGCTTCCTCCAGCCAATGCTTCCGGTGTGGCTGTGTGACTCCCTGGCAGGTGTGAATGCAAGACAGACAGGGTAGGCTCATGGCTGAACTCTCCCAAGTACTGGGCTAGAGCTGAGCTCACAGCCTGGCACTGATGTGGTGCTCAGAGGGTGTTTGAAATAATGAGCCCATGAAACCTGCCTTTGCAGTTTTCCCCTTTTGTTTTCACACTTACAAGTCTAACTCTCCTTGCTAGCCTGTCTCTTCTCATGTCCCCTAGGGTGTCACTTAGCATGCACCCCCGGGGGACAGGGTGAAGTAGGACTCTGATAGCCTGTTCCCATAGTACAGGAAGCCTTCCAGGAAGGTTTGTGTCTTGTTTCCAACCATCGTTTTCTAGAATGTCTACCCCAGGTCAGACACTCTGCACTTACACAGCACTTACACCTGTGTTACATTATGACCCGGACGGAGTTTTATTGGTGAAGAAATCCAGCCAAGAAGCTTCTCCAAGCCTCCCCATTTCTGGGTGGCAGACACGGGGGCTCACCAGGGTCTACTGTTTCCCCGAAAATAAGACTGAACCAGAAAAGAAGCCCTAGCATGATTTTTCAAGATGCTCGTAATATAAAATAAGCCCTACCGTATTTCCCCCAAAATAAGACCGGGTTTTATATTAATTTTTGCTCCAAAAGACGCATTTAGGGCTTATTTTATATTACGAGCATCCTGAAAAATCATGTTACGGCTTATTTTCCAGTTAGGTCTTATTTTCGGGGAAACATTTTCGGTATACATTCTCTTAAGTTTAGTGCGCTAATTTTAAGGTACAGTTTAACAGATGGTGGCCATTTTTGTTTTTGTTTCTAAGTCAAATCTTCAGCTTAGTCTTTCAAATAGTGCTGGCTTAGCAAACCCTCACAGGTCTAGAAGCAGCTCTTCCACCTCCTGCTGTATAGAACCGGAGGACCCACATAGCAGAAAACAACCTGATCAGGAGCCCCAGGCATTGTCTCCAGCTGAACTAGAAAGTTGTCACCATCTTCCCAGTTTCCAAGGGCAACAGTCTTGCCTCCTCCTTCATCCCTATGCCCTGGCCACCCTCACACACTATCTGCCCTCACCCACTCTCACCCCTGCCCCATACACCCATATGCAGGACGCGGGGATTCGTTGGGAAGTGAATTTATCCTCTAGTCCTTAATTTGCCCATCTATGAACACTACTGGTTTCTCAGTCCCCTAGATCCTTGCTCAGCCTCACAGTCTTGGAGATGCTGGCAGGTTTGCTAGAGCCATATTTCTCGTTTGGAAGTGGCAAAAGGGAGCAGTTTGCCTGTGCTAGTCCCTCTCTTGAACGTGTCCTTCCCTCAGTCTCGCCCCGTGGCGCTGCTCATTCTGCACCTCACCCTGGGCGTTTATCCCATTGTGCAGTAATGGTTTATCTGTATGTCCACCCTCCTGCGAGGCTCGGGGCTCCTCAGGGCACAGGCCCTCTCTGATTGGTGGTGTCGGTTCTCTCAGACCTCCTTGAAGTAGTATTGCTCTGAAAGGACTGCGGCATCCTGATTTCCAGCAACAGCTGACTGGTGGGGTGATTGGGGGCCGGGGGCAGGGTCCAGGATGATGCCAGCCCCTTGGGGTTGAAGTAGACTCTCCCTTCCTGACGGGGCAGCTCGTGGCCCTGCCACTGGAGGCCATGATGTTCCCTGCCTTGTGTCCCGCCAGATCCTGCAGAAGGTGCTCCAAGGCTGCCGAGAGAACATGCTGGGGACCATGGCCCTGGCCGCCTGCCAGTTCATGGAGGAGCCTGGAATGGAGGTGCAAGTGAGGGAGTCAAAACACCCATATAACAACAACACCAACTTTGAGGTACGACCCAGGGTCCGCCATGCTCGCCAGCCTCGGGCACGCGGCAGGCGGGGTGATGAGGAGCAGCAGTGTCATCCACTTGCACAGCAGCTTTCCCCTCCGGACAGCCCTGGCCAGGAAAGTCTCAGCTGCAGTCTGCTTCTCTGAAGCTCAGATTCCGTACAACCCAGTCTCTTCTCCTGGCCTTCCTTTAATAGAAAACTCTGGCCCACCTGGCCCTGCAGGAGAGTTTCCTTTTCCTGCAGCAAGCTCCTGGGAGTGAATCTTTGGCGTCTTCTGGCAGTGAGTCTGAGTGTGGGTCTGGGTTTAACCCTCACTCTACCTGTCTCCTGATGACCATGCCACACCTGGGAGACTCCCACCCCTTTGTATAATTACTCAGAACTGAAAAGCCTCATGTTTTCCATCCTTAACTTCATACCCAGACGGAGAGAGGTAGGAGTTTGGATGAGGCAGGGGTGGGTGACCTGCTGGTCTCACTGACTTACTGCCACTTGCATTTCTGGCCCTTTTCAAAATGTTGGAGCTGGAAGCCATCAGCTTCTGAATGGCTGGCACCCTGTAACAATAATGGGAAGAACTCATCTAGAACTCAGCTGAGATTTTGTTTTGCTGCAGTATAAACCTCTTCACTCTTTTCCTTCTAAGCCTCTTTTCTCCCCATGTTCCTGGGCTCCAGCCCCACTTCTCCAGCCCCACGTAGACACTTCTAGTGAGTTACGAAAGATCACCTGACCTTGTCCACCACCCTGCCCCTGCCCCTGTCTCGCTCCTGACTCCCCACTGCTAGCCCGCCCCCCGCCCCCGGCCTTGCTCGGCATCCGCTGTCATAGTGATCCTTGCACAGCACAAACCTAAGGCTTTCTCCTGTTTACAACCTTTCCATGGCTCCCCTTGCTGTCCAGGCAAAGTCTAAACACCTTACTTTAGCACACCAGGCTTTCACTTGTTTCTGTCCCTGCCAGCCTCTCCAGGGTCACATGTGACCCCTGTCCCCACCTCCCAAGCATAGGCACTCACAAAGTTCACCCTTTACCCCAGAAACGTGAAGCTCCTTGCTGTTCCCTAAACACGTGAGACTTTCCAGAGCTGGTTTTGCCTAAAGTGTACCCCACATACCAGTACAGTCACATCCCTCTCTTACCTGGTCTCCTGCCATTTCCTCCTTGACAGACTCCTCTTGTCCTCGTCATTCTTCATGACAACCCGCGCCTCCCTTCACTGGGACTCGGTTCTGCCCTCCCCACCTTCTCCAAGTGCAGCCTGCCCACCGTGCCCCCCTGCCTCCCATGTTTGCAGCCCATGTGTGCCCTCCCCATCCCAAGTAGCCTGCGAGGTCCTGGAGGGCAGGGTGATTCCCTCACTCTTACAACTCGTTTCAGTTGCAGGACTTGGCATGAGGCAGGCCCTCAGTAACTACCCAGTAATGACAGACGTGCTCTTGGTTCCCTCCCTAGGATAAAGTTCACATCCCTGGGGCAATCTACCTCTCGATCAAGTTTGATTCTCAGTGCAATACAGAGGAAGGCTGTGACGAGTTAGCCATGTCCAGCAGCAGTGATTTTCAGCAGGATCGACACAATTTCAGCGGGTCTCAGCAGAAATGGAAAGACTTTGAGCTTCCAGGTAGTAAATAAATCCTTGGTTATACAGGCTCTTAACATTAAGTGTTTAAACTTCATACTGACAAGGGGAATTGTTGGAGGCTTTAAAGCAGGGTTTACTATTTCATCAGAAACACTTTACTTGCCATTCCCTGTTGCTGCAGTGTCCTGACTGTCTCTGATTCTTGTGTGACCCAGGAGATACTCTGTATTACCGCTTCACCTCTGACATGAGCAACACTGAGTGGGGCTACAAATTCACTGTGACAGCTGGACACCTGGGGCGATTCCAGACAGGTGTGTGCCCTGTTCTTCCCGTGTGCGTGATCTCCTTGCCAGGGACACTCTGGGTACAGGTGCCATTGTGTCATCAATCTTTGTTAAAATCAAAGCAAGTACGTTTCTGTAAGACTTCCACGAATTTGTCTCACAAACCCCACATGTGTCACTCTTGAATATGCTATGGTTGGTTAGTTGTAAGTAAACCTGAGGGGCCGGATAGAAGAGTCATCTGTCAAGACCTAGAAAAGATGCTTGTTCTCTTAAAATCTGCCGGGGCATTTTTGCAAAAAGGAGGAACTGAAAATGTTGTTCCTATGTTGCTGTTACAAAAGGCATAATTTCAGGCAAAATTTAAATGATCACAGTTATTTTATCCTGTTAAAACTTGAGCTGTTTATATTTTTAAAACATCTGTGTTTTATGCGGGTTTTCCAGGATTTGAGATTTTGAAGCAGATGTTGTCAGAAGAAAGAGTTGTGCCACATCTCCCGTTGGCCAAAATTTGGGAATGGCTGGTGGGTGTGGCCTGTCGCCAGACAGGTCATCAGCGATTAAAAGCCATCCACCTACTTCTGAGAATTGTGCGATGCTGCACCCACAGGTAAACTGCCTTCTAGATATAAGTCTTTTGCTGGGTATTTGTATTACAAATATCTCCTCCTACTCTGTGGCTTGCCATTTCACTCTTTTAATGGGATCTTTGATGAAAAGACATTTCTAGTTTTAGTATCTTCCAGTTCATTGATCATTTCCTTTATCACGTGTTTTTGTTGTCCTGTTTAGGACATTTTTGCCTTACTTGACCTTGGGTTCGTGAATATATTTCCTATGTTATCTTCTGGAACCTTAATTGTTTTTTCTTTCACATTTAGATCTATAGTCCACTCGGAATGAATTTTAGTGAGTGGTAATGAAATTTAGGGGGTCAAGATTAGTTTTTTCTCACATGGGACTCGACTTGACTGTAAGACCACCTTATCCCTCACCACACTCTAGCGCCATGTTTGTCACAAAGAAGGCATTCATATATGCATGGATCTGTGTCTGGTCTCTCTTGTTCCATGGCTCTTTTTGGTCACCCTTGCGCTGGCGACACTGTTAAATCTTGTAGCTTTGTAACAGATTTATGTATCTAGTAGTATACGCCCTTCAGCTTAGCTCTTCATCTTCAAGATTGTCTTGCCTATTTTTGACCCTGTGTGTCCATATACATTTTTTAGAATTGGTTTGCTTGTTTCTTTATATCCCCAGCTTTATTTAAGTATAACTGAGAAATAAAATTGTGATATATTTAAAGTATAGAACGTGATGATTTGATATATGTATACATTGCGAAAGGAGTCCCACCATCAAGTTATAACATATCTGTGACCTCACATTGTTAACTTTTGTGTGTGTGACACTTAAGTTCTAATCTCTTGCTGTAATTTACTTTTCAGCAAATTTCTGTTATACAGACAGTATTGTACACTATTATCAACTATAGTCACTATGTTATATATTAGATCCTCAGACCCTATAATTGAAAGTTTATACCCTTTGACCAACTGCTCCCCATTTCCCCCACTCCCCACCCCCTGGTAACCACCATTCTACTCTCTGTTTCTATGAGTTTGACGTTTTTTTTTTTAGATTCCACATACAAGTAATGCCATGCAGTATTTGTCTTTCTGTCTAGCTTATTTCACTTACCATAATGCCCTCCGTGTTCATCCATGTTGTTGGAAATGGCAGGATTTCCTTCTTTCTCATGGCTGAATAATATTCCGATGTATGTATATACACTACATTTTCTTTATCCATTCATCCATCAATAGGCACTTAGGTTGGCTAATGGGCAATTAGGTTGGCTTACCTTGGCTATTGTGAATAATGCCGCAATGAACATAGGGGTACAGATATCTCTTTAAGATAATTTTATTTCCTTTGTATGTATACTCAGAAGTGGGATTGCTGGATCGTATGGTAGTTCTATTTTTTATTTCTTGAGGAACCTCCACACTGTTTTCATAGTAGTACCAATTTACATTCCCACTAACAGTACACAGAGTTTCACTCTTTTCTCCACATCCTCACCAGCATTGGTTTTCTCTTATGTTTTTTTTTATAACAGCTTTGAGGCGATATCTCGTTGTGATTTTGATTTGCATTTCCCTGATGATTAGTGATGTTGAGCACCTTTTTCATGTAGCTGTTGGCCATTTATATGTCTTCTTTGGAAAAATGTCTGTTTGGGTCCTTTGCCCATTTTTTAATTGGATTACTTGGGGGTTTTGTTATTAAGTTGTATGAGTTCCTTGTATATTTTGAATATCCACCCCTTATTGGATATGTAGTTTGGAAATATTTTCTCCCATTCCATAAGTTGCCAACCTTTTCATTTTGTTGATGATTTCCTTTGCTGTGAAGAATCCTTTTAGTTTGATGTAGTTTCACTTGTTTATTTTTGCTTTTGGTGTCAAATTCAAAAAATCATTGTCAAGACCAATGTCAGGGAACTTAGCCCTATGTTTTCTTTTAGGAGTTTTACAGTTTCAGGTTTCACATTCAAGTCTTTAATCCATTTTGAGTTGATTTTTGTGTATGGTGTATGATAGAAGTCCAGTTTCATTCTTTTATATGTGGATATATAGTTTTTTCAATACCATTTAGTGAAGAGACTATCTTTTCCCCATTGCATATTCTTGGTGCCTTTGTTGAAAAATAATTGACCATATATACATGGATTTATTCTGGGTTCTCTTTTTTATTTCATGGATCTATATGTCTGTTTTTATGCTGATACCATACTGTTTTGATTACTATAGCATTGTAATATAGTTTAAAATCAAGAAGTGTGATGCCTCCAGCTTTGTTCTTTCTCAGGATTGCTTTGGCTATTCAAGTCTTTCATAATTCCAGATGAATTTTAGGATTGTTTTTTGTATTTCTGTGAAAAATGCCATTAAAATTTGATGGAAATTATATTGAATCTATAGATTCCTTAAATCTGTAGATTGTATTATGAACATTTTACCTATTAATTCTTCTAATCCATGCGCACAGGATATCTTTCCATTTATTTGTGTCTTCTTCAATTTCTTTCACCATTGTTTTGTGGTTTTCAGCTAACAGATCTTTCACCTCCTTTCTTAAATTTATTCCTAAGTATTATTATTTTTGATCCTATTGTAAATGCGATTGTTTTCTTAATTTCTCTTGCTAATACGGTGTTTCCCTGAAAATAAGACCTAGCCAAACAATCAGCTCTAATGAGTCTTTTGGAGCAAAAATTTATGTAGTCTTATATTATAGTAAAATAAGACCGGGTCTTAACATTAATTGTAAGGCAATTAGGTTGGCTTACCTTGGTCTTATTTTCGGGGAAACACAGTAGTTCATTGTTAGTGTATAGAAATGCAACTGATTTTCTATATTGATTTTGTATCCTGTAACTTTACTGAATGAATTAGTTCTAATAGTTTTTTGGTGGAGTCTTTAGGGTTTTCTATATATAACATGTCATCTGCAAACAGACACAGTTTACTTTTTTCTTTCCTGTTTAGATGCCTTTGTCTCTTTTTCTTGCCTAATTGCTTTGGCTAGGACTTCCAGTACTGTGTTGAATAGAAGTGGTGGGCATCCTTGTCTTGTTCCTGAATAGTTTGTTTATTTTTATATACAACATGCACCCAAACCTCTCTCACCTGATGGGATTTTGATTGACTCTTTAGATCAATTTGAGAAAAATCAAGAGCTTTAGAATATTGAATCCTCTAATCCACAATCCTCCATTGTTTAGGTCTTAGTAATATTTTGTAGTTTTCTATGTAGAAGACTTGCACAACATTTTGTTCGATTTATTCCTAGGCATTTAATGTTTTTGATGGTATTGTAATTGGTATTTAATTTTTATTTTTTTATTTTTACTGATATATAACTAATTTTTATGTATTGTTCTTGTATCCAGTGACCTTGTTCTATTTAATTCCAAGAGTGTATATGTGGATTATTCAGCACAGTCATGTTATCTACAAATAATGAGTTTTATTTCTTCCTCTCAATTTTTAGAAAATCTTTTTACCTTTTTGTACTAGCCAGGACCTCCAGTAGAGAGTTTAATAGAAGCGGGGATTGAAGCTTAATTGTCTTATTCCTCACCTCACAGGGATGGTGTTGGTAATCGTGCCCACATGCTTCATTTATATACTCCGTCCCTACCCTCCTTGCTCAGACTCCCACCTGTTAGGAGTTCAGTGCCTCCCCTTCTAGCATTTTTAAGGGACACAGACATACAATGCTAGTCAAATTGAGTGGTGATATTCGAAGTAACAGGTTGTCTTCTCACATAATATGGAGCTGTTATCTAAAAAGTAAAGGACTCTCCAAATCAGGGCAGAGAAAGTGACAGCACATGCAGTCAGTCTGCATACAGGCTGCAGAAGGGAGGGAGAGAGAAAAAGCTGGGCGTGATTGCTATTTCCACTTGTCCTCATATGCAAACATCAGGGGTCATTTAGCCCACAGGGCTTAGTTCAGTTCTTTTGAGAGCGACTTCTGGTTGAGTGATTGTGTATAAAACATGTCACATCTCCACTGTCTTCAGACTGCAGGGCCCTTCCTGACTGACTGCATTGTGGATACTTTCCTGCAGTTTGTGGACATCGCTGACTTGCCTTCTATCAGGGACACTTTTCCACCCCCTCGGTCCCAGGGGCTGAGACTGGAGAGAGCTGAGGGGAAAGGCAGCCCCCAGGGGAAGGATGGCAGGGGGAAGAACTGCCACAGGCATGAGCCCCGCAGTTGCGTTTTGCTTCACACTCTAAGTGCTTTCCTGAAAACTCAGCTGTAAAGCTGTCTCTTTAAATCAAACCAAATTTTCCCATTGGTGTACTTTGTGAAGACCTTTCTTTCCTCTGGTAGAAAAAGTGATTGGCTCCAAGATTATACTTAAATGTACAGAATTCTTTTTAAAGTCATACATTAAAGAGAAAAAGCAAAATTTAAGTTTGTAAATGTATAAAATTACGTGGTAAGTCCCAGAATATTATTTATTTCATAATTTTTCTCCTCTGAAGGGTGTTGAACTGGAATTAAATCATCAACTCCCTCTGAGTAAAAAGACATCAATCCAGTGTCTCAACAGGGGTCTGTCTGTTAAAAAGGATTCTGTTTTACATAGAAAGATTTCTGGCCTGAGCAACCTTTCAAGTATATATTTTGTGTTTTAGGAGCATAAGATCATAACAATAGTTGTCGTTGTCTTTTAAATCATTTTTGTTTTTGTTCTTCTGATCATTAAACTAATAAGTATTGTAGAAAATCTAGCAAACTGACAGGGACAACTACTGATAATATTTTTTGGCATAGTTGTTTTAAATGTGGTTGCACAATATTGCATATGCAGTTTTTTTAAGTTTTAAATTTTGTTTTATATCTTAATTTTTTCACTTAACATTGAACTTGAGATTTTTCCACTGCCATTAGAAGTTCTTTGTAACAGCCATTTTTAAAGATGCACAGTTAATTTACATGAATGTGCTTCAGCATCTCCTGTTTCCGTGGAGTCCTGATTTGAAGTTTAGGTTCTGCCCCTTTCCTTATTTGCTGGTGGTAAATATTTTTGGCTGTTTTGAGTGGGGGAGTGTGAGTGGGACTATCTTGTACTGACTATACTAGATGTGGCAGAAGGGGGCATAGGAGTTGCACTTCTGTCACCTGCCATCTGTTTGACGTGGGCTGGTCCTCAGTAAACCCTCCCCCCTCCCCCACAGTGACCTCTGTGACCTTGCGCTGTTAAAACCCCTGTGGCAGCTCTTCACCCACATGGAGTACAGCCTGTTTGAGGACGTGACCCAGCCTGGCATCCTCCTTCCCCTGCACCGTGCTCTCACTGAGCTCTTCTTCGTCACCGAGAACCGTGCCCAGGTGAGGGCCATGCCCTGCCTCTCCCCCCGGGTCGGGGTTAGGGCATAACGCCTCCGAGCCCTCTGCTCTCTCTGCTGCCCAGGGCAGGGAGGCCAAACTCGGATCACAGCTCCATCCCAGCCCTGGGCAGTGAGCTCAGGGTCTCAGTAGACCTGTAGGGAGGCCAGTGTGGCTGACAGTCTGAGGCCCTTACCTCCCCAGCCCCAGGAGCCCCGAGATTGCTTATTTTGTCAGGCCTAAAGCCAAGGGGAAAACTGCCTTGGATCAGCCCTTGACAACAGTGAGTTTTGGAAAATAAAAGGGGTGGGTTCTCTCTTCTTCCTCTTCTTTTTTTCCTCCCCCCAGCACAATAAACTCATTGACTATGAGCGGTGAAAGGGCCTTTCAAGGTTCTTGAGCTTTCCCCCCTCATTTTATACATGAGACCGATCCAAGGAGGGGGGTCCCCTGTCCTGTCACCCTGTGGGTCAATCGGGAGCAGAGCCCCTTGGAATCACACACCTGGCTCCTCCCTGGCCCAGCTCCTCCTGTGGCTCTCGAGTGAGCTGGTGCTGTGAGGTGCCTGGCAGACCACGCACCGATTAGCCACTCGAGGCTTCTGTGGTTGGGGTGAGTGCCTCCCAGGCGGGGTCTGTTAAAGCTGTGCCGTGCTGTCCCCACAGGAGCTCGGCTTGCTGCAGGATTACCTACTGGCCTTAACCACTGACGACCACCTTCTCCGCTGCGCGACGCAGGTACTCCCCGCCCTGGAGCTGGCCCGCCCTGCTGCCTCCCTGTGGCTGTCCCCTCACTGTGCCCACGACAAAGAGCCTGTGTGCTTGTGGCACGAGGACAGAATCACCCAGGGTTTACATGGAGCTCTGCTCCCATTCAGTCACTTCCTGCTGGTGTCAGAGAGAGCACTTGAGCCCCATTTATCAGTGTCATTCATATTAAACTGTGGGGTCAGAAGACACTAACAAGAATTTGTGTCTTTTAAACCAAAACAACCAATGCCTTAAATTTAGTTTGGCCGATCCCTGAAGTTTCCATCGAGTTAGATTTCAGATATTTTTGGATGTAACTTTCTGCCCTGTAGGAGAATTCCTCTTCTGACAGCTGCTTGGTCTCAGGACCCCTTTATACTTTTAAATTATTGAGGATCCTGAAAAGCTTTTGTTTGTGTGCAGTATATACAGTGAACTATACCACTGGAAATGAAGTTAGATTTTAAACTTAGAAAGTAAAACATAAGATGTAAACACTTGTTTATCAATTCACTTTAAAAAATAGTAAACCTATTCCATGTCAACATGAATAACATGTTTTGTGAAAATCAACTATAGTTTTCAAAAGAAAATAATAATTGAGAAGGGTGGCATTGTGTTTCGTTTTTGCAGATCTCTGTAATGTCTGCCTTAAGAGAAGACAGCTGGAGTGGCATGTCTGCTTCTGTATTCAGTTGTACCTATATTATCACACATTAGCTTCTGGAAAATTCCACAGTATACTCATGAGAGTATGAAAATGAAAAAGGCAAAATAAGGTCTTAATATTATTGTGAAAATAGTTTTTACCATATGAGGCCCCTGAAAGGGTCTCAGGAACCCCCAGACTCCATTTTGAGAACCGCAGGGTCACAGACTTCTTGAATATCACAGAGCATGTGTTCCAACCCCCACAGCAGACAGATGGGGACACTGAGGCTCAGAGAAGGGGGAGATTTACCCAGGGTCACACTTGAGTGAGCCTCCAGCTGGGACTGCCAGCGAGCTCTGGCCTCTGTTCCTGCCGAGTTTTCTCAGAGAACTCTTCCTCCTGCGAGAAAGGGTCAGATGCCTGCTTAGAAGCAGGACCCCTCCTCCACCACCCGCAACTACAGAAGAGTTTGTGTGAATTCTGGAGACCTGTAGGTAGAGTAAAAACTCCCTCCCCTCCTAACGAGCTCTGCCACCACCAGCCCGGTTGTGTGACACACGATGAAAGTTGGCGATCTGAGCATTTGGGCACTGAAAGCTCAGCATCACATCCTCCTCCCTCTTGCTGTCCCTGTGTCCTGTCTCCTCACCCTGACTCGGACCCTCCCCACAGCCCGTCCACTTTGCTGGACCCGTGCCCTGCCTCCTCTCTGCCTGCCACCTCTTCCTGTCCCACTTAGTGAACGAGCAGGTGAAGGGTTCTTGATGTCGGCAGTGACTCTCTCTCTCCACAGGCTCTACAGAACATTGCTGCCATCAGCCTGGCCATCAACTACCCAAACAAGGCCACCCACCTCTGGAATGTCGAGTGTTAGCTCTTAGTATGGCGTGCATGGAACCAGCGAATCTGGCCACAAGGATTTTAGAGCAGATACCTAAACTCATTCAGGAAAATTCCTGTGGCGTCAGTGCCCGGCTCTCCTTGAGTTCCCGCCTCCACTCTAATTAGAATGCCAAGCAGCCACGTCTCCGGGAACTTCCCGTGTCACAGGCTAGACACCTGCACATATCATAGCATGTGAAAATAAGCAAAGCAGTGCAGAATTACTCAGAAAGGGCCTGCAGGAGGCCCTTGAGAAGGTTTTTCAGATACCAGCCTTCTCCAGGGTCTGTCCCTGCGGAAGCTGCAGCCCCAGGAAGACCTGAAAGCGGCCTCTCTGGAAAGGTCTCCGCTGAACTGGAGCTGCCTGCACTTGCCTCCAGGGTGAAGATGAGTCTGCACAGAGCCGCCTTTCTCAGCACGGCCTCCAGCAGCAGCAGCAGGCCTGGAGCTCCTCGCTTGCTTTTGCTTCTTGAGACGGGGTAATCCAACCCGAAACCGGTGAGAGCCTGCCTGCCACCCCGGTCCCCAGCATTCGGTACAGAACCGGGTACCAAGCCAGCTCCCCAGCCACAGCCGTCCCAGAAAAATCCTTGGTGAGAACAAGTGCCCTTGGGAACCGCCACAGGCCGCCCAAGTGCGTCCGTTCATGCACTGGCTCCCAGCACATCCACGTTTTTTCAGTTGTTGTTTTAACATATTCCAGTTTCCACCTCACGTTTTTAGAACAGACCCACACTGACTTTCTTGAGAGGGCCTCCAGGGAATGACCAGTGGAACGGTCATTCAGGGAGACAAACTGGTTTGTGTGAAAGGAGCAGAACCTGAGGAATACTCTTTAGCTTCTGTACTTAAAAGAAAGTGTGATCAGAGGAGATCTTATTTTAGAAGTAAAACAAACAAACAGACAAATACATGGTGATTTTATTTCTGCTCCACAGTCACGGTAATCTATCACATTCACCTCTGGGACTGCGTGGTTCTGGCTATCACTTGTCTAGCAATAACTACATTAGTTCTACTGAATGCTGTTTCCATTTTTCTTTTTATGGTTGTAGCCCTGCCCTGAAGGGCTGATTATATGCGTATTATCCTTTTTCCAAAGCCACACTCTGCAGTGTGAAGCTGGAGTGGCATGTGGGCTGTGTACAAGTGGGACTCGTGGGCATGAAGAATGCCTGAGACCACTGCCAGGTAAGGGCGGCTATCTGACCTGACACATCGCACCACGCAGGGCCACACCCAAGGAAGGCTCATCATAGCCAGGGCCACGTTGAGCAGGTCAGCACTGCCATGGCCTCTGAAGCCCCTTCTGCAGTATCTACAGGGATCTGGATTGAAAGGGTCCAAGACTGTAGGTCCCAGGGGGATCTTACTGCAAGAGCACTTTGCCTTCCGGGTTAGGAGGCCAAGGCATAGCGACCTTCTGCAGCCCTAGAATGACATCCTCAGGCAAGTCCCCTCTGCTTGTGTAGCCTTCATTGAAGGGAGACTTCAAAGGAGATAGAAACAAATGGGACAGGTCCTGAAACCTTGGTGGCCTGAGGCCCTGACATCAGCGAGGCCTGGTCCCCCTGGTATGGGGATGTGAGTAGACAAGCGCTGCCGGCTGAGGAGAAACGCCTTTCTCATCTTTTGCTCCACCTACACCCACAAAGAAGGCCCCACGCTTCGTACCACCCAGACCTAAATAGGATTCAGGTGAGGAGGGAAATCACAGAATAAGTGGTCCCCACCGTGGGCTCAGTGTCACCGACGGGCTACCTGGAAATAGACGTGGAGATGGTGCAACTCACGGCTCAGCCTCACCATGCCACCCACACCCCTCCATACCTCGGACTGACTCTGAGTAAAGCGGGGACATGGACAGGGCAGGTGTCACCCTTGTGGCAGTTGCCACCAGCTTTGCTCCCCATCCTCCCGGCAGGAAGATAAATTGTAAATAAACACTGGACTCCTCATAGCTTCTCTCTGTACACCACCCTTGCTATTCTGGTGTCTCTGTACTTCAGTTTGCATAGAACAAGCCTACGTTTTCCCTTCACTCGATTGCTGCTCTCCTCGCAGGGCCCCGCCTGGCCTGGCCTCCCTGCATCCCATCCCACCCTGCCTCTGCTTCCCGCCACTGGGTGGCGCTGCCGAGCCAGGCCCTGCTTCCCTAGCCCTAGTGAGACTGGTGGCTCCCTCAACTCCTGGTCCCCAACAGGTACCAGCAGTATCTGAAAGAACCAATTTCCATCAAGACCAACATCCCTTTGATCCTTCTTAGGAGGCAGGACTGCCTGGAATGAGATAAAACTGGCAGGAATAAAGGTGTTGTGGAAACATGTGCCTAATCTATACAGAAATTCTGTTCCAAATCATATATATTGTACAAAGACACTGTTCCTAATGAGAGGAGTGACTTATTTTCACCATTGTTTTTAATTTGTTTTCTTACGGGTTTACGATTTTGAATTTTTCCTATTTGGTTGAAAGAAAGAATTTTGATTATATCTGCTGAGTTCAGCCTGTAAAAAGGATGTTAAGTTGTGGGTAAAATATGCAAATGAAGAGAAATATATTGTACAAATTCTATATAAAAAAGTACAATTGTCTGTGGGCTCTTTTTCCTCCTTCCCCTCCTTCTGTCTATAGTGAAGATTATTCTTGGAGTTTATACCAAGCCCAAACTGATGGAATTTCTAAAATCTCAAGGCCTCAAGGTTCAAAGGAATCATGAAGGTTCTTAATCCCAACTACTCCTCCCGCCACCCCTCCCCACCCCTCGAGCCTTGACTGCAGCCCTGCAGGAGACATACTCTTCCCCGGGGTCGTGTGAGGGTTTATGTTGACCCCTGCCTCCTGGGCCTTCAGAGAGCTCACCTCGGCCTGTCCCTTCGCACAGCTACTCAGAGGTTTACACACACCCACGTGTCCGTCCCCCCAGGTCGGCTCTCCACAGCCAATCCCCCCACCCCCACCCCACCCTTGTACCTCTTGTAGCACACGGGTCACTATGCAGCCAGCCAAGAGGAGGAAGGCAGAGGGCCAGTCCCCAGGCCTGCTGCTCTTCCCGGGGACTGATCTCGCCTGCCTCGGGACCCAGCTTCTCGCTAAACACAAGGCTGACTGACGTCCGCCTGCCTTTGGGGCTCAAGCTTCCTCACGTCTCTGGTTGGCCACTTACTGCTCGGCCCCCTTCTCAGCCACGTTCCTGGTGCTGAGGGCTGTCTCTTGGGAATTAGAGGAGAGAGACTTCGGTGGGGGCTGGACTGAACTAACCTTCAAGGCCCATTTGTTCTGGCCTGACAGCCCGACTGACACGTCCTCCGAAAGCCCCCCGACTGCCTTCTGAGGAATCCGGAGCAGAGGCCAGGACCCGGCCTCAGCCCTCACGATGCTGAGGCCGGAGAGAAAGCGGGTTCAGCCTGAGGCGCAGCAGAATTGCATGTTCCCAACTCTCCGTCCATTTTCACCCTCTCCTACCTCACCATGTCTCCTGGGCACACTGATCTTTCTTTACTCTGGAAAGTCAGTCTGGAGAACCGGGCTATGTGCTTGTTCCGTCGGAGCCCTGCACTGCTGCCACGACTGACTGACGGCTTGGCTAGAAAGCGGGGGGGCCGAGGTGCTGAAGGAAACCTGCTGAGATTGACCCACAATAAACAGTAGGAGGTCACAGAAGTCGAAGGCTATTTGAACTCAAGCTTTCTAAAACTGGAAGGGAAACAGTTCAACCAGCCGAGCTTTCTTATTTGAGAACTAGAAGCTGTGAGAGGTCAGCCTGGAGTCACAGAGGAAGTGGTGGCAGAGCCTGGCCAGCTCAGTTCTGACGCCCAGCCGCAAGGCTGTCACCACTGCATGCACGTGCTCATTCACTCCACAAAGCAGCAGTATGCTAGGTGTCGGGCCTCCCAGAAAGCACCTGGTTACATACCCAGGCTCTCAGATTGGGGCCAGATCTAGACATGGCCCTTCATGGTGGACCCTGTCCCACCTAACTGCCCTTTCCTACCCACTCCCCTTCTTTGCCACTAACAGATCCAAGTTTTTGCAGATGATGACTGGAGGTACTTTAATCGCAAGAAAGGTAGGAACTCCTCCTAGCTCCTGAGGAAAGTCCTGATAGGTTTAAACCCCTTTCAGTAGTAATCTCATTTCTACTTGCTGAAGGCTCACTTTCCCAGCCCCTCCTGCACTGTGCATGGATGGCCCAGTTCTGACCACAGAGTATTAAGCCTGAGGGAGGCTTTGGGGAAGGGATTTTGCCTGGGCACCTGTTGCTCCCTCTGACTGGCGAGAGGGCATGATGTCTGGCACTCCCACAGCCGTCTTGGTGGCCACCTTGGGAAAATGAGGCTGTGGGAGCAGAAGGAAAAGAGCCTGACTCCGTAATCACATTGAGCACTGAATGAGCCCTAGACCTTCGAACCTCCAGGTGTGTGTGTGTGTGTGTAAGAGAGAGACAGAGATACTATGCTGTTGGGTGGTCCCTTACAGCTGAAAGCATTTCTGACCCAAGTTTATGCAACAACTCGGCTCCACTACGTTGAAAAAATGTCATAGTTCTATCTCATTAATACGAACATTATATGGAAAAGTAAATATGTAAAAATTCCTGAAATACATCAAAAAAGGTCTCTGACAGTGTTCAGTCAGGCCACAGATGGCATTAAGCTGCAGCCATTGCCAACTTGTTCTTCTCCTTTCTAGGGATTCTTGTATACGCAGCTTTGCTCATGCCCAGCGAGGTTCCCGACTAACTTCGGAGGTACTGCCCCACATTCACTGGGACTTCTTCGGTTGCAAGTTAAACCCACTCCAAACTAATTAAATTTAAGAAGAGAATTTATTGATTTACAAAACTGAAAAGTCCAAGAGTTGCACCTGGCTCCAGGCAAAGCTAAATCCCAAGGGCTGAAGATGTCAGGTCAGTCTGTCTGTCTCTCCCCAGCCCTCCTCCCTCCTCCCTGCTCTGCTTCCCCAGTGGAGACGGCCTCTCACTGTCTCTTCATGTGAGGCTTCCTTAAGTTGTTAACTTTTTTCTAGCCGTGATTTCATTTAATGTTTAAAAAGCTACTTGGGAGACCCATGAGTTTGCAGGTTGTCATCCCAGAACTGCTGAGCAACACGACCTCCAGGACAACTGGGCAGACGAGCCCAGGAGACCCCCCAGGCATCCCTGTGAGACACCAACACGTCTGTTCACCCACTCAACTCCCCTGCCGGGCACAACCTGCCGGCACAATGCCACAGAAAGTGGTGGGCAGCTTAGCCATTTGCGAGTGTAGAAATTTACCACACAGAAGTGGAGAGAAACATCCCAAAACTACCAATTTAGAAACAAAAAGATGAAATGGAAAAGAATGAGCACAAGTCTATCAAGCAGACGCAAACAAAATCAGGGTCATTTAATATTAGGCAGTGTTACTCAAGACAAAAGATTAATAAAGTGTTGTTTTATGTATCCCTTGTTTCTGTGGATACAGAGTGTAATTTGCAATTTAAACACACGTTTCTGCACTAAATCCCACAAGAAGTTACATAAGGCAAAAATTGCTGGAAATGTGTGGAGAATTGGGCAAACTCAATCGTAAGGGGAATTAACATCTTTCTCAATGACTAGCAGGTTATTTGGGGAAATGAACAGCAGAGTTGTTAAGGAAGCCTTCGGGACAAAGCCCCACTTCTCTGAGGCTGGCCGTGGAGGAAGTTCCTGAGAAGAGGGGCAGTTGAGCCTCTCAGGCCCGCCTCCTGTCCCTCAGGGTCCCCTTCCATGTTATGCTGGCCTGGCGGCCCTGGGCTCCCTTTGTCCTTCAGGCTAGGTATGGACAGACCTTTCTCTTACTCTTCACAGCACAGCCAAGGCTGAGCTACGAAGCTTGTCAAGGCTTGCCAGGTGGTCAGGGCAGAGCAGGCAGGAGCCACAGCACAGCCGAACCTCCTGCAGGTGACTGGCTCGCTCCTGTCATCAGTCCAGGGGCTCCCCACTGAGCGGAAGTGCCCTCCAGCCCAGGTGTGCCCTTCAGGATTCGGAAGGGGAAGAACTTGCCTTTTCCCTTGTCTGAAGCACCTCACGCCAGCCTCGGTCCCAAGTCCTTACTCTCCGAGGTTCAGTTCTTCTCAGACTGATGGGCCGTGGGAATGTCCAGTTCCTACAGGGATCCCCTCCACCCAAGTTACTTCATGGCACCAACAGGCTGGCTAAACTGCAACACAATTACCCACCGTCTATCTGTACAAGTCTTACAGCAGTTACTAACACTGCTCTGTTAAGTAAGCGTGGGCGTGTATCTGTGTTTGTGTGTGTGTGTGCACACTTTGTACCCACAGGGAAGGCCTTCTTTTTTAGTGCCCATGGACGATTCCTAACAATGGGTCCTGTTTCAGGCCATTGTATTAGATATGTTGGACATTGCATCTCTTCCCACATAATCTGTTGAAGAGGAGTGACAAGCAAGTAACCGTCCCTTATGGCCACACAGGTGACCGGACAAGGAGTGAACACCTGACCCACGCCATGGCAATCAGACCCTTTTGGAAATTTGGATTTTAGGACATCAAGACTGTGGTGAACCCTGGATCTAAGGAGTTACGTCAAGTTGGAGCTAGTTGTCACGTTGAGCCATTGGTCAAGCAAAGGAAGCGAATCTCCAGAGTAGATACTGGACTAGATAAAGAGAGAACAGCACAGAAAAGATTCACAGCCCTAGAGTAGCTTCTTGGTATTTTCTTTTTCCTTTAAAGTCTAGTTACTGTTCCTGCATTTCATTTCTGTGAGGGTCCCCCTTTTTACTTGAGTTAATGTGAATGGGTTTTCCAAAAATATTTTTAAAGCAGAAATTCGGTAATGGAGATATTCTGAAATTAGATAGTGGAGACGGTTATACAACACGATGAATACATTAAGTACTACTGAATTGTGTTTCACTTTTAAATGGTGAATTTTGTTATATGAATTATATCTCAATAACAAATTTAAAGCTGGAATCATATGCTGTAAACCAGATGTTATTAAGAAAAGGTTTAGAAATCCAACTACTAGAAAAGGGAAGGCAAGGGAAAGATGGGAAGGGAAGAGCACTATTCTAGGTCATTGGTGAAAATAGAGAATCCAAACTGCAGTTACACACAGTTTTGAAGTTAATGACAGTGAAAAAAAGCAAAAAATAGTGTGTGTGGTGAGGGTGGTCCAAGTTTTATTCAAGTAAAATCATAACTATCAGTGCATTTTTATTAATATTAAGAAAGCAAAATTAAATGAACTAAAATTTTAGGTCAAGAAGTTAGAAATCAAAAAGCAAAATAAACCTAGGCAAGATAATAGAAAGGAATAAATGAAGATAAAAAAATAATGAATTAGGAAAAAGCGAAAATAAAGTGGACTGTGGGTCCTAGACATGTCAGTAACGAGGTCAGCAGGTTCACCATCGTTCCCACCAACAGCCACCGTGTCCCTGTATCTCTGCTGAAGGAGCTGGCCCTGCTCCTTGAAAAAAGGACGCCTCTGATAAGAATTTGAGTGGGACCCTGACCAAGGGAAGCCCATGGGTCTAGGCATAAAGAACTCTCCCCAACAGGGACAATCGCACTTAGTGTGATAGCAAAGATAGGAGCCATAAAAGATGGACAGTGACTCCGCCAAAGTTAGAACAATTGCAAAGGGGAGGAAAGCTTGTAAGCATGTTGGATTGTATTTGAAAAACAAAATCATAAAGTTGTATTCTTACCTCAGACTTTACGCCAATATAAATTCCAGAGAAAAAAATGCAACTGGCCAATAAACACATGGAAATAATGTGCAATCTCATTTGTAACTGAAATGTAAATCAAAGCAATTGTTTTATCCATGAGATTGGCAAAAACTAGAAAAAGTCTACCATACGCAGATCTTCTCTCACATATTGTTGGTGAGTGTGCAAACTGGTCCGGCCTTTCTGGAGGACAATTTGGCAGGATCTATTCAAATGTTGAATGCATTTACCCTCAACCCACAAATTTCACATCTAAGAATTTATCCTGCAGGAACTTTAGGACATGGGCACGTGTGTATCACAATGTCCACTGCAGCTTGTTTGTAAGAGCAAAAAACAAAAAGACCAAAATATCCACTAGTGGAGGGTCAGCTAAATAAGCTGTGGAGAGTTCTCCCGACATGACAGTGTGAGGAACTCCATACACCCACTCCCTAGTGAAACTGGTAAAATTATTTTATTGTTTTGAGGCTCCTCCACACTGTTTTCCATAGTAGCTGCAACAATTTACATCCCCCACCAGCAGTTCACAAGAATTCCCTTTTCTCCACCACCTCACCAACACTTGTTCTTTTTTGTCTTTTTGATATAGCCATTCTAACAGGTATGAGGTGATACCGTATTCATTTTAGATTTCACGTATTTTGTTTTGCAGAATTTTATTTTTTTTTAGTTTCAGGTGTACAAAACAACATAGTGATTAGACATTTATATACCTCACAAAGTAATAACCCCAGTAAATAATGGGTAGTAACCCATTTAACACTGTACATAGCTATATAGCAATACAGGGACTTTATTGGGAGAAGCCTGTCTCACCTGTCTTGTGGTTCAGAAAGCCGGTTTCACAGAGTTCATTTCGGGTTAGATGAAGGTGGTTAGGGACCTGGAGCTGGAGTAACAGTTCCTGCAGATACCCCACTGTGTCGGGCTTCCCTCTTCCCTCATTAACTTGCTGATGTCTAATTGGGGGAAAGGACACTGAGGGTCAGTTTTCCTTTGGTCAGAGCATCAGAGAGCAGGCTCATTGGGTCTCTCCACCAAGAGGTATCTAGGAGCGTCAATACAGTGTCTTAAACTACTAGCTTTATTAAGCATTTTGTGACACTGAGAGTGAGTCCCTTGTAAGAATCTGAGTTTCACTGTGGTTCTGAAGGCGACACAGGGAAAAAATTGTGGAATCACAGTTGATAACAATTAAGGAATTCTTTCAAAACCATTCACAGAGTACCATGCCTACTGTGTGTCAGTGCTCTACTGCGTGCTGAGGGTACAAAGGAGAATAGGACAGGGACTTTGTCCCCAGGCTACTTTCATACTGAAAGGATGAAGATGGATGTTGACGGAAAACATACCATTCCATGTCAGCATCTCTGAGAGCCACGCCAGCGTCTATAGAGCAGGGTAACAAGATGGGGCGGGGTGGAGTGGGGGGAGGTGACAAAGTAGGGAACGGGTGGTAGGTTAGAAAAGATTCGTCATGGAGGAGTTTATCTTGAGTTTCGGGGTTCATCTTAAATCTGAGCAAAAGGTAATGAAAGAATCAGAGCTACATGGTGCTAGGAATAAATTAATACTCACATCATGTGATCTGAATAGAGCTGTACTCCTAAAACTAATGCATGGTTACTTTCAGAAGATTGTCACAGGACAGTAAGTCTGTGTAGTGGGCTGTGCTGCTTCTTTGTTGCCAAATATTTTTAGTTGACAAAGCTAATTTGCTTCAGAAAACATTTGCCATAGTGACATATACACTTTATTGCATCTCTTTCCAAAGGCAAGTTGCCAAGGGAAGATGCCTCCCCTCGAGTTAAGTCATTTTTCATCTATATGACATATTACTGGGTGTTTATAAGTTGAAACAATATTTTCCCAGCATTAAATAAGTTTGTAATGAGTTTGACGTGGATTTATCTAGAACTAAATAAGGCTTAAGCTCCAGGGCTCTTCACTTCCATAGGCCCCTTCAGAGGTCTTGGGAGGGACCCCAGCAATTTGTATATTCATAATTTTCCACGTTTTGGTTAGGACTTCCCAGATTAGGTAGAGGTTCAGGCTCCCCAAAAACCTTGATTCACCCCTGGGTTTCAGGTGATTATAACTCAGTAAGCTTCTCGAATGAAGTCTCTACGTTATTGACAAACACTGAGTGAACAAGTTAGCGGTATGGTCAAGACTCTATTTTCAGTCTGAAATCCGTCTCAAGGACATGCCAAGAGGGTTATTTAAAAAGTACCACTTTTTGAATGGTAGTAAGAATCATGTATCTTTCCTATGAAATGAGGAATGAAATATAGTATGGAAAGCCAGCAGTGGTTGAGAATCCTAAATGTTAAGTAGACTTTTTTTCCCCCTGAATTTAAGGTGCTTTTCCTTCATTCGCCTACACAGATCCAGGCTGATGGCTTATTTAAAAAATTCTGAGTCATTTCATTGATTCTAACAAAGAGCTCCATGATTTCAGAAGCCTGCGGACTCTGCAATGTAGGAAACTTATACCTTATCCAGGTAGAGCACAGTCACATGCTGGCTTGTCTGTGGTACATCGATTTTGTGCCAAGAACACCAAGGGAAAAGCCAAGCTTATCCCTGTTGAATTGTTGACCCCACTGTTGAGAACATCAAGGAGGTAGGAGCGGCCACAGTATGAAGGCCAATGGAGCTGCTGGCACAGAGACGCCCCAATGCTCCCCTAGTCAACCAGCATTGGTTTCCTTTAGCTGGCTGTGAACATACAAATGTTGACACACTTCAGGGGACTGTCATCACTTTTTGGTATGGACATCTCATTTCTCAGCTCTGCCTCTTTAGCTTTTTGGTTAGGCCATTTTGTGCCCCAACTATTCTATTATCCATTGCCTCAGCAGCTGCCATGTTAAAATGTTTACCTGTAACTGTTTTCCAAATTGCCCCCTGAGAAGAGGCTTTTAGCACTAGGCAGCTCTTAGTCAGGTCAAAGACAAACCTTTCAAGTGAGGTCTTCCAGGGAACCACCACACAGGGAAAGTGACGGTTCTTTGGGAATGAGGTTTTAAAGGAACTTTGGCTCCATTCTGCTCCTTCTGGTACTGGGGAAATGGGCTGTTTTTCAAGATTACCACTGGGGTGGAGAGCCAAGGGTCTAAGATGAGTTAGAGCAACACAGATTGCTGCTCTTACAGAAGTTCGCCATTGTTCTTGAATGAATGCTCCCGGATTGCTGCAAACTGTTGGTTAAATGTCCAGAGTTTGAAAAGTTGATTCTGACAATTTTTGTCGGTTGTTTTTTTGTTTTTTTTTGGGGGGATGTCTTTTCAGATGTCCTTATTGCACCGTTTGTACTAATTTGCCCACAACTTGGTTTTAAATCTCTAAAGTCTCCATGACTATAGGCTAATGAAATATTTAACCATTGGAGATGACTAGGGAAAAGGAATCAAAACAGAAAATGTAATTCTCATAGAGTCTCTCCCAGATGGGCAGATAAATTTGAAAAAGATGAAATTTGAAATTTCTATATTTAGTCATCTCAAAATTAAGGTAAAGTAACAGCCATTTTAAACCCCTTTTCTTCATAGAGGTTAAACACAAGCTTTGGAGTCAGACCTGACTACAAATTGCAGCTCTGGTTCCTACTAGCTTGACGAGCTAGGACAAGTTATATAACCTCTCTGTGCCTCAGTTTCCTCATTTGTAAAATGGGGTAATATCATGTATAACATAAGGTTATTATGAAGATTAAATGTGAAATGCTTATCACATATGCCTGGCAGCCAAATAGATAGCTGTGATAATTATCTTTATAATATTCTGCAAAAGTACACTAATGATTCTTGAGTAGAGTTAAGATAAAGGCAGATTTTCTTTTCTTTCTCTCTGTTTCTTTGTATTTTGTTTTGTTTTCCTTATTTATTTTTTTTAAATGAGAAGCAAATCGATTCCAGCATTTGGAATAAATATTGATGTCAAAAAAAATCATTTGTTCATTTTATTTAAATGTAAACAAAATGTTATTTATTGAACAAACATTTATTAACTAACTAGTAACAGTCAAGCACTGTGTCAGGTACAGGGACAAAATGGCAATAAAGGTGGTCCCTGCCATCAAGGAGCTGACAGTCCAAGAAACAGATGAGTGTCCCAGACAAGTGTCCCAGACATACAATGTCACAAAGGCTGTAATACAAGAATACATGGGAATATATCATGGAAGTATGGCTTTCGCCAGTTCCTCTGACATTTATCCCTTCTCTGGCTCCAAAACCAAGGGATTGGTGCTATTTTTCTCTTGAACTGGGTGGTTTAAACTGTGGAATTTTTAAATTGCTGGAGATGAAAGAAAAGCGCCTTGAATTAAGACGGACACTAGAAATAATATTTCCTACAGAGCAAGAGCTTCCTGGCAGCAGGGTCACTTCTAGGGTTTTCAATCTGAAAAGTTCTTTGGCATACGTTTTCTTTGCTATCCACTTTTTTTCTTTCTCTCTCCTCTCCACTTGATCGTCTAGAGAACTGGGTAGTTCCCAAAGGAATAATGCTTTATAGATTCGAAGGGTGATTTTATAGGTAAGGACAGAAAATGGTTTTTTACCTTCAACTTTCATACCAAAAAGATGAATATAAACTTTCATAGCAGGTATTGAAAAGCGCAAATAATTTTAATTCCATTGCATTTTTCAGAATTCTTGATCGTAATCCTCTGACAACTGTTGAAGATTCGTATCTTTTTGAATTGCCAGCACTGAGATATTTGTAAGTATGGCCATAATCGCATGGGTTGTGAGATGATTTCTGCTTTTTTACTTTCACCAGTGATTAAGTAGTTTGCATTTTGGCTAAAACGTCATAAATTAAATTTTATCTGGGTTATTGCATAAGAGTTATCAACACAGAAAATAATTAGGAAAGAATGTACGTGGGCCGGACAGCAGCAGAGGAGGGAGCAGTGTTGAAGAACACACAGACATGGGACGTGTAGAGCACGTAGAAACACCATTTACCCCAGGAAGCAAAGAGGAGTAACTTGCATGTTATACACAGAGGGTGCCCACTCACAACGTATACACATTTTAAGAAAGGAAAAACTGTGTTCAATTTGTAGTACTCAATATATACCGATAACAAAAGGTGACTACAAGTCAAGCGTATACATGTTTTTTGGCACCCCTGGTATATTTTAAAAAGAGTAATTGAGAGGTGGATGCAATTGAGAATAGTAAATAATGGGGAAAAAATAAAAAAGAATGTACTATTCAGCACTAAGGTATTTTTTTGATGATGCAAATAAATTTTTTCAATAAGAGCTCTCTGGACCGATCATCAAGCCAGCAAGTAAACTCGAGCTGGCTTGACAGAGAAGCAGAACTGATGTAATCACATTTTTAAGTATGGAATTTTTGTCTTGGGTCCATGTCACGCACATTTGGATTCTCTCCTTCAGAGACGTGGGGAAGACGCAAGTGTCACAACAGTTGAGAGCGTCCTCATGATGTCCCTTCAACTGGAAAAACTGTAAGTTGCTTTTTTGTACATTTATTTTCACTTGGTTTTTGTTTTAGGTTTATTATTTTCTTAAGTCAGGTTTACTGAGGTATAATTTTCATCGAATAAAACTCACTTTAAGTGTACAGTTCAGTGAGCTTTGAAAACTATATAGTTATGTCACCACCAGCACATTGGAGATTTACAACACTTCTGTCCCCTCAAAACGGCCCCTCATGTTCCTTTGCAGTCAGTCCCTCCTCCCACCACCAGCCCTTGGCAACCACCAACCTGATTTTTGTCCCTATTGTTTTGCCTTTTCCAGAATGTCTTACAAATGAAATCATGTAGAGTGCAGCCTTTTGTGTTTGGCTTCTTTCACTCAGTACGATCCTTTTGCGATTCATCCATGTCGTTGCACCTGTCCGTAGATGACTCCCTTTTATTGCTGAGTAGTATTCCGGTTGTGTGAATGTATCAGTTTGTGTATGCATTCACCAGTTAATGGATATTTTAGTGGTTTCTTGTTTTTAGGCCATTATGAATAAAGCTGCTAAAAACACTCACATGCTGGTCACAAACATGTGAACATATGTTTTCATTTCTTTGGGGTCAAATACCTAAGGGTGGGATTCCTGCATCATATGTTAAGTGCATATTTAACTTTTTAAGAAACTGCTAAACGGTTTTCTAAAGTGGTTGTACCATCTTGCATTCCCACCAGCAGTATATGAGTTGCAATTGTTCCACATTTTCCCCTATCCTTATGTTTCAGTTTCTAGTAGGTGTGCATTTGTATCTCATAGTGGTTTTAATTTGCATTTCCGTAATAGCTAATGATGTTGAGTGTCTGTTTATGTGAAAATGTGTTTTTCAATGAAGTGTCTGTTCAAATGCATTTTATAGAATATTTATCTCATTATTGAGTTTTAAGAGTGCTTTATATAAGGCCTCTCTCTGAGATATATGTTTAGTAAATATCTTCTCCCAGGTTGTGGCTTCTCTTCATTCTATTAAAAGTATTTCTGAAGACTAGAAGGTTTTAATTTTTAAATTTTGATGAACTCCAATTTAGCAATATTTTTCTTATATGGTTTGTGGTTTTTTGTGTGTCTTATCTAAGAAAATGTTGTCTGAGAATCCACTGTCTAATCCAAAATCACACAGATTTTCTCCTGTTTGCTTCCAGGAGTCATCTAGTTACCTTTAGGTTTATGATCCATTTTGAGTTAATTTTTATATATGGTGTAAAGTAAGGGTCAGGCTTCTTTTTTTTTCCCTTGCAGTTAAAAATATATATTTTCTAGGGTCCTATTGTGACAGTTTATGACAGAACTTACTGCACCTTCAATTGTGCCATCCCCACTCCAATATGGCAGGCTATCAGAAATCTGCTATTATGCTAAAGCTAGTGGAGGGGATTACACGAGATTAGTATGGGAAAGGGCTGTGCTCCAACTGCTTTTGACAAGTCAGCCTACAAATGACTGTCTTCACCACATTGGCAAATCTATTGGTCACTCCTCTAGCCTCATGTTCCTCGGCCTCCTACAGCATCTGCCAAAGTGCATCCCTCCATGGTCAGCTAGATGGCTCCGTCTGGATATTCAAAACCATTTCTGTGTATAACTACAATACTATTAATGCGCTGAAGAAATCAAATTCCTACGCAATATTATATAATAAAGAGTTGATATTAGAATTTTACCAGTTGTCTCAATTATATCCTTTCTTTTTAACAGATTTTTGAGGTGTAATTGAATCAAAATGTCCACCATTTCAAAAAGTTTTTTCATGTCTCCATAATTCTTTCTTCCCGTCTCTCCCTGCCATCCCCAATCCCTGTGCAACCATTGATTTGCTTTCTGTTGCTATAGATTGGTTTGCATTTTCTAGGATTTTATATGAATGGAATTATAGTGCCTACTCTTTTCTAACTGGTTTGTTTCACTCAGTGTAATTATTTTAAGATTCATCTGTGTTGTGTGTATCAATAATTCATTTCTTGTTATTGCTGAATAGTATTCCACTATGTGGCTATGCCCCATTTTATTCACCATAGATGGATATTTGAATTCTTCCAGTTTTTGGCTATTACAAATAAAGCTGCTATGAATATTTGTGTACAAGTCTTTTTATGGACATATACTTCCATTTCTCCTGGGTGAATACCTGAAAGTGGAATGGCGGGATCATACTATAGGTGTATGTTTAATTTTTAAAAAAACTATTTTCCAAAGTGGTTGTACCATTTTATTTCCCTACCAGCAGTGTATGAGCATTCCATTTTCTTCACATCTTTGCCAACACTTGCTATGGTCAGTCTTTTTAAGTTTAGATAGTTTAATAAGTGTGTAGTTGTATATCCGTGTAGCTTTAATTTGCATTTCCCTAATAATTAATGATGTCAGACATCTTTACATATGCTTATTTGCCTTTTGCATATCTTCGAATTTTTTGTCTATATTTTCATTGAGTTTTTGGTTCTTTATACATTCTGAAAACAAGTCCTATATCCAATATGTAATTGCTAAGTATTTGCTCCCATTCTGTGGCTTGTCTTTGTATTCTCTCAAGAGTATCTTTTGTGGGGCAGAAATTCTTAATTTTAATCATGTCATTTTATTCACTTTTTATCTTTTATGGATTATGCCTTGGTGTTTTATCTCAGAAATCTTGCCTAATTAATTCAAGGTCATAAAGTTTATCTCCTTTGTTGTCTTCTATAAGTTTTATAGTTTTAGGTTTTACATTTTAATCTTTCAATTAATTTTACTTCATCTGTGCATATGATTTGAAGTTTACTTTTTTACATGTAGATATCCAATTGTTCCAACACAATTTGCTGAAAAGACTATCCTGTCTCACTGAACTGCCTTTGAACTTGACAATCAGTTATCCATATCTTTCTACTTCTGGGCTCTCTATTCTGCTCCTTTGATTTATTTGTCTATCTTTATTTATTTACACCAGTATCACAATGCCTCGAAAGTGTAGCTTCATAAGTCATGACTCAGATACTGTTAATCCTCTAACTTTGTGCTTAGTTTTTCAAACTTGTTTTGGTTATTCTAGGAATTTCACATTTCCATACGAATTTTAGAATTAGCTGGTCAATTTCCACAGAAAAGCCTACTGGGATTTTGATCTATAAATCAATTTGGGGAGAACTGATATCTTATCAATATTGAATCTTCTGAGCCATGAATACATTATGTCTCACCATTTATTTATGTCTTCCTTAATTTCTCCCAGCAATAGTTTCGTAGTGTGCAGTGTGCAAATCTTTTATATCTTTTGTCAGACTTATTCCTAAGTGTTTTATACTTTTGCTGCTATTATAGAGAGTATTTTTTAAATTTAAATTTCTGATTGTTCACTATGAGGCATTAGAGATAAATTAATTTTTTGCATATTGATCTTGTATCTTGGAACTTAATAAACTCATTTATTCTATTAGCCTTTTTGCAGATTCCATCAGGTTTTCTACATAGATAATCACGTTATCTGTACATAAAGATAGCTTTACCTTTTGCTTTTCATTCTGAATACCGTTTATTTCTTTTTCTTACCCTATTGCACTGGCTAGACTCTTCAGAGCAATGTTGAATAGAAGTAATGAGAGCTGACATTTTTGCCTTTGTCCTGATCTTGGAAAGAGAGCACTTTGTCTTTCATGATTAAATATGAAGTTAGGATTTTTGTAGAAGTCATTTATCAAGTTGAGGAAGTCTCCTTCCATTCCTAGTTTGCTAAGGGTTTTTTTTTAAAAAATCAGGAATGGATGTTAGATTTTTGTCAGATTCTGCATCTACTAAGATGATTGTGTGATTTTTCCATTTTAGTTTATTTACTTGGGTAAATAACATTGATCTTCTAATATTAAACCAACTTTGTATTCCTGAGATAAACCCCACTTTGTCATGATGTATTATCTTTTTATATATTGTTGGATTTTATATGCTAAAATTCTGTTTAGAATTTTTGCATCTGTGTTCACAAGAGATTTTGGTCTGTAGTTTTCTTTTCTTGTAATATCTTTGTCTAGTTTTGATAAGGGGAAAATTGGCCTTACAAATGGTTTGGGAAGTATTCCCTTCTCTTCAATTTTCTGATAGAGTTTGTGTAGAATTGCCATTTTTTCTTCCCTAAATATTTGGCAGAATTCACAGTGAAGACATGTGGGCTTGAAGCTTTCTTTGTGGGAAGGTTTTAAACTACACATTCAATTTCTTTAATAGTGCTATTTAAGGTACATATTTATTCTTGAGTAAACAGTAGTAGTTTCTATCTTTCAAGAAATTTGTCCATTTCATCTTGAATCTATTGGCACAAAGTATTTTATAATATTCCCTTATTGTCCTTTTATTATCTGGAGACGCTATAGCGATGTCACCTCTCTCATTACTAATTCTGATAATTTGGGCCTTTTCTTGACCAAGCTGGATGGAGGTTGATCAATTTTATTGATCTTCTCTAAGAACCATTTTGTCATTTCACTACCTCTCTGTTTTTCTGTTTTGTGTCATTTGTTTCTGCTTTAATCTTTACTTTGTCCTTTCTTCTCCTTACTCTGTGATTAATTTGCTCTTATTTTTCTAGTTCCTTTAGGTAGATGCTGAAGAAGGTGAGTACTGCATTAGTAACATCACACATGTTGATATTTGTGTTTTCAAAATAATTTCTAATTTCCCTTTTGATTTCTTCTTTGACCCATAGGGTTACATGTTTTTTAGTTTCTAAATATTTGGAGATTTTTTCAGATCTGTTCATTTCTAATTTTATTCCCTTGTGGTCAGAGAACATATATTGAATGACTAATACCCTTTTAAATTTATTGAAACTCATTTTATAGCCAATAAATTCTCATGATAAGCAAGAATATGGTCTATTTTGGAAAATGTTATGTGTCCACTTGAAAAAACAATGTGCCTTTTGCTGATTTCGTGTGGAGTGTTCTATAACTGTCAAGTAGGTCAGGCAAGTTGATAGTGTTGTTCAAGACTCCTATGTCCTTACTGATTTTCTACCTACTTGTTCTGTCAATTATTGAAAGAGGGATATTGAAAAATCCAGATTTGTTTATTTCTTCTTGTCATTCTCACTTTTCCTTCATATTTCGAAGCTCTGTTATCAGAAGCTTCTTGGAAGTCTTCCCTCTTCCTGTGTGCTCTCAACCCAAAGTGAGACTTTTGGAATGGGAGGAGATACTTCTGAATCAAACCACGGACCAGTTACACCCAATTCTAATCCCTATCACTTTATCGCAGGCATACCATACCCACTGCCATCCTTCTGCTGGATACCCCTGTCCTCTCTATTTATTTACAATGTTCAAGAGCAGCAAATGGCCAACTGGTCCCTACGCAACTGTCCAGGCCGTAAGCCCCAAGGGCTCCTTTCTGCACAGCCTGTGGTAGCCTTGACCTACGCTCCTACCTACCCAAGTAACTCCTTTGCCACTAATTTAATTCTCTGTGTTTCCATTTATAGGATCTTACCCAGTCGTACGACCTGCTGCCTCTGCCAATTTAAAAGTGATATTGAGGTCGTCTGTAAGACAGTAAAACTGCATTGTGACACTGAATGTCTGACAGACATCACACATTGTGGTGAGTCTGAATTGCCTGATGAGACATTTTAGAATTTTTATTTTACTTATGTTTTAATTTTCTATTTTTAACCTATGATAAACTTTTAAACTAATAATGTAACTGTATCTTTTATATTAATTCAGGCAGAGTTGAACTCCGTAAATGTCTAAAACGCATCCCTTGTTAACAGTCAGATTAACGAACAAGAGAAAAGAATGGGAAGGGGGAGGGAACTAACACTAATGGCCACATATTGTGTGTCCTGCTCTCTGCTTGCTGCTTTACCTCCAGATGAGAATTTATTCATAGAGCGCCTCACAGATTACAAAGCGATTTTTATATGCATTAGGTCTCAAGTGCTCTTTGCCTTATGGGACAGGTATAGATACACTTTATTTATTTATTTTGTTTGTTTTTGCAATTTTATAAAAAAAGTACAAGTGATGCTGTTTTATCTGGAACCTGAGAGTTTCTGCTTCCATCACCAGAAGCTGCCAGCCAGCCCTTCTAATGGACGAGAGGGCTCGTGTATTCTTAGATGGCCAAACCCTCAACTTACTCTGAAGCTCAAAATTTTCTATCCACAAAACACTTAGGTGCTTTTAAATATTTTTCTATGCATTAGGTTTATTGGCACCTACTTGATAACTTTCAAAATGTGCTTTCATGCCCAGATAGCCTGAATACCAGTCTCTGCCCGTGATCTGGGGGACACGTTAAATAATAACACTTTGCTACTGATATAAAGACAGTGCAGCTTATTGATCAAAATAATTTTTTACCAATTACATTACTCCCTTCTCCCCCAGAGGTGGGCAGAACAGGCATTTTAATCTCCTTTACAGGTGAGTAAAACGAGACCAGAAGTGCTAAGTGCTATAGTCTAGTAGTGCCCGGGCTCTTGCTTCCAGTTTGGGGCTCTCTGCAAAGCCATGCTCCTCCTCTCTCCTCTGACCCTCACCACCCTTACTTCCTCCTCTGACCCTCACCAGCACCAACAATACTTTTAATTCTAGAACCGAAACCCAACTGTACAATGGTACACTTGACCTTCTCACAGTCAGCAGCTTTGGATGGTTTCCCAAGTAAAGCTGAAAATATAAGAAATGAAATGAAATAAAAGTGGGCACCCAACGAAGGTTACTTTTTCCCTCTGCATTTTAGGACCTCAAGTATTAATCCGTAGATTTATTGAACATTCCACATTGGCATACAACCTGGCAAACCTCATAACCTACATCCTAGATGCCTGACCCAGATTTAAGCAAAGAGCGAGGGTAGACATAGTGCTTTTTCTGTATTCAGCCTTCTGTTATGGGGGCAGGGGTATGTGGGAGCAGGATCCGAGCAAAGGAACCCGGGGTAAGTGCAGAAAGGCATGTCCAGATGGGGAAGTGTTAGCAGTGGGTGTGGTCACGGTCACGTGTGATGGTGACAAGAACACAAGCACACTGAAGAGGTGGAGAAAGGAGGCCTCGTGCTCCCTCCGCATCTGAGGCAGGACAGGCTGGGGTATATGAATGTGAGGAGTCACAGGACATCTGCAGAGCGTCTAACTGGGTGGGGTCTTCCAGCCTTGGCTTTTCTTGAGTACCGGGCCATTGGCCCTTGGGGACCAACAGAATCATTCTAAGTACAGTTACTGTATTTCACGCTATGGAATGTTCTGAGTAGATAGCCACTTTTTCAAAAGATACCTTTTCCTCCTTTTGTTGTGTTGCCAATTATGGGTTTAAGTTTGGGTTTATATTTTCCTCTCTAAATGGCACTCAAATGCTTGCTGATTCCTAATTTATTTAACTGGGATGTATGGCTGTGGGTGGACAGAAAGCTGTCCCATCAGTCTTTCACTATCAAAAGCGGTCTTTTCTTGTTTGACAGATGAAGAAGTATCTGTAGGGAATGCAGAAGGATCGTTCGTGAAGGTGTTACAAGCCCGGAAGAAGAAAACAAGCACTGTGCTGACTATTGAGCCAGAGAAGCCATCCTCAGACAAAAATGGCATTGATTTGTCAGCCTTCATGAACGACCAACTAGATTTCAGTGATGAAAACGATGCTATTAGTGCACTCAATTATATATTGCCTTATTTCTCCAAGGGAAATCTAACAGATGTACAATCAAAATCATTACCACTCATTAAACTCCTTTTTTTAAATACAGAAGATGGAGCTATGCCCCTGAGTCATTTGACAAACAACGCAAGGAACCCTTCCCTTAAGCCTGAATCCAACAACGCAACTTACAAAAATAAATTGAGGAAACTCAATTCTCTGAAAAATTTTTTAGATGCAGAAATTCAAGAAAAAATTGTTGAGGTTAAAAAGAAAGAAAAAGCTGCCATGCTTATACATTCCAACCTTTTAGGTCCGAAACTGAAACGCCAAATCTTTCAGAAGGAATTGCAAACTGAGCAGCCACAAGGCTACAGCCTAGCAAAGATTCAGCCTGTCCAGAAAAGGCTGCTGAGAGTGAGTAGGGTCCTCAAGGGCCCTAAGGGCATCCGGAAAAGGCACTTCAAAGAAATGGCCCATCAGAGCATCCACAGGAAACAGAATGCCCCGCCTATTGTGGAGAACACTGTCAAAGTTAGGAGACTCCGGAGACCACCCCAAAGGGAGCTGGGACAGCTGCACATGGTACACAGGCCTGGGAAATTAGTGGAAAACTCCTTCAATATAGAGCCTTCCTTCATACAGGAACAGGAGGCAGCAGTTTCTTCTAGCCTGAAAAAATACTTGATGGGTGGCCTTCGGCGTCCACTGCTCCAAAATCTCTATCTGAGGTTAAAAAATCAAAAGACTTAAGCAATACTACTTTCATTTCAGATGAGGCAAATGCTCTAATTAGGAATATGAAGGCTTCTAAGCCAATCTCACATTCCAGAAAGAAACACCTCTTTCATAAAAGTCATTCTCATGTGATGCACAAAAAAGCCAAGGCCAAAAGGAGTCAAGAGTTCAGAAAGGAAGATTCTCTCAAAAGCCTGGTGCTTGCAAAGAGACCTCTGATATCGGCAGTGAGGAGCCTCATAAATTCCCCTGCACGAGAGGCTTTTTCATCTTCAGGAGAATTGACATCTCAGGAAAATCGTCTTCCAGAATCAGTTTCTCTTTTGGACACTTCTAAAGAAAAGAGTACTGCACAAATTCCTTTTCAAGAAAATATTTAGACACGAAAGGCTACTGAGCCAGAAAAAACTACCCCTGAAACCCCTGCCCGTGAGGATGTTTTCACGGCAGATTCGGCTGTTTCTGCAGACAACTTCCTGCCAACAGTTAACCAAACCCGTGAAGCACAAGGGGAACACCTCTCTGTGGCCACTGACTTACTCTCCAACTCCACAGGCTTCACGTCCCCGTTGTTCTCATCCCCGGGGGATCAATTTGAAAGTCAGCTGAACCAGCAGCTACAGTCCCTCATCCCCAATAATAATGTGAGGAAGCTCATTGCTCATGTCATCCGGACTTTGAAAATGGACTGCTCTGAGGCCAGCGTGCAGCTGCCCTGTGCCAAGCTCATCTCCAGAACAGGCCTCCTGATGAAGCTTCTCAGCGAACAGCAGGAAGTAAAGGTGTCCAAGGCAGAGTGGGATACGGATCGATGGAAAAATGAGAACTACATCAGCGAGAGCACAGAAGCCCAGAGTGAACAGAAAGGGCAGAAGGCACGAGAGGTGAGGACAGCTCCCGAAACAGGGAGCCTGGACTTTTAGGACATGCCACAAAAGCGCCCAGCACAAACGCCAGGAGCGCCTAGTCCGTAGCTTGTCTTGGCCACGTAACTTTGGCTAAGACAGCGATCTCCCACTTTGCTCCTTTAGAGAATGGTACCACTGTTCCTAGGGTAGACGAGACGAGGACCTAACACGCAAGATAAAAAAATTGTCGAAGAAAATGCTAATGTTAAGATTACGTGACCCATTAGATTGGGTATCTTCCTTAGGAACGTATAAGCTATTATACAGAGGAGTCATTTAAGGGTAGCGATTCTTTAGAACAGACTTGAGAATGGTTAGTTTTCATCCTTTCCATCTCTTTGTTTTAACAAAATTGTTCTCTACTTTTCTAGTGGACAAAAGAAGTTCCAGGACATGAATATCACAACAAACTCAATTTGGCAATATCTGTGACTCTACTAGTGATGCTTTTGATTATCTGTCTCGCTGAGGTAAGCAACAGTAATTTCAGGTTTCCGAAATATATTCTGTCTTTATAATACGTTCAAAACCCCAAACTGAAATGTCACCTGCTACTGCTTCATATTCCTATTCAGTCATGAGAAGTGAGATGTGCTCTGTTTTTTTATTGCAAATTATATCCCGGGAATTTTTGGAGGAGCTCCACTCCCAGAGATCTCTGTGGAATTGCAACCCTGATAACAAGCCATGAGGCTATATTGAGAAGTGAAATATAATAGGCCAGAGTTGACATGTTAGCAAAATTTCTTCAACTCAAAATGTCAATGTGATGTACTCACCAATCCCTCTCTTTCTACCACTGATATGTTTCCTTGGCTGAAATGAGGAGAGACGTAAAATCTCCATCCTCATGGAGCCGTGTCACCCTGGGAGAAAGGACATGGCTGAAACATAAAAAGTGTGATCTTGTCGATGCAGGAGGTTTACTTAGCAGGTTTCGTCTCCAGTGTGCAAGGCATTGTATAAATAGGTTCAGTCCACACTGCGGCCTAAATCTGCATCAGGCTGCTCTAAAGCATGTCGTCTTTATAGTCGCCGGGTCCTGGAGCTTCAGTTACATAATGGTTTATTTTCCCAACAGGCAGGTGCTAACGTTGAAAAGAGTGAATTAATAAGCTGACAGTCTTGACTGTACCCGACAACCCAACCTCATTTCCCGTATTTCCCTGTGACACTGTCCTGGCAGCCCTGCACTCCAGCCAGCACAGCCCCTCACCATAACCTAGCCATTCCTCCTTTTGTCTGTGCCTTGACCCGTATCGAATTCCCTTATTTTGCTCTGCCTGTGGACGTCCTATGAATCTCTCAAAAATCAAGGCAATTCGTCTTTCCTCATCAGCCTTCTCTAAATACTACAAGCCTCCTGATCCTGGTCGTTCTGTGAGGTCTGTCACCAGTTTGTAGGGGAAACAGGGAGGTATTTCCCGCCCGAGAACTTAGAAATATGGTAAACAGTTTTTGAGAAGGTGGTTCCCCAAGAGAGAAACACCAAGGTCAACACACATCGTGGAGCAGAGCAGAGGTGTGTGAGGACCAGATGACTTCCTGGTCTGTCAGACGTGAGTGCAACCTGACTGGAGGTATAACTGCTAAAGAGCAGCATGTCTGTCCGCAGGAGGCTAGGTCAGTGGTGACAGCGTAGAAAAGGTGAAGAAGAGACCAAGACGGGCCGTGCCCATCCTAGCACTGCCCTAGAGTGGAGATGGCACCTCAGGCAGCAGACGTGGAGGCTCAGCCCCACTAGCCAGGCTGTGCCTCTCGGGGAAATGGATGGATCTGGCCGCCTCAGTCCTTTCCGTTGAATGCTGGATTCATTAGATTCCTATTGTTCTAACTCTGTTCTCGCCAAGCAGCCTTCCGATTGTGCTTTAGTGTGCCACGATGGCCTACCTCTACACACTGTAATTCCCCGGTCGTGTAGACAGATGCTGTCTGTGGAGCAGTTGAACTTAAGATTGTCAAGTCACAATCTGGCATTCTGTGTTTTGATCACTGCTGTATTACTGTTAAGGTGACACTTAAGGTGACACTACCTCAGTAGGAAGAAGAGAGTCCTCTCTCGGTGAGGACAGTCTGATTTCTCAACCTAGGAGGCTGGGACCTCCCATGGGGTCAGCTTGTGCAGGCCTCTGGGAAGAGAGTCATTGGCCATTGACCAGACCACACCCTCTCCATCTCCAGGTGGCACATGGCCTTTGGTTTTTTGGACTTTCTATTAACTCCTATACTGCTCTTAATATCTACGTAGTTTAACCTTGCATTTGTATTATTTATATGGTTTCATTATTTTCACTCCTCACTTACATGACAAGCTTTTGGAAGACAGGGACCTGCAGTGTTTTCCTCTAGTGGACAGTAATGGTTTCAATGGGAGAGATGAGTCTGTCTGTCAATTCCATACTGAGGAGTCATGCAACCTAATATGTATTTGAAGTAGCACAAAGCCCAGCAATAGACAGACCCATGTGTTCCTAAGACTTCTGAGATGTCACCTTTTAATTTTCTATTCAGTGGAGGAAAATGAATACATGGTCATAGAACAGCTGCCTAAGTATTTGAGGAAAAAATAACAGCAGATCTCTATTTCTCACTTTAAGCAAACATATCTATGTGAATGTAAACAAAAAGAACCCATAAAAGTATTAGAAGAAAATAGCAGCAGCACTTTTATAATCAGTGGTGAGTAAGAGCTTTCTGCACCTGATCCCACAGGCAGAGCCCTGTGAGAGATTTGCCCCCTTGTCTGGGACCCCATCAGCAAACTTGGCATCATTTAGGCCAAGCACAGGATGAAGTTTGCCACATACTGTCTGATTCGATGCCCACGTGGGGACGATATTACCACCCTCTTTCATAGATGAAGGACATCAACTTAAGGCCCCAGGGGCAAAACCAAAAGCAGCATTGTTTCGCGTGAGTGCAAAGCCTGCGCCTCTCACTCCACTGCTCTGTCTCCGTACAGACAAAAACACTGGGCAATACTTGAAACATTGAAATTCAGTGAAATCCACCAAAAGGATTAATGTATTTCATATTAAACAGAGTTTTGTAAATCAACAGGAAGAAGACAATCAGGGCAGAAGAGGGATGGGCTGTGAAGAGTGGATGTGTATTTGTTTACAGTCTGTCCTCTCCTCGTGGCTTATGGGGTGTGGGTTTTGTTAGTGAGGCCTTTGTCACTTTGAGCAGAGGACAGTCCCAAAGACTGGGGGACACTGGCTCTCCCTGCCCAGGCAGGTGCCACACAGGGGCTGAGTACTTCCACATTCGGCAAAGCCTCGCGCCCACAGGCCCATGTAGACGTCCCCTGCATGGCTGCTGGAGGTCAGGGGTGCCCAAGGGCGGGGGCAGGAGGGGCAAGACGCCTGAGCGATGGTCCTGTTCACTCCCGCAGTTCCTGGCCAGAGTAGGTGGTGCTTCACCCACTGCTCGGGGGTTTCAAGGGAAAGGAAATGGCAAAATAGGCAGCGCAGAGACGAGGGCAAGTCCTGCCTAATGAGGTGCAGAGCCAGGGGCATTAATCAGAGTGGGCTCGCACGAGGGGGTGAGGGGCGGAGTCCGGGGCCTGTGCAGCCTCCTGCATGGGGAGCTCTGAAGGGGGAGTTTGCACTGGGCCTGGTCAGACCGTGAGCCAAAGACAGTACCACTCAGTGGTTAGAGCTGAGCCTCCAGGACCACGAGTCTGGCGTTCAGCACTGGTTCTACGAGCCTCAGTTTGCTCACGTGTAAAGTGGGGATCCTAAGAGTTTCTCCTACATGGAAAGTTGGATGAATGAGCTATGCCTGGAACCTGCTTAGTACAGAATACGCTCTCAATTATCGTCGGCTGCTGTCTGTGCAGAGCCGTTCTGCATCCTGCTCGAGGACACTGCAGAATCTCCTAACGGACCCGCACTAGGGCCACTAGTCAAAGCCTCTGCTCGGTGAAGTAAGTCCCTGATTCCTTGAGCCATCCCTCTGGGGGCGTTCCCAGGCTGTGAGTGGGAAGAGAGGCTCTGAGAGTGGAGCCTGCTCCTCTCTCACCTGCCCCCCTCCTCCCCCCTTACCCCCCCACCCCCCCGCCCCAGGCCCTGGCCAGACCTTGACACTCCAGGTGGCAAATGTTTTCCGAGTGACTCTGGTGATCGGTGCACCAGTAGTGGCTGTTGATCTGGAATATGCCGTAGTCAAAGCTGCCGTCTGCGTTTTCATTGACCTTCGATATGTTGAAGTTGCTTTCCACAAATGCCAAGCACAGCCCTTAGAGCGGGGAGAGGAGGGTGTTTAGAAGCCGAGGGAGATGGAGGAGGAAGGCAGGTGAGGAATCCAAAGGAAGGACCAGGCCTAAGGGGCTACATGGGCTCGTGGGCTAGAAACGCCCCTTGGCTCCTTCTCCCATCCTGCGGTCCATGCAGCTACTCATCAGTCTGACCATTCATCTGTCCATCTGTCCCTCCATGCTTCTGGCACTTAATAATCACCTACTGTATACCAGGAACTGTGCAAAGCCCAGTGAGGGATATTTAGCTGGGTCAAACGTAGATACTGTCCTCAGGGGCCTATAGTATAAGAATGAAGATGTGGACCTAAAAAAAGCAAGATCCAAGGAGAAAGCGTTGTAAAACAGGGGTGCACAAGTCCTGCTCCAAAGGGAGAGATCCCGCCCACGGAGTAGGACGAAGCCTTTGCACTGGCTGTTCCTCTGCCTGGAATGCTCTTCCCCTAGACATTTGAGTGATCAGGTCCTTTACTTCATTCAGCGCCACTCAATGTCACCTCCTCAGAGAGGCTTTCCTTGACTTCCCCTTGTAGAACAGTGTCACCTACCACTCCCCCCTGCTTTATTCTTCTGCTTAGCAGTTATCACCACCAGGTGATAAAAATATTCCTGTATTTTTCTTTTCGTGTATTGCTTATCTGTGCTGGAGAAGGTGAAACTATAAGTGAAGTGGCTTTTTTTATATCCCCAAGACTGAAACGGTTCCTGGTACATAATAATTGCTCACTTATTAACTGTTAAATGAATATAGGATGCTGGGAAAGGTTTCTTGGAGAGGGTTGGTTTTTGAATTTGTTTGAAAGACAAAAGAAAGAAAGATGGTCACGTAGGGCATGACCAGGAGAGCAGATGAGGGTGGTGGGGAAATGGCACTCACAGTCACTCAGGGAGTACCCCTCAAAGCCGTCCATGTCCTCCTGGTGCAGCAGCTTGGCCAGGTCACAGCGGTCGATGAGCCTGGCCTGATGAATGGTAACGAGGCAGGCGACCAAGGAGATGAGTAGCGCCCTTCTCATCCTTGGAGGGGACTAGGTGCAGCCGAGGGCCGGTGGTTCTCTGGGTGTCACAAGCAAGCACCGAGATTTGGCTGTTGATGGGCAGCTGGTGGGACTGACGGGGGACTCTGCATTAAGTTCTCAGATTGACACAGACTGGTCAGGGAAGAATGGGTGCCGAGTTGGGGTGAAGAGTCAGAAGTGGGGACAGCAGAGGTGAAAGGACATAAAGACCTCACTTTTAAAAAGATTGGGTAAGGGTGGTAGGAACTGGGGCAATAAAAGTTGGGGGCAGTTTAGCAAAGACTTACGTATGAGGGATGCTCTCAGGAGGGTTCGAGATGGAAAGAAGTATATGATGGGCCAGGAAGTTAGGAGTTGAGTCTGTGAGGGCAAGAAGATACACACTTCTAAGACCTGGGACAGGACTGTGAGCACAGTTATCAAGAAAGCAGTGAGCTCCAAAGAGCATCTACTTTGGGGTGGGTCTTAAATGAGAGTGGGGTAGAGGTGGGGTGTTCACAACGAGCAGGCCATGGAGAGCTGAGCAGGGGGTTATGGGAGACAGATAAGAAAGCTGATCCAAAAAAGGGCAAACCACAATGGTGGGTCTCGAGGTTTGCGTGGAGCATTAGGATTCCCAAAGGGATTGAGTGGTGAGGATGAGCTGAGTTAGAGGGAGGTGGAGGGATGTAGCCGATGGAGGTTGGAACTTGGCTAGAGTGGGGTCAAAGGTAAGGCTGCATTTACGCAAGACCGGTGGTGAGGGGGTGGGGGTAAGGGTTGGAGTCAGGTCATGGTGGGAGATGATGTAGGGACGCGCCAGCAGTGCCAGTGCGAGACGAAGGCCAGGAACCGAGTGGGAAGTGGGGACAAGGGGCGTGGGCTGGGAAGGGTGAGGACTCTGAAGCAGGACAGTCTCAAGGCAAACAGGGGTTTGGGATCACGGCGAGGGTTGCTGGCCCATCGCCGGTTCGCGTCCCGGCCCCGCCTCCCCTCCTCGCCCCGACTACAAACTGACCAAGGGGAGCGGGGAGCAGGGTCGAGATACACCCGGCCAGGGCAGCACCACATCCTGCACGGCGGCCTCCAGCCTACTGACAACGGAAAGTGGCACCCATGGCGCCTGACTCCATCACGACGGCTCAGTTTTCGGCCCCGCCCCCTGCCCGCGCAGCCAATCGCGAAGCCCAAAGGGGCCGTGGGCGGGGCCAGCACTCCCGGCTTCCCCAGGCTTCCCAGCGCCCGAACAGGTGCTTGGTCTTGGGAGGCGCGGGACCCCGTTAGAGTATCCGTTACCTCCGTTACAGCCGTTACCGGAGAGGCGTGGCCACTGGCGTCCGACGGAATGCGTCCTCACTGCTCGCTTCCCTTAGGGTCCACTAGATGTAGGTCCAGGGGGGCCTCGGGGGTGGCTACAGGGCTGGCTGGGGAACAGGCCCGTTCGTGGAAACTCCACTGATCTCTGCCGCGGGTGGCGGTGGGGGTGGGGTGCGGGGGTCCTGTGCTCCATCAGCCTTTCTGGGAAGGTCGAGATCCCAGTGCCTGTTTCCACTTATAAAATCAGCTGTTGGTGTGTGGCCCCCCACTGTGTGGGGGCTGCTGCCCTTCAGAAATCCTCCTGGTGTGATAACCGCCCCTTCTCGGTTTTAGCCTAGATGAATGCTGAGTGCCTTCACTACCGTCGATGGCAGAGCAGGAAGATTAGAAATAAAATCTTGGTGAAATATGAGGACCCCCGCTCTAACCTAGGCGACAAATGGTCAGGAATTTAACGTTCGTGGAAAACAGAAGCTCCTACTGTTTGCCAGGTAGGAACCGTGGTTTGTCCTTACCAACCCTGTGGAAGGTAGGTGCCATTGTTGCACCCATAGCACAGATAAGAAAACAGGCTTGAGAGAAGTTAAGTAACTTGGGGGCTCAAGGCCACACAACTAATAAATGGTTAGAAGCAGGATTCTCACCCAGCTCTTTCTGATTCTAGTTGGGGAGGTAGCATAATAGTTCAGTGACAGCAAGAGGGCTTCGGAGCCAGGAAAGCTTAGGTTTGAATCCCAGCTCTATCCCTGGCTGTTTTCTGAAACTTCCCTAAACAGTGAGGGGCCCAGGGCAACCCAACAAGTGAGGGGCCAAGACAACTGTCATAGTGTCAGTATTTTTGATAGGTCCCTTGAGATGGCCTTGAAGATAGGAACTTCTCAATTGAATTTTATTGATGTTCAGAAAAGAGAAGTCAAGTCACACCACCCATGGCCCATTAGCCTCAGGCAGAGGGGCCAGAGTGTGTGACTTCAGGGAAGTTCCAAAAGCTCTCTGAGCCTTAGTTCCTCATCTGTAAGTTGGGGGAAGAATATCAGTTGATGTGAGGATTTACTAAGGTAATAGCCTTATTTCTCCCTCACTATATTGCCTGCAGCCCACCCACCGTTTCAGTTCAGTGAGGACATTCCAGAGACCAAACTAAGGATCAACTCCAGGTGTTTCTCTGGTCACCTCTGGAGATGGCTGTATGTCGTCAGCATTCAGTATCTCACCTGCTGCCCAGCTAGAATGACACCTTTCCAGGTCTCTGACTTAGCCAGCTCTCCACCATGTTACTCCATGTAGACACCACCCACCTTTTACCAAGCCACGGACACCCATAAGCCTACAAAAAAAAGGAGTGTTGCGCCAGGACCCCTGCAAGTACAGGTGGCGTCTCCTCACCATACCTGTGTACGGAGGTATGCTGGCTAGTGTAGGTTGGCTCTTGACACGTATTTCTACCCCCTTCTCTGCAGATGCTAGGCGGTCGGGAAGCACATTTCACAGATTCCCTTGACAGCAGGGTTCTGCCAATGAAAAGTACTTGTGTGCAATTTGGAAGGTGGAAAGGAGGTGGAAGTCATCCTTTTCTGGTCGGTAGCAGCAGACATGCAGGCTGCATGTCGGACTCCACATTCCCCCACCTGTCCGCAGCCATGCTGTTGCAATCGCCTCAGCAGGGGTTTCCCAAAGTTTCTTGATTGCTGAGTGGCAGCAGCGTCTTTGATCTGTGGAAAGCAGCTATGGCAAAGGAACCTGAAAGGTCGTGGTGCAATTGGCCCACCCCCAACTTTCAGCACCTTAGTCCCTCCGACGATAAGCACCTATAAAATCATAAAATATTTATTAATTTATTTTTTGCTGGACATAATCTAGAGTGGTTTCTTTTTTCCTGTCTGTGGCGGTTTTAAAATATGTCCACAAATTCTTTGACTCTTCTTTCTTTAAAAGGTGGGGTTTGAATCCCCTCCCCTTGAATGTGAGCTAGATTTAGTGACTGACTGCTATGGTAACTATTCCTGTTGTGTAGCGGAAGTGATGCTATGTAGCTTCTGAGGCTAGGTCACAAAAAGGGTAACTTGTGTCTCTGTGTCTGTCTCTTAGATGGCTCCCTCTGGAGGAAGCCAGCCATTGTGTTGTGAAGACATTCAGTCAAGTAGCATGTGGACAGGTCCATATGGGGAGGAACTGAGGCCGCCCTCCAACAACCGGCACCACCTGGACAGCCATGTCAGTGAGCCACCTTGAAAGTGGGCCGTCCAGCCTCAGTCGAGCCTTCAGGTAACCGCAGCCCTGGTCAGTATCTTGAGAACCTCACAAGAGACCCGGAGCCAGAACTGCCCGGTCACTCCTGAATTCTTGACTCATAGAAATTGTGAGGAATGTTTATCGTTTTAAGCCACTGTTTTCACGTGCTCTGCTACATAGCACCAGATAATGAATACACTGTCTGATACAGGGGTTGAGCCAGATGCACTTGAGGCCCTCTGAGCTGGTGTATTCATGCATGATGCCCTTGTAATGGCTGGGGAGTTTGGCCCGGAGCTGCAAGTCTTCCCTTCCACCCCAACACCTAGCATGCCAAGAACCCATAGATTTTCCTGGGCACAAAATGCTTTGACTCCCTGTCACGTAAAGAGGACAGTAGTACTAAAGGTACAAATATAAAGTAGGGTTTTGTTGGTTTTGGGGGGAAACTTACAAGCAGAACAATAACAGTTTCCTCATTCCGAAGCATTCAGAGAAGGCCAGACTTAGCTGCACTGTGTGTCCCATGGCTAGAGCTCCTGTTGAGAGGGAGCCTGCCTGGAATGCTTCCCGTTTATAGGGATGGCGAGGCAGGGAATATCTGTACCACTAATGTGGAAACTCTTTGATGAATAAAATGAACTCATTAGAAAGAGGGGTTCATTGTTAACACTGCTTGCTGGGACCTGCTCAACTAGCTCTCTGCTGAGATACTGAAAGGAGACAGCAAATTAGTCTGCAAGACTATCTGACTTGTTTCTCCTCACTTCCTGGATTCCCAGCGCTCTACTGATCCTCCTTCCCGGTAGTGCTTTCCACACAGTAAATGTTGGTTGGCTCACAGAAGTCACCACACGGAGAAAAACACTTGTTACTCATTCTCAGTAAGAAACTTTGGGAGGTAACTTGGGCCGGCACCCAGAGAACAGCATCCACAAACTAATAAGCCAGATGAGGGACTGGTAGCCCGTTAACTGTGCCTGGAGCCCTACCTAACCAGCAAAACATGCTGGGCTATTTCCCAGGCCCACTGCTCCTCTGGGGACTCTGTGCTATTGTCCCGTGCACGGTTGGCACCATTCCTCTCATTTACCAAACCACCGACATTTATTTGTGCTCATATAGGTAAATTAGTAAATCTTGTTTGTTCAGAATTTCTTTTACTCTCTCAGGCATTTAACTCTCACTGACTTACTAAATGTGATTTCTTCATGATTTTCCTTGTTGAAGAAGTAGGGGAACGCTTGCATTTTCTGCAGATTGCGCTAGCATTATCCCTTGAAATCATGCCCCCATGGATCTGTGTTGGGCGAGGAAGGCAGTGGGTGGGTTTGGTGCTGGGCTGAGCTGGAGGGACCTAAGCAGCACACGTGTGACCCTCAGTGGGGTCGGGTGAGGCCAGGGCAGTACCTGTGAATGGAGAAGTGGCCCCACCAGTATGTTTTTTGAAGTAAAACCCTGAAGAGGGCAGTCTTGGGCAATTACTGCTCTCACGCATTCTTCTCTACCCTATCAGTCCAGCACCTCCCTGCTAGCTATCCAAGGGTTGGGATTTTTAAGGTTAAAAACACCAAAAAAACCCAATATGAATTTTCCACTAGCTTGTAAGGGTAGAGAACCCCCTACACCAAGACAGGGCACATATTTGTACATGAGTTTAAGAGCTTGGGGACAAAAACGGCCCCAAGCTCTTAAACTCATGTACAAATATGAGTTTAAGTAGGTTAAGTGATCCAAATATCCCAGCAGCCCCAAAGACCTGATGGGAGGGGTCGGAAGTGAATGGTCCTCGATGGGCAGGAGGTCAGGTATGTTGGACATAACTGGTACTTGGCGAACAGGGGAGAGAACACCAGAATCAGTGGTTATTTGACTTAGTAACTGACACCCCTTGGGGATGATGTGTCCTCCAGTTCTGACAGTTCTGGGGAAACGAGAGAGAGAAGCCCCTCTTCGCCCTTCTTTGCCCACACTGCCTCTGGCAGAAGCATGGCTCCCACAGGGATTCTAACTTCAGCCGGAGAGCTGGACCCCCGTGGAGGGGTGGGAAGACGTGGACAGTTCCCCAATCACCATAGGCCTGAGAAAGCAAAGGTCTGTGCGGCCCTGTGGGCTGGGAAGTGCTTGCTGAGGCAGCCCGGATGCAGGGCTTGTCCCCAGAGGAAAGGCTTGCTGAGTCCTCCGTGGGAGATGAGGGTGAGGTCAGGGTCATCCCTCACCCCCAGGACAGCCCTGGCGAATGACTATGGACTATGGGGAATTGCCTTCCATCCCTAATTTAATGGACCGCTTGATTGTTTGCTTGGGAACACACCACCATGTAGTGGAACTGGTGGATGTTTGCTTTTGTGGTTTGACCGGCCGCCATCGAGAATATGTAAGCACCTTGACTGTGAGCCGCTGTTGTTCCAGCACGGTACCCTGAGAGGCCCAGAGAGAGTGGCAGTGCCCTGAGAGCCCTGGCTGAGTCCAGGAAGTCTGGCTGTGCCCAGAGAGAATGTCAGTGCCCTTAGAGGGCCTGGCTGTGTCCAGGAAGTCTCGCTGTGCCCAGAAGTACTGGTGGTGCCCTAAGAAACCCTGGCTGCCTGCATGTGTGGCGTTAGTAGCAGCATGCTGAGGGCCAATTTTGATGCCATTTGCCTCATTATTAATGTCAAAGATTCCTTCTTGGATTTTTTCATAAATTTCTTTTGCTGTGTTAATAAATGCCTCTTCTACATTGGAAGCTGTCTTAGCAGAAGTTTCCATGAAGATAAGTCCATGTTCTCGTGCAAAATCTTCACCTTCTTTTTTTACTTCTCTTCTAGATTCTAAATCACTTTTATTTCCAAAAAGCGTAATGACCATGTTGGAATTGGAATGCTGGCGGGCATCTTCTAACCAGGTTGTCAAGTGGTTGACTGTATCTCTCCTTGTAATATCATACACTTGTAAAGCTCCTGCTGCACCTCTGTAATATGACCTTGTGATGGAACGAAAGGATTCTTGCCCTGCCGTATCCCATATCTGAAGTTTTATTTGTTTTCCATCAATTGTTATCATTCGAGCACCAAACTCTACACCAATAGTAAGGTCATGCACTGGCTGGAACCTCTTGTCTGTAAACTGTAGCAGGAAGCGGGATTTACCAACACCTGGGTCGCCGATGATGATGTACTTGAAGAGATCGGCGTACGCCATCGCCCCAGCCGCTGGGTGCCAGGGCACACGGCTCCTCCTCCAGCTACTGCTCCTCCTCCTCCTCCTCCTCCTCCTCCTCCTCCTCCTCCTCCTCTTCCTCCTCCTCCGTGCCCCTCACCCCGGAGCCCCTCAGCCTGGAAACGCCAGGCCCTGCCCGCCGCCGCCGCCGCCAAGGGGCTGAGAGGAAGCCAGACAAACTGACACCACCAGAGCCGAGTAAGACAGCGCCCGGCCACGCACAGTCGAACAATAATCTGTATTCTTCACCTCATTTTGGCTGCCTCCCTGTGTTTGTTTCTCTATAAGAGGTAGATCTGCTATATCTCCCAGTCTTGCCAGGTGGCCTATGGGGCCCTGGCACAGTCTCCCCGGTCACCTGCACCGGGTGCTCCAGGAGTATCCCTTACATGGTTTGTGTGTGTCCTCCTGTTATAGTTGAGACTTGATTGCTATTGGCACATCACTGGGTGCGATTGACCCACAGGCTGATTGGCTGTGGGGTTTTGCCCCATCCACAGCTTATGGGCTGCTGTGTGGGGGGCTTACTTCACTAAGTGGAATTTGCCCCAGCAGGCTCTGGTGCCTGTTGAGACCACCCATTGTATGTACCACTTGAGGGGTCAATTGAGCAGTGCTCTGCTGTAGTCTGAAGCCAACCTCCAAGTATGTTGGTTCTGGGGCCTTTTGGGAGGGGCTCTGGTGCAGGCATAGGTCATCCACTGCTTGTGACCAGCCAGGAACTACCTCGTAGGAGCTACAAAGCAATCCGTGGTTTTTTGCTCCCTGTGCTAAACCTGGAGGCATATGGGAGAGGCCACTCTGCAAACTGAAGATGGCTGCCACCAGTACTGGGCCTGGGGTATCTCTGCAAAAAGCCAGGACTCCCCAAGTCCTGCTGCCACCTGCTAGCTCCCGTAAAGTTCAGTAGCTGATAAAGCCCCGTGTGATATGCAAGTTGGAAAAGGTAGGGTCTCAGGGAGTCACTACAGTGGGAAACTTGTGGTCACCAGGTTAATGTAGACTCTGGTTGGTGCCAGTGCTGAGCCTGGAGCTACTCAGCAAAAGTCTCAGAGCTCACCAAGCACAGTCATTTTCTGCCTAGGGCTCTGGGACTCCGATAGTTTTCCAAGACAGAGTGTACTGTGGCAGGGCTGGCTGCTCACAGAGAAGGTGCCTCGGGCGTTGGGGGAGTTGGATGGGGTGGGGTCCCAGTGAGTCAGCAAGGCAGAGCTGTGAAGTTCCCAGACCAATCAGATTCAGATTTGGTCGTAAGCACAGGGGGAGGGCTCCACATATTAAAGATGGCGGCTGCCTGCTGGCTGCCTGGGAACAGGACCCCTCACGGGGAAAACAGGGCTGTCCTCCAGCTCTGGCCTTGAAGCTACACATCTCAGTCTGCTCCCCATATGCTTCTGACACCCCCTGAATCACTGTTCCTCTGCTGGAGCCCAAGGTGAGTGCCTTCAAGTGATTCAGTCTGTACGCCGGACATTTGAGAGGACGTCTGGGTTTCCGACAGTCTCCCGTCCCACTTGGATGGTTGGAATACCCACTGTTTTTCACAGCCAGGTCTTGTGAGGGCTCCTTTTCCTGGCACCAGTACTCTGGCCTGAGGAGCCTGGAGTGGGCCTGGAGCCCTTTGCTCCTCCCGGGGGAACCTACACCATCAAGGTATCCTCCAATTTTCATCCGCCACATGGAAGTTTGGATCAGCCCATTTTGCATTTCCATCCCTCCTACCAGTCACAATGTGGCTTCTCTTTCTATCCTTAGTTATAAAACTTCTGTTCAGCCAGACTTCAGTTGGTTCTCCAGGTTGATCTATAATTTAGTTGTAATTTTAATGTGTTCACTGAAGAAAGCAGGCACAGTGTTTAGTTCTCCGCCATCTTGGCTGTCCTCCACTATTTATCGTTTTGATTTTAGCCATGCTAGAGGGTGTGAAGGGGTAGCTCATGTGGTTTTAATTTGCATCTCCCTAAGGGTAAATGAAATTGAGCATTTTCATGTGCTTATTAGCCCTTCACATATCTTCTTTGATAACATGTCTATTCGAATCTTTTGTCCATTTTTAAATTTAGTTATCTTCTTACTGAGCTACAAGACCTCATTCTTTTTTATAGCTCAGTAGTAGTCTATTGTATGGATGGGCTGTAATTTGTTTGTTTCCTATTGATATCTCTTGAAAATGTTTCATTTTATATGTATTTTATAGTGGGCATAATATATTAGTAATAGTATATGTTTCTGACATAAATAAGTACGTTTTGGGGGATACATCCTCAAAATATTTTGCTGAGGGGCTCAGTAAAGCTGGGGACCCCTGGTTTGAGCCTTTGTCTCCCTCCCCATCAGCCCTACCCAATCCTTCAGGCCTATCCAGCCTGAGCTTTGTGAAAACTGTTAAAAGTCTGCTCCTTTGACAGCCTGGGGACCTCGAAGAATCTGACACAGATCTCCTAACAAATGGGGGAACATGAAGCTCAGAGGGGTCCACCTGGGGCATATTGGCATAGTCAGAATTTCCAGGCCGTCTGGCATGACCCAGAGCCCACGCCTCCCTGAATTTGGGGAGCTCCAGGACGGATGACATGATGATGTGTTCATTGGGGCTTCCCTGAGCCCAACAGGCAAAAGGAGCTCAAAGTCCAGGAGTGTGTTTGAGGGTGGTGATGCTTTTGGCCCCTGTGCTCTATCCTGGCCTCCCTTCGCCTGCGTCTGCGCAGCCTGACTACATGGCCTCACGCACAGGCTAAGCTCAGAGCGCTCCCAGGGGCAGGAGTCTGCCGGTCGTTTCCTCCCTCCCTGGGTGGCTCTTTCCCTCCTTCACCCTTTCACCGGTTATTGCAGATGTACCCTGTGCCTGTGTATAACAGGCAGGATCCCATCTCATCCTCCCACCAGTCCCGTGAGGGGTAGCTTCCATGTTCCCTTTTGCAGAAAAGGAACCCGAGACTTGGGGAGGTCATGGGACTTGTCCGTAAGGGAAAGAAGTGGAATTCAAACACAGGTTTGACTAGCCCCAAAGCCCACACTTTTGACTGGTCTGCAACCCTACCCTGACGGGCTGAGAACCAGGCCCCACTCAGCCTTCAGCTGATTTTTCTGATACTTCTGGGCGACACAATGAGAGCAGGGTCAGGGGAAGAATTTAGGGGTAAGACTTGAGGGTGCCCCCCCCCTTGCCTGAGCCAGGGCTGCTTTAGAGCAAGTACTATTCAGGGCAGAAAATGGATTCTGAGGGTCCCACGGAGTGGACACTGCTGCCAACCCCGTTCCAGCCTCAGGCTCAGCCGACAGGGTGGGGGAGGGGAGGTTAAGCCCAGAGTAAGGAGGATGCTGGGTATTCAGGCTTTCTATACTTTAGCAAGAGAAAGCTAGGCTCTGTAATCACACTTTCTGCTTTCACTTTCCCTCTGTTTCTCACTCAGCATTTCTCCTGGAAAACGCCAGCCTAGTGTCACCTGTACCAAAGGAAGAGGGATCTGTAGGCACCCAGGTCAGCCCAGAAGGGCGGAGAGGAGCAGAGGTTCAGGTCTCCTTTGGCAAGTAGTACCAGCTCCCAGGAGCACAGATCTGATGAGGCCATCCTTGGCTCCGGAACCATCCACGAATGCCTTCCAAATTCAAGCCATGCCCCTTGCCCGGCATTCAAGGCCTTTCCCTCATCCGGCTTCGGCTTTTGCTCCTCTCTGATTATCTCCAGGTTTTGCTCACACTGCTCCCTCTGGCCAGGATTCCCTTCCTCCCCGTCCCGCCAGAGCCAACACTCCAGTCGTCCTTCAAGGCCCAGCCAGATGCATCCTTCACGTGAAGCCTCCCTTGATTCCTTTAGCTGGAAATGGCATCTCCCTCCTGAATTCCCACAGTCCTTGGCTCATACCTCTCTGAGGGCACATTCCACTACCCTACCAGCAGTGGGTGTTGATTGTGACCCTACCGAGCATCCAGCTGCGTCCTGATCATAACACCCCACTCTTCCTTGGGAAAGTATCTGTTATTTAACCCACCTTCGGTCATATGGTCCAGAAGAAGCTGACTCCACCCCAGGATCCAGACAGGGGTATATGACCCAGGCCTAACAGTCACAGCATCATATATTTTCTCCAACCATCTTCATTCACACCCACCCCTAACCACTAGAGAGGTTGGTCCAGGAATGGGCCTGTTACCCAGTCAGAGCTAGTTAAATCAGGACTTTACTGGTGGGACCAGGAGATGGGCCCATTCTTTCAAGTGGGACTGATAAGCACAGGTTGCAGTCATAGGAGTATGAGCTTCTCCAAGAATGAAGCCAAAACAGAGAAAAGCAGAGTCAGGCAGCTTTCATACGGTGTGTTATGAGCACCTGGATCCAGCCAAGCCTGAAGCTGGAATGTTTTCAGACATGGGGCCAAAATATTCCCTTTTTAAGATTAGTTTGGTGTTGCATAATTCAAAGCATGGACTTAGGGTACCAGCTAACTGAGGGGACTAACAGAGAAAGAAAAGATTTCAGCTTTGATAAACTTACTTAGAATTTTGCAACCAGAAAAATCTAATGTTAATTTTGACACACACATATTTTAAAAAATAACATTTGAATCTGAATTACTTTGAGAAGTAAGAACCACACAATCTTTTTGCTCTAGAGGTCATGTTACAGCAACTGGGAAATCCATGGCTGACATTCGCTCCTGTGCTCTGTTTTTCTGTGACTAATGTCCTGCTGGAGCCTATAGGACAGAAGTTCCTGGAAGGCAGGAGCCATGACTTCTTTTTCTTTTTTTTTTTTTTTTTTTAATAGGACTTTATTGGGGAACACTGTGTACTTCTAGGCCTTTTTTTTCCCAAGTCAAGTTGTTGTCCTTTCAATCTCAGTTGTGGAGGGTGCTGTTCAGCTTCAAGTTGTTGTCCTTTCAGTCTTAGTTGTGGAGGGCACAGCTCAGCTCCAGGTCCAGTTGCCAGTCGCAAGGGGCACAGCCCACCATCCCTTGCAGGACTTGAGGAATCGAACTGGCAACCTTGTGGTTGAGAGGATGCGCTCCAACCAACTGAGCCATCCGGGAGGCAGCTCAGCTCAAGGTGCCGTGTTCAATCTTAGTTGCAGGGAGCGGAGCCCACCATCCCTTGCCGGACTTGAGGAATTGAACTGGCAACCTTGTGGTTGAGAGCCCACTGGCCCATGTGGGAATCGAACCGGCAGCCTTTGGAGTTAGGAGCACGGAGCCCTAACCGCCTGAGCCACCGGGCCGGCCCCCGTGGAGCCATGACTTCTTGTCTTTGTGCTCCCACAATACCAAGCACAGGACCAGGTCCACAGGGATTCCCAGAGATGAGTGTTTGACAACTGTCTGGAGGAGGAGTGAATACTCTGTCCTGGCCCTCCCCACCCCAGCTAGGAGCCAGCCCTGGGCCCTGAGACCCGCACTTCTCCCCAGGCCTGACTGGCAGTGGGCAGCCCCGTCCTGGGCTTCCTGCCTGCCACACCCAGCCAGTGTCTCCCGAGTCAGCAGGGCCCAGAAAGCAGTTATTGTCTCATCGCAAGAGCTCTGTGTCCCCAGCTCTGTGTCTGAAAGACAATGTGAGGTTCAGAAAGCCTTGCAGGCACTTTGGCTGGCATCTGGAGAGGGGCCAGTGGTGTCTGGGCCTTAGCTTCTGGAAGCTCTGTCCTAGTGGATGAAAAAGAGAAGCTGTGCCAAAGGAAAGCAGCTTTGGAAACCAGCGACAGAGAGAAGCCTGATGCCTGGCTGAGAAAGAACTAGAACAGGAGGCCAGGCCTGGGGGCCCCTGCTGCTCATGGGCTCAGGAAGTCCCTCAGTATTCTCCCATCTGCTTCTGGCAGCTTGTCTTTGGGCAACCATCTTACTCTGGGACATTATACAGTTCACAAAACCAAGTGTCTGAGGGATACTACGTTATCAGTAGCCAACTAGGTGGAACAGTGATATATTTGGTGCCCTGCCCTGGTGTGTTTGTCAGGAGAGAAAAAAAGGAAGGAAGAGGGGGAAGGAGACCACTTCAGTGAGAAACCAGAAGCAGTCCCTGAGGAGTACCTGCACCTTCCCACCTCCCCATCTGAACCCTGTTCAACTTCTTGTGACAATTGGAAGAGTGTCCCTGCTCCGCCCCAAGACCATTTGCTCCACGTGGTCCGTAGCTGCCATCTCCTCTCATCTTCTCAAGAACTGAACTCCTGAGATGTTCTACCCCCAAAGCCATCATCAGTTTCTCCATCTGCATCAGATCCCTTCACTTGCGTCTATCTCCTATCTTCACAAATTCCCCTATTGTCCCCTATGCACATCCAACTACTGTGTCATTTCTTTGCTCCCTCTGCCTCAATTCCCATTCATTCTCAACCCACTCCAGCAGCCATACTGGCCCAGGAAGTGACCCTTAGGATGGGAAATCGTTGTGTTAGAACACAACAGAAAAACAAAGAGCCTGGGTTCTTAGTGACCGCAAGGAAGAGAAGTAAGTTTATCTTGTTTAAGCCACTGGTATTTTGGGTTTTTCTTTTATTATATCAAGTGAGTGAATCCTAAATGATAGGTCTTAACTCTCCTATAGGACTGCAAACAATTGAGGGCATAGCTATATTTCTTTTCTTCAAAGTGCTTTGCAGAACATGGGTTCTAAATCAATGTTTCTTGGAATAAATGAGATCTTGAAAGTTACTCAGAGCCATCAAAACAGAGGACCACCTTGAGCACCAGCCCAGGGTTTGCAGCCAGGGTTCTTACGTCAAGTGTGTTCACGGGCGGGATGTGCAAGTGAAGGAAAAGCACACAGGAAGTTAGAGGAAGCGAGAGGTCATACGTAATGATTCACGTTTAGTTTCGTTCTGTTTGTGTGGAGGCTGGTGAAATTTATCAGTGAGAGGGTGCAACTCGAGTCCCATCTCTAGGTTTCCTTTATTTTTGTAACAGCTTTATTGAGATATAATTTGCATACCATGATTCACCCATTTCAAGTATACAATTGAGTGGTTTTTAATATTCACAGAGGTGTGCAACCATCAGCCGAATCAATTTTAGAACATTTTCATCACCGCAAAAAGAAGCCCCATAACCTTTAGCAGTTGCTCCCCATTTCCCCACCTCCACTGCAGCCCTAAGCAACCACTAATCTACTTTCTGTCTATAGATTCACTTGTTCTGGACATTTCATATAAATGGGATCATACAATATGTTGCCTTTTGTGTCTGGCTCTTTTTACCTAACATATGCTTGGAAGGTTCATCCACGTCGCAGCATGAATGAATCCTTTATTCCTTTTTGCTGCTGAATAATATTCCACTGTATTAATATTCCACACTTCATTTATCTGTTCATCTGTTGATGGACATTTGGATGTTTCCACTTTGGGAATATGAATAATTATGAATAATACTGCTATGAATATTCATGTACAAGTCTTTGTGTGTATGTATGTTTTTAATTCTCTTGAGTACATACCTAGGAGTGGAATTGCCGGGTCTCATGGTAACTCTGTCTTTAACCTTTTGAGGAACTCACCGCTCTGGCCTGCAGCTTCTTGTGTGTGTGTTGCCATCAGTCAGAGTTCTGTCAGGGCCTCAGAGGGAAGTGAGTTTTTCAGGTTTCCAAAGCAGCTTCACCATTTATGCTCCCACCAGGAGATTATGTTTCCACATCCTCACCGACAGGTGTTAGTATCTTATTTTTGTTCTTATTGTTGTTATTTTTACGATAGCTGTCCTAGTGGATGAAAAACGTTATCTCATTATGGTTTTGATTTGCATTTCCCTTACGATTGGTGATCTTGAGCCTTTTTTCATGTGTTTATTGGTCATTTGTATAACTTTTGGGGGAAATGTCTAGTCAGACTCTTTTCCTATTTTTAAATTGGATTATCTGTCTTTTTGTTATTGAATTGTAAGTGTTCTTTATATATTCTGGATACTAGCTCATTATCAGATACGTGATTTGCAACCCATTCTGTGAGAGCCACTTCCTCACACCCCCACCCTCATTTCTTCTCTCCTGGTCATGCCCTACGTGGCCATCTTGTTCTCTTTCGTCTTTGAAAGCCATGTTAGAAAAGCAGCCCTCTCCTAAAAACCTTTACAACATCCCATATTCATCCAACAGTTATTAACTCGGCGCTTATTATGTACCTGGAACTATTTTAGGTGCTGGGGATATAAACAAAGCCCCTTCTCTCATAGTTTCACATTATTGGGAAGAGAAAAGCAATACACAAACACAAAAATACAGGACTATTTTTATCACCTGGTGGTGAAAACTGCTAAGCAGAAGAATAAAGCAGGACAAGGGGAAGTCAAGGAATGCCTCTCTGAGGAGGTGACATTGAGCGGCGCTGAATGAAGTAAAGGACCTGAGCATCCAAATGTCTAGGGAAAGAGCATTCCAGGCAGAGGGAACAGCCAGTGCAAAGGCTTCGTCCTACTCCATGGTAGGGATTTGTGAGCAGGATTTGTGCACCCGTTTTACACTTTCTCCTTTGATCTCGCTTTGTGATTTTATAGTGGTGTGAATGCTACAGGGTGTGCCTTTCTCTCTCTCTCTCTCTCTCTCTCTCTCTCTCTCTCTCTCTCTCTCTCCTTCTCTCCTTCTGATTAGTCGAGTCCCCCAACAGAACAGCTCCCCTACTTCCCAGCCCTGCAGGCTTAGAGACTGACAAACCTAGCTCAGTTGTCCGGCAACTTACTTGCTTGTAAGAGTTGACCCCTGGCCTGGTTACAGCCTTTGGCTGAGGCAGCTCTTCCAGTGAAGGTTGCCGTCCCTGGTCATCAGATAGAATCTCCATCAACTGTTAACTCTGAGTAACAACCTTTAAGAACCAAACTACGTAAATGGCCAGGTTGTTTACCTCTCCCTACTGTGTTTCCCCAAAATAAGACCTAACTGGAAAATAAGCCCTAGCATGATTTTTCAGGATGCCGTCCGCTGAACATAAGCCCTAATTCGTCTTTTGGGGCAAAAAATTAATGTGACCTGGTCTTATTTTCGGGGAAACGCAGTAATATGTCAAACTATCCCTCATACACTTTAAACCAGGAAGCCTTGTGGCTCTAGTTCACCTTAACGGAAGTTGTATTCTCTGTAAGGTACGTGGGCCAGTTTCTGCCTGAATGAAGTGTTCAAATGCTCCCTCTCTACCTCCCCTCTTCCTCCTCCTCTCTCGCGCTCTGGCTTTGTTCCTTGTATCTGGTAGAATTTTGGTTCTCAGGGAGTAGACATTTGCCCTGCGTCTAATATGAGTTATCTACTGTCATCCAGTCATCGCTCTCCCAGGTTTAAACTCATGTTGACCCCCACCTAATGCCTTACTACTTAATCACATCATGATTGAACATTTCTGTTACTACAGTTTTTACTTGTGTCATTATTCCTCAGTTCCTATCTCTACAGTCATAAAGTTTTTTGAACCAAATAAAGTTGATACCTCAGATATATTTTTTCACAAAGCATTATGATACAAAACTGAAATGTGAGCTGAGGGCATTTCTAGGAAAATGCTCTTATTTTCTGCTTTTAGAAATCAAAAGATGTCTTAATTATTGGGTGCTACCATTGTATACAGGAAGTTTCAGAACAAAAGAAATTCTGAATTGATCCATGTTAACTTTATTTCAGAAAGTGGTAAAATCCCTGTGGTATCTGAACCCTGTGAAGATCACAGATGCCAGAACTGAAGAACTATGGGATTTAATTCCAGTACGTGGAGATAAAAGCAGCAGGGTTACACAGCCACTCGAGCCAGACTTCAAACAACCATCAGAATTTGGAAGACTCTGGCATGGATGGTCAGCTGTATCACCTGTGGGGAAATGTGAAACTCTGAAACTGCTCCTGAGTGCAGGGGATTTCTAGGGCTTGTCCTAAGGCTCTGGCCCTTGGCTCTGACCCCTAATTTGACAGTTAGAGAACAGGACTGAGGGTCACCAGAATACTGCTACAGTTGTGGACACATAAGAGGACACAGGCCTTTTGAACTCCCCTCAAAGAGGATCCCAAGGATTTGGGGAAAATGTAACTATGACGTTAAGTGTGATTATGCTAGAGCATTTGAAAACTATGCCTTTTTTATTTGGTCACATGTATCATTGGATATCTTTGCGCATAGAACACTTTACGTTTAGGAGACGTGTCTCTCCGACATATGCTTAGAAGGCCTGAGGACAGGAATAAGCTATAAATTCTCACTTGCGTAAATGCCCTTACATCTTTCTCAGCAATGGCTAAGCCAAAACTTCCCCTCACATCTCAACTGCCCAGGGAAGATCAGTCTTTTATTACTGACAGTGAAATCTAATGGAATCCAGAAAAAACAAAAGATTGGTAAGGAGAAGCCTGACAAAGCCCAGGATGGACAGTCCTGCCCATCTGAACTGGCAAAGACAGGGCCATGCGGAGTGCAGCTTCCAGGCCATCCTCGGTCCCGGGCCGGCTCTGGACGCGGGGCAGCATCCTGACACCGGGCCTGCCGGAGTCCCATCTCTCCACGCTCCAGATCAGGTGTTCCAACTACAGTACATGCGACTGGCTGTAGCTGTGAACCCCCGCCTCCAGCTGAATAAGATGAAAACTATTATACTTTTCACTTACGGTGTTTTACCCAGCGCTCAGCATCTCATACCGGGGGTGCCAAAAAAAATGTATACACATGACTTGTATTTATCTCGTTATCAGGATATATTGAGCATTACAATTTTAATAGTTTTTACTTTCTTAAAATGTGTATACATTTTTTTGGCACTGTGGGGACAGAGTCTCGGAGAGCAGTTTCCAGGCTCTCAGCTTCACGTGCGTGGTAAGGTGCTGGTTCGGGTGGTGGATGGCCATCAGCTGTGACTAGTTGGCCATCAGCTGTTACCGGTTAGCCATTAGCCACTAATATAACTGCCGTGGCTATGCTAGGGCGTTGTTTGGTTGGTTGGCAGAGAAGCGGACCGTGGGTTGCGGCTAGCAAGTGCGGTTAGCAAGCGTGGATGGTGGATTGTGGATCACGTGGATCCTACTTGCTGTATCTTGCCCAGCTGCCAGTGAGACTGGGGTGCAGGAAGACCCCTTGTTGGGGTACTGGTGGATGTTTGCTTTCGTGTCACGACCAGCCGCCATATATATATATAGTAGTATGAGAATATAGTAGTATGACTCCCCTATCTATGGCTCCGTGGGTGTTCCTTTTTGGCCTCAACGTATCCTGCGTTCTTGTGCGGGGAGCACTCTTGTGTGGAGACCTGGCACAACAGGCACCCTCTGTATATAGTATGAAATACTTTGCTGAAAAACCTTTCTGTAAAGCAATTACACGGCTGCCCTGAATTAGGGATTAAGTTGCCAAAGTAATTTCTATCAGCACATATTAATTTCCTACATATAGCATGTTTTTTTAAAAAAGGAGTGAAAAATGTGTTTCATGTCATTAGAAGCTTAATTTGGGGCTAGATTTCTGATTATTTAACTCACCTCCAAGTTGCGAAGTTTGTTTTGAAGGGGAACAAGTAGGAAAAGAAAAGGTGGTAGTGTTCTGAAAAAGTATTTGAAGTTTTTTTCTGTGCAAAATAATTATTTTAATTCAATTTAAATCAAACCAGTCAAGGAAACTTCAAACTTCTCCAACTTTGGGGCTTTAAGAAGTCTAGCTTCCTGTGAAATGTGAGAAAAAGAGGTTCAGTACTGACACGACAGATTTCAGAAACCGATTATAACTACAGATCCATCTCTACATGAGGCCAGTCTTGGAATCAATGCCATTTAAAAACCATCACTACTGCCGGACACTGGGAATAAAGTGAAGCTTCTCTCTTGGAGTTTCCATGTGAGAAGTTGTGCCAGACAATTAAAAAGGGCTGTAAGCAAACTGGGTGCTAGTTACACTATCTCAAGAAAATTACGTGATGTGCTGGCTTGTAGATCCTAAGGGTCTTCTCCACGTGTGCACATGGGGTAGACCTCTGAAAAGTGGCACTGCTGCTTTCTAGTTAATGGCTGTGATGAGGCACGGTGGCATGGTGGACGTTTTCCATGCCTTCCAAAAGGGCTACTCACTTGGTTTCAGTCCCTGTTTCTCAGGGACTGAATTAATTGCTCACCGTCGGAAAGTCCTGTTACAGAAACTGTGGAGTCATCACTGACTCAGTAGTAGCCCCATTCTAACAGAGTAGTGAATTACTAATCAGACATGGATGCTGAGAATTTACAGGAAATGGCGACATGTTAGAACTAACTGTAAGGTGTTTCCCTCCTACCACCTTAACTTGCGTTCTTTTTGTAGGTCAGCTACTTTTCCAGCTACTTTTCCTGGAAGCACTATGGCGAAGGGGAGGAAGAATGCCTCTCCGATTTCAGCTTTGAGGAGGAAGAGTTCAGGTTGCCCGAAGTGGACTAAAACTTCTGAATTTCCTGGGATGCCAGGCCCTGTGGCTTCCTGGGGAAGTTCTGCCCCAGCCCCCCAACCCCCACGTCCTTTCACCGCCCCATCCCCCACCCCTGGGCTGCTGGAGTCCGTGGACACCCAGGTGTGCAGCTTAAATCCTGCCTCCTCTGAGGGGGAGGGGACCCCAGTGGGAGGTAGTTGTTGCCTGTGAAAGGAACGCCCCAACCCTGGTGATTTTGGGAAAAGGGCTCGCTCCTGTGCAGAGCCCATCTCAGCCCCTGCCTAATAAAGGCGACAATGGAGGGTGGGACTCCAGGTGAGGGCGGGGCGCGGGGTTGCTCAGGGCTCACAGGTCACAGGCTGTCAGAATGGTCCGGCTCCTGCTTGGAGCCGCACTGCCCTTGGTCGCTCGCTGTGCCCACGGACCTTTGACGTTCGCACGTCATGTCCAGGCTAAGTGTTTGCGTCCCAGCACTCATCTTCACGTGGCAACTGCTGTGGCCGCTGGTCACCGCAGCTCAGCCTCTGGAGTTGGCCCTGGACCCTGTCCGGCTGACTTCCGATCCCCCAGGGCCAACCGAGCCCTGGTTTTTACACTCCTCTGACCTTCCACGCGAATCACCCCATGTGCTCACCACCCCTGCAGACCCCGGGAGCTTTCATTTCCTGGGTTCCTCCGCTGCAGCCCAGGTGGTGGCTTCCCCTCAGGAGTTGACTGAGCCTTTGGTTCCTTTCCCGGATGCCGCTGGAGAGCTTCCCCCAGGGCCAGATCAGTTCGCTGCTGGACTTCAGGATCCTGACGACAAGGTAACCCAGCATCGCAGCCTCCCAGAGGTGGTTCCAAAGCTCAGCTGGGATCAGAATCAGGCCGTGACTCTGCCTCCTCCACTTGAGATTTCAGACTGTAGGTCTAGATCAGGCTCACCACACATTTGAAATACCTGTTCCACCTCTAGGTAGTGCCAGTTCAAAGCCAGCAAAGCTTATTGTGTCACCCCCACACCTGGAGCAAGATCTGGCTCAGCTGCCATGCTTGCCAGAGTTGTTGGAACTTCAGGCCAACCCGCAAACACACCTCAACTCTAGAGCAGCTGCAGGATGATTATTTAGATCCCAGTATGGATGGCATTGATCCTGAGGAGAAGCTACCTGTGGATTTCCGGGGGATGGGGCAGGGGTGGGGGTGGGGGGGCAGATAAACCTCTTGAGCTACCTGTGGATTTCTGGGGGGCAGGGGCAGATAAATCTCCTGAGCTACCTGTGGATTTCTGGGGGGGGGGGCAGATAAACCTCCTGAGCTACCTGAGGATTTCGGTGGGGGCAGATAAACCTCCTGAGCTCCTGAGGAGGCCACAGCTCAGCCTACACAGTCCCCTGAAGAGGTTGAATCTCCTTCAGTCCAGTTGGAAGCACCAGCTCAGCCTATAGAGACCCCTGAGGAAGGGGAGCCCTCTCCAACCCCTCAGGAGGCCCCAGCAAAGCCTCCAGAGGAGGCTGTAGCTCAACAGTGCAGCATGAGGGAAATATTCCATCTCCAAGTCAGAATGAAGCTCAGCTGTCATATTGGAGTCTGGTGGTTACCGTAACTCCAGAAATCACTAATGAGGTTGACATTTCTCCAACCCAGCAGGAGGCCTTGGCTCAGCCCTCAGAGCGCCCTGAGGAGGATGAAGCTTCCCCACTCCAGACGGAGGCCCTGGCTCAGCCTATAGAGCCCCCGGAGGAGGTTCAACTTACTTCATTCCAGCAGGAGTCCCAAGCTCAGCCTGCACAGCCCTCTGAAGAGGTCGAACCTTCTTTCGTCCAGCAAGAGGCACCAACTCAAGCCCCCAAGTTCCCTACCATTCCAGTAAGCAAAGACGTTGTCTCTGGACTTGCAGGACTGTTTCCAGCTTATAAGTCAAACTTGCCCATTGTCACACTTAAATCTTTGGATGTGGAACTTAGCGTAACTCCAGAGCCTACTAAGGATGTTGAATCTTCCACAGTCCAGCAGGAGGTCCCACCTCAGCCTCCAGGGCCTTTTGGAGCTGAACCATCTCTAACCCAGGAGGAAACCTCAGCTCAGCCTCCAGAGGCCCCTAATGAGGCAGAATCTTCTCCAACCCAGCAGGAGACCCCAGCTAAGTTTCCAAGGGAGGTAGAACCTTCGGCAACCCTGCAGGAACAACTAGCTCAACCTCCAGAGCATGATGAACTGAGAGTTTCAACTCCAGCGCAGCCTCCAGAATCCTCCCCGGGTGTCCTAGATCAACCTTCAGTGCATCCTGAGGTGACATTCTCCCCTCTAGGTCTGGGTGAAGCTCATCATCCAATAACATCTCCTGTCACCATGAGATCTATGGATCTGGGGCTTTCCATAACTCCTGAGCCCACTGAAGAGACCAAAACTCCTAGCCAGCAGGAGGCCGCTTCACAGGCCCCTGAGAAGACAAAATCATCTCCAGGCCAGCAGGGTTCCCCAGCTCTACCTCCAGAGCCCCTTAAGGAGGCAGAACCTTCTCTGACACAACAAGGGGTCCAGGCTCAGCCTTCTGAGGCCCCACGACAGTCTCCAGAGCCACCTAAGAAGGTTGAAGTACAACCTCCATTGTATCAGGAGGTGACAGTTCCGACTCAAGGTCAGGATCAAGCTCAACATCCACTGTCACCCAGCGTCACAGTTCCCCCTTCGGACCTGGGCCTTATCGTAACTGCGGAGCCTACCACGGAGGCTAAGTCTCCTGCAGCCCTGACCAAGCCTACAGCTCCTTCTCCTAGGCACCTGGAGGTGACATCTCCACATCCAGAGCAGGTTCAGAGCCAGCATCCAAACCCGACTGAAGTCACAGTTCAACCTGTGGACCTGGGTGTTACTGTAACTCAGCAACCAGAGTCATCTGAGACACTTCCTGCAACAACTGAGCAGAGTGCTTCCAGAAACATCGACATCTGCAAGCTGTGTACCTGCCAAGATGGGACGCTGTCGTGCACAGGTCTCAGCCCAGAGCAGCGGCTGCGCAGAGTGCCTGAGCTCGAGTCCCACAGCTACAACGGCACCTTCACCATCGTGTAAGAATTCCCTTTCCTCATTCCTTCTCTGCATCCTGCCTGACATGCAGCCTTTCCCTCAGCGTCTTCCTGGGCCTGTCTCATCTCCCCAACCCACGTGATTGACTTTCTGTTTTAACTTTAGGCTTGTAAACTATTCCTTATGTTCCTTCTCCTTCTTACTAATGTTCCCCTCTTCTCAAGTCTTTCACTAGTAATTGACTTTATTATTTTTCCTTATCCGTTTTTTAAGCCCCATCATTTCATTCCTTAAACTCTACTCTCCTGTCATTTTTGCTCCATCCATTTAGAGCAACTTGGCCCTCCCCGGGTCACATTGGTGATGATGCAACAAAGTGCTTAAGCGTGGAGATCCTAGAGCCAGGCTGACTGGGTTTGAGCCCAGGTTTGCCATTTATAGCTTTGTGACTCAGTTTCCTCATCTGTAGAATAGGTGTTATGATAGTTACCATGTCATAGGATTGTTGTAAGGGTCACCTGGGTGAATACATGTAAAGCACTTATATCAGTGCCTACCATATGTGTGTGTGTGTGTGTGTGTGTGTGAGTGTGTGTTAACTGTTATTATGATCCATCCCTCAGTTACGCCCAGAACTCATGTTTTATGTATACCACCCATTTTGTGCCCAACCCAGGGCTAAGGACTGTAACAGCCTCAGAAGTATGACATTTTCTCTAGACTTGACAATGATAGGTGGGAAGAAAGGGAATACACATAACAAGGGAGGTGATGGATAATTAAGTACTAAAAGGGATACAGACCATAGGTGCTGTATGTCACCAAAATCTGTAGTCATTGTGGTGTGGAGGTCAGGGAAAGCTGCATGGATTAGCTAGAACTTTCGCTGGGACTTAAAGAATGGCTATGATTTGTAAATAGAGGGGAAAAAGGTGAGTACAGTCTAGGCAAAGCCATGGCTGCAGGAATGATGAGGGTTTAATAGACCAACGGTCTGGCTGTGAAGAATTGGGTTAGGAAGCAATGACAGATATGATTATGAAAACCTTGCCTGTCAGCTACACAGGTTTGAGAGTTCCCCTGTGAGATAAGGAGAGCCACTGAAAGTTTTCAAGCAAGAGAGACAAATGATTAAGAGGATTATTTTAGATTCCATATGTAGAGTGGTCTGGAGAGAAAAGCTTGATTCAGGGAGACCAAAGAGAACGCTCTAGCAATATCTAGGAGTAACATGAAAAGTTGCTGAATCAGAGTGGTTGTGACAGGAGTAGAAAGAAAATCCTGAGACCACTGTAAAGGAAGAACTGGCTAGAGTTGGGGATGGGGTGTGTAGGAAAGATAAAAATCAAATATGACCCGTTAAAGTTCCCGTCCTGGCTGATGAGGAGAATGATGGTGGGATAAGAGGTGGAAATACAGCAGTTGGGAAGGAGAGCCAGTTTGAGGGAGATGAGTTCAGTTCTAGGCATCTTTTATTGGTGAGTGTAAAGCAACCAGAGGCCTCTGGTTGTGGAAATGCCCACTAGGCAGAGGGGCAGACAGGTGTCTGACTTTGTGTGACCTTCCTGAAAATTGTGTATATAAACTGGGTAGGTAAGTTGCTCCTGCGGAAAGAGGACAAAGCAAAAGGTAAAGATTCCAAGTCATCCACAGAGTTAGTGGCTGAAACCGAACCTCAGGATTTTAACAGTTTCTTTTAAACATGTGTAATTCATGGCTACATTCTCACTGGTGTTTTTTTTTTCAAGTCAAAGAAATATTAGGATAAAATGTGAAAATCCCGTCCAACCCTCCCTACCACTCCTGTTGTCATTTTGGTGTGTGTCCTTCCTTCCCATCTCTGTCCTTTGCACTCCCCCCCCCCCATGAGGTAATACTTTTCTCCTTGCTCAGTGATTTGTGCTATTTCCTATGCAATATGTCTTTGAGATCTTTCCATATCAGTCCCTCTCACTTGAAATTGCCCGGATCTTCTAACCCCTGGAGAGATTTCACTAGAGGCCACTGAGCCATACTTTGGTGTGGCCTGGCATAAGGTTTCTTCATGTTTATTTGTTAATCATTATTAATATTTTTGCCAGTTTTCTGTTGGATAGTTTATAATCTCATTGATTTGTAGAAGGAGTCATGTTAGGCACAGCTCTTGGAAAAATGACATTCAAAGTCATTTTAACGGGCATTGCCTACCCAAGATAGGAAGTTCATGCTCTGAGGAGATGCCTCATTGCTTGGCCAGTGGCCCCACAATTATGTCTTTATTAATTGTGCAAACTGGGAAGCTGATAGCTGTGGAAATTAGACAGTTGGTATTTTCTGCATGTGAATGTTCCCTACCAGCCTGCATGATTGTTTTTACTTATTCTGTTCATTCTTTTGCTACCTATTGAAGGACATGAACTGTGTTTCTTCACAGAAATTTACAAGGAAACTCTATTTCTTACATTGATGAAAGTGTATGGAAGTCATACCGTTGGGTTGAGAAACTGTGAGTATGTTCTCTCTACCTATGGAAACAAAACTAACTGCTTGGTAAAATCAATCTGGGTCCAGGATTTTGAAGTCAATCACTCCGAGATAAGATATTTCCCCCTCCATATTTCAAATGAATCTCTATTGATTGCAACTCTATGTTTATTTTTTAAATTAAATTTGGCAGGCCCTCTTTCAAATAAGAGTCAATTTAAGCTAAGCTGATTTTCCATTATGACAAATAATACATGATTATCTTCTCAATATATAGAAACGAAATAACAGGCATAGTGACAATCCTCCTTGTGCCCTCGGCCCCCATCCCAGAGGTACCTGCTACTCTGAGCTTAGTATATATCCTTCCTGACCTTTTCTCATGCATTTACTTACAGGCATATTTATAGACAGCAAAATAGGCTTGTTGTGTGATTTTCATCCTTTTTTACATAAATGGTAATATCCTACAACTTGATTCTTTCACTTCGTGATGTGTGTTAGGTTATCTTCCTTCCCAGTACATCCTGGAGAGTTACCCCATTCATTTAAACTCCTGCATAATATTCCATAGTATGGATGTATCACAGTTGAATAATTCCCCTACTGATGATGTTCAGATTATGTCCAGTTTTCTTGCTACATGTATTGCTGCAACATACATTCTTGTACATGCGTCTTTGTGAACGTGGGCAGGTGTCTCTGTAGAACACATATTTACAAACGGAATTGTTGGGGTGAAGACTATTTAGACATAAACTTTTAATTGCCCTTGAGGAAGTTGTGCCAACTCACACTCAGGTCAATAGGCCGTGACAGCATTCATTCCCCATACCCGCCACCAGTGCTGTTCTCCATTTTTCGCTGATCTGATCATGGGTGAATAAAAGGGGTCCCATCTGATTTGAATTTTTGTGATCACTTGTGAATTTAATTATCTTTACATTGTTTATTGAACATTATAACGTTTATTGAACATTATTTCTTCTCGGAATTTGCCCTGTCATTTATCCATTTTTCTGTTGTTTATCTTTTTTTATGATGTGTAGAAAAAGTAAGGTTTTTTTGGGGAAAAAAATTTATATTTAAAGTAATTACTGGCACTTTTTTGTGAGAGTTTATGTCATGTCATTAGTTCAACTTCAGTAGACAAGTCATAAATGACTTCTGAATTAATAATACAAGACAATAGCACTAGTCATCTAAAAATAGGGATTATGACCACCTTTAGACTGGTGTCTTATTGGTAAGGAGAAAACGCTACAACCAGGCCGTTTTTTTAACTTATGAGTATGTATTTCTTTAAAACTATACATAGTTCCCCTGCCGCCCCCACCGCCACCTCCACTCCAACCCCCAACTCTGATTCCTGGTAGTTTTAAATTTTGTGCTTCACGCAAAATGAATATTTGGAGTTCTACAGATCAATGTATTTAATACCATTTAGTTGCTTATTTGAAGTTCTTTTGGGGGGAATTTTTTGGTGACTGACATTCTTAGTCTAAACTTTCCTTCTAGGTTAAATTAATTATTTTCAAAAATTTACTATCCAGTCATCCAAACAACTTCACAAAAAGAAACTCAATTGATATAAAATACATACATGCTTGTTAGTTACTTCCTGTCTTACCATGATATTCAAACTCCTAACCAAATAGTCAGACATGGGCATCAGCCAATCAGAGAAGACGTTGTCATAAACACCTGAGGATCAGCCCCATCTCTTCTCTGTGCTTATTGTCCTCGGCAGCTTTATATTTTTTTAAAGACGTAATTAGTATTCAGCCATAAAAAAAAAAAAAAGAAATCTTACCATTTGTGACAACATGGATAGACCTAGAGAGTATTATGATAAGTGAAATTAAGTCAGACGGAGAGAGACAAATACCATATCATCTCACTTATATGTGGAATGTAAAGAACAAAACAAACAAACAAAAAGAGACATGGACTCATAGAAGCAGAGAACAAACTGATGGTTACCAGATGGGAGGTGGCTTTGGGGGCTGGGTGAAAAGGGGGAAGGGATTAAGAAGTACACATTGCCAGTCACAAAATAGCCATGGGGATGTAAAGTACAGTGCAGGGAATATAGTCATTAATATTCTAATGACAATGTATAGTGCCAGGTGGGTACTAGAGTTATTGGGGGATCACTTCATGAATCATATGAATGTCTAACCACTACACTGTGTGCTTGAAACTAATAGAAAACAATAATGAATGTCAACTGTAACAAAAAAAATAAAAAATTTTTTAACAGAGATCACAAAAACATCGCTCTGAAAAAAAAAAGTAGTAAGTAGTATAGACAACTTTCATTTTGGCTTAGTTTTTTTTCAATATGTCATTATTTCCTATGACCATTTTGTATATCATCTATATTATAGACAGACGGTTTTGTTATGTGATTGGGAAAGTAGACTTTTTTCCAACTTTTTATAGTTATGGAAAGGGTTACTATAAACATCATTGGACATATTGATTTGTGTTTTCTTCTCGGATCATTTTCATGGAAATATGAAACCATTACCTAACAGAGGTGAGAACACAATCAATCATAGCATCACCTGTGGACCCTTCCTTCTTCACACATATTCACACCCTCACGGCTGTTCGTTCTAATGTTGTCAATTTCAAATTGAGGTCAGGGTCTTTGATGCATTCTCAGGACTCAGAGTTCTTTGTGGGAATTAAAGTTTTTGAGTTTCATTTTCATGATCTGTTTTCAATGTGTGAAAGTATATTCTGTTCAATATAACTACCTTATAACTGAGAACTCTCCTTGATTTCAGTTGCAGTTTCCAGGCAGTAAAATTTTGTCAAAAGCTATGAGTAAAGCATTAAGCTATGAGACAATAATTAAGTTATGAGATAGAATTCATTTAAATACGTGGCCAACAGACACTGTGAGGGGGAAAGTCGAATGTTTTAAATGCAGAACACGATAGAAATATTATAGTTTCACAAGGCCACGTAGCATGTTCTCAGCTCCTCAAGGCTCCTGAAGGCTGTACAACTTAATATTAGCTGCAAGGATGGGGATTCTCCCCGCAGGAGACACTTCCTTACCTTTGACATCGCCTAGAGTTTCTTCTGTACTGGCTCCCTACTCCCTCACTCCTCTCTCGATGACACTGCCTATGTGCTTTCCTGCTCATGAGCTATAGGAAGCGGCTGCAGACGCCCCCCACCCTCTCACCCAAGCATGTTTCTAGTCTTTACTGTGAGACTAGGTACAGCAAAGGCCTTGACATTCCTGGGCTGACCCAGCTGTCAGGTTTGTCTGTGAATCATTCCTGTCCCTTCCTTTCTCATTATGGAGAAATCATTGGATGGACCTCTGAGTTTTCTCACTTACTCTTCAACTGTTATTTCTGCCATTCATATACAGAGTGTTTTTATTATTATTAATGATAACACCTCATTTGCATAAGCTTGAGTTGATTCTCTTCAGGAGATGTGTTACCTGCTTACATCTGTCTGCGGATATTAATTACGCTATTCTGAAGTCCTCACACTTTCTCTGTTAACTCTGATTCATTGGCTATCAGCTCCTGTGATTGTTTTTGTTTTTTGTCCTTAATGGAGTTGGCTTTCTCACGTTGTTTGGTCATTCCCCAGTGCAATTCATCTTTGTAAGTGAGATGCTACTGCTTCTGTTTTCTGGCTCTAGGGGAGAGGTGAAATGAACTGCTAGGGCTTGTCATTGCTCATGGATCCCCCTAGAATAAGAGGTGGAGGTGCCTTGTGGTGGCTAGTCAGGGAGTGAGTACTTTTCCTCCAGGCTCCTGGGACCCTGCTCCCTTTCTAATACCAGATGCTCCTCTCTGGAGGAAGATACCATTTGCTGCCTGGTCCAAGGGGCTGAAGTCTTTGGGCTGCTCCCAGGACATTGCTGGTGGGGGGAGCTTTGGTGGAGCTGCTCCCAGCCTTTGAGCTAATTCATGTATGTTGTGAGTTTTAAATGATATCTTTTCTATTATTGTTCGGGACTTTGGTGGAGGTCGGAGGGGTAGGACTTGGCATGTTTCAATCTGCCAACTTGAAATAGCATAACTTCTTAGGAAAACAATTTTGTAGCCCTATTATATCTTAGAAACTCAGGCAAATCTGTATCAGGATACAAGTACAAGAATGTTCAAAGCAGCACTCTGTGTAGTAACTAAAAACTAGAAAAATCTTAGTATCCACCAATGGTAGAATGAATAAAGAGCGGTATAGTCACACAATGGAATACTATTCATTAGAAACATAATGCAAGCCACATAAGTCATCTTAAATTTTCTGGTAGCCACTTAAACAATAAAAGTGAAATGAAACAGTGAAATAAACGCTACTATATTTGATTTAATCTTTATATCCAAAATATTATCATTTCAGCACATCATTTTTGTGATTGAGCTATAGGAAACGGCTGCAGAGTCCCCCCACCCTCTGACCCAAGCATGTTTCTAGTCTTTACTGCGAGACTAGGTAAAGCAAAGGCCTTAACATTCCTGGTCCGACCCAGCTGTCAGGTTTGTCTGTGGATCATTCCTGTCCCTTCCTTTTTGCTAATATATTATTAGCAAGATATTTTGCATTTTTCACATTCTTTAAAATATCTAAAGGATTGTCATTTCTATATGTAATCAGTAAAAATGGTTAATGAGAGAGTCTACATTCTTTTTTCCATAGTAAGTCTTTGAAGTCTCAATTTGGTGGCTAAATGTATATCAGAAATACTTAATCTGTATTTAGATTTTATAAAATTTACAGTTGAAAAAGTAACATCACATACTCAACTTGTTGCCAGCATACTTCATGTTTTCTTTTCTTTTTTTTTTTTTTTTTTAAAGATTTTATTGGGGAAGGGGAACAGGACTTTATTGGGGAACAGTGTGTACTTTCAGGCCTTTTTTCCAAGTCAAGTTGTTGTCCTTTCAATCTTAGTTGTGGAGGGCGCAGCTGATCTCCAGGTCCAATTCCTGTTTCTAGTTGCAGGGGGCACAGCCCACCATCCCTTGCGGGACTCGAACCTTGTGGTTGAGAGGACGCACTCCAACCAACTGAGCCATCTGGGAGCTCAGCGGCAGCTCAGCTCAAGGTGCCGTGTTCAATCTTAGTTGCAGGGGGCGCAGCCCACCATCCCTTGCAGGACTCGAGGAGTTGAACCGGCAACCTGTGGTTGAGAGCCCACTGGCCCATGTGGGAATCGAACGGGCAGCCTTCGGAGTTAGGAGCACTGAGCTCTAACCACCTGAGCCACCCGGCCGGCCCCCTACTTCATGTTTTCTAATAATTGCATTAACTATCAGTTTTTAAGTTTAAATTTTAAATCAACTCAAATTAATGAAGTTAAATATTCCGCTCTTCAGTAGTCACACGAGCCTGTTTCAAATATTCAGCAGCGACGTGTAGCTGGACATGCAACACAAGACACTGAAATTCTCCACACTCAGCCACATGCAACAATATAATGACTTTACACAATCTTGTTCAATGAAAGAAGCAACATGGAAAGTCATATATCTAATAGGAGTCCATTTATGTAAAGTTCAAGAAGAGGCACAACTAAACTGTTGTTTATGGCTGACATTTAATAGGTAAAAGTACATTAAAAAAGCAAGGGTATTTTTATCAAAGTCAGCACAGTGGTGACCTCTAGGGAGTCAGAGAAACAGGCGCGCTGGGGCTTCTGGGACGCTGGCAGTGCTCTGTCTTGCCATGAAAGGTGTTACACAGGTATTTGCTTTATAATCATTCAAGTGAACATTTATGTTGCATGCATTTTATGTACATTTTAGTTCTCAAAAAATTTTTTTAAAGGGGGATAAAATGGAATGACTTTACTTGCAGCCCTGATATAGTTCTGTATAAGATTTCCATAAGATTTGGGGAAAGAGAGGAGGAAATGGCAGTTCTGCCAATGTTGGTGCCCCCCAGAGTTGGGTTCTAACAGAGACTTCGTGATCTAGAACGTAGGCATAAAGTATCCGATTTGTTGGGAACACTGGATAAGGGTGTTGGGGGGGGGGTGGAGTGAGATGGACACAAAGGAAGACATGAGGAGAAAGGTTTGACTGAAAACAGAGCACAGCTCACCAGCCCTAAGTTAAATAAGAATTAGGGTATTCGGTGGCACCATTACCCAGGTTTCCCCACATAGAGTTCTGTGTAGGAAATAGTTGTAGTTATTTTGCATTTTGATCCGGAAATAACCTTTTCGTTTTTCAGAATTCTCAGCGAAAATAATTTGAGTGAATTACGTAAGGATTCATTTGAAGGCCTCCTATCCCTCCAGTATTTGTAAGTTAATTTATTATATTTATTTATGAGTTTTAGTTATATTAGCAGTAAAATAAATAAGGGTTTCAAATAAGATAATCCCTACGGTTTCTTCCAGCAATAAAATTCCATAATTCTGCAAGTCTGCATAGGGCTCCAGCCCATCCCTGCATGAAATACCTCCTATGCATATTCAATTTTCAATTATACAGACAAGATGTAGATAGGAACAGCCCTTCCATTATACAGGACAGTGGTAATGAGGTCTGAATAATATACACCTTGTTATATAAGTGTTCACATACCATCTGCTTATATTTATATTTAGTTTATGGTCCATGGATCAAATACGGCCTGTGGTCCGTTTCATGCAGCAACTACGATTGGAATGATTTTTACATTTTTAAAAGGTCGGTAAAAGAAGCAAGGAAAGAAAGAAACAAAGAAGAAAATGTGGTTACATGTGTCCTGCAAAGCCTAAAATATTTACTGTTGGGCCTTTACAGAAGAGGTTTTAAAAAGTTGATTTAGTAAAATGAGAGGAATTCAAGTTAACCTCAAATTGTCACCTACAGGGCAAGAAAAGCTCAATTTTTATCCTTTGTCCATGAATTCAGAGCTGTATATGCCATTAATTTGTATTAATCTAATTAATGATGCTCTTAGAAAATAGATTCTTCTTGCAAATGTACAAGGCTCCAGGAAAGTAGGTATAAAGAGCCCCAAACAACACTAAAATCAGTCCTTTGTATTATGAAACTTTCCAAACCTTAGGCAGACGACCACTTTTGTATCGGTCTTCTTGGGTACCCCTGCCATCTGGGCTCCAAACCTTAGGAACACATTTTAAAGGAAAAAATGAGGTAACTGCTCAATCGATTAGGTCGTTCATTACTTCTACTGTGAAATGCTTTGTAAGCTAGTTATTTTGTGTTAGCAGAAGTATTCTCGTTCATTCTTAAAATGCCAATCAATAAGAAAGCTACAAAGAATATGCCAAGCACTGTACCTAGTATGGTAGCCAGCAAGACGGGTAAGACAGGGTTCCCACCCTTCTAGGATCTCACGATCTCACAGGGAAAATAAACATTGAGCTCAAACCATAGTGCACAAGCACTAAATTGCAGACAAAGTGCTGCAGAGGCACAGAAGAGGGAGCCATGAAGTAAGAAAACGACTTTTCTGTTAAAACAGCCCTTTTCCTCCTTCTACTCACTCCCCAGCTATTTGTTCATTTTGTAAATATTTGAGTTTGCATTATGTTCATGTGTCAGTTTTAAACATGGCAGACAATGCAGATGAGCAAGACCTAGTCCATACTTTCAAGGAGTTTATGCTCCGAGGAAATGGGATGCAAAAATAGTTAACAGTATTAAAAAGGAGAAATAGATATGGGCAATGAGAGATGCAAATCGGTTTTGGAGCACAGAAGAGGGAGCAAAGACTTCATGTCGGATCAGGGAAGATGTTACTGGCGCATGCTGTTTGAATGGGACCTCGAAGGGCCACTGGGAATCATCAGACTGACATCTTGGGAAGAATAAGCTTGCAGAGGGAGAGTAGGAGAGGGCAAAACACAGGAAAAATACCCTGAGACCCTGTGGAGTACAAGCCAGGAGAGGAGATTAGAGCCAAGTCTGGGGCTTCACAGGCCAAGCCAAGGATAACAAGCCCGGCTACCACGTTGTCACAGCAGTGCCCTAGGACAGACTTCAGCCTGCAACACAGTCACTTCCCGGGCTTGTTAAAACTCTGGCTCCACCCCACAGGACCAACTCAGTCAGTCCAGGGCGGGGCTGAGAATTTGCATCTTCAGGAAGTTCCCCGGTGATGCTGGCATTAGACAACCACTTCCAGAGAGTTGATCTGGTGATGCTGTACATGGTGGGTTAAAAAGGGAGAGACGAGATAGAAACACCAGTCAGAAGACAGTTATACTCATCCAGGTGACAAGTGAGGAGCTAAGCTGGAATCCATAGCAATAAGAGACAACTATAGTCAGGACTGTGTGTTTTCAAATAAAAATCCAGTACCATGTTGTTGTTTGCTGTCCCACAGTGTACGACTGAAGCAGATAAATTCATGGACTATTAAGACAATATAAACCAAAAATGAATTTCTACTCCTATGCTAGAAAGTTGAATTAATTCTGCATTAGTTCAAAGTGATGTATTAGAAGAGTAACTTCCTTGCAAGTTATGTGAAAGGGTATCTTTTATTTCTTCTGATATTGAATTGGCCTGGAAAAACAGGACCAAACCAAGAAAAGTATGTAGATATGAGGCTATTCCTTTTAATATTAGAAATGATAATTACATATAAAAACTTTGATCTAATAATCCAGAGTTTGATGAGACCACAAAAGGTCATCCAATCAATTCTTCTGCTCTCAGGAAAGATTACCTTCAAAATCTATCAAGATTATATAGTTGTATGTTTTATTTATGAAGACCATGAACGTGAGACTCTCAACAGTTGAGGGCAGAGTTAGGGACTCTGGAAGGTTCAAATAACAATTCCTAAGGTTTAGAGTTTAGACAAAAGCTACTTATTCAATATTATCATTTGAACCTCTACTAGTTATTCCTACTAATTAGATATCTGATAGCTAATTGAGGCAATATTTTTTCTTTTACTTTTTCTAGAGATTTGTCCTGCAATAGAATAGAATCTATTGAAAGACGTACATTTGAACCGCTACCTTTTTTGCAGTATATGTAAGTTATAAAAATAACTTCCTTATATTTGGAGTTTTTATAAAAGTTAATTGCAAACTTCATTGTTATTTTTTTGGAAATATTAATATTTTGTTAGTGGAAAACTACTAAAATTATGTAGCGAAGCCTTTTGTCTCTAGCAAAGATTAGTGTGAGAATTATCTCACAGATCAGAATGAATTGTTCCACAGCACTGGTTCTCAATCAGGGAGCTTTTGCACCCAGGTGACGTTTGGCAATATCTGAAGACATTTTGGGGTGTCAGAACTGCAGTTGTGCTACTGGCACAAGTGGGCACAGGCCAGAGTTGCTCCTCAACATTCTACCATGCACAGGACAGCCCCCCATGACAAAGAATTATCCAGCCCAAGTGTCACTAGTGCTGAAGTTATGTAACCCCGTTCTAGAGAAATACCGATCCTTTAATACGTGTATTTACTGAGCACTTACTGTTTTGTATCTAATGCACCACATGTATAAACATGAAAGTATAAATCATAAGCAAATATCTTCCACAGGGAGATTTTTTTAGTGTATGGAGGGAGTATTGGGGCTTGTTTCATCATATATAAATTAGAATCACTGCCAAAGGGTAAACATTCTGAAAGAATATCTTTTATCTCCTTCTTTTGCTTGTGTCTTTTTTGTTTGTTTGTTTTTTGTAGAAATCTTGGGTGCAATTCAATCACAGAACTGAGCTTTGGAACGTTTCAGGCCTGGCACGGAATGCAGTTTTTACACAAGGTATAAGTGAAATAGAAGATGAATACATGAAAAAAAAATACGAGTAACAACATCATACAGTGATTGGTTAGCTGGGCATAAGCCCAGTACGAACTCTGAAAAATGTGTCCTAAGATCCATTCATTCTTTTTCACATGAGGAAACACAGGTACAAAGAGGCCAAGAGACTTGTCCTTCTCACGGATGGCACGCTCCCTTCCCCCGGTACTGGTCTCCTCATGGGCAGGAAAGGCACCAAGCCAGTATCACTCGAAGTGGCACTGGCCTGGGAGTCCCAATGGTGCAGCTCCCATATGTGAGCAGCACCTTGAAATCCCACTTTTGAATGTACCTTTGATTCCCGCTCGTGGGCAACGCACCTAACTGCTAAAGTGTATGCAGCAAAGAGCTGGAAGGATTAGTTCAGCGCAGAGTTCTCCAGGGAGCGAGAGGTGTGGGTGCTTCCTCAGCCATGAGTGACTTTGAAATGGGAAAACAGAAAGAATTCCTAAAATCCTGCCCCAGGGCACTTCTCTCCCCAATCACCTAGAACATTATTTTTCAGAAAAGTTTATGCCTCTGACGTGAATTATCTGTGGGCAATGGAAACCTTTGATTTATGGAAAAAGATGCTATTTCTATTAAGCTGTAGTATGAAAAAATACTCCTAAAGAAAATACACTACTGTAGCCTCATTCCAATTCCTATCCTGACTACTCCTCAGTAAGAACAGTGGGTTTCATTCCCTTTCAGCTGGAAAAGTCTGTGATTTCTCTGTGACAGAAGCAAACCGTAGTGGGTATGTTCAATGGTCTAAAAGGGACTTTATAGTCAAGGTGAATCTATCCCTGTGACTATTTTTTTTAATTATAGTTGACATACAGTATTGTTTGATATTAGTTTCAGGTGTACAAGTGTAATGATTAGACATTTATAGAATTTATGAAGTGCTCCCCCTGATAAGTCTGGTACCCATCTAACACTATACATAGTTTTTACAGTATTATTGACTATATTCCCCATACTGTACTTTACATCTCCATGACTCCATGACTCTTTTGTAACTACCAATATGTACTTCTTAATCCCTTCACCTTTTTTACCCACCCCCGCAACCCCCTTCCCATCTAGTAACCATCAGGTTGTTCTCTGTGTCTATGGGTCTGTTTCTGTTTTGTTTGTTCACTTATTTTGTTCTTTAGATTCCACATATAAGTGAGATCATATGGTATTTGTCTTTCTCTGTCTGACTTATTTCACTTAGCATAATAGGTAAAATTATTTTTTTAAAACCCCAACCGTTTAAACTCTCTGGACGTAGTCCTAAAAACATGCAACAAATGAAGAAACATTTATTTGAGAAAATCTACTAAAATTTGGTAAGAACAGTGAGAGAAAGAAAATATCAATAAATAGAACTTATTTTAAAAGAACCAATTGTAAGTTCTGGAGTTGATAAATACAGTAGCTGAAAAGAAAATTTTCATTTTTCGTTGAGGGGTTCATCAGATTTGACCTGGCAGAGGAGAGAATAAGTGTACTTGAAGATAGACTGATATAGATTACACAGTTGAGGAAGAGAGAGACAAAAGAATAAAGGAAAATAAACAGAGCCTCAGAGAAATATGGGATACCATAAAGTACACCTGTATATGTGAAATGGGAGTACCAGAAGGAGGGGGAAGAGAGAAAGGGGGAGAAAAAATATTCAAAGAAATAGTGGCTGAAAACTTCCCAAATTTAGTAAAAGGAAAAAAAAGTCCACATATCCAGGAAGCTCAATGAAGTCCAAGTCGTATGAATACAAAGAGATACATAACAGAAAACAAACCTGAAAGTCGAGAGAATCTTGAAAGCAGCAAGAGAAAAATTATGCATCACTTACAAGGGGACTCCAATAAAATTAACAGCTGACAGCAAGTGAGCCCCAGAGAGTCATCTGAACCCATATGAAAAGACAAAAAGCACTGGTATAGGTAATTATATAATTATAAAAGACAATATAAACAAATATTTTTCTCCTTTCTTAACTGATTTGAAAAACCAATTGCATAAAACAATATGTAATAATGTATTATTGGATCTATTACATATAGAAGTGTAATATATTTGCCAATAACAGGAAAAGGAGATGGGTGGGAGCAAAGCTGTATTGGGCTGAGGAAATGACTCCAGATGGTAACTCAAATCCATAGGAACAAATGAATAGAACCAGACATTATCAATAAAAGAGTGATGTAACAAAAGCTATAAATAAACAGTTGCTCTCCTTTTTTCTCTCAGCTTTCTTAAGTCATAAAATTATGTAAAAGAATAATTATAACAACCTGTTGTTGGGTTGTAGCATTCATAGATGCAATATGTATAACCATAATGCCACATAAAGGGGGGGCGGAGGAATACAGCTATAAAGGGAGTAATATTTCTATATTTCACTGGCATTAAAGTTAGTATAAATCTGAAACTGATCCTAAATTAAGATACATGTATTAAGCTAAACCATAAAATAATTAAGGAAATATTGCAAAAAAATATAGTAAGAATATCATTAAAGCAATTTAAATACTACATTAGAAAATATTCGATTAATGCAAAAGAAAGCAATTGAGGAATAGAGGAGCAAAGAAGACATGAAACATATGGAAAACAAAAAGTAAATTGGCAGATATAAATCCATGTAGATAAATAATAACATTAAATGTCAATGGATTGAATAATACAATCAAAAGAGAGATTATCAAACTAGATTAAAACCAAGTTTATGCTGTCTATAGGAGAAACACTTTAAAAATGCAAATAGGTTGAAAATAAAGGGATTGAGAAGATATATTCTACAAATAGCAACTACAAGAAAGCTGGAGTGGGGCGGCTGGTTGGCTCAGTTGGTTAGAGCGCAAAGCTCAAAACACCAAGGTTACCAGTTCAATTCCCACATGGGCCAGTGAGCTGCGCCCTCCACAACTAGACTGAAAACGACTTGACATGGAGCTGATGGGTCCTGGAAAAACACACTGTTCCCCAAAATTCCCCAATAAAAACTGAAAAAGAAAAAAAAGAAAGCTGAAGTGGCTATACTAATATCAGACAAATGGACTTTAAAATTTAAAAATGGTACTATAGAAAAAGAGGGACATTTTATAATGATAAAAGGGTCAATTCATCAAGAAGATGTAACAATTATAAATATATATGCACTAATAACAGAAAACCAAAATACATAAAGCAAAAACTAACAGAAATGAAGGGAGAAATAGACAACTCAACAATAACAGAGACTTTAAGACTCTGTTTTCAATAATGGATAGAAAAACTAGGCAGGAGATCAGCAAGGAAACTGAAAACTTGAACAACACTATATGTCAACTTGACTTATGAAATACTCCACCCAACAACAGCATAATGTACATTTTCTAAAATGTACATGGAACATTCTCCACTACAGATTACATGCTAGGCCATAACACAAACCTCAATAAATTTAAAAGAATATAAATAACACAAAGTGTGTTCTCGAATCATAGTGAAATGAAATTAGAAATGAATGATTCTGTTGAAATAAATTTGGGGAATTCACAAATACAGAGGGTGCCAAAAATATGTATACACATTTTAAGAAAGGAAAACTGTATTAAAATTGTAATACTCAATATATACCAATAACAAAAAATGAATACAAGTCACGTTTGACTTCTGCAATTACAAGAGGTGCTCAAAGTGGTTACCATCAGCGTCCAGACCCTTCTGATTACAAGGAACTACTGCTTGAGAAACGTTGACCAAAGTGTTCACTTGTATACATTTTTTTGGCACCCCCGTATACGGAAATTAAACAACATACTCCTAAATAACCAACTGGTCAAACAAGAAACCAAAGGAAAATTAGAAAATTAAATGAATGAAAATAAAGAGACAAAATACCAAAGAGCAGTTAACGCAGTACTTAGAGGGAATTTTACAGCTGTACATGCCTAAATTAACAGGACAATGACCTCAAATCAATAATCTAAACTTCCACTTTAAGACAATGGTAAAATAAGAGCAAATTAAGCCTAAAGGAAGAAGAATAAAGATTAGAGTGGAAATAGATGCTATAGAGAATAGAAACACAAAAAATCAATGAAACTAAGTGATGGTTCTTTGAAAAAGATAAACAAAATTGACAAACCTTTAGCTGGACTGACCAAGAAAATAAAAATGAAGATTCAAATTACTAGAATCACAAATGAAAGAGGGAAAATTACTATCAACCTTACAGAAATAAAAGATAAAGGACTATGAACAATTATATTCCAATAAATTAGATAACTTAGATGAAATGAACAAATTCTTATAATGATTTTTAAAAACCTACCAAAACTGCCTCAAGAAGAAATAGAAAATCTATCACAACAGATTGAATTAGTAATGAAAATACTACTAACAAAGAAAAGCCCAGGATTATAAGGCTCCACTGGGGAATTCTACCAAAATTTAAAAAAGAATTAATACAAATTTTTCACAAACTCTTTCAAAATAGAAGACGGAACACTTTCCAACTCATTTTACGAGACCGATATTACTTTGACACTAAAACCAGGGAAGACATCTCAAGAAAGAAAATTACAGTCCAGTAGCTCTTAATAATATGGATACAGAAATCGTAAACAAACGACTAGCAAACCAAATTCACATCATAGAAAAATAATTATACACCATGACCAAGTGGAATTTATTACAGGAATGCAAAGTTGGTTTAGAATTTTTTAAAAAAAGAAAAAAAAACCACAGGTCCATCTCAAAAGACACAGAAAAAGTATTTGACAAAATCCAACACCCTTTCATTATAAAAACATTCAATAAACTAGGAATAGAAGAGAAAATCTTCAACTTGGTAAAGAGCATCTATGAAAAATCCACTAACATCATACTTACTGGTGAAAGAAACAACACAAGCATGTCCACTCTCACCCCTGCTACTCAACATTGTACTGGTGGTTCCAGCCAGGGCAGTTAGGCAAGAAAAAGAAAGAAAAGGCACCCCAATTGGAAAGGAAGAAGTAAAACTCTCTCTAATTGCAGGTGATATAATCTTGTATATGGATAATCTGAAACTATAGACTTTGAAAAGAAAAACACTGCTAGAACTAATAAATGAATTCAGCAAGGTTGCAGGATGCAAGATCAATATATAAAAATCAATTGTATTTCCATACACTTGCAATGAACAATCTGAAAATGAAGTTAACAAAACAATTCCAATAACAATAGGGTGAAAAAGAATGAAATACTTAAAAGTAAATTTAACAAAAGGAGTGCAAAATTTATGGTATAAATATCACAAAATTGTTCAAAGAAATTAAAGATCTAAATAAATAGAAAAAAAAATCTCATGTTTATAGATAAAAGATATTGCTGTTAAGATAGCAAAACTGATCTACAGATTCAGTGCGATCCCTAATAGATTCCCACCTCACTTCTTTAAAGAATTGGGAAACTGATTCTAAAATTCATATGGAATTACAAAGGCCCCTGAATAGGCAAACAATCTTGTAAAAGAACAAAGTTGGAGGACTCACACTCTCAATTTCAAAACTTGCTACAAAGTGACAGAATTTGAAGACAGTGTGATACTGGCATAAAGACAGACAAAGAGATCAATGATAAACGGGGGAAATCACACAACATATACAACAAAGGGTTGTTTTCCATACTCTATAAGGAACACTTAACAAATCAATAAGATAAAGTTCAACCCACCAACAGAAAAATGGCCAAGAGCCAAAAACTGACAATTCCCAAAAGAAAAAATACAAATGACTATTAAGCAAATGATAAATGTTCACCTGCACAAGTAATCAAAGAAATGCAAAAAAATAAAAAATGAAAAAACACACGATGCAAATGTTCACCTACCAGATTGGCAAGGATTTAAAAAATGGGTAAAGCTGCACACGGTGGGTGTGGGTTACCAGGCACCGCTGTGCTGGTTGAGAGGGAGCCTGAGTCTCTGCCTCCTGTCCCGAGTGGCCTTGGCAACATGGTCAGAGATTTAAAGGAGCAAACCTTTTGCACCTGCTGTTCCCCTTCTAGAAATTTGTCCACGGAATAATTGGCCAAAGTGCTGAGATGTGTCTTTTATGGCACTGGAGACACTGAAAAGGTACACATTAGAGAATTTATTAAATAAGATTAAATACTATGCAGCAATTTAAAATAATATTGTACATGTATATTTATGACATGTAAAAATGTTTACAACATGCTACCAAGTGAAAAAACAAGTTATAAATAATGTCAATCGTCCCTTTATGTAAGAAAAAAATTTTACCTATACAGAAAAGTCTGACAAAATTGGCAATAAAATATTAACATGGGTCATCACTGATGGCAAGATCATGGGAAATTTTATCTCTTTTTGCTGATCTGTATTTTGAAATGTTCTCTACGATAAATGTGTAGTACTTATATAATAAAAAAGGAAAATAAAGAGGTTGTTTTTTGGGGTTTTTTTACATTCTATTGTGAGAGTTTGAGTTTTCAAGTTTTGTTTTTAGATTTGTCACAGGGTTTGGCTTTCTGGGCTCCAGGCTGGGATATGCAACGGGTTTCCTGCTTGGGGAATTGTGTTTTTCCAGGTTGCCTGAGAGGCACTGAGAGTTTGGAACAAACAGTAGCTGCCCTTTTCTCAAAGAGCCCTGACCCTGCACAGCCCCCTGGCCTGTGTCACCACATTGCCCTGGACACTGAGCCCCACACACCAGCCCTGCTGTCCTGCTCAGGCCTCCAGCCCCATTCTACACTGAACCAAGCATCCAGGCCTACCTACTATTTCTTTCCGCCCGTATTTATCTGAGCACTGCAACCTGAGCCTCTGTTCTTGCTATTTTCCTTCCTCTCATAGAAGTTTTTCTCTCCCTGCAGGAGTAGGCAGGTCAGGCCTGGCCAATCAGAGCCTTCTATTCCGTTGTTACAGTGATTGGTCCAGGGTTGGACATGTGACCTCAGTCATTCCAATGAAACTGTCCCAGGACTTTTGAGGTTACTATGAAGGAGAAGTTCTCTCTCTACTGGGATTGTTAGGGGAACGGAACATCAGCCTGGAGCTGCTGGTGGCCCTATTGCTGCCCCATCAAGAGCCTGTCTAAGAATAAAGCCCACTGATGTTTTGTCTCCTGGTACAGCCAACCTGAGGCCAGCTACCCTGGACTTTCCAGTCACATAAGCCAAGAGATTCCCATTTTTGTACAACCACTCTGAAATAGGTTTCTGTGACTTGCAACCAAAAGAGACCTAACTAATTCAGTGAGCTAGGAGCCAGGTGCTGTGCTAGGCCCAGAGATGCAGTGGTGATGGGGCAGACCCAGTCTCTGTCTCTCAGAGTCCACAGCCCAGTACGGTCCAGGCTTCCTCCTGGTGGCTGGCCATGCCTGTCGTTTCCCCACCAGCCTGCCAAACAGCCAGCCCTCTGCGTCCTTTCAGCCATAAAGTCCTGCAGGTTATGGAAACTCCCACACAAGTCCCTCATTGACAGAAGAGCAAGAAGTTGAACTCACATTCCCCCAAATGCTTGATGTCAGGTTCCAAATTCTTAATATCTCCCACGGTAGCTTAAGTTTTATGTGAATTTTACATTCTCTACCATTATATCTTAACATTAAATGAATGTTCTCTCCAAAAACTTTTGAGTAAAAGTAAGATACACCCTGTTTATCCTGTGACTTTTGGACACTAAACCCTTATTAGACATATGACTTGCAAATATTTTCTCCCATTCTGAGTTGTCCTTTCACTCTCTTAAATAGTTTCTTTGATGCACAAAAGTTTTTAATTTTGGTGAAGTCCAATTTATCTATTTTTTCTTTTGTTGCTTTGCTTTTAGTGTCCTTTCCAAGAAACCACTGTCAAATTCAAGGTTATGAAGATTTACCCATTTTCTTCTAAGAATTTTATAGTGTTAACTCTTTGATTGATTTAGAATTAATTTTTGTGTATGGTACAAGGTAAGTGTTCAACTTCATTTTTTGCATGTGGATATCCAGTGGCCCCAGACACACAGACCTTGGGGTGGGCGTCTCCCAGTTCCCCTGAGAACGTTGAAGAGAGACCCAGTTCAGGTCAGGGTGGTTTGGGTCTGAGAGGGTGAGGAAGCGCAGACTACTAGGAGAAAGGAATAGCATAAGTAAGACAGGACAAGAAGACAGAGCAAGAGGGGAAATAAGCTGCGGAGGTGGGAGGGCACTGAAATGAGGCCAGGATAGGCACACTGGGTGGGGGCGAGGGGGAGCCCAGCACTGCCCAGTGGGAAAGGGTCAGCTGAACCAAGGGCCCAGAGGCTGAGCCAGGAGACAGGAGGTCTGGAGCCCAGGGCTCCTCACCTGCTTGGCCCGGACACCCCTGAGGATGAGGATACCCAGAGGGTGAGGCTTAGAGCCCCTGGTTGACTGTTCTTGGCTCCTGGAAAAATAATTGGTCCCACCCGTACCTCAAAACAAATGTCAGCATTTCCAGGTAACATAGTGCAGTGGTCAAGCTCATGAACTCAAGGACCCAACTGTCAGGGTTCAGCTCCTGGATCTACAATAAACAAATGTGTGATCTTGGGCAAGTCACTTAACCTCTCTGAGCGTCTGAGTTTCCGGATAAATGGTCAAGGGATGAAAACCTCAGGGGAAAGAAAGCGAGTCAAGTCATGCAAAGTGCTTAGAATATACCCAGCACATACTGCATGCCAAGTAGCAGTTCGTATCTTTTCCTAGGAAAATCGAGGAGAAGGTACGCAGGGTATTTAATGACACTTATTTTCTAATTACTTCCACATTTAGATTTTTTACAGTGCTGGCGTATACACTTATGAGCACAAAACCCAGCGAAGCTTAGGTTTTGTGTCTTGGTGTTTTAACCTGGGCCTGCTCCTGGCTGAGGACAGGACACCAGGGCGAAGGCCACGCTATTGCTTTGACCTGAGCAAGGCCAGGCTGTGCTTGGCTCAGAGCCAGCTATGGCAGGAAGTATTTGCTGCCAGGACTCCCCAACCCTTCACGTCTGGGGCTGCCTCTCTGGGAGGAGACGAGGCAGACCCTTCTGGAGTGTGGGTGCTGGGAACCTCACAGCTGCCACCAGGCTGGCAAGTGACCCATTTTACAATCTGGGAGTCATCTGCGAAGGGAGGTGACTTGCCCAGGGTTTCCCTCATGTTTCTGGGGATGGAAGTCCTTTCTGACCTGGGCTCTCTGCACCCTCACAGGGGGCCAAGGTCTAGGTCCAGGAACCATGGGAATCTGAGATGCCTGGTGTCAGCCTCTGCCCCCCCACCCCCCCAACCCCACCTCCCGGGCTGCAGTCACATCCGCTGTTTGGCCACGGGCGTGGGCTCTGCAGCACCTCCTTGGGGGGAAGCTGGCATTGTATTCTCAATGGCCGGCTGTGGAAAAATGACACACACAGAGCCGAGTAAACAGAGAACCGGGGACGCCGTCATGGGAACCGCCGGGTGGAGGTGGCAGTGGAGGCCAGGGAGGGAGGCTGTGGCTTGGCCCAGACTCACCTTGGAGCCAGGAATCGATCAACACAGATCCAGAGGGCCTAATGGGTGGCCTGACGACATGTGAAGCTCAAGGAATTCCCCAAAGTCACCCCGTGAGCCAGAGTCAGAGCCAAGGGGAACACCCTGGCCTTGCAGCTCTTACCTCTCTGCTCCCTGCTCTCCTACGCAGAGAGGCTGGCAGGAAAACAGCAGGAATTTCTTTTTGAACTATCACTGGGTGGACACGTTGGGGACAGCCCTCATCCATCTTCCAGACCCTGACCTTGACTGATGCCCAGAGCAAGGAGCCATCAACATGCAGGTGGAACTGAGTGTAGTTCCAAGTACCGTTTTGTACAGTTTAAAGCCCTTCACAGTCCCTAGGAAGATGTTAGTACCTGGAAGACATTGGCACACAGAACGTATGAGCACATGGGCAGTGTTAGCACAGGGGAGGTATTAGCACAGGGGAGGTATTCACACTTGGAAGGTATTAGAGTCAGAAAGATTCAGCAGGATGGATAAAACTTAGAACATACCTATCTTCCCTGAATAACAGCCTCGTTAAGGGTCCACTTTATTTAAGTGGATGATGATTCCCTTTGAGATTAGAAGTGGAAAGAGGCAAACTGTGACTTGCCCAATTCTTCTTCGTGTGAGTTGCAGCCACATGGCTGTGGAAGTGGCTGGACCCTGAGCCCTCTCAGGGCTTGGAGATGAGGTCGGTTTGGTCTCAGGAAGCTACCACTTCCTGTTTCTAAGAATAAGAATTAAAAACATTTCCCTCAAGAGTCTCCCAGCCTCCCAGGAGGGAGACTTGTCCAGCAAGGCCACAGGCCCTCACCCAGCCCAGTCACCGGTGAGGCTCCTCTCTGGACTGCTCCTCACTCAGCACCCACCCCACGCCCTGTGCCTCCTGCCCGAAGTGGTCTGCGCTGCTGAGGCTCCTCGGAGCCTGGGGCCGGCCTGTAGCCTCCTCTCCTCTCTGGGACTCTCAGCAGCTCATACAGAGCTGGTCCCTCCTAGTGCTCCTGAGACGAGGTCCCTGACCTGCTCCCACAGCAGTGGTGGCCTTCCCTGCCCCTGCTGACTCAGCCTTCCTCCTCCCGGCTTGAGCACTTCGACTGTCCTTTGGGGACCCACCCCCACCTCAGCCAATGTACCTGCTGTACCTCCCACTTTCAGTCCAGGTAGCCCATTGGAGCATTACATGGATTGGTTCAGGAATGAGCTCGGGAGCAAAGTTCCGTGGGAGCCCAAGAGGAGATTCAGACCAGGGGTTTTGATGCAAAGAGGATCTCCTTCCTCTGGAGTAGACACGTCAGTGGGACGTTAGATGGAGTGCTAGCCGCAGTTTTACCACACCTGGACTTTTCAGTGAAAGGAGTCATTTTCCATTTGTGCTTCCGTCCACTTACATTGGGTTTCTGCCCCTTGCGACTGAAAGAGACCTGACTCGTCTGCCACGTCCAGCTCAGACTTTCTGCTGGACCTGTGGGGACCTTCCAGAGGCCCCTTTCTTTCCCTGGAAGATCCAGGAGTGTGGCCGGCTTCCTGCTGGCCTCCATTACTCACTCCCCACTAAGGCAAAGGGGGTGAGGGGAGCGAGGAAGCAAACCTGGGTGGGTGGAGGTGTGGGGCCGTGGAGGGCGGGGCATGAGGAGGCCCGAGGTGCAGCTGGGGAAGTTTTGTGAGACACTGGAGTGAGTGAGAACGCAAAGGGTTGGTGAGACCAGCCTGTCCGCCCCGCTGTGCTGCTAGAGTAACTGAGGCCAGAGGGGCGGGGACTGCCCAGGGCCCAGCAGCTGGGCAGGGCTCTGTCCACTTAGGGATTGTAGGGGAGCAAGTGAGGCTCTTCTCTCATCCCCACCCCCATCTTCACACCCGCCCCACCCCTATACCCACTGCTGACTCTCTGTGGAAGGTTTCCTTTGAGCAAAAGTTTCTGCCTAAAACAGTGAGAAAACACCACAGGCCTGGAACTGGAGGGAGAGAGCTTTAGAGACCACCTGATCCCCCATATATGTCCCCATCCTCCAGCCGCTGTGCAAGAGGGGAGACAGATCAGGAGAGGGTCTGTGCGTCTGTCCCTGGGTGGGCCGCTGGCTGAATATTCTGTAACAAGCACTCCTAGTCGGAGAAGGAGATGCCTCAAAAAAAGAAGGCAGGCCCAAGGTAGGCAGGACTTAACAAAGCTCACACAGCAAATGGGAAGCTGGGCTGAGACCTGAGCTGGTGGCCCCGCAGCTGTGTTTCAGCCCCAGCTACATGGTCAAGGTGATGGTGGGCCTTCCACCCCCTTTGCCAGCCCCCTCTCTTCCTCCCCAACTCCTGCTCGCATCCTGTCAGTCCCCAGGGAGGAACTTTGTTTAACCTCTCCTGCGGAGGGGGCTGCGTTCTGAAGGAGGGCTCTAACGGGGATTTGCAGACATTGGTATACCTGTCAGCTCAGGCCACAAACATCCCTGCCCCTGGTTAGGACCACAGCTAGAATTTGCCCCAGGAAGGCCAAGTGCCTTCTCCAGCAGCTGCCAAAAGCTTCCTCAACCACCCACCTGCCCGTCCAAGCCACGCCATGTTCTTGAGAAGCCGCACTCCAGCCCTGCAGCCTGCCAAGGGCTCCCCTACAAGAGGTCAGATTGGCCCTTCTCCCCAAAGTGGAGGAAGCAGGACAAGAGTTCCCAGGCAGGAAGGTCCACCTTGGGGACTGCTTTGGCTTTTGTGACGGCCTCGTTTACTGAAGCAGCAGCAGAAGCACGTGGTGGCTTTCCAGGCATCCAGGGCCTTCTCCTCCCAGAGGCCCTGTGTCGGGCTGGCTGGGCGGTGACTGGGCATGTGGTTCCTTGTGCTATGCCCATGGGCTGGGCTGGCAGGGGAGGGGCCATGGTGCCCAGACTTGGCTTCAGGTCTGCATTGTACTGTTTAACCCTGGGGCTGATGTCAGGGCTCCATGATGCGAATTTATGGAGACTTGGGTCGCGTCCTGGGTCAGAGGGAAAGGTGTAGAGCAGACTCTGCTCAGGAGGCCAAAGGACCACACACACACTGGGACTGGGGCTGAAAATCATTCAGATGTCTTCCTGGGCACCAGGTTGACAGCAGCGGTGGGCGGGGAATGAAAGGGCACGGACCACTCTGCAGGGGGGACTAGGCTGCTGTCTAGAAAAACAAGTCCACGTTTAATGAGTACATCCAGAGCTTAGCAGCGCACCTGTTTCCTCCCAGCCCTGACAAGATTACATTTTATTATTCTCATCTGATTTTTGTTAGTTTAATGGGCCTGTAAAGGAACCCTCAGGCTGCAGGCATTTTCCTTTATTTTACTGCCAGGCAGATTCTCTACTCTCCCCAACAACAACCCGCTGTGTGTGCATCTGGCAGGGATGGGTTTTCCCTCCACCGAGGGCACCGGTCAAGGTGGTGCCACGTCCCCACATTGCTGTACGGGATCCGCAAGAGTGTGTGGCTGCTGCCAATAGCAACCCCCTCCCACGTGGTTCTGTGGCTGTTCCCTCGGCATTTATGGCAAAAAAAATATCGCACAAACAGGTATTGTTGTCATTTGCCCTCATTTATCTTCTCACTGACAACATTCCTTGTTTTCTCAATACTCTACTCCGATCTACTCGGAGTCCTCTCCTCCCTGCAGGGCCTCACTATTTTATCCTGGGAAAGTCCCTGGCCTCTGGGGCTTCATGTGTCAGGGACAAGTGGGAGGAGGTGACTCAGAGGCCCTTTCCAGGTCAGATACCTGGGATTCTACTGTATTGTCATTTACAGGGTGAGGGACAGAATCACAGCCTCCTTCCCCTCAGCTCCCCAAGGCAGCAGCTCATCAGACTGTGCTCTTACCTTCATACCACACTGCCTCCTAGAAAAACAAACAGAAAATGGAATATTTACAACCCAGAGCTAACCAGAAAGCCCTGGGGACCAAGACCTCAAACGGGGTTTATCCCGATTGGGTGCTGCCCTTTACCACAGTCCCAGGCCCTCCCCACCTTCACCGACATTTAGTGTAAAATTCAGCCAGCTCTTAAGATGTTGTTTCATCCCACAGCCTGTGTTAACTCTGGGCTGAGAAGTCACAGGAGAGCCTGTTGTCATAAATTAAGACTGTAATTAATCACTAAGTTTCTCTTTTCCTCCCTTTGTTCTCCCTGGGAAACTTGGGGGGTGGGGGTGGGGGTCAGCCCCCGGGTCTGCTGGCTTCTGTTCAGCTGTTCTATCCAGCTGGGTAACTCCAGCAATTCTGATTCAAACACAACGCCCAGGTTTGTTTCTTCCACCATTCCAAAGCCAGAGCATAAGGCAAAACCTGTGGATGAGCGAAATTACTCTTGAAACCTTGCAGGAAGGGGTGGGGAATCAGTTGCGTCACTTGCCAGTGGTTCCTGACCACGGCTTTCCTGCTGGGCCTGGGGCAGTCTGGGTTTCTCCAGTAGAGCCCACACCAAGGCTGTGTTTACACCCCGAGGTCCTGAGAGACGCTCAGGGATGGCAGACTCACTCACTGAGTTAAGAGGCAAGTGGATTCCCCCACAGTGTTTACACTTTTCCTTCCTCTTTCTCTCTCTGTCTACACAGCACATGGAGATGAACGTGGAATGTGCTGTGACCTCCCTGTAAGGTCACAGCCGACATTTATTGAGCATTTGCCATGTGCCAAGCACGGTGCTAAGAACCTGTATCACAGAGCGCAAGCAGCCGAAAGGGGCAGACAACCCATCTCCCAGTTGCTTTGAATAAAAGCTTTAAACATCGTCTCTCAGAACAAGAAGTCTGGGTATAGTTAATGCCAGGCTGATCAGGCCCAGCAAGCCTCCTCTGCCAACCTTGACTGTTCTCAGCATCTGGGCTTCACATCCTCAAGCTGGATGCTTCACGGCCGCAGAATACGTAGCAGCTGCAGCGCCAAGTATCATAACTCTTCATAAGCAGGAAGCAGGGAAAGCAGAGGCTTCATCCTCTGTATTTTATTCAGGAAGCCCCCAGCAGACTTCCTCGTACACCTCATTGGCTTTATGTGGGTCACATTGGGTCACATTGCTGTCCTCAGCAGCCACGGAACTGGGAAAGAGGCAGGCATTGCTGTGATTGGCTTAAACTATTCATGAGTCATGTATTGGGCCAGGGCACGTTGCTACTTAGAGCAAAGTGAGGATTCTGTTAGCATAAAGGGGGACTTACGTGGGGTAGCCAGCCAACAATGCCATGTCTTAAATTCACAACAGTCCACTGGGGTGGGGCTTATTATTATTCCCATTTTACAAATGATGAAACTAAGACTCCGACCTGTTTAGTAACTTGCCCAAGATCACCTGACTGCTAATAGTGTGGGTTTAATCCCAGGTGGTGTCCCCAGTGTCCTCTTAATTACCATATGGCCCCAGGCCCTGAGCCTGCTCGGAGAAGGGGCCATGTCTTCTTCACCTTTCTATTTCAGCAGTGTGTCTTCCAATGACAGAAGCCCCGCTGAACTGATTGGAACACAAAATCATTCCATTTTTGTTACTTGCTGCTTTGTAATATGTTTTAAAACCAGGAGTGCAAACTTACCAATACTACCTTTAAAAATATACACCGATCCCTTCTTTTGTATTGTTTTCCACTTACCCATGCTGGGTTCCTGAAGTTCTGGGAAGAATTCCAACATAAATATCACCAATGATGGAAATTCGGGGGGAAGGAGAGGAGGGTGAAAGACTAGTTGAGGCCCCAAAGAGTGTCAGTTCCTCATTAACTGCGGAGCCATGGAAAATTCTTTGTTCCAGCCTGTTGGCTTCTTGCCTCCAGGATCTGGGTGGGTATTGCCGTTGGCCAGCTTCCTGGTCAGGTCACAGACAGTCTGATCAGAGGGGGTGTGTCTGGGGAACGAAGGCAGAACCGGGCTGGGTCCCCGGGAGTGGACCCTGAGCATATGGGTCCAGTAGGCCCACGCTTACCACTCGACATGCACTGGCTCACTTAGCATTCATAATGACCTGTGGGATTGGGACTACTATGTTTCCCATTTTACACCTGAGATAACTGGGGCTCAGAGAGGTGAAGTCACTTGTCCAAGGTAACACAGCAGAGTTAAGATGAAAAACTAAAGCCCATAGACTTCTCAGGTGGGGTTCTTTCCCCACTCAAGAGTCATTACGATCTCAGGGACCTTGAAGAGGGTGCTGAGGGCATGTTGGGGGCCAAGGTGGTCCCTGGACCATCCTCAGAGCTGTCACCAGGCCGTTTCACTCAGTAGTCATGAGCAGGGGCTTTGAGTCAGAGCCAAGTTAGGAGCCCAGCCCTGCACTGTTTAGGGAGCAGGGACAAGTGACATAACACTCTTCTTTCTGTCCACACCACAGTGGTTAAAAGCCTGGCTCTGAGGCCAGCTGGCCTGCATTCAAAGCCCTGCTCTCCCCAGGTAGCAATTATGTGGCCCTTACCTCATTGTGCAACTCTATATAAAGTAGGAGCATAAGAGAACCTGCTCGAAACGCTGCTTGTAAAGATTAAATAAATAGTGCACTCAGCCCCATGCCTGCACTCAGTTCTCATTAGCTGTTGTTATTTTATACCTTCACAGCAGATAATGCTGTGAGGTGCCTAAGGCAGACCCCCCCCCACCCCTCTTCAGGATACAATCTTCCCCTCCAGCTGGCTTTGTGAATGGAAGATCCAGGAGGGTCTGAGCTGATTTGGGTATGCAAATGAGGTGGAGGTGACTCCAGGGAATTAAAGGCAAATAGAACCCAACTTGCAAATTTGGGCATTTTCATGGAGTGCAGTTGTTGAGGCCAGGGGATGAAGCCCAGCTGAAGCTCCCCTCCCCCCACCCCCACCAGGGTACAGAGGGCCAGCCCAGCATACCCAGCTACTGTGGGGGGGGAAACCATACTCAGCAGTCACACAGAGTCCCTGGGTCTGCTGGGCCTGGGCTGGGTCTGCCGTAAATCATGGTCTCAGAGACAGAGCTCGGAGAAGTAGAGGACATGCCAAGGTCACCATAGGGCTGGAGAGAGGGCAGAGAGCCCTGTCTGTGCGTCTGCCCAGGGGCTGGTCATGGCCCAGGCATCAGGTGTCTTGGGCACAGTGCCCAGCTCAGCCACATTGGGGATCTGGGTGTCTTTGCCAACTTCCCTAACCTTTCAGCCCCACCTGGGGATGTGGAAGGGACCCAGAGTACTGGGGCTGACCTGGCAGGAGGCAGCGCCTAGGCTCTTGGCCACAATGACAGGATATCCCCAGGGAGTTGGGCTGGCCGCCACGTAGGGAACACCGGGGCGGAGACCTGGCACCGCTGATGAGAGGCCCAAAAGGGCACTGAGGAGGGAAAGTCGGGACAGCTGGGCACAGAGAGGATAAAGAACAGGCCAGGGTTGTCATGGGAACCATGACTACAGGCAATGAGGGGCCCACAAATAGAGACCTGAGTTTTTCCTCTGCCCCCAGCCAAGGGCAGACCTGGGTCTCCTGCCACTTCATCCTGATTTTGCTCCCATGTGGGCAGGGTGAGCAAGCTCCTGCCAGGGATCCTGTGAGTTCCAGATACCATCTACCCCACCCCCACTGCACAGAGACCCTGGGTCCAGAGGGCAGGAGGCTTTCTCAGACTACCATGGACAGGGTGGTGCCCAGAAGGGCCCAGCCTTGCTTGAGGACTTGACTGATTCCCCTAGCCCAGTCCCAGGCCTAGGGGCACCCTCTGGGTGAGGCTGAACCAGCTGTCCCTGCTCTAGCACACAGGTGGCAGGGATGATGGTCCTCCAGGCTGGGGGACTCACTGAGACAAACCTTGCCCTCAGGTGCCCCTGGGCCAAAGACCTGTCCCCATACTAGAAAGCAAGTCCCAGGTGGCAAATTCTTTTTCAAGTTATGCCTGAGGCTTATAAGCCTGGTCAGGTGTAACAGTTTACAAGGTAAATAGGGGTTTTGTGTTTAATCTTCTTACAAACCACTACCAGCTGAGGCCTTGGAAAGCAGTTCAGGCATGGCCTGGAGCTGCAGCCTCCTCCCTGCCAGGCAGGACCTGTGGCCCTATTAGCCAAGGTGCTGGTAGGCACAGCCCTAGCCTAGCAGAGAGACTATGTGTTTGTGCCAGATATCATGGCAGAGAATACAGCACAGAGCGAGGAAGGAACCCAACTGGCTGTATGACCCTGGGTAAATTCCAGCCCCTCGCTGGGCCTTTAATGTCTCACCTCCTGGATGTGATTAATACTCATTTATTCTTTCACTTTCCAGTATTTGTATCTCATTTCCTTTTCTTCTCTTATTGCATTGGCTATAATCGTCTTCATTTAACCAATATCTTTGAGAGTCTAGTAAGTGCCAAACCAGGTACTAGGCACTTAGATGCAATGGTGAATGTTACAGACACAGTTTCTGCCTCCGGAGATTCCCAATCTAAAGGGCAGCTTCATAATGACTTGCATGCACTGGGCTGCCCTGTAACTTTGCTGTCATTCAGACACAGCTCCCGTTCTGGAGGAGCACACAGACTGGATGCTGCAGATGAGAATTCAGGCAAATCTGGAGAGACCCACAAACACAAGGTCAATCAGGAGGCACAAGGTCACTGGCTCCTGAGGGGTTAAAGAGGACTTCTTGGAGAAGGCAGCATTTGAGCCTGGCTTTGAAGAGTGAGGAGAGTTTAGATAGGTAAAGATGGAAGAACAAGTTTTCCTGTACAGGTAACAGCGTGGGTAAAGCCAGGGAGGAAGGAAATCTTGGAGCGGGGATGGAGAAAACAGGTCAAAGTGACTGAAGTCTAAGGTGCTGAGTGGGCAGGGGCACCAGATAAGGCTGGCAAGCTGAGCAGTTGATCTTAATTGGGAAGACAATAGGAAGCTGTGGAAGGCACTTGAGCAGGAGAGTAGCAGCCTGGTTGTTTTAGGAAGAGGATCTGGTAGCAGCAGCAAGAGGAGGCAGGCCTGGAAGGAGCAGGCACACCCTCCCATGATACGCACCCCCCTTCCTGAAGTCCAGGGGTTGTCTCTGCCCACCGTTGGGAGGGAGAGGACAACTTCCTCTCTTCAGCCTGGCCGGGGAGATAAGGGGGCAAGGACAGGAAGTTGCCTCAAGGAGCTGAGGAGTGAGCAGCCTGGCCCAAGGCCCCAGCCCCCACCCCGTGCAGGGCGTTCCTGTAAAAGTAGATGCAAGGGCAAGGAGGCCAGGCCCCTGAAGCCAAAATGCAATGGTCCAGGTGTCTTGGGCCAGCGAAGAGGCCCTCAATGTCTGCTGTGTCCTGCTGCTGACAAGCCTCTACTTCCCCAGGCCCTTCCAGGCCAGTGTGCTCACTTCCCAGGAAGAGGCTCTGGGGTTTTCCTGCCTTACCTCAGTCATTCAGACACCCTTCCTGACACCTCCTGGGATCCAAGGTGAGTGGGGCCAGGTGCCTGCCCTCAAGTGTATCTACAGACAGGGGAGCAGCAGACAATGAACACTAGAGTGTGTGGGCTTCATGGGGTCATGTGTGCTGCGGGAGCCCTGATGGCTTTAGGGATGAGGGGTGGTATCCAGGCCTTAAGGACTAGTAGGGAAGAGCACTGGAAGACAGAGTTCCAAACTGAGGGAACAACATGAGCAAAGCTCTTCCCATTGTTTGCAGGGAACTAGCCATGGCCCCAGTGTGGCAACATGGAGGCAGGAAGTTGTGAGGATGAATGGCCGGCTGAGGAAGCTGGTTGCCCCATGAGGGGCATGGCTGACAGGAGGTAAGAGGGTGTGGGTCCCTATCTTAGAGGACAGGGAGAGGCGGGGGGTACAGGGTTGCAGGATGGCTCCAGGCCAGGTGGGGCCCCGGGTCCAGGAGGACTGGTGGAGGTGCATGGGGAACTTGCACAAGAGTCCCCAAGCCCGAAAAAAACAGAAATAAAAGACCTTAGTGGGGCGAGGTAGCAGACAAGAGTGTCTCTCACTCTGAACAGCTGGGATTCACGCTTCCCTGACCCCCTCTGGAAGGGGTTGTCAAAGTGGGCAGAGGTTGGGGCTAAGACAGTGGACTGCAGGGTCTTAGGGAGTCTGGGATACCTGTCCTCTGGGCACCCATGACCTTGGGGAAGAGGAAGGGAGATTCCCAGGTCTACAGGGCCATTTGCATTTCAAGTCAAACCCATTTACAAACCAAAGTGGGGTGGTGAGAGGGCAACCCCAGCCTCTCTGCCTTCTCTAAGGATGGACACTGCTTCAGCCACTCCCACTGACCTGATAGACAGGGAGACTGAGGTCCAGACATGGGCAGGCACCTCCAAGGCCTCACAGCCAAGTTGACTTTGCACAGGCTGTTCCCTCAGCCTGTAACACCTTTCTCTCCCCCATTTCTTCAGATTTCAGCAGAAGTGTCACTTCCTCCAGGAGCTCTCCCCTGATCCCCCTGACTGGGAGAAATCCCCCCTCCCTGCCATGTTCTCAAAGCCCCACTGGCCACCCTGCAGTCTGTCTCTACATGCGGTCATTTGGGATCCGTGACCTGCTCCCTTCTTGGGTGTGAGCTCAGCGAGAACAAGGACCATCTCTCCAGGGCTTGGCACTGTGCCTGGTGCATCCTGGGTCCTTGATAAGTACTTGGGAAGGCAAGTGGGAAGGAAGGGAAGGAAGGCAGGAAGAAATAAAGGAAGGGAAAGAGGAAGGAAGGAAGGGAAAGAGGAAAGAGAAGGGGGAGAGAGGTTGGGGGATGGAGGAAGCAAGCTGTGACAACAGGGTCAGAATCCAGTCCTGCTTCCAATCCTCCCGAACTCTGGCCTAGTACCTGTCCCCTGAACTATTGCTCAACACCCTTCCCCGGGGTAGAGATAGAGCCCCCAGGAGGCCAGGCTGCCCTAAGGTCACTCCCTGACCTTGGAGGAGACCTCCCTGGCCCTGGCTCTGGCCCAGGAGAGGCATCCCAATAGCTGGACGCTGAGGAAAGCCATCAGCACGTGGACAGGAAGCCTGGCCTGAGTTCCTGTTGAAGCTCTGCCTCGGCCTCCCTGTTTGAGTCCCATCCTGTCTCCGGTCCTCAGTTTCCTCTTGTCTACAAAGGAAAGGTAGGCCTTGATCTATGGCGCTTTGCTCAGAGCCAGTCAAAAGTATGCAGGGCAGAGCGTTGGGTACACAGGGTTGGGGTAGCCGAGGCAATGAGTTTCCAAAGTGGGAAGAAATTCTAGGGAGAGGAACTGGAAGAGCAGTCTAGGTCAGGGGAAGAGCATGAACAAAGCTTTTGAGATTAGTTTGCCTGGATAGGAGTAAGAGCCCGCGGGTAAAGGGCTGTGATTGCTGGATTGAAGAGCTTGGCCTTTATTCTGCTGATAATAGTGAGCTCAGGTGGGTTCTTGAGCAGAGGAGTGAAGTAAAGAAAGCACCAGCTCAGTCAGGCAATCTTGATATACAAAGGTAAGTCTGGGGGCTGGGAGGCCAGGGAGGAGGCTGTTGGAAAGTTCAGCTTGAGACAGAAGGTAGGGCCTGAGCTCGTAGGGCCTGAGCTGGGGCAGTGACATTAAGGCAGGAGCAGGGGTAATGGAGCGTGCAGGGACACCCTTCTCCACCCACGCAGCGCCCCACTGACCCTGTACTTCGGGAGGGGCTCCCAGACCACTAGGCTGCCGGGTACTTAGGAGCTTGGGCTTTGGAGTCACAGGAGCCTGGGTTTGAATCCCAGATGAGTGCCCGCGGGCAAGTCACCTCGGCCCTTGTAGCCTCTCAGAACATTGCTTCTTCTATGAAATGAGAACAGGCCAGGCTACATAATTTGCAGGCCCCAGGGCAAAATGAAAATTTCTAAAAGAAGGGATAAACGTGCCATGAAAGGCACTGAAATGCAAAGCTTTTCCTTCCTTCTGCAGTCTCTCCTTTATTGGTCGTGGTGTTTGTTTGTTTTAATTTGTTATTTAATCTTCTACGTAAAGAAAAATACAAAATTTAAATTATTATGGGGGGGGGTGCTGGGTAGCTCAGTTGGTTAGAGCATGGTGCTAAAAACACCAAGGTTGCCAGTTCGATCCCCGCATGAGCCAGGGATCCTTAAAAAAGGAGCACCCTCCTTAAAAAAGGAAATGTAAATTATTAGCATGAATTTTACATTCATCTTTATTTTGTGCTACACCCATTTTAAATGCAAAATTAAGAGTACTTCATTCATACGTGTCGTTGCTAAAATTACACAAATTGCATTTCATAGCTTGTGCATGCATGTATATTGTTTTGCCCAGAGCACTGGGAATTCTACACAAAACGTACTGAACTGTTTTAATTCACTTCTTGCTATATGCACATCCTACCCATGCTTTCTACTGTGGGCTCACTCACTGAGTCAGGAAGGACTGAAAGGAAAGGGAGCTCTGGGTTACCCTATCTTTCCATTTCCTTCTGGGGCATCCTTTTTAATGTAAATGGTTGGTGAAGGTAGGGAAATAATGTAAGAAAGCTATGGTAGGGTTCCATGATCCTTTGTGTTTCTTAGAACACGACTGCCTTCTTTCTGCATTTGAAACAGGTTCTGGTCCAAAGGGAAAGCATGGCCTCCCCGGGCTGTCAGCACCCCCACTTACTCAGCTGTACATGTAACACGCTTTCCCTTACACTCGATTTGAATCTCACTGAACTCGCACATATCATGAGTCCACCAGAATTCTGTGCTCATGAAACATCACAAATGCTCTATTTGAATGTGACAGCGTCTTACACACGTCCTCCCTGCTCACACACATGTTCCATTAATTTCACTTACAAAGTCCAAGTTCAGAGAGAAAATTAAGAATTTCAAGACAGTGATAGCAGAGCATTAAACCAAACGTAGGGCCCTTCTGACCTCCAAGCCCTGTGTGACTGCACAGTTTGCATGCCCATGAAGCTGGCCCTGCCAGAACTTATCCCAGCATTGTTCTGAGGAGTCAAAGAAATGACGCATGAAAAGAACTTAGCACAGGGCCTGGCACATGGTGAGTGCTTAACTCAGGTGGCCTGAAGCCAATCAGGGTGCTGGGGCCTGGCCCGAGTGCCAGCCAATGGGGCGGCAGGACAAGGCCCAGAGCAGGGACTTCTGGGAAACCTTCCTCTCTTGGCCCCATGTTCTCCACCTGCTTCGCTGGCTGCTTTTTCCCAATCTGTCCTGCAGATCCCTCTCCCATTCCAATAATAATAATAACAATAATAATTAACACCAGAAACCATTTATTGAACATGTACTACTTCTAGATACTTTGCTTTACCAACATTCATCAGTTAGTTCCCACAATAGTTAAGGGCCAACTCTTTCATTTTCAAATGGCAGAAAGCCAACCAAAAAGGGAATTTAGTGACTTACATAACTGACAAAACCAGGAATGGACCTATATTGGGTAGATGTCTTCAGAAATCTACGTTTCTCCATCTCTCTGCTTCTTTTTGTGGTAGCATCATTGGCGGCCAAATTCTACCCTCATGGTGGCAAGATGGCTGCCAACAGTATTGAGCTTACATTGCACCAGCTTCACCGCCACTGTACGGATAGAATATTTTTCCCAATACTCTAACAAAATTCTGAGTTGATGGCTCTGATTGGCTAACTTTTGGTAACATACTTATCTTGAACCAATCAATCTCTATGGCCAGGGAGTTTTATGCCCATCATTGGCTAGGAAAGGGTCATATATAGGCTCACCCCTGGACCTAGGAGATGGGATCAGTTCTGTGGGAACAATAAGGATGGAGGGAAGGGCAGGGAAGGTTCTCATAAAGAAAACCAAGCAAGGAGGATGGATGCTGGCTGTGAGACCAGCTTCATCAACCCTAGGAGAGGTTGATTATCTCTGTTGAAGGCTAAGACTACCTGTTCATCAGCTCTGGTTCCTTTTCCTTTTGAGCACAGCTAGACTACATTTCCCAGCTTCCTTTGCAGTTAGATGTGGCCATGTGACTAATTTCTAACCAATGGAATTTGAGAAGAAATGATGTCATCACCTCCTGGACTGGTTCCTATAACAGTTGCTACCCTCCATGCTCTTTCTTCTTTCACTGGCTTGATGTATACAAGTATGCTGACCTTGGAACCATATTGAAGATAGCAGAGCCACAAAACAAAAGGAACCTGGGTCTCAGTATTACCATTCCACCAAACAGAACACCTGCTTTGGGCTCTTCATGACGGAGAAATAAACTTCTATGATGCTCCAGTCCTTACACATTCTGGGGTGACTTTGTTACAGCAGTTGGCTTACCATAACTAATTACAGGTGAGCAAGGTGAGGCTTAGAGGAATGATGTGCCCTGCCCAAAGCCACTCAGCCTATAAGAGGCCAAGCCCAGATTGAAAACTAGGTCTGTCTGAATCTTTCCAGTCACAACCCTTTGGCTGCAAAAGACAGAAACCTGTTCGAATTGTAACAAATAAAGGCAGGTCTATGGGAAGGGCACAGAATTACACCTTATGGAATCTGGGGGAGCCAAGGGCAGAAGTACAGTAGAGGCTCTTAAGGCACTTGGGCGACATTAGGGAGTCACTGTCTCTGCCTCTCTGCCACCACATAGTACCTTGTCTCAATTTTATCTTGCCCATGTTTCACATGGACTTGGTTTTCCTCTCTGCTCTCCCACTTCTGTACTTCAGATGATGTTAACTCTGGTGCTCTAACTCTGTTCTAAGCACCCGTGGCCCTCCAGGTATTACTCTGCCTCAATACTTAAACTCAAGAGAGAATTTGATTGGCTCAGCTCACCTGTCTATGGCTGAGCAGCTCCTGTGTAAGGGCACTCCCCTTTCCATTCAGCTGTGGTGGAGGATTCCATGGGCAGCTCAGGCTGCCTCCCAGCCTTTCCTCTTCAGCCCCAAACACACAGCTGCCCTTAGACACCTCTCCTAGGCCCCTCACACTCCATTTTTTCCCATATGCACTTCTTGACTCCTCTTCCCACCTCAACCTGCTGTTCCCTACCTCACAGTAGAACCTCTCACCTACCCAGCTACTGAAGCCAGAAGCTCAGGAGTTAGCTGTGACTCTTCACTTTCTTTCATCCCTGCATCTAATCCATTACCAGGTCTTGTCTATCACAGCCCCACTCTGCCTTGGTCCCGAGCTCCTTATTTTTCTTCAGAACAATCAGTTGATTGTAAGGTCTTTTCAGCCTCTGTTCTCCCCTTCAATTCCTTTCCCACACCAGCTTTCAGCAGGAGGTTTTCTAGCAGGCAAATTTCTTCATTGCTTAAAAAGTCTTCAGTACAAAATCCAGGCTGTCACTGGGCAATCAAGTCAATGCTCTAGCCCTGACTCTGTAATCTATCCTCCTGATCATTGTGTTCATGCTCCTTATGATCCAGCCGTGCTGAGGGACTGAATCACTGTCCCTGGCACACAGCTGAGGTTTTCCATCTTCAACTGTTCAGGCTGTTTTTCCTAACTGCAACACCTTCTTCTTCATGTGTCCAAATCTTTCCAGGGAAGACCTACCTTTCCCCCCATGCTCTACTTTGGCCCCCTCAAGTGAGGTGGGTAGGAATGCCCTACACCAGAGCTATGGTAAGTTCTGCTACCATCTGTCCTGTGGAGGAGTTAGAAAGAGCTGGGGCTGGGGACCAGACCTGGAGCTCTCAGTACATGGCAGCTGGACGGTAGGGAGGATGGACCTGTCCTTTGGATGGCATGCCTGTGACCATGTCACCCCGGCCATCAGCTGTTTGTCCAGATACACATAGAGGGCATAATGGGGGATACACCAGCAACCAGACAGGAAGTTGGAGTGTGAAATGACTGTGTGTGGTTCTGTCGGAGCTTGGAGGAACGCCCAGAAGCCATCATGGGGGCAGCCAAGAGGGTGGGTACGCTGACAGGTGTGTGAACCTGCCAGGTGGGGGCCACAGTTGCTGACAGCTGTTCACCCTGCCTGTGGTGGTTTGGAGGCAGAGTGGGGTGGGTGGGCTGGACAAAGGGAACATAGGCCAGCCTGCCAGAGCAAACAGGCAGGCCTTCTAGAAAATACCAACTGACAGCTGAGGGTGGAGTGGAGTGGGTGAGGCTTAGGGTTAAGGTCCCTGGGATTGGCAACGGGGAGTCAGACCCCAGGATGTGTCCGTGGAGGAGTATAAGGGTTCCCAGCGCTTGAATGCCTAGGACTTCATGTCTCTGGGTGAGAGGTCTCCAGGAGGGGGCTGTAGGGCTCTGTCAGCACCTAGCCCTGGCTGACATTTTTCCTGGCAACTTAGGAATACAGGTGGGGCTGTCTTTACGGACTGTAGTGGTGGGAAAAGAAAGAGACAGGGTGGAAATACCAGGAATATTACACTTGAGATCTAAAATGTCAGGCTGGAAAGAGCCACAGCCAAAAAAATAAGCATTCCCCTACCTTTGTAGCCACAGGCAGAGACCGAACTGAGGCCCTGGGAGTCAGGCTGGATGACCCACCCGTGGTAGCAAAGGGCTGGACCATTTGGTCCACGCACTCATCACCGAATGTCTCTGTGCTCAAGGAGGCATAGCAACGGGAGACAGAGGAGCAGCAGGGCCCTGGAAGGAAGAGATCAGGAGGTGGGGGTATACATATACACGTGATCTGGGTAGGGGGTCAGCAGACAGGGCGTGGGCTCCATCCTGGAATCTACGACCCTGGGCAGCCAAAGTGGATCCCAGAGGCCGAATCTCTGGACAGCAGAGGCCAGTTTGGTGGGGGGTAAGTTGGCGGATTGAATGAGACTGGCTGGGTCCCTCAAGCTGGAGGAGGAGCCAAGCAGACTTCTCTTTGCTGCTCCTGTTGGCCTGGTGAGTGGTTCTGACTCCCCACAGCTCGCTTCCTTGACCTGTATCCCCTCTTCTGGCACCCCTGGAGAGGCTGGAACTCAGGGAGCACTTGAGGTGGGGGTTCCTCAGACACGCCTCTCCTTGGGCCGAGGCCACTCTCCCTGGGGGCCCTAGCCCTGGCCGGAGGCCTCCACCCCACCTCTTAGGCCTCTCTAGGGAGCCCCACCCCCACCCCAGCAGTTACATTTCCTGCTGTGGTGAGGGTGTGCGTCTAAGGTAACAAGACTGTTTTGCGTTCTTAGGTACTGGTTTATTGTTAGAAGTTCTGCTTCTATGAGGAATAACCACTAATTGCTGGACATTTGGAAAAGAATGAAGAAAGCACAAACATCAAGAGAAGAACGCATCAAGTAATCTCCGAAGGAGGTGCGCTTATTCACAGGCTTCTGAATTCCCTCTAGACCCAGAGTCTGCAGAATTCGAGTTGGGAGTAGAAAGCCCCTCAATGGACACCTCCATTTTGCAACCTCCCAAGACTCCAGAAGGCTCAAAAGAAGGCATCTCAGAGCCCGGTGCTCCACAGCCCGCCCCGGATCTTGCCCCTTGGGGGCTCCCCGAGCTCTGCGGACAGCGGCCGAAGCCCCTCGGGCCACCAGCACTCGGCTCCCCCAAGCTCGGTGCGCTCTACGCCAGCTGCCTCAGTCCCTCTTCTGCAGAATGGGAGGGTGGCCGGGGGCACTGCGGGGGCGGGGCGGCGGGTTCCCAGGGCGGCCGGAAGGAGTGAGTGCGGGGGCGGGCCCCGCGCCGCCCCGCCCCGGGGAGGGAGCCCGGGGCGCAGCATCCTGGCGCGAGCTTTGGCCGCCGCTGCCAGTGCCGTCGGGGAAGGTCCCAGCGCGGACATGGCCGTGCGCGGCGCCCGCTCGGGCCCGAGTCCCCCACGCCGTGCGCAGTAGCCCCGCGAAGAGGCGGCCTCGACGGTGCAGACTGTCGGGCGGGAGGCATGGAGGCGGCGCACCTGCTCCCCGCCGCCGACGTGCTGCGCCACTTCTCTGTGACCGCCGAGGGCGGCTTGAGCCCGGCGCAGGTGACCAGCGCGCGGGAGCGCTACGGCCCCAACGGTGAGAGCGCGGGCCGGGCCGGGACAGCGGGGTCCGCGCGTGCCGCAGTCTCAGTTTCCCCCCAGCACCGCGGCCGCGGAGCGGTCCACCCCCACACCCAGCTCTCTGCCTCCGCGGGCGGGCAGGAAGCGAGGGCTCCGGAAACCTCTGCAGATGCTCTTGGGGCACCCGGCGGGGCTGTGCGGCCACTTTTTCGGGGGGTGGGGTGGGGAACGGGTTCCGGGTTGGGAGGCCGGACGCCTGGCTCCCCCTCCCCGTTCCCCTGCCTCCAGGACAAGGGACCTGCACGGTCCTTACGTGCTGACCACCTTCACAGACCCCATCCACCTTTGCAAACCCACCCCCATCGGCGGCCAGCGCTGGATCCCTGCGCTGCACTGCAACCCGCCCGCATGGTGCAGGTGCGCACACGGAGATAGACTGGCGATGGACCAGCCAGGGACTCTGAGGCCCAACCTCCCAGCTGGCCCCTAGCGTCTCCCCCAGGGCTCAGTAAAACGCCCAGAAGGTGCAGCCTGTCAGCTGGTAGCCTTGGTGCCCCCACCCCCACCCCCAGGTCTTCCTCTTTCTGCAACCCGAGGCGGATGTGGCTGGCGGGAGTCGGTGGGGGCTTTGAACTGCTGTGGCAGGAGACCCACCTCCCTGGGGGGTAGCAGGTTCAAGGCCACGCTAGGGGAGTTAGTTGCCTGGGGAGGCCTTTCCGTCCTGGGTGACCCAGAGCGCTGCCTGCCCATCTGGGCAGGGAGGGAACCTTCACGCTGGCGCTGTCTGGGTGGGAAAGGTAATACTTTTTCATCCTGAAAGGAGTGTGGGAGTCTCCGCCTGCCAAAGGGCACAGCAAGTGCCAGGTACTGTCCACATGTGACCCTGCCACATTTGGAGGCCCTGTGAGGGTGGAAGATATAGAGCGACCTGGGGAGCCATATCGCTTCCAGGCAGGACTTGCCACCTCCTTCGTCCATCCCTAGAGTGTTAGGGGTCCAGAGAGAAATATCCCCTCCATCCCCAAAGTGCAGCCTGGACCTGTGTCCTTTCAGGATTTGGGGCCTCACTCTTTCAGAGTTCCCAGCTAACCAGAGGAGGACAGTGCTCTGGCCTGAGCGTCTCACTGCTCTGGGCTGGCTGAAAATTACAAAGAGCTGTCAGAAAGGAAGCTTTGGGTTTTGTATTGGTTTATAAAAACCACCTCTTATATAAATATTATCTTTCTGGAGCAGAAATCCTTTTTCAAAAAAATTAGTTGCTATATTTAGTTGTGCTGTGGGAGGAACTAGGGAGATAAATATTATTTAATATCCCCCATTAGTGACTTGGCAGAGAGGGTGTCATTGCTGCAGGAGAATGGGGCAGCTGGACCTGTCCCCCGACCCTGGGGAGGTGGTGGGGGTCAGGCAGCAGGTCTGGGGTGCACAGCCTCTTCTCTGCCACTGTGGCCTCCAGCTTGGCAGTTCTGTTTCCCAAGGGAAACTCGAGACCCAGCTGTTAGTTCTGCCTCTAGAATCATATAGATTCTGCCCTGTATGGCCCTGGCCAGCACCCCTCTTTTTTCTGGCCCCCGTGTCTTCATCAGTTCAGCAGAAGAGAGGCTGACTGGGGAAAAGGGAGCCACTAGTTCTCTCCATGCTGTTTTATCTGGGTGAAGGGATTTTGGGGTGCCTTGGCCACTGAGCACCTGTGTGAGGTGATGGGCAAGAATGTTAATGTGATGTGTAGGACCACAGAAAGGTAGATGAGCATGGGAAGGGGGTACATCAGAGGATGTGCATTAGGAAAATTTGGGAGGCCATTGATAGGCTCCCCTGTGCTAGTAATAATAAAAGTTAATGTTCACTGAGCACTTACTATGTGCCAGACACTTTTCATCTTTTATTTCATTTCTCCCCCAAAACAACTCTGAAAACAATTGTTATCTCTATTTTACGGAGGAGGTAAACTAAGGCACCAGGAGGTTAGACAGCTTGCCCAGGGTCACACAGCAAGTGGTAGAGCTGGTTCTGGGTGCCTGCCCCTCTCTGGGCCTCATTTTCCCTGTCTGTGTAAGGGGGTCCCCGGTTCTCCAGGCTCTGGGATCCTGGTGTTGGTGCCTGTGCTGGCAGGAGCTGGGGTCAGCTGGCAGGAGCTATTCCAGCTTTGCCCCCGGCCTCCATGGGGCCTTGAGGGCTCTTCCCTTGGGTCACTGATGGCTTTTCCTCAGGAAGCATTCCAGGGCTCTGGAAGTGGTCAGGTGAGGAGAGGGGAGCCAGCTGCCCCTTGCTGCCTCATACTCTCCCCACCCAGCCCCAGCCTGAGAAGGAGGCACAGATGTCCTCCAGTCTCTACCTGCACAGCCTCTAGGGTGAGGCTGACGGGTCTTTGAACCATGTGATCCTGGATAAGCAGCTTTGCCTCTCTGCCTCAGTTTCTTCATCATAAGCGAGGCTACAAGAGGACCCATGTCATAGTGTTGTTTGTGAATGTTCGTGGTACATCAAACCATCCCTCCTTGTAGCAGAAGAGGCTGGGCCTGGCTCCTAGCCAGAAGCTGGGTGGTGTGGTGGGTGGAACCTGCAGGTGGAGGGGAACACCCCAGGGACTAGTGTCCCCCTTACCCAGCAGTCTATGCACCTGCAAGGTCGTTACCGCTGGAAACCACAAGGAAGTTATTTGCTTAAGTCCTGAAGTTTGCAAATTACACCAGCAGGAGGGAGGACGGGAAGCAGCGGCTGGGGCTCCTGCGCTCCCACCTTCTCACCCTCCTCCCTCCTTAGAGCTAGGGGAGGGGGCCTCAGCAGTGCTGTCAGTGAGAATGCCAGCCACCTGGGAGTCCCCCATACATACAGAACACCGCGTATCCCAACCCTGGCCTGGAGATGTGTCCTCTGAGGCCTGACCAGGGCGATGCGTGAGATGCTCCTGGCCCAGCGCCTCTTGTAAGCTGGCCTTTCTCTGCAGGTCCTAGATGTGCTCAGGGCTCAGTTTCCTCAGGGGGCTTTCTCCAGCCTTTCAATTTATCTTTTGAATAAAAATGCATACATAGTACAACATTCACAGGGTATCCACAGAAAGACTCTCCAGCCTGTCCCCAATCACCACCCACTCCCAGTTATCCTCTGTGTCTTGTTTCCCCTTCCCAAGATATTCTGCGCACATGCACATCTGGATCTGTGATCTGTGATCTTTTTTCCACACAAGAGTGGATTGCGAGCTGTTCTGCCCCTGCTTCCCACGTGACAGTCACTGTTGGAGCCGGTGCCACGCGGAGCATCCTCGGGCTTCCTAGTGGTTACGCAGGTGGTTACGCAGTCTTGCGTTGTGTGGCTGTCCCGGCATTTCTTCACCCTGGCTTTTGATTGGCACTTTGGTTGTTCGCAGCCTCCGCTATCCCACCTGTTACAAAGGCATATCCTTGTCCCCATGTCGTTTCACACACTTGTGAATATCACCAAAGGATAAATTCCCAGAAGTGGAATTGCTGGGTCAAAGGGCGTGTGTAATTTAGTTTGACAGCTGTTGCTAAATTGTTCTCCATAAAGTTCTACCAAGTGACCAGCCTGTTTCTCACCTCACCAATGCAGTGGATAATTGGACATTTTGATCTGTTTCAATTTGATAGAAAAGTGCCCTCTCATGGTTTTACTTTGGATTTCTCTGCTTACTAGTCAGGTTGGGCATTTATTCATATATTTAGGAGTCATTTGGTTTTCTTGTGTCTGTGGACAAGCTGCCCATCACCTTTGCTGGATGTGCCAAAGCAGGAGGCAGAACTGGGTTGGGCCTGTCCTGCCAAGTGGGCCAACACCCAGGGGCCCTGGAGAGCCCAGTGAGAGTCGGGAGCCATACCAGGAGGTCTCCGCGGCTGGTCTCTTTTCAGGGTAGCTGGGGGAGGGGAGGTGACGGGAGCTGGAGCCCCCCCCTTCCCGGGCTTCTCGCTGCCCATCTGTGCAGTGGGTGTGACAGCCCCAGGGCTGCCAGATGGGAGGGATGATTTGGATTTAGATTCCTGCCAGGGAAGTCAGCTGTGGCCTTAGCTCCTGCCCTTAGCACAGGCCCAGGTGGCCACTGGAACTCCTGGAAGCCCACAGAAACCAGGCCAAGAGGAGTGGGGCCGGTCAGGAAGGAGGAGGGAGTGAGATCTGAGTGGCCCACTGGCTGAGTGACCTGGGGCATACTTGCCCTTCCTTCTCCTTGGTGTCCTCAGTAGAGCAGAGATCAGACCCTGAGACTCCCTCAGGGCTTTATGGATGTGCAATGACTCTTGGACCTGAGAGGAGGGTCGCTTGTCTGCAGAGATTTGGAAGTTCCAGGTCATTCAAGCTTCACTCTGGTTTTCACACCCTCATGCTGTTGGGCAGCCTTAGAGCCCCCTCCCAGAGGCAGCATCACGCCTGTCCCTCGGAGCCCTCCATCCCCTTGTACCAGAAGCTCCCCGAGGCAGGGCAAGGTCTGCACACAGCACAGCTGGCACACAGATGCTGAGCAAAGCTTTCACTCAGGTGTTTTAGTGCCAAATCTGCCAGGTAGGCTGTGGGCCCTGCAGAGCAAGGCCCCCTGCAGCGTGGGGCCAGGTTGTCCACTCTAGGTGGGCCCTGGAGACCTGGGCAGGGCCAGGTGGGTTAGGTGGGGCTGCCGAGCAAGGGCCTCTCCCTTATTCTGCAAGTGACAATTTAATTGCTCTGCAAATTTACCTTTGAGGAAGATCTTGGTAAGCACTTGCCTCTCCCAGCTGGAACTGACCTTTAGAAGCCGAAATACCAGTTTCCAGTGTTGGGAGAAGGAAGGAGTTAAGAAAGGGGAATTAGGGTAGCAGGTGGTACTTGGAGCCTGGGGGCAGCCCTGGGCCTGCACCCTCCTTCTCCTGCGCTCTGGGCTGTGGGCCCAGGGCACTGGCCTGAATCGTGGGGCAACTGGGTAAACAATTCTGCCAAGCTGTGTGTGGACGCAAGGGTGACTCAGCCCCTCCCCACCCTGGAGGCGCTCCAGTCAGGGAGGGCATCCCCCAGGCTGATAACTGCTGAGAGAAGGACAGGGTGCTCAGGGTATGGGGCTTTTCTGGGAAGTCTTCCTGGGAGGCTGGAGTTTAAATGAGGAGATGGGGAGGGGTACCCTGCACGCAAGCAATGGCCCAAACAAAATCTTAGAAGCAAAAAAGCTTTAGCAAAATCAGGGGAGGAGGTAGCAATCCTGAGGCGTCTCGCTTGACTGGCAGATGGATGGATGTATGTCTAAGATAATGGGAGTGATTCTGGAAGGGCAGGCTGGGGCAGATCCCAGAAGACCTTGAAGGCTATGCTAAGGTTGGACTTTATTCTGCAGGCCAAGGAGAGCCACTGAAGGTCTATGAGCCTGGCAGAGGCAAGGTCATTCATTCATTCATAGATTTTTATTGAGCACCTACTGTGTGCCAGATAATGTTGCAGGTACTGGGGTCATTGCACTTAAGAAAATCCTACTGTCATGGAGCATACATTCTAAAAGCTATTATGGCTAATGTTTATTGAGCATTTACTGTGTGCTGTGCATATTCTAAGTGTTTTATGCATAGCATGTCACTTAATTTTCACATGAATCTTAATGAGGTAGTTACTATGATTATCCCCATTTTGCATATGGCAAAACTGAGGCACAAAGGGGGTCACAGAACTACCAAGATTTAGAGCAGGATTTGAACTCAAGCCCTCTAGACGAGACTCCTTGCTCTAAGCCACAAAGCTTCTCTGATCATATCAGACCTCCTAGGCCAGCCCCACATCAGCCTATCTGTGGGTATTGGCCAGCTCAGTCCGGCAACAGAGACCCAGAGCAAGGGTCGGCTGGAAGAGGCCGTTATATGAGAGGTCCAGAGGTCTACTATTCCAGATCAGTGGGGGTTGCATGCTCCTGGGCCGGCCCAGCCGGGACATGGGAGACAGCAGCACATCCAGTGCAGCCTGGCAGCTTTGTGCAACCTGCCAAGAGATGGGCATGTGGCACTGCTGAGGGCCCAATGCCACTACCATTTCTAGGGGAACTGGCTTAGCCCCCAACATGTACCCTGGGGATAGCAATGGGGAACCTGAACCTTGCAGGGGTGCCTGAGGAGGAGCTGGGAGGGTTCTAGCCCAACCTCTGGGCTCCCTCTGTGTCCTGGGACTCGATCTTGTGAGAGGAGAATTGGGTTCAGGGTTTTGGCAGGATTGGAGTTTGAAGCAGACCAGGCCCAAGCAGACAGGGCCTAGTAACCCCCAAAACACCCCCTGTGAGGACAGCAGAGCCTTTGGACCGGGATGATTTTGGCTGGTGGCTCTGGGGCCACAATAGAGGGATGAGCTGGTTGATGGGACAAAAGTATCCAGCCCAACAATCAGGACATGGGACACCAAGTTTTTTCAGGTGACTTTGGCTAGGGGACGTAGAGGGACGAGGGTAGGGAAGGCAGGACAGCCTAGGAGTTACCAGGAGGTCCTGAACAGAGAATTGAGGGCTAGACCGCCTGAGCTCTAAACCCTTTCTGCCACTTCCACTTCCCAGCAGTGTGAACAGGAACTAGTCACCCAACCTCCCTGGACTTCAGTTGTCTGCTTTGTAAAATAGGAATAATATTGGCATCCTTCTCACGTTGTTTGAGAATCAAGAGAGTAATGCACGTGAGGAGTTAGCATGGAACCTGGCACACTCCCCCCAATCACTCGGCTGTAATTATTCTCCTGTGCTCAGCACAGTGCCTTCGCATTTACCTGTGGACATAATGGAGGTAAAGGACCTGGCACACTGCTTGGTATATGGTGCTCAGTAAATGGGGCTCTTATTAATATTAACTCAGTAAATGCTCAGTAAATGGGGCTCTTATTAATATTAACGAGAATCTTCACAGCAGCCCTTCAGTGTGGGGGCGGGTACCCCATCTTCCAAATGAGACTCAGAGCCCCACAGGGAGCCAGCTGCTCGGGCAGCACCAGAAGCATATGTACAGAGGGTGCCACAAAACTGTGTACACATTTTAAGAAAGGAAAAGTGTATTAAAATTGTAATAATATATACCGATAACAAAAGATGAATGCAATCACGTTTGACTTCTGCAATTACAAGAGGTGCTCAAAGTCGTTACCGTCAGTGTCCAGACCCTTCTGATTATGGTGAACTACTGCTTGTGCAACGCTGACCAAAGTGTCCACTTGTGTACACTTTTTTGGCACCCCCAGTATGTGCATGAGTAGGATGGGCAGGGTGTCTGCTATGACATCATGGCTGGCTGAGCCTCCCCCCCGGTGCAGTAGGTGGGGGTGGTAGGGGAGCTTTGTGGCAGAAGCCAGGTCCGGGAAAAAGGGTGTATCCGTCAGGCTGACTAGGTGATGCTGTAGTAACAACTCCCAAATCTCATTGGCTTAAAACAATAGAGGTCATTTCTTGCTCACGCTGTATATAATACATCAGTGTCAATGGCAGGTCATCTGGAGGCTCTGTGTCTCCTGCACGCTCTCAGGGTCACAAAGCAGATACTGTCTCACAGGTTGCTGGTTGCCGTAGCAGAGGGACACGGAGCTCCCGATCTGCACTGTCCAATATGGCGGCCACTAGCCTTATGGGACAATTTAAATTTAAATAAATGAAAACTAAGTAAATTTAAAATTTAGCTACTCAGTCACACTAGCCACATTCCTAGTGCTGAGTAGCTTCCTGTGGCTGGTGGCGACTGTATCGGACAGTTCCACTATAGGATACTTTCACCACCGCAGAAAATTCTGTTGGACGGCAACCTTCTAGAGAGTCTCGCACCAGCAGTTCAATGCTCCCATCCAGAACTAACACACATCCTGCCTTTCACAACGCACATGCAGGGGCTGGGAAGTGCGGTCCTAATGTGTTCCCCCAACGTGGGGAGAATCAGAAGTACAGTAAGTTCTTACTTAACGTCGATAGGTTCTTGGAACTGCAGCAAAACAATGTATAATAAAACCAGCTTAACCGTAGGCTAATTGATATAAATAAGAGTTCAGTTCTGCTGGCATTCATCAGCGTTATAAAGAAATGACACTGAACAAAATGATGCTATTCAAGGAGCTGCTGTATTTGGGGAACAGCGTAATGCCCACCAGACAGTGGACCCTAGGTCAGCTTGTGGATCAGAGAGCAGAAGGGGAGACCCAGGTGGAGGGGTAGAGAAAGAAGTATTTTTAGAGACTGACTGAGGCAGGCAGAGGGTGGTTGGTGGGGGGACTAGAGCTGGTATGTGTGTCGTGACATGTGTCCCAACCCCAGACCTCACCCTTGCCAGAAAAATGCCTTAAGTAATACGGTGGCCTGGGGGCTACATGCCTGACAGAGGGAGGGGTGAGGGAGACAGCAGGAGGGGTTCAGGTGAGGACTTAGAGATAAGCTCTTCCTTTGGTCAGGAATCCTGAAGATAGCCACAGAGGTGAGGGTTTTAGGCGTCTCGCGGGCACAGCGCGGCAGATGCAGGCTGATGTGTGCCACGAGGTTGACACTGTTCAGTGCTGAGCCTGAGGCCGGGCCAAGATGACCTCTAAAGGACCCTACTTCATCGGAGAACTGGCCCAGAAACCAGGCCTGGCCCTCCCCCACCTTTCCTGTATGCTACAGCTAAATAGATCAGAAGGAAAAAGTCTGTTTGATTTTAATCTCAACGCAGGACACTGGAGATTACATTTTCCACGGAAAATGTCAGCCATTGCCTAAAATAGGACTTTGGAGAAAATGTTAGAAAGTGTATTTTTAGGTTATATGTTTCCCTCTTGGATTCCTGCAGTCCAGTGGGCTGCTTGATACTCTCCATGGTTCAGCTGCCAAGTGCAGACCCCAGACCTTCCAAACAGATGGTCTGGGAGCGGGCTCCCATGGGAAAAACTGATGGCAGGTACTCAAGCCAAAAACAGGTGGACAATGCAAGGACCTGTGTCCAGGAGGAGGAAGAGAGAGCCAGCCTGGCATGGGGCCTCAGAGTCTGAACAAGCTCCTGAGTGATGCCCGCACTGCCAGCCTGGAGTCCATCCTCTGAGGAGCAGGGGAAAGAGGAGACAGGGCTCCGTTAGGCGGGGTCTGGGAGGAGCCTGAGGCCTCCTCCCGGAGCACAGCCTGAGCTTGCCCCTTGGAGGGAGAAGCCCATTGGAGTCCACCCTCTTCAGCTCAGCTCCCGCCCCTTTCTGCAGACCCACATAGACACACCTACTTGCTGTGTGACCTTGTGTAAGTCACTTCTCCACTCTGAACCTCAGTTCCTGCACCAGTGAACTGGTGGGAATTCCCGTCTTGCCTGCCCTATATAGGCTGTTAGAAAGAGTCAAAAACTTCAGATACTGAGGCCCCCCAGCTCCTCCGGGAACAAAAGGTGCTTCAGGAAATATAGGAGATAAAAATGGAGCCCACAAAATGACAGCAGGTCTTGGAGGTGTTTGAAAACATTGGTCTTCAAAATGTTCTATGGATCTGAGTGGGATTGCGCACGCGGGGTGGGTCGTCACTGAGTTGGCCTGGAATGCAGGGCCTGCGATTCAGCCTCTAGGAGCTGAACTGTACAGGGTTCCTCATTGCCTGCCATGCTGGCTGCTGGGGTCGTGTCCAGGGTCGAGCCCCGGAGGGTGGGGCTCAGAGGGCTGGCTGTGATGCCGACCTTGGCTCAGTGCTCCTGCGGGAGCAGGTGTGTCACAGGCAGCCCGAGCTGATTTGCAGCTTGAGAGGGGGGCGACCTTGCTATGGGGGTGGAAGCAGCTGGGCTTAGACCATCCATTCTGTGACCTCAGAGCTGTGGGGACATATCCAGACTATTGTGGTAGTCTGGGTGGGCACAGGGGGAGGGCTGCTCAGACCCCTCCAAGGCTCCATTGCATAACCTAGTCGTTTCTTGTCTCCTCATGGCTCCGGTGACTGCTGGATCCCGCAGAGCTCCCAACCGAGGAAGGTGAGGCTTGGGCCAGGGTGGGCTGCGAGGCCAGTCGGCGACATCCTTGGGCCATTCACTGTCAGATTGTGTCCTCCCCTCTGTGACAGAGTGAGGACCTGCGGAGCCCCCAGCGTCGCCCACCTGTGCCTCTCAGGGCCTGGGGCTCTCCCTCTTCGAATAGTAGGCCGGGTGGTCCCCGGGGACGACCCAGCACTGAATGGGGTCAGGTCCGTCCATCTGGGGTGCAGGCCTCACGCAGTGTCCCCCTTCCCAGGGAAGTCCCTGTGGGAGCTGGTGCTAGAGCAGTTTGAGGATCTCCTGGTGCGCATCTTGCTGCTGGCTGCCGTGGTCTCCTTTGTAAGTAGGGTCCCATCCCGTGGCATCAGGCAGCCTGGGGAGGAGACGGGGGGAGAGCCAGGGCAGGGCTGTCCTCTCAGCTGGGGGCACCCCTGGGTCCTCCACACCCCTGCCCTGCTCCGGCGTCAGCCTCCCTGTGAGCCCTTGCAATCCTCCACCGGACCTTCCTCCCACCTGTCCCTTCCATCCTGCCTGTCAGAACGTCTGACCCTGCTGTCTTGGCACAGGGTTTCTCAACCTCAGCACTATTGACATTTTGTACCAGATGGTTCTTTGTTGTGGGCCTGTCCTAATCGCTGCAGAATATTATTTAGCAGTGTCCCTGGCCTCCACCCACCCAATGCCAGTGGCACTCCCCAATTGTGACAGTCAAGTTGTCAGAAGTTGCCACATGTCCCCGGAGGGGGGGAAATCACCCCGGTTGAGAGCCCCTTCCGTGGCTCCCAGTGCCTCTCAGGAGACTTTCGGCCTTAAGTTCTTGCAGCATCCTCGGGGCCACTGCTCCTCTTTGCTCTTGCTCCATTCCTGCTGCCCGGATCCCTCCTGGACCCGCAGGGCCACGGGGCCAGGCTGGAGCAGTGGGGGAGGGGTCAGTGGTTGTCATCAGTGGCTGAGCAACAGAGACCCGAGGATAACGCGGAGAAGTGGCTTCCCTGAGGGTGGGCTTGATTCCTGCCCCTGGCCCTGTGCCCAGCAAGGCCTGGGGAGGAGGGAGACCTCATCTTGGTGACATGACATGCAAGAGCAGCAGCGGCCCTGGTGGGACCAACTGCCCCTCCAGCCAGCTATGTCTGTCCCTCCTGGCCTCTCACTTTCCTTTTGGAAACCGAGGACTTTTACAGAGAAAAAAAAGGCCCATGGATAATGGACTTTCAGGGATAAAAGTCATGGATAAGGCAGGTGCCTAAAACGGCTGAGCCGAAAGGGTGCCGGTACCCCTTCACAGTACAGATGGGCACACGGAGGCCCACGAGGGGAGTGACAAGTATCCAGTTGGGCCAAGAGGTGGGAACGAGATTTGAACCTGGTCTCCCGCCTCCGGGCCTGGGCTCTGGCTGGAATCGTGCTCCTCTGGCCCCGGCCTTGGAGGGTGAATGTGAGCCTGCAGCGGGAGCCCCTGGGCTTGTTAACACGGACCGCTGGGCCCCACCCCAGAGTCTCTGAGTCCGGACATCTGGGATGGACCCTGAGATGCGTCTGTAGCAAGTTCCCAGCTGACGCTGATGCTGGTCTGGGCACCACACCTGGAGAACCACCGCCAGGCCGACAGTGAGACCTCCAGCTGTGGGGCAGCTGTCCGATTGCCCCCATCACTGAAAGTTGGTGGGTGGGACTTGGGCTGTGGCTGCCACTGCTTTCAGGGTCTGGGTGTCCTGAGTCAAGGCCTTCTCAGAATAGCCCTCTCCAAGCCCCGGGCTCCCCAGTGGCGTCTCCCCCAAGAGACTCAGGGTACAAAGGAAGTGGTGAGCAGACCCTGGCCCACAGCTCACCAGCTCTGATCCTGGCAGATCCTGGCCTGGTTTGAGGAGGGCGAGGAGACCACGACAGCCTTTGTGGAGCCGCTGGTCATCATGCTGATCCTCGTGGCCAATGCAATCGTCGGCGTGTGGCAGGTGAGAGGCCCAGGGGTGGGGCTGGACCCTGGGTTCTCACGGCTGCTGCGTGGAACCTCTACCGCGCGCAAGTCCTGCTTCCATGTCCATCCCAAGCCCCAAGGGTGTCACGTCAAGGGGGTGGCCTACTGGGGCCAGCAGGGACAGACCTCTGCCTGCCTCGTGTTCTGCAGGAACGCAATGCTGAGAGTGCCATCGAGGCCTTAAAGGAGTATGAGCCTGAGATGGGCAAGGTGATCCGCGCGGACCGAACGGGTGTGCAGAGGATCCGCGCCCGCGACATCGTCCCCGGAGACATCGTGGAAGTGGCTGGTATGATGGGGGCCTCCTCCTTTCATTACGTGACCCTGGTGAGCCCATCCCTCTCTATGCTCCTACCTTTCTGGCCGTATATGCAGAGGGGGTGGTTATCAGATCCCTCCAAAGCTCTTTGGCCCAAAGCCCGTTGGACAGATGAGCCTGCAGGCCAGGGAGCAGGGTCCACCTGAGGGATCACAGGGTAGGCCCCTGCCTCTCAGCCCCAGCCTCGTTCCTGGGAGCCCTCCTGGATTTCCCGGGGGGCGGCGCCCAAAGCCACACTCAGCCGTTTCCTCCCTGCAGTGGGAGACAAAGTGCCTGCTGACCTGCGTCTCATCGAGATCAAATCCACCACGCTGAGGGTAGACCAGTCCATCCTGACGGGTGAGGCCCGGAGGCCGGGCTCAGCAGGGGCTGGGGCGGGGGCTGTGGGGATCTTCACGTGGGGCTTCTCATTCCTGATTCTACAACCAGGTGAATCCGTGTCTATAACCAAGCACACAGATGCCATCCCGGATCCCAGAGCTGTGAACCAGGACAAGAAGAACATGTTATTTTCCGTGAGTCCCTGGGGCCTTTGCTTGGAAAATGATAATAAAAAGAATCCAGAGGAATCAGTTAAAGCCCTACAGGGAAGAACCTCATCGATTGTTGACAATACGTACAAACTTATAGTAAAATACTAGCTTGTGTTTACTGAAGGCTGTGCCTGGCACTGTTCTAAACCTTTTACATGTATTAATTTATTTAATTCTCACAGCACCTTTGAAATAAATGCTCTCCTTATCTGTATTTTCTAGCCAGGAAACAGGCACAGAGAGGTTAAGTACGTTGCCCAAGGTCACACAGCCAGTGAATGGCAGAGCTGGGAAGTGAATTCACATAGTCTGACTCCAGAGCTCTCCCTCTTACCTGCTAGGCCTGTCCTGCCTCAATCTGGAGAGGAGTGGAGTTTGCCTATAGTCACTCAACAGAGAATCTTCTAGAGGGAAGAGGGTTGCCAAAGTGGTAGAAGATGGCAGGAACAGTCCATTTCTCCAATGGGAAAACCAACCCCCAAGGCAAGACACCAGGCCCTCCTGGCTCTTTTTAGGGAGAGTGATGGGTTCAGCTCTGGTGGGAGTGATCTGCCCCAGTGGCCTCAAAGGGACTTAAGCAGTGATGCTCATGGGCTGCCCAGAAACAGCCTGAAGCCAAGCACCAAGGTCACAAGGAAAGCTCAGCCCAGTCAGCAGTGGCCCGGGGCCCCAAGTTATCACTTGCCAGAGAAACTTCCCGGAAATGAACAGAAATGGAGAAAGTGAATTTCACCCAGAGCGTTTCCTGAGGAGAGCACCCTGCCTAGATGCAGGGGAGCCTTGGGGTGAGGAGGGGACTCCCAGGGGCATGCTTGGGCATCAGCAGCTGTCACTAAGGAGTTTTTTCAGGAGGATGCTCTGGCTAACTGCCAGTCATTTCCTTAGCTGAGGAGCCTGCAAGTGGGAGGCAGAAGCTGCATTACTCAGGGCAAAGGAGAAGCTGTGGCTGCCACCAGCACCCTCCTCTCTCCAGCCTAGGCACAGGGCACCTGTCTGAAGGGGTACTGAGTGCTTAGCCTCCTCAGAGCAGCTGTGTCTTGGGCCTCTGTTGGATCACTTTCCAGAAGAGGACATGCAGGCAAGGCTGGCTGGCCATTACAACAGGACTTAGGGCTTTTACCAGGGCCTTGGGAATGGATGGACTTCAGCTCAAGTTTTCCGGATTCTTCAGTAAATAGTTACAGACTGTCTCCCTGGGATCATAGTAAGCTGCGCTCCTGTCTGGCCACACTGGTTGTTTATGAATCATATTTCAATGGCTTGGTGCCGTACTGTGCTAGTTGATCATACTGTCAGTACGGACCCAGTGCTTCCTCTGTGCCAGGTCCCATGCCAGGCACTGGGGATGTGGTGCGGAACCCAGTCCCTGCCTTCCCAGAGCTGAACTATCATGGGGATGACAGCAGTCACTCAGTACTACGGCGCTACGTCAGTCTAGGAGCACTAAGTGGCGTGGAGATAGAGCGAGCCAAGCAGGGGAATAAGAACCCTACCCTGGCCTGCAGGAGTCCGGGGTCCTGGCCCTGGCTGGGGTGCTAAGCAGCCCTGCCCTCGTTCCTCCCTTGGCCAGGGCACCAACATCGCATCAGGCAAGGCACTGGGGGTGGCCGTGGCCACAGGCCTGCACACAGAGCTGGGTAAGATCCGGAGCCAGATGGTGGCTGTGGAGCCAGAGCGGACGCCGCTACAGCAGAAGCTGGACGAGTTTGGGCGACAGCTGTCCCGTGCCATCTCCGTGACCTGCGTGGCTGTGTGGGTCATCAACATTGGCCACTTTGCCGACCCAGCCCACGGCGGCTCCTGGCTCCGCGGCGCCGTGTACTACTTCAAGATTGCTGTAGCCCTGGCTGTGGCTGCTATCCCCGAGGGCCTCCCGGCTGTCATCACTACATGCCTGGCGCTGGGCACACGGCGCATGGCACGCAAGAATGCCATTGTGCGGAGTCTGCCCTCTGTGGAGACCCTGGGCTGCACCTCGGTCATTTGCTCCGACAAGACGGGCACGCTCACCACTAATCAGATGTCTGTCTGCCGGGTGAGTGTCTACAGCCAGCTGGGGATCTCGCTGTGTTGCTGTGTAACACTCGGCAGTCTAGGCTCCCTCTCTGGGCTGTTCCTTGACTCCTTTTTGGCCAGGGATGGAGGACAGAATGTGTGGGCTGCCCCAAGGTGGGGAGCAGATCCAGGATTTCATGGGGCAGAGCAGCAAAGCCTGGCAGGACATGTGCTAGGACCCATGGGTCACTATAGGACCCTGGCAGGTCACTGCCCATCTATGAGTTTCAGTTTCCTCATCTGAAGTTTGAGTGTGCAAGCCCTGCCAGTTAACCAGAGAGAACGCAGGAGAGGGTTAAATACAGCCTTGGCATCTGAACCAAGCTGAGCTGGGACCCAGGTTCCATCCTCCTCCACCATAACTCTGCGGTCAGCAGTGTCACCAGATATGCCAGCTCCAATGACCTGGGAAGGGCCAGGGCAGGAATTATTCATTCCCTGGTACTTGATCCCAGATCCTGGGCCCACTGTCCACATGCTCCAGGGATTCTGGCTGAGAGTCCAGCAGACCCATGGGGCAGAGAGTAGGTGGGGTGATAGTGAAGGTTGTGGGTTTCCTACCCGTCCCAGGTTCTCCCATCACTCCTCTCCCACCCCTGCTCCTATAGTCTGCCCATTGGGCCTTGGAAACCCAGACTCTGTATCTGAGACCTTAAAGCCCCATCAAAACCCATCAGAGGCTGCTGTAGGGAAAGGGTCACCAGCAGCTTGACTGTGCTGCTAAAATCCCTCGTAGGACTTCATTTGAACAAACTGGTCCTTAACAGAAATGAAGACGTGAAAAGCACAATGTAGGGAAGTTGTAGAGGCCTTACATGTTGATGAAGGGCTGAGAAGAACTTCACTCCTTAGAGGCTGTGCTGGCTGGAGGGCTGCCCCCAGGAGCAGGGAAGAGAGCATGAAGGAAGGGACATTTAATGAGCACCTACTGTGTGCTGGGCTGGCCATAGGTTTGGGAATATGCAGTGAGGCAATTTCCAGGAAGCAAGAATTATCTCGCTGGCAGAGCTGGCTGACAAATGGTCTTCCCTGGGAGGGATGAGCCCCCATCCATGAAGTGCACAGGTAGGCGATGGGTGACATAGCAGGCCCTTACTGTCTGTAGACACCTTTGGGCAGGAGGGGTCTGCCCCAGAGTGGGGTATGGGTTTCCTCCTTTGGAGGCCAGGAACTCATCCACTTGAAGGGAAAAGAGGGGCAGCTGGACTCTGATCCCATTTTCTCCCCATGTTACCAGTGGAGAAACAGGCTCAGGTGCTCAGCCCAGGTCACACAGCGAGATGGGCAAGCATCCAGGCTTCCTGCCCCAGCACACAGTTCTGTCAAGTTGGGAGCTGCCCCTAGAACAGTGAAGAGTCTGCCACAAACCCCTCAGGAGTCCAGAGCAAATGGGCAAACTGGAGCTGGACACACCTGGGCAGAGCAGAGGGGCCTCACTTCAGCCTGAACTCTACTCTTATGCTGCAGCTCTGAGACCCTCAGGGAGGGAAGGCCACAAGCTTCCCTGAGGGCCCACAGGACCCCTCCTTGGGGTCAGGCTTTATTCAAATCGGCTGCCCAGGGAGGAAGGAGGTGAGAGCTCAACTCAGCATGCCCCTGTGTTTCCCATTCCCAGATGTTCATTGTAGCTGAGGTGGAAGCAGGTGCCTGCCGTTTGCACGAGTTCACCATATCTGGCACCACATATGCTCCGGAGGGCGAAGTGTGAGTGCTGGGCGCGCTGGGCGAGTTGGGCACAGGTGGGCGTGGTTTGCTGGTGGACCCGGCTACATAGCACAGCTCTGGGAGTTTCAATGAGTGAGGGCTCCTGGGGGCGGGGCCAAAAGGCTGGACACCTCCCGGGGGCGGGGCCAAGGTCCTTCTACTAACCGCTTGGCTCGTCAGGCGGCAGGGAGAGCAGCTGGTGCGTTGTGGGCAGTTCGATGGGCTGGTGGAGTTGGCCACGATCTGTGCTCTGTGCAACGACTCGGCGCTGGACTACAACGAGGTGAGCCCCTACTCCCTGTCACGAGCTCCCTAGGATCCAAGCTTTCAAGACAGACCCTTCGTCCACAGTCTCAAAGCTCCCAGGGTGGGTGTTTCCTGCCCCTTTGGAGTGCCACACCCCAGGAACCCTGCCACCCCTGCACACCCTCCACTGCCACCCCTCCCTTTTCGTCTGACTGGCTTCTGCACCAGGCTCTGGGGCTCTTGGGCCGTGGAGGACTGTACTGTAAGGGGCTGAAGGGCCTGAGGGAAGAGATTGGGGTGTAGGACTAACGAGGGTGTTTCAAGCATAAGGCACAGCCCAGAAAAGGCCACAGGCCATAACAGCCTGATGTGCTTTCGGCATTGAAGGCTCTTCCCTGTGGCTGCAGCAGTGGAATGGGGCATGCAGGAGGATGCCCCATCTGAGGGGAAGGACTTGGCCACACTAAGTCAGGCCCAATGCCAAACTGAGGGCAGTAGACAGGCACTGAAGTGATATGGTCAGATTTACATTTACAAAAGATCCCCCAGGCTTCTGTGGGGGACAGAACAGACAGGGCAAGCCTGGAGCCAGGGAGCCCTGTGTGGTTATCCAGAGCGATGACAGCTGAGTCTTGGCTCAGGGAGATGGGATAAGGCGTAGGTTGAAGAAAGACTCAGGAGCCCAAATCCTGGGATTTGGTGGCTGGTTAGGTGAAAGAGAGGGTGAGGGTCAGGGTAGCTTCTGATTGCTGTCCTGCTGAGACTGTCACTAAAGTGGCAAATGTAGGGAGAGAGGTGGCCTGAGGGTCCCCAGGGAACAAGGTCCAACGGGCAGCCAGTGGACATGTAGGCTTGGCGCTTAGGAGAGAGGTCAAGGCTAGTCTGGGCACTGGCCGTCGTGAGCCTGTGAAAGGTGGAGGCAGGGGCCAAATGAGGCCTCAGGGAGAGAGGGTGGGAGGGAAGAAGCAGGACCCCGACAGCAGGGTTTAGAAAGAGGAACCTGGCAAAGAAGATTGAGAAGGAGCCAGCAGAGAAGGCAGAGGACAGGTGGGGTGCATGGCCATTGGTGTCGGGAGAAGGGAGGGTCAGAGGAGAAGGTGAGTGTCAGTGCCAGACACCCCCCAGATCCCCAGTCAGCTGGACTGAGAAGGGCCCACAGGCCTGGAGCAAAAGAGGCTGCAGGTAACTGGCAGAAGGAGCTCCAGAGGGCAGCGAGTGAGTGGGGAGTGAGTGGGAGGTGAGGCTGGAAGCCCCTGTGGAGGCTGGCCTGCCCCTCATTCCCTGTACTCTGGGCCCCACCAGGCCAAGGGCATATATGAGAAGGTGGGAGAGGCCACAGAGACAGCCCTGACTTGCCTGGTAGAGAAGATGGACGTGTTTGACACCGACCTACAGGCCCTGTCCCGGGTGGAGCGAGCTGGTGCCTGCAACGCGGTGAGTAGGGTCGGGGCTCAGGCCACAGGCTTCATGGCTGGGCCTTCTGGGGCATCTGGAGAAGAGAGAGAGGAGAATGGACTCTCGGGAGGCTTCTGGGAGGAGGACCTTAGTAAGACTTGGCTAGGGAGAAGAGAAAAGAAAGGAAAAGACGGAGTGTGGTCTGTAACTTGGAGTTGGGAAATGCACAGCGTGGTCAGGAAATGGCAACTTTTTAAGATTTCTGGGGCTGGAGAGGGAGATGGAGGCCTCGAATGCCAGGACCATTGTGTAGGGAGCAAGAGTCTTTTCATGGGGCCGAGAGACTGGTGAGAAAGCACTGAGAGCTGCTGGCTCTGCCCCTCACACCCTGATCCCCCTGCGCCCTGCAGGTCATCAAGCAGCTGATGCGGAAGGAGTTCACCCTGGAGTTCTCTCGAGACCGGAAGTCCATGTCAGTGTACTGCACGCCCACCCGCACTGGCCCGGGGGCCCAGGGCAGCAAGATGTTTGTGAAGGTGGGACCCGCCTGACTGGCCTGGGGCCTCTTCATACGTAGGGCCCTAGGGACCTGGTCTCCAGTCCTCTGAAGAGCCAGAGTCTGCAGCTAGAGGGAGGTGTGACAGAGGGAGGTGTGAGGCCTACTGTCAAAGCAATGAATCCAGAATGAGGGTGGTGGGCCTGCCGTGAGGAACTGGGAGAAGGATCCAGGATTGGTGGAGACGAAGCCAGGGCCAGGGGCTAAGGCCTGCCCCTCGCCATGGCCCCAGCTCTGGGCTGAGAGGCACTGCCTTGTCACATGACCTTGGGGTCACCCATGCTCCTCCATGGAGCTTGTTCTCCCCATCTAAATAGCAGGGTCAGGCTAACAGGTCTCCAAAGCCCTTAGCCTCTGACTGGGAGTGTTGAGGTGGGTCATGCCCGCCTTTGATGCTTCGTGTTACTTCCCAGAGGAAAGGCCTCAGCCCTGTCCAGACCTCTGCCCACAGCATCTCCTGTTGCTGCTTTGGAACCTGAAGTAGAAATCACAGCCCTCACTTCACCCCACCACGGAGGTTTTGGCCCCTTTTGAAATGAAAAGGCTTTTTCTGTGTGGAGAGCTTGGCTGTTTTGAAAATGTAACAGTGCCCTTTGGGGAGAAAAAGAAGGCACAGATGGCATGTTGTTCAGAGGCTAATCCCAGGCGTGGGGTGATGTCTGAGGTGAGACCCCAAGGCCACTGAGGGGTTTGCCACCCCCAAGACGTCCTTCTCAGAGCCATACCCACCACACTCTCTGCATGGCTCTATTTCTGGTCCCCAAGCAGGGTTCAGCCTGCCTCCTGCTGCCGACCCCTTTACAGAACTGGGATCCCAGTAGCACCAAGGGCCTACAGGAGGGCTGTCATTCCCACCCCCAAAATGCTATAGCAGGCCTTCCCAGCTACGGGCTGGTGTGGGGGGAGGGTGCCATCCCCTGGGTGGCCATGACCCGCTCCCCTTTTTCCTTTGGATTTTCTCGTAGTGGCTCCCTCTTGGTTCCCACTCTGGGCTTTCAAAGAATGGATTCTGATCCGTGCCTTGCTGTTTGTGCTCTTCAGTGGCCTTCCTCTATACCTGGGCCTCAGTTTCCTCAGTTGGGCAGGAGGGAGACGAGAGGTCCTGGCTGACAAGTTCCTCACTCCTCCCCAACCTTGCAGGGGGCTCCTGAGAGTGTGATTGAGCGCTGTAGCTCAGTCCGTGTGGGGAACCGCACAGTACCCCTGAACACCACCGCCAGGGAGCAGATTCTGGCCAAGATCCGGGATTGGGGCTCAGGCTTGGATACGCTGCGCTGCCTGGCACTGGCTACCCGGGACGAGCCCCCAAGGAAGGAAGTCATGCAGCTGGATGACTGCAGCAAGTTTGTGCAGTATGAGGTAGGTGCCGGCACAAGGCCTTAGCACTGGGCTTGTGCGCCCACCTGCAGCAGTCGGGTAGGTGGCAGGTTGTGGATGGGCCCAGGCCCCACTTGCATCTGCCCCCTCCCTACAGACGGACCTGACTTTCGTGGGCTGCGTGGGCATGCTGGACCCTCCGAGGCCCGAGGTGGCTGCTTGCATCGCACGCTGCCGCCGGGCGGGCATCCGTGTGGTCATGATCACAGGGGACAACAAAGGCACGGCTGTGGCTATTTGCCGTCGGCTGGGCATCTTCAAGGACACAGAGGATGTGACGGGCAAGGCCTACACGGGCCGTGAATTCGATGACCTCAGCCCCGAGCAGCAGCGCCACGCCTGCCGCACAGCCCGCTGCTTCGCTCGTGTGGAACCTGCACACAAGTCCCAAATTGTGGAGTACCTGCAATCCTTTAACGAGGTCACTGCCATGGTGAGGCCACAAAACGAGCCTGGGGGAGGTGGTGAGGAGTGGGAGAAGCGCTTGCCACAGGGCTTGGAACCCCGGCTTCTGTTTCATTTTTTTTTTCCCCCAGCATTTTGTTACAAAAAAATTCAAACACAAAGAGAAATTGAAATAATTTTCAAGTGAGTGCCTGTATATCCACCGTCTAGATTCTACAAATAATATATTTGTTATAATTTATTTATTACATACCTATCCATCTATCCATCCTTAATCCATCTTTTCTTAAATGCATTTCAGAGTAAGTTGTAGAGATGAGTACACTTCATTACTCTAGAGAGCAGTATTTGTGGTTCTTTTGTTTTTGGTTTTTTTTTCCTGTTTGAGGTAAAACTTGCATGCAATGAAACGCGCAGTTCGCAAGCATGCCATTTATTAGATGAGTTCTGCTAAATGCACACACCTGTGTCACCCAAAGCCTTATCACGACAGGGAACATTATCACCAACCCATGAAGTTCCCTCATGCTCCTGCCCCCTCAGGCCCCCTCCCACAACAGGCAATTGCTGTTCTGATTTTTTTCCACCAAAGGTAGTTTTGCCTGTCTTAGATTTTGACATGAATGGAATCATACAGTATATACTCTTTTGTGTCTGGTTTCTTTTGAGATTTTTCCATGTTGTTGTGGGTATCAGTAGATGATTGCTTTTTTTTATTATAGAGTAACATGCCATTGGGTGAGTATGCCAGGTTATCTATTTACCTGTGGCTGGACATTTGGTTTGGGTCCAGTTTTCATTCTGTCTCATTCTTGATTGCTGACCTGTTCGTCAACACTGATCTGACTTTTGACTTAGACCTCAACCCTGACTGGGCCTCTGTTATTAATTTGACCTCCAACCTAACCTAGTCCTTCACCCTCACCTTAATTCTGACCAGTGGCTCAGCCTTGACCTAGATAATGAACTGGGCACCAACCTTGATTTGTCTACAACTGAAACCTTGTTCTTGAACTTATTTTTTGACCTTCACACAGAAGGTTCCTGACCTTGACCTTAACCATCTTAATCTGATTCTTTACCTTGAGCTCAACACTGATATGGGTTCTAGTTTTGACTTGGACCTGGACCTGATCCCTGACATTGCTCTTGATCCCCCTAGGCTAACACTTTATGTTACCTCAACTTCGAGCTGGTTTCTAATCTTGACCTTGACTCAACTCTGACTTCAACCATGACATCACTCCTGATACGGACCATAGCCTTGACTAGGCCTCTGACTTTGACTTGACCTCTACCTTAATCTAATTTTTAATCTTGAGCCAGAGTCCAGTCTTGACCCTGACTTTGGCTCCAACCTTCCCCTTGACTACAACACCTAACCTGGTCCTTGACCTGGGCCAGGACCTTGACCTCACTCCTGAGTTAACCTTAACTTTATCCTTAACATCAATTTCATCTTCTGCCCCACGTCCTACATGAATTTCATCCCCACCCTCCTCATTGACCCACCCTCATGCCTATCACCACCTCACCATCTCCTCTGACCTTAGAGAAGACCTGATGATCTTTTCCCCGACTTTGTCCTTGTTTGCACTCCTTGCCTTCCCTTTAGCCTCATCCCCACCCCAGTTTCTAAGCTCATGACCTCACTATTTGCTCTGTCCAGCTGTCTTTTTCCTTGGGGACATCCCTAAGCTTGGGGATAGGCTGAGTTGACGGGAGATGGGGAGGTGGAAAGGATGTTTCTCAGGTGTGAACCCACCTAACCTGGCCTCCAGACTGGAGACGGGGTGAATGATGCCCCGGCCCTGAAGAAAGCAGAGATTGGCATTGCCATGGGCTCCGGCACAGCAGTGGCAAAGTCAGCAGCAGAGATGGTCCTGTCAGATGACAACTTTGCCTCCATTGTGGCTGCGGTGGAGGAGGGCCGGGCCATCTACAGCAACATGAAGCAATTCATCCGCTACCTCATCTCCTCCAATGTCGGCGAAGTTGTCTGGTGAGGCCCTGCGTTCTGTCCTCCCAGCTCTCTGGACTAGCTCTGCATCCCTGAGACCAAGGAAATGCCTGTTCCTGGGATGGGGCTTCAGGGATGGAGGGACATGTGACCTGCCCTGGTTGGGGCCTTCTAGGGTCCCACCTCAGATGGGCTAGGACGGGGATACCTTGTCATTCTCCAGAGGCCCTGGGGCACCCCAGCCCTCAAGGAGGTGCCTGAAAAGTCCCCTATCATCCCTCCAGCCATAACCTTCCCATTTTAGAGTCGTGCAAGATGGGAGAATTAGCCCCACCTTTGCGCAGTAATGTGTTCGTGTGTGTCCATGTAGTGTGCACACAGTTGTGTGTGGACGGTGTGTGTGCCTGAGTGAGACTGTGTGTGTATGTGAGTGTGTGTACGCACGCACACGGTGCATGTGTGCCCTCATACAGCTATGGGCATGAGTACAAGCACAGAGGACTTGTGGAGGCGCGTAATGTGTGCACACTTAGATTTGCGTGTGAGAGACGCCTGTGGGGCTTGGTGAACACATATTTGCCTGGATACATGTGAATTCTGCATCTCTGTACATCAGGGCAAGTGTGTAAGTGTTTCTGGGATTGTGTGGCCTGTGCTAGGTTTTTGCTCATGTCTGTAAACAGATATATATATGTTTGGATAAGCACTGTCTACATGTGTGCGTGCCCTGAACAAGAGTATGTCCTAAACAAGAGAGGCCTAAAGAGCAGATTGTCCGGGCTCCAGAGCCGGCACTGAGGGAGACAGGGGTGGCCGAGTGTGAGGCAGAGCTGTGTGCACACACATCAGAACTAGCAGAGCAAGGTGGGGCTGCTAAGGAGGCAGTGGGTGGGCTCCCCAGTTTGGCATGTGAGCAGGAGCTGGACCCTCCATTTGTGGGAGCTGGAGCTCTTGACTCTGGTTCCAGCATCTTCCTCACGGCCATCCTGGGCCTGCCAGAAGCCCTGATCCCTGTGCAGCTGCTCTGGGTGAACCTGGTGACAGATGGCCTACCTGCCACGGCCCTGGGCTTCAACCCACCAGACCTGGACATCATGGAGAAGATGCCTCGGAACCCTCGCGAGGCCCTCATCAGTGGTTGGCTCTTTTTCCGATATCTGGCTATTGGAGGTGAGTGGGGGGGCTCCAGCCCTCCGTGGGGTTCCAGTAGTTTCCTGAGACCCTGTATCAGTTAGGCTTGCAAACTACAGACAGTATGACAGCCTGGCTTATGCCAAAAAGACTGTGTGGGCTCATCTAACTGAAGAGACTAGCACACGCGCCTCAGGCGTGGCTGGATCGAGCCTCAGACAGTAGTATCACAGGCATATTTTGGTTCTGCCTCAGCTCCATTCTCAGGCTGTTGTGTCTTAGGGTGGCTGTTGCAGCTGCAGCCCTCCTGCTGACTCCATTACAACCCCAAATTCAACAGAAGAAAGCCTTTTCTCATACTCCTCCTCAGTAGTATGGTAAAAAGTCTCAGGCCTGTTCTCATTGGCCCACATTGGGTTACCTGCTTACCTCCTAGCCAATCGCTGTGGCCAGGGGTGTGACAGATGCTCTTTGCCAGTCAGGGCCCACCACTGGCACTGAGGGTAGGTGCCTGCAAACCACACGATCCCAAGAGGGAGAGGGTGGCTCCCTGACAAAAAGTCAGGGAATTATTATGAAGGGGAAATGGATACCAGAAAACCGCTTTTGTCCACTGTAGCTGGTTTCCTCCTGCCCTCCCTGCAGTGTACGTCGGCCTGGCCACAGTGGCTGCCGCCACCTGGTGGTTCCTGTATGATGCCGAGGGACCTCACATCACCTTCTACCAGCTGGTGAGCAAGCGACAGCCAGGGAGCCTATTGGGGTTATATCTAAAGTCGAGCTCATATCCGGTTATTGGAGTTCCAGGGGTGAGGGGTCCAGAACCCCATGGTTGACCAACGGCTATCCCTCCCCACCCCCATTCACATATATAGACATCCACCACCTAAGGAGCCAAGCTCAGAAGCCACGGGAAACGTAGGGAGAGCAGCATAGCCCCCGAGCCAGAGAAGAGGCTATTTCTTCTCCCAATCATTTAGTTAGAGGGGACCAAGGGGAATAACTGCCCACAAGTGTCTTATCTTTACTAGGGAACCCCCCAAAACATTGAAGACTCAGAGATATGAAGTCCTACATGGTGGAACTTGAGGCAGAGTGTCAGACTGAGGAAATCAGGGATTTGCCAGGCTCTCTCCACCCCCGTAGACCCACCGACCTCTTGAAGTCACCTGACTGACAGGTGCCCACCACAGGGCCATCTTAGCTCAGCACAGCTCTAGAAGCAAGCAAGGAGACCCTTCAGCTATTGTCTGTCAGCTCTCCCTCTGTTTGAGCAGCCAGCACGTCTCTGCTTGATAGAAGTTTTGCAGCAGTTCCGGCAAAGCCAGTTGAAATTTTCTTGTTTAAAGCCGAGAGCTGCAGAGATGCAGGATTTTCTTCCTCTGAGTGTGCCTGCCTTTGCCATTAGATAGAAGAGCTCCAAGGAGGGACCCTGACTTCCTGCCCCATCCCAGGGAGTGTCAGGGGACCGACCACCCTGAGGGCAGTGTGAGGGCTAGGTTACCACTGGCCATCCTCCCTGGGGAGGCTGTGATTTCAGGGGTTCTGCAGCATTATTCACATCTCGGCTGAGGCAGCCTGGGGATGCTTTTCTGGCACCTACCAGCCCTCAAGCACATGGGGCTCTCCCTCTGGCAGCAGCGCAGAGCATGGGCCCAGCTCGCATCCCAGAGGCTGGTGCCTCCAGCCCTTGAGAAGGCTCAGGCCAGCCTCAGGCACCTCTGCTCATTCAGCGCCGGTGGGAGCCACACGGTAGAGACAGGCCTGTGCCAATCATCCCGTGGCTGCCTTCTGCCAGCCCTGTCCCTATTGCCACCCTTTGTACTGCGGACCCCAAATCGCCAAGGTCCTGGGACATAATATATGTGTGGCAGGTGCTTACTCGTGAAACCCAGAAGGTCTGAACTGGGCAGGGTATTTAGGGCAAGAGCATCAGATCTATTGAAACATCTTGATGTGATCCTGTTGAGATTGCTTCCCTGTGCCCACGCATAAGGGCCCGAGTGTGCACGTGCCCAAGTGGGAAGTGTGTGCACTGCCTGTGTGTGTGCGTGTATGCATAGCATTAAGATCTGGGAAGTGGGGCCCGACCGCAGTGGCACAACCCCCAGAACATCTGGTCCTCTTGGCCTCTGAGGGGGTTCAAAGTTGAGGACATTTTCTCTGCTCTATGATCAATGCCAAACACTTAAAAACATGTACACTTGTCTCAAATCCTAGAGCTTGGTTTTTGGAGAAAATCCCACTATTGATTTAAGTAAGAGTCTCCATCTTTTTGTTGAAATAAGAAATCTAGCCAAGCTGTAGTCTTCTATAATTTTTCATCCTGCGTGAGAGAGAAGAGGAACGTGCCAACAGCCCCTTGTGGCTGAGAATAGTTGTCTTACCCACAGTTACGCAGTGTAGGAAAATGAAGGCATTTACCAGACAGGTTAGACAGCCGGTTGTTTTACAGGTTTGTCTTTGAGGGTTATTTTCACAGCCCCTTGGCCCCAGTTTCCAAACCCTTAGCTTAAAAGATCTCTGAGTTCAGATGAGACGCCAGAGTTCAGATTTATGTTACGGGGGAACGGAGCTGTTGAACGGTTAGGCCTGTTCACACTCATCCTGTGATGTTGAAGAGAACAAGACAGAAGTTCTCATGCATGGGCTCTTGTCACAGCAAATTGTGGGAGTGAGCTTTAGAAGCAGGAAGAAAATCCCCCGGGGCTGCAGGGACGAGAGCCACTTCCTTATCAAGCCTGTGCCTGACAATTCATTACTTCATGTCATAAGCAAAAGACTGTGCTGGCCGAGTTCGATTTCAATGTCGAAATGGAAGGCGGCATGAACGGAATCTAATTTAATAATGGGGAATAGGGCACATGTAGTCTTAGTCTTCTGTCCACCAAAGGTGAATTCTATTCAAGCATAGTTTTGCTTATTGGTTTTCATATGCATTTACTTCTTCGGTGGTCTCGATTAATCACCATCCCTACTCCTGCACCTCCAGTACTCGGCCTGCCCCCCACCCCTGTGCACCTTTAGGATAAATCCTGGACCTGCTCCTTGATCCCAGGGCTCCCTGCCGTCCTCCCCAGCCTAATCCTAGCCACTCTCCTGCCCCACCATACCCCTGCCCCTGAACGGTCTTCCCTTCTCCCTGGCACAGTGCAGGCCACCTGCCCCCAATCCTGGGTGAGCACCCCTCCCTCAGACCAGCCCATGGCAATGCTTTGCTCACTATTTATATTGGGTCCTCAGATGTGGGCTAAGGGTGGAGTGAGGCTTCCCTTTTCCCACACACCGGCCCCTCCTCTGACCGCTGTTCTCCCTGACCCTACCACGGTGTCCTCAGAGGAACTTCCTGAAGTGCTCCGAGGACAACCCACTCTTTGCCGACATTGATTGTGAGGTTTTCGAGTCACGCTTCCCCACGACCATGGCCTTGTCTGTGCTGGTGACCATTGAAATGTGCAATGCCCTCAACAGGTGGGCTGGGCAGAGGGGCCTGGAGCTGGGGGTGAGGGGTTGGGGTTGAAGGTCACGTGGGCCCCAGAATTTGGGTCGGAGGTGGCCAAGGTTGGGGCCTGAGAGTCAGATGTCTAGAATTGGGGAAAAGGGTCAGGGGGTCCAGGATCGGGGTCTGGAGGTCAGGGGGTTGAGGATCGGGGTCTGAAGGTCAGGGGCTCCAGGATCGGGGTCTGAGGGTCAGGGGGTCCACGATTGGGGTCTGGGGGTCAGGGGGCCCAGGATTGGGGTCTGAAAGTCAGGGGGTCCAGGATTGGGGTCTGGGGTCAGGGGGTCCAGGATTGGGGTCTGAGTCAGTGGGGCCAGAATTGGGATCCAGGAGACAGAAGGGGGCCAAGATTGGGGTCTGATGAAACAGAGGGGCCAGATTCAGGTCTGAGGGACAGCGAAATGGAGCTCGAGCCCTAGGACAGGCCCCTGGGGGCTGAGTGGGCAGCAGTGACACCCCTTCCAGCTGCACTGGCCCCCAGAAGTGCTCCAGCACTTAGGTTCAATTAGGGAAATGCTGGGGCTCAGGCCACCGCCTACACCTCCATATGGAGGGTGGGTGGGTGCCTGTAGCAGGGCCTGTCGGTGTCCTGGCCCAAGGTGAGTGCCCTGTGCCCTTTGCAGCGTCTCGGAGAACCAGTCCCTGCTGCGGATGCCGCCCTGGCTGAACCCCTGGCTGCTGGCGGCCGTGGCCATGTCCATGGCTCTGCACTTCCTCATCCTGCTGGTGCCCCCGCTGCCTGTGAGTCCCCTGCCCCCCCGCACTCACCGTCTCTGGCTCCTAGGGTGACAGGGTCCAAGTGCTCTGACATACGCCCCAGGGCTGGTTGCTGGGCCTTCCCGGGCCCCTGCAGGACTGGGAGAGGGGAGGACGGACATACTCGCTGCGTGCAGCCTGTGCCTAGAGCTTGGGCAGCCACCGCCGGCCGGATGTGTTCCCACCTTCAGGAGCCCCCAGACTTGGGGGACAGAAGAGGTGGGGAATCTCCCAAGGCTGGGGCAGGAGGAAAGACTATGTTCTTTCCCGGTGCAGAATCCCTCCCACTTCCCAACAGGACAGATGGGATTCGGTCCTGTGCGTTAGGGCCGGGGAGGGCACTTCAGGCTGAGGAAATGGGGTGGACAAAGCTCTAGCGGTGGGACCTCAAGGGGCGTCTTGGATACATTCATCAAGAGTCCATTGTAGCCTGGGTGGGGGAAGCAGGAGCACCGGGCAGTCCTTTCTTTAACCAAACCTCCCCCCACCAGCTCATTTTCCAGGTCACCCCCCTGAGTGGGTACCAGTGGGTGGTGGTGCTCCAGATATCTCTGCCTGTCATCCTGCTCGATGAGGCCCTCAAGTACCTGTCCCGGAACCACGTCGATGGTGAGTGGGAGGCCCCAGCCCCTCCTGCCCAGCCTGCCTCTGCTCCCAGGCTGCAAAGGGCCAGTGCCTGGGTCAGTATCCCCATCTGGATGGGAGGAGGTGCTCTTCGGTCACCAAATGGAGGGGTGATGGGCACTGCTGACTGGGACCCGAGGTGTCTGCAAGGGTCGGGGCCCTGGGCTTACTCGTCAGCCAGCAGGAGCAGTGCTCAGAGCTGCTCTGCCTCCCTCTCCTCACGCCCACCAACGCTGCACAGCCAGGCTCGCCGGGCCCTCCCCTTCCCTGCCCCAGACTTCTCTGAACTTGGCCTGTCTTTACCTGGGCATTCTCAGTATGGTCTCCCAGGCATGGAGTGGGCAGCCACTGACCCCAGACCATATTGGGTTGGCCTCTCTGGTGTCACCTTGTGGGGGAGTTTTGTGTTTCTGAGTTAACAGGTCTGGGTCTGAACGCAGAATGGAGGCCAGAGTGGCAAGGGTTGGGGTGGGGGAGGCAGTGTGTAGGGGAGCAGCCTGGGGCATGGTGTCCATTTCCTGCCTTTGTCATGGGGGGCCTGAGAATGCACGACTCTACCCTGCAGCATCATTCTCCTTGTGAAAGGAGAGGGAGGAAGCAGGGAGAAACTCTGGTTCCTGGGTGTTGGAGCCAGGGCAAGAGCCCTGTGCTGAAGCTACTGTAGTGGCCTACGTTAGGCCCAGCAATGGCTGAGGCCTGCGTTGTGGCAGCTGGGTCCCTGAGAGACACCTCTGGCAAGAATGTGTCCCGGTCCCAGGGGAGGTGCTGTGGGCTATAAATAGATCCCATGCCTGTCATTCCACAGGGGCCAAGGCAATCAATCGGCCCCCATCCCCCACGCTGGCCAGCCCTCCTGGGTGCTGCAAATATTTTATTAAAAAGGCCAAAACAAGTTGTCCTCCTCTCTCTCTGGAGAAGTTGACCCACCACAAGTCTGCGTAGAGGGTGACCTGGCATGTGGGGGTGAGGGGCTCATGATGGGGGTGCTCAGCCAAAGCAAAGCCTGTTGAAGCCCACGGGTGGGTTAGGGGGAGCCAGAGAAGGCATTCTGCCCCCCTTTATGATTCTTTCTGGCCCATCCTCCCTGGACACTCCTGGGGAGGGGAAGACAGGGAAATGGATCTGTTTCCTGAAACCCCACACACAGGAGCCCAAGGCATCCCCCGTTCTGGCTGGAGCACGGAAGTGGTCTACCAGGAAATCCCCTGGCCAGCCTCGGCCACACTGACCCAGGCTTCCTGGGGACCTGGGCAGCTCGGCAGCTTCTCTGTCTTCTTCAAGAGCCTTCCCTAAGTGGCCGCAGCTGCCAAAGGGTTCAGCACATTTTCTTAAGAAAACTTGAAAGTGAGAACATTTCTCTTCCAATGTGGAAAGGCTGTGTCTTGGAAAGCACTGGATGCTGGACAGTAGAAGATTCCAGGCCTGGGTGGAGGGAGCGGACCCCCAGCAAGATGGGACAGGTTGGAAGGGCTAGGGTGGGGGAGAGCGTGGTTTCTAGAAGAGGCAGGTTTTGAGTGGAGGTTTGAGAAGGGAGAATGGAGCCTCGGAGAAGGGGCTGGGTGAGCGTGGCTTGGCATCTCCAGTGGGTTCAGGATCTGGTGTGCAGGGTAGAGAGGTGAAGCCAGAGGTGAGGCAAGGGCCTCAAATGCCAAGGTAAGGACCCTGCACGTTATCCTCAGAGCAGTGGGAGCCACCGAAGGGTGCAAGCATGGGATGGACGGGGTGACTGTGGAGGACAGACAGAATGGGGTGAGACTGAAGGCAGAGAGGCTGGTGAGCTGGTGAGGGGAGGAGCCAGAGTCCCAGCCCTGCGGAACTGGTCCCAGGCAACATCTACATTTCCGCCATTAACCTGAGATGTTGACCATGGTCCCAGAGAGATTTGGCTTTAAAGGGTGGTGCCCCGCTGTCGCTGAAGCCCAGACAGCTCTGCCCTGTGCGGCTGCAGTCCCTCGGGCCTCCTAAAGCCAGACGGGGCGGGGGTGAGAGAAGGGACCCTGTTATGTTCCCAAGCCAGTCTGGTGGCCTTTTAGGGAAGTTTTGCTGAGGCCCGATGCTCGTGGCTTCCCCGTGATTTATGAGGGAAGTGTCCTGGGGATAATTGTGATGACGGGTCAGCCCCAGGGGGTTGGGGGGATGCTCTTGCCCCACCTCTTGGCTCTCCCCAGGTGTGGCTGAGCAGCTGTCTGGCAGAGGCCTGTGAGCTGGGCTGAGTGAGAGGAAGGGAATCCTGGAGAAGCTGAGTGGGGACAGACCTGGGAGGGTCAGGATACGGGGAAGGCTTACACTTTATTCTGAGGGCAGTGGGGAGCCATCAAGGGGAGGATGTGCTGGTTTGTACTGTAATGCTAGGAGGGTGGTGGTGAGGTAGGATGGAGGCTGAGGGCAGGGCTGAGAGGCCTAGAGCCCTGGGGGCAGCGGAGAAAGAGATGAGCTCACCAGACGTAGGCAGGCAGGCGGTGAAATCAGCAGGCTTGGGTATATGAGATGGGGGCGGAGTCAAGGAGGCCGTGCTTTCTGGATCTCATGATGCTTCATGGTGGTTCTTCAAACCGAAAACAATGGTAGACTATGCATTGGGGTGGGCTGGGGGGTTGATGGGACCCCCATCATGGAGTGCAGGGGGCCCAGGGAACATGCAGGGGAATGTGTCCAGGTTGCAGCTGAATACGTGGGGCTGCGGCTGCAGCTCGGGAAGTACAGAGGGGCTGGGGATCGACTGAGTGTTGTCATGGGAGAGGGGGCTGTCCTGGGAGAAATGAAAGATGGAAGGGCGGGCCAGAAGGAACCAGCCTGCATGTGTGCTCTCATCATACATCATAATATACTCTCGGGTTTTTCTTCCAGAAGAAAAGGACCGCAAGTGAGTGCTGGGAGCAGAATGGAATCTCCAGTGTGTACCTCAGACGGATGGTGCCCAAGCATTTGCCCCACTCCTCACCCTGCTGCCACGCTCACCTGCTTGCTCACCGGGCCCTACGGTGGTTGGAATGGCCACCCTCAGGCCTGGTCCCGAGTTCTCTGTCCCCACTTCTATCTGCCTAGGGACTCTGTACTTCATGTCTCTGGGTCTCTCGTTGGAAATTCGCCTCTGAAGCTCTGGTCTGGGAGGGGCCTGCCCAGAAGCCAGAGTTGGAGGCTGATCTAGAGATGCAGAGTCTGACATCCCCAAACCCATGAGCACATTCTGGAGTCTGTTCCGCTTAATTGGAGGCTGGGTATTTACTTGGCAACCAGCGCCTCTGTATGGACGGAGGTCTCCTGGAGACCGCTCTCGCCGGCTCTGACCTCTCACTTAGAGCCTGGTCTGGAGCCTGGTCAGCTGGGGGTGGAAGGGGGGACATCTGGGCCCAGCTGTGCACAGCAAGGGCGGGCAGTCCCCCCTCTCCCCCCTCCCCGCTCTGCTTCCACAAAGTTGGCTCATGAGGGCTTGAGCCTCTTTCTGTTTATATGTGCAGGGGGTTGAAGGGTCAGGGAGAGGGACACAGGACTGGGAGAAGAGGCCGGGCAAGGACCCCTTTTCCCTGGAGACAGCCAGCCCGCCTGCCTGCCTCTGCTGGGCTCATTCCTGGACTCAGTTTCTGTCCTAAGCAAATGACACATAAGCCATCTCTGTGCTGTCAGGCAGGGCCAGATTTGCCCTCTGTGCCTGGTGCCTGAAACCCTAGACACCCTTGGGTTCCTCCCCCCAAACCCATGTTCAACCATCCTGAGGTCTACCTGGCTGGGTCGCTCTGAGTCCCTGGACTCTGGCCTTACTCTGCCCCCAAACCCATACACCCATGAGCTGAAAGGATGTCACCCAGGATGGCTAATTATACAAGGGCATTTCCTCTCTCTCCCTCCTTACTGGAGGAACGCATGTCCATTTGGGTCATGTAAGATGATAGGAAAAGAGCGTTTGGTGGACAGAAATGTTCTCTTAACTCAGCTTTTGCCCCTTTGGCAACAATTAGTTGTAGAAGAAAGCAGTGAGTAAATGACTGTGTCTTCGCCCTTCCTACAGAGTGTACAAAGTGATTATTTTATATGTAAATCAAGACTCACATCCCTGCCCTGGTCCCCAGAATCAAGCCCCCTCAGCCTGCCTTGCGTACACGTGGGCTCCAGGTTCTGAGGCCCCCTCCCCAACCCCTGCTGCCTCTGGCTCACAGGTTCTGGAGGGGCTGTGAGAGAAGCAGAGTTCGGTGGGGTCCTCCTGGTACCAGCAGACATTTTCTGCTGCTTTCCTGCTGGGGGAGAGGAGATGTCGGCTGGAGGGGGTGGGGGCAGAACCCTGTACCCACCTGCTGACGAGCAGTTTGGTAGAGCAATAAAGGTTGAGTGCCTGGGGCACTGGAGGACCACCCACGTCTGTGTTCCTGGAGAGTGGTCCACCATCTACCTGTCTGAGGTCTACCTGGAGTCTACCACCTGTCCCTGTCCCGACCCTAGGAAATGTGAGCAAAGGTCTGGGGCGCCCACATCACCAGCCGTCTCAGGAGAGGCACTGACTTCCTCCCTGGACAGCACTTGACAGTTTGTGCATCTATCAAAGCTCTTTACACAGTACAATTCACGTGTCACCACTGAGGAAACAGGCTGGGAGGGCTTCATGCCGTGGCCTGAATATCGGGCCCCTTGCAACCCACAGAGGGACCCCCTCCCCCAGCCCTGGCTGTTCTGTGGGTCCTATGTATGTCTCCCTAAAGTTTCTCTCCTGCTCTATTTCTGTCCCTTCCTCAAACCCCAATATGCCCACTTTTTGCCCAGCCCAAATGTACCTACCTCCCCAAGGCTTCCTCCAGCCCACACTGTCCAGGGGGCCTTGGCCAGGCTGCTTGACATTAACTACTGATTCGCCCCAGTGGCCCTGCCCCCTGGGAGCAGGAGCTCTAGGAAGGGACTAGCCATGTCCCCCCATCCCCTTGCTACCCTCTGGAGGGAAGACTTACTCGTGAAGGTTCTGTACCTAACCCTTTAACCAGCTGCCCGGGGAAGGGGACGCAGGCCCTGTCCATAGGACTAGGAGCAGGACTGACCACATAATTTGTGGGGTTCAGTGCAAAAGGAGGATGTGGAGCTGCTTGTTCAAAACTTAAGAATTTGGTAATAGTGACAGCAGAGCATTAAACCAAACCCAGGGCCTTTCTAAGCGCAGGGCCCCAACCGACTGAATAGGTCACATATCCGTGAAGCCAGCTGTGACCGGAGGAGACAGGGCCCATCCTTAGGAGCTCCCAGGTTGTACTGGGGTGTGGGGTCAGGGTTTGTGCATAACGCACAGTGCTCATCTCCAGGGTCCTCAACCAGCTCCGTGAGATGGGCCAGGCAGGGGTTAGGGCTCTATTTTACAGACGGAGCCCGATAACATCTGAGAATCTGACTCTCTGGCTGGCCTCATCATGGTGTACAGACAGGGCATGGAGCTAAGGTGGGCCTGAGTGGCTTGTGTAGGAGGCGGGCTGGCTCGGGGGCTCCCAGCAGCCGCTGGGACTCACGGCCAGGCCTGCTTGAGTCTAGCTTTGTCCAACCCACAGCATGGAGCCGGACAGGCCAAGATGGAGTGGCCAAGGTAAACAGAGGTTTCACACCTCACCACCGCTCGCCAGGGGCTGGAGGGAATTCCAGGGCAAGCCCCGGCACATTTCCCACTGGCTTGGGGGTGGCAGCTGCCAAAACACCCATGGCCTCCCCCTGCCCGCTCTGGAGGCCAGGACCTTGTCATGCAGTACCCCTTAGGTAGGTGGGACCCTGTTGGGGCCACATTGGGAGAAATGAATGGTCAAAAACAAAGTGAAGACCTACATCCACACATCTGAACCCAAGTATCCATAGCACCTCTATTCATCATAGCCCCAAATTGGAAACAATCCAAATGTCCATCAACGGGAAGGACAAATAAACAAACAGTGGTGTATCCATAGAACAGAATACTTGGCAATCAAAAGGACCATGCCCATATATGCAGCAGCATGGATGATGCTGGGGCCGGCCCGGTGGCTCAGGCGGTTAGAGCTCTGTGTTCCTAACTCCGAAGGCTGCCAGTTCGATTCCCACATGGGTCAGTGGGCTCTCAACCACAAGGTTGTCAGTTCAATTCCTTGAGTCCTGCAGGGATGGTGGGCAGCGCCCCCGGCAACTAAGATTGAACACGGCACCTTGAGCTGAGCTGCAGCTGAGCTCCCAGATGGCTCAGTTGGTTGGAGCGCGTCCTCTCAACCACACGGTTGCCGGTTTGACTCCGGCGCAAGGGATGGTGGGCTGCGCCCCCTGCAACTAGAAACGGGAACTGGACCTGGAGCTGAGCTGCGCCCTCCACAACTAAGATTGAAAGGACAAGTTGACTTGGAAAAAAGTCCTGGAAGTACACACTGTTCCTCAATAAAGTCCTGTTCCCCTTCCCCAATAAAATCTTTTAAAAAAAGAAAAAAGAAAACCCTGATGCTGAGTAAAAGAAGCCAGACAGAGAGCACATACTGTGTACCTCCATGAAGTTCCAGAAAAGGCAAAAGAAATCTGTAGCAACAAAGCAGATCACCAGGGGCCGGATGTTGAAGAAAGGTTGACAGCAGAGGAGCAGGAGGGAATGTGGGTGACTGATGGGGGCTGTAGTTACATGCATTTGTCAAAGCTCGTCCAATTACCTAAAATGTGTACGTTTTATTGTATGCAAATTATACCTCAATACAGTTTGATTTAGGAAAAACAAACAAACCAGAGTAGGTGGGTGAGCAGACTGCTGCCCTGTGGGTGTAGAGGTTCAGCAGCCTCAGGAGGAGGGGAGGACATGAGCCTCCTAAGGGGTGCTCACTGCTTGAGGGGTGGGGACCTAGGCCAGCCCAAGGAGTCCCCACATTCCAGGGGCAGCAAGAAGCTGAGGACCAAGAAGAAACAGCCCAAAAGGAGGAGAACCAGGGGCTTGGGATGCCGAGGATACTCGAAGAGGGGCTCCAGCCGGTCCTGGCTCATCGTTGGAGGACAGAAGAGGCCGGAGAAACAGGACAAGATGGGGGCAGTGGGGAGGAGCCCACCCTGGAGACCCCTGCTGCGGCCACACCATGGATGCCTACTCCCCAGCTCCCCCTGGACAGTGTTACGCTGGCCCTGGGCCCTGCTCCAGCCAGTGTCAGGGGCTACACGGCATTGAGTCCCTGGGACACCAAGGGAGCACTAGATGGTACGGGGGGTGTTGGACTGAACTCTGCAGGCAGAGGTTGACCCTTGCAACCTGGGAACTCTGAGTGGCTAAGGAGACCCACTGGAGTCTGTGCCGACCCCCTTGAGGGCCCGGGCTGGCCTCCAGGATGGGCACAGACCGCCTCCACAGTCCACAGAGGCACTAAATTTAGCCAGACAGAGGAGGCTGCCCTGGGGCCGAGAGCTTGGCAGCACTGCCTTGTCTCCCTACAAGGCTCGGGCCAGTACGCAAGCCGGCTACCCGGCCCTTGGGCTTATAAGGCAGATCTGGCGACAATCAAGTGCTGGAGCCTTAGGGTGGGCTCTGGGCCAAGCTCTCAGACTTTGGGGAGCCTCCTTCCCAGCCACCAACACACATGAGAACTACTTGTAGAGTGACCTTGGGCAAGGCACTCAACTGCCAGAACCTCGGTTTCCTTATCTGTAAAATGGGGATTCTAGTACTTACCCCAGAGGGCTGTTTTAAAGAAAACCTGCTGAGTGTGAAAGCACTGGGTGTCCCTGTAAACTCTGACCCCTACCCTGGCCACCCCTGCTCCCCACAATTCCTAGAATAAATACAAGTGTCTGCCCCTGGGATGCTGGAGTTGGAGCCAGGGGCAGGAAATCACAGGCTCAGATGGAAAGATGCACCTTAGAACCGGTGAAAGAGACACTGACCCTACCAGTGCACGTCTTAACTCTGGTGGAGTTATTAGCAAAAAAATTGGGAAGAGAAATGTAATTGCGTTTATTTCTTTTCCTTTGGGACATGCTTTGGATGTGACAACAACCCGGAATGAGACAGTTCTCCTTGCCAGTCTGTTTTCTGAATGTCAGGGTCAGAGCTGAGGCTGTAACAGGAGCACACGCGTGTACCCCAAGCAAGTCTGAGTGGCTAAGGAGGCTCTTTGGAGCCTGTGCCCACCCCCTTAAGGACCCCCCTTGAATGCCTGGGCTGGCCTCCAAAATGCTCACACATACCCTCCATTCTCTACAGTGCTGCTAAATTTAGTCCAGGGAACCCATCTGTCCATTGGTCCATCTGTCCGTCAGTAAGCCTGGCTCCTTGGAGGAAGAGGAGAAGGAGGAGGTCATGATGATGGTATGAAGGGGACAGACACAGATTGGAGAATGACGGCCTGACTTCCTCCCCTCCCTCCCTGCCTCCCCCTTTCCCCCTCTCCTGCCCTCACTTAGCACCTGCTGACCTCCTGACTGTGGTGTGCATGTCGGGAAAGTGTGGGTGGAGTGGGACACAGAGATGGCTCAGACGCAGAGCCAGCATCCACCCCGCTCCCCACTGCAAGCAGTTCACGTCCTGAGGCCTGCTATTCCAAGTTCCGTGGGGTCAGCTGGGAAGGGGACAGGCTCTTTTGTCTGGGGTCAAGACAGGGCCAAGGGGATGTGGCCACCACAGCTCTGGCTCCCAGCATCTCTGGATGTTTTCCTGAGAAAAGCCCAGGATGTGGTTCTTACTGGCCCCATTGAAGGTGGCGTCAGACAGACCGTTGAGCTTGAGATCGGCAGGAACTCCGCATGGAATGAGGCTGATCTGTTTGACGGGGGGTCTGGCCTGGGGTGCTGGATGGGGCCATGGGGACCTGCCCTCTGGGGGGCCCGTTGCTGTCCAGAAAGCAGCTCTGCTCAGACAGGCAGTTGGGGTTCCCAACCGGGGGCCTGGCTCCCTGCCCAGAGCAATTTCCCAGCTAAAGACCTGCCAGGAAGAAAACTCCAATCAGCCTTCAGGATGGTACAGCTTGGACTGGGGCAAAGTTGGGACTCTGAGGGCATTCAGCCTCAACCCCCATCTTCAGAGGGAGCCCTGAGGACCCAGCCTGGGCTAAGGGCTGGCCAGGGTGGCCTTCCTGCTTCAAGCTGGGGCCTTCAGTATATCCCAGGATGAGCTTGGGCAACTCACTTCTCTCTGAGCTCCAGTTTCTTCATCTGCAAAAATAGGCAGGGGGTTGAGGGAGGCCTCCAGCTCTAAACGCTCTGGGAGCCAGCAGGGACCCTATCCTGGGGACCCCTGCGTTCAAAGCCTGGGTTGGGGTTGAGGGTTGTACAGGGGCTGTACCCCAAGCTCATTAAAGTGGTCTCAAGCTCTCTGTCCTCAGTGTTGTCAGGACATATCTCCACGGGTCCTCTACCTATGAGGAAACTTCCATTATCATTCCCATTTCACAGATAAGGAGGCAGGCTCAGAGAGGACAGGCAACTTACCCAAGCCCCCACAGGCAGCAAGTGGCAGAGCCAGGGACCGTAACGGAGGCTGCCTGATGTCAGGCTTTCCCAGCTGTGTGTCAGGGATCCTGATGATAGCGTATAACACAGGTGGCCCTTGCCTTGTATGGCCACCTGCCTCCCTCTGCTTGTTTGGGTGGAGGTGTGACTGGGACAGGACAGATGGTGGGAGAGGAGAGGTCAGGGGATGGAGAGGCCAGCCTGACGTTGAGGTTGACTGTGCACAGGCCAGGTGTGGACTCAGGGGGTGGGTGGACAGAAGATGGTCTACAAGGACAGGGGTGGGGATCCAGACACGGGCTCGGGAAATGTCAGGCAGCTGGACCAGAAACAGCCCCTTTTCCTCTGCCTTCCGGGCTGGAGACCCCCAAGGGCTGAGCTCCCCACCTGGGGGCAGAGGTAGGGTGGGGAGGATGTTTGGATATGGGGATGGGTCCCTGTTTTGGGGAGGGCTCCGGCCTGAGGCCACTCCACCCAGGCCCTGGCCAGAGCCCCCAGCCCTGTTCTGCCAGGTTCATGGGGGTGGGGGGGGGGGGCTGACAGCTTTATCTTTGCCTTGTGATGGTGGCCAGTGGTTTCCTGCCAACAGCTCCTGTTTCCGGAGGCCCAGCAGGGCTCAGGCGGAGCCAGGAGGGACAGAGGGGCTGGGCCTGGGTGGCCTACCAGCCCCGCCCCCATCTATCTTTGGGAATTTATTTGTCCACAGGCGCAGCTGCCCCACAGTCCATTGCCTGCCAGGGGCCAAGAGCTGCTCTGATCACCCAAGGATTCTCCCTCCCAACCCAGGTGCCTCCAACTGACCTCTGACTCCTGACCTCTGGCCCTGCCCCTGCCCTACCTAAGGGCCTGGGAAACCCCTAAAAGTTCTGCTGTAGACGTGGGTGTTGACGCCTGGCTCAGCCCTCAGCCCCCCGCCTGGCCCACCATGGCCCGGCGGCTCCAGGATGAGCTGGCTGCCTTCTTCTTTGAGTATGACACTCCCCGAATGGTGCTCGTGCGCAACAAAAAGGTGGGCATCATCTTCCGCCTGATCCAGCTCGTTGTTCTGATCTACGTTGTTGGGTGAGTCCGGGACCCTCCCTGCTGCCCTCTTGTGCCAGCCCCCCGGGCTCTGTCCTCCAGGCTCTGGGATGCCTCCCATGACCCCAGGGAGCCCCTCTTTCTCTCCATTGGTTGTCCTCCTTCCTGACAACCCATGGTGCTATCGAGCAGGAATGGGAGCCTGCTAACTCGCTGTCAAGAGGGGGCCACTGAGGCGGAGAGGGGAAGCTCTGTCCTGGGTCATCTGGTAAACGAGGCAAAACCGCTGGGTTCTGAGGAACTGACTCAATGTTAACGGTTCCGTCAAGTGGTGAGTAGCTTTGGAGGCCAGGGCCCCCCAGGAACCCCTGTCAGCATCACTCTATCTCTGCCCTCCCAGCCCAGCCAGGCCGGTATCCAGAGACAAAGGCCACAGCCCATCTAACAGGCCCTGCTCCCACCTGCCCTGCCTAAATGAGAAACATCCTGGGATATTGGAGACCCCTGGAGCAGAGAAGCCCTCAAATTTGGAACACTTGGTGCCTTCATGGGGGCATGTCAGGCAGAGGTTGGAAGTCATTCTGGTCTCAGGGATGACAGCTCCTTTCAGGGCATCTTGGGACCTGTCCCATTGTCCCAGGAGTGCAGGGGAAGAAGCAGGGTGGGACTCCCCTGCAGTCTGGCTGTGCTGGGGACCATGCTACGGCCATCTTCCTGAAATCAATCTGGCTGTCATGGGAGGCAAGACAGGCCTGGCAGGGGCTTGCACACTCGTGTGCCTGTGCGAATACACATGTGTGTGTGTGTGTGTGGTATGTGGATACATGTGTGTCATACACAGGGCTCTGTGTAGGTACATGTGCCCTCATATGTTTAAGCATGTACCCAGTGAGTGTGGCTGCTGGGTGCGTCCTGGGGCTGGGTGCCCACATGTGCATGCCTTGTGGCTGAGGTGGCTGGGTGTCTGAGGCATGTGCCCCTGTGTGCATGGGGGGGGCATCATGTCCACTCACAGTGATTCTGCAGAGGGCTCCTGGAGGCCACTGAGGGGGGCTTAGTCCCTGACGGGGGGTGTGGGGGCACCCGGCAGTCCCAGCCTGACTTTGTTGTGTGAATCTGAGGGCCGGGCCCTGCGCTTCTGGTCTCCATGTCCCCATTTTTGCTGTGGGACCAAACCGGGACTGCTGACTGGAGCCTGAACAGAGTCCTGGTCCTCCCAGGGTCCCCCCAAAACTGCCTTCCCTCTGCTTCACCTAGCCCCCAAGGCCTCAAATTTGGAACACTTGGTGCCTTCATGGGGGCATGTCAGGCAGAGGTTGGAGGTCATTCTGGTCTCAGGGATGACACTGGTCAGGTGGAGTCAGTGCCAGGACCCAGCCCTCTGACACATTTTGGCCTCTGCCTCCCTCCTCCTTTGAAAACTGCAGTGTCATTTGAGCTTGTGAGGTTCAGAGAGGAGCAGTGGGGTTTCCAGGTCACACAGCAAGTCTGCCCCAAGTCCCGGTGAGAACTGAGGCCTTCTGACCCCCGGGCCTCGGCTCTGCCTTTTCCTCTCACAAGGGCTCTGAGAACCTTCCGAATGGGACACTGATGGTGTGATGCCAGGCACAGGACAGGCCTAAAAGCCCACCATTACCCATTCTCCTGACTGTCTGGGGAAGACAGAGGTTGGCTGCTCACCCCTCACCTGCAGCGGCTGGGAGAATGGTGTTCTCACTGTGGCCTCTACGGCTCCCTTTGTCTCCTTTCGGGTCAGCACTGAGAGCAGCACCAGCGCCCTCTTGTGTGTTGGTCACAGACTGTCAGAGGGAAAGGGATAGTTTCCCACTCCACCCCTAGCTGCAGCATATGCCCCAAACCACATCCAGTCCTGAACACATACCTCCAGTGACGGGGACCTCACTACCTCCTCCGTCCTGTCCTCCCTCCCAAGACAGTCTACTCAGTTTCCAAATGGATGTCGCTTCCTCAGCATCCGTGAGGGTCAGAGGCACTGAGTGATTTAGCCTCGATCTCACAGCTAGAAAGAGGCTGGACCAGGATTTGAATCCAGCTGTGTGGCTCCAAAGTTGCCTTGCTATCCTGGGAGGGAAACATACTCAGGGAGGGGGACTGACTGCCCAAGTTACATAGCAGAGGATGGAAGGCAGAGTCCTCGCGAAACCTCCCAATCCCACCCTGAGTGAGGCCCAGGCGTGCTGGCCTGCTTAGGCTCTGACTCCTGCTGTCTCTGGCGCCCTCATCTGGCCACTGTCCACAGCTGCACTGACCGCTCGGCTAAGTGCCCACAGCTGCAGAAGGAAACCATCCTGGACTCACTCTTCCTCTCTCAGGCCTAAGTTTCCCAACTGTTCCATGGAGCAGAGGTGGGGGGAACCCCTCTAAAGACGTTGCACAAAGGCTCAACAATTTCTCTTTACTGAGGAAGGACAGCCTTTCTTTAATTACACCCACCCCACCCACCCCTGCCGCGCACACACACACACACACACCTCTTTTCAAGGCCCCTATCTATCAGTGTCTGGTCCTGTGGGTGTTGCAGGGGGAAAGAGGGGAGCATAGGAGAAGAGCCAGACTCCCGGACCCCAGGCACAGCCCAGGTGGGGGATGGGCGGCCATAGCAACAGAACTGGACTGAGGGACATACATTGGAGCACAACCACTCAGATGAAGAGAGAGGCTTTGAGACTTAGAAATGGAGAGAGAGAGTTATTGAGACAGAGGCAGAGAGGCTTAGATGCTGAGAACCTGAACAGTCTCTGAGGAGGGGAACTGAGGCTGTGTTTTCTATCTGTCACTTCCAGGAAGTCCAGGGCAAGTGGAAGGATCAGGTGGCTCTGGCAGGCTGAACAAAGACTCTTTTTGGCTCAAACTCTGGTGATTAATTTGTAGTTATAGCTGTCTCCTGGGCAGTGATGAACTCTCCGTAACTGGAGGTATGCAGGCAGTATGACTGTCATCTATGATCTAGCAGGCCTATACAAGGGGTGTGCTGAGACCTGTCCCTACCTGGGGGGGCTCTGGTCTGCGGAGGAGAAAGATCTAGCTGCAGCACACAGAAGGGTCCTAAGGGGATTTGTGAATGCTGCTTGGAAAGGGGAGCCTGGGAAGGCTTCCTGGAGGAGGGGACACAGTGATGGAACCAACCTTGAACAAGGCCTTCAGCCCATCCCCCCCCCGCCCCGGCCTCTTCTCACCTCAGTCCTCACCCCTTTCCTGAGCCCCAACAGAGCTCTTGAAATCATGCGCTTCTGAGCTCTCTTAGCACACTCTAACCAGGGATACGGACAGATACAAATTATTGCTGGGAAATGCATCTGGGAACATTTCTACAGCATCTTCTCCAACCTAGTGCTGTGTTGGGCTCCATGGGACAGAGGTGGAATAGAGGGTGGACAGCAGGAGAGGGAGAAGATGAGGATGAATTAGCCAGAGCGCCTTTGGTTCCTAATGATGGAAACCTGATCAAACTGAATTTAAAAGGAAGAGTGGGGACATTGATTGGTTTATGTAACTGAAAAATCAACGCGGGCTTCAGGCCTGGCTGGATGCTCCCTGATGAGGGCGCAGGAGAAGCAAGTTGTAACTCTCGTCTAGGAGATGAGGCATTGAGGTTGGTCCTGTTTCAATTCTCCAATGGAGCTAACCAGGGTCTTCTCCTCTTCTCGGCTCTACTTTCCTCTGTGGAGGCTTCATTCTCAGGCAGGTTCTATGTCCTCATAGTGGCAAAGTGGCCACCAGCAACAACAGGCTGACATCCCACCAGCTCAGCCACCCCCAGGGCACAAGCTTGTCTCTTTCTCCAGAGTTCCAGCAAAACTCCCAGGTCCAACTCTTATTGGCCTAAGTTGGGTCAAGTGCCCATCTCAGAACCAATCACGGTGGCCTAAGAAATGAATGCCCTGATGAGTGGAGCCTGGTTGTATGCCCACCTGGTCCAGGCAACCCTGCTACAAAGCAGAGTATGGTCAAAGGTCCTGGGGCAGAAAAGGAACAGCAAAAGGGTCAGTAGGACTAGACTGGGGAAGCATGAAAGGAGCCGAGGGAAAGGAGGTGGAGGGATAAGCAGCGTTAAGTGGCTCAGGCCTCTGAACGTCGGGCTGAGAAACATGGGCTATCTTCTGTAGGCGGTGGGACCACAGAAGGGCATCTAACAAGGGAAGGCCCCGGGGCAGGCAGGGGCTGGGGTGGGGGTGGAGGCTAGAGGCAGGACAGCTGTGAAGAAGCAGCAGTGATGAGAGGAGAGGATGACGCTCAGGCAGAAGCAGTGAGCATGGGACACAGAGGTCATCACCCTGGCAGACCCTGCACCAGGAGTGCCCACTGTTCAGCTTCTGCCCATCATTGCTGCAGGGGCACATGTGCCCAGCATGGTCAGAGTTTCTGACTTCTCAAGAGCCATGGGAAATGGGAATCTAGGGGTGAAAGGAAGCTTTTGGTTTTCAGAGGTTGGCGACTCATTCAAAAATTGAAAAACACAAATTGTCAGCCCGACTTATCTGTAGATTGCATGTTGATTAACCTCTGAACTTGGCCCTAGCTCTGAACTTAGTCTCTCCCAGGCCTGGGATCAGGTTTTGACCACCCCCGCAAGGCTGCTCTGCACCACAGCACGTGCCAGGCCTGGTCACCTCCTGCCAATGGCCCGTGTTACACCCTGTGTCCCACCAGCCACAGGACCTGTCCTCCCAGCCCTATGCTGGAGCTGCCCTACCGTCTGCCCCAGCTCCCCTCAGTTTCCCTACAACAAACCCCCTGGGTCCTTAGATGAAAGCGGAGGAGGACGGGAGGGATGGAGGGACCCAAAGAATGTGGATATGTAGGAAAGGGAGGGTGTGAGGGCGGGCACTGTCCTCCATGATAAAGGCACCCAAGAAACAAGTTCTGTGGGGAGATGAGGCATTCAGTTTGGGCCCACTGAATTTTTGTTTTGAGATATAATTCACATACCATAATAGTCACCATTTAAAAATATACAACTTGGTGGTTTTTAGTAGAATCACAGATTTGTGCAACGGCCATCTAATTCCAGACATTTCTCACTACTCCAAAAAGAAGCCGTGTGCCCCTTCATAATCACTCCCTATTCCCTTTTCCCACACCCTACTTTGCCTACTCTGGACATTTCATATAAATAAAATCATACCATGTGTGGCCTTTTGTGTCTGGCTTCTTTCACGTAGCATAATGTTTGTAAGGTTCATCCATGTTGGTTGTAGTGTATCAGTAAGTACCTCGCTCCTTTTTACGGCTGAGTAATACTCCATTGTGTGGATACACCACGTTTTGTTTACCCATTCATTGGTTGATGGACATTTGGGTTGTTTCCACTTTTGCTTCTTATAAATGTTGCTGTGAACATTTGTGCATATGTCTTTGTGTAAACATGTGCTTTCAGTTCTCTTAGGTTTATGTCTAGGAGGGGAATTGCTGGGACAAATGGTCATTCCCCATGATTAACTTTTTGAGGAACTGCCAGACTGTTTTCTAGAGGGTTAAGTTGAGTTTGAGGTACCTGAGAGATGTCTGGGGTTGGGGGAAAGAATGTGTGTCACCAAGCAGTGGGAGATACAGACATTTATATAAGTTCCTTGAGTACTGAATTTTGGGTTGTTTTGTTCACTTCTGCATTTTTAGTGCCTAGAACAGTGCTTGACACATAATAGAGGCTCAATAAATAAATATCTGTTTAATGACTAAATGAATGCGTGGAATTGAATTTGGGGGTAGTATATAGAAGTGGAGATAGAAATCTGGGGAAAGCAGAGCTGTCTGTGACAGCTCCCGTGAGGTTCTGCCTGGGCTGACAATGGAGGACAGGACGATGGGGGCAGATGGACATTTAAAGAAAAATTAGTAAAGGCGGAATAGAGGCAGTGAAAATGGGAGGGTTATTTATGTGCCTCCTGCATGCTGACTTCCTTAAAAAGAACTCATGGGAACTTCCCCCAAACAATTACCTAGATTCTTTTCCTTCCTGGGACCTAGCCCACCCCTCGTGCGTGGTAGGGCCTTGCTTATATTTGTTGAATGAGCAGTGTTTCTGAGGTAGGTGCCGTCACTTCTGTTTTACTGAGAAAGCCAGGGCTCAGAGAGGTTTAGTCTTGAGCTCAAAGCCACACAGCTGGTGAGTAGCCGTGCTGATACCTGGACCTTCGCCTCTGTCTTCCCAGAGGCCGCTCTCTTGGCCATTTCACCATTCGGCCTCTTCCATGAGGGGCTGCTGGAGAAGAGAGACTCAGGATAGGGTGTTGCTGAGGACAAGGTGGGAAAAATGGGAAAGAGAATTTCTGGAAGAGGAGGGACTTCTGAAGATGCCAGTGTCTTTGGCATCAGGTCCCCTTGGTGGCCTCCCCAGGGTGGTGACCGCAAGGCGGGGTCAAGGCGAGCATGGCTTTGGAGGGAGGGGGCTAGTGCCATGCTCATTCTATTATTTATTATCAGAACTGAGGTCTTTGGTGCCAGATTTGACTTCTCCCTTTGAACCCCAGGACTGACAGCCAGGGGGGCAGACACCCAAGAGTGGCTGCAGCAGCCCCACTGTGCAGTCTCCCCCCCCCCGACCCCCCCCCCCCGTGCCCTCCCCCTCACACACACTCCTGGCTCCTGGTAGACATGCTGACACCTGGCTGCTCAGTGGAGGTGGGCAGAGTCCTGGGCTGAGGGCCCTGAGCCTGGGGTCTGCCTCTGACTCGGGAGAGACGCTCCCCAGGCCCCAGTTTTCCCATCTATATTGTGAAGAGTTGGTGTGGGCCAAGAGAGAAAGAAAGGCTGCTAAACATCAGGGGTCAGGGAGCAATGAGGGACGCAGTGCCCTCTCTTCCAGAGGGGTTCAGAGTATGGAGCAGCTCCCACATCACTCCCCAGCAGCTCCTTCGAGCTTGGGCATGAAGTCAGAGGCCATCCTGGAGGAAGGAACTTAAAGGAGGTGGGGGGATGGGTGATGCCCCCTCTCCCTGATGGGGCTGGAGGCAGTGAGACAGGCTCAGGACACAGAATTGCAGGCCTTTGTTATGCCTCGTCTGTTGCCATTTGGGACCTGCAGGGGGCAGCAGTGACCATGCTTAGGTTTGGGGTGGAGGGTGGTAAGCTTGGGGGTCGGGTGGCTAGTTCTAGTGCCCAGCTGAGGGAGGGGCTTGGAGGAAGAGAGGGGTGGACTACATGAGGTGAGAGGTAGACATTGGTGGGCTGCCTTCCTGGGGTCTGGAGCAGGGAGACAGCCCCTGGAGAGCTAGCGTGACTCTGAGACTAAGGTCTGGAGCATTGTGTTACTAGGCAAGGCACAGCCGAGGTGGCTTTGAGGTCTGCTTGGAGTGGTGCACTGGGGGTAGAGTGAGCTGTGAAGGGGTATAAATATACCTGCCCACTGTCAGACAGAACCACAGGTGCGCTCACAGATTTGCCCCGGAGACACACAGCTACACACACTGATGGAAAGCATGGACACACATGCACAGTTACAAGAATCTCCATCAAGTCTTTCCTTGAGGAAGAGAACAACGCCCTGGAGAGAAGTGTTATCCAGGACTCTCAGTTGTAAGCAACAGAAACCACACCCAAACTGGCTTAAATAAAGAAAGGGAACGTATTAGCTCATGCAACTGAAAAGTCCAGAAGTAGGTTTTTCAACTTTAGCCATGGCTGGATCCAGGTGCTCAGACAGCATTGTAGGATCCTGCCCCTCTCCAGGGCCTGGCCTGGCTTTCCTCTAAGTTGGCTTCATTCTCAAGCTTTTTCTCTCTGTGAAGTAGCAAAAATGACTAACCCTAGTTCTGGTCTTATAGCCACTTTGCTTAGCCACCCAGCAGACAGCATGTCTCTTTCTCAGTAATTCCAAGAAAAACCCACTCCCCAGGGCACGTGCCCATCCTTAGACCCATCATGGTTGCTAGGGTGATGGAACTTTGATTGGCAAGCCTTGGTCATGTGCCTACCCCGTAGCTAGGAGGGAGGTGAGCCCCACCGAACTTCCCAGATTGAAAGTGGAGACCCCAAAGGAACAGGTGTTCTGAATACTGGGAAGGGGTGGCCAGAATTTCCCAAGAAAGCCGGGAGGCCTCCAGCCTGAGCCACTCCCACAAGGGCCTCAACTGGGGGCCAGGCTCTCAGCCCTCATGCTCTGCTGTTTCTCAGTGGGAGGACCTCAGGAAGGAAGGAGCACTCTTGGAATGAGGATTGGGGTTCAACAAGCTAGGCCTCCAGACCCCAGAAAATCCTGCTCTTGGAAAAAGATCTGAAGGAGTCCTTCAATGGGTCTCCTCCTTGGGAATTAGTATTTTCATAGTGAAAAGAATGGTGGAACTTCAGGCACAGACCAGCTGGGAGACGCAGGTGAAGCTCTCCTGCCTCCAGCCCAAGATGTAGCTTTAGGAGCAGAGTGGCTCAGAGAGGTATCTGGGGAGGGAAAGGGAAAAGAGTGACCTGTCCAGCTGGTCCCAAAAAAGGCAGTGGCCCACATACCCAAATGCCATCCTTGAATGACCCCTCTGCCCCCACCCCTCCACAGGTGGGTCTTTGTCTATGAGAAGGGCTACCAGTCCTCGAGTGGCCTCATCAGCAGCGTGTCTGTGAAACTCAAGGGTCTGGCTGTGACGCAGATCCCAGGCCTGGGCCCCCAGGTCTGGGATGTGGCTGACTACGTCTTCCCAGCGCAGGTGAGCTGACTCAGGGGTACACCTTCCTCCCATAGGGCCTAGCTCGGAGCTGGGGTGGGCTCTGTCTCACCTCCCTATGGAAACAGTCCAGCTCCTGTCTCTCTCTGGGCCTCAGTTTCCCTAACTGTGAATGAAGGGCAGAAGCAGTCTGGTAATCTTACCTCCCTTTGACATCATGGGGTATGGATTGTCATCATGTGGGTTCTAGAGGCTGCGAGGAAAGTCCTTGGGTTCTTGAGGCTTTTCTCCCAGCTCAGAGACCTGCCCTTCACTTCCAGGGGGACAGCTCCTTCGTGGTCATGACTAATTTCATCGCGACCCCCAAGCAGGCTCAAGGCTACTGTGCAGAGGTGAGGACGGCTGCCCATCCCCCTTCTTCAACCTTCAATAACCTGGGAGAGGAGGTCCCCTTGGGTATTGGAGGTAAAGCTGGATAGGCTTCCTGCGGGGGCCACAGTGGTGGAATTCCAGGCATAGATTTATACAAAGTAACTGACCACCATTGGCAGTGCTGTGTGCCAAGCAGGATGCTGAGCCTCAGTGCCCGCCCAACCCACAAGCCCCAACCGCCCACCTCCTGTCAGCCGACATCAGCAATGAGGCAATTGGGCCTAAGCCCAAAAGGGTCCTGGGAGGGCAGCACCGGGAGAAAAAGGGCTTGAGCAAGGATCACCCCAAAGGTATCTGAAGACTCTGCCCCATACCCTCCTTAGGGCCCTGGTGATGGGGAGGGTCTCTTTTCAGAACCCCAGCCAAAGGGCCTGGGGTTAGCAGCTCTCCCCTCCCCCAGCATCCGGAAGGGGGCACGTGCAAGGATAACAGCGGCTGCACTCCAGGGAAGGCAGAAAGGAAGGCCCAAGGTAAGGTCTGCGTCCTCCCATCCCCCTCCACCATCCCTTTCATCAGGCTGCCTCCACCAGGAAGTCCTTTCTGCCCTCTCCCCTCCTACCATCTTGAACGTGGTTGGCCCTGTCCCCGACCCAGCCACATTTCTGTCCTCAGGCTCCTGCTCTTAGGCACCCCATCAATGGGACTCCTAGCGGCAAGGCCTGTGGGGGCCTCCTCTGCAGCCCCAGCGTGGGGTGGGCACCCAGGGCTCTCTCCCTCCCTCCAGGCATCCGCACTGGCAAGTGTGTGGCCTTCAACAACACTGTGCAGACGTGTGAGATCTTTGGCTGGTGCCCCGTGGAGGTGGACGACGACATCCCACGGTAACGTCTTGTCCTTCCTGGGAGCAGGGAGCAGGATCCCCAAGCCCAGACAGAGGGGCATCTGGATCCAGAGGGGCTCTGGAAAGAAATAGGCGCCTCTTCTTCCAACCATACCCTCACCCCATCTGTGAAGCCCCGGCCAAAGATCCCCCTGGACCCTGGTTGAGAGACCTGAGAATCCACCATTACAGCACCCGCCCCCCCCCCCCCACACACACACACAGACAGGGATCCAAACCCCAGGAGGATCCCGTAGGCTCTCACCTCCCAGTGCCAATCCCCGGGGAGGGGGCAGTGAGTGAGTGCGGTCTCCTCTAGCCCTGCTCTTCTCCGAGAGGCTGAGAACTTCACTCTCTTCATCAAGAACAGCATCAGCTTTCCACGCTTCAAGGTCAACAGGTTTGTGGGAAAAGTGGGCAAAAGTGCAGGTGGCTCCCAGAGGCTGTTCCTGCTGCTCTCAATTGCTTCTGTCACCCTCCACGCCTTCTGCTTTCACTCTGGAGGCCGGGCCCCCGGGGAGGGCTGCCTTCATTCTCGGCAAGGGCTATGGAATGGGCATTTCTGGAGCCCCTGAGGGATCCCCAGAGCTCTGGGGCATGGTGGGCACCGCCCCAGCTGGCATATTGCTGCCGCCAATGCCCTCTGCCCGTAGGCGCAACCTGGTGGAGGAGGTGAATGGCACCTACATGAAGACCTGCCTCTACCACAAGATCTCACACCCTCTGTGCCCTGTCTTCAATCTCGGCTATATGGCACAAGAGTCGGGACAGAAGTTTAGCGCCCTGGCCGAGAAGGTATTGTGCCAGGCGGGTGGAGGGCTGGGCCCCAGGGTCATCAGGCCAACAAAAGCTTTTCAGGCCCAGTTAATCCCCCTCCAGCCTCCTCGGTGTGGGCTGAGTTAGACATAGAGGTCTATTGCCTACTATTAGGGGCCCCTGAGGGTCATGCCTGTGTCCTCAGCAGGGCCTGCAGGTGCCCAGAATGAATGGATTTGGGTGGATGTTGTCACCTGGACATCTGCTGAGGTCCCGCTGTTTTTAAAATATTAGATAAAAGCAGTTTGAATCCCATGGTCCATGGCCTATGGCCCTGAGAAATCCAGAGGCCAAGATTTACAGTCACTTGGGGTTCCAAGAGCAGCAGTACCTCATAGCACAGACCTGCCTGACTAGGTTGAAATCCTAGCTCAGCCCCTAAGAAGTGGTGCAACCTTAGACAAGTCCCTTACCTTCAGTGTGCCTGAGCTTTTGAGCCTGCAAAGTGGAGGCAATAACAGTACCTGTCTCATGGGGTTGTCTTGAGGATCACGTGAGTTCACGCATGGGACAGCACTTCAGCACGGCCTGGCATGTGGCAACTCTATGTATAGGTCCCACGTGGTCTTCATTTTCCTGCTCTCGCAACACCTCTTCAGGGATGGAAATCAACCCTTTTGCTGTGACATCACACACATATACACAAAAACTCACAACACGTTTTTCTGGAACAGGGATCAGCAAACTTTTTCTTTAAAGGACCAGAGACTAAGTATTTTCAGCTCTGCAGGCCATCTGGTCTCTGTTCCAACTACTCAGGTCAGCTGCTGGAGAGCAAAAGCAGCCACGGATAATAGGTAAACAAATTTGGCCCTTGGGCCTCAGTTTGCCTATCCCTGGAAGGGGTTAACACTATAGCAACACGCAGGACCAGAAAGCTGAATGTTAGGACCTCCCTGTTCCTAAAAACCCCTGTGCCATCCCCACTGGGACCTTCTCATTTATCGCCATCATCTACAGGTACCAGCCTCCCGCCGAGCTGCCCGGCTCCTCACCTGTTCTGACCACTTCCCACCTCTCCTGTTGCTCAGCCCACTGCCACCTGTCCCTGATCCTTACCTAGACCAGAGGAGCTTCGCTTCTCAAGTTTTCTTTCCCCAGCCGGTGTCTTTATAGACTCACTCTTTCATTCAACAACTATTCACTTGCCTCCCAGACTATGACTTGTGCTGGGAACTTAGGAGTTCCTGAATGAGACAGACCACCCCACCCTATGGAGCTTATAGTCTTAGAGGAGATGGGTTAATAATAAATAATCATATAAAATAAATATATGATTAAAAGTGACAAATATTCCAGAAGAACACACAGAGGGAATAACGGGGACATATTTTAGACTGGGGTGGTAGTCAGGTAAGACCCCTTAGGGTAAGTGACCAAAGAAGGAGAAAGAGCCAGCTTTGTGGGAAACTGGGGGAACTGAATGTGCAAAGGTCCTGAAGTAGGAAGAACTTGGGTGTATCCTAGAAATGGTCAGAAAGCTGGAGTGTGATGGGTGGGAGGTGGGGCCAGAGAGGGTGACAGTACATTGACACTGGAGCAGCTTCTGAGGATCTTTTTTCAAGACTAAAAATGTTCCCTCTTCAAGAGACTGCTGGCACCAACTGTAAGACAGCTGTTTCTTGATCCTGAAACCCCAGCTCTTATCTGCCTGTGTCCCTGGCAGGGCGGGGTGGTGGGCGTCACCATCGACTGGAATTGTGACCTGGACTGGCACGTACGACACTGCAAACCCGTCTACGCGTTCCATGGGCTGTATGAGGAGAAAAAACTGTCTCAAGGATTCAACTTCAGGTGCCTACCAGGCCCCCACCAGTGCACCCTTCCTTGGGGTCCCATGGGCTTTTCTTCTCCTAAAACTGTGGGGGTCAAGCAAGGATCCCTGGGAGGGGAGCAGAGGAGAAGAGGAGCCTGGGGAGTTCCTGTCCTCCCGGGACTGGCCAAGCAGGAAGCCAGCAGAGAGCAAGACCTTGGAGCCTCAGCCCCTGCCCCCAACTCTCAGTCCCCTTGAGGCCCAGCTGGACAGGACTGGTGAGGGAAATTGCTGAAATCAAGAGTCAGGGTGAGGGTTGAATATAGCATTCCTGGAATGAGGTCTGGGATCCTGCCTGCGGCTCCCCCTCTATATAATGTTGGGGGGCATGGATCTGTCCTTATGGACCTCTAAGTTCACCTGCATCCCTGATGCTTTGAGAACTCCCAACCCAAGGCGGTTCTCCATTGTTTCCCCTGCAACCTCACCCCCTCCCCAAGGTTCGCCAGGCACTTCGTGGAGAACGGGACCAACCACCGGCACCTCTTCAAGGTGTTTGGGATTCGCTTTGACATCCTGGTGGATGGCAAGGTGAGTGTCAGTGTGAGGGGCAGCCAGAGACACACTTGGGGGTCCTGCGAGCACTTGTTAAGCATCTGTGGTTAAAGAGGACAGGAAGTTGGACGGACTTCATTTAGCTGTTCTGTTTCTAATCACGGATGGGCCTGGGTACCATTGAGGACAGGGCTTCCAGCCTACGACCACACCTCCCCCACTTCCTCCCTGTGTCCGAGGAGGCAGATCCAAGCTCAAAACCGAGGGCTCCTGACTGGAGATCAGTCAGCATGTAGCGACAGAGCCTGGGCAGCAGGCTGTGGGGCCAGCTGACAGTGCAGTGGGATGCCTCCTTACCAAGCCTGGCATTAGGGCTCCTCAGGAAGGCCTTTCCAGCCAGGCCCCTTCTGACTGTTAACCCTTCTCTCCCCGGCGCCATCACCAGGCTGGGAAATTTGACATTATCCCCACAATGACTACCATCGGCTCTGGGATTGGCATCTTCGGGGTGGTAAGTGCTGGGGACGTGGGGTCCCTTTGCTGGGGTCAGTCCCTTCTCTTCCACATCCCAGTAGCATCAACATGTCTCTCACTCCATAACTTGACCATAATTGTCGTCCTTATTGAACTGACCCCACCCCTCTAGAACCACAGCGTGTCTGAGGAAACCTAGGCCCACAGCTGGTACAGGACAGAGGTAGAATGGGCTGGTCTCAGTTCCCTGAAGGGCCTACAGTGCCTCATCTGCCCTCCAGGGCCTGAGGTCTCCATAGGGCAGGCGTCAGCCAGGCCCCCAGTCAGTAGGACCCATGCTTCATCCAGCACTTTCCTTCCCCCAGGCCACGGTTCTCTGCGACCTGTTGCTGCTCCACATCCTGCCCAAGAGACATTACTACAAGCAGAAGAAATTCAAGTACGCGGAGGACATGGGGCCAGAGGTGATAAGAGAACTCCCTGAGCTGGGCCCTTCAGAGCCCTCAGGCCGTGTGTCTGTGGTGGGGAGGCAGCCCCTCCCAGGAGGCTGGCTTTTATCCCCCTCAATGCTCACACAGGGTGAGCGCGACCCCGCGGCCACCAGCTCCACCCTGGGCCTGCAGGAGAACATGAAGACATCCTGACTCTCAGCCCTGACTCCTGACTGGACGCAGCGTGAGGCTATTACAGGCAGCAGCCGTTAGCGGGGTCCCAGCCAGGGCAGAGAGGTCTCCTCCAGAACTTTCCCTCCCTCTCTGCCAGGCAGATACCAGGTTGCCAGCAGCTCAGGGTAGATACTGGGGAGACCTGCGCAATTCTGAGCTCTGGCTCCTACCCTGCACCCTGCCAAGAGGACCTCACCCAGCCTCAGCCTCTCCTGCTGCGGAGGCGCTGGGACTGGGCCGGGCTCCTCTCACACTCCTGTTCTGGAGCTTGTGCTTCTCTCTGGGCCCTCGTCCATCCCACTGCCTCGCGTCTCTAGACCTGTGCTCTCCCATATGGCAGCCGCTAGCCACCGGTGATTATTTAAATTTAAATTAATTAAAATGGAATAAAATAAAAACTTCAGTTCCTCAAATTAACCACATTGCAAGTGCTAAGTAGCCACAAGTGGCTGGGTGGCTGCCGTAGTAGACAGCACAGAACGTTTTCAGCACCACAGAAAGTTCTATTGGATAGCTCTGCTTGTGCCCTGTTTTTCAGTGGCCTCAGATTTTCTTGAGGAGCTTATTAATTATGCAGGCCCAACCCAGACCTCCTGAACCAGAATCTCCAGGGCTGGCCACGTGATCTGCAAGGGCAGCAGACTCCCCAGGCCATTTTAAGGACCTGTGTTTAAAATGGTCTTGATCCGGTATCAGACTTAGCCTGGGCCTGCATCACCTGGAAGGTGCTGGTAGTGCAGGAGGTGTGTGGTGTGCTCACAAGCCACTGGGTGTCTCATGTACACGCCCCCATGTGCACACTCACCAGAATGCACATTCCCCCTTCTATCCACACTGTGTGTTTGAACAGCTTGGGCCCTGCAAACAACCATCTGAACACACCTACACCCCCAAGCATAGACGCCTGGTCCTTGCCACATCACCTCCATGGGAAATGCTTCTCCACAAGGGCGTCAGGCCAGGACAGCCCCTTCAGCCATGAATGCTTACTCAGCTACCTCTGGTCTGGTGGGAGCCTGGGCCAGATCCGGGGCTCCCAGCCTGTGGCCTAGCCCCAGCTCCCAAGGCCTGCCTGGCTCAGTCTGAACACAAGGTCTGGGGAAAGCGAGGGGTGGAGTACAATAAAGGGAATGAGGACAAACCTCTGCCTTCTGCACTTTCTTCCCTGCTCTCTGCGAAACTCAGTGTCCCCGTCTGTGAAATGTGGGAGCGAACTGAGTGATCTTTGAGGTCCTTCTGGATCTGTTGGTGGGTGCTGGTGAACCGATACTTTGCCCTGAACCCAGCAGGGTCAGTGCTGGGGGTCAGCTCACCTCTACCCATAGGCCAGTGTCCTGGCACAGCCCTGATCACTGGAGCTCTTCCCAACCCTCCATGAGCCCCTCTCGTGCTGTAGGACGCCTGGCACTTGAAGAAGCAGAGAACCTCAGGAGTGGCCTCGTGAAAGTAGAGGTGAGGAAGGGGTTGGCCGTCCCAGGAGGGAGATCTGAGGGAATCCCAAGGAGGGGAGGAAGGTCTTGAATGAAGATACTGTGGAAGGATTCTCCAGTGGCCTTGCTGTGGGCATGACCTCCAGTCTGAACTTACAGCCAGGCAGGGTCTCTGGGCACCCCCACCACCACGCTCTGTCTGGACCAGTGCCGTCCAACAACAACGATGAAATGGTCTCTATCTGTGCTGCCCCAGAGAGTCGTCACGAACCTCCTGTGGCCACTGAGGACTTAGAATGTGGCGAATGCACTCGAGGAATGGAATCTTTTATTTTATTCACTTTTAATTAATTTAAATCACCGACCATGGTGAATGGCTACCATGTTGGACAGCATAGGCTAGCCCTTCCCTTCTTCCTCAGGCCCTTGGCCTTCTGCTCTCTTTCCCAGCCAAGAACAATCCTTCAGATTTTAGGAGAGAGAAACTCCCTCTTCTTTCCTGCCTTCCTTCTTCAGAGCTACCTGCTTTTGTGCCTCCTGCCCTTTTCCCTCCTGAATGAGTAAAGGATTGTTTCTTTGTATCCAACCATTCTACCCAACCCAGGGGCCTCCCAGCAGAGGCTGCCTGTCCTCTCTCCCACTCCCATATTTGCTCCCCTCTTCTGCCTCCTTCTGGCCCATGATCCCCTGCGGCTCTGCCTGCTCTCCCTTCACTGTTACCATTCCAGAAAGACCAGTTTACAGTTCCTTCTGTGTCCTACCCTCTGCAGTTGGCCTCCAGCCCCCGCCCCCACTTCTCCTAGATGCCCTTGCCAAGTTACCAGCGGCACCTTTGTGGCCAAATTCAAGCAGACACTTCAGTTGTATCTTGCTTGGCCTGTCAATCTCTGACACTATAGACTAAGCCCTCCTTTGTTGAAAGATTTCCTTCCAGCAGCTTCTAGGACCCACCCTCTCCTGATTTTCCAGCTATCCTGGTATGCAGGGAAAAGACAGGCTTCAGTTACAGTTCTACCGGGTCTGTATGTGTCCTTGGGAAAGTTGTTTAACTCTCCAAGCCTCCTCTGTGAGTTAGAGATAACAATAGCCTCTACTCGGGTTGGGGCAAGATAAGATAGAAAAGGGCCTAACACAGAGCCTGGCATACAGTGGTGCTCTGTCCTCTCTTTCACTGGTGTGGTCAGCTTATTGTCCCCAGATATCTATTCTCTCTACTGTGATACAACCCTTGATTCTTGGCTGGGTATGTGGCTGCCTAGAATAAAAGATGCACTTCCTAGCCTCCTCTTGCAGCTGGGCCTAGTCATGTGACTAAGTTTTAGCCAATAGGATGTATGTGGAAGTGTCAGTTCTGGGAACTTTCCTTAAAAGAGAGCTGGTGCCAATCCTTTGTCCTCTTCTTCATCCCACTGCCTAGAATGCATATGTGATGGCTGGAGCTCTAGCCACCACCCTGAACCATGAAGGCAAGTGTCATACCCAAAGGTTGCTGGAGCGGTGAGTGCAAAGAGTCACATCTAGGAGGTCTTTGTGGAGCACAGCTGACATTCCCGCCCAGAACTTCTTCCCTGAGGCTCTTATGTGGGATTTCTGTTACCTACATCAAAATTGATCCTACCTGGTATAGAAATCTTTCCCTCTTAAAAGTGAGTGTTCTGTTCTTGGCCCCTCTTTCATTTGCTCTGCATTATCTCACCCTTTCTCCCTGGCTCTCCTTACAACGATGGGTTCTTTCTGACAACTTAGAAAACTGCCTCGCTGGCCCAGCTCTCTTTCCTGAACTCCAACCCCATATATCCAACTCCCTAATTACCATATCCAATTAGTTATTCATTCGACAAACACCTTTTGAGCACCTCCACGATGTGTCAGGCTATGTGTTGGATGAATCAGGCACAGTCTCTGCCCTCAAGAAGCTTCCAGTCCAGAGGTGGAACAGGCAGGGAAACAGGTGCTCACTATGAGGAAGTCTCTAGGAGGGGTTACTAACCCACACTGGGCAGTGCGGAAGTCACAGGGGAGGAAAGGATCCTGGCAGAGGGGCATTGAACCAAGTCCTGAAAGGAGTTACACAGGCAGATGGTTAGGACTGAGGTCATGGAGGGCTTGATTGGACTTATTCTGAGGGTACTGGTGAGCCATGGAAGATTCCTAAGCAGGAGCTGACTAGTTGGACTTATGTTTCTGAAAGATTGCTCTGGCTGCCAGGTGGAGAAAAGCTATTGGGGCAGGGTGGTGAGACTGGATGGGGATGAGAGGCCAATGAGGAGGCTGCTGCAGCAATCCGGGTGCAAGATGGTGGTGGCCTGAGTTCAGGGAGGGGCAGAGAGGTGGAGAGAGTGGCTGGATTCCAGGGTTAGTTAAGAGGCAGCATGGGCAGGGTTTGGTAATCAACTGGTTGGGGCAAGACAAGGGGTAGACCACAGGTTTCTGGTTGTTGATTGCGACAGGAACACAAGAGGCCAGGTTTGGGGGAGGGATATAAGGCTGTCTTGGGCAAGTCGGGGTGGTGAGGTGCCAGGGGAATCACAAGTGGAGAACTTGGCATACGTGAAACAAGAGTTGATGAGTTTGCTAGTGGAGAGGTGAGGGGCAGAGTCCCCAGGAACAACTCCAGTGAGGGTCAGGCCGTCCTGCAGAGTCCCCTCCATTCCCTCTGGCGCAGCTAGGCCAATCCTGCCGCCTGCTCACAGAGCTCTTCCCCAAACATGAAGCCGCTTCCCGACTTCCTTATCCCCCCACCCAATAGATGGCTAAACACCTGACTGTCATTCAAGGCCTTTCTCCCTTGCCCTCGGTGGCGACTCCATCCCTTGTCGCCAATCTCACCTTGCCCCTCCCCTAGCACGCACCTCTCCTCAACCCCCGGCGCCGGGGAGGGGCGCTCTTGCCCCTTGCGAGGCCGAAATAGGGGCAGGGGTAGGACAAAGGGTTTTCTGGGGGAAGCACCCGTACCCCCCAGGCCCAGCTAAGAGGCCCAGGCCGGGGTGCCCCAGGGATCCCGGCGTCGGGGCGTCTAGGGTTTGACAAGGTCCAGCCCCGCCGCAGGGGGAGGGGCCCCTCCGGAGCCGCCGGCCCGCCGCGGCCCCTCCCTTCCAGAAACAGGGCGGGAGTCCCGAACTCTGATTGGGCGGTGCCGGAGGCGCCGCGCGGTCTGACCAATGAGCGCGGCCCGGGCGCGGCGGCGGGCGGGGTAGCCAGAGCAGCCTGGAGCCGCGGCGCCGGCGGTCTGAGCTCCGCGATTCAGGCCGGGGCTAGGCGGGCCGAGCGGGGCGCGCGCCGCGGGAGCGAGCGGGGCCGCCCACTGGGCTGCGGAGACTGTCGCCAGGCGCCGAGGTAGGGGTCTGCGGGGAGGGGGACCTGGGTCGGGGAGCGGGAAGGGACGAACACCTGAACGTCTGCTGGGAGCCCGCAGAGGAGAAGGATGGTCTCTGAGGCCGAGTCTACGAGGGCAGCCAGCGCCTCGACCTGCGGGGATCCTCCCGCTTGTGTCCGCAGGGCCGGCTTTACCGCTTGCCTCCCGGAACCAGCTTCTGTCTGCGCTGGCAGCCGGGACCGCATCTATGCGGGCGCCCCGTCGTCTGCGTCCCTTCCCCAGCTCTAGTCTGCGGGACTGCGTCCATACCCGGCGCACTACCCACCCCCGCCCCAGCTCTGCGGAGTGGGCCCAGACGGGTGCACCCACGTGTGGATCTGCGTGGAGCGCTCCTCCCACACGGCCCTCCCTTGAGTCCTCCTTCAAGAGCTGGGGTGGGGGCCGGGGGGAATGAATGGGACCGACGAGGTGCGTGGCTTTAGCTGCGCAGTCCTCTCCTGGCTGGGGCGGGGTTGGAGGGGGGCGGCGGAGGCGGTCGCTGCGGCTTCTGGGGTCACACAGACACAGAACTGGTGGCTCAGAGGGCGCACACGTGCGCGGGGACCTGTGTGTGGTGTTTGGAGGCGGGTGTGCGTGTGTCACGTGGACACAGGAGTGTGCCTGTGTGTGTGAGGGGTGTACATTAGAGGGATGGAGTGGTGTGTGAGGGCCGGTCACGTGGACATCGGCGTGCGCCTGCCTGGGAGGGGTGTGTGTGTTGAGTGCACAAAGGTGTGTAGAGAAGGTTAAGTCCCAGGTCACAGGACTGCACGTCGGTGGTTGCATAGGGGACTGTATATCTGCCAAGTGGGCCCAGGAGTGCAGGGGAGCACACAGCTTGTGTCGCTGAGGGAAGATCCCCTGGCCTCCCCACATGCCTCACTCCATTCAGCTTGTACAGATTGAGCACCCACTGTGTGCCAGACTGTGTCCTATGCCCACAGACTCTGGGGACCCCTATCTCCTCCTTGGTCTCTCACTCTCAATTCCCATAGTAGGCACAGTGATCATTTTAAACCTCATTGGACGGAGCCACTCCCCTGCTCAAAACCCTCCTCTGGCTTTTGAGAGCTTCTGGTTTTTGTCCATAAAGACTTCCCTCATCCCAATCCCCCAAGCCAAGCCCTGAGTCCCAACCAGGAAATGGCTCTCTATCATGTACAGTTGTGAATTTCTGTCCTCTCCCTCTCTGAAATCCTTACTCAGTGGTCATGAAAGAGCTTAAATGCCACCTCCTCCAGGAAGCCATCCCTGAGGCCAGGCACAGTGAATGATGCTTTCTCATCCAGGTGTCACTCTGATCACCATCAGGTACCTCTCACATGCTGAACAGCCCACTCCAGCCACATTGGCCTCCTCGCTGTTCCTCAGACAGAGTGAGCACTGTTCCAGCTCACAGCCTGTGCCATTGCTGATTCCTCTTCCTGAAATGCCCTTCCTAGATGTCTACACTGCTCGCTCCCTCACTTCCTTCAGATTCTGCTCAAATAATGCATCAGAAAGGTCTTTCCTGACCACACAGTATAAATAGCAACCCCTCACTCTTGATCCCCCTTACATGATTGTATTTTTCTCCATAGCACGTACCATTTGCCATATCATCTGTTAATTATGGGCTTTCTTGTTTGTTGCATCTTGCCCCAGTAGAAATTAAACTGCAAGAAAGCAGGGACTTTGTCTTTTTGGTCCACTGCTTTATCTTTCAGCACCCAGCACAGTGCCTGGGCACGTATAGCAGGTGCTCAGTGAGTATCTGTTACATAAATGAATGACTCTGGGTTTGCATCCCAGGAGTCTGTGTTCCTGGTTGCTCCCCAGCCTGTGAGCCCCAAGCCTGAGGCTAGGTCTCCTGCCCTCTGTCCTCCAGATTCCAAGGTCCTTATCTGGGAGAACTGTGACCATAATTGCCCATAGAAATAGTCCCTCTAGTAACTGGTATGGAGGATGGGCTGGGGTGTGGTTGGGATGTGAGCCTGGAGTTGGGGAGACCTGCATGGTTGGGAGCAGTGGGGAAGGAAAGCTGAGGCCTGAATCTGGACTTTTAGAGAAGATCAACTTGGTGACTTCCCCCAGCAGTGGGTAGGTCAGGGAGGGCTCTCTTAGGAGGAGATGTGGGGGCTGTCCTCTGGCAGAAAAGGAGAGGGAGGTGTGTTCCCGGCAGAAGGCATAGCTTGTACAAAGGCCAGGCGGCAGAACCCAGTCTGCAGGTCGGGAAGCTGCGAGTCGTGTGGTTTGGCCAGAATGGAGAGTAATTTTGGGGTGGGGGGTGGGGGTGGGGGAGAAGATGGTGATGAGGACGGCTCCTGGGTTCCTGGCCTGGGAGAACTGGGAGGATGGTGGTGCCATCTCTGTGATGGGAACAGAGGAGGAAGAGCAGACTTAGAGGAAATGCTGAGTTGAATCGGGGCCCTGTTGGATCTGAGCTGCCCAGGAACATGGAGGGGAGGAGACAGCTGGCTGGAAAGAATTGGGCTGGAGGTGCAGACCTGGTATGGAGGGTGAGGAGGTGTAGAGGTAGAAGTGAGACCATCAGCCAGGGTGAACTGAGGATGCGCTGAGGGATGCCTTGCCAAGTCAGGTAGAGCCCACCTCAGTGTTGGACGCCTCCCCTGGGATGGTGGGAGGGGGTGTCCTCACAGCAGGCATCCTCGAGCATGACTTGGCATCATACGCCTGGGCCTCCCTGGAGGGGACTGAGTCATCCCGGGTGGAGGCGGGAGCTGCCAAGGGGACTGGTTGCCAGGGCCATCCAGACACTTGTCAGGAGCATAAACACGGCTCCTGTGAGGCAGCCCAGTGATGTCAAGGCCACCTTCTGTGTCTGGCCCGGGTAGCTAGACCGTCTCCTTACAGCTTTCCCTTCTGGCCAGTCCTCTGCCAGTCAGGGCTGTGGCCTCTCTTCCTGGATCGTAGCTGGTCCCCTGCTCAACCTGGCCCTGCGGTTCACAGCAGCCTTCCAGAACTCAGAGTGAGGCCTGACTGGTGCCTGAAGTCATCCAGGCGGGGCTGCTTGACCCAGCTGGAATGAGAGCAGGATCTGCCGCTCTGTCCTGTTCCCCTGAAGGACCCAGGTGGATGGGGCACATTCTAAGGAGGAGGCCTGGCTAAGCAGGATCCAGAGCCAGGGTCTGCATCTCTTGGGGGTAGCCAGACACCTGTGGGTGGCGGACATAGTCTGAGAGGAGGAGCCTGAGGGGGCGAATGCTAGGCCTTCTTGGAACCAGGGGGAGATATGGTACTGCATTTTGTACATCCAGGCTTTCCCTCGGTGGCTTCCTGACACAGTCACATCCCAGCCCCACATCGGTTGGGCACAAACTGCTTCAGTGTCCACAGTCTCTACTTCCTTTCATAGCCCTGGGAGTTGGCAGGATGGGGGCCCTCTATCTGACTCACATACGAGGAAACTGACACTCTAAGAGGCTCAATGACTTGTCCAAGACCACATAGTCCCAGCCTGGGAGGACCAGACTGGGGTAGCTTTTCCCGGTGCGGAAGAACCTGAGTCTGGCCATTCTTGGCTGCAGGACTTGGCGGGACCCTGGGCGGCTCCCCGTGCCCATGGCCTTGCTCTATCCTGAGCCTGGGTCCCAGTGTGTCTGTCCTCTTTGCCCATGTGGCACCTCATTATCTGCTGAGTTAGTTTCTACAAAGTGTCTACTGGGATCTCAGCTTGGGGAGGGCCTTGAGAGATCCCGTTGGGGAGCCCCCAGAGGCCTGGGTCCTGCCCAAGACACACAGCCCAGCCCAGCAGGCAACCCCAGGTTGGTGGACAGCTGACCGGTGGGAAGTTTAAACTTGACCTTCTGTGTTCAGGTTGCAATGGCCCCCACATGATCACACTTATATACACGTATAGAGCACACCAAGAGATTTCTGTCTTCATGCAGATGTGTGCCTATGTGTGCACCCCCCCCCCACACACACACACACACGTCGTCACTCCAGGCCTGCAGCCCTGCTCACACACATTCCCTCACGCGTGGACACATGCCCCAACATGCACAGCCTCGGGCACCAGGCCCTGTCGCTTGGACACGAGGCAGAAACCTGGGGCCTCCCGAGCTGCCTCACAGACGTGCTTAGTCACCTGAATTTGATCCAGGGCAGGAGGGAGGTTGGAGGGTCTGACGTCAGCACTCATAGCCTCCTTATGCCGCCCTCGCATCCATCTGGGCCACAGTGTGTGCCAGGCAATCACAACATCAGCAGCACAACAACAACTCGCTTTTACGGGGCTTCCTGAGTGGCAGGCTCAGTTCTGAACCTTGCATGGGCGTGCACTCCTTCTCACAACCACCTGCTCAGGGAGCTGAGACTGCTGCTCACCCCATTCTGCAAATGAGGAAAACCCAGGCAGAGGTGCAGTCACCTACCCATGGGCTCAGCCAGGAAGGTGCAGACTTTAAACCAGGTAACAGGGCCCCAGGCTGGAGCAGGAAAGCTCTGCACTGACTTCCTGTGTGACCCCTGTACCATCCCTGACCCTTGCTGGGCCTCTGTCCTCCAGAAAAGGGGAAGGGAGTTAAAGGAAGATGGCCTCGGTTGGTATAACAGCCTTGGGGAAATCAGATGCCAATCTGATGGGCTAGGGCAGCCTTTGATCTCTTTGGGTGGTGGTTCTGTCCCTTGGTCCCTGCCCTGGACTAGATAGAGGTCAGGAACTTCTGACACAGATTCATTCCCTGCCTTGGGCTGGGGCCTTAGGCTTATTGCGGTCTCCTCTCTGAGGCTGCTTTCCCATCTGTCTAATGGGGCCATAGTAATGGTCACTATAGAAACCACTCATTCATTCAACAAATATTTATCAAGCTCCTACTGTGTGCCAGGCACTGCAGCAAACACCACTAATCTTATGGAGATAAAGCAGATAAGAGCCCTAATGTGTGGAGTTTATATTCTGGTGGGAGAAGAAGGGCCTGCAGAGTGAGGAGACGGCAGACAGAAGCGTGGAATGGGTGGGCCAGGCGTGGAGGGCGCCCTTCAGCCTTGGCTTCCTCCTTCCTGCAAGGGACCTGGTTCCCAAAACCTCCCTGATACTCATCCCCATTCACTGCCCCCTCTTACCTCCTCCAGGGAGGCCTCCCAGATGCTCCAGCCCTACTCACTCTTCTCTCACCTCCACGGAAGACTTATTGAGGCTCTCGCCACACACACACACACACACACACACACTCCTCTAGGTCCAGCCTCCATGTCCCTCCCCCCTTCCTTTCTGCGTGCCCACGTGAGTCCCACCACTGCCAGGCTTCCACTCATTCAACATTCTGTGTGCCAGGCACAGGGGCTCTGGACCACACCCTTACCCACGCTCTAGCTCCAAGCCTTGCTGTGGTTCTAGGGTCTCTGTGAAGGCCCCACATCCATAGTACAGATGGGGAGACTTAGGCTCAGTCGGGAAGGAGCCTGCCCACGGCCCCACAGTAGGTTGGCAGGCAGGACCAGAACCCAGCCCAGGCTCGTCTGTGGCTGGAGGACTCCAGCCAGCCCTGCCTCCTTTGACATCTGTCAAAGCAAGGTGGTGGGAGGATGAGGGGTGAAACAGAGACCTGTGTTCTCAAAGTGGGGATAGAGGAAGTTACCACCAGACAGGAAGGGCAGAGGGTCAGGAGTCCACTCACTTCCTTTTCCTGAAAAGATGCTTGGTTTGGCCCAGGAAGGGGGAGGGGCATTGGGTGGGGGTGGGGGTGGGACCAGTGCTTGGCCTGGGGCAGAAATGGAGTCCCAACCTGAGAGCCAGGCTTCCCCCCAGGATTGTGGTCAAGAGTGAGGACTGGGGCTGGATGTTGGTCAAGAGTGAGGACTGGGAGGTTGGTTTGGGGTTTAAGTCATTGGCCTGGTTTGGGGATCAGACTGGGTCTAGGTGGGTGTAAGGCCACGCCAGGGGGAGCATCTTGCTCTGAGCAGATGTAGCAAATATTTGGCCACACAAATAAACTGTAAGGAAAAACCAGGAGAAGTAAGGAATGACCTTTTAGGGCAGTGAAGTCTCTCTTGACAGCCACCAAAGCAGTAGCCCCCCTGCTCTAATGGACCCTGTCCTGGGCTGTAGGTCCTGCTGGGGGCAGAGAGGGGAGTAATGGGAGACTTGCCCTGTAGCCCTGGAGAGGCCTCCCTGGAGGAGATGAGAGAGGCCGGAGCCCCAGGAAAATTTTCCTGGAAGCAGTGAGAGGGGTGGTGTAGGGGGCAGGAATATCCGGAAGGCTGCCCTGGAGGAGGTGAGTGGGCCTGGAGCATCAGGAGGCCTCTGCATGACCAGCGCCCAGCTTCGCTTCCAGGCAGCAGCGTTGGAATGCTCTACTGTCAAGGGGTGGGGCTGGTGAGTCACTGGGCCGTCTGCTGGAGCTGGGCCTGAGCTGACCCTGGACTCTCTTTCTCCCAGGGCTGCTGGGCCTCCAGTGTTCTGCCTGTGTCTGTCTGTCCTGACTCCAGCGTATCAAATTCTCCCTGCTTCCCTGTGAAGCCAGCAAGGTAGACGTGACTATGCCTATTTTACAGATGGGAATACTGAGGTCTAGAAGGGCTGATGTGCAGCAGAGCCAAAGGAGTTCCTGGAATTCCTTCAGTTAGTAGGGACAGACCTGAGCTTGGATGCTGGCAACCCAGGCAGAGGGAGCAGGCAGGGAAAAAGCATGGGGGTGGAACACACAGGGTTGTGGCTACAGTGGGAGAAGGGCCTAGAGATCTGACCTCCTTGCTCCATGGCCAGAATTGAAACTTTTTCTGCCCTCTTTTCTCAGGTTCCTGATAAGGCTGACCATGGCAATGGAGGGGGGCCCAGCAGTCTGCTGCCAGGACCCTCGGGCAGAGTTGGTGGAGCGAGTGGCCGCCATCGATGTGGCCCACTTGGAGGAGGCCGATGGTGGCCCAGGGCCTGCCAGGAACGGTGTGGACCCTCCACCACGGGCCAGAGCTGCCTCCGTGATCCCTGGCTGTGCTTCAAGACTCCCCCTATCCCGGCCTAGCCTCTCAGCCAGGAAGTTGTCCCTGCAGGAGCGGCCAGCAGGAAGCTGCTTGGAGGCCCAGGCTGGGCCTTACGCCACAGGGCCTGCCAACCATACCTCTCCACGGGCCTGGCGGAGGCCTACCATCGAGTCCCATCATGTGGCCATCTCAGACGCAGAGGTCGGTGGGGCAGAGCGAGGCTGTGCACATGAGCTTGTTAGTTGCCTCCAGCAAAGACCCTTTCTGCTCCTGTCCCTGTCATGCAGCTGTCTAGCCCTTGGTTTGCATTCCCCCCAGAGCTGAGGAGCTCGCTACTTCACAGTAAGGCCTCTTCCCACCCAGGGAAGCTCCAGCTGAGCCAACCTCTCCCTCCTTTACGTCCCACCATTCCCACCCCCACGCGGTCCAGGCCTTGGAAATAGGCCCCTCCCTTGTCCCCCAAAAAGTCCTCTTAGAGATTTGAAACTAGACATTGTGTCCTTGTACCCCAAGCCGGCCCCAGCTTGAGCTCCCACCTCTGAAGCCTCCTTGGGTCTCCTCCGACTCAGAAGCTGCCAGCGTGCTTTCAGCCTCTAGGCTCCCACTGGCTCTGTGCTTGCCATTTAGATCTGAAAGTGAACCTGGATACTGAGCAATCGACAGCCTTCAGAGGCTGAGCTTTTTATACCTGAGCCAGGGCTCTGGTCCTCTCTCCCCAGGTCTCTTCTCCTCCTTGTCCAAGTATTTCTGATTCTAGAAATACTCGCTCATGGGTTTCTTACAGATTTGGGTCTCCCAGACTCCAGCATCCAAGCAGGAATCAGTGCATTTTTCCTTCCCCAGTTCCTAGGGAGCAAAACATAGCCATGGCTTACCATTCATGTTTTCAAGCATCACCCAAGGCTTCTTGTCACTTCTGGTGGTATTGGCACCAACAAGTTTCCCCATCCCTACTTGAAAGGTGATGAGACCTGGGGTCTAGCAGTGAGGGACCTGGGACCAGGCTTGGGCCCTGAATAGGCTCCTGAGGTGAGAGCAGTGCTGCCTCTGAATCCAGATTTACCTGATTCTCCCTCTTTTTTCCTCCAGGACTGTGTACAGCTGAACCAGTACAAGCTGCAGAGTGAAATTGGCAAGGTAGGACTGGGGCCGGCCAGAAGCAGTGAGAACTTCATCTGGGGCTTTGCAAAAGCAGCCTGTCTGGATCCTCTCCTTGGCACAATCCCTTCTCCTCTGAGAATGTGAGGCAGAGAGGCAGGAAGGCACAAGCCTGGAAGTGAGGACAATGCTGTCCTTTGTAGGAAATACCTGGGGTGTGTGGGTGGGGAGCTGGGAGATGACTCCTGATTCCCGAGAGTTTTTGCTGGAAGACAGAGGGGCTGGGGGCCGCATGGAGCCACACTGAGCTAGGCAGGGGCAGTTAGCAGGTCTCAGGAGCTCCTCCCCTGTCTGCCTGAAATGTATGTCTGTTGGGGGGTGGGGATGGAGATGGGATGCAGGAGGAGGGGACCAGAGCTATCCAGGCTCCCCTTTTCCTGAGCTAGTCCTAGGGGAGATTGCTGTATCCAGGGGGCTGACCTGTGTCTATCCGCAGGGTGCTTACGGCGTGGTGAGACTGGCCTATAATGAAAGTGAAGACAGACACTATGTGAGTCTGGGTATTGGAGGGAGGTGTTGCCCGGTTGGGCCCTAGAACCCTGGGGGGTGGGCAGAAGCTGTGCTGGGAAGACAGAGAACAACACTGCCTCCTGAGGGACTGAACTAGCAAAGGAAGAACTTCTTGACCCTGGGAATACGCAAGCAGAGGCTGGATACCTCTGAGGGAAGAGCTCCAGAAAGGCTTGTTGGGAATAGGGGTAAGGCCTACACTCAGATATGGCCGTCTCCTCGCCCAGCTTGACCACACCATCCATACCCTCAGTGCTGGTGGCAGATGCTCAATGTGCCTTTCTGCTCTCAGTCCACATATAACTAGCCTGTTCTAGCCCCTGGTGGCTACACACAAGTGACATTTCCACCCTTCCCTCCTCAGGCAATGAAAGTTCTTTCCAAAAAGAAGTTGCTGAAGCAGTATGGCTTTCCACGTATGTTTCTGTCAGGCCCTGTGCTTGGGGGCCCTTAGCCTGGGGGCAGGGGAAGAGGAGACCTTGGTCCCTAGCTAATTTTTGTTAGGACTGGCGGTGGAGTGGGGACAGCATAAGCAAAGTCCTGGTGGTGGTCATGTGCTTGGTGGGTTGGGGACGAGACCATGGTCTTGCAGGATTCTTGCTTGAGGCTGGTTGTGGGGCCACGGTGAGGCCCGCCCTCCTTTCACAGGGGCTTGACTCCCTACCTGGTCACAGGTCGCCCTCCCCCAAGAGGGTCCCAGGCTGCACAAGGAGGACCAACCAAGCAGCTGCTACCCCTGGAGCGGGTGTACCAGGAGATCGCCATCCTGAAGAAGCTGGACCATGTGAATGTGGTCAAGCTGATTGAGGTAGGTGGCGGTGGGCAGTGGTTGGGAACCCGTGCCCGAGGCCTGTGGAGCAGCCTCTGGTCCTGGGCACACTCAGCACAGACCCAAGGATCTCACTGAAGGAGCAGATATGGCTGAGCCCTCCAAGGGCACGGCTGGACTTGGGGCAGGGGCTGCAGGTAGGCTTCAGGAGTCCGTTCGGGCTGGTCTGGGATGTTCTCAAGATGTCACTGAGGGTGAGCGTGAATGATTTCTGAGGCCTCATCTGTCTGTGCCTGCTCAGTTCCTGCTCCGTTCCTGCTCCATTATCTGGGGTGGCTACAGAGCATTCTGGGGGTCCAGGGGCTGGCAGGGACAAGGAAGCCTGGGACTCCTACCCCTGCCTCCTCAAGCCTTATCCCCATATCTGCTCCTTCTGACCAGGTCCTGGATGACCCAGCTGAGGACAATCTCTATTTAGGTGAGTGACCCAGCTCATCCCCAAAGCAGCTCACCTGGGGTTGGTCCAAGGGCTCCTGGGAGACACACATGACCTTCACAGGGGCAGGGAGGAAACCCGTTCTCCAGCCCTGATTCCCTTGCCCAGCTCTGCTGAGCCAGGCTCAGAAGATCCAGTTAGATTCGATAGATCTTTTCAAGCCCCGCCTCTGCTGGTCAGAGAGACTATGGGTCAGGTAGATACAGGAAGCAGGCTACATACTGTGGGTTCCCAGACCCTGTCTGATAGCTCTGTGCCTCAGTTTCCTCACCTGTAAAATTGGGATAATAATGGTATCTACCTCATATGGGTTATTATATGCAAGACACATTAGCTGTTATTGTTAGTATGAACATTAAATTAAGTTCGTGGTGCCTGATTCATGGCTGGGCTCAGAGGCCCTCAGGAAAAGGGGCAGAAGGAACACTGTTGTACAAGTTAGAGGCCAAGGCTTTAGACTCCATTCCCTTTCCTACTTGCCTATCCTCTATGACCTTTAGGACAATTTCTGCCCCTTCTCTGAGCCTCAGCCCACCTCTACCCCACAAAAGGGGTTCATGGTGAATTAGATGAGGCAGGTCCATAGGAGACCCCCCACTCTCGCCCATTGATCTCCTCTGATGCCATGGGACCCCTGTCTTGTCCCTCCCTCAATGCCTGGATGACTGCCCCCCACCCACCCTCCAGAACAGGGAGGGACCTTGGCATCACAGCTCTGCCCGCCCGGCTGCACCTTACCTTCTTTTCTTTTCTTTTCTTTCAGTGTTTGACCTCCTGAGAAAGGGGTGAGTTCCCCATCCCAATCAGGCAGGTCAAGTCTCAGCCAGGCCTTCCTTTCTCCCTCCCTGTGTCCCTAGTCCTAGGGTCAGCTATTCTAGGAGAAAGCAGAGGCCCGGGCCCTGCCCTTGGGGATCTCTAGTCTGGCGGGAAATGAGAGACCAAGAGGACGATTCTTTGAAGTCTGATGGGGTCAGTGAGGCTGGAATAGTCAGGGAGGCCTCTGGAAGAGGGGGTGGGTTTTGAACTAGGCCTTGAAGAACTGGAAAGAATATTTTGATGGAGGAGACGAAGGAAAAAGGAGTGTTTCTCAAGTGAAAGTGTAGAGATGGGACTCAATTCTTGCCTGTATTCAAATCACAAAGAGTTATTTCAGCTTTACACGTTTGTGAGTTGGAAGGGTGGGACTCCTTTCCCTTCCATTTACAAGAGGGGAAGCTGAGGTTCAGAGGGGGTAAGTGCCTTGCCCAACATCACACAGCAAGTCACTGATGAAACCTAGGATTCTAACTCATGTCTGCCTCATTTGGCCGCCTCAGGGCATTTGTTAAGAAGCAGACATGGAGTCATGGGCATGGGCCTGGGTGGACCGGAAGCCCTAACTGCCAAGTCCTTGAATACAGGCTATGGCTGTCTTTCTGCTGGGGGACTTCCTAATGACCTATATGGGCGTAGGGGCAGGTACTAGTGTTCCTTTAAAACTCGGGGGCTTTCAAAAGTTTTTGACCTTCATTCAAAGTGAGAAATACGAGTTTCACGTTACCATCTATATCTGTAACTGAAACCAGTTTTACAAAACAGCACATATCCTTATTACATATGATATATTCCGATATATTCTACTTCATTGGAAAATAAACAGTAGCCACCCACTAAATTGATTTCCTGACCCTCTGTTAATTAGGTCTGGACTTAGTTTGAAAAACACTGCTTTAAATGGCATCTTTGCAACTGTTCAATTATTGATAATTAAGTACTTAGAAGAAGTTATATCAAGCCAGAAATGAAGATTAAGCTAATTTGAAATTATAATGATTGTAAATGGATATTTGTGTCTATGTGTGTTTTTAAATTTTCATTATATGGGAGAAAAAGCTAATTATCTTAGGTTCTCAGGACCCGTTTAAGCATAGAGGGCTCCTGGGAGGTCCCAAGGGGCCTGAAGGGCGCTGTCCCTGTTGCCTTTCCCCTGCTGTCTGCCTTTATTCAACCAGATTCAGCTGAAAATCCCTTTTCCCCTCCGTCCCCATAGGCCAGTCATGGAGGTACCTTGTGACAAGCCCTTCCCAGAGGAGCAAGCGCGCCTCTACCTGCGGGACATCGTCCTGGGCCTTGAGTACTGTGAGTGAGGGGCCGCCTGCCTCCTGGGACTGGGGACTGGGGACCGGGTAGGGAGATACCACTTGGGGAGCCCAGGCTGAATAGGCTCTGAGCAGTTGCAGTCAGCCAGCGCTGATCTGCCAATCAGCTTCATTTGGGGGCGGGGCATGGACCTGTGGGCTGGGCCAAAGCCTCCTGAAAAGAAAGGTGAAGGGGATGGTGGCAGGCTTCTGTCTGGCATGCGCCAATCCTTCACAGTGCTGGGCCACCACTAAGTCGTGCTGCGCCTTGGGTGTTCTACTATATCTCGCCTCTGCTGAGTTCTTAGCCAAGCTTAGCCTCTCTACAGGACCTCAAGAGATGTGGGAAGGAAGAGATTCTGTCCAGCTGCTTGAGAGTCTGTCCTGTCCTGGAGCCTGTGGGTGGTGGCAGGTTGGGTTTACTGTGAGGGGCCCTAAAATGATGAGAGTTGAGGAGGAAGAATGTTAGGTTAGCCTCTGTTTATGCAATTCCTTTATTCACGCATATTCATTCCATTCATTCATTTATGAGAACCTACTAAGTGATGGCTGGGGACAGGGAGGTGACAAGGACCTAGACAGGACCTCAAGGATCTCACAGCCAAGTAGGAGGGACAGGAATCTAAGCAAGTAGATGACATAGTGTGGTGCCTGCCCAGGCTGGGGAGGCATGGGGGCTGTCAGAGCACCGAGGGGCCAAGGGAGGCTTCCCAGAGGAGGTCACTTGTGGCCAGGGTCCTGAGGGATAAGTAGGAGTTTGTTAGTCAGGCTTGAGGGATGAGTGAGAGAGTACAGCAGGCAGAGAGAACTGCATGGCAGAGGCACAGAGGGGAGTGTGCGTATGTAATATTTAAGAAAGGGGAGAAGTTCAATTTTGTTGAAGCATGAGGGGAGTGGGAGGTTGTAGTGAAAAAGGATATAGGAAGTACTGTTAAGGCCACACCTTGAGCGCTGGGAATGCCTCCACAGAGGATTTTCAGGATCCATTCTGTCAGGGCATGAAACCCCCGAGGGCTTTGAGCAGGAGAGGGGCGTGATAGGATTTGCATCTTAGAGAACAATTGTGTGGGGGCTGGATAAAGGGCAGGAGGCAGCCAGCTGGTTAGGGGGGAGGCTGTTTCTATAGCCCAAGTGACAGATGGTAAGACCTGGATTAGGACAGTGGCAAGTGGGGAGGAGATAGGAAGGAGGTGGGGTGGCTAGTCCTGGTCATGGGGAGGGTCCCCAGACACCTGGGCTTCTGGCCTGGTTTGGGGAGCAGAAGTAGGGCCTGTCTCTCTAAAATCTTAGCTTGATTTATCAGGAGCATATTATTGCCCTGGGGGAATAGGATAAGAGCCCAGATGAGATGACAGAAACCAGGACTATTCTTAGATCATTGGAGCCACTCCAATGCCTTCAGATGCATATTCTCTTTGTATATATGGGGAAACTGAGGCCCAGAGGGAGGAAGGCTTTGCAGAAAGTCCTGAGCGAAGGCCTAGAGGTATAGGAAGGGGGCATTTGACCCTTGGTGTGGGCACCACCCTGGACCAGCTTGACCTCTACCCCCTTCCTGTCCTGGGACCGTCTCCTCACTGGAGGGCCTGTTATCTCCCATCCTCTATCCCACCCTTCCACCCTCCCCCCTCCCAAAAAAAAAAAATCCCCAAGCTCATCCCATCTGACTCTTGGGTCAAACCTTATCAAGGCCCAGGGAATCGGGTGGAAGGCTTCTCAGGATGGACTGGTGAGCACCAGGGGCTGGACTGGCAGGTGAATGGAGGCTGAGCCTCGTGATTCTGGTCCCTCTAAGGGGGCATCGAGGCTATCCCGGGGAGGCCTCTGTGGGTGAAGAGTCCTGACCTGATTCTTACCAATGGGGCAAGTGCAGCAATGCAGGTGTGAGAAGCAGCCAACTCTGGACTATATCTTAGAGGTTGAGCCCATAGGACTTGCTGGTGAATTGGATGTGGGGTGTGAGAGAGAAACCTGAGCAAATGGCGATATGCCATTAACCAAAAGGGAAAGACTAGAGCAAGAGCAGGGGTTATTCTGTTTGGTATGTTTGGTGGTGGTGGTGATGGAGATTGCAGACAGAGAAATCAAGTTCTGAATTAGACGTGTTCTTGAGAAATACTGAGCTATATATTGAGATATCTACTAGGTAGCCACGCGGATAAAGAGCCCCGAGTTCAAGAGAGAGGCCAGGGTTTGAGATAAAAATTTGAGACCACTTTACATGGTCAAATACACAGCCCCTGAGCCTCTATGCTCTGGTGGGTATGTGCCAAATCCCTGGTGTGTGCCTGGTACTATAGGATCATTGGTTTTGTTGTTAGGTAACACTCACTCACTCGGCCCCCAGCCTTACTTTTCTCCTCATCTACCCTCTTTTGCTTCCCTTTCCTTCCTTCCTCCCCTCCAACATCCTGGGGTCTGTCATCCCTCTAGTGGATGGCAGTGGGGTGGGGTCAGTGCCTTCTCTCAGCCTGAGCTGCCCGTCTCTTCCCGGCAGTGCTGGCCCCAGAAAGCAGGTTGAGCTCCCAGCCCACTAGGTGAGGCTGGCCCTTACCCAGCCATGCTAATCCCAGTGGTCCCAAGCCCTCTCTCTCTCTGAATCTGCTTCAGCCCAGAGTCCCTAGGGCCGAGGCAGTACCTCAGCAGGATACCCCACAATCCCACCCTAAGTCCGGGGAGCAGGAACATCTCTGACCAGGATGGGTGGGGAATGGGACTGGGAAAAGGTTTTGATGGGCTTTGGGCCTGCAGTAGTACTCACATGGGAGGGCCAGAGATGGCCCATGGAGAAGCCTCCCCACCCACAGTGTCTTCTGACCTGCCCTAGCAACAGGTGCCTTGATTGCCCTGGAGAGAGCACTGAACTTGGAGTCCAAAGGCTCCCAAGGGTCCAGTCCTGTCTCGCGGCTCACAGCCTGGGCTGGTCGCAGTGTCTTCACTGCAGGGTGGAGCACAGGGCCCTGCAGTCCTCTTCTGAGGTCCTTATAAGAGGAGTGTGTGTGTGGGCTCCTTCTCACCTGAGACGGGCTACCCTGGCCAGGTGAGGGCAGGTGGGGGGTTCTGGGCAGTGGTCCCCCAGGCTCGTGCTCCAGCTGCCTCTCTCTGTAGTGCACTGCCAGAAGATCATCCACAGGGACATCAAGCCATCCAACTTGCTCCTGGGGGACGACGGGCATGTGAAGATCGCCGACTTCGGTGTCAGCAACCAGTTTGAGGGAAACGACGCTCAGCTGTCCAGCACGGCCGGGACCCCAGCGTTCATGGCCCCTGAGGCCATTTCTGATTCTGGCCAGAGCTTCAGTGGGAAGGTGGCTTCCAGGGCCTGGGCCGGGTTGGGGTTCAGGTGAAGGGGTGGCATAGCTTGCAGCGAGGCCTCGTTTCCAACCTGAGGATGCCGGGGTCCTTGTGTCTCGGGAGTGAATACTGAACATGGTCCCTGCCTTTGTGTTTGCCTCTTCCTAGAGTTTGACAAAATCCCTGACTTTGGCCTTCTCTTATTTTTCAGCAAAATGACCCTAAGTCTCCCCTGCAGATATTTCCTGCCAGCTGTTCTGGGCTGTGGAACAGACAGAGCTCAGGCAGCCCAGTTCCCTGCCCTTCTGGAGATGGTGGAAAGGGCAGGAGAGCTCATGTCTGGGGGGACGACAGGGTTTGAACTAGGCTTTGAAGACTGGGGAGGATTTGAGCAGGAAGTAGAGCCCGGAGAATATATCGGAGAATGGAGAACAGAAGGGCACAGGGTAGTTGCAGAGTGGGGCGTGGGCAGCGTTCAGGCTGGAAGCCGGGGCTTTCTCCTAAGTGACAGAGGCAGTGGGCAGAGCTTTCTGAGCAGGGGGCTGCAGTTCAGTATGTCTCCCTGGGCACATGCCAGCTCTCACCTGTGGCATGCTGGCTGCCCCACTGTGCCCTGCCAAAGGGGCAACAGTCGAGGGGCATTTGAACATGTATGTGGGTGTGGAGCTCAAGAGAGAGGCAGGGATGTAGACAGAGATTTTTAAAAAATTTATCCTTGATATAATTCCAAATTTACAGAAAAATTACAAGAATAATACAAAAACTCCCATATATATTTTCCCCCCAGATTCACCAATTATTGACATTTTGTCCCAGTTACCTTTTCACCATCTCTCCCTATATTTATGTATGTGCATATGACATTTTTCTGAACCCCTTGAGAGTTAAGTTGGAGACCTTACCCCCTTTATCATTAAATACTTTAGTAGATATTTTCTAAGAACAAGGACATTCTCTTATATAACCTCAGTACAATGATCAAAAATTAGGAAATTTATCACTGGTAAGAAGACTATTATCTAATCAGCCTTATTCAGATTTTACCAGTTGTCCTGATTCTGTCCTTATAGCCTTATCTTGTTTCGGTTCGGGATCCGATCCAGGGCCCCTTGCGGCGTTCACTTGTCACGTCTCCTGGGTGTTCTTTAATATGGAAGAGTTCCTTGGCCTCTCTCTCTTTTCTGACCTTGACATTTTAGAGAACAGGCCTGTTATCTTGTAGAATGATGTCAGTTTGTGTTTGTCTGGAGTTCCCCGATTGGATTCCGATGAGGCATCTTTGGCTGGGATATTTAGGTAGAGATTTGAGAATCATTTGCCTAAGACAGAAAGGCGATCCCAGGAGAGGAGGCGGGGTTCCAGAAGAGAACATGTAGAGAGCACATGTTAGAACCTGAGCCTGTGGGAGCTGGGAGGAGTTGTGGAGGCGGCCAAGGGCCAGGGCCTTAGTGTGGGCAGGGGCTGTTTCTGGGCTCAGAAAGGTAGATGGTGGCCTCGCCAGTGGATCATTAGGAAAAGAAATGACAAGCTGCTTTAGTGAGGATAAGTTCAGTATTCATGTCCAGGGTACATCTGTATGATGGATACAGCAAATGTGACCCTGTAAATGAAGGAAGTTTTATACCTGTTGAGTTGGAAATGTATCTGGTTTGAGCCTGTTCCAAGGAGACTTGGAATCCCTGAAGGACGGGGGCCCCATTCCGGTCCCAGGCCTCAGCACACAGTGGAGCTTGGAGCAAAGGCCTGGGAGTATTTGTTGAGTGACTACGATTGAGGAAGGAGGTTCCCTGCATGCCGTCTCCCACAGCCCACTGGAACTGGGTGGGCAAGGGGTGTTGGTTCCTTTTGGGGAACTGATCTGAGCTGTTTTCTTTCTAGGCCTTGGATGTATGGGCCACTGGCGTCACGCTGTACTGCTTTGTCTACGGGAAGGTGAGTGCTGGCTGGGCTGGACCAGGAGGAATGACAGGTGCAGGCCCTTCCTTTGTGTCCTAAAGGAAAGTGACTTGAATGAGGTCATGTGGCTCAGTGACAACGGAGGGAAAAGAGGCTTTTCTGTTTTTCTCTTGTCCCCTGGGACAGCAGACATCCTGACGGGAGGTGTAGATGGCGGTCTCACCACCTCCCTGTCCTTCTGTCCTTGGAGGCCATTTATTCATTCACACAGTTCCTCATTCATTCATTCATTCAACAAATTATCCTTGGTTCCTGCTGTAGGTCAGGCTGGGCCTTGGGGACCCCCAACATTGACGTGGCTGAGATCCCCATCTGCGGGTGCTCCCGCTCTCGTGACTGCACTGAGGGGCAGGAGGGAATCTCAGTGAACATGTTCCCAAATTCCAGACCTGGGACTGGAGGCCTTTCTGCAGGTGTCTGTAGCCGGTGGCTACACCCAGGCTCGTGGTTCCCTCAATGACTCGCTCCTTCAGTCAGTGCTTGTTGATCACTACTATGCGTCAGGCCCTGAACAAGTTAGATGAGGCCCCTCCCATCTAATGAGGAGCCCGGAGCGATGGGACCAGTCTCCCAGCACAAGTCGGGCCCTGGGCCTGCATCCTCTGTCTGCTTCTCCACCCACAGTGCCCGTTCATCGACGATTACATCCTGGCCCTGCACAAGAAGATCAAGAATGAAGCCGTGGTGTTTCCCGATGAGTGAGTTGTCCACCGAGGGCGCTCCGGCCCACCCCAGGGAGGCGTGTCTAAGTTTTAGCAGGGCTTTTGCCCTTTGAAGGCCCCACCCCCTCCTGCAGATCTGGAGGCGGGGGTGCTGTTCCCTGGGAGGGGCCCCTGAGCAGATGGAGGGCTGAGACTGTAGAGTGGGGTCTCGGAGACAACTGGGTCGAATGGATCTCATGCAGATGGAGGTCTGAGGCCAGGAGTTGGGCAAGTATGACCCACGTCCCATGTTCACCCTGCACCTTCACTGCAGGCCTCCATGGGGGCAGTGGCACCAATCCCATGCAGACCCTGGACCCACGGGGGGCTTTTACCATCCCCCCACCCTGTGTGTGGCTTCAAGATGCCAGTGTGCTCCCCCACTTCACAGATGGAAAAGTGGAGGCTCGGAGGAGTGTTATCAGTGGGTCTGGGATTTGAAGCTACTCCCTCCTCTCCCCACTTCCTTTGTGACTGAGGTCTCTGAGCCCAGAGGGACTGCTCATCCCCGCTTCTTCTCATTGTGACGTTGGCTATGGCGGCTCCTCATTTTTCAGGGCCCTTGTGCAGTCTGCTCAAAATGCCCAGGGCAAGTCACAAACCACCCTGGAGTTGTCCTCAGTGACTCCTACTCCCTCACGCCCACATCCTGTCTGGTCCCCAAGTCCACCTCTTATATATCTCTTGGCTCATTGCCACCTGCGCACCTGCCTCATTCCCCTCAGCCTTGTCCAGCTGTCCTCTCGGGTCTCCCTGCTGCCAGCCTCCAGCCAATCCAGCCACCACCATCAGGCCGGGTTGACCCTGATAAAGCACAACAAATATCACCGTATCTCTGGCTTCAAGTTTTTCTGAGGCTTCCCAAAGCCCACAGGAAGAGGCCATGCCCTGGCCCTGGCATTCCAGGACCTCTGCGTTCTGCTGCCACATCGTCCCTCGCCCGTAACATTAGCCACTTGCATCCGTCCCTTCCTGTAATTGCCGGCCTCCGTTCTTTTCCTCCTAAAGTGCCCCCTGCCCGGGCTATCTTTCTCCCCAGCCCAGGCGTTTTAAAAGAGACTCAGTAGGTAGGACAGCAGAGGGAACCAAAGCCAGCAGTTCAAAGAGTGGGTTCCTTCTCCAAAGGTGTAGAGGGATGATCTCCCCGAGAATATTGGTGGCAAAGAAGCTGGAGTTTGGGTAGAGACATTCCAGGCTGATGTGGGGCTGAGAGCCCTGGACCCCCACCCCAAGTCTCGCCTCCCTGCCCTCAGTCTTCTGGGTGGTAGTATGCTAACCCACTCACCTCGCTGGGCCTCGGTTTCCTCCTCTGTCAAGTGAGAATCTTTCCTGGCTCCCTCCCAGGTTGGGGAGAGAATAAGATGGTGAGTAGGAGTGAAGGCCACTGGTGTCCCATAAAGCGATGCTTCTCACATTATCCTCACCATCTCTGCCACCCAGAGGAGTGTCTGGTGCCCCTGGAACTCTGTGCTTGTGGCCTCTGTCTCCTGAGGGAGACTGCTTTACTTCCTGCTCAGGAGAGAAGGGCAGCCATATACTTGTTCTGAAACTCCCTCCTCCCTTGTACCCTGGAAGTGTCCCTTCTGCTGTCTAAGAAATGAGGGTTGGGTGTCTCTGTCCTGCGTGCTAATCAGGGAGCCCCCAGAGCAGGGTGGGGAGGGAGAGGTGGGAAGGAAAGGTCCTCATCAACTGTCTCTCCCCCGTCTTCTTCCTTCCCCTCTTTAGGCCAAAGGTCAGCGAGGAGCTCAAAGACCTAATCCTGAAGATGCTAGACAAGAATCCTGAAACAAGAATCGGGGTGCCAGACATCAAGGTGAGGGAACCAGAGGTCTTAGGCTAGGCTGGGCTGGGACACAGCAAGCAGGCCTCAGTTTCTCCTGTACAGCCCTACCCCAGGACGTGTGTGTGTTGGGTTTGGGTTTGGGGTTTGTGGACTTTGGGCCCCACAGCGATGGCTGGTGAAATGTCTGCGGTTCCTTGCTGACTGGGTATCTGTCTGTCCTCACCTCTGCAGTTGCACCCCTGGGTGACCAAGAATGGGGAGGAACCCCTTCCCTCGGAAGAGGAGCATTGCAGTGTAGTGGAAGTGACTGAGGAGGAGGTGAAGAACTCCGTCAAGCTCATTCCCAGCTGGACCACCGTGGTAAGAGGATGAGGGGCAGAAGGCTCGCTTGTCCTGGGAGGGCCTGAGGAGGGCGTGGCCATTGCCTGAGACTTGGCTGTGTGGGGATTCGGATGACCACGCGGTCAGCCGGCGTTGATGCTGGGCCCGTGGAGAAAGAGGCCACGTTCGTTATTCAGCCCTGTGGGAGGAGACTTGGTGAGGAGAGTGAATGATTTGAAAAGACATACTGCCCTCCCTGAGTGTCAACATTCACCATTACCGGAAGAGGCATTTTCTTCCTCCCTCCCTCCCTCCCTCCCTCCCTTTTTCCTTGCCTCCTTTCCTTCTTTCCCTTCTTCCATTTATTGAACTTCTGCTACTTTCCAGGCGCTGTAGTAGGTGCCAAGGACGTGGTAGTGAAAAGGCCTAGGAAGCCTCTCAGTTGGAGAAGCGGCCGCAGAGCCCTGCTGCACGTCAGTTAGGCAGCACCCGAACACTGTCTCCATGCTCCTGCCCCATTTCAGTTTTTCTCGTCTTCCTCTGGACATCTTTCACATTAACACTGGAAGTTATTAACATAGCCCCTGATGGCTACTTGGGGGTTTGGGGACACAGAACCACGGCCCACCCTGTGCTGAGGCACCACAGCGAGTCAGAGTCTGCACAAGGCCAGGAGAGAGAGCTGGGCCGTGCTGTGGGGAGCTCAGGCCTGGGTACTTCTTCCCTCCCTGCTGGGTCCAGGCCCCGCTAGGCTTGCTGGCTAAAGTCCTGTCTGTTCCTGTAAAGCTCCAGGCCTCTGTGGGGTCCCTGGGCCCAGTCAGTTCCCACAGGGTCCCTACGGCCACAGCCCTGGTCACAGCCACCATCGCCTCTCTCCAAAAGCCCTGGAATAGGCTCCCAAGTTGTCGCCCTGCTTCCACCCTCACCCCCACTACAGTTACACCAGGGTGCTCCTGGCAACCTGATCTTGTCGCTTCTCAGCTCAGACCCTGGTCACTCAGGCTCCCGTGTCACTCAGAGTAAGAGCCACAGACCCTGCCCAGCCTGCCCGTCCCCGTGACCCCGCTGACCTCATCTCTCCTCCCTCCATTTGCTCGGCTCTAACCATGTGCCACGTGAGCTGCTGCCCCAGGGCCTTTGAACTTCTCTTCCCTGCCCAGGATGCTCCTGGCACAGCTCTCCTCAGGGCTCACTTCCTCACTCCCTTCAAGTCTTTACTCCAAAGTCACCTTCTCCGTGAGAAGCGAGCCTTCCCTGGTGCCTTACCTAAAATTCCAACCTTCTCTTTGTTATATCTTGTCCCCCTTGTTTTATTTTTTCTCCTTAGCCTGTACCACTAACCAACATATTACATATTTTACTTACTTATTTATTGCCTCTCCCTCCAACTAGAATATAAGCTCCGTGAGGGCAAGAATTTTTGCCTCAGTGTGGCCCCCGTGCCTTAAATAGTGACTGGCATAGGGTAGGTGCTCAATAAATAGTTGTTGGTTGAATGAATGAATGAACAAGTGAATGCACCCCTGGTGCTATGCATGTGCGTGTGAGTTTGTGTGTATGTGAGGAGGGGCATGGAACTGTTTTTGTTGCAGGAGGAGGGACAAAGTCAGAGCCAGGGTGCAGCAGCCCCTCCCGCATCTCCCCCAGGCCACTGTGCAGCCTCCCCTCTGCACTGCTTCCCCTCCACACCTCAGCTAGAAGGCATTTCATAATTGCACTCCCCATGTCCTCAGGATAAAGCCCCGCTTTCAGCCTGGTGTCCCAGCCCCGCCACGCAGCAGCTGCACTGACCGGCTCCTCCCCGTTCCCAGAATTCACCCTCAGCCATCACCCACCTTGCTCTTATCATTTCCTCTGCTGGGAGTACTCTTTCTTTCTCTGCCACTAGAAAGGGCCCGCCTAGCAGCTGCTCCCCCAGGGAGTCAGAGTGGAGGCGGCCGGTGTGTTTGGGTGCGGGGGGTATGTGTTCCTCACACTGATATGTTCTCCCCAGATCCTGGTTAAGTCCATGCTGAGAAAGCGTTCCTTTGGGAACCCGTTTGAGCCCCAAGCACGGAGGGAAGAGCGATGTATGTCTGTTCCAGGAAACTTACTGTTGTAAGTAGTGGTGGGCCAAGGCCTGCAGGACGCTCCCTGGCGTAGGGCGGGGGCTGCGGTGCATCCCCTGACTCTCACTGTCGTCAGGCTGTGAAGGCTGAGCCCGGAGCCTGGGGATTTGGCCAGGTCTCAGAGTAGGGCCTGTCTGCACCTCTGTCCTCAGCCCACGGCAGCCTGGTAGAGGTTTGCAAACAAGCCTCACATTTGCTGCTTTGGAAGGATGGCTCATCTGTGAAGGAAGGGCCCCTTTGCGGACTCTTCCTGGCTGGGGTAGTGCTAGCTGCTTTCCTGAGTGGCTCATGCTACCTCCAGCCATTGCTGAGGTCATGTGCCCAAGGCAGCGCTTTGTAAATGTTTGTTTAGCAAGTAAGCGTGGACAGGCTGGCTGGCTGACTGGGCCAGGGAAGAGGAACCCCCTTTGCTGCAGGCTCTCTGCTGTGAACCAGGCATGTGCGTTCACCACTTGATAGGAGAGGTCAGAAAAGCAGTTCCCCAAACTTCTGAGACCCACCTCCTCAGCTTATCCATCTTCTCCCACTAAAATAAAGTCAGTTTGGGATGTCAACAAGGTCTGCAGACGTGCGGACAGAAAGCCATGAGAGGGTCCCGGACGTGCATGTGGTCCTGGGAAGTCAGTTGCCTTCCGACTGTGAAGGGAGCCGCAGGGAGTAGCGTGGTGTCTTCAGCCCGCTGTGTGGAGAAGGTGTGCTCCCCAGAGAGGAGGCGAGGGACATGGTCCAGGTATCTCAGCCTCTCAGGAAGTACTTTCACGTGTGCTGTCCAGGGGCCTCGATGTTGGTTGTGTATGAGGCCACCCTCTTTTAGTGAGTTCTTCAGAAATGCCAGGCCCTGGGTCCCATCATTGTGGACAAGCTGGTGTCTGCTCCCTGCCAGAGGTTGCTTGCCCTCAAGGATGTCCATATACTAACCTCTTGCCCTCCTCTTGACAAACTTTCTGGCCAATGGGGGATGAGGGGTGGGGTCTGGGAGAGGCCTTGATATTATTGCGGGGTTACTTCTGATTCCGTCTCTCTAGTGAGTTGGCCAGGGCTGGGGGAGAGGGTTCTTTGGGTTTCCCTAGTAGGTTGGCTGGCCTCGATCCTGGAATTGGGCTTAGTATAGGGGATCACGTATTTTAGCACCCAAATGGAGCCACTTTTGAGAATGAAAGAGGTAGCTGTTACTAACTATGCCAGGACTTCAGGCATAGCCAAAACCATGACAGCAAACCTGGACTTCAGGTCACTCTAGCTCAGTGCCTATGACTCAGCGCCCCCTAGTGGTGGGACAGGCCAGTCACAGGCCAAAGACACAACCAGCGCCTAGTCCACACCTGTTCCAGGGCTGGCCACCAAGAATACAGTGAGCAAGGCAATCATTGTCCTTTTAGACACACGTTAATGGGGGGACAGGCCAGTTTTATTGTCTGGACTGTGAGAGGATTGGGCTTAAGACTTAACAGCTATAAAATTCTATACTTCTGTGACCCAAGTTTAATTTCGAACAGCAGGTTTTACCTCATCATAAAGTCCCAGATTTGTCCTTGATCAACTCTGTTTTTGACACTTGGGGATAATTTTTGAAACTCTACAGAAGAGTTGAATAAGATTGATCCTTAATTTTGAGCTATCCAAACTTGTTCATTGGTCATGTTAAAAAGAAAGGTCTTAGGAGAAAAATCAGATACGGGAATCTATTGAATATATGACAGAATCCTAAGACTGACCGATAGAAGAGATTACCCTGCGTACAAGACAAAGAAAATGTGAAACCCAAATCCCCTCAGGACCGTGGGGCTGATGTAAGCCAACGTGGAAGGTCTGTGAACTGGCTGGTGCTTGAGGATGCAGGGAAGTCAGCTGGGTCAGGTCGTGAGAGGCTCCGGAAGCCAGAATGGGAAGTCTAGACTTCATCTCTGGGCAGTAGGGAGCCATGGAGGCTTGTGGGATGAGATCTGGGGTGAGGGAGACCAGCAAGGGGCCACGAGATAGGGGCAAGCTTGGGGAAGTAGGTGAAGGGGGGAGGTGAGAGCCGATGGGTATGAGTGCCTGTGAGTGCGTCCTTCCTGAGTGAATATTCTGGCCCCTGAGGTCCTTTTCTCTTGGTGTCTCCTGACCAGGAAAGATGGGTGTGGCGAAGGGGTCAAGAGTCCGGAGCTCCCCGGTGTCCAAGAAGATGAGGCTGCGTCCTGAGCCCCTGCATGCGCCCAGGGCCACCCAGCAGCACGCTCATCCCACGCCTCCAAAGGCCCACCGCCCTCATGCTGACAGCCGCCCCTGCGGGCAGGGGGCTGGGGACTGTGGCCCTTCTCCTGGCTCCCCTTCCCTGTCGTGCTGCATGACCTCCGCGCGTGTCCAGGGACAGGATTGGAATGTGTCTCATCTGGGGTTTGGGAACAGGACTCCCTCGAGGCCTTTCTCCTCATCCTGGCTCTCTTTGGTGGGACCCATGCTGTGAGGAAGGTAGGTACCCGTGGTGCCTTAGAAACCCCACTTGGCTTGTTGGCAAGGCCCAGCGGCAGGAGGCAAGAAACCAAAATGGCAGATGGAAGCCTAGCTTACCACCACTGCAGAGACTTTGCACTAGGGGCCGGGCAGGCCTGGCTCAGCTGCCACATGCACGTGGAGGGGTGTACTCTGCCCACCTCAGAGGGGTGCTGCCAGAGCTCGTTCTGCTGAGAACACTGGTATGGAGTCTCTGATCCCTTGATGGGGGTTCCTGGGCCTCACCTGGGCAGTGGTCAATATTGGAGAATTCAGATGCACTTTTTTTGTTGTCTTTTACTTTTATTTCTAACGTGAGGGGAAGGGAATGCAACGCCCTACTTGGGAACATCGAATGACCTCTCCTACAGCGTTGGGTTGTTCCTAGCACACCCCACCTTTATTTGGCAGCCAGGTGAACTGCACTGACCTTCCTGGATTGTGTTTCACACTTGGCACTATTTGAAGAATGGGCTGAATTAAAGCTCTGAGCAGAAGCCTCAAGCAGGAGCACAAAACCTTCCCTGCCCACCTTACTCCCTCCCTTGGTGGCTCCTCAGAGCCATGGCTGCAGAAGAGACACCAGGAGCTGACATCGACTGAGAGCCCTGGACTCACAGGGCTGTGTCGTCGCAGATGCTGAAGTAACTGGAATCCAATCTCCGATCCTACACTGGCCTCCCCGTCTGGCCCCAGAAGTGGCCCTCACACTCCTACCATGAAGGACAAACTGCCCAAGCTGGAGGTCGTGCTAGAAGCAGGACCTGGTGGGGTGTGGAAGCAGGCAGGTGGCCTCAGAGAGACGAGCCTTCCGCCACTGCCTCGCCCCCAGGACAGTTGCCACTGAACCTTTTCAGAGCTGCAGCACTGGAGCACGTGTGTGGACCTGACCGGGCTGGAGCACACGTCACCTTCTCTCTGGGATCACTTGATGGCTTCGGGTTCACTGATCAAATGCTCAAGGGATTGATCCCCAAAAGAAAAGACAGCAGGATTCAGAGACCTCCCCTGAAAATGTGGGCCAAACAAGGGATCATAGTCACCAGCGTGGGTTTCCTATTGCAGCAGGACTTGTGTTGAGAAGAAAGGGGAGGCTGGGCTAGAGCAGTGCCCCGTCCTGCACAGCCCTGTGCTTGTGGGAGTATGGCACGCCTCCACGCACGTATGCACGTGCGTGCCCATCTGCTGCACACAGCACACTCACATGTCTTGCACTGGCACATGCAGCTGTAATATAGTTTCCATGTCTACTTAAGGCTGTGAGCGGACTGTGGCCCATTGTCAATGGGTCCACATTTCTCCCTGGCTCCTCTCCACTAAGGCATTGTAACCCAGGGCTTAAAAGATAACTCAGTACTGTTTTTAAGAACACTTTTATAGAGTTCATAGAAGGCCAGTCACAGATCCGCAAGGTTTTCTTGAGCGTCTCTGCACTGGGGCCTGGAGGGTGGGGTTTTCAACAGGGCGACGTCCATGGGGCCTGCCCTTGCAGAGCTCAAAGGTGGGCCTGGCTTCATTGGCTGGGTCAGAACCGGATGGGCTGCTCATTCCGTCACTGAGGGTTTGGGTTGGCATCATTGTTTTTGAATGTAGCACAAGGGATGAACAAACTCCATAAGAGTGTTTTAAAAATGAACTTCCCAGGCAGTAAGTTAAAACCAATAAAAGCCCTTTCTTGAGTTAAAAAAACAAAAACAAAACAAAACATCTCTGTGTGTACATTCTCTGCATCTGCATATGTGTTCTTTCTTACCAGCTGGACCAGCTGGCTTTGCTAGCTTTTCTGGAAGGGTTTAAGCAGGATAGTAGTGAGAGGCGATCTAGAGGGAGGTGACAGGGAAGGATGGGGGCTGGCTCTGGAGGGTGAGGAGCTACAGACCAGCCTGTGACAGTTTCCTGAGCAGGTCCTGCGGCCCCTCCTTGAAGGATAGGCTGTTTGGGAGCCAGCAGGCTGGCCACGAGGGAACCCTTCCTGTTTCACAGGGACCCAGCGAGGCCGAAGTCTGGTCTCCGGGAGCCATCGCCACTCCTCATGGGCAGAAGTCCCAATGGAGCCTCATACGAGTCCCTGTGACAGGCCCTGTGTCCTTCTTGTGCCTCCTTAGCCGTGGGCACTGGCACGGGCTTTGGGGACCCTGCAGCTCCCTGCTCATACCAGGGCCCTCCATGGCCATGATGGAAAGAGTCATCTTTGAGGTCAGACAGCCTTGAGCTTGAATCCAAGCCTTGCCAAGTAATAGCTCTATGATCCTGGCAAGTCACTAGAGGAGTCTCGGTTTCCTGATCAATTGAATGCAGATAATATCAGCACTTCCTCGGAGTTCTCGTAAAGTTAAGTGAAGCGCTTGTGCCAAGCATCTGACACAGTGCCTGGCACAGAGTAAGTCCTCAGCAAGTGAGACACTGAAAATAAAAAGAATTTTCTGCCCCTGGGCTGCCTGGAACCAGCCTGACAGGCCCGGCCTCAGCACGTCCTGTATGATAGGTATTTGCCCCGCTGTGGAGCTCCCAGCTGGGTAAAACTGCCGACCAAGCAGGGCACCATGGCAGAGGCGTGGTGATCAGTTTTTCCATCTGAGAAATGGAGGCCAGAGCTGCTCCTGCCTTCTTCCTAGTCGTCATGTGAAGGTCCCATGAGGGGCTGCACTGAGCCCCCTCCAGCAGGGCTCCTGGCAGTCAGGCAAAAGTTCCCCAAAAGCCAAGACCAATTGATAAGGGGTTCTTCTTTTTTTTTTTTTAAGTGTGTTTTTCCAGGACCCAACAGTCCAAGTCAAGTAGTTGTTTCAGTCTAGTTGTGGAGGGTGCAGCTCACAGTGGCCCATGCGGGGATCGAACAGGCAACCTTGGTGTTATGAGCACCACGCTCTAACCAACTGAGCTAACTGGCTGCCCCGATATGTGGTTCTTATTCCCACTTCCTCACTGGTCTCCTGGCCTTGGTCCTCAGCACTCCAATCCATCCTCTTAGCAGCTGCTGAGGTGATCTTGGGTGCCCACCTGATCTTGCCCACCCCTCTCAGAACCCATCTGTGCTCCCTGCAGTGCTCATCCTCCCATGTGAGGCTCCTGCCATCGGCCCTGCCGGCCTCTGGATGCTCTCCTGACCCCTGCCCTCCTCTCCCACCACATTCCCTTCACTCCTCGTCCCCACGGCTCTCGGCCTCACCCACTCCTCCAGGACATGCCTTTCCCATCTCTGTCTCTCTTTGTCAAAGTTGTCCCTCCCTCCAAGGCCTAGCCTACAGTCATAAAAATCCCTGGACTGGTTCGTCGGCCCCGGTGTTGGTCCCCAAGCCCTGAGCCTGGGTCTGACAGGCAAGCTCACCATGCCAAGGGCTGAGTAGGACCATGGTACATGGTATCATTGCCCCACGAAGACAACCATTCGAAGAGGCACATTGTGGTAGGGAAACTGAGGCCCAGGGGTCAGTAACTGGCTCAGAGTCACACAGTAGTCAGGGAAGAGCCAGCTTAGAGCCCAGGCCTCCTGCCCACCCACCCCACCCAGGTCTTTCCATACCAGCGGCCAGGAAGATCCAGAATCCTACACACAAGGCGGACATCTGGGCCAATCAGAAACAGTCTGCACTTCCAGACCGAACCACACAGGTGAGCTGAGCCCAGGCCAGGGGTGTCCAGCTGAAGGCTGGGGGGGCAGCCCGAGGTTTGCCCTGGGAGGCCCTGGTTCCCAGAAGAGAATGTCTTTGGGCTCTGGATCCCACAGGCACTTTGCCTACTCCTTCCTCTCCCCAACCACTATCATCCTGTAAGGCCTCAGCCTGGAGGAGGGGAGGGAAGGATGGTCAGGGCCACTGAGGGTGCCTATTTTCCTAGGGGCGCACACAGACACCTACTGGGACCCCTATAGACACCCCACAGGTCACAGAGTCATCCCTCCCTCCCACCCCCACACACAGGCTGGCGCACCCACGCACACAGGCTGACACACCCACGCACACAGGCTGCACACCCACACAGCCTCCCCGTGGGCAAACAAGCAGGCCTGGGACTCTGCTGAGGGAGGCCAGGAGAGTCACATAGTGAGAGCTACTGGGCCCTGGGGGTCAACCGAGGCCCAGGAGGAGGCCAGGAAGACCTGGGGAGGGGTCTGTCCCCTATCTCACCTGCAGAACTGCCCTGGCCTGCAAGGACTCCTGCTGGACTAGTTGTCCATGGCTTAAATGACCATCTCCTGTCCTGGTCCCCTCCTCCATACACACACAGACCTGGCTCTGCCCTTTGGGGTGTCATACACATCCATTTCTCTACCCAGGATGACCCAGGGAGCAAAGTCTGGGTCCTCTCACTGTCCAGGGAAGCTGCCTGTCCTCACCCAGGTGGGACGGATCCGTTTGTCATTAGCCCTTCCTGGTTTTGTAGTCAGCCTCCCTGCCTTCCCCTGACCATGCCTGGGCCCTGGCCATCTCGAGGTCACCCTATCCGGAAAGGCTTCCCCAGGCCACAGCCCCAGAGGGACCGTTGGCATGTGATATGGTGTCTGGTTCATCTCCTAAAAGGCAAATCAGGACGCAGGAATTGTAACCTTGCTCACTGGCTGAGTCACTTTCACAACTTGTATCTGCCCACTCCATCCCACCATGATGCAGACCATTCAAAGAGCATCTCTCAGCTGAATCATAAGAATAGCATCTTCCCTCTGGGAACCCCATTCTCTCCACCTAATCCCTAGTAAGCTGTGTCTCTGGCCTGTATATCTCCGGCCTTATCTGGTCCTCTGGTCTTGCTTCTCAGCCTGCAAACTAGCTCAGGCCTCCCCTGTAGCTATAACCCAGATTTCCACCCCCTTGGTTTTCCAAAGGCTGGCCCCACACGTTGGACATGCAGGAGGCCACCCCTCCTGCTTCCTCTCTCAGATGCCCTCTGCGCAGGCTCCTTGTCCCCGGTTACTGCCCAGCTCACTCTGTCCTGTCCCCAGCAGGACCAGTCACTGTTGGTTCTAGCCACAGTCCATATGATTAACTGATGTTCTCTGCATTGAGCACCGTTTGCCCCTCACCCCCCCCCCAATTCCTTTGGTCTCTCAAGACCCTCCCCCATGGTCTAGGCGCAAGTCTACACGGAAGGAATGGAACCAGAACAATGGGGGACTAACATAGGAAGGGGCTGGTTAAACTTCTCCACGCTTGGTCTCCCCAGAGTCCAGGGAACCATCCTTAAGGTGCAGGAGCTTTCATAGGAGAGGATCCCCTTGCCTTCAGGTGCTCTCCTCTCCTTTTAGGCAATCTGTGCCAATACCCACCACCTCCCCAGGAAACCCACTCCAAAGCTGTGAGAGGGCTCCCAGCTGTGGTCTGCCCCATCCCAATTCAGTCTAAACAGTAGTGATCAACCTGTCTCTATGCTAGAAGCGCCTAAGGAGCTTTAAAAAAATCCTGATGCCTGAGCTCCACCCTGACTTAATCGGTCTGGGGTGCAGTGTGGGTGTCAGGATTCTTTTTTTTTTTTAATTAATAGACTTCAGTTTTTGGAACAGTTTTAGGTTTATAGAAAAATTACGTGGGAAGTACAGAGAGTTTCCATATATTCTCTCAACCCCCTCTCCTGCCGCCAACCCCCCCATTTCCCCTATTAGTAATATCTTGCATTAGTGTGATACATGTGTTACAACCAATAAATGGATATTGATGCATTATTACTAACGAAAGTCCACAGTTTACATTAGGGTTCACTCTGTGTTGTACATTCTGTGAGTTTTGACAAATGTATAATGACATGTATCCACTGCAGTTTTATACAGAATAGTTTCACGGCCCTAAGAATCCCAGTGCTTTCCCTATTCATCCTCCATTCCCACCCACCCCTCACTCCACTCCCCCAACCCCTGGCAACCACTGATCTTTTTACTGTCTTCGTAGTTTCGCCTCTTCCAGAATGTTGTACAGTTGGAATCATACCGTATATAATCCTTTCAGTGTCCTAGGTGATTAAAACTTTCATTATTTTAAAAATTGAAATATAATCGACATATAACATTGTATAAATTTAAGGTGCACAACATATTGATTTGATACATGTGTGTCGCACTATGATTGCCATGTAGCATTAGCTAACACCCAACATCCCTGTCTCATCATATAATTACCATATCTTCTAGTGGTGGGAACAATTAAGATCTAGTCTCTTAGCATGTTTAATGTTTAAGGTACAGTGTTGTTGTCTGTAATCACTGTACTGTGTATTAGATCTCCAGGATTTATTTGCTAGTCACAAGTATGTGCCCTACCCTAGATGATTTTAATGAACATCGAGGATTGACATGAATAGCTCTGGTCTAGAATTTGGTAAGGGGGGGTGTATATCTGCTGCTTCATGTTTCTAAATCTAATTCAGGAAAAGGTCTCATTTCCTTCTGATATGTCCATCTGTCCTTCCATCCATCCTTTCAATATTTGTGCAGAGTTTTCTATAACCAGGCACTGAGTTAAACACTAAGCTAAATCAATACTGTTCCTACTCTCATGGCCCTCAGTCCATCGCAGGAGACAGACATGAATCAAGTTGCCATGCGCATGTGTGGGTGATTTTGAATTGATATGGGCACTCTACAGGAAAGGCTCGCAGTGGTGACTCGCTGGTTGTGGCTGGGGAGGTTTACCCGAGGAAGGGAAACCCCAGCTGAGATCTGAGGTTGAGAAAGAACTAGCGAGGCCAAGGGGGAGGAAAGAAATCTCAAAGCAGAGAGACTAGCTTGTGCAAGGGCCCTGTGGTAGGAGGGACAATTTGCTTTCCAAGAACTGAAGTAGTGATATTGGGAATGAGGAGGAAAGTAGTGCATGCAGCTGGAGCAGTGGAAGGGCTGGATAATGTGCTGAAAAGAGGAGGGATAGGAGTGGAGGAACCAGAAAAACAGAGAAACCAGTGAGGAGGCCACTGCAATGTCCAGACAAGAGGTGATAATGTTGGTGGCTGGGATGGAGAGAAGCTGAGGGATGAGAGCTGAAAGGAAGGACAGAAGCAGGTGGGCATGAGGGACATGGGGGAGGCCAGACTGACAATTCTCTGTGTGGCCTGGCTATGGGGGTGGGAGAGGAAGGTGTGAAGGGTGGCTTCTGGCTTCCAGGCTTGCACATCTGGATTCACTACAGTGCTGATCAGAGAGGTAGGGAACACAGGAGTGACCCGGCCTGGAAGGAGGATTCTGAGTCTTAGGCAAGTTGAGTCTGAGGTGCCTTGAGACATTCAAGGGAAGATGTGCAGTAAGTAGTTGGACATGTGGGTCTGGAGCTCAGAGGAGAGGGAAGAACTGGAGATGGGGAGATGGCGTCCTCAGGCTGTGGATGGCAGTGGAATAGGAAGCCATGGGTGTGATGAGATGGCCCAGGGAGTGAGCACGGGCTGAGAAGAAAGGGCCCAGGATCAAGCCCTGGGGGATTGTTAATGTTGGGGGAAGGAGGAAGAACCCTAAAAGGCACTGGAGCAGGCGTAGCCTGGGAAGTGAAAAGAAAGCCAAGTGTGACCATACAATAGAAGATTGTGTGTGGTTTCAAGACCTGGGGAGCGGCTATCAGTGTCCATGATGCTGAGCGGTCAAGTCAGGAGGAGAAAGTGAGGAACACAATCCTTTCAAGAATTAGGCTGTGTTGGGGTTGGGGAGCATACGAGGTCAGACCATTAAGTTTGTGAACTCATTCTAGAAAAACTGCTACATACCTCACTGCCGAATATCACTACGGTCACTTTTGAAGTGCACCCCTTGGGAAGCTATGCACTGACGGCAGGGCCTCGTCCACACTTCAAAGCGATTTTGAAACTCTTTTTCTGGAATGGTCATCAGAACTGTCGTTGTATTACCCTTGATGTCCTGAATGTCATCCAAATGTCTTCCTTTCAATATTTCCTTTATCTTCTGGTAAAGAAAGAAGTCACTGGAGGCCAGATCAGGTGAGCAGGGAGGGTGTTCCAATACAGTTACTTGTTGACTGGCTAAGAACTCCCTCACAGACAGTGCTGTGTGAGCTGGTGTATTGTCGTGATGCAAGAGCCATGAATTGTTGGGGAAAAGTTCAGGTCATCTAACTTTTTCACGCAGCCCATTCAGCACCCAAATAGTAAACTTGGTTATCTGTTTGTCCAGTTGGTACAAATTCATGATGAATAATCCCTCTGATACCAAAAATAAGTTAGCAACATTGTTGCAACAAGTTCACGAACTTGTCAGACCTGTAGATACATACATCTTCTGCATCAAGGTCAGCTGCCTCAAGACCTTTTCTTTAACTGTAGAAACTTTTCCTTAATTACCAACCTGCACATATTCCAAGGACGTGAACTGGGGGTGTGGGGTTGCAGGTGTCCAATTTAAAACTGCATCAAAGAACAACTCTGAATCAGCAGGGCATCACCTCAGGTCAGTGGACCATGTTACCAGTTCTCAAGTAGCATTTGATAGGAGCTTATATTACCTTTTAATGGCTTTTCCCTTTTTTATCCCAGGAGAGGTAGGATCCCATTATTCATTCCCCTCTTCCCTGGAAGAGAGAAGGAGTGGCCAATTTCAGTCAAAATTTTAAGAAAGAGGAATCTTTCAGAAGACCCTTAATATCCTCTTTGTCCCCTAGCCTCCATCTTCACAAACTTCTCAAAAGAGTTGTCCACACTTTCGCAAATTCCACTTTTAATCTACCTTCCTCTTCATGGACACCGTCTCATCAAGGTCACCGATGGCCAACAAACCTTCAGACCCAAGCCAAGTTTCACTGTGAACTTGTGGCTGCCTTTGATACTTGATCACTTCCTGGGTGAAACTCTTCTTTCAGTCTGTCCCAGTGTCTCACTCTCCTGGTTTCTTCTGTTAATAAAAAATCATCCAGACTTTGGAAATAGGAAAAAATAACAGGTAAAAGAACTACACTGATATTCTTTCAATGTAGTGCCAGGTGTTATCCAACGTACCTATTTTGCCCAGGAATTATCTGATTCTCTAGGGATGTGTACCTTTGAATACTTTCCGATTTACTATCTATTAGGGTATTTTACAGCTCTGTAAGGGTAGAAGTTAATTTATAGAAAATTCATAATGAGCAAATAATTCTTGTCTAATAGCGATGTCAATGTTTTCTGTCTGGTAGAAAAGGAAACCCCAAAGGTTACAGTTTTTTTGCCTTGTAGGACATTAAATTGTGTTGTTACATTAATTTCTGTGTTCTTTTGACTGACCAACTCTGTATTCATTCCCAAATTCTTTTTTGAACCAGTCTTAATATCTTATCGGTCTTCATCCCCTAATGAATGAATAAAAGCTTTGACATGTGTTCATTTCATATTGGGGAGTCATGTTTTTCAACTTTTTTTAAAAAAAGATTTTATTGGGGAAGGGGAACAGGACTTTATTGGGGAATGGTGCGTACTTCCAGGATTTTTTCCAAGTCAAGTTGTTGTCTTTTCAATCGTAGTTTAGAGGGCGCAGTTCAGCTCCAGGTCCAATTGCCTTTGTTAGTTGCAGGGGGTGCAGCCCACCATCCCTTGCAGGAGTCAACGAGTCGAACCGGCGTCCTTGTAGTTGAGAGCCCACTGGCCCAAGTGGGAATCAAACCTTCGGCGTTAGGGGCATGGAGCTCCAACCACCTGAGCCACCGGGATGGCCCTCAACTTGTTCGAGAATTATTTTTGACCACTTCTGTTTCCATGGCCCCACTTCAGCAGGCTGCACCGAGGACAGGAAAGGGGGGCGGGTGGTGAGTCAGGTGACTGAAAAGAGACAGACATGAAGGGCTTTCCTGACGGAAGTCTAGGAACCCTGGTGCTAGCCTGATGCCCTGACTTGCTCTGGGTTCCTAATTCTCCTGCCAGCTAGAGCTCGGCCACAGGAGCTGGTTCTCCCTGAGCCTAGCGCCTGAGTCCTCAAGTCACAGGCTCCTCACACACTGCAGGGTGAGAGGCCTGCCCAGCCTTCTCTGCTGGCCTCCGGGTGTCCATAGCTGAGGAGAGATTCCTCCTCTCCTCATTCCCCAACCCCTCAGGCCTAGAAAACACGTGTAATGGTGGGGTTTGTGACTGTCGTCCAAAGCTAGCCTCCAAGCACAAACTTTCTCTGAAATGTTCTTAAAAATGCACACAAATGCATTCCATGCATGCAAACCCATTTTGTAACTAGTGTTCCTTTTGTCAAAAGTAGCCCTCTCAAGAGCTCCATCTTGTTTGTCCTGTGATTTAGCGCACATTTAAGAAGAACTGATGTACTGTGTCCTTTCTGTTCGATCCTGTATCTACATATAATTATCTCATTGAACCCTCACAACCTCCTTTGGGGGTGAGTAACGTTGTCCCATATTACTGCTGAAGGAACTGAGATTCTGAAGTGGTAAGTGGCTTGCCCAAGGTCACACATGGTGTAAGGAGCAGAACCAGCCAGCTTTGATGCTGATCATACTCTCTCTTGGTTTATAATTATTTGTTCCTCCATGACCATAGCTGGCAGGTCCTCAGAGACCCCAGGGTCCCACCCATGCTCTCCTGAGATGGGAAGACAGGCCCAGAAAGGGACCAGAACTAGCTCAAGTTAACACAGGGAGGAAGGTGCAAAATCTGGACTCAAAGCAAAAACTGACCAGTGGCGCCCTCTGGAAGCTTATAGGACAATCCCTCTCTCCCAAGCAAGCTCTTGAAACGTCTGCAAGAAACCATGTTCAGAAACTGACAATGGACTAAGCCCTCCGGAGTCAGGAAATTGAGGGTTAAGCTCTGGCCTTTGGGCAGCTCACTACCCTCTCCAAGTCTCAATTTTTGTGTATGTATACTGGGTCAATTATCGGGACACCTGAAAAAGATTAACGTTGGCAAGGCAAATACGTTGTAAACCTACAGAATGCCTAGAGGTGATAGACCAAAGCTCATTCTGGGCTCTGGAGCCAGATTGTCTAGGTTCAGATCCAGGTTTTATCTCTTAAATAGTCTGTCACCTTAAGTAAATTTCTATGCCTCAGTTTCCTCATATGTAAAATGGGGACTAACAGTACCTACTACTTCATAGGGTTGTTGTAGGGATTCAAGCGCTTGTAACAGTCACTGGCACGTAATGATCTTAGTAAAGTTAGCTTTCATTACAGGCTTACTGTTCTAGGCGTAACTGTTTTCTAAGCCCAGAAAATACCCATCTCCTCCAGGCCCTGCCCCCTCCAACAGGCCCGTCCCCGTCTCCACTCGGTCCCGCCTCCTCCTCTCCCAGGTCCCGCTCCAGCCTGCCCGGGTTCCTCCTGCCACCAGGGGGCGGCAGCGCTAAAGGGGGAGGGGCCTCTAACTGAAGCTGGCGACGCTCTAGGTAGCGGCGGCGGCTGCTCTGTAGCCAGTGGCGGCGGCGCTCTAGCCAGCGGGTGTGCGGGGCGGGCTCTCAGTGGTGCGGCCGGCGGGCGGCGATGGCGGCCGTACGGGGCCTGCGAGTGTCGGTGAAGGCGGAGGCCCCAGCGGGGCCGGCCTTGGGGCTCCCATCGCCTGAGGCGGACTCCGGTTTGGAGCGTGGCGAGCCGGAGCCCATGGAGGTGGAGGAGGGCGAACTGGAGATCGTGCCGGTGCGGCGCTCGCTGAAGGAACTGATCCCGGTACGGGCGGGGGACGGTGGGCGAGGAGGAGGTCGCTAAGAGAGCGAGTGCCCCGCGCCGAAGCGGGCCGGAAGGGGAGGCGGCGGGCGCCCGGGCTGGGGGAAAAGTCAGGGGAAGGGGAGCGAGGGGGGAGAGCGCGGGGGTGGGGGAAGGGGGCTCCAGGCTGGAGGCGAGACCCGCAGCGAGAGAAAGGACGCTGGGGCGCCCGGAAATGGGTGTTGAGGGGGCTGGAGGAGGTGGGGTAGAGCTGGAGGGTACTTAAGGACGTCCCTTTCGCTGCCCCTCTGAGCGAGTCTGTGCAAGAGGGTGATTGAGGAGGGGCCGGGATTGTCTAGGAGCTTGAGATAAAGGGGGAACCCCAGGCGGGAACAGAACCAAAAGCGGCCCAGAAGGAACTGTGGCGCCAGCATCCAGCCCTCCTTGTGGGTCGTGCTCCGGTGGAGCTGGTGTCTGTAAAACCTAGCACTCGCGGGTTTCTCTTGGAAGGGTTGGACTTGTCAGCAGCAGGAACTCAGTGTTTCTGTTGTGGCTTGAGGGTCGTCTTGTCCCCCATGCAGCCCCACTGCTATGTAGCACCTACACCGTGGCCCCAGCATCTGACCCTTAATAAGCCCAGAACATCAGCGAACAGCAGTGGTCCTTGGTCTGTTTTTCTAATCACAATGGAGACACTGAGAGGTGTTTTGCTTGTGGTTTGGTGGTCCAATGTCCGGTTCTTATGGGTGGTCTCAGACCCGCATGGCTCTTCTCAAGTACTTAATTTCTCACCCAACACAAACTACTTTTTACCACGTCAGCATACAGGCTTTTAAATTGAAATGGGGGAGAGGTGAAGGTGGGATCACTAAAGATAGCAAATGATAATGATTCTGGTAGCAACAATGAACAAAGTGGCATTTTCCCATTAACTACATTGTATCATTTAAATATTACTGCAGTTGTGAAGTCGATATCATCCCTTTATTCATTCAGTTTAACATTTATCTATTGCATCCCTCACTACGTGCCTGGCACAATCCTAGGCACTTGATCAAGATCAAACTCCCTGCTGGAGTTTATGTTCCAGTTGAGGGACACAAACAATTTCTGATAGTGGTAAATGCTATGAAGAGAATAAAACATGTTAATGGGCACGAAAGTGAAGGGGGATGGGTGCAAAATGGGCAGCAGAATGGGATAGGATGGTCAGGGAAGTCCTCGGAGATAGTGACATTTAAGCCGAACCCTAAACGACAAAAAGGAGTCAACCATGTGCAGATTTGGAAGAGAGTGTTCCCGGCAAGGGCAACAGTAAGCGCAGAGACTGAGATGGGAACAAGATTGTTTTGTTGGAGAAATGGAAAGTTCTGCAGTCCAAGTAAAAGAGGTCAGGAAGGCCTAGATACCATGGTGGAGACCTAGGCCCAGAGAGGCCAAAGGAAACTGCACAGTGTCGTGTAATCTGTGAACTGCGACTTGAGTCCTGAGCTTCCAGATCCCACCCTCTTCATTGCACTGTGCTGTTTTCCCGTGGAGGCCTGGGTGAGTCCGGGCTTTCTGCGTTTTGGTGAGGGCTTGTGCTCCACCTGGTGGCCTGGCCTGATGACTTTGATCTGTCTGGGTCGGAGAGAGGAGTGTGCCTCATCATGGACGTTTTTCACGAAAGCCTTTCGATTTTCACTTACACAGGTACTTTCAATAGATGGAATTACTTCAGGTTTTGCACAGGCTCTGATCTAGAAAAGACTTCTCATTAAAGTGGTTGATGGCTACCATGGAGTCCCTGGGATGTTGTTTCCTCGTAATAAGGGTTGTGAGGGTAGGGGAAGGATTGCTGAAGCGAATGACTATTCAAAAGGCATCAGCTGTCTTTTATTATGAGATTTTCCTCAATAGCGTAAGCGTTTCATACCTTTCTCCCTTGTGTTAGGACACGAGCAGAAGATACGAAAATAAGGCCGGCAGCTTCATCACCGGAATCGATGTCACCTCCAAGGTAAGACAGACCAGGATTTATTTATTCATTTTGAGAAGCAGGTGAACTTGGTCCCTAGGACTTGTGGAACTGCAGTTATTCTTTACCTCCTATTTTGCTGCAGAATTAAACATTTGTAACTTAAATTTCATGTTGTACAATGATGCCTTCGTGCATTCTGAAAACATCTGGGCAGTATTTTGTTCTCATAGTCACGACAAGATGGAAATCACAGTACCAGGGTGACTGTGCGTAACCACATCCCAGGAAAAGTTCCGCACTGGGAATGCTTTTTTTATGCTATGTCCCTTCTTTAAAAGTGCATATACTGTTTCCACTTTAAATGAAACAAAACATGAATAATAGCATTATATTGCTATATTGGATGTATAAAAGCAAAAATAAAAATAAATATGTCATGCTTATGTTTTATCTGGGTCTCAGTCTGTCAGATGGCTTAAAGGTCAAAAGAAAAAAATGACCTTTTAGACAAGAAAATAAAGTGAAGATGTTTTCCTGTTGTAAAGAAGTGGACTGTACTGTTCTTAATCCTACGCAGTTTGCCATTATATGAAACAGATATGTGGGGGAAAGGGTAGTAATCCCAGAATTGGTACTTAAATTATGGCTAAAGGAAGGTAGATTAATTGTTTGCACTGGGAAGACTTAAGTGAAGAAAATTAGCATAACTGTTGGGAAATAACAGAAGTGTTGCTGCTTTACCAATCCCCACAAGCTTTCTACAGTCAGACCTTCAATTAGTGTGGCAAAGTTAATACACAGTTAGTGAAGGGTTCCTAAGAGCTATCCGAAACCCACAGTTGGACCCGATTTATTTTAGCTCTTGAAAAAAACGTATGGAGCTGATTATTTTGTTTTTCAGTGAAGCATCAATGCTTCTTGTCACTTAAGGATGCAAACTGGCAATTCCATAGACACAGGCCTAGAATAGAAGACAGAGTTTCTTTGCCTCAATGTTATTTTTAAACCAGGAAAAAGCCTTAGGGAGTGGACTGCTCAGGCATACATAATGTGGAAGAATGTGATAGGTGTGATTACCATGCAGACAGTGTGAAATGGGGGTGGTGGTAGGGCTCCTAGAAATAGCACTGAGATCAGAAGATCTGCCCCCCCTTACTAGCTGAAGTACCTCCCGCAAACCTTTTAACTATTTTGTGCCTCAGTTTCTGCACCTAGAAAATTGGGAAGTTGAGATTGTTTAATTGTAATTTGTTCAAAGACTGATTGCTAATAATAAACGAAATGTCAGAGAACTAAAGCATTTATTACTCATTGAATCAACAAATATTCACGGAATTCCTATGCTTCTCCAGACACCGTGATAGGCATAGAATCATCATGAAGATTATTGCAAATTATAGCAACATTAGTGTGTGCCATCCTAGTAATTGACTTTGAATATCCAGTTTTTAAATTATTAAAGGTACATTGTTGCTTATTTCTCCTGATTTATTTTAGAGTTGTCACTGATGCATTATGTTGTGTTTGTGATTGTGTGTGTGATTCAACTTTCCTCGTCCATTGAAACATGGCTTTTTCCGTACCGTCTAGGAAGCAATTGAAAAGAAAGAACAGCGAGCCAAGCGCTTCCATTTTCGATCAGAAGTAAATCTTGCCCAAAGAAATGTAGCCTTGGACCGAGACATGATGAAGAAAGGTACGGGGTGTTTCGGGGGAATTTTCCCTCATTTCTCCAGAAAATAACTTTTCCCTGCTTGGCCTTGTGCTTCGGGCCTTGCCTCGCATGGCCAGTCATCCAGATACTCCCAAAGGAAGGGAACTTGTGAAGTCTCCATTTCTGAGGTGACCTGTTTCAAGTCGAGCTGCTGTTAACTGTGTCTCAGATGTTAGAGCTGGAAAAAAAGAGATTGTCTTATCAGAGGAGGCCCAGAGCAAGTCACCCAGTGAGTGGCAGAGCTGAGATTAGAACCTGTCCTTCTATAGACTCTTACTCATTTTCTGCTTTTATCACAAAAGGGTTAATTTTTCTTTCCCTTTAAACGTAGTGGACGTGTATCGCAGTGAGACCTTCTTTTCGGGGAATCAGAACAATATTGAGATTGGTGAGGGAAAGCCATCAATACTTCTGTTGATACAGGCTTGTGATTTTATTTAATTTTTGTGTTTTGTTAGGGTATTTTGCTTCCTAAAACTCACCATGAATTATAGAGAGTAATATGCCCCAGTCTTCTGAAACAATTTATAAATAAAAGGGAAAGTTATTACTTTTTTAGTGAGTTCATCGCCTGATTTATTATTCCACTCTAATATAAATCCATGAATACAAAAGGTCTCCCTCTGTTGTATTTGCAAACTTGGGTATTTGTGAAGGGCTTAATAGGCAGACCTGAATGCATGTTAAAGGTCTGTACTCATCTGTGTGAGTTTCTCTAGGCTTGCATGTTGAATGACTGAAAAAAATAGTCTCTATTTGTTGGGAATGTGCTCTCTTACCAGGCACTGTTTTAATTAGCACGTTGCATGTTCATTTCTTATTACTTTCTCACGATGAGGAATATATTTTTTATTCCTATTTTACAAAGAAGTAGAAATAGGCTCAGAGAAGTTTCCTGAATGCCCGTTGGTACATAGCTAGTAAAAGTAGTCAGGGTTTAGACCTGGGTTTATCTGACCCTAAAGCCTTGCTCTTAACTGCTTTGCTCTATTACCTTATAATATGTGATATGATAGCGCAGACCCAACCTGCTCAGTCCATCCCAGTGGATGAAGTAGCTTAGATGCAGAGCTCAACTCTGGATGCTGCTTTACTCTTTTTCCTGCATCATGATTTCAAGTTGGAAATATGACCTTGCTTCCTTTGCAGGCTGAGTTTCCAGGCATCTGCCTGAGCAGCCTTCTGTTTCAGGAGAAGTCCTGTGAAGGCCAAGGACAGCTGTGCAGCTTGCCGTTCATGTGCCTGCTTAGTCTGGGCCCAAGCAGAGTTATCAAGCCTCTCATAACTCCACCTGCAAGCAGGACAGTTTCACCACACCTGTTTACTTCTAGTCCCGTGAATATTCCGTGTGACGTCTTGCCTCTGATCTTCTTCCTGACTTTATCCCCGCTGATTTTGCCTTTCCTTATCCCATGCTTTGTCTGGTTCAGATGTCATTTCCTCTGCAAAGCATCCCTAATCACCCACTCAAATTTCTTTCCTACCTCTGTTGGAGCTCTTTAGGGTGCGAAAGCCCTCTTGGAATCTAGTCTCAGTTCCTTTGTGAATGTGAGCAAGTTATTAAACCTTTTTAGGTCTCAGTCTCCTTGTCTGAGTAATGGGAATATGATACCTACCTGAATGGGATCACTTTGGGGGTTAAATGGTTTTTTTTAATTTTAATTTTTTTTTCAGCAAAACAATCCCGAACTCATGGTTCTAAAGATATGTACTCCTAAAAAGCAATAGATCTTCCAGGATGTCAGCTGGAGCAAGTTGCTTATTACACCCTGTTTTTCATCCAGGAAGCAGCATGGCCTAGGGTAGTGTTCCTGAACTCTGGAGAACCCTGCTGTCTATCCCAGATGAGTTTAAATTAGAATGGGAGATGGGGGTGGGGGGTGGGGATAGGTCGCAGAGATATTTTTCTATCTCCCTAGGTATTTCTAATGTACAGTCAAGACTGAGAACCATTGATAATTGTGGTTAAAAGTGTGAGTTCTGAAGCCTGACTGCCCATGTGCAAATCCTGACCTGTCACTTTCTATAATAGCTCTGTGACCTTGGACAAGTTCCTTAGCCCCTAAGAACCTCAGTTTCCTCATCTGGAATGGCAGATACCAGCAGTTCTCCTAGGATTGTTGGGAGGCTCTAACAGAATGTTACAGTTGGTAGAGTGGTGTCTGGCACACAGTAAGTCCCCAATAAACGTTAGTTATTATTACCATCATCTGGAAGTTTTCCATCTTCCAAGTAGTCGTCTAAGGGGCCCAGCCTCTTGGGTGAATGGGGACATTAGAATAAACATCTTAACTCCTACAGCCACACTAGATATCAAGTTATTGCTTCCTGATACCAATTACAATAATAAAATATACCTATTGATAAATGTTTACTATGTGCTACTCTGCTATGTGGTTAATTTACCCTTCCAACAGTCCTGTGAAGAGAAGGTATTTATCATCTCTGTTTTACTGATGGGGAAAATCAGGTGCTGAGAGGTTGAGAAACTTGCCCACAGCTACGTACATAGCAAGGTTGGCATTTGAAGGCTGGCCTAACCGAAGCCCGTGTTCCTGACCTGCCAGCATTCTGGCCCAGAGTTTGGGAAATGCTGCACTGGACTATTTTGCAGGAACAGTGACGTGCTGCTGCTCTTGAGTAACTCGGTGTCAGGCAGCTTCAGTCTCCTTATCCCCAAAATCAAAGTTCTCGGGGTTGAAAGGGACCTTCGGGGTCATTAAAGTCCACCTCCTTCCAGCACTGCAGGCCGTTTGGCAAAGTTCCCAGTGGCCTTTTGGCTTCTGCCTGAACGTTTCCTAGCGATGGCAGTAGAACTATTTATGAAGCCATCAGTTTTGGTTTGGGATATATATTGATACATGTTCCTTGTGTTGAACAGAAATTGCTTTCTAGTAATTTCTGTCTATTAGTGACTGTGGACCCTTCGAACAACATTAAGCCCTTTCTTCATTCACACAAAGACTAGTTCCTATGTGATTTATGTGATTTGACTCTCTGGTCTCCCTCTTCTAGACTCTTTGCAATTTTTAAATGTTCTTCATAAGGACATTTAATGTAAGGTGAGGTGTAGATTCCAGATATGGTTGGATTCATGGAGAGTTTGGCGGAACTATTACCACAGTCTCTGTCCTCACCATTTCATAATGTTGTACCCATCTTCTAGTCAACCAAAGCACCCCGGTCTTTCCCCCAGGAACTGCACCCATTAAGACAGTCTTTCTCGTCTTGTACTTGAGGCACTGTTTAAAAATTAACCTTCTTATTTATCCCTATCAAGTTACATCTTGTTAATTTTAAGACTCCATTTCAACCTGTTGGGTTCATTGTCATCTTAACTGTGCCTTTTAACATTTTAGCTACGCTCGTCACTTTGGTGTGCCTGGCTTCAGCATCTCCTTCCAGTCGTGGCTAAATGTCGAACAGGGTAATCCCATATTGTGCCATGAAACATAGATCCGTGAATTGTAAGCCTTATTATCAGATCTACATGTCACTTGATTGGCATGAGGACCTAGGTTACGTGCCTTAATGATCTCGAGACAGAACACCATCTATGGTGTTATTTGAATTTCTTGGCCTGCTCATGACACCACAAAAAGAAATGAGGTTTGTGTGGCTTGCTTCTTTGTGAACTCACATCATTTTCTATGGGAGAGCCTTGGTTTCTTAAAGGATCATAGATTCTGTCTGATACGCTGCTTTTTAAGAAATTTTAGGGATTGACATTAATCTTTTCAATTTGTTGTTTGGGAATTTCTCTTTTCCCCATTTAGAAAAATCAGTACAGGATGAGTCCTTCTCAAGGCTTTAAGGTACTTTGCTCCCTCCCTGTGACTTTTTAGAGATTACTACTTAATTCTGAGATCTTAGCTACGTGTTTCAGTCACTACATTGGGATGTAATTTTGGTCTAGAAGATTTCAGTCTATTAAAACTAATTCTTATGCTTTCGAGACCTTTCTTGGATTTTAGTTCTACTTAATGATAGCTATTCTACTGTCATTAGTAGAAACAGATAAACAGTTCTGCCTGTTTTCCCACATTATCTTCCTAAAGTAGTATTGCTCTAGACACTTTTTTAATACCGTCAGCATTTTTGATGAGCGTGTATAGTCTGGACTGTACCCTTTCTTCATGAGATGTTATACAAACAACTCATGCTTACCAAAGAAAATTTGGAAAGTAGAGTAAGAAGAAAAGTTGCCCACAATCCACCACCCAAACCCAGTCATTGTCAATATTTTGTTTATTTCCTTCTAATTTTTTCTGCATGTGGACTTTATTTTATTTATTTTTTTATTTTTTATTTTTTTAATTTTTTTTTAAAGATTTTATTGGGGAAGGAGAACAGGACTTTATTAGGGAACAGTGTGTACTTCCAGGACTTTTTTTTTTTTCCAAGATAAGTTGTTGTCCTTTCAGTTTTAGTCGTGGAGGGTGCTGTTCAGCTCCAGGTCCAGTTGCCATTGCTAGTTGCAGGGGGCGCTGCCCACCATCCCTTGCGGGACTCGAGGAATTGAACTGGCAACCTTGTGGTTGAAAGCCCCCTGGCCCATGTGGGAATCGAACCAGCAGCCTTCGGAGTTAGGAGCACGGAGCTCCAACCGCCTGAGCCATCGGGCCGGCCCTGGACTTTATTTTTGTTTCTCCTTTTCACTTGACAGTCTGTCATCAGCCTTTTCCATAGCCTAATGTTAGTCTTTTAGAGTCTTAAATTTCTTACACTCATTCATTCTCTTGCGTTTGTCGTTAGTACTTTACCCTTTATCTGTCTCCCATATGTGTTCTTTGGCAAATTGTGCTCACCCAGGCTTTGGTGCCTTCTCTTTCCTTGGGATCACCTCTCATCCTCTGAGTTACTGTACTTAGTGTCTTCCACATTTTTTGATCATTCTAATCTGAAGCCATGGTATTGGCTACTTTTTCACTGGATTTTCAGACATCTGCTTTCCTAAAGACTTGAGTTTTGTGTCCTACTACCTGTCATTTGTTGTCTTCTTTCCTTTAGAAAAATCCAAGACGGTACCCTCCCCCCCTTGCTTGTAGTCAGCATTCGGTAAATGTCCAGTTCTTGTTCCTTGATGTATCTGTTCACCTCCTCCTCAACAGTCAGCCCTGTCTCATTGACTGGGCAGAAATCCGGGCTCCTGCTTTGTTTTATTTTAAGCTGTGACATTGTCAGCAAGGTGAGGAAGTATTGAGCATTCTCCGTTGGCAATCTTCCATCAAATCCTGAGCTTAATAAAGTTTCCATCTCTGGTGGGTCTTGCCACTGTCAGTTTGGTTCTCTTTTGAGAAAGAACCTGTTTTAATCCTCGAGCTGAGTGAGACTAGTTTATCTCTGCAGTGATATGACTTTTGCATCTCTTTCTTTTATATCTCTAGCTGCTGCTTTTGAACAAGATTATCCATTGCCCATTTCTAGATGTGTATACCATTCTCTACATTAAAACAAAGACATCTGAGGCCAGAAGTTTTGTTCTTTATCTTCTGTTTTGTTTTTAAGATGTTTCCTTAACTGTAGGGGTTTTTTTTTAAAACTGTTGTAATGTTAAAGCAATGCTCTGATGCTCTTGATATTTATTTTTGTTGTTTCTTTTGGTCTTTATTTTCAGTTTGTCTCTCTAATGATTAAATCCTTGTTATCAGATCAAGACTCCTACAAGATCATTTCTCCCTGATCCTCAGTCTGTCCCCTCTGCCACCACCAGGAGCTCGCCCTGTTGTTTGTTATCTTTTTCAGAACCGTCTCTTTACTTCCCATGGGATCTTTCTCATCCAAACTCATGGCTTTTTTTAGCTCACAGAACTGAGAGGACCCCCTGGTCTAACCCCTTCAGTTTCCCATTCTGCATGCTAGAGTCACCCTGGATGTCCCATATGGACACCCATCTCATTTGGGCCTTTGTTCACTGTTGCACTGCTTGTCACTAATAAGGACTTGCTGGGATTCCTAAGTCTTAATGGCATCTCCGTCTTCATGAAGCTGGCTGGCAGGAAGGTACTCACCTTATACAGCCTGGCTCACATCTACATGGGCTCCCATTAAACCTGTCTTTTACTCTTCAAAATGGTAAAACAACTATTTAAAAATGTTTTATCTAAAGGTATTCTCATGTATTTTACATAAAAGTACTATAGGACATATCAAAACATACTTGGGAGTAATGGACATTGAATTCTTGACAGAATTACAGCAGAGAAGGGAGGGAGAGAAGGGACATGGAGAGCTTACACAGGGCCGTTTTGTGCGTAACATTTTATTTGCCTCAAATCTTTTTAAGAAACTAAACATAATGCTAGATGTTGGGTCTACAGATACTTAAAAATTATTTTTTCTTATTGATATATTTGCATATTTCACAAGTAAAAAGATTAAGTGAGGTAATGTATTGAAAGTATTTAGTAGAAAATTAACACAGTCCTAGTAGGGCTGAGGTTCCTTTGTGACCTCAGCCTCAACCTTTCTTCACCCCCAAAGATAACAACTGTTATCAGTGTGGAGTGAATCACACCAGGCCTTTTCCAAGATCTTTATTTTCCCAAATATGCATCCTTAGAAAGTATATGTTAGCTTTTTGTTTTAATTTTTTTAGTGTCATCACATGATACATGTTTTTCTGCTCCTTACTTTTCTTACTCAATAAGGTGTCTTAGACTCTTTCGATGGTGTATAAGTTATGTCATTGTTTCTAACTAGTATTCTGTTATGTGCTCAACCATGTTTGATTTCATGTACTTACACCATGATATATGACTCTGATAACTACTGGGTTATTAGAAGTTGTGCTACAAAGAGCATCTCTGTGTCAGCTGCTGTGGGAAGCCACAGCTGTTTAGAGGAGATACTGAGAAATAGAATTCTGTGCCTCTGGGGCGGCTGCTAAACACCGATTGTGGTGGACACTCCCAATTTGTCCTTCCTTCAGAGTGGCTGTGCCACTTCACACTCCCACCAGCAGAGGGAGTGGCTCTTTTCCCCCACAGTAGCTACAGTTGGTAATAAAAGGCAAAGTTTATAAAAATCTAGTTGATGAAAACTGGTATCTTGTTTCAATATGCACTTTCCTAATTAGTTGTGAGGTCAGTCATCTTTCATATGTTTATTGTATTTCCTGTTGTGTGAATTGCCTGCTCATGTCCTTTGCCCATTTTTATTTTGGATTCTCATTTTCTTAATTGATTTGTAGGGTTTCTTTAATTTCCTTCCTTGCTTTATACCCAGGGGAGACCCTTCTTGTTTTTCAGAAATTGTCTTAACTATTGCACATTTCTCTTTGACATACATTTTAAATCAGTTTTTCAAGTTCAATGAAAAATCCTGTTGAATTTGGTATTACTTTAATTAAAACAGGTTAATTCGGGGAGAGATACCATATATTTTATCAACGCTATTTGTTTAATCTTTCTCAGCCAAATATGTCTGTTCTGAATTTAGTCATTTGTTTAAAGCTATTGGTCTGTGATAAAAATTAAAATAGTTGATCTTGGTGTCATCTCTCATTTTCTTTTGAAATGATTGCTATCTCGTTCAGCAAATTTCTTTTCTAAACACGTTATCTACACTGTTATAAAGGGGACTGGAGGATGTGCAATAGCAGATGGTAAAATTGTGTCATCTTTTCTGTGTCTTGTTTTTCTAGCAATCCCCAAAGTGAGACTAGAGACAATCTACATTTGCGGAGTAGATGAGATGAGTACCCAGGACATCTTTTCCTATTTTAAAGAATATCCTCCGGCTCACATTGAATGGTTGGATGACACCTCCTGTAAGTACACCCAAGTTTTCTGTTGAATATGCTTTTGGGTTTTGTTTGTTTTGTTTTGTTTTAGATTATTATTTTATTTTTTTAATTTTATTGGGGAAGGGGAACAGGACTGTATTGGGGAACAACAGTGTGTACGTCCAGGACTTTTTTCCAAGTCAAGTTGTTGTCCTTTCAATCTTAGTTGTGGAGGGTGCCGTTCAGCTTCAAGTTGTCCTTTCAGTCTTAGTTGTGGAGGGCGCAGCTCAGCTCCAGGTCCAGTTGCTGTTGCTAGTTGCAGGGGGCGCAGCCCACCATCCCTTGTGGGAGTCGAACTGGCAGCCTTGTGGTTGAGAGGACACACTCCAACCAACTGAGCCATCCGGGAGCTCAGTGGCAGCTCAGCTCAAGGTGCTGTGTTCAATCTTAGTTGCAGGGGGCGCTGCCCACCATCCCTTGTGGGAGTCGAGGAATCGAACTGGCAACCTTGTGGTTGAGAAGAGCCCAGTGGCCCATGTGGAAATCGAACCGGCAGCCTTCGGAGTTGGGAGCATGGAGCTGTAACCGCCTGAGCCACTGGGCCGGCCCTGTTTTTTTTAAACTTACTTATTTTAAACACTTTGTAAGCGGGCATTTTCCCGCCAAATCGCGTCGTAACGCGGGGCTTTTTTGACATTTTCTCGCCAAAATTAGACTTTCTGTAAAATATTCATATCTTTCGATCTATTTGATATTTTTCTATGAAACTTTCAGTGTTTTAGTTTAAAAAGAGGTGCAAAATATGTGTTATTCTCGTCTCCCGCGCTTTGGTATAAAAAGCGATATGACGAGTTTACTCGTTTCCCGCAAAAAATGTGTTTTAAGTGTGTTTTTCCAGGACCCATCAGCTCCAAGTCAAGTAGTTGTTTCAATCTAGTTGTGGAGGGCGCAGCTCACAGTGACCCATGTGGGGATTGAACCAGCAACCTTGTTAAGAGCACCGCGTTCTAACTAACTGAGCTAACTGGTCGCCCCAAATATGCTTTATTTTTTGTTTTTTTTTATTTTATTAGTTTCAGGTGCACAAGACAAAGCACTACTTAGACGTTAATATGCTTTTGTTTTTGATTTTAAAAGTGTTCTTGCCATCTCAGCATGAATGGTTATGGCTCAGACTACTTGTCTGTACCTGACCTTTGCCGTTAGCCTAGGAGAGGAAAAAATGCCCATTGATGAGAACCAGAATGCATTATCTTGTGTGCCAGGTTATACCCCAGGAGTATTCTAAGCCAGTTCAGAGATGGTGACCAGGGTTGAGGAGGCTGGTTGCTGGCATCTGAGTCCAATGTATATGATTGAGGCCTTTTTAACTCCCACAATTTCCCAACAAGGGGGTGGATCCAACTGAATAGACTTGGGGCTGAGGGCTGCATTTTCAGGGCTTTAGACTTTGTCTTTGCAACTTGCCGTACAGAGGGCTGGCTCTGCCTAAGTGTCTCTAACCTAATACTAGACCAGAACCCTCTGACACTGTATTAGACCTCTCATCTCTGCTTGCTTTGGACTGTGTTTTCTGGAATTTCACCTGCTTACCCTAACAATTGAGCTGTTTCATTTGTGAATGTTATAACTGTAATTTTTAACTTGCCTCGCAGCTCCAAGTCTGGCCTGACCTCTGGTGACCACTTTGCTGGCTTCTTGTCTTGACTCACTTCTAGTTTGGCTTTAGTTACTGCCAGCTTGCTCACCTACTAGGATGTACCCTGTATAGCAGCCTGGTTTTCCGGATTGCTTTCTTTAGAAGATGTTGATTCAGTGTTTTCACTGAAATAAGAGGAAACATTACTGAGTAAAAGATTTTTCTCCTTTTTCCTTCTTCCTTAACACCGTGCAAATCAGGGATTGGTAAACTTTTTCTCTAAAGGGTTGGATAATAAATATTTTTGGCTTTGCAGGCCCATATAGTTTCTGTCGCATTTACTCAACTCTTCCATTGTGGCATGAATGTAGCCACATAGACAGTGCGTAATGGAATGAGCCTGGTTGTTTCTGTAGAACTTTATTTACAAAAAACAGACAGTGGATGTGTAGTTTACTGTACATTAATTATACTGAGATAAAGCTGGTCTACATATAAATAAAATAAATGGCATTTGACAGACTGGATCTGGGCTGCAGGTTGTAGTTTGCTAACTACGGTTCAAGTCATTAAAACCAGCTAAGGGATATCAGCGTTGGAAGGACCCTTAGAAATATCCAGTTCAACTACCTCATACTGTACATCAGAAACCCAAGGTGACGTGGTACGTCAGTAACAAAGATGAGACTCTTTAGACCTTCGTTTCTCAAACTGAGATATAAATGCTGTTTTAAACACTTAAACAGGTTTCTTTTCTACAAGACTTCTCAAAACATTTTTCTTGCTAAATTCTTTTCCTTAAAGAAGTGAATTTGATTAGTTGCTACAAAGCCAAGTGTCTGTCATGCCTTCATTGCATGTATCCCATGATGATACCGTCATCTCCCATACTTTACAATGAGGGAGCGTCCAGATGACGGCACAGCAGACAGCATACCTATAGGGGGCAGGCAAGGATAATCCAAATTTATTTGGTAATTATCATCACTGTCCTCATCAGGAACTGCTAACACATGGCACTCACTGTGTGCCAGGCAGTTTTAATATATAGAACCCTTTTTCATGGAATCGTTGACCACTATTTTGTGGAACCAAGCTTGGGAGTGCAGCTCTAGGTTAACTTCATGAAGGAAGTTTTACTACCACTTTCTGTCCTTTTCATTAGTTGGTTGTACACTTATGGATGCCAGTCTGTAGCTAGGTGAGGCTGTATCAGTGAGTATGATGCAGTCTCTGCTCTCAAGGAAGTTACCATTTGGACTCAGTGTAACATTTTATTTTATATTTTATTTTAGGTAATGTGGTTTGGTTGGATGAAATGACAGCCACACGGGCCCTGATCAATATGAGTTCTCTGCCAGCCCTGGATAAGATAAGAAGCAGGGATGCCGGTGAGGACAAGTCATCAGAGAAAAGTAAAAAAGGTAACAGGGCCTTTGGGGCTGAAGGTCCCGTTATTGACGTTGTTGGTTTGGGTTTCTGTGCAGCGTATTATACATCTTCTCATCACCACTTATTTCTGTGATCCTTTGGATCATCAATAAATAGGAGGAGAAAACATAGGGCTTTTAAATGATGAGATGGAGTTCTGTGAAGGCTCACCTTGTCCCTCATTCCATTTTAGACAAGCAGGAAGACAGTTCAGAGGATGACGAGGCTGAAGAAGGAGAAGTGGAAGATGAAAACTCAAGTGATGTAGAGGTTAGTAATAGGGCAAAGATATATGCAAGGTTTGACTGTAAGAAACTGCTTCCTGTCTTCTTATTTAAGGCTTAAAGACTTAGTAAGTTGTGTTCTTCCTCCGGCTTTCACCGTTAGACCTTCTGAGGGTGCACCAGGCTCTTGGCCTTTAAGTTTGTATGGCTAGAATGAACGATTCATCTTGAGATCTTAGAATAGTACTCACACTACTGTGTAAAAGAAAAAGATTTTATTGAGAAGTACTTTGAAGTGTTATCTGATCAGTAAGATAAAGAAGCAGCAAGTAAGGGCTTGTTTCCTAATAGATTATATACTATTGTTGGAAAACTTAAAGTGGATTCATTTAAAAAATATTCGTTGAGTGCCTACTGTATACTAAATCTGGGTGCTGGGGGTATAGCGTCAAGCTAAACAGTCTTTGCCCTCTTGGAGCCTGCATTCAAGTGGCGAAGACAGACAGTACACAGAAACACAGATGTGTAAGATAATGTCGGGAAGCGGTGAGTGCTATGAAGGAAAGGGTAAGTGGGCAGAGAATGATGGAGACCATTTTTGTAGATAAGGTGATCAGGGAGTACCTCTGGCTTAGAAATTCTACACACAGAGGAACTCGTGCTGTAATGCTGATGGAGTATTAACTAACAGCAGAATTCTTGCTTAATCAGTGCTAGCTTTGCTACTGAATAAATATGCAAGGCTTTAATTTTTATACTGAAATGCTCTTTTTTCTTAAGTTGGACACGTTATCTCAGGTAGAAGAAGAATCTCTGCTAAGAAATGATCTTCGTCCAGCTAACAAACTTGCTAAAGGAAATAGGTTATTCATGAGATTTGCTACAAAAGGTAAATGTGATATTTGGTATTGATATTTATTTTTAACCAACGTGATTTATTATTGAGTGACATCCTTCTCTTTTGAATCGAAAGTCAGATCAAGTAATCTCAAAATCCCTTCTAACTATAATATTCTGAGCTTATGACGTGATGGCTTGCTGCTTGAGTCGGAGTTTCTGTCTTTGAATGTGAATGTTAGCTATTTGTATCCTTTTGTGATTTCTGGCTAAAGTAAGTTATTTTCTTTTAAAGTTGGTTTGCCTCATGTGCTTTTCAGCCAATTTATCACCTGAACTATGAAAACCTTTTACAATTGTATATGTGTATATCATAGCAATATCCTCCTGGACATTGCTAATAGTGCCATTCAGCTCTAATTCCCTGAGGAATTAAATCAAGTCTCTAATAATTCGTAAGGCGTTTTATGCACAATGATTTTTGGTGCATATTAAAAACAATATTTTTTAAATTGTACACAGTTTTTTAAAATTGTTTGAGAGTTAGAGATGACAACCCTTCACCCTTGAATACTTCAATATATATTTTTGAAGAATGAGGACTTTGTCTTACACATAGTACAGTTACCAAAGTCAAGAAATGTAGTGTTGATAACGACACTATAACCTAACCCACAGTCCACATTCAGATTTTGTCAGTTGTTCCAGTAATTGCCCCACTCTGTAAATTAACACTGCCTGACACACAGTGAGTGCTGTGTTAGCAGTTCTTGATGATGATGATGATGATAACTCAAATAAATTTGGATTATCCCTTGTACCGTCCCCCACTAAACTGGGATCCACTCTAGGACTGAGTGTTGAAGTATGTGCCATGTCTCCTCAGTCTCCCTGAATCTGGAACTACTCCTTTGCTTTCTTTTCCTTGACTGGACCATTTTTTAAAGAGTATAGGCTCGTTGTTTTATAGACTGACCTTTCGTTTGGGTTTGTCTAATGTCTCCTCCTGATTAAACGTGGGTTGTGCATTTTAGGCAAGAATACCGTGGAAGTGATGTCATGTCGTTTTCAGTGCGTCATATCAGGAGGCACGTGATATTTGTCCCATTCCCGGGGATGTTAACTTGTATCACTTTGTTAAATTAATGATCACCAGGTTTCTCTACACTATAAAGTTACTATTTTTACATTTGTAATTTTAAAATTTGTGGGGCGATACTTTGAGATTATGTAAGTAGCCTGTTGCTCATCAAACTCACTCGGTAATTTTAGCATCCGTTGACCTTTTTACTCCATCACTTCTTTATTAGTTGGCAGTCTGCTGTAAGGAAGAGCTTTCCCTTTTACCCATTTATTTATTTGTTTATATCAGTTTAGACTCGTGGAGTCTTATTCAGTGGGTTCGCATCCATTGCTATCATTTTGGTTCATGAATTGTCATGATTTGACCAGCAGAGCCCCTTCGAGCTGTGTGATTTTGACATGCCTCCATGATTCTTTGATCACTTTCATTAGGGCACAATGAAACACACTGTTTTTCCAGGTTCAACTTGTATTTTCTCTGCCTCAGATCTGGAACCAGCCATTTTTTTTTTTAGCCATTTTTCCAAGGAGCTGGTGGGCATGTTTTTTTGTAGGTGGCACATACTGGTTTGTGCCACCAAGTTTACATAAGCACTGGCTTTGTTCACAGGGGGTGTTCCTCCTTTGCAGTCAGTGAGCACCCAAGAAGCTGTCAGAGACCTTTATATTATGAAAGTGTGTGTGGTCACTGACCACCTTTCCTTCCTATGAACTGGCGTTGTAACTTGACAAGTGGGATCTTTTCTATGTCTATTCCAGTGGCTGTTTGAGTGCATTCTAGATACATGGTACTGTGCTGTTTTCTTTAAGCCATTTTGAGGAAATCACAATAAACTAGAAAAAAATGGCTTATTTAAATACATGGAATTATGTAGTGTCTGTTTCTTTAATCCTGATTCTGTGTTAATTGGAGTGTTGTCAGACAGAAATAAATATCGTCTTTCGGGGCCAGTGAAAATGCCACCTCATCTAGAAAGTTTGATTCCTGAACACGTATCACGACTGAAGCTTCTCACGCTTCTTAGAACCTTGTCTCTTGTATTGTTGGTTGGTTTTAGTGCTGCTTCCTCTTTGAAGTCAGCTCCTCAGTGGCAACGTCATCTCGTCCACCTTGTATCGTGCTCCACCCCCTCCATTCTGCTCTCAGGCATTCAGTGAAGTTCACAGTGCAGCTTTCCCTTTTGCTGGCAGGTTGTGCTAATCTGATTCCAGCTACGGAAAACAGCCGTGTGTCTTTTTAACCATTGCACATTGTTTTCACACCCACAGGAAATCCTAGGTAACGGTTGTAATTAATTTTTAGATGACAAAAAGGAACTTGGAGCAGCCAGAAGAAGTCAGTATTACATGAAATATGGGAATCCAAATTACGGAGGCATGAAAGGAATTCTTAGTAATTCTTGGTGAGTCCAAAACTGTAAAATACAATAGTTTAAATAGGACTTAAACTTTCTTAATCCTTTAGTTGGTATTCTGCAGTGGAATGTCAACACCATGTGTGGACTGGAAGGAAGACGAGGGAAGAATGCAGGATTCTTAACTGTGGTAAATAGTGTGAGAACGCTGAGTTTCAGATGTCTGTGTTAGCGCCTGACGTTGCATCGCGTCAGTAGGGCGTTGACAGTAATGAGTGAGTGTTGAGGTCCTTCCTGTTGGTTTTTGACTATGTGCTTATTTTGGCAATGTTGCAGGAAGCGAAGATATCATTCCCGTCGCATTCAGCGGGATGTGATCAAGAAGAGAGCCCTGATTGGGGATGACGTTGGCTTGACGTCCTATAAGCACCGACATTCCGGTAGTTGCCTGCTCAGCTCTTGGGTAGACACATGTTTGGCTCCCGAAATCATATTTTTATTCTTAACACAGTCTTTTAAGGTTCCAAACTTTATCATCCTCTCTTCCTTGCCCTCACCCTCTGCCAACATATAGGAAAGTAAGTCAAGTCACGATTAATTTTAAATTGCCCATACAAAGAGGTCGAATAATGTTATAAAAGCTGTTCTAACAAAAAAGGCCAAATATGATTTAGGGAAAATTAAAATAAAACTATGCTCAGGAATCTAATTTTTCTACTATTTATATCAAAAGCTGCATGAAACAAATTTTAAATTACCAGATTAGCTAATTTTATTGTTCCTTTGGTAATGATAACAGGCTGCTGTTTCTAGTGTTTTATGCTTATTGGCTTATGCACATGAATACCTCAGAAAAGTGGGATATCATGACTTGGGTTTTCTTCCTCTCTCCCTCCTTTCCCTCCCTCCCTCCCTCCCTCCCTCCCTCCCTCCCTCCCTCCCTCCCTCCCTCCCTCCCTCTATCCCTTCCCTTCCCTCCCCCCTCCCTCCCTCCCTCCCTTCCTATGCTTATTATAAAAGAACCATTTCCATTATGTTTTATAAGGATTTGTTTTTATTTTGAACCTAATTCGTGGAATCTTATACATGCTTTATAGAACGAGTTAATTCAGCGTACAAACGTGGAATAACGTGCATACACATTTATCTGTGTAGCAGGGAGAGGTGAAGTCTATGTAATGTGTATATTGAAAACTATATATTTAAAATCTTCATCTGAATGTAGTTACACTTTTCCAATTTCAGTTACGTTAAGATATTTAAGATATTTTCGTCATATAATCTTTTATTCATATTAAAGAATTTAAAAAGTAAATTGCCCCTAATTCTAGCACTCATATTAATATAACAACTCACTTCAGTTTACATTTTTTCTATTTGTGTCTTTTCATAATAAATATAATTATTGTGAACATACGTTTTATATTCTGCTTCCTCCACTTGTAAGCGTGTTTCCGTGAACTTTGAAGTTACAGTTGATTTTCATTATTTCTGAGGGTTATTTATGTTCTGTAACGTCACTGTGATCACTGAAGTAGCAAATACTCTGGTCACACTATTTCTGTCAGCTAATCAGTACATGACCTTGTTTGATGTGTGTTTCTGTTTCAAGACCCCTTACTGAATACATACTGTCCATTCACAAACATTGGACTGACAGGCAACAGCACTGTGCCTCACGCCTGAACAGAGCTTCTCACACACGCATTTCACTGTGAGGCACATGACAAGTCTCCTGGCTCCTAGGAACACTAGCTTTGGCACTAAGCAGTGAAGGCAACACAAGGCACAAAGATGTGAAAAACATGGCGTTCAGTAGTATGCGAAAAGGATACTTACAGTGTGAGAGCTGAAACAAGAAGGCAGAGCCCCGCTTTATTTGACCTAAGCTGGGAATGTGCGTGTCTAGTGACTCAGGTTTTTTTGCCACTCTGCACATGTCCATAAATGACCATGAAAGCACAGCACGTATTGATTTTGGAGTTAGAAATAAACTGGGCAAACTTGCAAATGAGGATCTGTGAATAATGATGACGGACTGTATTATAGGTAACGTTCTAATATTCCATAGGCTGCTAGATCATACTTCACCTAGCCGTTCTTCTGTTACAGGTCTCAGAATGGTAACCAGACTGACGCTTTTATAGATAATGCTCCAATAAAATCTTGGGGATGTGAACCTCCTTTTTTTTTTAAAAAAAAAAGGTCACAAAGTAAATAGAAAATCAGACTTGTTAGTGTTGGTGCATCTCCTAATGGTTTTTGGTTAAATTCCTTAGGACTAGTGAATGTTCCCGAGGAACCTATTGAGGAGGAAGAGGAGGAAGAGGAGGAGGAAGAGGAGGAGGAGGAGGAGGACCAGGACATGGACGCAGACGACAGGGTGGTGGTCGAGTACCAGGACGAGCTCCCGGCTCTCAAGCAGCCTCGGGAGCGGAGCACGTCCCGGCGGTCCAGTGCCAGCAGCTCAGACTCCGATGAAATGGACTATGATCTAGAACTGAAAATGATTTCCACTCCTTCACCAAAGAAAAGCATGAAAATGACTATGTATGCTGATGAAGTGGAATCGCAGCTGAAAACTATTAGGTACAAATATTTTTTCTTTTTGTCAACGCTACCTTTTAATTTGATGTTAAATACTAATCACTAACTTCCTCTTAATTCCGCTTAACTTTATAATCACATTATCTGTTCTAATTTCAGTCCTTTGTAGAGTTTAAATAAAAGTGTCCAAAATACGCAAGAAGAGATCCTTGTTATAAAAACTATATAGACAATATAAAAGGTGAAAATCATCTGTGTAATCCTTCTGTCCTAAGATAAGGGCTGTAGGCAATTGGGTGAATAACCTTCCTGTAGTTTTATGCGTATACATAATGAGAAATTATAACCGTATTTGTACAAAAGTGAAGTTACGCTATTTTTATTTTTTGCAATATGCTTTTTCCATTTAATATATAGTAGACATCTGCTGTTTTCAACTGTACATAGTCCATTGTTTGAAAGTATCATAATTTATTTAACCCAATCCCTTATTGGTGGACACTGAGGTCTCTGTTTTCTTACTGTTGCACTAATAGATAAATTCCTTGGATTCCAGTTATTGTACAAAAAATATACATGCTTAAGAATTGGTGTTGCTAAATTTCCTTCCAGAAAGGTTTTATTCACTTATATTGCCACCTGTTACTTACATACTGACCAATGTTAGGTATTATCACTTTCTAATTTTTGCTAATTTCATGGACAAAAAAATAGTTATTTTAATGAGCATTTCTTTGATGACTAGTGGGGATGAGCAGATTCCTGAGGGCAGATACCGTATGCACACTCAAAGGTTTGGAATCTGGCTGCACTCTAAATATTCTTGGTGGTGTAGTTTGAGAAAGAGAAAAACATTCAAGCAGGTTTGTTTGTGTGGCTTTGTTCACATCCTTATTTTCAGTTTGCAGAGAACTTTCTAATGGTGAATGCGCCAGAATAATACTGGTCTGCATGGTAGCAGACCTCTCTGATAGTAAAAAGAAGGGGATTGAAAACTGTTGTATCTTGACTACCACCAGATCCCAGCCTGCGTGAGCAGAGACCCCAAGCTCTTTGCAGGCCTCTACTTAACGTTTGTCTCAGGAGAATGGGCCTCACAGTTAGGTTCTCTGTGGTAGCTTTCAAATATGTGTGGGAACCACCCTGGAAAACTCAGGAAGCCGTTCACCCCACCTGATCTCTTTTCAGCAGGCTGATCATGACTTTTGTAAACAAATAATTACCAATGTATGGTATTTGTAAATAAATATTGGCTGTATTAGATTAGATTGGATTTCTTAAATTGTTTTCTCAAAAGTATAAGATTGTTGCATGGTCATGGTCCCACAGTTGAAGTTGGTTAACTGTGCTCTTTTCTTTTTTTTAAGGAACTCCATGAAGGCAGATACTATAGCCACAAGCAATATCAAAAACCGAATTGGTAACAAGTTACCATCTGAGAAATTTGCAGATGTCCGACATTTGTTAGATGAAAAACGTCAGCACACACGTCCACGGCCATCAGGCAGCAGTACTAAATCAGGTATTGTTCAGTTGTGTTTCTGGGCTTCATTCTGAGCTCCAGAAAGCAAACTGCGTCACGGATAGGTTCTTAGATAAAACATTGCCGTTTGTGGACCAATTTAGTTGTTCTGGTTCATCACTTGTAATTTTTGGGTTAGGCATTGGAACTTCAGGGCATGGAAAATAATCAGACTTTTGCAATACCGTGTTTCCCTGAAAATAAGACCTAGCTGGACAGTCAGCTCTAATGTGTCTTTTGGAACAAAAATTAATGTAAGACCGGGTATTCTTTTACTATAATATAAGACTGGGTATGGTATGGTATGGTATGATATGATGTGATGTGATATGATATGATATATGATATGACATGATATGGTATGATATATGACATGATATAATGTATAATACTGGGTCTTATATTAATTTTTGCTCCAAAAGACACATTAGAGTTGATGGTCCGAATAGGTCTTATTTGGGGGGAAACATGGTACTAGCTTTCAATATTTTTGAACCCAACAATTATTTTACTCTGTATGTCGTTGGCTTTATATATAAAGATACTAGAAATGAAGTTGAGTTATTGTAGCAGTGGTTACGAATTGGAACTAGATAGTTTATATGTGCAGACACATACAGCGGGTTCTTGGCCATGCCTTCTGTGGGCTAGGTGCTGGGAGCCTTTGGGGAGAAACACAAGTGCACACGTTCAGATAATTCCACCCAAAGCAGAATGGAGGAAGTGCCCTGTTGGATCTAAGCAGTGGGCTGTGGGAGCAGCGAGGAGAGCTGATCTACTGGTGGAACTGTGGAATGCTGCTCAGAGAAAGTGGCTTTAGAGCAACGTCTTGGGGGAGGGAATCGGATCTCATTTGGCAAACGTAGTATTTTGAGGAAGTAACCTGATCTTATATCCAAGTTAGAAAGATCACCTTGGGGCAGAGTGGGGTGGGGTATAGAGTTAAGTAAGTCACAAGGGCCTGAACTGGGTCAGGGACTGTGGAGACAGACTGAATGAGAATGTCAACCCTTGTGAAGGAAGAAGACTCAGCACTGGGACGTCAGAGGGGAGAGGGAGGGAAACCAGGGGCTCAGGCCTGACGGCCGGAAGGGTGGATGCTGCTTTCTCGGAATAAGCACGACGGGCACCAGCCCTAGCAGTCACTTGGTCGTGAACGTGTTTTCGTTGCTCTTACTGTTAGAGGGAACTCAGGAGGACAGGCAGATTTCTGGGGGGACTGGAGGAAACGCAGGTTTGATTTGGGACATCTTCCCTGGATCTTTTGCTTTTTGTTTCTTTTTTTTTATGGAGGGCAAAGCTCCCTGGCTCATGCGGGGATCGAACCGGCATCCTTGGTGTTATTAGCACCACACTCTAACCAGCTGAGCTCACCAGCCGCCCCCAGGTCTTTTGCTTTTTGCCAATCTCATAAATGTAGTAAGTTTATTGAGAACTTATATATTCAAAGATGGTGGCTTCTGCCCTCAGGGACTTTTAAGGATAGCTTGTTAGCTGAAATGTTTGTCAATTATGTGGTCTGCTTGGTTCTACTTAAAAGAAACAAAAAACTAAAAACAAGACAGTTGATTCTGCCTCAGAAATTCCTTTCTGGAGCAGTCAGCTGAGATTCCCCCCTCCCCCCTCTCAGCCCCTGCATCCTAATTTTCCTAAGGGAATCCAGACTGAGTAGAGAGAAGGCTTTTAGAAGCTTGAGTGTGTTGGGCCCTCTGTTCTCACTCAGGAAGATTTGGACAAGATCCTGTAGTGACCTCAGGTTGACAGTACAGATAGCAAAAGCACACACTCTTGGTAACAGCTGTACCTTTTTTTTCTTTTTCTAGATATACGCCAGCGGTTAGGAAAAAGACCATATTCTCCAGAAAAGACTAGTAACCCCGTTGTTCGGAGAGAGCCTTTTTCTGATGTACATAGTAGGCTAGGTGTTCCCAGGCAAGACATTAAAGGTCTCTACTCTGATACTCGAGAGAAGAAATCAGGTTGGTGACACTTCACGCTGATGGGGATGGGAATTGGTAAGAATAGAAGTACTTTGTTAGCGGGAGGCAGGAAACAGCAAATGCCAATCATAAATTATTTTCCCTCTTCCATAATCATCATCATGATAATGGTAACAGTATGAAAAATTTAGAAGTTAGCAAAGAGACCCACCCCGATTCTTTCTGTTTAGCACAAATACTTTTTGAGTTTCATGTGTGCTATTCCAGTCTTGGTCCATATACGTATCCTACTTTTTCATACAGCATTTTATTGTAGTCATTGTTACATTCTTTATAAGTAAAACTTCTAATTGCCTTATAGTGTGGCTATATTACGAAATTCTAAACATACGTTTCTCTATTAGATATTAGTAAAGTATATTTTTTAAATTAATGGATAGTAGGCAGAATCTGTAAAAATTAAGTGTAGCAGGCCCATCAGTTTGCAGAATGTTATAGCTGGGAGTGCTCTGGGGGTGGCCCACCCCTGGCAGAATGAGGCTGTACACAGAATGATGTGTCTCACCAGGTAGGGACAGGTGTGGCATAAACAGCCTCCCCCACGGTTCTGGTACTCCGGGGGTGGGGGGGTGCACATCTCCTAGCTGAGAATCTCCCCTTGGGTCCAGATCGCTCAGTTTGCAGAGAAATGAGATGACGTGTCCAAGACTGCGCAGTGGTTTCAGGTAGCACAGCCCCCGCCCCAGTGTTTCTTGCTCATCAGCTGTGGGCAGTGCCCCTGCTTCCCAGCACTGACTGCCAAGACTGAAATGCCTTCTCACCCAAACAGGTAATTTATGGACTCGCTTAGGCTCTGCATCCAAGACCAAAGAAAAGAACACGAAGAAAGTGGATCACAGGGCTCCCAGCACTGAGGAAGATGACTCCGAGCTGCAAAGGGCATGGGGGGCTCTGATTAAGGAGAAAGAACAGTCTCGCCAAAAGAAGAGCCGGTTAGATAACTTACCATCTCTCCAGATTGAAGTTAGTCGGGAAAGCAGCTCTGGTTCAGAGGCAGAGTCTTGATGCCCTTGGGGCCCATGGCAGCTGCCTTAAAGCCTGACATTCTTGCGCAGGGTGGGGTGCTCAGTAGGAAGCTCCCCTGCAGGAGTTGGCGCCCCTCCCACTCTTACTCATACAGTCACCCTCAGCTCTTGCTACTGCAGCAAGACATCTTAAGAATGTGACGTGTTTTGAAGGGCATCTATCTTTTGCTGCAGAGTCATAGTTCTGGGCCCTCGATTCTTTTCCTACCACCCTGCAAGCTTTACCCTTTGAGAAAAAGGCAGCCCTCCAGATTTTGTAGACGTTTTTCTTAATATTTTTAACGTTGTGTCTTTTAAAAGAAATGTTTTACACAGTTCATCCAAAGAGCAGAGAACTGAACTTCTCACTATTGCCTTGGCCCTGACAGCTGTTACCAGCACCCTTTTCCCAAGAAAAGTCAATTCCCAGGTGCTTATTGGACAGCGTCCGAGGGGGAAGATGAGGGAAGCTGCCAGCTCACCCTTCCAGGACCCTAGTGTGGGGGGCGGAATCTCATGGACCTGACCTCAGAGACGCACCAGTGCCACCCAGGTAGATAAGAGATGCAGCGGCGATCGTGCTTCCATCCCTCCCTGGGGACTTCTGTTAGGGGCCTCTTGTTAGCGATCAGCTTGAAGTGAAGATCAAGTTCAGTGCTGTGGGATTTTTAGGAACAAAAAACTGTGACTTCTGGATTTGGGGTGGATTTTTTGTGATGGGGCGGGGTCATGGGTTAATGTTGAACACTTTTTAAGTCGGTATTATGTTTAAAAAATATTAATGATTTAAAAGTTTAAATTTTTAATTTTTATATGTGAAAATACTTCCTGTTGGCTATAGGGGAAGCTCAAGTGGTGTCTTATGTGCTGTTAAATATATATTATATACTTTGGAAGAAGGCAAAGAGAGGAGTCTCATTATTTTTAAATGATCCTAATTGCATAGCCTTGTCTGTTGTACATAGAGTTCAACTTGCCTTTTGTCCCCTGTAGGAAAAAAATCCATCCATCCGAGATGGGGTTCTGTTATTATCACTTTAGAAGTAATACATTGATATTTGTTCTGTCTCCATGTTCTGGCATCTGAAAACACCTTCAAAACTGGCAAATAAGATAATAGTTATAGACATTTTAGTTCGTTTACTTCTGAACTCCTTTCAGATTGTTTTACCACAAAAAAGGTGTTAGATTATTTTGTTTTCCTGTCTGAGTTTTATTTTCAAGTATTTGATGTTTGCGTCCCTCTGCAGGCTTAAAAACTGTTTCGCTTTAGTTCACTAGAACTTAGGAGTTAGAGATAGTAAGCCTGTGTCCCTTCTGTGATGTCACAACTCACTTGTCTGGAGCGTTTCAGCAGCCAGTGCAGCCCTGGGCGCCAGAGATCTTTACTGGTGTCTGAGCTAAGAATGGTCACGTGGGTAGCTGATTGCACTGTGGTGTCACTGAGTGTGGAACGCTGATGATGATACAGTAAAGGCTGTGAGACTCGAGAGCTGCAACAAAAACTGTATTGTCCCTATTTTGTTGGTTGACCTGCTCTTTTCCCCTTTTCTGAGAAAAATTAGAGCTTATAACCATGATAAGTTGCAGCTTCTAATACGATTCTAGGGAAGAGGTGGTTTGGGTTTCTCTGCCTGTTGAGCCCTAAGGTTTCGGAGGCTTCTCAGCTCTTCTTGCTCTGGGAAGCACACAGCTGAGCGTCAGGTTCTTGAGAAGGGGCCAGGGTTTGAGGAGTTGGCTGAGTGAGTGAACAGTATGAGGCCCTGAGAGTCGGAGACCTGGATGCCAGCCTCTGGCTCTGCTCCATGGGCCTGGGCCTCAGTTTCCCCATCTAGCACGTGAATGGGCTGAGAGCAGAGCTTCTGGCTTTGTTGGTGCTTCTCAGTGGTGTCTGACGCTTTCCCACAGGTGTAGCTGCAGTGGGCTGGCCAGCACTGGTTTCTGTCGCAGGTCGGGGAAGGGTCTAGGAGACAATTGAGGGTGTGTGAGGTGGTGGTCAGGGACTCACCCCCACCCCATTCCAGTCTCCGGGGCGACAGAGACGTCTTTGTGGTCAGGGTCCCAACTGACGTGGTCTCTGCACTGTTCAGAATATGCCCCCTCAGGCTTTCCTTTGTGTTTTCCAGTCATGGCCCTTTACCAGCAGTAGTTCAGGCCCATCCATCCCACGGCCTTTTATCTCTGACCAGTCTCCTGCTAGAGATCAGGGGAGACTTTCTGGAAGGGTGGTGGTGTGTAGTCAAAATTGGGTCTTTGATCTAACCAAGAAAAATGCCCACTTCAGCAGCCTGGCAATTCTCACAAACACGCAGAACCCAGAAAAGTATCTGTAAAGATTAAGTTAGTTTCCGAGTTGTCGGCCTTAGCGTCTCTTGTTCTCCAGCCTGCTCTCAGGCACTCAGATTCTGCAATATCTTACCCGGGCCCTGAATACCCGGACCCTTCCTTTGGAGTTTGGGAGGGAGAGTGAGCAGGGCAGGCCCCTGGCAGGCAGCTCTGGGCTTTTATCCTGCGCACTCTTCATGTATGCGGACAGCAGGCCTCCGTGCGTTTCTGTATTCCTCGGAGTCTTTACATGTGCGAGATTTTAAATACGTTTTTGCTGCTCGATAATAGTTAGATACCTCATTTCTGTTTCCCACTCTACCTCTCGGGAGAGGTACCAGCTACAGGAGAACTTGTGGAGCCCCCACAAGGCATGAAGTCTCCTCACCTGGCTCCTCTAGTCTGATCCCTCGAGTCCCTCCCCTTAGTTCAACCTCTGTCGTCTCCCGCTCCATCCCTGTCGCGGCCTCTGCCCGCCTCTGCCCCGTCTCGCGCTCTGTTCTGCACACTGCAGCCAGCGTGCACTCGTGTTGTTAGCGGCTTTATTGAGAGATAATTTTTATAGTATACAATTCACCCATTTAAAGTGTACACTTCAGGGGCCTTTCGTATGTTCACACAGAAGTACAACCATCACTTTACTCAATTTTGAAGCATTTTCGTCACGGAAAAGAAACCGTCTACCCGTTAGCAGTCACTCCTCATTCCCTGTTCTCCCCAATAACCGCTATTTCTGTCTCTGAATTTGCCTATTCTGAACAATTCATACGAATGGAATCATACGCTTTGTGGCTGTTTGTGACTGGCTTCTTTTCACTAAGCATATTTTCAAGGTTCATCCATGTTGTAACTTGTGTTAGTATTTCGTTTCTTTCTATTGCTGAATAATAGGCCACTGTGTGGCTGTACCGCATTTTATTTATCCATTCACCTGGTAATGGGCATTTGGGTTGTTTCTCCCTTTTGGCTGTTACGATAATGCTGCTATGAACATTCCTGTACAGGTTTTTATGTGGACATATGTTGTCTTTACTCTTGGGTTACACACCTAGGAGTGGAATTGCTGGGTCAGACTGTAACTCGATCTTTGTAACCTTTTGAAGAACTGCCAGACTGCTCTCCGAGTGGCTGCCTCGTGGTTCATTTCCCCCAGCAGTGTATGGGAGCTCCGGTTTTTCCATATCCATGTCAGCACGTGTTGTTTTCTGATGTGAACTGGTGTCTCATGGTTTTGATGTGCATTTTCTGAGGACTAACGATACTGGGCATCTCTTCAGGTGCTTCAGGATGAACTTTTGTAGGAATGTCATTCCCGTTATTTCTCTGCTTAAAACCTTTCTTTACCATTGCCCTTGGAGTAAATCCCAAACTCCTTTCATAGCTCCTAAGACTGGTCAGGATCTGGCCTCTGGCCGTATTTCTGGCCTCTGTGCCTCATCGTCCCCTGGCCCCTGCTGACTAGTTCCCTGGACCCACGTTGATCTCACCAACCTTTCACACCTGCTCAGTGCTGTTCCTGCAGCGACAGCGACAGACTCGCCTGGTCCTCTCCCACTCCTTGCCACCCAGCTTCCAGAGCCAGGTCACAGGCCCCTGTTTGTGTCCCACAGCACTGCCACGTAGGAGTTTCAGCTCATTCCAGGGTTAGGTTAGAAAGTCATGCCTCTGATAAAAATTGAGTAATCGCCATTCCTCTAGGAAACCCTGAGGAAAGTCCCAAGTTGAAGACTAGCGTCACGAGGTCTATGTGAGCACAGCTGGTGCCTGCCCTGTGGGAACAGATCACGGTTTCTCTGGTTGAGCACCAGGTAAAGTGTTGGTCTGCAATATAGGGCCATGTTGTGTAAAACACACTTATTTGTAGGTGTCAGAATCACACTCAGGCGCGAGAAGCTCGCCTTGAAAGAGGCTCTTGGGAACTGAGACGGCCACAGGAGCCGCAGAGCACGAGCTCGCCTCAGGCCCTCCTGCCTCCCTGCTCAGGGAGTGGAGGAGCAGGGGGAATGGCCCAAATGACTGAAAGTAGGTTTTCGTTTTCCTGTCTCTTTTTTTCCATTGTGTTTGCTTCAGTGAAGTGTGTGTAAAATACCAAATGTCTGTACTCTCCCAAGCTAGCACACCTTTACACTGGATTGTATTCCCTGTTCCTGCTTTGTCTTTTTGCTAGACTGTAAGCTCTGTGAGAGCAGGGACCACGTCTGACTTGTTCCTGGGGTTTCCCCGGTCCTAGTACCACGTCTGGCACCTGGTGGGTGCCCCATAGACGTGTGATGAATGTGTGTGTCCCCAGCTGCAGGAGCAGCTCCATCTTCTGAGGCCCTGGGGTCTTCTTGCAGGCTAGTCCTTGCTTGTCTGCCAGGTACACACAGCGCTTGGTTTTCCCATTTTATTTTCCCTGCTAGCCTGTGAGCTCCTGATGAGCAGGTGTCTTCATGGTATTTCTCTATCCTCCCACCACGCCAGGACAGAGTAAGTGGTGCTTAAGAAGTGTTCGGTAAACGAATGAATTGCGGTAACCCAACCCCGCTGGGGCCCTTTTGTCTACAGGCTACAGTCTGCTTCTGGCTGAGACCAGCAGATCCAAAAGGAGGAAGGTGAATCAGAAGTGCACACACTGTACTTGTATAAGAAAAAAAAATCTCATTAATACAATCGCAATAAAATTCAAATTTTGGTGGTCTGGCCATGTCTGAGCTGAAGCTCACCCAGCTCTATACAGAATTTGCTAGGGAATAACATAGATCAGAATAGTTTTTAGAAGGCGTTCATTCCCCCCAAGTGCAGGGAAGGAAGCTGGCAGGTGGATGAGAGGCCCCCAGGAGGGACCAGCTGGGCCAGTTCAGCCTCTGGTCCTATTGGTGAAGAAAGTGACGGCAGTCCCGAGAAGTCCTGAGGAAATGGAGCTTTTTGCCTAAAGCAGCTCTCACAGGGAGCACTCTTAACGTTAGGAGAAATGCCAGCAGGCAGTTTGGATTCAAGGTAACACCAAATCATGGCTTCACAGCTTAATTGCTGCACAAGTAAGTTTGATGTGTAGTTATTTGCTTTTAAACCTTATGTAACAAGAAGGAAATTAGAAGTTAAGCCACTGTTTTCTTTTAAGAACTAAAAGGACAGTGTGTTTTGTAATCTTGAGAGTAGCACATTTGCTTCAAGGCTGATTGTTATTGTGTGATCTGACCACCAATAACCAGGACTTTCTCTTACATGTTTATATAATAAAGCTTAGAAAAAAAATACTGTAGCATTTTTTAAAATGAAATTTATGAACATTTCACAGAACTCTGATGTTCCTTGGAGCAATTAGGGAAATGCTGGCTCCAACACCTATCTCAAATAGTTATAAGGCATTGAGGTGGGATTTTGCTGTGCTATAAATAAAACTAGAGTATGAGTAGTATTTAACCTACCAAAACCAGTGCCCTGCCTTGGGGTTCTTACTTGTTTTTGTTTGAGCAATTCTAGAGACCCTCTGGATGGCCAGCTTCTTTAGTGGTTAATTAAGACTTGTGTTACCTCAGACTGCCACCGTCTGCCCTGGGGGTTACTGAGGGCAAAAGGCCCACACGATTGGCAAGAGGAGACATGGCCTTCCTGTTCTTTCCTGGGGTTGTGTGGTTTGATCCTGCGATGCGTCCTCTCTTGTCCTTGATAAGGGTTCCTCAGAGAGCCTGTGAGCAGGAGGCAGTGCTTTTAGGTAGAGTGTCTTTCACGGAGGGTCAAATAGAATGGGGGCTGCGGCTGGGAATTCACTCTGTCTCACGTACAAACCGGAAACGACTGAGCGAGTCCCTTCACCCGTCTGAACCTCAGTTTCCCTGTCAAATGAAGGGCTCGACTGAGATAATCTCCAGTTTCCTTTTAGTGTCAATGTGAGTTCTAGGATCTTTGCTGTACTTTGCCAAGGAGCATGAGGATTGTAAGCTGGACAGGAAAGGGGGTAGGGGCAAGCCTGAGGCCTAAGCCCTCGGACCCTTGGCTCCATGACCCAATGCAAACTCCCCTCCTCCAGCCCCTCAGTTATGAAAGGATACAAGGAGCCTCTCCTTTGCTCCCTCCCCATGAAGGCCCCCTTTCCCAACACACACTTGACTGTTTGGGAGCTTTCTTAGGAGGTAGCCCAGTGTGAGTCAGCTTGGGCTCCCATTGACTGGGGGACTTGAACAACACGTTTATTTCCTCACAGCCTAGAGACCAGAAGTCCAAGTTCAAAAGTCCATACTAGGGTTCTGGTGAGGCCTGTTCCTGCCTTGCAGATGACTATGTTCTCACTGCTCACGTGGCCTTTCCTTGGTGCGTGTACATGGAGAGCGGGATCTCTTCCTCTTCTAAGGCCACCAAGCCTCTAGGATTAGGCCCTACCTTTAGGACCTTAATTATCTCCTAAAGGCCCTGTCTCCATATATAGTCAAATTGGGGGTTATGGCATCAACATTAAGTGGGGGAGGGGACACAGGTCAGTCCACAGCACCCAGTAACAGAAGGATCCCAGTATATGTTTGTGGAATGAGGTCCCTGCTTTTTAATAGCTCATGAACTGGGGGGGATTTAGACCCATGGATCTAAAGGCACTGGGGTTTGTAGTGGTTCAGAGTCCTGGTTCTGGAGGGGACCGACCTGTTTGAGTCCCAAGTCGGCCACTTACTAGCCATATGGCTTTGGGCAAATGACTTAACCACTGTCTCCAAGCCAGCCTCCTCCTCTGTGGAATGGGGATGACCCAGCATGGTGGCCGTGAGGGTCAAATGAGGGCTTGCATGGAAGGCCCTTGGCACAGAGCCCGGCACGCCAGCCTGAGCGCTCACAACGGAAGTGATTACTACGTGCTACTCTTCGGTCTTAGCTGCTCTTTGCCAACTCTCCACTGCCGTCCTCGCGCTAGGCTCCCGTGTCGGTAACGTTCTCACTTCCAAATTCCCTCTTCCCAGCTTCCTAGGACTCAGAAGGCAAGTGGGTAATTAGAAACGTTTTCTGGTGTGGAGGCTATGAGGCAGGGCTGTGGGAACACCCCCACTCACTGGTGGGCACAGGTAGCTTTTGGCTCACTCTCAAGTCAGAGGAGTTAGTCCTTTTACTTCATGCTCCACATGGCTCTTCCATCCTATAAGTTTTAAAACTTTATTTTGAAACTATAGAACCGTTTCAACTGTGAAACAAAGAACACTTTGCCACATTTTATTTATTCTTTCCCTCGTCCCCTCTCCTTTACCTCTCTCTGAACCATGAACTATTTGAGAGTTACTTGCATAGGTTATGTCCCTTACCCCCTAAATTTTTAGTGTACGTTTCCTAAGAACAAGGACATTCTCTCATATGACCATAGTATAGTTATCAAATTCAGGAAACATAATTTTATCTAATCAGTAGTATCTAATCTATAATTCATGTTTCAGTTTTGCCAGCTGTCGCAATAACGTGGTTTTTTTTTCCAAATTACAGTGTATTATTATCTTATGACTTTACTTTTTTTCCCTGTTTTTAATGAAAATAAATTCCAGCTAGATTTGATGCCCTCCATGTAACTCTCCACAATCAAACCATTCACTTCTTATCTTTCTGGCCATAACCAGAGACTTGAATTTCTGGTTACCATTCCCAGGAACAGTACTATATTTTACTGAACCAATAATGTTTTTTAAAAACAATTATTTTTCTGCTCTGGGATCCAATCCAGGATCACACACTACATGTAGTCTCCTTTAATCTGGAACAGTTCCTTAGCCTTTCTTTGTCTTTGATGATATTGATGTTTTTTAAAGACTTCAGTCCACTTATGTTGTAGAATATCCCTTCAGTTGGTCCCTTAACGTTTGTTTAAAGTCCGAACTTTGGAAGTCGTTTTCAAATTCCTTTTGGATACGTACGCACTTGCTGAACGTCCAGCGTTGTCCATAGCGCACCTGGCCCTTGGGACCGTAAGTTTGGGTTCGTGGGGACAGCAGTTCCTGTCAGACAGGCTCGAAGAGCCCCTGTATGTGCTCAGGATTGTGGGTCTGCCATACTGGCACCAACAAGCTTGGATAAATACATCCTAGGTGGATGCAGGGTGAGTCCTCATCTCCAAAGATGCAGAAAGTGGCCCTGTGCCTGGTGCAGCATCCAGTCGTCCGCTTTGCCTGGCCTCCTGAGGTGTCCCGAAGTTCGCCCTCCAAACGCCAAGCTCTGCTTCTCAGACACCTCCCGCAAGCTGCAGTCCTGGGTTCTAGCCTGTCCTGCTGATCTGCTCTGTGGCTTGGGGTCCTTGCTTGCCCCTCTGGCCCAGTGATGGGGAGAGGAGCCCCTTGTCACTCTGCCAAGTGCCCCTGACACTGAACATGTGTGGGGAGGAGGAGTCACCGAGCTGGCGGGGCGGGCGGTGTTGACGGCCAGGGCTGGCCTATGACGGGTCAGCCGACCTGGGATTGTCTTCATTGTGATCTGGGACGCAAATCGTCAGACCTGGAGCTTTGCTTTCTCAGCTGTTTAATTTCTCTGTTGGATATACAGTGTGAAAAATGGTGAATTGCTATCTATTCGAACAACTGTAACATCGGGGAATGCTCTTACTAGTTTGTAGGTATTTTGTCAGACCAAAGCGGGCAATGCAGAAATGTTTTAAGTGTCATCGATCTTTACAAAACTTCGGCCAAGCAAGCTTTTAATGTGAGAAACAAAATAAACGTGGTTTTCATCTAGTCATTAAGTCAACACCATTGTCTGCTGTGTTTTAACACATTAACACTTCAAAGTTGCTCTCCCTGGACTCACAGTCTTCTGGTCAGAGAGACATAGAGTCCCCTGCTTTTTTGAATGTAAAATAAAACTAAACAAAATTCAGGTCCTTGGTTGCACTGGTGACATGTCTAGAGCTCCATTGCCACCTGTGTGGCTCCTGACCACCGTGTGGAGAGTGTAGGTCTGGCACGTGAGGGCAGAGCTCTGGGAAACAGCCCGGCTCTGCGCATCAACAGTGGAACGGTTGTGAGAGCAGCTTCCTTCTATGACAGGCGACAGACTTGGTCACACAGGGACGTTAAAATATGACTGCAGACTGTTGGCAGTTTGCATCAGAGGCATGCTGAAATATTTATGGAATTCTACTTCCGTTGTTCTGGTAGCTCAGAGCTCTATTAAATTAGTTCTGGATCACGATGCTGCAGCCAGGGTTTAAAGAGAATGTGGCCAAAGCTGAATTGAGGAAGTGATTTCAGTCAGTTCGTTGGATCTTTCCACTCATCTGGCCCTCCACAGCCTCAGAGCCTTGAGTGCAGGACCAGGTGCAGGAGCCCAGTTTCTGGCTGTGGGGCATTTCCTGTGGGAGGAGGGACCCATTCTCACTGCTGAGGCGACTGGGTGCTGGGCTGAGGTGTGTGGTGATGGGCCCTGGGGCAGGGGGCTGGGACTCCCATGGACTGTGAACAAAGCGGGGCAATTCCTGCTCCCGCGCCTGAGACCTCTGCGCTGAGGACACCCAGAGTGGTGCTCCCAGGCCGCACCGCTCACCAATCCAAGTGTGGGTGACCGGCAGGGCTGACGGTGTCTGAGCTCCCAGGACCCAGCCCCCAGCAAGCGGCTGAGGAAGCCACGCAGCCAGCTGTGTAGAGTGGGAGCGTCTGTGTCACTTGAAAGTGCCTGTCTGCAGGTCCTTGCCTGTATGTGCCTCTGTCCCCGCCTCCTGGCTGCCCCAGCTGAGGAGGGGAAGCTGAACAGGCAACGCCGCCTCTGCCCCAGCTAAGATGTGGCTCTTCCACACTCTGCTCTACGTGACCAGTAAGTCAGCCTCACCCCCTGCCCTGAGGGGCTGCCATGCCCTCAGCACAGCCTTGTCTGTCTGTCTGTGTCAGACCAGAGATCAGAAAAGGTGTGAGAATGTCCCCAGGGAGAGCCTCTCTCTGGGTGGGTCAGATCCAGGCTTCCTCAGAAGGGCGCCTGAGGCTGTGTGACAGGCTGATGGCCTGTGGCCTCAGACTCCACAGCTCTGCCACCCTGTTCCTTCTCCAGCCAGCCTCCCCTCCGCAGCCTGGGCCCTCTCCCCACGGCACCCACTCTGGGCAGGTCCTCAGGTCCCTGCAGAGTTTGTTCTCAGAGTGGAGGTTGACAATGACCCTCCTCCCTTGTGCAGAGCACCCTTCTACAGACCAGGGCTTCAGCTGATGAGGGTGGGGACCCTGTGCGAATGTGAGGGTTGCCGAGACCACGGAGGTGTGTGTCTGTACTAGAGGGTGAATGCATTCCAGGAGCCTGCTTCCTGTTGCAGTATGAGAATCTGTGTATGTGTGTGTGTGTGTGTGTGGGGGGGGGGGGTCCCATTCTGGTCTTTAAACCTCCCATGGAAGCCACTTGGGGCCAGCCAAGCCCTGAGCCCCTACCTGCCCCCGGAGCCCCACGTTTGGTCAGCCAGCCCCTGGGGACCACTCAGATCAACCCGAGGCCAGGGTGGTCCTGCTCGGTGATCTGGGCACGCTTCCTGGGGTCTCCTGCTCTGGTCAGAAGCATGACAGAAGAATGGGATGGACGTCCCGTAGAAGTAGTGTCAGGGCTCCTGGGAGACTGAGTTCTCCCTGAAAGATGGGCCAGGGCCTGTCAGTGAGCACCAGTGTCTGAGTGTCGAGTCCATGCTGGAAAGGGGCCTCGGGATTAGCATCCATCATGAGGCCCGATCACCAAGAGGCAGGCCAAACGTGCAGGGTACCAGCGAAGCATGTATTTTGGAACACATTTTAGTAGATATTTCAAAAACAGCAAAATAATCATCGTGGAAAAGTCAGAACTTTGTTGTACTTTCTTTTCCTTATTCTACAGTTTAGACTTAACTTTGTTTTCAGTTACGTATCAGGTATGGGGAGGGTCTCAAGTGTTTTGTGTCTTACGGCTTTGATTCCCCAACACTAAGAATGCCTGGAGAAGATGCTTATACTCTGGTCCACGTCTTCCCAGTACACAGGAGGTGACAGGGTTACAAGCATTAGTAGAAATGGGGCTCCAGCCTAGGTCTCTGTCCTGCCTTCTGGCTCTAGAATACCCCATGGCCTGGAACACTCACCCTGGTGTCACTTGGCTCCTGCTTGTCTGTTTCCTGTGGCCTCTGGAATGACAGTCATCACCCCCAGCACCTTTTTCAGAAATGTCAATCCAGGTGACACTTACCAACCCCCTTTCTGAGGCCTCGGCACTCTGAGCTGATGGACAGTAGAGAGCAAGAGGAGCAGGCTTGCAATGCAATCACTTAGCTCGCAACTTGGCTAAGTTATGGGAGGTGTGTGGGAGCTGGGCCCCAGCAGCTCCAGTCTGGGTGGAGAGAAAGGAAATTGTGAGTTTTGTTCCAAGGTCTGAGGTCCTGAGACAGGATGGACCAATCCTAGAGAGCTTCTTGGAGGAGGTGAGACTAGCGCTGAGTCTTGAGGATGGGAAAGTGAGAAAGTGACAAGGGGCTGGGGAGAGTGAGAGGAACCCCCTTAGACTGACCCTGTCATGTGCCTGGCTGGGCTTCCCTAGGTTAGGGAGAATCCAGAACTGCTCTGGCCTGACCTTGACCTTCCACCATTCCCCGGCCACCCATTGTGGTCATGTCCTCTTGTCATCCATGGGAGCAGATGAGACAACATCAATTGAGGGCAATTTAGAGTTGGGCGCAGATACGCAGACACACTGAAAGCCTGCAGCTGCCCATACCCCTCCCCCATCCCTTCGCACTCTGCTACCCAGTGGCCTGTGCCCCTAGGTCAGTCTTCACCCATGACTCATTCTGTGACCACAGCCACTCACTTCTCCTCTTGGGGTCAGAAGTTGAGTCTACAGCCCTTGTATTACGAAGGGAACTCTGCTATCAGCCTACAAAACGTTACAGTGGTGAAGGAGCCAGAAGTCCAGGGCCTGCTCTGCTGTGATTCAGCCTTCAGGTTGAAGCCTGTGGTCTCACTGGGCCCTGCTGGGGGCTGGGGGGTGAGGGGGAAAGGCATCAGACCCAGCTCTGCCTGGGACACAACTCCAGACCTATGTGCAAGTGTGTGATAAAAAATCTTGGTCATTGCGGGGAGGGAGGAGACGGTGTCTGAGGTGGCCCTGAGATTGAGGAAGTTTGTAGCAACACAGATTGGTGGGGGATGGGAGCTTTCTGTGCAGGAGAAAGACATAGGGGAATCGGTTTAGGGAAGTGCAGGGTGAAGTTTGAGTGGGAGCAGAAGGTTGTCTCCTCTAATGTTGCCTGTCCCCCCCACACCTGGGACATGCTGGGCCCTTTGGTGAGGGCAGCACCTTCCCTGTACTGGGGCCCCTGTGTGAAAGGAAAGCAGGTTGCACACACATAAGCACCCCTCTAGCCCCAGACGGAGGGCCCAGTGCAGGATGCTTCCGTCTCACACATGGGGGAGTGGGAAAGGGCATTTTAGTTAGAGGTGAATGTCACCGAAATGCAGTGTTTGTGGGCAAGCCGAGTGGGGAGTGCCGCCATGTGGGAGCCCAGCGTCTCCGACCTTCTCTGGGAGGTTGGTTGTAGGGTGTGGTGTGGGGGGCATGTGAGCAGCCAGGCTGAGGGAGCTTGGACTTCTCCCTGAGCTGTGGCGTGGGAAGCCACAGCAGGTGTTGCATCGGGTGGTGACAGTGAGACTTGTGTTGCGTGGAAGGTGGAGTCCTGGAGAAAGGAGGCAGGGGGAAGCTGCTGCCATGGTTCAGGCCAGGGGTGTTGGGGCAGGTGAGCGCGGGGAGGAAGAGGCACTGGGGAGAAATACTTAGGAGGAAGATCAGAAAATCCACCAGGGCTTTTCCCTGTGCCTGGCACACGGGCAGCACTCAAGCCCTCTTAGCCATTGTTGGGCAGACCCTGAAGGGTGAGGCAGGTCCAGGGGCTCGTGTGGCTGAGGTTTGGGGCTGACACACTGAGGCTCCCGTGGGAAAGACCGAGGGGTGGGCCAAGGGGTGAGCTGTTCCATGGGATGGGCGCTCTGTGGGTGCCCCCAAGGTGTGACCGCCCCCAGGCCTTGTTGGCTGTTCTGCATGCCCAGGGAGGCATGCTGGGTAGAGGGAATGGGTAGAGGGCAGGCGGGTGGGCATCAGGACACCTGAGCCTCGTCCTGGGTCTACAGCTCGCTCCTTGTATAAATTTGGGCAATGCATGCCCCCTGGGCCTCAGTTTGCTAAAGCGGAAATATGCTGTGAGAATGTATTTAAATACCAAGTGTGGTGGGGGAGATAGGGAGAGGAGGGGCAGGCAGTGGTGGCTGACAGGATGGAGGGAGGGTCTTAGTCTGACTCAGCAGGCCCACGTGGCGGGGGACAGCGTGGGGGAGACAGCCCTGTGGGTAGTGTGGTGACAGACACTGGTTCGTCTGGGCTGTGATGTCTGACAGCCTGTGAGGGGAGTTTGGGATGGATGGCATGGCTGTCAGAGAGAACGTGAGAAGCCCTCCCTTGTGGTTATAACTTAACTTGGCACCCACACACTGAGCCGCTAGCGTGTCAGACGCTGGGTGGGGCATTGCCCCCTTTGATCTGCACAGTCCCACATCGCAGATGGGGACACTTAGGTGACATGACAAGCTTAAGATCCTTCAGAGATTTTGTGGCAAAATGATTTAAACTCAGGACTCCCTCTGGGGCCCACGCTATTTTCTCTGAGTCTCAGTGGGAAGTGAGAAAGGAAGGGGTTAGCCGATGTAGGGACAGCCCGAGCAAAGGTTAATGTCGGGCCTGGAGGGATTCTGCTGCAGCAAGGTGACCCACCCCTGGCAGACCCCGGGCTCGGAGGGGTTGGCAGCTGTGACGGGAAGCTCAGCGAGTATGGTGACTCCCGCCACACAGGTTCTCATGCCACGCTACTTCCACAGGAGGTTCGCTAACCTCATTAGCAGCCCTCTACACCAGAGCTCTGCCCCAGCTCAGTGAGCTGCTAGCACAACTGGGAGCTGTGACCCTGCTCTCTGTTAACCAACCCCTCGAGCTTTTAATCAGGCTTTGGAATCAGACAGACCTGGGCCCCAGACACACATCCCTCTACCTCTCTGAGCCTCGGCACCCAGCGTGGTGCCTGGAAGACAGCAAGTGCTCCGGAAGAGTCAGGATCGGAAGAGTCAGGGTCACTGTGAGTGTCTCTGCTCGTCTCCTCCCCATTCCCACCCCTCAGGGATCTTGCACCAAGATCCCTCAGTTGAATAAAATGGAAATGGGGTGAGGATGGGGGTGGAGTGGGGAACAGGAATCTGGCCCATTCTGACATTTCCAGGACACCTCTTCTGGCCCTGGCCCTGTATTGAGCTGGGCTTTGCAGTGGTGGGGTCTGGGGTTGTCATGGATGACTCAGAGCAGATAACAGTTTGGGGGAAACACTTAATCACAGATCACTCTGATCCAGACAGGATATAGTCAGAGCCAGACAGTGACACCACAAGATGCTGAGGGGGCGCAGGGACCAGTGAGTTACTCTGGTGGAGAACCTGGATTATCTCCTAGGGCAGCGAGTGCCTGAGCAGGGCCCCCAAGGATAGGGCAGAGGCAGGACAGTTGGTGAGGAAGGCATGCTGGGTAGAGGGAATGGCCTGTGCAAAGGCCCCGAGGTAGGACCTGTGCAGATGGTGTATAGGGAGTGGGGTGGAGAGGAGCTGGACGTAGCTGGAGAGCAGACTTGGCAGAGGGGGTATTGGGCTGGGCAGGGAGGTGCCACGGATGCCCAGTTGAGGAGACCAGACTTATCTCAGGAGTTTTAAATCATGTCTAAGTTACACAGACAGTAAAAAGGGCAAAAGAAGGCCTTCCAGTCACCCCTTGCCAGAAGCTGGTGATTCTCACTTCTTAGTTCTCTGTGTCAGGATGCCGATATCCACTCTTACCCAGCCGGGCTGATCCAGAAACACAAGGCTGGGCAAGCAGTGGGCCGAGGAGCCTGAGTCCAAACTCCCTGCAGGCATCCTTTGTCTAAACTCTGTGTTCATGGACGACAGGGCTTCCCCTTCTCTGCCTGGGGTCTTGATCTGGAGCCCTTGAGGGGCCCTGGGTCGGCCGCAGGGGATCTGTGAGCCCCCTTCACCCATCCAGTACCTAACTAGTGTAGGCCCCCATACCAGGCCCTGCGATGACACACAGTCTTGTCTCTTAGGGACTGGTGGTGAGGGGACAGTCACAGGCAATACGTAAACAAGGTTGTGAGCAAGGTAGTTTCAGGCTGTGAGAGAAAAGGCTTATGGGGGTACAGAGTGGCCAAGAGGGGGTCGAGGTCAGGAAGAGCTCTGGGAGGAGGTACACAGTTAGGATGAGGAGGAAGGCAGGAGAGAGCCTCAAGGCAGAGCGCTCAGGCAAGGCTAAGGTTGGTGCAAATGTGCACTTGCGGGGCTTGGGAAGGGTTCTGATGCTTCCATCAGATCCGCAAAGGGTATATGTCTCCCAGACAGGGAAGAGCTCATGGGCTGCTTACATTTTCTGCATTCTACTTTGGGGCAATCGTGTGGAGGACACGAATAACAGCTCCGGGAAATGTGGGGTGCAGGTTTATTCATTCAGTGTTTTGTTTTGGTTTTTTTTAGCCCATCTCGTCCCTATTCATTTAGTGTTTTTCCTGAAAGAACCTGCAGGGAAATTTTTTCTGGTTTTCTGTGTTTTTTTTTTCAGCTTCACCAGAATAGTTTTTGGGTTTCCCCTCTAATTTTGTGAATCCTGTGAATGATATAACTGATCATTTTCATCCTTGTGTTGGTTTCAAGAAAGTTCACTTATTTATGCATTTATTCAACAAATAATTTTATTAAGTGCCTACTGTGTGCCAGTGCTGTGTTCAGAGACAAAAGACGGGTCCATCATAGAAAGTGCTGGCACTTGTTGGATGTACAAGTTAGTTCCTAAGCTCCTTCCTGGTGTGACTGTGCCGCTTTGTTTTTACACCCCTCTTGCAAACGACTATTTTCCTTCTGTCCTTTGTATGCCACCTGCCCCATTATTTTAAAGCAAGTTTTATCTTAGTGTATTGTGTATTTTTATGAGTCTTCACACATCATTCTGGGCGAGGCAGAGGTAGAAAGGGAAAGGAATAAAGTACAGATCCCCACTGTGTGCCAGCTCAGGGAGAGGCACTGGGAGTGAGAGACCAAGGAAGGGAGGTCTCCCTCAGAAACCTCTCACATTCCACCTCTTCATGGAGCCTTTGGAAGGTTGGGTTTTAATGACAACATTTTAAGCATGTACAATACCAAAGAAAATAACAACGAACCCAAGAACCCCATCACCCAGGTAACAGTTGTCAAGATTTTACCACATTGCTATGTTTATTTCACTCTCTTTTGGTTTCCTTTGCCAAAACATTGTAAAGCCTTGCTGCTCAAAATTTGGTCCGGAGACCAGCCGTGGGGCATCACTTAGGAGCTTGTGAGACTAGCATCTCAGCCCCATTTCCTGACCTACCACGTCAGAAGCTGCATTTTAACAAGATGCTTGGATGATTCATTTGTATGTTAACGTTTCAGAAGCATTACTTTAAGACAAATCCCAAATATCATGTCACTTCACCCCTAAATACTTCAGTACGCGTTTCTGAAATACGTGGATGTTTTCTCACCACAGCCACAATGTTTTTATCACCTCACGGAATTAACAATAAGTCTTTAGTATCATCTAATACCCAGTCCATAGTCAAATCTTCCTGACTGTCTCAAAATGTCTCTTTTTGTTAGTTTGCTCACGTCAAGATCCAGTCAAGGTTCACGCATGACATTTGGTTGCTAAGCCTCTTCGTCTAGAGCAGCCCCCTCGCCCATTTTTTGGTTTGTGTGTCCTTTTCAAGTCTTTGCTTTATTGCGGCACTTGTAGACCATTTCATTCAGGATTTGCATGTTTGCTTCCTCTGAGTGTGATTTGCTCTTCTATCCCCTACTTTTCCTGAAACCTGGAAGTTAGTGCTAATGGCTCATTAAATTCAGGTTACACGTTTTTGGCAAGCATACTCTAAACAGTTCTGAGGATTTTGCCATATGTCCTGCGTTTATCTCCCCTTTTTTGTTTCCTTTGCCGGAGTATTTTACACACTTGCTGCTCAAAAGGTGGCCTCATTTAGGAGCTTGTTAGAAATGCAGTCTTGGGCCTCTGGGTCCTTCTTAAGGTGTCACACCAGGAGGCACATATGCCTGGGGACCCTTACGGATGCTAAGATTAACTAATGGGCTCAGGGGTGTCAGCCTACTTGTAAAGTGCTCTACCAAACTTTCATCTGGTAATTTCATCCACTGGCGGTTGTGGCCTGAGTTAATTATTATATAATGGCTTGCAAAATTTTGCTTTTGTTCTTCTGTTATTCCTCCCACATTTACTATAATAGTAATCATTCTATGTAAAGAGGTTTTTCTCACCAACGAGGGTTATATGGTGACTGAAATGCAGTTCATACAGGAAAGGCAAGAAAATTGCTTACTATTTTCTTTTAATGGTCAATTTTCTGAATAAGGTAGTGCCCTCATTACTTCCAATGGTGACCAATGAAGTATTTTTATTTCTTCTCTCTCTCTCTTTCTCAAATATCATTATGAACTCATAGAACTTTTATATTTTCAAGTGTTCCAAACACTTGCAATTATTTTTTTTAATGTAATTGTGTTTCGAAGTAGAGCGTACAAAAAAATGGAGTAATTCAGATCAATGAATTTTCACATGAAATCAAATCCATGTCACTGGTACTCATTTCAAGAAACAGAACATGGCCAACTTCCCAGACCTCGTGACCCCCTGCAGTCATTCATTACTTTACCCCCAAGGGGAACCACTCTCCTGACTTCTAATACCATAGATTAGTTTGCCTGTTTCAAACTTTATATAAATGGAATTGCACTCGTATACAGTATGTTCTGTTTTGTTCCTGGCATCTTTCACTCAACATTGTGTGCATGAGACCCATCCACCTTGCTGTAGATTGTTTTCATTGCTCTAGAGTATTCCATTGGTTAATTACCACAGTTTATTTCTCCTTTCTATTGCTGATGGATATTTGGATTGTTCCAGTTTGGGGTTATGAATAGTGAGGCCGTGAACATTCTTGTACATGTTTTTTCGTGAACTTATGAACAAATGTATGTTGGGTGTGTGCCTACGAGTGGAATTGCTGGGTCATAGGTTTTGCATATGCTCAGCTTTAGTTGATACTGCCAAGGGTTTATACCAATTTACATTCCCACCAGCAGTATGGGAGAGTCTGGTTGCTCCATATCATTGTCAATTCTTGGAATTGTCTTTTTCACGGTAGCCATTCTAGTGGTCCTGTAGTGGTACCACATGGTCCTTTTAATTTGCCTTTCTCTGAAGTCTAATGAGTGCCTACTCACATGATTACTGGTGATTTGGATAATCTCTTATGAAATGTCCTCCTTCTGTTAGCTTACATGCCTTTTTCTTATTGATCTTTAGGGATTCTTTATATATTTTGATATGAATCTTTCAACCTATAATCGTGTTGAAATATCTTCTCTCACTCCGTGGCTTGCCTTTTCACTTTCTTAACATAATGTCTCTTGATAACCAGAAGTTCTTAAGTTTAATGCAGTTCAGTTTATTGATTCTTTACATTTAATGGGTTTTTTTTGTATCCTGTTTAACAAATATTTGTGTACCCCAAGGTCCTTTGTTTTCTCTTAAAAGCTTTATTTTATTTTTTCACAGCCCATCTAAATCCACATTTAAATCTCCAATCCATCAGGAACTGATTTGTTTAAATGTATAAGAGAGGAGTCAAAATTTAATCTGTATTCCATATTGATATACAAGTGACCCAGCATGATTTTGTAAAGAGCTTTTTTTTCTTCTTCACTGGTTTTCACCATCACCTTTGTCTTAAATCAGGTGACCATGTTTCTGGACTCTGTTCCATTGGTCTATTTGTTTGCCTTTGTGCCAATGGAATTCTGTCTTAATAACTATAGCTTTATAATAAATCTTGAGAAATGATACTGTAAGTCCTACAGGTTTGTTATTCTCCTTCAAGACACCTTGACTATTTTTGCTGTAGGCATTTTCATATAAATTTTTTGCTGTGGTTTTGATTGGTATTTCCTTGAAGCTATAGATCAATACAGTGATAATTGACAACAATATTGAGTCTTCTAATTCATGAACATGATCTAGTTCTCCATTTAGATCTTCTTTACTATCGCCCAATATTTTATAGTTTTCAGTGTAGAGATTTTTCATATTTTTAGATTTCTTTTTAAGCATTGGATTTTTTAAATGTCTTTTGTTAATGGCATCTTTTTAAATTTTTCCATTCTTTATTTGATCATTGATGGTATATAGAAGTACAGTGGTTCTTTGTGTATTGCCTCTATATCTAGTAACCTTCTCCATGTTTATCTGTGGATCTCTTGGCTTTTTCAATCTACTTAATCATGTCATCTGCAAACAATAGTTTTATTTTTTCCTTTTAAATCTTTATGTTCTGTATTTTTTTCTTTTCTTACTACTCTAAGACCTCCAGTAAAATGTTGAATAGATGTGGTGAGAGTGGGTATTCTTGTCTCGTTCCTGATTTTGGAAAGTTTTCAGTAACTCACCATTATGAGCAATGCTTTTTTGTGGCTATTCTCAATCAGATTAAAGAAATTTCTTTCTGTTTCTAGTTTGCTACAATTTTTAAAAACCACAAATCAGTATTGAATTTTATCAGATGCCCTTTTCTGCGTCTATCATAATGATCATATAATTTTTTTTCTGTTAACGTGATAAATAAATTATTTTCAAATGTCAAATCACCATTGCACTCCTAAAATAAACTGCACTTGGTTGTGATGTATTATGCTTTTTATATATCCCTGGACTTGATTTGTTAATATATTGTTTAGGATTTTTGCATTTGTGTTCAAGAGAGAGAGCATCAATTTTCCTTTCAAGTGTTGCTCTTGTGGGGTTTTAATATCAATGTTATGCTGGCCTCATAAAGTTATTGGAAAATGTTCTCTAATTTTCTAGTCCCTGCAATAGTTTTTGAAAGATTGGTATTTCTTCTTCAAATGTTTGGATGAGTTCACCAGTGAAGCCATTTGTTCCTGGAGTTCTTCTTAAGGTTCTAATAATGGATTCAATTTCTTTTATATGGGATTATTCCGATTATATTTCTTTTGTCAATTTTGTTAAATTTTTATTTCAAGGAATATGTCCATTTCAATTAAATTGTCAAGCTTACTGGCAAAAAGTTGTATATTCTATCCTCTTATTATTTCTTAAATGTCTTAGGAAATATTCTTATGTCCTCTTTTTCATTAATATTGATAATTTGTGTGTTCTCTTTCTCGTTTTCTCTCTTTTTCTTGATCAGTTTGCTAGGAGTTTATCAGTTTTATTAATCTTTTTTAAAAACAAACTTGAGCTTTGTTGATTATCTCTACTATAGGTTAGTTTCCTATTTCATTGACATATGCTTATATCTTTAGTCCTTCCTGTCATTTCTTTGGGTTTGATTGGCTTTTCTTTTAGCTTCTTGAGATGGAAGCTTAGATTATTGACTTTTAGCCTTCTTTTTTAACATACGTATTGAAGGCTATACATGTCCTCCAAGCACTGCTTTAACTGTTTCCCACAGTTTTGATTTTTCATATCGTAATTCTCATTCAGTTCAAAATATTTTAAAATTTCCATTGTGATTTCATATTTTACCTTAGCTTATTTATAAATGAAATGCATTGCTTAATTTCCAAAAAGTGCAGTTTTTTTTTTCAGTTTTCTTTTTTGTTACAGATTTCTAGTTTAATTCCACTAGAGTCAGAGAACATATTCTGATTTATTTCAATCTATTGAAATTTATTGAGGCTTGCATAGGGTCAATTTTGGTAAATGTTTTATGTGCACTTGTAAGAATGTTTATTTTATCATTGTTGGGTACAGCATTCTGTTAGTCAATTAAATCAAGCTTGTTAATTGTGTCATTCAGATCGTCTATATGCTTACTGATGTTTTTTGGTCTGCTTTTGTAGCTAATATGAAAGATTTGTTAGAGCATTAAAGTCTCCCACTTTGGTTGTGAATTTTTGTATTTTTCCTCTTCATTCAGTCAATTTTTGCTATATACATTTTGAAATGATGTTATTGGATACATACAGATTTTAAATTGTTACATCTTCCTGGTGAATAAAAAATGACATATTTGTATGTGTATATTTCCTTCTCTTATACAAAATATAGCATAGTCTATAAACCTATTCTTTACTTAATGACTTTAATTTGTTCCTAAAAATCTCTACTGCTAAGTAAAAGGCCATTAATTAGAAAAAAATATTTCCATCAATTTCAATGGAAAAATTGTGATGCAGTCTATCAAACCCAATACCCAGACAATTTTTACTGATGGAAAATTTTATTAATTGACCAATTCAACAAGTTTATATTAAAAAACAATAATTTGAATATAAAAATACAATTCACATATACAATTTATTGTCATGAAGGAGGAAATGAAGACTTAATGTGGGTGGTGGAGGATGGGTGTGAGGGACATCATTACGCTTCATCCCTAAACATTTCAGTATACATATCAACTATAGGTGAGTATTTGCATACAGTTCTTTTTTTCAGGTAAAATACAATGAAATGCACACATTTTAAGTGGACCATTCCATGTGTTTTTGACAAATGCACATACCTTTATAATCCAAATTCCTGTAAGACATAGGATATTGCCATCACCCCAGAAAGTTTCTTCCTGTGCCATCCCAATTAATCTCCCTCTCCCCACCCCCCAGGCAATATTGTTTTCTATATTAGTTTTGCTGGTCTTAGAACATGATACAAATGGAATGGTACCGTAGATACTCTTATGTAGGTCTTCTTTCACTCAGGATAATGATGTTTGTGATTCACCCGTCTTGCTGTGTCAGTTGCCCATTCCTTCTCACTCCTGAGTAGTATTGTATGACTATATCGCAGTTAGTTTATCCCTTCCCCACTTGATGGGCATTTGGGTTGTTTCCAGTTTGGGACTATTACAAATAAAGCTGCTATAAACATTCTTGTGCAGGTATTTCTGAAGACATTTGCTTTCTCTTGGGTCACTTGATGGGAGTATATATGCATACCCTCACCCTGGGGCTCACAGTCTAGTTTAACTTTGATACAAAGACAGTGATGAGTATGTGCTATGGGACAGTACAGAGAAGTCCACAGAGGGTGCTGTGAGAAGGTGAAAAGTATCTGGTGGCAGAACCAGGGAAGTCCTCCTGCCGAAGGGACCTTGGTGCTGACACAATAGGAGGATCAGGGGCGCTGCGTCAACCACGCCCACATTCCAGTCCTGTTCCCATGGGACAAAGATCCTTGGGAGTCTCGCTCCTCTCATCTGTACAATGGGAATGTCGACACCGCCAGACTTGATGGAATAATGGGCCTAAAGGTGCAGCCATGGCCCCGACAGGTGCCTCTCTTGTTAAATATTCCTCTTTTCCCCACAGGCCTGGCTCCCTTGGTGGCCTTCAATGTGGATGTGGCCAGGACCTGGGTCACTGTCAAAGGAAGTGGGCCTTATGTGCTCAGCTCCCTTCTGCACCAAGACCCCAGAACCAACAAGACCTGGTGAGTGGGGCTCAGCAGATCTCAGGCCGGAGGACTGAAGGGTCTCGAGGGAGCCTGAGAAGGCCCCAGAGAAGGCCTTGGTACCCCACCCCTCACAATCTGGGGAGAACCTTCCTACACTTTGCAAACGGCATGCAGGAGAGAGGGAGAAGGCGGGGGAGAGGTTGTGAGCCCCCGGCCAGTACACCCCAGCCCCTCTCCTCACCTGGCCTCTCTCTGCCCTGCTGGGTTGGGGGTGGCTGTACTTCAAAACTATTTTAAAATAAAGTGTATTAAGGCTCTTTTAGCTTGTACAGAAGTAACACATGCTCAATGTAGAAATTTTGGACAGTGACGAAAACTACTTTAAAAAAATGTTTTCCACTTAGTGGTGGCTAAGAGGCGGGCTGTGGGTCTGGTGGTCGCGGTTCAGTGACAGCGTCACTCTGTAGCAAAGTGCTCGCCCAGCAGCTTCGCTTCTCATCTCTACGGCATGCTGAGGGTTTCCTACCTCACCACGTTGCTGCAAAGACTGCTCAAGTTCAGGCACGTAAAGGGTTTAGCAGTTTCTGGCCAAATTAAAGCTCAATAACATTATCTCATATTTTAAAAATATCATCTGTACCCACCTATGAGATAAGCAAGAACATTGTTAAATCTGACAACATTCTGCTGGTAAGGATGTGGTGAAGCAGGAACTTGAGGGAATGTAAATTGGTGTGACCACCTTGGAGAACAGTTTTGCCATATCTGGTAAAGTCGAAGGTGCTCGTGGCCATGAAGTCAGTAATTCCACTCCCAGATACCAACCCTATAAAAATTCTCAGGTCAAGGCATTTATGGTAGCATTGCTTGGAATAAAGACTGGAAATGCTCATCATGCTGGAAACGGAAGGCATAGGCTGTGAATCGTTCGATGCAACCCTTAAAGCAGGTAAAATGAGTGAAATGAGTGCGCTGGTTATTAGCCTCCATGAGTCTCAAAACATATTGTAAGGGAAAAGGACAGGTTGTAGAATTATGTTTACAGCAGTCGTTCTCTCAACAAACAATTATGTGGAGTGTCTACCTATGTGCCAGGCCCGGAGGACACAGGAGTGAGCCAAGCAGACTCAAGTTCTTGGGCTCAGGGGAGACAGACAACCAGCAAGCAAGTCAAATGTGTGTTCTGTCACATGGGGAAAGCGGTGGTGTGCTGATGCTCAAGCACGTCTTTAGTTTTTTCCCCCTGCTTTGTTCAAGCGTCAAGGGTTTCCTTCATACCCAGCACACCTGAGCCATGAGCCCAGAGTCCAGACAGGCTTTGGGGCAGAGCCAGGGGAGGCACTCACGATTCCTGGCTGAGTGGAGCTCCACGTCTCCGCGAGTTGAGCAGACTGGGAGCTCTGCCTGGTGACGGTTGGGTGGGCAATGGCAGCTTCTGAAGCAGCAGCCTTCTAGCGCTGGCACTTGGGCCAGGACCCCACCAGCCAAGCAGGTTTGGACCTTTGATGGCTGTGGTTTCCTCATCTGTACAGTGAAGAGGCTGGTGACCATTAAATTTCAGTGGTAAGGGCAGGGCTCATTCATTCATTCATTCATTCATTCATTCATTCAGCAAGAACTCATAGAGCATCTACTCAGTGCCAGGCAACATCTGGGGCATAAGACAGGGAAGGACACACAGTCTTTGCCCTCCTGGAGCTCCCAGGCTCACCAGGAAAACAGACCCATCAGGCGATGACAAGAGGAGTGATGATTGCTCTGGTGGACACCTCCAGGGCACTTTGGGGACAGAGAGGCAGGTGTGTCCTTCAGTCAGAGGATGTGCATCGACCCTGGGACTTGCGGGATGAGTAGGATGATTAATGTGAGGAGGCATGAGAGGCAGAAGTCCGGCTGAAAACAGCTTGGTCACAGCCTGGAAGCTGGCCTGAGCAAGGTCAAGGAACTGAGACAACGTCTATGGCTGCCGCCCAGCTGGATGAGAAACACAGTGCAGGAGGCGGGCAGGCCTGTCACCAGGTGCTGGGGACTTGTGGAGCCAGGAAGCTTCGACAAAGTGGGGTTGGTGGTGATAAAGTTGTTAGGAAGTTTGGGGCTGCAGGCGTTTAAATTAAAGGTCAGCGTTTGTCGTGGTTTCTTTTATTCTGGTGACATTTTATCGACATATGCCTCACAGAAAAATGCACACATCAGAAGCATGCAACGCAACGGATGTTCACAAAGTGAGCCCCTATGTAAGCGGCACCCAGATCCAGAGCAGGACATTACCAGCCGCCCCTGAGCCCCTCTAGCCCGCGTGCTCCCTGCCCGGCACGTTCCCTGCCAAGAGTCAACTGCTGCTCCAGCTGCCATCCCCATGAATTAGTTTTGCCTGCTCTCGAACTTACTATAAACGAGACAAACAGTAGGTACGCTATTCGGTTAGGCTTCTCTCCCTCAACATACAGTTTGTTCATTTCATCCATGGCATTGCTTGAAGCAAGGATGCTCATTTTTCTTGCCAGAGTGTTCCATTGTGTGACTAGTGCAATGACGGTGTTGGGGCAGTTTCCTTGGGCTTTTATGAATAGCACGGCCGTCGCTTCCTTTTGGTGGAGCAGCGCACTTCCCTCTGGCAGGCGTGTGCCTAGCAGTGGGATTGCTGGGTCACTACCCATGCCTTGGCTTAGCATTCTGTTTCCCAGACTCTGAAGTGCATAAGCATTCTGATTGCTCCACATGCACCCGTGAAGGCTGGGTTTCAGTCTGAGTTATTTGTGACCATCTGCTCAGCTCCTTCCCAGCTCCAGGCCTGACAGACTTTAAGACCCCCTCCCTCAGAAGCCGAGCCCAAAGGCCAGGATGATGAGGAGAGTTTGCAGCCCCTGGAGCAGAGTCCACCGAGGGGTGAGGGGAGGGGCCCCGCTGGGGTCCTGCAAACCTCCCTGAACACCTACTGAAGCAGAGGGGGGCTCATGGGAGGATGTGGTGGGAAACACGAGCAGCTTCCTGCCACAAATGGTGGAACCTGAGCTCACGAGCCTGCTGCAGGGGGCAGGAAATACGCTGCTGGCCACCAGGCCACACAGAAGCAGGCTCCCCATGTGAGGATGATGTGTCCCTCTCACTCCCTCATGCTGTTTCTCCCTAAAATATAACAGCCAGGCCTGGCAGCATCATGGGTTTGGCTGCTGCAGGGGGAATGGAGTGGGATGTAAGGAAGGCCTTCCTCCAGGGGGTATGGGAATAGCCTGAGAACAGAGACGGGTTAGAGTTGGGTGAATCAATCAGATGGGCCGCACCCAGTCCAGGGTATAATGGGGTCCCTGGGTCTCTCAGCTGATGGCAGGTTCAGTTATTGTTTAGTTAGTTTAAACGTCACTCAATCAAGGAACTTCGACTTCAAGAGCCCACCCATCTTAGTGGAGGTGGCAAAGAGATGGGCAGCAGAGGCAACTCAGACTGGGCCCCAGGCCATGGCATTGCATGACTGTGATAATGAACGGTCACCTTGGCTTTTGCAGTGCACAGCCTACACAGCTGTACATGGAGTATTTTGGGAACTCACAGTCTAAGTAAGTGGGAACAAAGGCTAGGGATTGAGGTGGCTTCCAGTAATCAGGGCTACCTGGAGGGCTTGGAGTTGCTCCTTCTTTTGGGAAGGCTTCCTGAGGAGCTGATGTTTGGGATGACTGTTTGGTAGAAAAATGAAGGGGAAAGCTTACCCTACCAAAACGTAGTCTGGGGCAGAGCCCAATTTGGAGCCTACCGTGTTTCCCTGAAAATAAGACTTAGCCGGACAATCAGCTCTAATGCATCTTTTGGAGCAAAAATTAATATAACTCCCGGTATTGTATTATATTGCATTGTATTATATAAGACTCGGTCTTATAGCAAAATAAGACCGGGTCTTATATTAATTATTGCTCTAAAAGACGCATTAGAGCTGATTGTCCGGCTAGGTCTTATTTTCGGGGAAACATGGTATCTCATGGGGGAGCAGGGAATGAGGTGCTAGGGCCAGAACTGAGGCTGAGGCTGGGGAGGGACCTGGGGAGAGAGGCAGGGTTGGACAAGTGACCTAATTTGGGAGCTCAGTTTCAGAACCCGTAGAGCTCAACTGCACCCGCTCTCCACACTGCAGCCCTGCCCTAGATTAGTCTCCTCAGTTGCTGCCTACGCTGTCATTTCGTCATCATCCAACAAGTATTTACTGAGCCCCTGCTCTGTGTCAGGCACTGTTTCCAGGCCCTGGAATCACATGGCAAATGAGATAGACAAGATCCTTGGGGAACTTAGAGTCTTGGGCAGGCTAGGGAGGGGAGACAGATAATAAGCATGTAAACATGTAAACAGGATACTATCAGACGTGACACGTTCTGAGAAGGAAATATAACATGGTGATTTGAAGCACGGAACTGGGTTGTGAGGTGAAACTGGTTGGAGAGAGCATTTATGAGGAGGTGATAGCTAAGGCTGCAGAAAGAGAATGAGCCAGCCTTGGGGAGTGGGAGGGGGGCTTTTCAGGCAGAGGGCACAGCAAGGCAGAGAGCCTGCGGTGGGAAAGAGCTGGGGGCAGCCTAGGAGCAGAAGGCAGCCAGTGTGCAGCGGGGGCTGGGAGAGCAAAGGAACGGGAGGAGAGGTCTTGGAGGCAGCAAGGGGCATGGACTCTTTTTCCAAGTGCATGGGAGGCTACCGAACAGGGGACTGACATGGTGTAAATTACAAGAGTAAACTTACAAAACAAAACAAAATAACAGTTAGGATGCTATTACCACAGATCAGGCAAGATGATGGTGGCCGGGATGATGGCGGGGAAAGGAGAGAAGAAATGCTCTCTAGATATAATTTGGAAGGAGAACCAATAAGGTTTATGGAGGGGTTTGATGTAGAGGATGAGTGAAAAGGTGAAGCACGGATGCCGCCAGGCCTCAGGCTGTAGAATGTAGTAGTTGGTGGTGGCATGTATTGCTGGGGGAAGACGGAAAGTGGCAGGCTTGGGAGGGCAAGACCATCTTTGGATATTCCAAGTCTGAGCTGCCTATTAGACAATGATTATTGTGTTAGTTGCCTGTTGCTGCTGTAATAAATTATCACACATTTAGTGGTTCAAAACAGGACACATTTATTACCTCACAGTTCTGGAGGTTCAGAAGTCTCCAAAATGGGTCTCACTGGGCTAAAATCAGTGTCAGCAGGGCTGTGTTCCTTCTGGAGGCTGAGGACAGAGTCCCTTTTCTGGCTTTTTCAGCTTCTAGAGGCTGCCTGCATTCCTTGGCTCAGGGCCCCTTCCTCTATCCCTAAAGCCAGCAGTGTAGCATCTTCAAATCTGTCTCTGACGCTGACCCTCCCGCTTCCCTCTTAGAAGGGCCCTTGTAATTGCATTGGACCCACCCAGTAATCCAGGATAATCTCCCCATATCAAGATCCTTAACATAATCAATCCCACAAAATCACTTTGGCCATGAAAAGTAGCATAGTCACAGCTTCTGGAGACTAAGACACAGATATCTCCGGTGGGGGGCATCATTCTGCTTTCTACAGTTCGGCTGGTCTGACGTCTGGTGGAGTGAGTGATGCTAGGGCCACAGATGTAAAGGCTGGGATCTCAGCATTTTTAGGGGTATGAAAGCCATGGGATTGGAGGGGATCACTAGGGAGAGTATGCTGGAAAGGAAAACAAGGGCAGAACCCTAGGACTCCAGTGACATTTAGAAGTGAGACAGCGAAGGAGCCTCCAAAGAAATCTGAGGAGTGACGAGAGAGGTAGGAGGAAATCAAGAATGAGGTGTTTCAAGGACGAGGTGGCCACTTATATCCAGGACTGCTGAGAGGTGGAGGACGATGGGAACAGAAAGGTGTCCATTGAATTTGGCAACGTGGGGACTACTGGTGACCTTGGGTGGAAGTCAGCTTGGGGTGGGTTAAACGGGGGATGGGGAGGGGCCCACACACAGAGATGTAGATGTTATTCTTTTTCTGCATAGCATGGCAATAAGTGAAGACTGTTTCATAATTTTAAAAGCTGCAGAGTGACGAGGGTGAGGAAGTGTAGACAGCACCTCATTCCTGCCCCCTCAACCCACCATAGCCACAGGATGACCTTTCAAAAGCGCAGACTAATCATGTGCTTCACTTTTATAAACTCCTCTGTGGCTTCCTACTGCCCTCGGCGTGAAGTCCTTGGACTTGGTTCACTGTTACCAGGCCCAGCCTGGCACTCCCTCTTCGCAAGCCTAGGATGGGGCGCTCACACCCCATCTCAGCCAGTATGGGTAGTGAGAAGGTTTAGGTTGACACTACCTCCCTGGGCTTGGGGTGGGGGATACAATTTGCCGTTGGGCATCCCATCCGAGGTGGCCTTAATCAGGCTGAGGCGCCCACCCCCCTCACCTCCAGTTCTCACTGACTCATAGAGTAGGGACACTAGCACGCTCTTCTCAGGCAATACTGTCACGAGGCCACCTGGGGCAGGTATCCCCACCCTCTGGCAGCCATTAGGAAGCCGGCACTGCCCCCGACATAACCAACTGTGCTGCCTGTAGCTCCGTGGTTCCCCCACTGCCACCAAACAGCAGTCTTTATTACAACCCATATCAGCTCATCTCGGTCAGGGTGGGCCTGCAGGAGGGAGGGGATGCATTTAACCATTTCCTGCCTGGAGCTGTGCAAAGGTAGATAGAGGTTGTGCAAATGCCTTCTGTGTTAATGCAGAATCTGCCATCCTGGGCTGGGTGTCTGCCTGCCTTCCCCACATCTAGACCTTCTCCATAGTTTTCCAGACAGGCAGCCTGTCAGCCTGTGGGCCTGGAATGGGAAGACAGTACCTGGGCAGGCAGGGAGGAAAAGAAAATCATCAACTGGCTCAACTTTGCTGTCTGTCCTCCACCCAGGCTCCTGGTCACCAGCCCGAGAACCAGCCGGGCAGCACAGCCCCTGCATCAGTGTTACCCCATCCAGGACACAATCCTTTGCCAACCAGTAGGTAAGTCAGGCCCAGCTCCAAGGAATGCTTCCAGGCCCTCCTTTCTAGGTGTCCCACTCATCCAGCCCAAACCATTCCAATGCCAGACCCACCTAATCCAGTCCCTCCCTGCTAGATCCACCACCAGCCATAGCTCACCTACCCCATGCCCAGTCCCATCCCAACCCAACCCTAATCCCCAGCCCACCTTTCCTAACCCAATCCTAACAACGAAAACAATTCCTACAATGTATTGAGTGCTCATGCTAAGTGCTCCTTCATTCATTTTTAATCCTCAAAACCACACCATTTTACAGAAGGCCTGTGCTTGTGCTTGAAACCACCCCACTCCACCCCACGCCCTCCCCATGCAGCTTCTAGAGGCTGCTCTGAGTGGCCAGCAGTTTCTCAGGTGGCCCTGAGCAACGTGGCCCTGTGCCCTCTGACCTTGGCTCCAGGGTTGCCTTCCTGCAGCCCTCCCTCCTTACCTGGGCTTAACTGTTTCAGAGCGTGTCCCCATCCCAAAGGGGAGGCACCGGGGAGTGACAGTTGTCCGGAGCCACCATGGTGTCTTGGTGAGTATGTACAGGGCAGGAGACAGGAGGGTCTTGGGGAGGCTTGAGCTGCCGTGTGGCGAACCAGCATTCATACCAATCCTGATGGCAGGTTAATTCTCAGGGTTCAGCCCAGCTGTCTCCCTGGTGCCAACTCCAGGGCTGACCGTGGCTCTGACCCAGGTCCTCCATGTGACTCAGTACACTGGCTCAGGTGCTAACCTCAGCTCTGACCCCAGCATTGACTCCCACCCCCGGTGAGGCATGAGCAAGCTGTTCCTGCTTCCGCAGCCTAATTGAGGCACTTGGTTCTGGGTAGCTGAGACTAGGGGGCTTGGGCTGAGGGTGGCTCAGGTTTCTCCCCTCCGTTTCTCCCCTTTCCTCCAGATCTGCATTCAAATGGTGACCCGGCAGCCCAAGAGCCTCAGCTCCGAACTCACGGGCACTTGCAGCCTGCTGGCCCCCGACCTCCAGCCCCGGGCCCAGGTCTCCTTCTTCAATGTTGGTAAGGATTGGATACTCATTGGCCTTGGACAGCTCTAAAGAGGTCTCCAAGAAGAGACACCAGCTCACTGCGGGTGCAAAGGGACCCGGAGGCCCAGAGAGGGCAAGGCAGGCCTATGTCCCCCGTGAAGGGAATCAAGGCAGAGCTAAGTGTGGGCTCTCCTGGAGGTGAACAAGGAGGCTGTCTGATTCTGAGCTCTTCCATGTTTTTTTAAAGAAAATCTCCTGGATCCTGAGGCACACATGGAAGCTGGAGACTGCTACAGGAACAAAAAAGGCAGCACAGAGAATACCGCCAGGCGGCGCCGGGCTCTCAATGTGGAAGAGGAAGAAGAGGAAGAGGAGGAAGAAACTGGTGAGAAGAGGCAGATCTGCCTTGCTCCCAGACACTGTCAGAGCTGATACCTAGGCTTGCAACCTCCAGGTGGGAGATGTGCCTCGATCTGGCAGATGGGGAGCAGTGTCTGGATTCTACTAGCCAGTCCCAGCTCTGCCCCCTTCCATCTTACAGATGGGGAAACTGAGGTCCAGAGAGCAGGAGTGATGGGAGTGACTCCCAGAGAGTCAGAGCCTGAGCAGGGTCTGGCTCTGCCTCTGAGACAAAGGCTTCACTCTTGAGAGCTTCCCCGACTTCCTCCCTGAATTGAGCCCTCTGGGCTTGAATGGGGTGGGTGCCCTACAGGACAGGATGTGCTGCCCTCACTCCTGCCCCAAATTCCATGCCCACTCCCGACCTGCTCCCTGTCTTGGCCCAGGCACTGAGATCGCCTTCATCCTGGATGGCTCAGGAAGCATTGATGACCCAGACTTCCAGAGAGCCAAAGACTTCATCTATAACATGACAAACAACATCTATAAGAAGTGCTTCGAGGTGGGCTTCCCTGGGACCTGGACTCACACAGGCTATTGCTATCTATTGCTGTGCACACACCACCTCAAACCAACCACGATTGGTCTGCTCACAGTACTGTGGGTCAGCGATTTGGGCTGGGCTCAGCTGGGCGGTTCTTCTGCTAGTCTTGCCTGAAGTTTTCCCCTGCAGCTGCAGGTATCTGGTTGTGTGATTCGGACTGGATGGCCTAAGATGACCTCACTTGTCTGGCCATGTGTCTCCACCATGTCAGCTCAACGTTTTCATGGCTGCAACATTCCAGGCGGGCAAGACCCAATGCATACTAGCACTTTTCACGTCTCTGATTGTATCCCATTTGCTTATACCCCATTGGCCAAAGTAGGTCACGTGGTCAATATGAAGCAGAGCAGGGCTACGCAAAGACATGGATTCAGGGAGAGGTCTGAGATTCACTGGGAGCCATTCCTGTCATACCTTCCTCCATAGAGTTGTTTCTCTGCTTTAGCATTTCCTGCTGCCCAAGACGGGGAGGAATGAGTGAATTCTCCCCCTGCTTCTAGGGGGAGCCATTCAAGGGCCTTTGGCATTTGCTAACCTGCTAACCTCCTTGTCCCTGGGCCCCTCCCTTCCAGTGTAGCTTTGCCCTGGTGCAGTATGGAAGTGTGATCCAGACTGAGTTTGACCTTCGGTACAGCCAGGATATGACAGCCACTCTCACCAGAATCCAGAACATCACTCAAGTGAAGGGTGTCACCAAGACGGCCTCTGCCATGCAGCACGTCCTGTGAGTGTGAGGGCAGCAGGAATTGCCTGAGCACCTACTGGGTGCTGGCTGGCAGCTCTGCCCAGAGCTGCTGCAGTGTCAAGCCTGGGGAGGTGGCTGGACAGAACTATCAAGGGGAGAGGATCCGGGTTCTAGCTCTTCCTTGGCAAAGAGGAGAATTTGATTTCTTTCCATCCAGCCTTGGCTGATAGATGACACCCCAAAAATTCTCCAAAAATTCTTCCAAAGACTCCTCTTACGAGTGGTGGTAGAGCATAGTGCTGATAGGACTGGGCTCAGCGTCCAGGCTGCCTGGTTCCACAGCCCAGCTCCATGTAAGATCTTGGGCAAGCTGCCTAACCTCTGTGTGCTTGGTTCCTCACTTTTAAAATTAGAAGAATAATAGCACTTGCCTTATAGGATTTTGTGAGCATTAAATGGGTTAAAGTATGTACTGTGCTGACAACAGTGCCCAGGACATAAATGCTTTGTAAATATTAGCCACTGTTATTAATGTCATTATTATTCCCACACGTATGCACAAGGAATAGGGACTCTTGCCATATCCAGGGTGGGGTAAGAACACCTATGCCACAGCCTCACCTCCACCCAGTCCTACTGTGTGCCACAGGGAGCATCCCACCCCTCGCTGGGTGCTTGCTGTCCTGGGAGCGCTCCTCAACCCTTTCCAGTTCTAAAACAGTTCCGTGAATAAAATCTCCCCAAGCTCAGCCATCCCTCTGGCAAAGTTCTTCTCTTCCTTACTCTCCCCTACTTAGAGACAACATCTTCACGCCAGGCCACGGCTCCAGTAAAAAGGCATCCAAGATCATGGTGGTGCTCACGGACGGGGATATATTCGAAGACCCCCTCAACCTCCCAACTGTCATCAACTCTCCAAAGATGCAAGGTGTCGAGCGCTTTGCCATTGGGGTAAGAGCTAGGAGCAGGGGGACACCTCCTGACCCGGTAAAGCTTGGGGTGGGGAGGTGACACGATTCTTGGTAGGGGCTTCTGTTCTGTTCACAAGCACTCGCCAACTTCTTTTCTCCCAGTCCCCATGTCCCATGGCGCCACTCTTACCCCCAACTGGGTTTTCCCTCAGAAAGCTCATTTCCCAGTGTGGGCACAGCTCACTTGCCGAGCAATGATGGGGAGAAGTGGACACTCAGGGAGCCCACAGGAAGGATATGGGGGGGCAAAGGGGTTTCTGGAGGAGATGGTGCTGAACTGAGTCTCAGAGGACAAACAGGAGTGGCTGGCCTAGCACACAGGGAGGCAGGAAGTGCTCTGCAGGCAGAGGAAACAGCATGTGCAGAGGTGAGAAGGGGCCTGGTGTGTTCAGGAAAACACATGCAGATTGATAAAACAGGAGCCCAGAGTGTGTGGGGGGAGAACAGGGAGCAGGGAAAGGAGGCAGGTGATGGAGGGCCCCGAAGGCCAGGTGGCAGGCCTCAGTCCTCTCCCTGGGCCTGGAGTGCCCTTGGGGCTTGGGGGCCAGCCAGCCCTCATGGTGCTGACCCACTGACTTGGGGCCTCTGTGCAGGTGGGAGAGGTATTTAACAAAACCAAACCTGAGAAGGAACTGAAGCTGATCGCCTCAGACCCCGATGAGACCCATGCTTTCAAGGTGACCAACTACACAGCACTGGATGGACTGCTGAGCCACCTGCAGCAAAGCATCGTTCGCATAGAAGGTGAGGGCTCCAGGGGCCCTGGCCTCCCTGTGGCTGCCCTCTGGGCGTTCAGCAGGAGGCCCGAACCCTGCACTCCAGCCCCATCCCTGTCCTACCTCTCTGTGGCACTCTGGGCAACTCCAGCCACCTCTTGGAACCTCAGCTGTTCTGTCTCTAAAAAGGCAACAGCGTCCCTAGCCCTCCTCACTTCCCCAGTTTTCATGAAGCTCTGATGAACTGACCTGGTGCTGGATAAACAAGGAGCTCCCAGATGAGGAAACCGAGGCCCTGAAAGAGGGAGGAAGCTGTCCAAGCCCTCTGCTAGTAGCTGTTAAAATAGGACCCAGGTCTCTACTCTCAGCCTGTTGCTCATCCCATCACACCAAACCTGGCTGGACCCTTCCCTGGCTTGGTTTCTCCCTTCACCTCGCCCACAGCAGTCTCACTGGGCTTCTTGGCTTCCAGGCATGGTGGGAGAGGCCCTCCACTACCAGCTGGCACAGATTGGGTTCAGTGCCCAGATCCTGGATGAGGTACGTGGCTGACTAGCTGTAGAGGACGGGCCCCCGGCACCACCCAGAGGTTCAGCGACCCCTGGCCCACAGTGCAAGGCTCTACCCTCTTGTGGTGATGCTTCTGTAGGAACAAATTTAGGATAAAGGAAAACACTTCTGCTTGGTCGCCCTAATCTGGACCTCTGAGGGAAATAAAAGAAAGGCCATATTTATTACTGGAGGTTGTCTTACTCTGTATGCTCAAGGGTTAAGGAGTTCTGCTTAATGCAGATGAGTAACACAGGCTTGGCCCGGCTCAGCTTGCCGACCAAGTTGCATACTTCTCCCCACTGGAGGCACTGTTCCCACAGATGGGCTGAGATGCAGACACTCGGCCCTTGTGCGTGGTGGAAGCAGGCTTACACCATCACTCGACCCAGGTGGGCCTTGTGTGCCAGGCCCAGGCTGGGCAACCTGCAGAGAAGGGGATGAGCGCTATTTTCTCAACCATACTTCTTTTCATCTGGGCCCCAGGTCGGCTTTCTGCTCTGGGGCTGGTTGGTACTGGAGGGACAGCTCCTCTGACAGAGTCATGGGTACAAGGCAGGAACCCAGTGTTTGCCATCTCACCTTCCTCCTGCATCACTGGGAGGTGGGAACTGGGCCATTGGACGTCCCTCTCCCCGCATCAAGGTTCACTGTGCTGGCCAGTAGACCTGAGGCCTCTGTGGTTGGCCCCAGGTCCCTCCCGCTCAGCTGGCCTCCGACCCTTGTTCCCTGCAGGGGCAGGTGCTGCTTGGTGCCGTCGGGGCCTTTGATTGGTCAGGCGGCGCGTTGCTCTATGACATGCACAGCCGCCGGGGCCACTTCCTGAACCAGACGGTGGTGGACGCCAAAGCTGAAAAGTACAGCTACCTGGGTGAGGGCAGGGTCTAGACGGGACACTGAGGCTGCACTAGGCTTCCTAGTTGGGAACGGCCCTGATTGGTCACATGGACTGAGGGACGGGCCCTGGTTAGGGACACTGGTGCTGAAAATGAGGGTCTCCTGGGTGGGGACAGGGCCTGCTCAGTACCTGATTCTTGGTGTGGGCATGGGTGGCTGCCTAGAAAAACAGGGCCTCACCATTATTAATCGTGTGGTGGGTGACCCTTCACCCCTCCCTTGGTCTTCATATACTGGGTGTGTGACGGGGTATATTTTGAGCAAAGCTCTATATATGATGAGAGAAGCTCTGTGTGGTGGGGCACAAGTGTGTGAACAGCGACAGGGGGTTAAGTGGGAGTGCTTCCTGATGCCAATTTTTAAAAAGATGAGAAAGACAGATTCCCATGTTGTCCTCCTGCCCAGGCCACTTCAAACGCCTGGCTGGGAAGGTGGGGGGCTAAAGGAGTGGCCCAGTGGGAGCTCCCCATCGTGACCACACCGCTCCTGCCCCAGGTTACTCGGTGGCCGTGCTGCATAAGGCCTGTGGCCTCTCCTATGTGGCGGGGGCTCCACGGCACAAGCAGCGTGGGGCTGTGTTTGAGCTCCAGAAGGAGGGCAGAGAGACCCACTTCATGCCAGTGCTGGAGGGAGAGCAGGTACCTGCTGGAGAAGGATCCTGGGACCCCCCCCCCATTATTACAGATGGTCGTCTGAAGGCCCCAGAGGGAAAGGAATGGGCTCTAGGCCACATAGTAGGTTGGGGACTCAGCCTGGGCAGAACTCGGGCACAACGCAGGCCTCTGCCCTGGTTCTCCACGTCTCATTGCCAGCAGTTTCCCCCGGGTGGGGGATCAGGCTGCTCAGCAGCCTCCTGTGTCACCCTGGAATTTGATGGTCTAGGAGAAGCAGAAGCAGGGATTAGCCTTGCTGAGGGGTGGAGGAGGGGGGCTCCCAGCATTCCCTGTGAACTGAGTTCTTCCTGGGCTGCAGTTGGGGTCCTATTTTGGCTCTGAGCTGTGCCCTGTGGACATCGACATGGATGGAACCACAGACTTCTTGCTCGTGGCTGCTCCATTTTACCACATTCACGGACAGGAAGGCAGAGTCTACATGTACCGTCTGAATGAGCAGGTGGGACAGTCTCCATCTTTGCAAGCTTGCTGTGGCTGTGGCTATGCAGCCTGGTGCAGAGGTGACGGAGGCTGGAAGTACCCTGGCCCCAGCAGTGATGGGTTGGTGCTCGGGTGGGTGGCGGCCAGATGGGGGCAGCTGCTCCATTCCCTCCCACACCCGACTTTCTCCCTTTCCTCACCCTATCATCTTATATTGATGGTGAAAACATCCCAAATAGCGGCAAGGTGACAAAGCACATTTTGCCTATGATCCCGCTTGTTTCTCCAGTAACTGTGGGAGGTAGCCATCACTCCCACCTTTCAGGTGACGAAGCTGAGGCCCAGTGATAATGAAACTTGCTCAGGTTGGCATAGCAAGTGTGTGGTAGATCCCAGACTAGAACCCAGGCCTCCAAATTGCCAGTCCAGTGCCCCTAACTGCAGGAGCAGATGGGGCAGGCTCTGGTTCTGAGCTGCAAGGCAGGAGGACCCCAGCTTTACCACTTGCTCCCTGCGTAACTTTGGGAAGGTCCCTTGCCTTTTCTGAGCGTCAGACTCCCTGCCAGAGAATCCAAATCCACAAGTCCAGTGAGCAGGCCTCCCAGTGAGCAATGGGGTGGGCACCCTGCATCGCTGTCCTGGGCTAAGCTCCCTGTTTGCTTTACAGGATGGCTCCTTCTCCTTGGCACGCACGTTGAGTGGGCACCCTGGGTTCACTAATGCCCGATTTGGTTTTGCTATGGCAACAGTGGGGGATATCAGTCAGGATAAGCTCACAGATGTGGCCATCGGGGCCCCCCTGGAGGGCTCGGAGGCAGACGATGGCTCCAGCTTCGGCAGTGTGTACATTTACAACGGACGCAGGGATGGCCTCTCTACCAGCCCCTCACAGGTGACCCGCAGGGCTCTCTCCTGCCTCTACTCTAGGGCTCTGACCTCCCCAGATACGATGGCCTGAGCCCCAAGTCAGCACCAGTCCTAAGGGCCAGACAGCACCATTCCTCAGGGGGTTGGGAATGCCCAATGAAGGACAGAAGTCACTCAGGCTGATGGGAGTTTCCAGGCCAGGGCCTCACCCAGACCCTTCAGGTGGGGAGAGAGGGTGTGGCAACATCTGTCTACTTCTCTAACTTGTATCTCCCTCCTTCTTTGGCATTCCCAGCCTGTCTCAGATCCTGCTTCCGCTTTTTCTGTCCCTTCTCTGGCTCCTGTTCGCCACCCAACCCCTCCGTGCCTTAACTCTCATCCCCCAGGGCTCCACTGCCAATCTCTCAAGGTGTATCTCTTATGGCCACTTTGCCCTGCCTCCTAAGCTTCTTCCCGTGTGTCCAGCTGCCTTCTGAGCACCTCACCTGGATGGTCCGGAGGCATCTCATTCTGATGCTGCCCAACCAAAGCGTCCTCTTACCCCCAGACCCGCTGATCCTCGGGCCCCCTTCCCCCTTCCCCACAAACTTGGGGTAATCCCGGGCACCTGACACCTGGCACAGCCAGTCAGCCTCTTTGTCCTAAGGATTATAGCTCTCCCAGCCCAGGCCCTCCTTCTCCCCCCCTGCCCCTGCGCCTTCCGCTTCCTTCCATTGTCTGATTAGACACGCCCACTCCACGCCCCAGCCCCACCTCAAGCCTCCTTGCACCCACCTTGCCTCCAGTTCCCTCCGAACTGGCCCCTGGCTGTTTCTTCTACCACCCTACTCTGCCCACCCCCTGCTTTCCTCATCTCCCCTGTTAAGGCCCCACCTGCCCTTCAAGGCTTCATTCAAATGCCACTTCCCCTGGGAAACCTTGCCCTGCTCTTTCCAGTTTCTAAATTGAGGGCTCCCTGGGGTGGGGGCCGAAGCGCACGTGTTGATTTGAATCAAACCCAAAGGACTCCCTTTTCCCTCCCCCACACCTTGTGTTTCTCCCTCCTCAGCGGATCAGTGCCTCAGCGGTGGCCTCAGGACTCCAGTACTTCGGCACATCCGTGCACGGTGGCTTCGATTTCAGTGGTGACGGCCTTGCTGACATCACCGTGGCCACCCTGGGCCAGGCGGCTGTGCTCTGGTAGGGGTCTGCCCTGCCTACTGGGGCCCCAGGCCCCAGCCTCACCTACTTGCCCTGCCTAAAATGACCCCTTGAAGACACCAGGCACTGATGGGGGGTGGTTAGGGCCACCAGCTCTGGAGTCTGCTCCTCTGGGTTTGAACCTCAGCTCTCCCTTAGCAGTGTGAGTTGGGCAGGTTATTGACTTGTCATCCCAGTGTTTTCTCCTATTAATGGGAATAATAATAGTGCCTATCTCAGAGTTATGAGGATTAATTGAGAGTCTCTATGCAAAGTATTTAGCATAGTGCCCCGCGGTGGCTGCCGTTATTATTGTCGTGAATTTCAGAGCTTCTGTGCTCTTCCCTCAGTGAATGATCAGGTTCCATGGCTATAAATGAGTGGAAGGAGCACCCATCTGCCCTGTGCTCCCCACGAAGCCCCAGACTTGGCTGTCAAGTCTGTACCCCTCTTGGCTTGTTGCTCCCAGGTGCCTCCAAAGTCAACATGTCTAAAAGTGAACCTCTTCTTCTCGCCTACCCTTCATTGTCCCCCAGCCGGCCCCTCCTAGGCTTCCCACCTCAGCACATGACATCGTTTGTTCGGGACAAAAACACAGGAATTATCTTTAATACCTCCTCTCCTCTCCCCGCCTCCACCCATCAACACATTTATGTTGGCTCTGCCTCTTCAGTGGCTCCCACTTAGGGTAAAATCCAAATTGCTTACCATGGTCTATAAAGCTCTCTATGGCCTGGCCCTGCCTCCCTGTCTCCTGTGACTACGACCCTCTGTCTCACTAACTGTGCTCTAGTCATGCTGACCTTTGTGTTTCTCAAACACACAAACCTTATTCCTACCACAGGCCCTTTGCACTAGCTGTGCCTTCTGCCTGGACTGCAGTTCCTCTAGTTCTTCACATAGCTGGCTCTTTCTTGTTAACAGCTCTCAACTCAAATTGTCTCCTCATTAGTGAGGCCGTCCCTGCCACCCAACCTAAGTCTCTATGACCTTATCCTATTTCGTTTTTAATCATAGCGTTACCTGTTCATAGTATTCATCCATTTCTTCTTATTTATTTGCTTGTTGTCTGTTGTCCCACTAGAGCAGGGACTTGTCTCCCTACTGTATTCTACAGACTCAGAATAGCAGTTGGCACAGTAGAGATGGTCAGTAAATCCTCACTGAATGAATGAATGAGCCAAGCACGGATCTGGAAGTCCCACAGTCACTTCTTATGGTCCTCTTTGCTGTCTTGTTTAGCTCACGGCCTGTGGTTCGCCCGAGGGTGTCCATGACCTTCACGCCCAAGGCGCTGCCCATTGGCTTCAACGGCAATGTGACTGTGCGTCTGTGTTTTGAAATCAGTGCTGCGACCACAGCTGCCGAGTCAGGTAACAGGCAGCCCAGCGTTGGGGTCATTCCTTGTTGGCTTCAGTGGAGGGCAGGGAAAGAGGACGCGGGTAGGGGTGAGGGTATGTGTGTTACAAGGCCCTGCTGTTTGACATCTCTCTAATTGGAGCTTAGCTCCTTTGACATAGGCTCTGTTTAAGGTGAACTGTCCTAGAGAAGGGCGATCTGCTGTTAAGTCAACATTCGGAAGGGGTTTACGTGACCCTGTTGGGAAGAGGGGCATTGGACCCTCTGAAGGGTTGAAGGGTTGAATTTCTGAAAGAAGATTCAGAAAAAGGCAGCCATTTCTCCAGCTCCATCTCCTGTGCCTGTGGATGTGTGTGTGTAGGGGCTCCTGAGAAGTGTGCGTGTGTAGGGGCTTTTTCTGTCTCTGATTTGCATCTTCTCCCCTGGCTGCCTCACTGTGTCTCCCTGGCCCAGGTGGGATTGGGATTGGATAACCTACCAGAGGCCTGGTCTCTCTTCCCATCCCCTTACCTGGCACTGATTGGGAGACTGTTTCCAGAAGGCAGAGGGTGGACCTGGCTTTCACAGCCCAGGTACTTACTGCCAACACAAGAGCTCCCCTCCAGAATAATCCATCAGGAACTATCCCCACGGTTTAATCTCTCAGTAACAATCCCCCAAATGTTTCTCTGATTCCCGCAGGTCAGAAAGCACTCTCCTAGGTGGGGTGGCTTTACTGCAGAGGGAGGCCATTACCAAATGCGAGGGTAGAAAATGATAGGCCTATCAGTTCCAACTGTATAGGCTGAAAGATTCAGGCTGTAGAGGCTGAAAGGCTGCTGCTGAGTGGCTGTGTGACACTGGGCAGGTGGCATTCACTCTCTGGTCCCTGGTTTCTGTTCTGTACAGTAAGGGAGTTGGCCTAGGTGATCTATACGGCGCTTCTGGCTCTGCTGTCTTTGGTTTTGCTCTATGGTTTCTGTCTCCATTCCCTGTATTATCCCCTCCTCCTTTTCTCCTCAATCCTAGCCTCCTCCCTGAGCCCTCCTTCCCTAGGGAAGACCCACTCAGCCCTGGGAATGTGCTGCTCTGGGTTTGGGACTGGGGCACTGAGGGTCCCTAGCCAGGTGCCAGAGACCATGAGAAAAGTACCTTCGAAGTGAAGAAACTCAGAAGTCCAGCCCCAGGAAAGTGCCTTTGTGACACCACTCAGGAGGGGCTCATAAGGAACCTCAGGCAGGGTGGGGGCTCCGTCTGGGCCTTGCCCACCCAGCCTCATCAGGAAGGCCTGGTCTTCACTCCCAGGTCTCAGACAGATGTCTCTGAACTCCACGTTGGACGTGGATGTGGTGAAGCAGAGGAAAAGGCTACAGTGTTGGAACAAGATAACTTGTCAGAGCAACCTTTGGGAGTGGAGCCGTGGGTTCCAGCTCTGTGAGTCCTTTCTGCTCATTCCCACAGAGGGAGAGGTAAGTGAAGAGTTTAGGAGCGTCCAGAGGGGTCTGTGTTGTTGAGAAAATAATTGAGGTGTGTGCAATGAAGACACCTATCCGTTCATACAAACTAGGAAATTAAAATAATCGTAATAGATTAAGAACCACATAGTAGTATGAGAGAGACAGTTAATTATACCAGAAACCTACTGAAATAAACCTACTGAATTAAAGAAACCTACAAATTAAAGAAACCTACTGAAATAAACACTAACTATATCTCTCAGCTTCCTAGCAGCTGAACAAAAAGGCTAATGCTCTAATTGCTGACATGTTTCTTGGTAACAAATTGGGTAAAACAAACAGGGTCCCTTCCCTTTCCCATGTCATCTAACCTCGCCTGGTAACAACAGTGGGGCTGAGGACCTTTCCACGAATCACCAGAAAAACTGAATGACAGAAAGTAAAAATAGAAAAAGTAATCATTTGCAAAGGTTTACTCCTGACACAGGGTGCCTGGAAACATGAAAAAAAAATAAATGTATTTGTCAGGACGTAGAGCCTGAGACAACCCAGAACTTTGGATCTATAAAGGTCATTTATTCCAATAACCTTATAAATTATGCCTCTGACTACACGTGTGTTCCCACATCTGTGCAGATTGTTGATTGGATTAAGAAAGTTTCTAGCGCGTCTATGGCTTCCTTAAGTGAAAGCATAACTAGCTTCTCCACCAGGAATCATGCTCACCTACACTGGTGTGTTCAGAGCTCCTCCCATGGCAGAAGGGCAAATCGCCTTATCTTTGGTTTTCACCTCTCTAATATGTCCCCCATGCTGCTTTGAGAAAGATCTTTGTCATGACTCTTCCCTTCCGTGGCTCCCATTTGCCCTCTGAATAAAGTCAGGTCGATTTTTAACTCCTGATGGCCAGAGTCTCTTAGGGATTGGGGCAGGAACTATAAAGAGTTATAAGATCTGAGGCCAGAGCGGACCAAGGGAGATGCTTTTGCCAACGCTCTTGGCAGCTCGGTTGAGTAGAAGCTTCCCTTCAGCCTGGTGTATTTGGAAGAGGCTTAGGACTTCTGGCTCACCACTTTCATTGTTTGTTTCATATTACAACTATATCAAAGTTGAAAATATTCTCTTTGTCGTTTTCTCTCCCACATCCAACTCCAACTCTGCATTCCTTGGTGACTCTGCAGCTCTGTAAGGAGGACTGCTTCTCCAACATCAGTGTCAAGGTCAGCTACCAACTCCAGACCCCCCTCGGCCAGAGGAACCATCCTCACCCTGTCCTGGACCTCTACCATGAGCCCTCTGCCATCTTCCAGGTGACTCTACTCCCAGCTAGGACCAGACCCTCCTGGGAGGCGGCCCTCCAAAAGCATCTGCTCCCTCACTTCAAAGAATCTTAGAGTTGGGAGGGTCTTCAGACAGCATTTGGGACCCTTACAGCACAAATGGAGGAAAGTGAGTTCCTGAGATGGCGTTCATTTGCCCAGGGTTGCACTGGTAGCTAACCAGGTCTCCCAACCAGCCCTCCAGGCTAGTTCCTTTATGTTCACAGAAAGTGCTTGCTACATATTTAATGAAGCATTATGAATGCATTGCCCAACTTGGCAAGGGTCTCTGATGAGTGTGGTGGGGGTCCCATGTGGGGAATGGGCTGGGGCCGACCTGCCCTGCGCGGCAGACAGGATGCTCTTTGCACACCTGTCTACCCAGGTCCTGCCCAGGCCCTTCAGGCTGAATGTCTGGCCCCCAAACTTGCTCCCTCCCAGGCGAGAAGGGTCACAAGAAACTTTTTCACAACTAAGAGAAAACAGTCAAATTTCCTGATTCTATGATCGCTAAGGTGATTACATTCCGACCCGAGCCCGCACCCCTAGGACATTCTGTTAGTCTTCATGTAGAGTCTTAGGGGGTATAGAAAAATCAAAGAAGTGACAACATGAGCACTAAAGAGGAATCATTACAACCAGCTGGAATGAATTCAGTCTCCAAAAATAAAACTAAAGCCAAAAGTAGTTCATGCTGGCACAGAAAAGCTTCAGATAACCTAAGTATATTTCCAGGTAATCATTGGATACTCCCAACTGTCCAATATTTTTACCAAAATACTCTACATGGATTAAGTTACATAAGCCTCTAGCTCCAGTTTTGGTCAATGCCCAATGTGTCAGTCACAAATAGTGACTAGAAATAAGAGAGCGACATAATCAGGGTGATGGTTTTCACTGCTCACCTGCCCAGGAAGAAAGAGAATCAGGTTCCTTATGAACAAAGATTGGCATTTTAATTTTTTAGACAAGAAACCTTATTTTAAATTTATAATAATATATTTAGAATTTTTTCAAATTTGGTATTGACAGCAAGTTAGATGATTCAGAAAAGATTGGGAGAATTAACGTAATAAAATTTTGTCAACAAACAGATTATCACTATATCTATTCTGCTTTTAAAAAAACTTTATTTTGAAATATTTGGCTTACTAAAAAGTTATAATAGTCCAAAGAATTCCCATACATTTTTTATCTATTTTCCCCAAATATTATCATTTTCACATTTTATCACCTGCTTTATCATTCACATTACTTTATCCTTCTCTCATAATGTAGACAGTACATATACATATATACATATATATTACACACATATAGACGCACACGTATATTTCTGAACCATTTGAGAGTAAGTTGTAGATATGATGCGTCTTTACCCCCCATAACTTCAGCATATATTTCAAAAAAAAAACAAGGACATTCTCTTACAGAATCACAATATAAGGATCAAAATCAGGAAATGAACAATGATAACATACTATTATCTAACCTGCAAACTTTATTTAAATTTTATCAGTTATTCTATTATTGTCCTTTATAGCAAAAGAGAAAAAATTTTACGGTCTAGGATCATTTAGTGCATTTCGTCATCATTTATCTTTCGTCTCCTTTAATCTGGACAGTTTCTCAGTTTGTTTCATCACCTTAATTTTTGAAAGGTACAGGGCAGTTATTCTGCAGAATGTTCCTATCCTTGAATTTGTCTGACGTTTCCTCATGATTAGATTCAGGTTCCGCATTTTTGGGCAGGAATATCATAGAAGTGAAGTGGTGTCCTAAATGCATCCTATTAGGAAACATATCATGTTGCATTACCCCATTACTGGTGCTATTTCCCTTTGTAATCAATAAGTATCTTGTATGGGGAGATGCCCTGAGATTATGTATCTTTTTTAACATCGACTCATGACTCTTACCTTAATCAATTATTACTTTGATGGTTTGATGAAGATTTTTTTGTTGCACAGATAAAGTGGGTGAGAAGTGATCTGGTGTTAATTTAAGCACATAGATGTTTCCAGAGAATGAGTTCTTGCTGGGAGCTGACGCTAGTTTAACCCTGCTCTCTCACTGGGAGTGAGTGAAAAAGAACAGTTTACTTGGCTACATTGAAAACAAAACGGAAAAAAAAACCTGCCCCAAAATGTTGACCCACTCAGAGCGCCAAGCTATGGCTTCTGCGAACTGCGTCTCCCTTCTCCAGGAAGTCTTCCTTCCGAGCTCTGGGTTCCCCCATTCCAGCTCCAGGCCATGGTTAACAGTCAGTGCATACAGCTGCTGAGGTGGTCACTGGCTGCTGGGGAGACAAACGCAGAGATTTCCCGGTTAAGGCTGTGCTTTCCTTCATCATACAAAAATAAACCCAGGTTCTTTAAATATTTTGATTTTTCAACCTGAACTAATGTTTTTCAACCTTGACTGGGCCTTTGGACCCAATGCGACTTTCTGAATTTGTTGTAGTGTAGGCAAGATGGCAAGGGGAATATTTAACCTACGGAAGACTAGCCATGGGGATAGAGGACCTTGCAGGACTGGATCTGGACAATACTTAGTTAGGCATCCCCCACTGGTGCCCCTACCGTTCCTGCCTCTACTCAAAAGGACTAAGGAAACTTTTCTTCACATAAGTTTTCTCCCCAAAAGGTTCAGAGTAGTGCATTGGGAGTATTGCTGCTTAATTTGCATGATATGCTAGTGACAGGCACTTCCACAATTCCACAGAGGTCACCCCATTTTTGACTTTGGCCAGAGGCCTGACTTATGGTATCCCTGTGTTGTAGGACCAAGCACACCCCCCCTGACAGACTGTCCCCTGTCCTGTCGCCCCTTAGCCCTGACAGAGCAGGAAATGTCGCAGTCACAGCTCCCTTGGCCATGGGGACACAACCCCAGCCTGTCAGCCTTCACCCCCCTGTAACTGCACTTCTCAGAGTCAGCAGGAGGGAGGCGTTTCCTAAGCAGAAGACCCTGAGGCCAGGCTGCTGGGATGATGCGGGTCCCTGGGCTGAGCCTCCCCTGTCTGGTTACAGCTACCCTACGAGAAGGACTGCAAGAATAAGCTGTTTTGTGTTGCGGAGTTACAGATGGCCACCACCATCTCTCAGTAAGTTGGTCCCGTCTTCGGTTTCTGCAACTAACTTCCTCCTGAAGGCTTACCTGGGCAAACCCCACCTGGGGATGGATCGCTCACTTCCTACCCCCTCCCATCACGGCCGCAAAGGGCTTCTGCATTTATTATCCCATTGCTTCCTCAGCACCCCATACTATAAGGGAGGCGAGACAGATCTGTTTTCCCATTTTATGGATTAGGGAACAGACTCAGCATTTGAGAGCCCGTGTGGGTTCATCGGGTGGACTTGAGCCCAGGTCTCTTGATGTCCGAGGCAATGCTATTTTCCTAACCCAGTGTCTCCTGCTTCTACGACCACATCAGTCAGAGGTGACCTCTTCCCTGCTTCACCTCTGAACCAAGTCCCTTCGTTCATTAACTATTTATAGAGCATCTGCTCTGTGCCAAGCACTCGAGGTGCCGGAGATGCATCAGTGAGCAACACGGACAAAAAGCCCTGCCCTCCTGATGCTTTTCGGGGTAGAAGATAATGAATAAGTCGATTTCATGTTGATGAGATGTACTACAAAGGAAGATAAGGCAGGGACGGTGGGAGGGAGTGCTGGGTGGAGGTGGGGTTGCCGTTTTAAACAGAGTGGCCAGAAAGGGCTCCCTGAGAAAGGGACAGCTTGGTACATGCGGGAGCAGGTCAAGGAATGAACCGGGTGGGTGTCTGAAGGAGGAGCGCCTGCCAATGCCCTGAGATGGGAGCGTGCCTGGACGGCAGGACACCAGTGTAGCTGCAGTAGAATGAGGGAGGGAGAGGTGATGTGGGGGCGGGGGGGTTATAAGGGGCTGCCTGGGCCTCCATGAGAGCTTTGATTGTGAGCCGGGAAGCCAGGGGGATGACATGATTTTGCCTTTTCACAGGGTCATTCTTGCTTAGACTGTGGGAGCAGAGGGGAGAGCAAGGAGATAGTAGAGTGGTTATAATAACGCAGGTGACAAGTGATGGCGACTCGGGCCAGAGTGGTAGCAGTGAAGGTGCTTGGTTATATTTTGAAGTTAGAGCCCATAGGATTTGATGACAGGCTAGATGTGGGGAGTGAGAGAAGGAGGGGTCAAAGAAGTCTTTCAAGGTTTCAGCCTGAGCATCTAGAACTGGGCTGTCTGATGCAGCAGCTGCTCGTTCATTTGGCTGTTTCCATTTTAGTTAATTAAAAGTAAAGAAAATTAAAATTTTAGTTCTTTAGTTGTACTGTGGACGTTTCAAGTGCTCAACACACACATATGGCTAATGATATTGAACAGCACAGATACAGACCATTTCCATTACTGCAAAGGTTCTATTGGACAACACCGAATTCCAGAGCGATGGTGATGCCGAGAACTGAATTGAGGGAGCCTTTGGAAGAATGGTTTTGGAAGGCAGGGTAGGGAGGAAGAGAGCATGAGTTTGGTCTGGGATGTATGGTGGTCTAGAAATGCTCTCCCTGGCTGCGAGTGCCGTGTGTGACAGGGCTGCCGGCCAGTCGGCTGGAGCTGGTGTGGGAAGAACGCCGCTCCCAGAGTACCAGTAAGCTCCTTCATAGACATTTGCAGGACGTGTGAAGATGTCGGTGGCTTAGCACTGCCCATCTCAAGCACTAAGGTCCAATTCAAGACTTTTAAGTGCTTTGGAATCCAGCCTAACAAGCAGGCACAGCTGTTTCCCACAGGGAATTACATAAAGCCAAGAACCACCCTCTCAGCCAACTCCTTGAGAACTAGCTGAACGCGGACCGCACACGCAGCTGGCCCTACATCGCCCCCTCGTGTACACGGCAAGCAGTCGCTTCTGTTTTCAAAAGTACTGAGCCTAATCGTTAGCATCCAAATGTCTCAGTGGTTTCTGACCTTTTTGTGGACACAGATCTCAAGAATCGAAGGAAAACTACAGACCCTTCTCCCTAGAAGGTCCCATGTGCATACATCAGTGTTTGCATTCGGGGCCCTGAAACCGACCCTGGCCCTCGGGTTAAGAACTCCTGTGAAATACTGGGACGACTCACAGATCTCTCTCCTGGGCTCTAGGACAGTATAGCCAACTGACATTTCAACATCTCTGCCTTCTTATCCTATAGGCACCTCTCATCACGTCCCAGACTGAAGTCTTCTGGCCACTTCCACCTTCTGGCCTTCCTCCTGTGCTCTCCCTCCTGAATAGCACCCCTCTGTCATCCAGGCTGTAAGCTTGGGACGCATCTTTGAGTCCTTTCTCCTTTTGGATCTGCTTGCAAGCATGGCCATGCCATTTCTAGTTCCTATCCCTTCTCTCCATCCCCACCACTGCTGTCTTATTTCAGACATGGGTCATCTCTCCGATGGATCTCCACAGCAGGCTTTGTCTCTGCCCCCTCTCTCCCTCCAATCAATCTATGCTCTTCTCAGCTGTGATGAAAACAAAACCAACACAACAACAAAACACGTGTCACCTCACTTCCCAGAGCTACACATGCCATCTTTAAACATTTCAGATGGTTAGAAAGTTCTCTTTGTACTGTTAACGTTTTCCTGTAGATCTCAATTACTGGTAGTGGTCCTGAGCTCTGGGGCCCCACAGCACCTCAGTGGACTGACGGAAGCTCTCACAAATCCCCAGTCTCTCTTCTCCACGCTGAACAGACCCATGTTTTAAACCACAGCCTTTAACTTGGAAGGGCCTGAATGATTTGGGTGGGAAAGGTGAGGCCAAGAAAAGGGCTGGGGTAGTGTCTGTCTCGTGCACTGCTGTTTCCCCAGTGTTGAGCAGGGTATCTGGAGCAGAGAAAGGACTCCATAAATACATGTGGCATGGATGGATTTGTGTAATGAGGTGCCTGGCCTAGGGTCACAGGGAATGGGTGGTAGAAAGAGGATTTAGGTCCAATTCTCCCAATTACTTTTGGAGGATGTTAGACCTCGGGCAAATGAGTTAGCCTCTCTTGGCTTGTTTCCTTCTCTATTAAATGGAGAATAACTGTCCTATCTCATAGGGTTATTATGAGGATAAATTGAGCATGTGAAAATTTAGCAAAAAAGAAAAAAGAAAATTTAGCGCTGTCCCCGGTACAGGGTAAGCACTAAATAAATGGTAGCCGTTATTAGGGTCTCACACAGCAACTGCTGAGGGGGGTATCGCATTCCAGGTAGGTGGTTGCTTATGTTGAAGGGAAGAAAATCTAGGCTAATGTATCCTTTAGGCATTTTATCAAAAAGTTAGTTAAGAATGTGCTATTGGCATTGCACCCAGGTTGTTACAGAATAAATAAACTGGTGACACTTATCTGTTTGCTTACCCTGTGCAGGAAGGAATTGGTGGTGGGTGTTACAAAGGAGCTGACCATGAACATTAGGCTAAGTAACTCTGGGGAAGACTCCTACATGACAAGCATGGTTTTGAGTTACCCCAGAAACCTGCACTTTAAGAGGATACAAAAGGTAATTATAACAGCAGTTTTGGAAACATGCCACTCATGGCTTTTCATCCCTGCATACCTTCCCTTTTTTTATGGCAACCTCTTAACTCTGCCTCCAGCCTCCTCCTAGTTCATCTAATAAATGATTATTAACTAGATGAATTCTCTGCAATCCAACTATATGCTGTAGATCCGATCACGCCATTCTCTGCCTCATAAACCTTCGGCGGTGCCGTTTTGCTGCACAATCACTCCTCCCTGCCTGCAGCCTTTCTTAACCCAGGTTCCAAGAGAGAAATAATCTCTAATAAATTAGCTTGGACTAGGAAAGTAAAAGGCAGCCCTGCCATTCATCAGCCTGGGCTCACAGATACAAAGCCAGCTGCAAGATACAAGGAGACAGTATTTTCCCCAAGGACACCCTGAAGCTGTAAAGTATCGTTAACACCAAAAAATTGTGTTCTCTAAAATCATAGGCAATCAGACACCTTGCTGTTTGAAGTTATAAACTGTAATTCTGAAGCCATCTGACTCTTGCCTGGAGAATTTAAGTCACTCTGACAAAGGGAAGCTGTCTATTTTCACCTGAGGCACAAAGCTTCACATAAATCATTCCCAGACAAAACTTATCACATCTTAAGTTGCCAAGGAAATGGGTCCCTGGGCCCACTTTGGAGTTTGACCGGATGCTGAGTGACCCTTCTACACACAGCCCTGTTTTGTTTTGAGCCTATCAAAACTGCTTCATTTACAGTTCACCTGAATGGACAGTCTTCCCCAGAATCCTTTCATAACCGTCTTTTCCTTTGTTTGGTAAGACACACCACAATGCAGTTTTCCTCACTGTAATGAGTGAATAAACCTCGCTTTGTCAAACTACTGGTTTGTCCCTGGTCATCTTACACTAGGTCTTTGGGCGAAGACAGCACCCATTAGATGAAAAGAATAAAACGATCTCTTAGCATCTAGAATGGAACTAGTGATGCACCCTCCTTGGGGGAATTAAGAAAGCAGTAATCGCTCAAATCATTTTCTGTCTTCAGTGGTCCACATGTGGAGCCAAGGCTGCATCGTGGTACTGGAGGCTCATGCTGGCCTTCTGGCCCATCTCCGTATGTTAAATGTGCATTGGTCCGAGGCCCAGTTCAAATGTCTCCTTCCCCATGAAGACTTTCCGCTTTCTCCAAGTTGGAATTCATCTTTCTGTACTGCTTTTCTCTGTGCCTCTCTCATGGAACCACTCTTTAGGCTTTGTACCTGAATTCCTCTACTACTGAGCCCTCCTGCCCAGCTTGTGAGGAAGACAGGGACCAAGGCTGATGTATGTGTGATGCCAGGTCCTGGCAGGGTGTGTGGCATGAGGAAAAATCGGCAAAGGTTGCTGAACTGGTGTGAGGAAACTACTCCTTTTTTTGCCTTTTAAGAATAGTCTTTTTCTGTGTTCACAGCCTCTTTCTCCAAACATTCAGTGTGATGACCCTAAGCCAGCTGCTTCTGTCCTGGTCATGAGCTGCAAGATTGGTCACCCCATATTCAAGAAGTCATCCGTGAGTCTGTTTTGATTGGCTGACTCTTCTCACGACGCTCAGTTGGTGTCTTCTCCTTCCCGGTCTCCCTGGAATCTCTCAGTTGCGGTCTCCACGTTTCCCTTTACTGTATAGTTAGTCGATCCATAGCAGTGCTTAGAATTGCCAAGTTTGCTCTGAAAGCAGGGAGTGGGGGAGACAGCCACAGACAAACTGTTGGCTGACGGCAGTACAGCAGAGAAATTGGGGGCAGTATGGAAGGAGCGTCAGACCCAGTTATTAGTCCTGCGGTGCGTCCCCGCCGTGCCACTGGTGAGCTCTGCTGTGAGAAATCTCTGAAATGGTGTCCTCCGTTGTAAAAGGGGAATAAGAGGCGTACATGGAATAACAGGATATGGAACCGTGCTAGGATACAAAAATGTGAGGAATAGGAATTACGTTTCCCAGGTCTGTTTAGTTAGTAGGAAGCAGTATGAATTGCGAGTGGTGTAGAAAAGAATCAGTGACCTATTTTTCCCCCCTTGTTTTTCAAATAGGCAAACTTTTCAATAGTTTGGCAGCTAGAGGAGAGTGCCTTTCCAAACAGGACAGGCGACATGACTGTGATGCTCAGAAAGTAAGTAGTGCCTGTGTCACAGCAGGCCCGGGCTATGGCCCTGGAAGGAATCTCCCTCCTACGTGCATGCATCAGAACTGTGCTCAGGAAGAGAATCTCACTGAGCCCAGAGAAGGCACCTGTCCCGGGAAGCCAGGGGGTGTTCCCTACAGCAACTTGGCTTTCCCTTCTTGTTATCAAAGATATTTAAATCTATTAATACACAAAGCAAAATTATGGTATATAGTCTGGTAAAATGAGCCTGGAGTTCTAATTAGACTGGGGTTCTGATTCTGGGTCATTTAACTTTGGAGAAACCTTCATCTGCAAAACCTCTGTTTGGGGGTAGGGTGGAATATGGTGTGGGGAAAGGTTTCTCAAACGGGGTGATTCTGTCCCCTAGCGACGATACCTGAAGACATTTTTGATTGCTATGACTTGGGGGGAGCTCCTGGCATCTAGTAGGTAGAGGCCAGGGATGCTGCTAAATATCCTACAACATACAGGGCAGCCTCTCACAAAGAATTATGTGGCCCAATCTGTCAATCCTGTTGAGGTTGAGAAACCCTTTTTAAATCAATGTTTCTCCAAGTATGGTCTTCTAGGAAGTCTTCTGCACTCTGCTTATCTCCAGGAGTCTTTTCTTATCTAGCCACTGATGACCTGGGGTGCCAAGCTATAGAAGCAGCCATATGTGCAAAGCAGGTGTGCTGTGAACTGACACTCTTTATTTCCTAGTTCCAACGAAAGACAGTCTTTGGTCAGAGAGACCCACAGCCTTCAATTCAGACATGCCTTCATTGCAGTTCTTCCCAAGTAAGTACTTCCAAGGGGCCAACGCCTGCGGGACAGCTTCCGGCATTCTCTCTCGTGCATGGAACTGGCGGTCAGACAGGATGTGAGCATTGCCTTCCTTTGAGAGGAGGCTGCTTTGAACCCAGGCTCCCATTGATCTCTAGGGCACTAACAGTTGGATCCTAGAAAGCCCATGGAGTAATCAAAGGAGGAGCAGTGCCAACTGGTCTCGCTACAAACGGGTAGTGTCATGATGCTAAGGAGGGAAGAAGATAGGGGCTATGGGATTGGGAAGTAAGGAAGGAGAAAAGGAAGGCCACTCTGATAATTAGACACAGAACCAGCCCAAATATACAGAATTCAAATATTCTACCTGATCCCAACTGCCATCCCATCACTTTGCACTTTGATATTTAGCTTTGATTCCTCTTAAGGATCTGCCCTCTGTCCTAGTGTATCCACCTGGCAGCTTTCAGGTTCATTTAAAACAAGAAGGGGCCTTGACGCCTAACACATGCCCTTTCAATTGCAGACCATCAGTGATGTACGTGAACACAAGCCAGGCGCTTTCTGACCACAGAGAATTCCTCTTCAATGTAAGTGCTTAGTACTCATCACTGCAAAGCTGCCGGTGGCAAAGCAACACCACCTTTGACTTTCTACTCTGATTTTATTTTGCAGATACATGGGGAAAATCTCTTTGGAGCCGAATTCCAGCTGCAAATCTGTGTTCCAATCAAATTACAAGGTTTCCAGCTTATAAAAGTGAAGAACCTAACAAAGACTCAGGTACTTAGAGGCGGTCCTTTACTCTATCACAATGACATCTCTTTCCAGAGTGACTATGGATTCTCAAAGGTATCAAAACTAGAGTTCTAGAAAAGGAGTGAAAACAAGGTTAATTACCCTGGGAACACATTAGAAGTAAATCACCAAAGTCACGTACAGAAGGAATATCAACCACCCAGCTCTTAAAGCAACATTTCAGGTTTCCCCCCCTTGATAAAAAAATAAGCAAAAATTCAAACCTTTTCAGTAGCCATGGAGACATTTGCCAGTTGAAAATTGATAAATTCTGCTTTGTTGTGATTGGAAAATGAGCTTGATAAATATGTGTTTCTTGCATGTCTCCCTATAATTGTCTACCATCTTCCTTTCCTCTCTCATGCTAGTCTGTCTGTCTGTCTTGGTCTCTGCTTTGCTATAGCCTCTCTGTTCCATTGACTCCTCATCTGTAGGATGGCTCCCATGCCAGCTTATGATACATGCAGCAACGGGCTCTGAGCAGTATGACAGCTGAGGCCTTGGGCTTTCCTGAATTTTTTTTTTTCTTTTTTGCTCAGGTTACATAAAGTGTCAAGGCTCAAAAATGAAAACGTAGAAACTTACAGAATGGATACTGCTGACAGAAAGAGGGCTTATACGTTGTAAACACTTGTTCTCATGTGTAGTTTATTTTTTAAGAACATTTATTTAAACATTTCCACAAACATTTTGGTTTCCACTTGGAAACAAAAGTCTTGTTTGAAAGCAAATTGGAAACAGAGAAGAATGGAAATTCCACCCTGCTCTGGGGTTAGAGGTTGAAAACCCACGGGGGGCGGGGGGTACCTTTGACTTACTTAAATAGACTGTGTTGGCAGAGCAGGTCAGTGGCAGAGCTGAAGTTCAGCATTGTCCTATGGAAATTCAGGATGTTTTTCTTCACTTGCTTCAGGGCATAGGTGTTACCTTTAGTCTTGAAGCTCATCTCGTTCAGAATCTTATCTGTGAGGTAATGGAGCCAGAGCACATTAGTATAAGGGTGATAGTCACCCCAGGAGTTGTTGTTCTTCTTCCTCATTAGCCTGTAGATCTCAAACTGGTAGTCCCCTCCACCTGTAAATAGGTCCTCATCCATGGAAAGGTCACAGAACACCACGATGCCATCCCTCTCCACGCGTGACAGGGTGTAGTCAATGATGCTGACCTGAAGCCCACGGGTGGGGATCGTGCCTGTCTTCCCGTTGAGAGTGTAGTGGAGTTCCTTGAGGCTGGTTTTCTTTAAGAGCACGTTCCCCCAGTGTAAGTCTCGGTGCTCAAAGTGCAGTGACGCCTCTGCCACGGCAAGGGAGGCGGTGAGCTGGTGTAAAATGCTCTTTGCAGTAGCTATGGAGGACAGCGTCTTTCTCATTCGCTCCAAGTCAATCCCTCCAAACTCAAATTCCATCACAATGAAGAGCTGGTCTTCCTCAAAAAAGTCAGGCCGGTCGTTTGCACACCCTTTGGTTGAGTGATAGTGGTCCCAGGCTCTGAGGAGCAAGGAAGGGTAAGATCCTTGCACACAGTGCACTGAGTTCAGCCCAATAAAGCCTTCTGTGCGGTTGCATACCTCATCAGACAAGAGGCTCAGCTCTTTGGAGATGATGATCTCTGGCAGGATTTCCTCAAAAGTTTTCTGATGGGCTCCATTGACTAAATCGGGTCCCTCAATAGCAATGATTTTTAGGGCTACAGGTGTATGATTAGCAATTGTTTGAAACACTTCGCCAAACACCCCTTCCCCAATCTTCTCACAGCATTCCAGTTTTTCTGTGGAAAGGCAATAGCTAAAAGGGATCGGACCCTCCTGGTTACATTCCCTATAAACCTTTTCAGCATCAGATGCCTTCTTGTCTGTGGCATGTATTGTCTTTAAGGGGGTTAGCAAATGCATGGAAGAGGAGTGCCGAGGGAACAGAGCACTGTTTGTTCTGTTCAGGACAGACGAGTTTGAATAGTCTGATAAGAGGGACCCAGAGAGAGAACTGGTAGTGGCGTAGCTGCTGCACACTTCTGACACAGTAGTCACGATCTTCTTCTTGTGGAAACCGAAGGAAGCCCTGCCTTTGGTCCAAGAGCAGTCATTCCGTACACGAGTCAGGTCCTGGGTGAGGAATGAATCTTGTTCCATCCTTTGGCCCTTTTTAAACTGGTGGCAACGCAGGAGGGAGGTTTCTGCTGCCTCCTGATGTTTCCTTTTCTGGCTTGATCCAGTTCTCTCAGGCCTGTTGATTTCCCCAGGTACAATACAGCTCTTGCAACCATTGGCCCCCTCATATTCTGTCTGGACAGCCCCTTGAGCCCCAATCGTTTGACAAGAGTCCTGGTCTGTGGGCCTTTTCTTACGGATGCTTGATAAACCTGGCCCCTCCAGCCTCTTCCCCACCAATTCCCTTTCGCAGCAGGACTCCCTCATATTCTTCCCATCTGCCCCAAACTCAGAATCCTCAGAGTTTCCCGAGTCCATAAGGCTAAAGAGAGCTGACCTGAGGCGGGCACGGGTTCGGTGAGCCAATGTGGTGATCCTGCCTCCTCCGGTTGCTGTCTCCTGGGAGCAGGAGTGAGGTGCTTGGTCCAGAGAGGCTGCTGGGAGGTGGGAGTCGCAGGGAACTTCAGAGGCTGCGTTCCGAGAGGCGGAGGGGTCGATACAGATGACACTGTCTCTCAGCTCTGGGGACCCAGAGCCGGGGCTGGGAGAGGCCGGAGAGCTGAACAGGGAGGCACTGGTGCCCAGCTCGCCACGGTCCCCGCGCTGGTTGCACACAGTGAGGTCCCGGTTGCTGCTGGGGAAGGGCGGTGGGAGGAGTGAGCTGCGGGGCGTGCTGCACTTCTGCGGGGGCCGAGCTCGTAGCCTCAGGCGTCTTGGGGTCACGATCGGACTCGGCCGGTCCTTGGAGATTTGACCGCCACGGCGCCTCCGCCGTTGACCCACCGGGCTGCTGGAATAATCAGGGTCGTCAGAATCGTCCGAAGCGACCGACTGCGAGGGGTCGTCACTGCTGGCGTTGTTGCTGCTGCTGCTGCTGCTGCTGCTGAAGAAACGCTTCGGATTTTGCGGCGGGAACCACTGCGCGGCTGCCCGGACCGGCCCCCGCCGCGGCCCCCAGCCGCCGGCAGCCCCATAAGTTCTTAAGAGCCGATTCTTGAGTCGCGAGGATGACGCCGCCATGTCCGTCCCCCGCCAAACATTCAAATGCAAACACCGCGAGACTTCCTCCAGACGCGTCCGCGTCCGCCCGCTGGTCTTTCTGTCGGGTCCTAGAGCCCGGCCCTACGCATGCGCATGCGCATCCTGACGGGTCTCGCGGGAGCTGGGCGCGCGGATTCCTGGGGCGGTCTGGCTTTTTTCAGTGCGTCCCGGAAATGGCTCTCGTTTCAGGCTTACACCGTGTGTGTCCAGAGTCGGGAGCGCGCTTGTGGGAGCGAACCCGATCAGGTGAGCGCGCCGCCCGGAGAGGCGGACGGGGGGAGGGAGGGAGGGAGGGAGGAGGGCCTGAAGCAGGTGACGTAAGAGGACCGGATACTCTTCTGAGGTTTTCCCGAAAGCGCGAGCCGGGTTGCCCCAAGGCCCCCCTTAGCCTCTTTACTGGGTCCCGTTTGCCAAGGTTGCGGCTTTGCTTCAGCCAAGGTGAGCGCTGAAACTGCTGACACCCTCTCTTCTGGGATTTAAGATGTTCTGTGTACTGTGTTAAGATTCCAGCTTTTCCATATGGGAAGGGATTATGCTAACCAGACTTTTCTTTCCCAGCTTGTGGAGGAATGGCATTCAGTGAGCTGTGTCATCACTTCGGATAAAGAAAATGTAACCATCGCTGCAGACCTCTCCTTGAATCCGTGTAAGCAGGTACTTGAGACTGTGAAATACTCCAGATTTGATTATCCTGCTGCTCACAGGCATCTGTCTCCCCTAAAAATGATAATAGCGTCTCAAATAAAGCGTGTCTCTTGATCCACCTTCTGCCCCAACTTATTCCTTATCCGATTACTTAGGGTAACTTTCTACTCCAGGTAGTTACTAGGAATTTTAGGAATCACTTGCGACTCCTCCCTTTCTTACATCCGCGTATCTATTCCAGCAGCAAACTCTGTCATTCCACCTCTAAAATATATTCTAAATCCTTTCACTTCTCTCCATCCCCACTGCTACTGTTGTAGTTCATGCTACCATCTTTTGCCCAGACTATTGCAGCAACCTTCTAGCTGCTTTTCTTGCCTCTGCTCTTGCTATGTTCTCTCTAAACATTCTTTACACAACAGCTATCTTTTAAAAGCAAATATCAAGTGTATGCTTTTGCATACACTTCAACTAAAATTCCTTCAGTGGCCTTCAAGGTTCTAGATGATCTGGTCTGAATTTCTTCTTCAACTTCCTCCCGTACTCTCCTCTTTCCTGCTTCTTACACTCCAGCTGTTCTGTCCTTTTTGTTCTTCCAGCTTGCTGTTATTGTTCTGGCCACAGGACCTTTGTACTTGCTGTTCCTTCTGCATGACACTGCTTTTCTCCTAAATCTTCATGTGTGTGATTTCTTCTTATATTTCGCTCAGCTATTACCCTCTTTGAGAGGCCTTCCCTAATCACTCACTCAAAAGTGGGAATGATGGTCTAGTTGAATGTCTTGCAGTGATAAGATATGAACTGAGAAGTAGCTATGGAGATAGAGAAAAAGGGACAAGTGCAAAAGAAGCTCAAAAAAGGAAGAACTGTCAAGAAGTGACTTGGGGCAGTGAGTGAGGGTGTGATGTGGGGAATAACTAGGTTTCTTGCTTGGGTAACTTTGGTTACTGAGGCCATTAACTAGGCTAAGGAATACTAGAGAAGGCACACGTTTAAAGTAAAGATGGTGAATGCCGTACAAAAACAGTAAGTCCATGTCTAACACATGTTGTTTCCTCCCTCCCCTTCCCCTTTATAGTTACTAAGAGATGTAACTGCACTACAGATCCTTGGTGAAATATCTTTCAACAAAGCTCTGTATGAGGGGCTGAATGCAGAGAACCACAGAACTAAGGTAATCGCTGGCTGTTTTCTGGGTAGTGTCCTAACCTCAGAACCCCTGTACAGGCACTCTGCTGCTGCCCTGTTCCTGTTTTCAGTCTTAATCACCTCTGATCTTGACTGCCACCAACTGCCTGTGACCTTGAGCTAGTCAGCTTCTGTCTCGAGTTTTTCCACCTGTGAGATGGAGGCCATTGAATAAGAAGCTTAAGGTGAGGAAGTCTAAGCTGAAATAACTAAGCTGGAATCAAGAGCTGCATATACTTTGATCTGAAAAGGTATTTTTAAAAAGAATTTCCCAAGTGAGAAATTATTTTTTGTATGCATTAACTCTCTTCCTAGTGTGTTATGTCAGTGGTTATAATATTAAACAGTTACAATACTCAAGAATGTATACTCTTTTGGCAATTCTTAGACTAAGCCCTAGAACTCTGGGATTTGTTTTGCAGAAGTATCCCCACACATCCAACTGACGTCTGTGATCTGTGGGCTAAATGCTGTGTGTGCTCCTCTGAGTTGTCATTCTTGTTGACACTCACCTATTTGTGCCGCTGGCTTCAGAAATCATCCATCTGTGAGCTCTTTAGTGAGGTAGCCTTCATTGCTGGTGGGACTGTCAAGAGTGAGACTGCATTGCTAAGTATTAGTCCTCTGCTTTGCTCCCTGGAGAAGTAGGAGAAAGGAGCAATTCTCTAGACATGACCAAAACAACATTTCCTTTTATTTTGAAGCATTTATAATACAGAAAATGGTATGGAAGAAAGAGAAGTGCCCCATCACCCCACTACCCAGATTTTTGAAAAAGAGAAGTAAGGGCAAGAAATCCAAGCCTTCCAGAAAGATGCCAAATGAAAAATTATGGTTCCTTCATTCCCCCTTTCCCATGCGCCCAACTCCCTCTTCCCAAAGGGAGTTAGTGTTAAGTTTCTTACACGCACATTCTTAAATAATTTATGTGTATACTTCTTCCTCTTAACTTGCTGATACTTTTATTTCTACAGTGTAATTTCCCCTAGATTATTTCTTTAAATTCAATACGCGAAGCAAGTATTAAGTAGTTCCTGACAATAAGCACCTAACTGATAACGAATCTGTGAGTATAGATAGCTGTGCATCCAAGTGTATTTCAGTTGCAAGTAAGGGAAGACTCCTGCTAATGTATCATAAAGGCACTTGTTGTTTATCTAGTGAGGGAGGCAGACGGCCTGGCTCCTTGGAATCTTGTGCACACGTCTGTGTGTTGGTGTTGCCTTCTGCCATGGCCAACTCAGAGTTGCCACCTTTCCCAGTGCTATATTTCCCCATGGCAGAATACAAAATAGAAAGCAAGAGGTCAATAGCAAAAGGATTATTTCTTCATGTGCCTTCTCTTTATGTGGAGGAAAATTTTCCTAAAAACTCCCAGCGCATATCTCCTTATATCACATTGGAACCTGATTTCATGTCAGTCACTGGCAAAGGGGAATAGCTTTGTCATGACTAGCTTAGTCCAGTCCTGATGTCTGAACAAAATCGAAAAGGAGAGAATGGCTATTGAGAAGGCCACCATCAATCTTTGCTACAAGCAATGGTATCCCGTGTCCTGCTTCTTCCTTCACCTCTAACCGGGCAGCTTTGGGGCACTTTAGAAACCTGTGGGTTTGGAAGAGGGAAAAGGGAAGAGGCTTTGAGAAATAGCATTTCTTCCGTTCAAATCTGGTCTGTTACACCACTGTCACATTGGGATTTCCTTTCATTACTTTCCTAAACTCGGGTTCTCAAGCCCTTCCCCCACCGCCCCCCTTCACTCTTCCGTAGAAGAAAAAACCAGCTCTTTTCCTGTTCTTCCTCCCTCTCTGTTGCTTTGCTCCCTTCTATTCTCAAGGCCCAGAACTCATTCCTACTAGGTTCAGCTATGTAAATAGTGCATAGAGGGCCAGCCCTAGGAAGTAAGCAGCATTTATAACTTAATTAAGAGAGGTCTTAAAGATGAATTTGTCTGGCCTTCCACCCCATACAGAATTTCTCTCCAAAGTGTCGCTGACCTTGGTGCTTAAACACTTTCGTGAAAGAAACTCAGTGTTTCAGGCAGGCAGAGAAGTTTCGATGGCCCTTTAGCCCCACTGGGAGCATGCTCTGGCCACGGCGTGTATGCTGGTCTCACTGGTAGGGCTATATCTGGGTCTCACTTGGGCAGCATGTCCCCTGAGCTTTCCGGCTAAATCCAATCAGTGAGAAGAGAGCTTAGACTCTGAAATTGAGAGAGCCTTTAGACAACAGTGCTAGGAATGGCTTCTAACGGAGGAGCTCTACAAGTTGTACCTGTGGACGCTGCTTCGCACTTATTATCGTGTCTCAGAGGCAGCATACACATGAGTCTGGCGAACAACAGATCAGTATCTTTGTCGTCATCTTTTGTGTGGGGAAAAATGCGTTATGAGACTTCAGGGGTTTATGCAAGCTCAAAAAGAGCGGTCAGAACAAAGTTAGAAAGGACTTAGGTCATTTAAAATCGGTCATCATTTTGAAGATGATGAGCTTGGGGCTTGAGGGTGTATAATGGCATAGCTGAAGGTAAAATCTTGATTTTGTTAGTGTTCTTTAAAACCTAGAGACCTTAATCCTTTGGGACCCTCTGTTAAACTGTCAGAGAATCCTTAACAGCAGGTCATAATCTCCTGACAGACTTAGCTCTGTTTCTATTTAAAAAACCAAAATGCTTTCTGTAATGTATTTTGGTCATTAGGTAATTTTATTGTGCAGGGTTTTTTCCCAGTTTTTGTTCTCTGAGGATTCTATTGATTTAGCTCAGCAATTTTTACTCAGTCATGTTCAGTCTACTAATGAGCCCGTCAAAGGTAGTCTTCGTTTCTGTTACAGTGTTTTTTATCTCTAGGATTTCTTTTTGGTTCTTTCCGAGGATTTCCATCTCTCCGCTTGCATTGCTTATCTGTTTTTTGTCTTTGTTCTTGCGTGCTGTCTAATTTATCTAGTAGAGTCCTTAGTATTTTAATCACAGTTATTTTAAATCCCCAGTCTGATAATTCCAACGTCCTTGCCATGTCTGGTTCTGATGCTTGCTCTATCTCTTCAAATTGTGTTTTGTGTCTTTTGATGTGGCTGGTAACTTTTTCTTGATAGCTGGACATGATGTACCAGGTAAAAGAAACTGTTTTAAATAGGCCTTTAGTAATATGAGGTGTGGGGGAGGGGAAGTTCTGTCATCACATAAGTAATTCTCGTTTTTTAGTGTGCCTGTACCTCTGGACTGTGAACTCCACAAATGTTTCTCTTTTTTTTCCCCCCAGACCTGTTAGGTAGGACAGGATAGCTAGAGTGGGCTCAAGTTGGGTATTTCCCTTCCCCCAGGTCAGTTGGAGGCTGTGGTTAACTAGTTTCCCTTGAGGGCAGGCCTCTTTAAGAACAGAGTGCTCTGGCTTATTTCACAATGGTTCCTTTTGGGATATGAGGGCAACCTGGCTGTGACGTTTGTCACTCTGAGTGCCAGGGTTGATTTGGCTGATCTGGCTGCCGAGGCAGGTGTCCTCTCCCTCATTGTTCCATGTGCATCCCGCCCCAGAGTTGCGCACTCGGAGAGAACAACCTTCCTTTCTAGAAGTTTTTGGTCAAGGGTATATGAGGAGCCGCACTTCCCTGCTAGAACCTCCAAGCAAGCTGTCAAAATGCTTCCTTTCCCCTCCCCCGCTGGAAGCACAAAGAGATTTTTCTCCAGGATTTACTGTGGGAAGCTGGTTAAGCTCCTGGAGGTAAATTTCAGTGTTGTGGGGTTCCCCTTATGACTGGGTTCCCTGGAGTTTTTAACTCTCAAGAGTTGTCCACAGTGAGCCTCCAGCAATTCATTAATTACAGTTCAGGCTTTCCTGCCCCAGCACTGGTAAGCCTCTACTCATATTTTGCTCCTTAAAATAACACATAGAATTTTTTTCTCATTTCCGTTAACAGTAGTACCTGTTTTCGAGTGTCTCCATTGACGAACATTTCGGTTTACAAACTTCGTAAATTTTATTGATCTATGGTATCATTAGATAGTAAAATTCATGCTAAATTTGCATTTTAGGGGTTGATTTTAAAGGTCTGGAATGGATTAATCCATTTTGCATTACTTTCTATGGGGAAACCATGCCTTGGTTTTCCAACATTTCAGAACTCAAACGGTCTCCCGGAACAGATTACGTTCGAAAACCCGGGTACCACTGTACCTGACTTTTTGGATGATCTCTCTGTCTTGTTCTAGATCACTGTCCTCATCCTGAAAGATGAGGATTACCTTTCTTTGCCTCTGGTCATTGGAAGCAGTGTTGGTGGCCTTCTGGTTTTGACTATCATCATAATCATCTTGTTCAAGGTCAGTTCATCATGTTCATGAAGGCTGTGGCGTCGGGCACAGTACTTCCTGCAACCGCCAGCCCCTGACTTAGAGCAGCTGCCCTGGGGCCATTTACCCTCTTCCTCAACCACACATCCAGTAAGACAGTTTCTGTCAGAAAAAAGATAAAAATCTAACTGAAGTATTGGAGTACAGAGAGATTTTCCTGAACTGGATCATATTGTTGTTTCTCTATTTACATCCTTTCCTTTCCTTCCCATTTTAATGTTCAAGCTCTTTTACTGCTATTCAAGACTCTCTACTCTCTGGCCCCTTCCCCCTCCACCCTTAAGTCTTGCTTTTTCCTCCAGACACGTTGAACTAAGTAGGTTCGCGTCTGTGCTCGCAGTCAGACTGTCTACCCCCGACTCCCATGCCCTTCCCACTTTTTCACTTTTCTCACGCTCTTCCCTTAAAACTCAGCCCAGAGAGTCCTGGGCCCTTTCAGCTGAGTCATGTGCTTTTTCTGTAAGCTTCCTTCTGGAAACCCTTCTAAGTGGCACTGTGTGGTAATTATTTCTCTTTCTACTAGATTGTGAGTTTCAAGTGGAGGAGGCTGTACTCGATCTCTTTCTCAGTGTCGTGGGCAGAGTATATTTACATAAATAAGATCCAGTACAGCAGAAACTATAATATTTGGCAGAATGAAGTGGAAAGGGTTAGAGAGCTCTGGGGTTGAGAGGGAGGTGGAAAATCACTTCTGACTTGGGAATGAGCACCAGGAAAGCCTTGTGGGAAAGGCAGCACTTAAGATAGGTATTGAAGGATTGTATTATTTGGGAGAGATTCTGAGGAAGCATGAGAAGCAGAGGAGTACAGGGCTCTTTTGTCAACGACCAGATAAATGGGTTCCTAAGACAGATGGATATCTTAGGGCTGTAATTGGACTTTTCCTCCCTTTGTTTCAGTGTGGCTTTTTTAAAAGAAAATACCAACAACTGAACTTGGAAAGCGTAAAGAATGTCCAGCTGAACTCAGAGGATCTGCCTACAGAAGATTAGAACCAACTTCCTCACTCACTGGGAAAGAATATCAGTCCTAGAACTTCTAGAGACTGGTGTCGTACTGATTACTTTTTCCTTTAAGATGATCTAGAGCAGAGTATAAGAAATTGTAGAATATTGCTTTTTAATAATACACCGTCCCAAAAGTGTCTGTGCATTGTCAAAAAATAAACTTGGGAAACATTTGGTGTTAAATAGTATTAAACTATTTTCTTTCTTTCTATTTTTTAAAATGTTATTGGGGAATCTTTGGGAACAGTGTGTTTCTCCAGGGCCCATCAGCTCCAAGTCGTCCTTCAATCTAGGTGTGGAGGGCACAGCTCAGCTCCAAATCCAGTCGCCGTTTTCAATCTTAGTTGCAGGGGGTGCAGCTCACTGGCCCATGTGGGAATCAAACCAGCAACACTGTTGTTCAGAGCTCGCGCTCTAACAAACTGAGCCATCCGGCCGCCCTAAACTATTTTCTTTATAGAATTGCTTTTAATCAAATATAATACACTCTGTGGTTTTTCTTTTTCCTCAAGAGGAGGTTATAGAACATTTTCTTGGCATTTCTATTAATGTCTCCCAAAATAGTGTTCTATGAAATACATCCTGGGAGGACAGTAGTTAAAAGCGATTCCTAGTCTGGTTTTTTCAAGATCCTAAGATCTTGTTGCCTACTATTTCAAGTCAGGCCTTGAAAAAACACCCCAGAACAAATATGAAAAGTAGAAAAATGAAGATCATCAAAACAGGAACTATGGAGGAAAGGAGAAGACAAGACCAAAACTTTGTGCTGTATGTAGTTTCATTTCTGTCGTATGTATGCATGTGCGTATGTAATGACACTGTGCTAGTGTCCTTTCCCTGGCTTCCTGCTTGGTTGCTCAGGGAGACTCTCGTTCCTTAGTAAATACTGTCTCTAGGAGAGAGCACTCATCCACAACAGGACATGGAACCTGGCCTGGGAGTCGGGGGCACAGAGATGAAAGCCTAGTGACAGACTGGCTTTGCTCTTAGTATCTTATTTTATTTTCATGGCCCATGATGTTCAAGCTTGACCACATTTTCCCACTCCTAAGAACAGTCTTTGTTTTCATGGATTATAAAAGTCATTGAAAAACTGAAACGGTGCAGAAGTATATCATGTAGAAAGCCATCCTCGTGATTCCTCAGTCTTCTTTATCTAATTGAGATGCTTTCATTATTATTTCGTTTAAATCTATTTTTTTTAAATTGATGTGTGTATAAATTTTGTGTGAATTAAGGATTTAACCTGACGGGGGGGTTTTCCAGAAGCATAACTAATTTCACAGCACCACTTACTGAAATACTTAACCACCTTCTCTGCCTATGCACACTCTCCCCATACCACAGGGGCTGGAAGGCTTAAATATTTCCTAGACTCCCTTGCAGTGGCCTTCTAGTTCAGGTTTGGCCAGTGAAAGCACTTGCATGAGACTAGGAGGTGGACAGATGGGAGACGCCCTTCTGGTTCTGGAAGTGGTAGTGGCAGCAGGTGCATTCAGGCCCCTGCGTAGCCACATGGCAGTGTGGCCTCCAGCTGTGGTGGTGGCTTCCTGCAACTCCTGACCTTTGGGTGACACCAGCTCTCCTGTTTTTATTTTCCAGCCCTTTCGACAAATTTGAGACCTAACTCTGTTCAATCCATTTCCGTTTAAAATTATTTAGAGTGGTTTCCGTTTTCTTGACAATCTTGAATCTGTATTATTTCCAAATGAGTAACAGTTGTCTCTCATTTAGTGAAATGCTCATTGATGATTTGAGATTCTGCGGTTACATTTATGAAATTCATATATATGAGGTGTGATCAAACAATACGGTGAATGTTTAAATTTTAAAAAATGTATTAGTAGAAGACACATTGCCATTGCCACAGTACTGCCTCTCGCTTTGAACACACTTATCCCATCATTCTTGCCACTTTCTGAAGCAGTTCTGGAAGTCCTCTTTCGTGAGTGTCTTTAGTTGTGCTGTTGTGGCTGCCTCGATGTCATGAATCAATTCAAAACGTTTACCTTTCATGATCATTTTGACTTTGGGGACGAGCCAGAAGTCGCCTGGTGCCATATCCAGTGAATAAGGTGGATGAGGACACGCTGTAATGTTTTTATTTGGCAGAAACTGCTGTACCAGAAGTGATGTGTGGCACGGAGCGTTGTCATGATGGAGGATGATTTGTGGCACACTTTAAAACACACCTTCTCTCAACCGTAGCTCACACCCGACTGATTGCACCGAACAAGTTGAAACTTGTCACACACTGTTACTAAGGTTCAATGCTCCACTTCCCATATTGAACGTCCCTGCCTTTCCGTTGGGTGGCACTCGGCAGTTGCATTCACCGTATCTTTTGATCACAACGGAAAGGCTCAGTGTCACACATTGCTTCTGGTATGGCAATTTCTGTCAAATAAAAACATAACAGTGTGTCCTCATCCACCTTATTTACCAGATCTGGCACCACTGACTTCTGGCTCTTCCCCAAAGTCAAAATGATTCAGGACATCGAAATAGCCATGACAGTGCAACTAAAGACACAAAAGAGAATTTCCAGAACCTCTTCTGTATATTTTTTTTGCAACTGTGAAAAATACCATTTTTCTCCCAGATTGTACAGTTTGTATTTAGAACAATTGGTTGTTTTGAATATTTATCTTATCTGGCCATCTTACTGAAAGCTGTTTTTAAAAAGCTTTTCAGATAATTCACTTGCATTTTCTAAGGAGAAATTTTGCAAATAATGGTAACTTGGAGTCTTTCTGATGTTTACTTTATCCCCACCCTTGCTTCTTCGACTAGAATTGGCAGAGCCCTGAGAAGTTAACTCTGTGCCCGATTTGAATGGGAGCTTTGCATGCCCTCCTCTGCCTGCCTCACAGCCAGCCCTTGGTCCCAGGACCTGCCACTCTGCCTTCAGGCAGTTTCTGGGGCTGGGTTGGAGAACCCCATGCATCCACTGCTCTGGGCCCCTTATTTTGCCTGTCTGGCACGATCAGCTTTTCTGATTCCATCTGCTTCATTTCTTTCAGGAATTCCTTTATATTTTTGGTCCCTTTGTTCTATATACCATGCTCTATTTTCCAATGCTGCCATAGGCTTTTTCCCCCTTGTTTATATTTCTTGGGTTGTTTCAGTGGGATTTGCCTTTGAAGAAAAAGAAAGAAGTTTGCGTAGGTATCTCCCTGTTGTGCTCAGGAGTTGTGTGCACGTTTTCAGTATTATAGCTGACGTACAGCCCCTACGTGTATACTTTTATTGCAGGTAAGACCGCGTTCCCAGTGTAACAGTCGAGCCTTATGTTGACCATCTATGGACTATTGACTGACTAAGCTGGGCCAGTCTGACTGGTGTTAGACCAATGCAGCTGTAGTCAGAGACTACATAATGGACCAGTCAGCCTGTGAAGAGGAAGAGAATTTTAAATGGAGACATGGTCAGATTTTACAAAAACATTTGCTATGACTTGGGCCAAGGCCTTGTCTTTTTCTAAAAGATGCTTTTCCAGTGCCAGGTCTTTCCCATTTCCTGTCCACTCACCTCTGGGAACAGGAAGTACCAAAACCTGCATAGATCCAAGGACAGTAGGTCATTTCACAGGACCACTGTCCTGGCCAGAACAGGACTAAGATGGGCCATCTGGGCACTGGCATGGGGAAAATGCCCCTTGTGGTTTCTCCATTTTCATTTCCCCTGTTACTGGCTGTGATTTCATCTAAACTTTGGATTTGGTTGTTGGAGAGATGAAATCAAGCAGATGTAAATACCTAAATTGGTCAAACTTTTTAAGCCCGTGGATGGGAAAGGGGCCACATGTTAAACCTGACAAGTTCAGGGAAGATCTACATAGTGGGGCACACATACTCAGAGACGGAAAAGAACCTTATAGGATGGCCTGACCGTAAAAATTCCTAACTAAATCATATCTTTAGCCTGAAGCTTCCTTGATAAGGTCAGTCTTTACCTTAAGTGAGCCCATTAATTTTTGCATCATCTAAAATAACATACCCTTGGAATGTCAATCCCTTTTTCTGGACCCCCAGGGCACAACCCACCCAGCGCAGGAAACTGCAGAATCCCTCCTGTTCATGTCCCCTGATCACCATCTCTATGTGCTGTAAAATGCTATTAACTATCCTGTGCCCACCAATGTAAAAGAAGTATCTGTCTTTCCATTTTGCTTTTTATCCAATCCCAGAGAGTCTCCCCGCAACCCCCACAAAACGCTTTGCTTTCTCCTACCCCTTTAATCTACCACCAGTGGCGTTCGTGTAATCCTCCTCCTTTGATTCTAATGTGTAAAATAAGTTGCAAAACTGCCATTTTCTGGAGCATTTTCCCAATCCGTTGAGAGTTTCCTTCCTGGAAATTGTCATCAGTTTGGCTCAAATAAACTCATAAGCTTTCTCTTAGGCTGCATGTTTTTTCGTTGACAAGCCTACTTAGACTTTGAAAAAGGGATGCTCCATTTGCCAAGCCTGCAATCTTAAATTACCTGCTCCACCCTTCTCTAATACCCTTACAAGGAAGTGAAACCAGAGGGCAACTGAGTCCGGAGCTTGTGCTGGCTGCCCTGCTCAGCCAATAGACCAAGACGAGTTGGGCTATAGGATAAGCGTTTATTGTCAGAACACCCACTGGTGATCTGAGAAGACAGCAGGTTAACACCTCCAAAAACTGCCTTAACATTCTCAGACTGGCTAAGGTATTTAAGGGAAAACCTGGGCATTCCTCCAGAGGCTAAGTGATGGTTCTGGGGGTCTGCATGGAGCCTTCCCTCTGGCAACATGGTTCTCTGGTGATGTCAACAACCCAGGAACAATGATGGGAGGAGCCTGGAAAGAATGCTAGACCACTGAGATTGTGATCAATAAGCCTAAGGGTATTAAATCATAAGTTTCAGGGTCATTTTCTAAAATGGAACTGGGGCAGGAGACCCTCTGGGCTCAAGCCACAGGGGGGTGATCTATTGCTAAGCTATAGGTCAAGGAAAAGGTGAGGCCTAGTCGAGGCCTTTACTACCGGGGTCCCGAATGGGCCGTGCTTCAGGAGAATGTTTGGTTAAGATCAGGATTTAGGTATTTTGGGGTCCCCTGGTTATAACCTCGTAATAGCGCCACAGTTTTGCCATTGCTTTAAAGAGAGCTTTAGTAAATGGAATCAAGGGAAGTGTAATCACTTCAGGAAGAGTAGCCGTTCCGCATGTGCAGAAGGTAGCTGGATGCATCTAAACAGACAATTCCCACTTCAGTTGATGTTTTCTGTTTAATTACTGGAAGGACATTTTGAGAAGAACATAAATAACATATAGATCCACTCATAGTAAAATCAGCGTGAAAACGAAAATTTGCCTTTGTCACAACCTTGCCCCATCCTGTGCCCCTCAAAAGCTGAGGTGAACCAGTTTAACATGTATCCTTCCAGGCCACATTCTATGCATTTGTAAGTAGTAGTCATATATATACACATACAGTCATGTATATACACATACAATACATAGGTTCTTTTTTTTTTTTTTTACATAAATAGAATCATATGTTCTACCACTTGTGACCATTTTCAAGGAATGATGTCAGAAAATGTTACTGCTAAATGCGGGGTGAGGATAGGGAGAGGTTAACATTTCTATGGGGAGTTAATAAATTTGTCTAGCACTTTACACTTTGTAAAGAAGCCCTTTCAGTTTTTCCCAAAAGTGGCATTAAAGACATTTTCATAATCACTATGTCACGCCAAGTAGCTTTCCAGAAGGACTGAACTATGTTACATGGGTATCAGCAGTGAAAAGGAGAAATGTTAGTTAACATGTTAGACAGACAAGAAAGTCTCTGGTGGAATAAACAAAGACAGCCATATCCTGAAACTTCAGGTTCTGAAATAACTCCTCCACTCCAGGACAAAATGTAACAGCGCCTTGAGGTTAATAAATTAACTCATAAATCCCTTTTGGCCTGACAAACGGGACAGATCTGATAGATAGGAATGGGTTATTTTGCTAATTCCTTCAGGATGGGCTAACAGAACAAACCTGGTAGACGAATTCCATTAGAAGGCGCCAGTTCCCTTCTCCAAACAGCTCTCTTTCCCCAAGCAGGCAAGGGAAGGTATAAAAGTAAGAGCTTTTGCCTCAGTCATGGGGCACCCCCCATTGGGGACCCCCTTCCGCTCGGGAGCTCCAACCTCTTTTCCTGCCTCTAATAAACTATACTCTTTTTAAAACTTTTTGCCTCTCGCTGGTCCGTGTTTCCATTCTTCTGCTTCACGAGACACGATCCCGGCCCGCACTCAGAAACTGCTGGCAGATCCAACATCAGCTACATTACCGGGACCACAGTGTGGGCTCCAGGAGGGCCAGCCCCGGGCTCTGCTCCTCTCCCCCCTCCTCCCTCAGGAGAGGATTCTGGGTCTGGTTGGGCAACCCTAGGACCCTATCGCCAGCTGCAGTCCTGAAGGCAGAGTGGTTGGGGGATTGAAGGTGTGGTCTCTGGAGATGCTTCCTCTTGTTCCAGGGCCTGGACTAGCCCGGCCCAGAGTACTGGCAGATGTTCCTGGGCTCTTGGCTAGTGTCCTACCCTGGGCTAGTCTTTCCTCTGTTTAGAGCTATGAGGTCTGAGACTAAGGTCGGCATGCTGGGGTGTGGGGGAAAACGCTGGCTCACTTCAGTTCTGCAAAACTTTCAGATTTCCTAGTCTAGGAAAAGGCTACCAGCCTAACTCCTGGAATTCTGCACTGGGGCTGTGTGGTCCTTTGCCTCCTGGATGAGGAACTCATGGGTGGAATGGCTAGCTTGTTAAGGACACTGGTACCTCTAAGTCAGGGTTTCTAACTTTTGTGTGTGCCAGAGGCCCCTTTGGTAGTCTAGTAAAAGCTAAGGACCCCTTCTCAGATTCTTTTCCAACACTGTATTATGAAAATGTCAAAAAATATAGAAAAGTTTAATTTTACGGTGAACACCTGATTTCCTCCATGAACATTTTACTATGCTGCCTTTATCACATATTTTTCCATCTGTCCATCCGTCAGCTTGTTTTTAAATACACAAAAGTTTACAAAGAACCAATTATATTGAACACAATGATCAAAATATTTAAATATTTTGTGATATGGGGATACATGTGCCTTATTAATGTATTAAGCAGTAGGTCTAATAACTATGCTACTTTTTTTTTTTTTGATTGTCAAATGATCTTTCATTGAAATAATTTCCACTGTTGTTTTTAACTAGCTGGGCATTCCACTGTACCACCGTTGATGTCATCTATGATATCATGAGGGTGGCAGCCATCAACATTGCAGCCCACACCACAGGCAAGGCGGTCCCCAAGATCTCTTTAATGGTCCCAGAGAGTCCTCTAGCTAAAGATTGGTGCTGCATCTTTTGGGCAGTTTTGACAGTCTCATCAGAAGTGATATTTCCACTGTGCTTAATGTTTTTTTGCTTCTGTCTCTTGGCGGTTCTTTAAGGGCTTCGATAATCAGGCCAGAGGCAGAAGGTACCACCTCAATCAGGGCCTGTTTGTTCTGAATGGTCAGTTTCACTGTAACCCTCAGACCCTTCTAGTCACCGGTTGCTTTGGCAGTGTCATCACCAATTTTTTTTGGAGACAGACCCAGAAGACTGATTTTGGGAGCCAGGGCAGACGTGGCACCAACTTCCCCACCGGTGCACCTCAGGTATACGACATTGATCTTCTGCGGCCTGATGAATCCAGATTTAGGACGACCGAAGAAAGTTGCATCTTGGCCTCCTCTGCGGTGAAAGCCAACAGACCTATGCTATTATCAGAGTAGTGATGACCTTAAAATGCATTTTGAGGTATTTATAATACCTGTAAGGTCATGGGAAAATATCTGTAATTTCTATTGATATTAGGATACAAGTACTGCCAAAAAAAATAATAACCGGTACTGCTAATCCTACCATGGTTTGTTGCCTATGTTCATAATTAAGGCAAATGTTAAACTTTAATTCAAGGGTAGTACCAGTACGTAACATAGTTTCCATCCAATTTCACAGACTTCCTTCTCTATATACTCTGGTCCATTTAACAAAAGCATAGGTCCTACCTTGGGCTTTGTACTTTTGCAGCTGACCTTGATCACTCCAGGCAGCATTTTATGGAGGAGGAGACAACTTGTCCAAGCCCACAGGGCTGGAATAAGGCAGAGCCATTTTTCCAGTAGCAGGTTTTTGGATCTCCAAGTCTAATTCCTTTTTCCACAAAAGCTTCATTACAGACTGGGCAAGGCAGAGGTGACAGCACTAGTGAAATGGTGGTTTTCAGACCTTGCTGGGCAGAATTGTTTACAGGAGCTCAGCCCTTCATGTTTCTTGGCCCCACCCACTCGAGCCTGGTTTGGGCCTGGGAATCTGCTTTCTTGGCAGGCACTCCAGGTGATTTTGATGCAAGAGCCGAACCCTATGACATACTAGTTAGGAGTTCAGGGTTTGTTCATCTGATTATACTTTGTCAGTGGGTCGCCCTCAACACAGACTTGGAGTCTTGATGGCTAAGAAACTGCTTCAGGAAGCAGATTTAACTTAATGCTCTGGTAGAATTGTCTGCTTTGAAATCTATGAATATACACACAAAAATAAAGACTTAGTCACTCTACCCAGACACTTAAATATGCAAGCTAATGGCAGAGACAGGGTGATCAGGAATCAGTCCATTCTCCCTCCCTCCTCCCCTTCCCTTGTCATATACAAGCTTTCACGACTACCTACTTCATGAATGTCCTGTGGTACAGAGTGGTAAAGTCTTTTCCTGCCTTTGTAGTTGTAAACAACAGATAAGATATGTACCCAACTGTAACTCCCTAAATTGTACAAATCCTCTCCTGTGGAAATTTAGGGAAAGAGAGGGATCCAGAAGGCTTTTGTGAAGGAGCCAGACCCCCGTGGAGGACTGAGGGGAGACCAGCCTGTGCAAAGGCACGGAGGCTGGGAAGTGAAGGCTATGGTAACGCATGCAAGCCAATGCCTTGAAGCTGAGTGTGTGTAATGGGCCATGTGAGGCTGGGAGGGCAGGTGGAGATAGTAGCTGCAGTGAGGAATGAGCATCTACAGAAGAATTGTGTGCAAGGAACTATGGGAAGCCACACCATTTGCGGTGTTTATATAAGGGTTTCCTGCTCATTCTTGTTGCATTACCACCATAGTCTTGTGAACCTGAGGAGAGTGGAGAGAAGGGGATGGACATGAGACATTTCATAAATGCTGTGAGGCAAACCACTGCAGGGAGCAGGGGGAAGAACAAGATGAGCTTTTACTGAAGTGTCCCTGATAGAGTTGTTACTCCTCTGTGGGTGTGGATGTTTCAATATCCTTTTCAGTCCCCCATGAAGCCTCATTTGACTCTACTCTCTTTAAGTGTTTGATACCTCAGTAGAGTTTTTTTCCCCAGGTCAAATTTTGAGAAGTAAGTAATGAGTACCAACCACATGAGCTTTGGTGGACTATGAAATGCTTCCCACAGAGAGGAGCTTCCTGTTTCCTGTTGACTGTATTGAAATGATATGAATAATGCATCTGCTACTTCTTAAATGGAATGTGCTTATCATAGCAGGACCACCAGAGCAGAAGAAAAATTAAAGGATAAATTGCTTGGGGCCCTTGTGAAACCCTTTCCTGCCCCGATTTTCCCACTCCTGTCCCTTCTGGGCCATCCAGGATTCTTAGGACTCTGAAGGAATGCGGGGCTGCAGATGGTCCCTGGAGGCTTTGTGGTAACCTCTTTTGTGACCTAGGACAGACTCAAATCTCCTACGTAGCTCTAGGCCTTGCATGAGCCTTCTTCCTTTGGGGGGCGGGAGGGGAATAGAACCACATTCACTGTGAGTAAGTAGCGTCTGAACCTCTACTCCAAGAACTATATTGTTTTATGGGATTGATGTTTTCTTTATTTTGCTTCCTTTTAATTTTTTGGAGAACCTTTTTTGAGTTTGTTAGCCTCTCAGGCTAAGGGGACGGCTTTTGTACTAGGGGAAGTCCTCACTGGGGCTACTGGGGAAAGGAGGAACCAGTGTGTCTTTGGAAACAGCAAGGTGACCAAGTGTCACCTCCAAGCTGCTGATGGAAGCACAGTGACGCTATTGGCCACTCTCCTGCCAACAGTTTCTCTCTTAGAAGTTCCCTCTTATCTCCTAGAGAATGGGAATTTTTCTTAATTGAAGGGGTGATTTAAAGGCTCACCCCACTGCACCACACTTACTCCTTTATAATCTATAACATTCATAGAAGGAAGAGAATAGTATGGGGGAAAGGTTGGCATCTGAGGCAGGAGGGTCTGTTTTCCCCTAAGTGGAGCCCCTAGCACATTTCTTAGTGGGGAGCAGAGAGGACTCTGTCTCTCGATTCAAGACACTTGAGGATCCACTGTGGTTTCTACTAGAGACTGTCCCAGGACCCAGAGCTGACTTAGATGGCCCCAGAAATGTATTCAAACCACACAGAACATTAGACTTAGAATGTTGGCAAATCTTTGGAGCAAGTGAGACATGTAAAAAGCAACAGGCCCTTTATAAATTTATTTTATGATTCCCCATCACTTCATCACTGGAACCTTAAATCATCCAACGAGACAAAGGCTTGTGAACCAGATGAGAACGGTTCACTCAGTGCCAATCCCTTTCTTTCAGATGGACAACACTATAATGAAGCATGATGTGGACTCCTTTGTGGGAGGGGAGGGAAGGGGCACGGTGGTGAGGCCAGGAGGGGGCTTTGTCTACTCTGAAGACTAGCCATTCACCCCTGACCCCTGAGCCAGAGAGTGAAGTTTAAGGGCACCCGGTTAGTCCCCGCATACCAGGGTGGAGCTCTCAGCTCTGGCAGCAGTGGGAGCGATTCTCTCGACTGACCCTTCACTCGTGAGGTATCATGAGAGAGCCCATTTCCCTCCGAGGAGCACTATACGACCAGGTAAGATGGTTTTGTGCAGGCCCCGGCAGGGCCGATAGGTGAGCTACACACAAAATGTCATCCAGAAGAAGCCCTGGGCTATAGAGGACAGAGCCCTTGAGTGGATGGCCCAAGACCTTCTACTAGCCTCAGCTTCTCAGCTGACCTTGGACCTTGTTCTATCGAGTATAAAATGGGCTCAACAGTTACCTTTCTGGCCTGGCTCACAGAGTGAGTCACATGAGTTGGTGTGGAAACTAAGACACTGCTCATGGTGACAGTGGAGATGATTTCTGGGGTGGCAAGCCAGATTGCCTAGATTCAATTTCTGGCCCAGATGCTTACCAGTGGTATGATCACAGACACATGTAACTTCTTAGGGAAAAATAAGGATAATAATTATACCAACTACATACAGTTGTGATGATTAAATGAGCCCATCCACGTAAGGCGTGGAGAATAGTGCTTAGCAAGTAGTAAGTGCTGAGGAGTATTCCTTACGGTGGTGATGGTGGTGAAGATGGACAGGGTGCCCTGGGGTTCTGAGACTGTTGAGATGGGCTTAGGTAGAAACTGGAGAAACGGACACTCAAAAGCAGCAGGCCGTTTTCTCTCAAGGGGATAATTCATCTTGGTTTGGGGAACACCCCTGACTTGGACTTTTTATTGATTGATTGATTGATTGATTGATTGATTTTTAAAGTTTATTGGGGTGACAATTGTTAGTAAAATTACATAGATTTCAGGTGTACAATTCTGTATTACATCATCTATAAATCCCATCGTGTGTTCACCACCCAGAGTCAGTTCTCCTTCTATCACCATATATTTGATCCCCCTTACCCTCATCTCCCACCCCCCCTGACTTGGACTTTTAATAACGCAAATGTAAAAAGCAAAGGTCCCTTCTCCCACTTTGGGTACAATAGGTATTAGGTCTGACCTTGGGGGGTGGGGTGAGCTCGCCCCAGCCCTGTGGAGGTAGATTGCAGATATTGGGGTTTGCAGCTTGTGAGAAATATTTTTCACATTATTTTTGACCATGACCCACAGGAAGAAATAAACCACATCCTAATGGTATATGTAAACACTCATACGTCAAGCAAAAGTTTCACAAAACCATGACTACCCTTACTTTCTTAAACACACTCTGATATTTTCTCTTTCTTTTTTTGTTTGTTTTTTTGATATGCTGTTGTAACCCAGTAAATTGACATCATGACCCACCAATGGGTCTGGACCTAGCAGTCTAAGAAGCTGTGCTGTGAGGGAGCCCACGGGGGGGTGGGGGGCAAAGAGGGGGCAGGGGTCTGGCCTGGCCCTGAGAATAACCCTTTTCCCTTTGGTTGTCCCTCATGTGGTTTCTAAAACTTCCGGATAGTTCTGTCAAAAGCTGCAGCCTGGTCCTGGCTGGGCCATGGGGTGATGAGGAGGGGCTGCCCACATGCAAGGCAAGTGAGAGCAGAACCCCTTCTCTAAAGCCAGATGGGCAGTTACCCCAAGCCACAGAGGGCAGGGAGCCTGGCATTTCAGCCTCTCCAACAGCACACAGCAGATGCTCAGTAAAGGTTTAAGGAAGCACAAACAGGGAGAGTGCCCTGGACAGGAGCTAGTTATAGGCTCTGCCCTGTAAGCTGGGGTCTCAGTCACTCCACCTGCACAATGAAGGCCTGGTCTCTGGGGGATCCCCCCAGCAGAACAAAGAGGCCACGAAGCCTGGAACTCCCTTGGGGAGTGGAAAGACCCAATGTGGCACCATCCTATGGGCTGCTTGTGCAAGGGTGGTGCCCTGTGGGGGTGATGCTTTGCAGCCTGGAGCTCTTCTGTGAGACCCTGAAAGGCCGCCTTCCCCAGGGGCTCTGATGGAAGGCGTCTTCATAGGTGTGATGTTACTCAGCTGAGGCTGCATCGCCTCTGAGAGCCATGTGGGGGGAAGGCTGAGGAAGAAGCTGGCAGGAGCATGAGGAAAGTTCTGGTGACAGTTCCCAAGCTTTTCCTCCAGGATGACCTCAGCTTCTAAAATCCCTCGTCATGACTGGGGCAGGGTGGAAGGTCCAAATCCCTTCCCTGTTTCACTCAGACCTGAGTTTGTTCACTCAATAAATATGTACTGAACTATTATACTCAGATGGCAGGCAGAGCGGTGGGCATGAGATACAGAGATATCAAAAGGCAAGGCCCCTGCCTTCTTGGAACTTAAGGTCTTAGTGGGAGACATAGTAAGTAAAGGAGATCGTACCCAAGAGTGACATGTGTTCTAAAGGAATAAGAAGGGGTAATGGGATATAAAGTGATTGGCGTGGGGCTACTTTTGGTGGGTGATACTATAACAGGCCTTTTTGAGGAAATGACATTTGAGTTGAAATTGATGAAAAAATGCGTCATCTGTGCTTCCCAAATGGCAGTTTGAGAACAAAATGCAGACTCCCAGGCCCCTCCCTAGACTCAGCAAATAAAATGTTAGGGGCCCAGGAATCTGCATTTTTCTTTCACATGATTCCCATGTACACTAAAACTGGAACCGACTGCCCTGGGCTTTTTACTTTATTGAGGATCGCGTCTGGTGAACTTCAGCGTCCCTTATAACTCCCAGAGCAGGTGGTTCAGGGAAAGGGGACTTCTCATTCCTGTGTGAGGGCCAGGCTAGGAAGGGAAGGAGGGCTGCTTCTGGTTGGATGGCAGGATGACAGGATGCAGAAAATGAGAAGCATCCTACAGGGACACTGTAGGTCCCTCCTCACACGCCAAGGCAGAGCCCACAGGCAGGGGCGAGCCTCTCGCTGATCTCAGAGATGCTCTTTCTCATCCCTGCGCCCGACTATAAGGGTTACAGCCTCAGCCGCCTAGATTAGGCCCGAGGTCCATAGCTTGCTTTGGTGCACGCCTCTCTGCAGTTCTATTTTATGATCCTGGGCCTTGGTTGCCTGTGTCTCCCCAATCCCACCCCATGTACCCCAGGTGTGGTACAGAGTTCTTTATGCTGTGGGCACTCAGACCTGCTTGGCAACTCACTCCCTGGGAGTGTGGGGTTTTACACCTGCAGTAGCAGCTGCAGTAAGGACACCCACTTAATTACAAAGGACGCAGGACCCATGCGTCTGTCAAGTCTTTTAGTCTTTCCTAGCCTGTGTGGTGGGGGCCCAGTTTCCCCCAGGGAGCAAGAAAAACCAAGAAACCTGTAGTGTTTACCAATAAATGCTCTTTATCCCCTCTTCACTTCCGCTCCCAGCACTGTAGGTCCCTCCTTCCCTGGCCTCAGTTTCCCCATCTATTCAATAGGAGGAACCACTGGAATTTCTTTGGGAGTAGGGAAAGGGGGAGGGGCGGTTTGCTTTAAAAGGAGCTCTCTCCTCTCATCTTCTGGGCTCCTCACCAGTGGTGTGGCGCCGGCGATCTTCTCCAGCGTGGGCACCTGCGTTCCCCTGCCTCTGGGAGTGCCTTCCCAGGCCAGTGGCGGGGCTGACGGTCCGCTGGTGTCACGGTGTCCGTTCAGGGGGGAGGACGAGGTGGCAGCAAGGTCGCAGTCCGCGACTCGGCACTGCCCCCGCCCAGCTTCCCGCGGGGCTTTCTCTGTCCAGTAACCCGCGGCCCTGCGCGCCCCGCAGCCCTCGGCATCTGCCTGCCTGCCCGCCCGGGCACGTTGGAGCCGCGCACAGGGGCCACCGCCGCGTGGAGAAAGCGTCCAGGGCCAAGCCTCCGGACACGCGCGGAGGCAGCGAGCGAGGGGCGGTTCCTATGCGGCACATGTGTGGCGGCGCGGTCCCCAGGCCCAGGTGAGACCAGTATGGGACAGGCGGGCTGCAAGAGGCTCTCCCAGTCGCTGTTCGACTACAAGACCGAGAAGTATGTCATCGCCAAGAACAAGAAAGTGGGCTTGCTCTACCGGCTGCTGCAGGTCTCCATCCTGACCTACCTGGTGGTGTGAGTGCTGCGGGTTGGGAGGGGGTGGAACTTGGGGGAAGGTGGCGGAGGTGCGGGGGCCCGCAGCTGTGGTCTCTCCAGGGTCCAGGAACTGGCCTGTGTACACATGGTGTGCTCTGTCGTTGGGGGTCTGTGACCCTGCTTGAGAGGAGGCCATCCCTGAGCCATTGGGTGTAAGGGTTGGGGGCTAAGGAGAGAGACCTTTACTCCCGGGACACTGGCTCAGGAGGTGATGGGTTGCAGCAGGGACTTCTTGGTTCCTCCATCTGTGAGGCTTTTCCTGAACAGTTGCCTCCTCTAGGCCTGGAACCCCAGTACTAGAGCTGTGGGAAGAGGGCTAGGATGCAGGGGGGCTGGGCTGCAGCTGTCGCCCCAGGAGCCTCCCACACCGGCTAGGTTATTTATAATCACTGAGCTCAGTGCCAAGCGTCAGACTGGGGCAACTCATGAGCCTGGCATGTCCCTCTGGTGACTGGCCTCTCTGGTATCCAGCTGGTGGTCCTGCCCAGCAGCCTTCTGCCCCCGCTCACACCCCACCCCCGCATCTGGCAGGAGCTGGCATGGTCAGCAGAGGGGCAGCCCCTTGGGGTTGCTCAGTCACTGTTCTGAGCCCTCAACCCAAGTAGGAAGGAAACAGGTGGAGGGAGGAAATGACAGCAGATGACTGGGATGCAAAGGTGTCTCTTTTACTCCTTCAGTAAATGCTGTCTAGTCCCTGCTATTTCCTGATTGGGGGAGGAGCAGATGCTTCTCCTGGGAGGGCAGCCCTGACCTCACCTGGAGGCCAAAGGACTGGCATTCCCCCAGCTTCATCCTTAAGGCACCTGGCTGTCTCCCACGTGTGGGCCTTTGGACATGTTGTTCCTCAGCCAGGCGTCCTTCCCTCCTCTTCTTGGGAGGCACCCACTCACCCTTCTGGACTGGGATCTCCCACAACTCCCTCTCTTTTCCCTCCCATATGTCAGGTGATTTACCACAATGTAATTATATGCTTGTTTGGAGAATCATTTGCTTAATGCCTGCATCTGACTCCCCACCAGGCTGCGGATGCCGCGAGGGTGGAGCCTGGTGTCACTTAACTGCTTAGGCAAGAGAGGAGACATGAACGAGTGAATGAATGAAGCAATGTTGTTCCTTGAGTATTTGCTGAATGTTTCTGTCCAGGCCAGGTCTCGTGTGTCCCTACCGAGATGGCTGGTTGACTTAAGGATCACAGCCCTCTCAGAGTTCCTTAGAGACAGGGCAGTCTAGAGCCTAGCACATGCCAGCTCTGCCCCCCAGAGATAAAGAGTGTGGCACCTGCTATACAGAGAACCCTTACTGGCATCCTGGGAGGTACAGGGCATCCCACACCACTACTGCCTGATCTCAGGCAGGTGCCTGCTCTCTCCTGGCCTGTTTTCCCAACTTTCCCAAGGGGAGGTTAACCTGAACAATCTCTAACATGCACAGTAACACCAGCAATAAGTTGATGAGTCATATTCATTGAGTTCTTCCTCTGTGCCAAGTACTTAACTGCGCTAAGCAGATTACATGTAGCATAGCATTAAAATATTTTTTGTATTTTGACATAATTGTAGACTTACAGAGAAGTTACAAGAGTAATACAAAAATTTTTTTAAATGCCCATCACCTAGATTCCCCAAATGTTAACGTTTTATACATTTGTGTTGTCCTTTTTCCTCATTCTGTGTGTGCATGTGCATGCACATTTTTTCTGTTTCAGAGTAGATTGATACCCCTTTGCTCTTATATACTTCATTGTATAGTCCTTAAAATTTAGGAATTCTCTTACTTAATCAACTACAAGTATGAAGATTAGGAAATTAACATCGAAAGATATTATTGTCTAAGATACAGACCTTTTGTAAATTGTCCCAATAATTACCTTTATAGCAAAAGAAAATCTGAGTTCATGCCTTTCATTCAGTTGTCATGTCTTCTTAAGCTCCTTTAATCTGGAATTGTTCCCGAGTCTTTCTTTGTATTTCATGCCATTGACATTTTCTGAAGAATACAGGATGTTTTAAAAACAACTTTTAAATTGAGGTAAAATTCACAGAGCACATAATTCACCATTTTAAATTATACAATTCAGTGATTTTTAGTCTATTCACAATGTTGTACAACCATCACCACTACCTAATTCTAGAACATTTCCATTACCTCAAAAAGAAACCTGTATCTAATGACAGTCAGCCAGTTCTCCCCCACCCTGATCCCTTAGTACCACTAATTTACTTTTTGTCTCTATAGGGTTGCCCATTCTACAAATTTCATATAAATCAAATCATACACTATATGCCCTTTTTTGTTTGGCTTCTTTTATTTAGCATAATGTTTTCAAGGTTCATTCATGTTGCAGCATGTATTCCTTTTATGGCTGAAAAATATTCCATTGTATGGATATGCCACATTTTGTTTATCCACTTCTCAGCTGATGGACATTTGAACTGTTTCTACTTTTTGGCTATTATGAATAAGGCTGCTAAGAACGTTCATGTATAAGTTTTTGTGTAAACATAGGTTTTCAATTCTCTTGAGTATACACTTAGGAGTAGAATTGCTGGGTCATATGAAACTTTTGAGAAGTTGCCAAACTGTTTTCCACAGCAGCTACACCATTTTACATTCCCATTATCAAGAACCAATTGCTCCACAGCCTCACCAACCCTTACTATTTTCCAATTTTTTTCTTTTTTTGCTTATAGCCATCTTATTGGGTGTGAAGTGGCATCTCTGTGGTTTTGTTTTTCATTTCCCTAATGACTAATGATGTTGAGCATCCTTTCATGTGCTTGTTGGCCATTTGTGTATCTTTTTGGAGAAATGTCTATTCAAATCCTTGACCCATATTTATTTATTTGTTTGTTTGTTTGTTAACCCTTTATTACAAGTCACTCTTATAGAAGTGCTAAGTGTGATCAAACAATATGGTGAATGTTTAAATTAAAAAAATTATTACAGTAAAAGACACATTGCCATTAATCCCCCTCACGATACTCCCACTCGCTTCAAACACCCTTACCCTATCGTTCTGGCTACTTTCTGAAGCAGTTCTGGAAGTTCTCTTTAGTGAGTATCTTTAATTGCGCTGTTGTGGCTGCCTCGATGTCCTGAATCGATTAAAAATGTTTACCTTTCACGGTCGTTTTGACTTTGGGGAAGAGCCAAAAGTTGCATGGTGCCAGATCCAGTGAATAAGGTGGATGAGGACACACCGTAATGTTTTTATTTGACAGAAATTGCCCTATACCAGAAGTGATGTGTGACACGGAGCATTGTCATGAAGGAGGATGATTTACAGCACACTTTAAAACACACCTTCTCTCAACTGTAGGTCACACCTGACTGACTACACCAAACAAGTTGAAACTTGTCACACACTGTTGCTAAGATTTGACGCATCGCTTCCCGTATTCAAGTTCCCTGCCTTTACATTGGATGGCACTTGGTAGCAGCATTCACCATATATTATGACCACAGCTAAAGGCTCCGTGTCAAACATCGCTTCTGGTATGCCGATTTCTGCCAAATAAAAACATTATGGTATGTCCTCATCCACCTTATTCACTGCATCTAGCACCGTGTGACTTCAGGGTCTTTCCCAAAGTCAAAATGATTCAGGACATTGAGGCAGCCACAACAGCACAACTAAAGACACTCACAAAAGAGGACTTCCAGAACTGCTTCAGAAAGTGGCAAGAACGATGGGATAAGTGTGTCTGAAGCGAAGGGGAGTATTTTGAGAGGGATTAATGGCAATGTGTCTTTTGCTGTAATAAATTTTTTTTTATTTAAACATTCATCGTATGTTTTGATCATGCCCTATATGTGGACTTAGGTGAAAAAATTCCTTGGCCCATTTTTAAATTGGGCTATTTGTCTTCTTTCTTGTTCAATTGTAAGACTTCTTTATATATTCTGGGTACTAGAACCTTACCAGTTATATGATTCATAAATATTTCTTCCCAGTCTATGGATTATTCTTTCACTTTCTTGATAGTGTCCTTTGATGCACGAAAGTTCTTAATTTTGGTGAAGTCCAGTGTATCTATTTTTTCTTTTGTTGCTTGTGTTTGGGCATCAAAGAGTGCAGGATTTTGCACTCTAATTTTGTAGACTGCCCCTCAGTTTGGGGATGTCTGAGGTGTCCTCATGATTGGTTTTAGGTTATGCACCATGTCCTTTAACCCTCCTCGTTCCCCTGGAGGGAGGCAGTGTTATCCGGCCCCAAAGTTCATTGGCTTGCCCATGGTCATATGGCCAGTGCAGGGGTGAGCAGGTTTCAGTCCAGGCTGACACAGCCTGACTCAGAGCAGTACACTCTCCCCTCTGGGGTTGTCTGTCACCTCTGCTGCTTGCAGGATAGGGCTTCAGGCAGCAGTGGGAGTTGTGACTCCTGCCCAGGAACTGTTGGGAAAGGAGGAGACCCAAGCCTGCTGCATTCCACCAGGGCCTGGGGAGCGTTCTTTGAGGGCAGAAACTAGGCTCATGCCCACCTTCTTGGTCCTCTCCTTGCAGTTGGGTGTTCGTGGTGAAGAAGGGTTACCAAGACTTCGACACCTCCCTACAGAGCAGCGTCATCACCAAAGTCAAGGGTGTGACCTTCACCAACACCTCGGAGCTCGGGGAGCGGCTCTGGGATGTTGCCGACTACGTCATCCCACCCCAGGTCTGAGCCCCACCAAAGCTGGCAGGGCCTGGCTGGGTTGGGTCACATGGGAAGCTGTTCAGGGACGTAGGGACCTCCATCCATTGTTTCCCTTGGCCCAGAACAGCTGCCAGGGTTTGTCCCCACCCTCCTATGCCAAGCTCCGGCCCTCCTTGACTGTGCCTCATGGGACCACTGTGTTCCCAACAAAGCCTGAGCCTGTTTGTCTCTGAGACCAAATAGGGCTCAGAGAATCCCCAGGTCAGTGTGCGTCCCTTATATTAGCTCCCTGGCCTGGTCACTACCTACCTGGGCAGGGCCAGAGCAGCCCCGTCACTGCTCCTTCTCCTCCATGTCTGGTCTTGGGCCCCAGGGGCTGAGGGCAGAAGAGGGATTTGTGCAGCGGGAACAGTTTCAGGGTACAGGCCTGGAAGGGACCTATCAAAGGACATCTTCTCAAGGTACATTAGTGGGCAGATGGGTGGGACCCACTGATTTTGTGGCCCCATTGTCCCCGACACCCATGAAGAGACCCCACCCCTGCCAGACAGCCCTGGGAAGGAGGGTCCCCAAGCGGTCAGGAGGAGGTCCCTTAACCCCTGTCCGGTTTCTCAGGGAGAGAACATCTTCTTCGTCATCACCAACCTGATTGTGACCCCTCACCAGCGGCAGGAGACCTGTGCTGAGGTTTGACTTGGCTGGGGCAGGTTGTGGGTGAGCCGCCAGCACTGGTTGGGGTCTACCTTTCTCTGGAAGCAGGGGTTTCTATCCCCTCCAAGGGCCCTGGGGAATGTGTGCCCTGGTGCACATACCTGCAATGTTTTTTAAGGGAAGCAGTTCCTCAGAGGGTGTGTGGCCCCAGGCAGAGGCGGAACCCCTGTCCTAGCTCCTCAACCCCCCAAGGGATGGGCCCTGGCTCTGAGCTGGGGACGCTGCAGGGGAACCCTCCACCCAGGCGCCCTTTCTCTCCCGGTAGAGTGAAAGCATTCCTGATGCTGTGTGCTATGAAGACAGCGACTGCCCTCCTGGGGAGCCTATTATGGCTGGAAATGGTGAGGCCTGGAGTGGCCAGGGCTGGGGGCAGAAGGGGGCTTGAAGCAGGGAGGCTCCTGGCATTGTCCCTGTCCCACCGCTGCAGGAGTGAGGACAGGCCGCTGCCTGCAGTCAGGGAACACGCAAAGGGGCACGTGCGAGATCTTCGCCTGGTGCCCAGTGGAGACGAAGTCCAGGCCAGAGTGAGTGGCTGTGGATCAGGACCCTGAGGAGTGACCCAGTCCTGTGCAGTGGGCCCCAGCCTGATGGTGGAGACATACGCATGCTGGGATACTTATTCTAGGGGCACCCCCAAGGCCTGAGCACCACCCCAACGTAAACAGATTAATTGTCCATGGCAAAGGCTCTAGGGGACCTAGAGAACAGGCAGGCCTCAGCCCCACCAAAGCCCTGGGGGAGGCATCGATGGGGCCAGGGCAGGGCCAGGGGCAGGGCTTCTTGAACATGCTGTCCTGGCTTGGTTTTCAGGAAACCACTCCTGGGCAAGGCTGAAGACTTTACCATTTACATAAAGAACTTCATTCATTTCCCCAAATTCAACTTCTCCAAGTATGTGGGGCCGTGGCGGGCCCTCCTGGTGGCTGTGCATGGGCCCATGTGTATGTGGCACTTGTGTGTGAATGAACCACCCGGGGAGACTGGGGCGCCCCTTCCCCTGCTGTGGGGGTGGCGCTCTGTTCTTGAAGGCAGTAGGATATTAGCGTGGTAAGTAGTCAGGGCTCCAGTAGAGGGGCTAACGTCAGGGACTCAGCCTGGGCCAGGTAAAGGGCCCCGTGAGTCCTGGGTCAGGTTCAGTTCTGGCCTGGAAATGGCAAGTCTACCTTCATTTCACTGGCTGTTCACGGCGTCCACCCACCCAGGACCAATGTGCTGGACACCAAAGACAGAGATTTCCTGAAGTCTTGTCGATTTGGCCCCAAGAACCCCTATTGCCCCATCTTCCGACTGGGCTCTGTGGTCAGCTGGACCGGGAGCAACTTCCAGGAGATAGCCCTGCAGGTGGGTGATACACTCTTAGGGCTCTGGCCTGGGCAGTGTAATGAGGGGGAGGTATGTAGGGGAACCCACGGGCTGGGGTTGCCCTGCAAAGTCACCTGCCCCAGGGACGCCCTCTTTTCAGAATTAGCTGTTTTTGTAGCCAGCTGTGCCTGTGCTTGGACTTCGGACGTCGGTGAGGGGCACACTCAGTACCTGCTGTTTGTTCTTAGTCCCTGGGGCATCAGATAGAACGGAGCCAGAAGGAGCCCCACTGGCACATTCTGGTTCTGTGTGAGGCGCCTGCCCATAGTACAGGCTCACTCCAGTAATTTGTTCTCCTCTGATGCATGAGGCAGAAGGAGACTGGGGCTGGGCGCTGTCAGTGACACCCTTTTCTCAGCCAGTCCAGAGGTGGGGCTAGAACTTCGGGCCTTCCACCTTCCTCCTGGAGGTGGACCCCTGGCCTGACCACACCCGTCTTGTCCAGCTCTCCGTGAAGAGCTGGTCTGTGACTTCTGTCCATTGCCAAAAAGTCCTGTGCACTGATTCTTGTCTCTTATTTATCAAGGGTGGTGTGATAGGAATTCAGATTGAGTGGAACTGTGATCTTGATAAAGCTCCTTCTGAATGCAACCCACGCTATTATTTTAGCCGTCTGGACAGCAGATTTCCAGGAAACTCTGTTTCTTCTGGGTACAACTTTAGGTAACTGGGGCTAAGCCTGCTGCCTTAGGATTCTGTCCATGTTTTGTGTCCTTTCCTGGGTGCCAAAGCTATGATACCCTTTCCTGGGGGTGGGTGTCAGAGCAGGAGGTGCAGGGACAGGCAGCTGAGGAGAAGTGAGGGATGGCTACCGGGAGGGCTTCTGGGAGAGGAGAGAAGGGTCTGTCATTGCCCTGGGCTGGCCGTGAAATTGAGGCTTGCTTGACTTCTCTGCTGGATCAGCTGCATCAGAGCTTTGGTGGCCCTGGCTGGCCCAGTGTGTCGTGGGAGCCCTTGTCTCCTGGGGAAATGTCTGTCAAGGACTTCAAAGATTTGGGTGAATCTTTAGCTTACTGTCAGCAAGAGGGTCTGCAACCACTTCTGGGGCTGTTGTGAGCAAGGTCCTGGGAGTGCTTATGAATCTCTGAGCAGCCCAGTCTGTGTTGCCAAACTGGGAAGGCCCAGCCAGGCTGAGGTCTCCCTCGGGCCGTGTCTCCCCAGGTTTGCCAAATATTACCGAGATGAAGCGGGGGTGGAGTTCCGCACGCTGATGAAAGCCTACGGGATCCGCTTTGATGTCATGGTGAATGGCAGGGTGTGTGAGCTGCGTCTCCCATTTGGAGGCTGGGCAGGTCGGGGGTGGGCAGGTATGTCGGGAGGGCTGTGTTTGGAGGCCCTGGGCATCTCACTATCCACCCTTCCTCCCTCACCCCACTGTGTTTCTCTGTGTTTCAGGTTGGGAAGTTCAGTATCATCCCCACAATCATCAACATGGCCTCAGGGGTGGCACTCATGGGTGTTGTGAGTACCTCTCTTCTCCTTCATTTACCCTCTGAACACCAGTGCAGGGAGAGGGCACTGCCCTCGGGGTGCCGTCCCAATGGTGCCACAGAAAGAATGAGAGCTTAGCAGGTCAGCACAGATGGGGCTATGTGGACCCTTGTCCACCGCCTCCAGAGGGCAGTGACTACCCGTTTCTCATTCCAAAACCAGAGAGGCGTCTGCCTGCTGCTCTGGAGCTGGGCTTGGGCCTGGGGGTTCTTGGGGATCCTGCATCAGCCCCTGAACTTCTTAAGCCTCATCTCTACTTCTCCTAAAAAGAGACAGGGTCCAGCCATATACAGTGCTTCTCAAGCATGGCCCTGTTGACATTTTGGGCCAGATAATTATTTTTTGTGGGTAGGGGGCGCTGTCCTGTGCATTTGCAGGATGTTTGGCAGCATCCCGGTCTCTGGCCACTAGATGCAGGGAGCACTTTCTCCCATAGTTGTGATGACCAAAATGTCTCCAGACATTGCCAGATGTCCCCTGGGGTGGGGGGGCAAAATCACCTCTGGTTGCGAGGCAGGGTCGTCAGCCCTGTAGTCCTTTCTCAGACCTATTCCTACAGCTGGGCCCAGAGAAGCTCACAGGAGAGGAAGTAGTGGCTGGAGGTCAGGGAAAGGTTTCCTCTGAATGTCTGTCACGCCCTTTTGTTCTTCTGGAAGATTTTTAAAGACATGGGGTCGTCCATCCCAGCAAGCCCCTTGGCAAGGTTTCTGGTGGCCTCTTCCCTGGTTCCTTTGCCCAAGCAGCCACAGCAGCCCCACTGGAGGCTTCCCACAGGACCCAGGGTGGATGTTTCACTGGGGCCAGGGACACTGTGTCCCGTAGCAGGACTCAAAGGTCCATACTCCCGATGCACGAAAGTGAGCCCAAATGATTCCTCTTCACCGCCAACTGACATTGTTAGGGAGGGCTGCATGTTTGCACAGATCACTTTCTTAGCGAGGGGCCACTTTCACTCATCGCTCTCTCATGATGTGAGTTAACTCTGAATGCAGAGGCATTGGGGAGACATACCTGTGAAATGAATGTAATGGGAAACGTGGTTGAGGCTGGGTGAGGGTGTGCGGAGTGTTCTCTGTGGAACAAAGAATTGATAAAAAACAATTTTGGTATCTGGGGGAAAAAAGAGGTGTGCAGAGGCCAAGGTCAGAGGACCAGATTCACCTGTGGGCCCATCCATCAGCTTCTTCCCCTTCCCTCCCCTCTACTCATTCAGTAAACCTGCCCCTTCCCCTTTATGCTGTGAGTGGCGTCGCCCTCTGGTGGAGGAGACGGGCATTTGCACAAGGCGCTCTGGTCAGAAGCGCTTGTACGTGCTCAGGGGTCAGTGGACCCCAGCTGGAGTAGCTCAGGCATCTTCATCTTCGATTGACCACCACTGTGGTGTCCTTTTTCAGGTCCCCTCCAACCCATCCAACCCATCTCTCACACTGACTACTATCTTTCTAAAATGTCACAATTCTGGGGGTGGCCGGATGGTTCAGTTGGTTAGAGCGTGAGCTCTTAACAACAGGATTGCCAGTTCAATTCCCGAATGGGATGGTGGACTGTGCCCCCTGCAACTAAAAAATTGAAAGCTGAGCTGCTCCCTCCACAACTAGATTGAAAGACAACAACTTGGAGCCGATGGGTCCTGGGAAAAAGTTACCCAATAAAATAAAATAACCCCACAAAAAAACACAATTCTGACTGGCCTGCCCCTGTCTAAAGCCCTCAGTGCCTCCCCCTAGAGGATTTGGTCCAAGGCCTTGAAGACATTTTAAGAAGCTTTACAGGCTGGTCCCCATCCACCTCTTCAGAAGTGTCTCTAGCTCTTCACCCACAGGCCCTATGGAATTTCCCAGGTCTGACAAGCTTGTTTCTACCTCTGCAATGCCCTTCCTGCAGGGGTAGAAACAAGTTTTTTCAACTTTTTTACAACTTTTAAAAATTTATTTTCTGTGTTTTTCTAGGACTCATCAGCTCCAAGTCAAGTAGTTGTTTCAATCTAGTTTTGGAGGGCACAACTCACAGTGGCCCATGTGGGGATTGAACCGGCAACCTTGTTGCTGAGAGCACTGTGCTCTAACCAACTGAGCTAACCAGTGCCCCCCACCCTTTTGCTTTGCTTTATATAAACTATTCAGCCCTCAAGACTCAGCCCAGATGTCCCTCCCCAGGCTGAGTAAAGTCCTATCTTCTCTCTCCTATTCCTGTTCCTCTCCCCATCATAGGACATGTCACTCTGTGTCATAATTTCTATGCTTGTCTCCGGCACCAGAGGGAGAGTCCCCAGAGGGTCTCATTGTCTGGCACGTGGTGAGTGCTCAGCAAATATTTGTTAAACACATGATTTGATGGGGGGTCAGTGTAGTGTGGGAGGTGCTTGGCCTGAGGGATCAGATGCACCCAGGCTAACCTGGGCTCTCCCATGGACCAGCTTTGTGGTTATAAACAAAGGTGCCTCTTTCTGAGCTCAGTTTCCCCATCTATGAAATGGGGACAATGATGCCACCTTCAGCGATTATTGTAGGATCAAACGGGCTGGAATATGTGTCAAGTGGCTGGGGGCTTTCCAGAAGCCGAGGGTTCTGAGTCAGGGACCTCAACTCTTTTGCAGGGGTCTTTCGTCTGTGATCTGGTGCTCATCTACTTCATCAAAAAGAGCAACTTTTACCGTAACAAGAAGTATGAGGAAGCAAGGTCAGTTATGCTTCCTTCTCAGCAGTCCAAGGGGAGCCCTGTGGAGCCACCTCGGTCAGCCAACCCCTCCCTGGCTTAGGACCTTTATCCTGGGTAGATGGTGGGACTTGGGGTGCGGAGTCAGGGCTGAACATGGGGAGCTCCCCTGGAAGGGCCGAGAAGGTGGAATGTTCTGAGTACATGCTCTACAGAACTGAACTCTGCCTCAGAGCAGCCCATGGAAGAAAAGGCCACCACAAGCTGCAGGCAGGAGAACTGATTTCCAGGCCCAGACAAGTCCCAGGCCTCCTTGGGCCTCAGTTTCCCTACAAAATGAGAGAATTGGTTTACATACAGTGCCTGCCAGCACTTATAGTTTAGAATTCTTGGACTTGGTGGACCTGGTGGGCTGGGATTAACGGAAGTTGGAATGGTAAGGGAAGAAAAAAATGGATTTTTTTCCCCCATGCAGGAGCCTATTTCCAGGCTTGCTTGGGCTGTGGGCTTGGCGGGGTGTGTGTGTGGGTGTATTCAGAGCACAGCATGAGTGGGCAATCCTGACATCTGTGGGTAGACAGGAAGGAGAAGGGGCTCTGGCCCAGCCCTTGGGAAGACTTTCTGGAGGAGCTGGGATTCGAATGGGGAATTGCAGGGGTAGGCTCGGGATAGGAACTGGGGTGCTCCATCAGCCCGACCACATCCTAGGACAGCAGGTGGACGGTCGGTGGAGTCATTCAACTGGCTTGAACCCCAGCCCTGGTTTATAGTCTGAGCCCTGAGCCCTGACCTTGTCTCAGACTGAGCCCTGAGCACACCAGCTGCCCCAACTGAATTGTGGGATGAAAAGGGGCGCCCCCTGCAGAGCGAGTGGTTCTGCAGAGCCTGCCCCCACCAGTCCTGGAGGGAGGCCAGGCTGCATAGGCCAGGGTTAGTGCCAAGTCCTGCCCAGGTCCTTGCCCTGTCGGCGGAGCCCTTGCAGGAGGTCAGGGCCCCAGAGGGTGAGATGCAGTGAAAAGGCCTGGGCTGCTGGGCACAGGATGAAGGTGGTGGCCAAAAGGAGGATGGCTGCGTGTGCTGGCGTCTCCTGGAGCAGACTACTGGGTCCCTGCTCTGTGGTGACCTGGTCACAGCAGGATGTCCAGGACTCAGCAGAGCTCATCCAAGCTGGCCTCTGGGGGAGGGGGTGTAGCTCCCCAGTTTCCTAAGTGACCACAAAGCAGTCGGCTTGCTGTGCTAAGGCAGCATTAATAGTACTGTCATTTACTCAGGCTTACTCTCTGCCTGGCACTGCTATGAGCAATTTGTACATGTGAACTCATTTCTGCAACTTGAATAAGGTGGGCACTAATATTCTCTATTCTATTAATGAGGAAACTAAGGCACAGAAAGGTTAAGTAACTTGCCCAATGGGTCACACAGCTAATAAATGGCAGAGTTGGGGTTTGAAGCCAGGCAGTGTGTCTCTAGAATCCAGTTCTCCATTAAGTTTTTCTGCTTTATCAAGCACCCCCATTTTCCCATTCCCCACAGCAGATGCCTTCCCTAAACACCTCCCGATGAGGACATTCTGGGGCTGCCCTAGCCTCAGGAGGCTGGTGGCTGTGCTGACAGGTAGCCTTCCCTGGGCCACTGTCCTGGGCAGCCTGGCTTGTTCTGCAGATGACACCTCAAAACTGAGTCAGGAGGCAGCCTTCAGGCCCAACCCACCTCTGCCTGCCTGTGTGCCCTTGGGCAGGAGCCTGGCCCTTTCTGGGCCCATTCTCCCTTTTTTTCCCAGTGGGGGTTTCACGCAGGAGCCCCTGCTGCTCAGTCAGGCTAGGCTTCTGTGACTCTTCTCTTGCAAAGCACATCCCAGGAGGCATTCCCTGGCCTGGGGTGGACTTTCCTCCGGCCCCCAGCTTTCATTCTTTGCTGACTCAGGGCTTGGCCACCTCCCAGCAGCCCCTATGTGCTCCCTGAGCTGATGGTCACTTCTTGGGTGCTCACCTGAGCTCCTCAGCCTGTGAGAGGGAAGAATGGCCCCCCTGCTGGTCTCAGTGCAGCCTCACCTGTCATTGTGGGAGGCTCCAGGCACTACCAGGAGGCTGCCGCCGCTCATTGCTGGGATGGTGCCAGTATCTCCACATGTCTGGGCTGCGGCCAGGGCCTCCACACACTGCCCCTCCCTGCCAGTCCTCTGACTGCCTTCAGTGCTGCCAGTGAGAGGCTGCTGTGGGTGGAGTCTGCCTGTAGGGAGGCTGCCCTGTCCACAGCGTTCCCAACCATCCTCTGTGCCCTCGGTGTGCCCTCCTCCCACCCCCACACAGGTCCGGCCATGTGGGGAATGGAAAAGTGAGTGTGGAGCAGCTGCAGGACCTGCAGACGGTGGAGGCGTAGCCAGAGGCGTTGGCTGAAAGCAGATCTGGTGACGATGTTGGGGGCAGAACTGCCCGCAGCTCTGGACTGGGAAACCATCCTTATATCTGCATAGGACAGGTGCTTCCAGGCATGGCCATCTCTTCTGCATTTTGGGATCTTTCTACAAGCTTTTTGTTGTGTGTGGGGGAGGGGAACCTCCCAATGCCAGAGTGGCTCAGCTCTAGAAGCGGAGACCCTGGAGAGGGAAGGGGGCAGGCCAGGGGCCTGAGGGACCCTAGTGTTTTCAGTTTTTTCTGAGAACCTAGTTGGATATTCATTCATTCATTCATGCAGTAAACATTTTTTTGCTGTGGGCTGGGTCCTATCCAAGAGATGCTTAAATGAGACACTGACCTGGTCCTCAGGGAGGAGAGCACACATGCAATTCCCTCCAGAGCCAACAGACATCACAGCCAGGCTCAGCCACTCTAGCCTTCCTCCGGCATCAAGCTAAGACTTGCACAAATCCTTGCAGAGAATGATGGCTCCTCAAAGAAAGAATGTGGCCAACATCCAAGGGGACATTTTGGACTCACCCCTAGGGATTCAATTTAAAGGTGGCTAAGGAGGCAACCAGGGGAGGGCTGTACCCGTCAGGAGGCAGCTGGCCCTTGAGGGGAGAGGCAGCCTCCGAGGGCTTCTGGGAAAGGTGGGTAAGAGGAGGCAGGGAGGCTCTGCTCCAGTCTAACTCACCCACCTCGGGAGGCTCTGGGCATAGCGTCTCATCCAGATGGGGGACCGTGGCCTGTGGTTTGGCTCTGGCAGCTCTGTGGGGTTGGGTGGCCCTGCCCAGCTTCCCTCTCTCTCCTCCAAGGCTAGAGTTGAAGCGCCAAGGCAATGATGCTCACTCGGCAGGTAGAAGCAGGGTCGTTAGGCCCAAACTGTTAGGGAGTCCCTCGCCCCCTCCCCCATCTTTCTCCACTCTCCCTGGAGGACTCCACTGCTTCCCTCCCTTAGCGGCTCCAAAGCTGGTCCGTGAATCACAGCATCTGCATCATTTGGGAACTTGTTAGATGTGCAGTCTCGGCTCCTCCCTTGTTCTCCTAAATCAGAGCTTGAGTTTCAACAAGACTCCCAGGTGATGGTTCACGTTTGTGAAGCACCGGTTGAGGGGATCAGCAAAGCTGGTTCTGAGGGCGGCAACGACCACCTGTGGTGGGTGGTGCCAATTTCTAGGTCAGACTTACCTTCTACCTTGAGACTGAGAGGATGCCCCTCCCCCACCTCCCACCCCCGCCCCAGGGAAAAGAGCATCACACTCAATTTATTGAAATGAAAATATTTTGACTAGATAATATTTATAAGATTCAAAATTTAAAAGGTACAAAAGAATAGACAGTGAAGAGCTCCCCTCCCACTCCTGTTCCCCAAGGCAGCCTGTTACTGATTCCAAAACAACTTCTCGTGTTTTGCTGAGAATCCACTTAGTTACTCACTCACTCTCTCAGGAAATCAACTTTTCCCGGTGCCTGCAACGCCAGACCAAGTCTCTGCCAGAAAGGGACACGAGGGGATAGGCTTAAAGCCTGGGTTGGGGGCCTATTAACCCGCTTCTCCCTCTCCCAGTGTCTGAGGAGTCCCTGTGGAAACCCAAGGGGACAGATCAAGAAGTCACTGTGAGAGCCTCCCAGGCAGCAAAGACCTAGCAAGCCCCAGTGCTATTTGCATAGCTGCCAGGTCACGCTAGGGAGTGTCCTCTTTGGAAGGCTCTTTGGGCCTCCTTTAAGTCAGAGGAGCCTTGTTCTCCACTGGGTACAGAGGAGGTAAGCATCCTTGCCCTGGAGCTTTTGGAGGTGTGGGGACAGAGTCCCAGAGAGCAGTTTCCAGGCTCTCGGCCTCACATGGAAAGGTGCTGGCTTGTGTAGTAGATGGTCATCAGCTGTGACTAGTTGGCCATCAGCTGTTACCGGTTAGCCATTAGCCACTGATATATGTGCTGCGGCTACACTACCAAGCGCAGATTGTGGATTTCGGATTGCAGAAAGGCGCGGATTACAGTTAGCAAGTGACGTAGGCAGGCAGAAAAGCGGATTGTAGGTCATGTGGCTCCTGCTTCCTGTGTCTCCAACCCAGCCGCCAGCGAGACTATAGTGGTATGACTCCCCTATCTATGGCTCCGTGGGTGTTCCTTTTTGGCCTCACCATGTCCTGCGTTCTTATGTGGGGAGCGGGACCAGAGACCCCGCATGACACCCTGCGTGACAGAGGGTCAGAAGGGGACTGAAAGGTCTCTGGTGAGGCTTCACCACTGGGGCAGAGGGTCATGGTCCCCAGAACAGGAAACAACCAGCTTCCTCACCTTGGGTTGCCTGGTAACCAGTCAACAAGCCCACCGTGCTGTCTAAATAAAGTGAAAAATCGGGGTGATCCATTATGGTGTTTCACTTCTTCAGTAAAGCAAACCCTTGGATTGCATAATTTAGCATGTTATTTTTATGTTTGGAAGGAAGTAAAAAGGGCAGGGGTCACGGCTCCTCAGGAGGTGGTCTGGTTTCTTTGAAGCTGTTTTTGGAATTGCTTGGCAGCAGCCATGAAACCTAGGCACAATTGTACTATTTATTTTATATTGGAATGAAAATGTCTTCCTACTCTGTTCCTTCATAGTTGAATATTTATTGAATACCTATTGTGTCAGGTGTGGGACTAAATGCTGGTGACATAGTGGCAGGCAACACAAGCAGTTCTGTCAGAGTGCTTCCACTCGGGGGAGCTGAACCTTAACTAGTGGTCACACATACCGTCACAGACTGAATTTTCAGTGGAGTAGCCAGAGCTTTCCCCAAGAAAGTGACAAATAAATTGAAATTCGAAAGGGTAGTAACAGTCTAACTACCGTGTTTCCCCGAAAATAAGACCTAGCAAGACAATCAGGTCTATTATATTAATTTTTGCTCCAAAAGACGCATTCGAGCTGATTGTCTGGCTAGGTCTTATTTTCGGGGAAACGGTAGGCGATGGAGGAAGCATTCCAGGTAAGGGAACCAAAACTGTAAGAGTAACGCCTTGACATGAGGAGCAACCGAGGAACTGGAGGAAGACAGTGTGACTGGAGCTGGTTTTGTGAGGCTTTCTTTTCATCGACTTAACTTTTAAGTAAGAAGTCCAAGATCCCATGAATTGTCTATGCTTATGCTCAGGCCCTGGCCTAAAGCCATCTACCTAGTATTTACCTAATGAATGAGTTATTCCATGCTTTGGGAATATGATGCTGATCAAAGGTAAATTTGTAAATTGGGTGATATCAATATGACATCATGGGGACCAGCCACTAAAGAGCCAACTGCCCTCTACTCCTGACGCAGGGGCCACCAGGACTGCCAGTCACAGATGCCTTTTGCCCGCGTCACCCCATCAGTTCTTTCTTCTCAGTGGCTGACTGCCCCAGTGGGGGACCAGTTGAGGGAGGAATGTGACTTCCTCTAGGTGTCTCTGAACACCCAGCTAAGGACTCGAGGACCCTGCAGTCCCTAGATCACCCCACTTGGAATGGCGTCGTGCATATCTGGAAAAGGGCTCCACTTGGTTCCAACCCACCCCCCTCTACCCAAGTGATGCAACTTTCTTCAGAACATACTCTTCCGTGGACACCAGAATGGTCTTTCCAAAAGACACACCTTTCTTCCAGCTGTTTGTTTCCCCTTAGGCCACGACACAGAATTAAAGGGGGGTAGGATGGCAAACATTTTCTGGGACCTGCCCAATATATGTATTCTTTGATATTTTTATTTGGTTATAAAGCAATAAAAGTATTAACTTTAAATGTGTCATGATTTTTTTCCCCTTCATGTCTTCATGGTCACCCGTTTTAGAGGAAAATGTAAGGAGAAAGTGAGACCAAAAGAGGCAGACACAGAAACAATTAGTGAGCAATATATTACATTCCTTATTATCTTGCAAAGAAATTCTAATGAAAATAAGGAAACTCTTTAAATGAGCAAACATTAAAAGACTAGGAAGGCACTGGTAAAACTGGCACTTTTCATTCAATGAATAATCTGATAAAACTCTGAAAAGCATTTGGAATTAAGTTTTTAATGTTCTGCTCTGGCTTATTAAATTCCCTTAGAACAATATAGATGTGAAGACACTCAATGCAACATTTTTTATAATAGTGAACATTTCAATCAACCTTACTGCCTAATGAGGAATGGATAAGTAAATCAGCTCATTTATCTCCCCACACCCAAGGAGGACCCACTGTTTCTTCCTCTTTAGTCCACATCAGCAGTGAGCCCTCCTTTCCCACTCAGAGAAGACCCTGAGAAAGGGTTGGGGGAGGTTGGCAGAGGCGCTGTAAACCGAGAATGAACATCTTCAGTGGTGGTCAGAGAAAGGGTTCAGAAGTCATTGGAAGAGGGAGGCAAAGCTGTGGCCTGAGCTGCTTCTGGGCTTTGTGTGCAAGCACAGTCTAGAAGCCAAAATGGGATTTAGGAGGCATGGGTCCCAAATCCACTTCCCTCATTTCGCCATGGGCCACCTACTATCTGTAAAAAGGGACTTGGATTCAAGCTTTCAGGTCCCCTTCTGATCTAAAACTGATTCTTTAAAAAAAAATCCAAATCTGATCACGTAACTCCTGACTAAAACTTGCAAGGTCTCCCCGAGTAGTTTTGAAGTCTTCCCCCAGTTGCTCTTAGAGTCAAGGCCAAACTCCCCACCGTGGGGCTTCCATGATTTATCTGGTCCAGGTCTACCCCATGGCCTCTTTAACCCTCCAGAAACAGGCCAAACTCCTTTCTGCCCAATGGCCCTCACACATGTGATTTCTTGCAAGTACCTCCCTCCACACTTGGCTGTTATTCAACCTTTGGGTCTCTAATGTTATTTCCTCAAAGAAACCTTTCTTGAACTCCACCTCCCAACCTGGGTTCAGTTTGGGGTTCCTATGTACTCTCTTCATGGCACTTACCATTATTTAAATATTTCTGAAATTAGGTAATGCTGGTCTTCCCAGTTAGCCTATAAATTTCATGAGGAACATGTTCATTACTATAACACAGTATTAATTTCTCAATTAAAATGTGCATTTTATTGAAAGAGAACCCTCCTGACAAGAAGGGATCACTGATTAGCATAGAGACAGGCAGTTACACTCTAAACAAGCCCAAAGTTTAGCTTAAAAAGTCCAATCTATTTAATCATTAGACATATTCTAGAAAAGAGCTTGAATTTATTTATATTTTAATGGGATGACAGCTAGCTGTAACTTGGTGCAATGGAACTGAAATGACACCATTCATACCAGAAAGCAGTGGTTAATGGGAGGGGAGGCTGGACTCTGAAAAGGTACACTCAGCCAATACAGCCAGAGCAATTAAGAGACCTGAATTTGAATCCTGGCTCTGCCTTTTCCGAGCTGTGCCTCCTCTGCAGCCTTAGGTTCATTAATGGGGGACAATAATCACGTTGATTCCATTCCGTAAGGATATTGCTAGAATTCAATGAGTTAATGGGTTTAAAAGGTACAAGGCACAATGCCTGGCATATAGGGCGCACTTAATAAATATGAACTGTTATTAGTTCTTAGGATGTTAACAATAAGTCTCTCCGTGTTTAGGCCCTAGTGCAAATGCAAGGAAATTACAAGGCTCAGTCCCAGCTCTCCAGGAGTCAAAACTTGGCGACTTTGCACCCACGATAGACAAGGGGTATGCGTTAAGGTAGGAAAAAACTCCGTAAAGCGTCTCACGCTTCATTTAATCTGAAGAACATTACAGGCTCTTCGTCTTCAGATATAAGTTACTGATAACGTTACAGAACAAGCAGCGAATTCAACAATTTAAAAACTAAGTAAGTCTACACGTCGTTAATTTCTGGCAACAGTCTTCCCAATCTGGTTTTTTAAAAAAGTCATCCCTGCCCCCATTTCAGTAGACGTGCACCATGCCGTAGAGGAATGTCCAGAATAGGACGTAGGTGAAGAGGCCTCCGACGAGACCTCCTGTAAAGAGAGGTCTTCGTGATTTAAAATATTTGTTCCACCTCCTTCCCGCTTTGAGAATTAAGAGCAGGGAGAGCAGGATGGAGGCCAGCAGGTAGAAGATGAAGCCGTAGAGGCCGGTGAGGCCGAGGATTCCGGCCGTGGCCCCCGACAGCGCTGACACTGAGGTCCGGCAGTAATCCAGGACCGCGGCGTTGCCCCGCACGGCTGCCTCGCTGATGAACGGCGGCCCTTCCCGCTTGGCCACCACAGCGGCCATCGCACCCGCCGGGGCTCAGCGTCTGCTTTCTCGCGGAGCTGCAGAGAAAACTAAGTTACAAGTGCTGCCTGGAGCTTGGAGAGTTAGGTTCACGCCGCCCCTCCCCCTGGGGCTTCCAAATCCTCGCACCACTCCTGGGTCTCGAACCTTCAAAAGACGCTGAGAAGAAGGCTGAGGGCTCGCGCAAGCCCGGGGTGGGTGGGAGCGGCAGCACGCCTGCATTCCCCGCCCAGGCTCGCCCGGTTACCTGGAACACAGCGATGGACACAGTCACTTGGCGTTCCCTCAGACAGACAGGGATAGAGACTCCCGCGGCGCCATCTTGCTCTGGAGGCTGCTGGGAGGGCCCAGGCCGTGCATGCGCCGAGACCTCGCTTCCGCCCTCTAGCGCATGCGCCGCTGGAGCCTCAAGCACGCTCCACCCCTCTGCCCGCTTTACTACGCACGCACAGGGACTTCCGAAAGCCGAACAGCGCTCCAGCGGTTGATTGGCTGGGGATTTGTTAACTATTCATGAGGGGGCGGGTCGAGCCGGGCGGCCTTTGTTAACCAGAGGGCGCGGCCGCCGGGATTTTCGCTGAGGGCTTCGCTGAGCGGTACTTGGTTGCCAGATTGGGGTCGAGATGTCCTACATCCCGGGCCAGCCGGTCACTGCCGTGGTGGTGAGTACGCTCGCGCGGGCTCCTCCTCGTCTTGGCTTGCTCCCACTTTGCAGAGCGGTAAACTGACACCCCAAACAGGGTGACAAAGCGTCCAACCGGGGTCTTCTGCAGACCCCGCGGCCAGGGCTCCAGGCCCCGGTACTACCGCGGTCTCCCCAGCCATGCAACAGAAGGCTGGGACCTAGAGCCTCCTGAGACCCTGGACCGAGGCCAGACTCCGTGCACTGCCGCGTTGGACTTTCAGCCGGTCGGGGCGGGGAACACCGAGGAGAAAGGCCCGGTTGTAGGAGTCTGGGAAAGCGCCCAGGGCTTTCCTGGGCCTGTGATCCCAGCTGGGCAGCCGCGGGGGGCGGGCGCCGACCAGGACATCCGTGAGTTGCAGCCTTTGGAATGAGGAAGTGCTTCCTCTACTCCAGTCGGCGCCGCCGCCCTGACGGAGATTTGAGGAGGGAGATTTGAGGAGGTGGCCGGGGCCTGAGTAGCAGCCCCTTACCCCTCCCCCCGTCCAGCCTTGCTTCCTCGGACTCACTCCTCGCCCGGTCCAGAATGAAGAAGGCTCACAAAGGTGGCTCAGTCCTGCTTGGAACTTTCCCTGTATCCCTAGCCCTTGGGGTAAAGTCCAGGTCCCCTGCCTGGCATTTGGGGCCTGAGGTGACCCTTTGGGACCCCTGCTCTCCCCGCCCGGCCCTTGGCTTGTCTTGGGTGTCGGGTGCTATTAGAATAAGCAGAGGGAGGAGAGGAAGCTGGGACGTGAGACCCAGACGCCAGTGCCACAGCTGAATGGGGCCTGGAGGCCAGCTCCGCTGCGGGAGGTGGGGAAAGTGAGTCCCAGAGAGATCTGATCATGGCCAGCCATGTAAAGAAGCCCTCAGGAAGAACCCAGATCTCTAAGAAATGCCTGCTGGGCAGGCAGTGGATCAGGTGGAAGTCCCAGCGGAGGAGTCATGGGACTGGCCGCGTTATCTCAGATGGGTGTGCTGGGACCTCAAGCAATCAGCTGGTGGGGTGTGACGCCACTGATAAGGCTGGCATGTGAGGGTGAGCTTAGCACCAGGTCAGGCCTGGGCTAGGCGGAAACATTGCTGGACTTGCTGACAGGTCCTAAGTGTCACCCTGGCTGCACCAGCCTCACATTTCCACAGCCCTAACTGCCCCAGAGAGAAGGGGCCAGGTTTGCTCCTTAGCTGGATAAAAAGGGGTACAGGGGAGGAGCCAGTCAGGGGGCAGTAACCTGCCTGACCTCACCCAACAAGTCAGTGTCAGGGCCTTGTCTCCCAGCCCAAGGGCCCAAACTCTTTCTGACCTTAAAGGTGGGTCAAAAGTGTGCAAAGCTATGTGTTGGAAAAGGTGGAGCAGGCCTGGAGGAGCTCAATGTTTGGGCTTGAAGACCTAGCTCCAGTGGGCCTCGGGCCATGCATCCTGTGCATCCTGCCCCCCGTTTTGTGTTACAGCTGGTCCCTGGGCCTTCTTCTAAGCTGTAGGACCATGACCTCCCAACACATGTCTGAACATGGGCGGTGGGTCTGGCCTCTCCCTCGTGTCTTGGACTGGGGAGGAGGTAGGGAAGCCTTACTCCCTGGCCCCCGTCCTCTCCCATGTAGTTAATACCTTGAGAATGTTTTACCATTTTGGCCTCTCCGAACTCTGGCTCCATGGGCCCGTCTGCCTTCTGGGTACCTGCCTGGATGGCTCCTGGCACTCAAACTCAACATGGCCTTCTCCTCCAGGGTCTCCATCGGAGAGATGGTTGTGTTCAGCCAGGACAGGTGGCCAAATGCGGCCATTGACTCCTCTGCCATGAGCAGTCCCCAAGTCTGTTGATGTCACTTTTCAAATAGCTCATGTCCTCGTCTCTGCATCCCATCTCTGGGAGAGGTCTGCTCCCATACTGACTGCCTGAGTGGTCATTCTAACATCAAACCTGACCATGCTCCTTAGCTGGATAAAAAGGGAGAACCCTGGGACTCTCTTCTGCCTCCTACACAGCACACGAGCAGGACCTGGGGCTTAGGGAGAAGCCCCCTCCCTTGGGGCCAGTCTCCTGGGCTTGTATTTCACGGCCTTCCTGATCTGGCCCCAGCCTCATACTGTGAGCCTCATCTCACCTCCCAGTTACGGTCCTACGCTGTATACTCTGGTCTCACGGACAAATACCCACAACACCTTTAAGCCTCTGCTCCTGTTCCCTTGACAAGGACAGCCCTTCATCTCCTTCCTCTGTGTTTGATCTTCTCCGCTTTTCCTGAGCGTCTCCTGTCTTGCCCTTGAACTGCCTCAGCAAGATGCCTACATTTTTTCCCCCCCGTGGCCTGACACCTCCTGGCTTGTGTGTTCCCTCTCTTGGGACAGAGACCCCCCCCCACCCCATCCATAGCAGCCACAGCAGCCTGGCTCTTGGGCTAGGAGGGGCTTAGAGCACATATTGACTAAGGCTGGTGCCTGACACAGAGAAGGGGGGAGAGGCTGGGGCGGGGTTGTGTGGGTGGGTTGATGTGGCTGAGTTCCGAGTCTCAACTCCCCAGCTTCCAGGCTGGTGACCAGCTGGATTTCTTCAGAGGGCCCTGAGCCCGACCCTCTTGGCACGGCTGAGCTGTCCCAGCAGCCTGAGACTGCTGTGGGAGACAAAGACCAGATTTGTTCTCCACATACCCACCCACCCCCAACTCATTTTTTTCTTTGTCAGCAAAGAGTGGAAATTCACAAGCTGCGTCAAGGTGAGAACTTAATCCTGGGTTTCAGCATTGGAGGTGGAATTGACCAGGATCCCTCCCAGAATCCTTTCTCGGAAGATAAGACGGACAAGGTGAGGGGGTCCAGGGTCCTGGGGCCTCTCCATGGGGCACAGAGGCCTGAGATGGTGGGCCTCTGCTTCCTGGGCCTTTGTGGATGGAGCAGACCTCACCTCTTTCAAACAGTCCTCTCTAAGAAGGTCCACGAAATGGTCTGGTGGGAATAAGTAGGGGTGGGGATGAGGATGGGCGTCCCAGCTCTAGGAAGTCCTGGTCAGATAGAGCCCAGGGGCAGCAGGGACTGAGCATCTGTGGGGCTGTCTCCGTGGTGGTCTCGGCACACCCTGTGCTGGGGGACGCTCGGTGCAGGGAGTCTGCTATGCTGGGCTTCGCTCTGTGGATAAGGGGCCAACCCAGTGAACCCAGAGCTTGACCTGGGCTGTCTCTTCCCAGGGCATTTACGTCACACGGGTATCTGAAGGAGGCCCTGCTGAAATTGCTGGGCTGCAGATTGGAGACAAAATCATGCAGGTAACAGACGTCCCAAAAGAGGAAAACAAGGCTTGGGTCAGAGGGTCTGAAGCACTCGGGCGGAGGTGGGGCTGCCCTTACCTCCCAGGGCACCTGGGAAACTCACCAAAGCCATTTTGGAGCTCAAGCTGGTGTTGCCCCCAGAAGAAGCTGGCTCTCTCCTGTGTGTGCATCAAATGTGGCGCTTGGGGTCCCCCAGCCCAGGGACATCAGCTTGGGGGCCTGCTTGGGTGACCCAGGACCCCCAAAGCCCATCCTGCTTCCAGATGGCAGAGGGCGGGGAGCTGAGGTGGGCTGTATTCTCTCCCTGGGCTAGGTGAATGGCTGGGACATGACCATGGTCACACACGACCAGGCCCGGAAGCGTCTGACCAAGCGTTCGGAGGAGGTGGTGCGCCTGCTGGTGACGCGGCAGTCGCTGCAGAAGGCCGTGCAGCAGTCCATGCTGTCCTAGCAGCCCGCCGGGTCCTGCCGTGTGCCTGCCCACCTCTGTACAGTGACACTACTTCTGCGCTGTCTGCCCCTCGTCCTGGCTGAGTGCTGGGCCCTGCTCAGAAGGGCAAGAGCTGGTCCCAGAGGCCCGACTGGCCTTCTTCTCCTCTCCCACTGGTGGCCCGAGTCTCTGGGACCAGCTCTCCCTTGGACACTGAGGACTGGAAACAGCAGCCTGGAGCCCAGTAGTCGGTCTGTAGTGACCACAGGCTCGGCCCCCAGGCCCTGCTGCCTGGCCTCAGCAGCGCCCAGGCGAGCGGGGGGCCCCCTTCCTGAGAGCCACCACAAAGCTGGAAAATGCCAGGTGGGGCCAGCCTTTCCCACACTCTGCCCTGACTGAGGGCTCGGCCCTGCCCTCGTCTCAGCTCCGAAGTGCCTGTGTCCCATGATTTTCTGTGTTGCCCAGTGGGGACTCGACACGCTGCCAGAGGCACTACGAAGGTTCGCCAGGATGGAAGCCAGGCAGGCTCACAGCTCACCCATTGCACCCCCACTCCCCCGAGGGGTGCTGGCCTCCCCAGGGTTCACCTGCTTACAGGATTCAGACCGAGGTTCAAGGCTGACATTTTTGGGCAGTTCTCAGGATTGCCGTTTTCCTCTATGCCTGTGGGTTTAACTTTTGTATTTTTTTAATCACAACTTTGATACAAAGCGTTTTTATCTTACTATTTGGAGATGCCAATTCTACTTTGGAATTTAGCTTACTAATTGACAGCTGGGAACAACTCTTAGCAACTTACTTTGGTCACTGAAGAAATGGGGCAGTATCAAGCTGCCCCACACCCGACATCTTGTGCCCAATAAACAGTGCAGAAATTCACAGGGGGTCTTTGTTGAGGCCTGGGGTTGGGGTATTTGGGGGTGGCTTTGGTTGTAAGGCTGCTGAGCTGGCCTCAGATGGGCTGGGATGAAGCCCCACTACTCCCAGGCCCACCTGACACTGCTTGGCCAGGCCACGTCTATGGGAATGTGTGGGAGCACCTTCACTGGAAGCACGGCAGGGAGCCCCCAACTTCCCTTGCGAACCTGGTCTCAGCTCCACCCAGGAGGGGCTGCATGGACACCAAGGGGTTCATGGGAAAAACACCCGCCCTCTGAGACTCTTAAGAGCACTCAGACCATCAGCTCGGGCTACAACCCCAAATGTTTCCAGGGACTGCCATCTGGAAAGATGGGGTGAGCTGGAGAGCTCTGGGGCCTCTGCCTGGCCCACTATTGGCTGCATTACCAGCTCTGGGAATTGTTGCCACTCATGGACCCACTGCCAAATCAGATATTTTTTTTATTGGGGAATATTGGGGAACAGTGTGTTTCTCCAGGGCCATCAGCTCCAAGTCGTCCTTCAATCTAGTGGAGGGCGCAGCTCAGCTCCAAGTCCAGTCGCCGTTTTCAATCTTAGTTGCAGGGGGCACAGCCCACCATCCCACGTGGGAATTGAACCGGCAACCTTGTTGAGAACTCACGCTCTAACCAACTGAGCCATCCGGCCGCCCCCAAGTCAGATTTTCAATTTTTCAAATCAGATTTTTGAAATCTCCCATTTTTAAAGTGTGGCACTTGGTAAACACACTGGTGGCCCACATAAAACGGGTGTGCGTGTTGGTTAGGCTGCAGTCTCTGCTTTGGGGAAACAAGGTCCTAAATTCTTTGATATTTTGTTACAACTGGATAGAGGAAGAATCTGGAAAAATCAGGCATGCCCCCATTCCCAGTGGTTGCGTGCCCGTAAATACCTCATCCAACTCCTGTTCACAATCACAGCTTGAGCAGCGTGCCCTTGGTAATGCAGAGACGTGGTATCTGTGGGACCTACCTGGCTATGGGCAGGCAGGCGTCTTGCATTATCCAAGAGGGCTTCCCTGATGAAATGCTCGGCTGGCACGCAGGTTTCTTGGGATTGGTGAACTTCACAACCCCACGCGTTTCCTTACACGAGGTGAGTAAGGCCGTCTCCCTAAGCCCTATGGACTTGGTTCTGAAGCCAACACACCTGCCTCCTGCATCTGGCAAATGCTCAGTTTGCAAAAGGAAACAGGTTTTAATTCAGAATACAGGCGCTTCACATGGCTCTTGTAGTAAAAAGTCGGAGTGGATTGACAAACTCAAGGCAGGTACAAGGCACGTCCTGGGACCCTCCCTTCCTGCCACAGGAAGGGCAACCGCTTGGGTTGGGAGGGAAGGGGGTTTGGGATCAGGGTTGGGCCCACGAGGATTGTGTGAGGTGGTCTCAAGTCCTTATTTGGGGCTCATGAACAGCCACAAAATTGGTGAGTCTCAGGTAGGGGGTGGGGAAGTGAGGGAAGGGGGGCCTGCCCTCCCCTCCATGGGAGCTACTCACCATTTGGCAGGTCTGAGAGGCCTCTAAGGCGTGTGTGTGTGTGTGTGTGTGTGTCTCCTGCACACCAGATGCGGGGTAAGGAACAGTGGGAGGGGCTCACATGGGGCCCCTGACTCTGGGAAAGTGGAGGCAGGCAGAAGGCAGAGGAAAGTAAGCCACTCCCAAAACATCCCTCCAGGAAATCCAAAAGGGGTTAGTGTGATAAAGATCCAGAGAGGGTTGAGCATGAGACCAGTTCAGGACCAATCTGTTGGCATCTCAAGGCCCAGAAATACTGCTTTACAAGGCCCTGGCCTGGGCCACCTGTAAGTGCCGTCGTGCGAGCTGAGTGTCAAGAAGATGAATGTTCAGAGAATGTGGCCTTCTGAGAAGGGACCCCAAGGCCTAACCCCAATGTCCTAGCAGCTCTGCCACCAGCAATAGCACCTTGGAGTCCACTGGCTGCTTGGGCTCTGGGAACACAGCAGTGGCAGCAAAGCACCCTCGGCTCTCCCAGCGGCGAGGTCAGTCCTTCAAGCTGCTCCCAGAAACACCGGTTGCTTGGGGCAGGGCCTTCGGCTCCAAGTTCAGCACCCAATCCTGCTTGGGATGGCTGTCAGAACCTGTATGTGCTGCCTGAAGCCTTAAAGAAAATAGAGACGGCAGCATCGAGTTGTAGGAGGCCAGATTCCTGGCCAGTAAGGCCGGGGAGGGGCTAAGTCTTCTGGGGAGGCTGCCAGGGGCCGCCAGCATCTGGCTTTTAATCTCAGAGCAGGGTCAGGTGTCTGTGCCAGAGGGAGGTTTCTCCCTGGCCTTGGAGAGTCCTGGACGAAGGCAGGCTGGTTAGGATTTAAGGCGTTTGGCCCTGAGGAAGAGAGCGCTTCTCCACTGTCGGCACACGGAGCCAACCCTGCACACCAGACCACTTCTCCAGCCTTCCTGGGGGGCACAGGGCCCAGGCCGTTTACACTGGGGCTCTGGGTGCTAGTTCACCTGCTCATACCCTGGTTTAGTTCTGTATAAGCAGAAGTGCTGGATGAAGAAGACAATATCGAAGAAGATGGAGAAGATGCCGAGTCCAAACTTGGTAGGGTCTCCGAAGATCAGTGTCCACTGGTCTGTGAACAGCCAGAGGGGACAGAAGCCGGTTTCAGCATGGCAGCTCCTGAAGCAGCTGGAGCATGTGGGGCTACATGGTGGGTGTGTGGGAGGTCCTCACCTGCCCAGAAAGCCACAAACCCTCCAGCTGCAAATGCCCCTGGGTGATCTAGGGGCTGGGGTTGCTCGGATGCCCAAGCTGCAGGGCTAGGGGTTGGGGGGCAGTCAGCCCCCAGCCTGTGCCTGCAGCCCACCGCTGGTTGACTCACCGTTGTTGTAGGACTGGAGGAACATCTGGAGGAGGCTGAAGCAGCCCCCAGTGAAGTCCAGAAGCACATTACCAATGCTCCAGCCCTCAGTGCTTTTGTAGTGAAAGTTCATGTAGGCCTGGCAGACAGACAGACAGACAGAGATGAAGGGGCGTGAGGGGGTTGTGGCTGCCTCGTGCACCTTGTGACTGCGGCTCTAAACAAGAGCAGCTCTAATTCCTCCCACTCGTGTGCTCTGGCCTCTGCTCCAAGGAGCACTGTGACCTTTGGGCTCTGACAGCCCTGGCGGAGTCTGGATGGGTCCTGCGGTCTCATCTGCATGCACTGCAAACAGAGCCGCCTCCTCCTCCCATTCCTGCACCCCCAGCGCCAGTGGAGGGAGGCTGAAATGCTGCTTCTCCATCTTCATCATCCCTCCCTGTTCTGGGACAAAGCCCTGTCCTGGTTTTCCAGCAACTCTGATTTTTCTCCTCACCCCCAATGAAGATTCTCTCCAAACTCAGCCTGGACTTCATGCTGTGCCTATGAACTTGGGCTGGGGTCCTGATTGTCTGGTTTGGAATCCCAGCTCAATATTGGAGCTTTGTTAGCTTGGAGAGTTACTTGAGTTCTCCTAGCCTTGGTTTCCCCATCTGTAGCATGGACTTACCTCCCATCACAGCCCGGGCTGGGTTCCGGGGCCTCTGTCTCAGACTTCCCAGGTCTAGTGGGCGAGTCCACTCGGACACCGCCCCCTCTTTCTCCTGCCAGTGTCCCACCTCCTTCTTCCAACACCAGCACCTCCTGGGTTTCTCTGAGTGGAGTTCCTACCACCCGGGAGGGAGCGCTTGGCCTTGGTGGTGGTCTCCTACTCAGCCACCAGCCAGTACCCTTTTTCGTCCTCTCCCACCCTCTCCATATTTGCTGCCACCTCACCAGTCTTGGACAGTTCAAAATGTCTCCCACTGGGGCTCCTGCCTCCCAGGTTTCCCAGCCCGAAGGCTTTTACACTCAGGGACTGAGGTCCCACTTCCCTCAAGACCTTCCCCCCCTCTGAAGCCTTCACCCCAAGCCCCCTGGGCCCTGGCCCCTCCTTTCTAGCTTCACTGCCTCCCATGCTTTCTGCCTGTACCTTTGGGTAGGCTGCCCCTAGCCTGCCTTGAATGCCCCCTCCTCGTGTCCACAGAATTAAGTCTTGCTCCATCCTTAAGCGTCTGGCTCTGTTTCCACGCCCTTCCAGAGCCCGGCCTTGTCTCTGGTCAAAACGCTCTCCGTCCTGAGCTCATGGAACACAAGGTTCTCTGTGCTGGGGAAGCTGGAACGGAAGCTTCTCCATTGAGAACGGGTGAGTTAAAGGAGGCCCTAGATTCATAAGTGGAGTCTGCAGTTGGCATTTGTTTCCTATGTGACCCTGTCCCGGGCCATTCCAGCTACGGGGGAAGACGTGTTTGACTGTAAGTCCCTGGATCTGAATAGGACTGAGGAGGGAGGGGGCTGAGGGCCCACAAGGAGGACCCATCTCTGGACGGGAGGCGGAGGTCAGTGGTGGGCTCTCTTCTCCCCCCTAATCTTTCCCAAGTATCCTGCTGCTGCTCGTCAGGGACACCAGCTGTGGTAATGGGGGGCAGAACTGAAGTCATTAGGAAAGCTGGGATGGACAGCTGGGAGGCACCTGCACAACCCCGGACTCAGAGCTGAGCCTGAGCTCAGAGAAGTCTCCACTGACTTCCTCATGAGATTGCCAGCTCCAGGGAGGAGCAGGTGGCGGTAACAGACAGCTTTGTATCCTGTCCCGCTCCTGCTGGGCTCATGGCTTCCACTGCAGCTTTCCATCCCTGTCTCCTCACCCTAGTCAGAGCTGCCCCACAGGAGCAGGGCCAGGGGTCTGTATCACCCCCCTCACTCTAACAGCCATGTGAAAAGGAAGGCCCTGGAGGTACCTGTGGAAAGTACTTGACCAGTGTCACCGCGAGCTTGATGTAGGAGAAGCAGAAGAGAAACTGCAGCCATGTGACTGCCCCGACTGCGGCCATAACCATGACGATGAGCGCGAAGATCCAGGAGAGCGCCAGGAAGCCGATGGCAGGCCAGGACACACGCTGGCTGCCTCGCTGAGGGTGCCGTGGAGAGGGGGCAGGGAGGGGAGGTAAGTGGAGGAGGTGGGGGCACAGAGACCTCGACACCAACATGGCCTCGTCACTATCAGGCTCTCTGTCGGTCCTTCTTGGACTTTCCAGGACCATTTGCTTCTTGTTTCCACAGTGCAGAACCAGGTGCCTCTCAGAGCCCACGGAGCCAAGGGTGTTGGGGACGGAACCCCCAACATGCGGGAGGCCTGGCACCTCATCCCCGTTCAGGCTTGTTCCACGACCCAGAGGGAGCCTGATCATCTCTGAAATCTGTCCCCAACCCCTACCTTTCCCCAAAGTAGGCCTCCTTCATCCAAGATTCATTCACAGCAAAGAGGAAGAAAACCTAGAACGTTCGTGAAGGTGGGGCCCAAGCATCTCCCAGCTGGCACTGTGTGTGCAAAGGGAACTCCCTGAGAAGTGGTGCACCCACAGGGAAGTGGAAGAAAATGTGCACGTCAGCCACCCCTAGAAACATAGCCTAACGATACCCTTCCCAGCTGGAGCACCAAATGACCCTTTGGTAACATGGCTGAGTCCAGGCTCCTCAGCCTGACACTCCAGACCCCTTAGGACCTCTCGGGACCCTCATGAGCCTGCTCGCTGCACTGGCACCCTGAACCCCAGCTACCTCCATGTGAAGTCCCTTGGCCTTCACAGTTGTCTCCGTGCTGGGCGGTGCCCCCCTTCTGCCCCCCACCCCCACCCCGCCTTAGCCGGGGGAACTTCACTCATCCCATGAACCACACTAAGCACCATTTCCTTGATGCCCTCCTCCCCCTCCTCCCTGGCTGGGTCAGGCCTCCTGTGCTTCCTGTGCTCTCCCCTCCCCCTCAGCTCTCAGCCTGCTGGGTCATCCCGCTTCTCTGTGGCCCTCACCCCAGACCGAGGGGGGCCCATGTGTCCAGCGTGAGGCCTGGCCTATTATCTTGGCCCCAGTAAGCAGGTGCTGAGTGAACAAACACGTGTGTGTCTTGCGTAAAACGGTAAGTATGGATGGTGGGTGTTGGCCTGGAGGCCCACAGGGGGTGCAGGGTAGGTGCCAAGTTCACCTCTCACCTCATACAGGAAGCACTGCACCAGGACAACCAGGGTGAGGGCAACCGCGTGCAGGCTGAAGAAGACGTCATTACTCTCCACAGGGTTCACTCCATTCGGGTATTTGAGGAAAAACTGCTCCTATATGGGGGGGGATGGAGAGAAGCTGAGGGTTGAGGGGTGGCCAGGCCACTGCACGGCTTGGGCTGGGCTGCGGTGGGCGGGCAGTGTCATACCTCAATGTGGGGCACCCAGAAGAGGCCGATGTTAAACACGCTGTAGGCCACGAAGCCCGTCAGGTTCAGGGTGACAAAGTCAAAGCTTAGACCAACAACACTGTGGGGCAGGCAGGTGGAGACACAAAGCAGGGCAGGGGGTGAGAGGCACCGCCAGGGGCCTGGGAGGACAGAGCTCCCAGCACACGGGAAGGAGGGCCTGGCTCCCCCAAGCAGAACACTGTCCTTGGATCCCTCTCCATGCCACAATCGATGCTGTCTCATCCCACCCTCTTGGGAACCAGTTTCCTCTGTGCCTCAAGTCCTGGCCCCAGAGAGGAGGCTGGAGGCCTCTTGCAGAAAGGAGGCATGTCGCTCCTGGGCTCTCAGCTCCGCAGCCCCCTAAGAGGCCCACATGGCTCGGGTGACGGCAGGGGAGCTTGCGTCCTTGCTGCAGGAAGAGGCGACCCCAGGCCCACTTTGTATGTGTGTAGCTATGCGTTTGACGTATAATTGACATAGGATATCCTCGTCATTTCAGGCATACATCACAAAATGATCCTGCTAAGTCTAGTTACCACCTGTCACCATACAAAGTTATTACACTGTTATTGACTATGTTCCCTATGTCGTATATCACACCCCTGTAACTTATTTTACAACTAGAAGTTTGTATTTCTTAACCCTCTTCACCTACTTCACCCACCCAACCCCTCCCCTCTCTGGTAACCACCAGTTGGTTTACTGTATCTATGAGTCTGCTTCTGTTTTGTTCCTGGTTTTTAGATTTCACACTGTAAGTGAAATCATACAGTATTTTTTTCTTTTTTTTAAATTGGGGAATATTGGGGTACAGTGTGCTTCTCCAGGGCCCATCAGCTCCAAGTCCAGTTGCCATTTTTAATCTTTAGTTGCAGGGGGCTCAGCCCACCATCCCATGTGGGAATTGAACTGGCAACCTGTTGTTGAGAGCTCGCGCTCTAACCACCTGAGCCATCCAGCCACCCCTACAGTATTTCTTTTTATTGTCCGACTTATTTCACTTAGCATAATACCCTCTAGATCCATCCATGCTGTTGCAAATGGCTGGAGTTTGTTCTTTTTTATGGCTGAGTAATAGTCTTTTGTGTGTGTGTGTGTATCACATCTTCTTTGTCCAGTTGTCTATGGATAGACACTTAGGTGGCTTCTGTATCTTGGCTATTGTAAATAATGCTGCAATGAACATAGGGGTGCACATATCTCTTCAAATTAGTGTTTTCGTCTTTGGAGAGATACCCAGAAGTGAAATTGCTGGGTCATATAGTTGTATTTTTAATTTTCTGAGGAACATTCACACTGTTTTCCATAGCGACTGCATCAATTTAAATTCCCCCCAACAGTGTACGAGGGTTCCCTTTTCTCCACATCCTTGCCAAAGTTAATTTTTTTTCTTTTTGATGATATCTGTTCTGACAGTTACTCTAGTTCTATGAAAAATGCTATTGGTAATTTGATAGGGATTGTACTGAATCTGTCAATTGCTTTGGGTAAGTATGGACATTTGAACGATATGAATTCTTCCAACCATGAGCATGGTATAGGTTTCCATTTATTTGTATCTTTGTCAGTTTCCTTTATCAATGTCTTCTGGTTTTCAGAATACAGGTCTTTCACCTCCTTGGTTAAATTTATTCCCAGGTATTTTAATTTTTTGGTCAATTGTAAATGGGATTGGTTTCTTCATTTCTCTTAGTGTATAGCAATGCAACATATACGCATTTCATCTACATATAAGCGAGGTGCCCTTTCAACCACTGTTTTTTGGCTGTGTTCCGAGTGGGTGAGTCCTTCCCTGGTGCAAGTCTCTGCATCAGGGATGGGATTCCATTCGTCATCGTGCCTTCATCTCTCCTACCCTTCTCTATGTGGTCTCTCTATCCTTGGTTGTGCAGAAGCTGTTCAATCGGCCCCCAGTTCTTCTTCAGGAGGAACTGCTCTATATGTAGGTGTGTATTTGGTGTGTCAGTGGGAGGAGATGAGTTCAGGGTCTGCCTGAGCCTCTATCTTGCCCTCGCCTCTCACTTTGCTTTTTATTTTATTTACTAGGCAAAGATTAACCTTTTTTTTCAAACTTTATTCCCAAGCTTCTTCACCTTAATTAGCTGCAAAGAATGATCTCTGTATAAGCAAAAACTGAGAAGAGCTGCAGTGTCCAAAGGGCTTGGGCTTAAAAATATGAGATCAGGGCCGGCCTGGTGGCTCAGGCGGTTAGAGCTCCGTGCTAACTCCGAAGGCTACTGGTTCGATTCCCACATGGGCCAGTGGGCTCTCAACCACAAGGTTGCCAGTTCAACTCGAGTCCCACAAGGGATGGTGGGCTCTGCCCCCTGCAACTAAGATTGAACACGGCACCTTCAGCTGAGCTGCCGCTGAGCTCCCGGATGGCTCAGTTGGTTGGAGCATGGGCTCTCAACCACAAGGTTGCCGGTTCGAATCCCACAAGGGATGGTGGGCTGCGCCCCCTGCAACTAGCAACGGCACCTGGACCTGGAGCTGAGCTGCACCCTCTACAACTAAGACTGAAAGGACAATAACTTGAAGCTGAACTAAGATTGAAAGGGCAACAACTTGACTTGGAAAGAAAAAGTCCTGGAAGTACACACTGTTCCCCAATAAAGTCCTGTTCTCCTTCCCCAATAAAATCTTTAAAAAAAAAAATAAAAAGAGATCAAGATTTTATCAGCTCCATGAACAAAATTTTAAAAAGCAGTCATAATATAAAATAGCAGCTCCCAGTAACTTCAAGTTTTCTCTTCTGCAGGAGTTGACTCAGTTCCGTTTGCTTCTTTCTTAGAAGCCTCATCATCATTCTCCACAAGGTCTGGAACTTCAACACCATCATCCTCTCCAGTAGCAAAGTGGTGCTTTTCCATCCCCAGATGATGTGGGCAGAGCTTCGGCCAGTCTCCTTGAACTAGTCAGCCTGTGTGCACTGAGCTAGTTTAAGATGCTGGGTAGCGTTTCTGTCAGCCGCTTGGCCTCAGCGTGGCCTGTGATGGTGAGAGCTTTCTCTGCCAGAGAGCCCTGAACGTCAGGGTTGTTCAAGTGGGTCCCTGTTCCTTGGTTTGGGAACATAGTCACCTCTTCAGTACCAAAGACAGTGTTTACCCCTAACTTCTTTAAAGATAACTGAAGATTTTTTTTATCATCTGCTGTAGCTGTTGTGTGAACCAACTTTTTTCTGCCAGCAGCTCCTCTCCCACCAATGCGCACCAGTGCCTGCAGTTTGGCAAGTTTCTCCTGGTTCATGATAGTTTCTTTCATCTTGGAGAGGAAACGGGGCCGTGCAGGGGACTAGAGTTGGCGCTCAGTGGGTCTTGGGCGGACCAACTGAGAATAAATGCACACATGAGGGGATGCAAGACGGCAGCTAGAGCTGTTTGTAAAATCAAGGTGGGAAGGCTTAATCAACAAGGCTGAAGGATCCAACTCTGGCACTGGAGCATGACTTGACCCTAACTCCTCCAGGACTGGATGGACCAGGAGGAGGGCATATTTGGGGGGATTTCCCTACCATCCAGCTCATTTTCCATTTCACCGAGAAGCCCCATTTTGGTGCTTTCACAGGGAGTAGCTGAATCGGACAAGAGACCAAATGCCCAGCAGTGCAAGAGCTACCACAGGCTCTTAGAGCTTTCACATTGACAACATTCTAGAAAGGGCGGGAAGAGAGAAGAGCAGAGCAGGAAAGTCTGAACCCATGCTGCCTACAGGCGCTCTGGAATGCCCCTCACACTGCCCCCAAATGAACCCGTACATATAGCTCAGAAAGTTACCTTTTCCGCTTCCAGTTCTTAATCACCTGAGGGTAGAAGGAGATGGACCAGGCTGCAAAGTAGATCCAGCCAATCACCTGGTTTATGATGCTAATGGCACTGCTGTGGATCACCAGGAAGCGTATCCTTGGGCTGGAAAGAAGTTGGGGACCAGTCTGAGCTGAGGCTGGGCTTCGAAGATCCCCCCTTTGTGCCCAGCACTACCTCCCTTTGCATCATTTGAGGCCCAGCTTACCCAGTTTGGTTGGAACGATTTCCATGCAGAAAAACAGTAATTTGTCCCACATTTTGAGATGTCACTTGAAAAGAGGAATTTGTCACTCTGGGAGGCACCACAACCTGTAAGGAAAACTGAGTTTGATCCAGTGCCATGTATTTATGTGTTATTTATGGGGCTGTCACGGAGTGTCTAGCTCAGGCTATGCACTCGGAAATGGAGGACAGATCACACAAGGAGCTTCCTTCCAGGAGCTTACTACCAAAGGGAGAAAACCATGGACCAACCAGCCAACTGTAACCCCCCATACACCTGTGTGTTAAGACTCACTGAGCAGAAAAATAGTTCTGCTCTCAGGCCTTCCCCTGGCTTATCTCTCACGGAAGATGGGATGGTTCTCTTCGTCACTAGCCATGTGACCTGTAGATCAAGCCAGACCTCAGAGAGATGAGTGCCAGATCTGCTGTTACAACCAACAGTTTTTCTTACCCTGCAGCAGGCCTCAGACCCTGGCGCAGGAGAAGTTGTGAGAAAGGGCCCTGCTTAATGATGCGTGATGTTCGCCATGGGATGAGATGAGACTCCCTTCTCACACAAGGTCCTTTCAGGTAGACACCCTTCATCTGACCATGTTTCAATACTATCTGCTTGCTAGGGGGCTCAGAGCAGGTTTGCAGCCCATTTCTATAACCACACAGGGCCTCGTGACATGGCTCACGGTTATCAATTTCATCCCTGCATACATCTTGTCTATTTTTAACCCTTATTTACTCTCCACATCACTGCCTCCCCTTTTGACATTTTAAAATCTAGTTTATTGGTAATTGGCTCAAATCCTTGGTAAGGTAGAAGCAGGGTATATATTCACAGATAAATGCTTAAGGGCTATGAATAGTTACCGCTGTGATACCAGACAGACGCTGACACTGCATTTTGTAAATAACACTCGACCCATGGCGTTTTAGAACAGTGCTTTGCAAACTTGAACGTGGACCCAAATCATCCAGGGATCTTGCTCATATAAATATTTTGAATCAGTAGATCTGGGATGGGGATGCATTTCTAAAAGGTTTTCAAGCAGGAACAATGCTGCTGGCCCACGCACATCCTTTGAGTAGCAAGGTCTTAGAAAACCACCTTAAGAATTTCTTCTACATTCTCAGAACCATTTTTTGCCTCAGATTGCTTACAATCAGCTTCCTAATTCCATCTATATGGCATAAAATATCAATCCTCAAAGAGACCCACAAAACTAAAATCAGAGATTTCTAGAATAAAGGGACAGGGGCAGCCTATGGTAAAAAACAAGGTTGCCTATTTCCAAAAGCACTTAATTCAAATGTGTTTTGTTACCTAGCAGTTGAATACCCATCAGTTAAGATTCATTACTTACTTCCTCAGGGAGCTCAAGGATAGTGATATTTCTTGAACGAAATGTGATTTCAAAAGTGATCACCAAGGTTGCATTTAATGGCTGCCTGTGGAGGACAAGAGTCTGGTTAATGCTGTGAAGTTGGACACTGTGAGATCTCAACCAACCTTCTGTATTTCATATCGGATCTGTCATTTCTCAAGCAATTACGGTAAGGAAGTGCTACGACTTGGCCTGAAGGGTAGAGAGGTGGGCTCCCTGCTCCTTAGGAGTTTTCTATTTATCAGGAGATAAGACGTCCCACTGGGGCCGGGTGAGAACGTGAGAAGGTGGGAAACTGGCTGTGAATGCTAAATAAGGTGTTCAGACGCTGACAGGACCCTGGCCTCTGCTCTGGTGGGAAACGCTTCTGAGAGGACTCAGGTGTGAGCAGGGAGCAGTCCGTGGGGGCCTCAAGCCTGGCTTTCGAGGCCTGGGTTAACGTGGAAGGCAGTGGAAAGCCACTCAAGGATTCTGGAGAGGGGAGAGTTGTGGTGAGGGGATGGTGTGTCAGATTTACAAGGTGTCGATGTGCAGAAGTGGCAGGGGCTGGGAATGGAATGCAGGGCTGTTAGGGAGCTGTGGTACCAAGGCTTTAGTTTGAGAACAGACTCTGCAGGAGAGTTGAGGAAAAGGGAGAAGGGTCAAGAGAAAAGGACAGGGTTCCAGACCTTCATCTTCAGGAATCCCTGTGGCTAGGAGGCAGGAGTAGGGCAAAGCAGTGAAGGATACAAAACAAAAGGCAGGCTCTCTGGCAGTCTGGACTAGGTTGGCACCCTCATGTCTGAACCAGCGGAGGTCAGCAAGAAAAACTCTCAGACAAGGCTAAGCATGAGTCCCATGAATGCGCTCCACCCAGTGATTCCACTTCTGCTTTTGGAAACCGTCTCCGAAGTGCTCAGTTCCTTACTCCTGACCTTCAGGGCTCTCCTCAAATATTTAGAGCCTCAGAAAGGACCACTGAGGTCTGGCATCAACTGCTGGTCACTCAAGGACTCTTCTCAGATGGGGAAAAGGCTCACGTCTCTGGCAAGAAGCCCCCTTCCTGCTCCTCCCACCGGAAACCAGGATTCAGCAGCTGGGGGGAGAGACTCTGGGACCTCGACCTGCAGCCCTGGGGTAGCGCCTCTCTTTCTCTGGCGGGTCTTAAAGTGAAGAGGCAAGAGCATCACACTTGAAACATGAACGGACTGAGCCGGGGGTCAGCCTTGACCCAGCCGTGGGGTGAACGAGCGGGGCTGAGGACAGCGCTGGGCCTGGGAACTTACTGAAGGGAGATGCTGATGTTCTCTGAGCTTCCATTTTCCAGCTTCACGGTGGGAGGAACAGTGAGGTTGATCACCGACTCTGGAAGGACCCAAATCAATGACATGCATCATTAGGTCAGACAGCGTAGTCCCATGAGGAGACACTGGGACAAGGGCTCCTGTCATCTGAACTCGTGAGCTCTGACTCATGACAACCCCTGTCTTCTAGGGGAAGACAAGGTGCTTCTGAGAGGCTGAGCGTTGGGACTGGAAACCCAAGGCCTCATGATCTTCTTTCGCCTCCTGCTGCCAGAGACAGACAGAAGGAGACACCGGCCTGAGCAGGAGACGCTGCAGCGTCCTCCTCCCCAACGGGACAGGCTCTGAGGGTATGCAGTTGAGTTACCAAGAGATAGTTTTAGAACCACAGAGCCCCAAAGCTGTCACACAGGAATTCAAGCCACAATCTGGGATTGGAAAACGTGGACTTGAGTCACTCCTTCAGACTGAAATCTGAAGTGTCCTGTTTGTGGAGCTGTTATAAAATGGCCCTGCAGAACTGGTCCAGCCCCTTCTTATACACAGACACACATGGGGTCCAGCTAACCAGTTCCTGAAGAACCCCTTTTGGGCCCCCATACTAATCCGGCTCAACCCGTTCACTCATCCCCTCCCTGGGGCTGACTCTGCTGGGAGAAGACTCGAGTGAACAAGACACTGTTTCACTCACAGGCAGTTAGGTGTTAACTCAGGATAAGGTAGACAAATAGGCCTCTGGGGTGAGAGAGGAAGCAGGTGTGGGAGGCCCCCCTAACATGAGTGAGTCTGCCTCTCTCTGACCTCTTCTTGTGTCTTTCGGACAGTCCCCACCCCACCCCTACTCCCAAGTGTGCTCAAAGCTCAAGGCACCGGTCCAACTCACCTCCCTGACCCCAGGTATGCACGGCCTAAGGTGTGATCATGAATCTAGACTGGGGCTGGAATGGGGCCCCCAAGGCGAAAGCAGGCACTGAACTTGATGAAGATGGTCCTTGTGGGGCTTGTGGCTGCAGGCAGGGCCCAGGGCTCCCTCTCCCCAGACCCATCAAAGGCAGAAGATGAAGAACTGAAATTTTAGGTGCTCAGGTTGGAAGAGAACTTAAAAGTGTCCTGATTCAACCTCCACTCTCTGATCCCCTTTCTCAATACTCCTTCCTGCGGTTTCTCTTTCTCGGCCTGGACACCGTGAGAGAAAGTAACTCCACCTCCTCCAAGGGAATGGGCCAGTCTGGAACGTGCACTCCGGAGCCTGGCTCTGCTCCCTGGGCCCTCTCAGACCCTATCGGAGCCTCCTTTTCCACGCTACCCCTGCAGGCACGAATGCAGATGCAGGTGCTGTCCCTCGTTTGCAAGTCTCCAAGCTGACTCTCCCCGTCCTGGTCTGCAGTCCCCTACCAGGGCCCCTCAGAGTGGCATGTCCAACCCTAGCCCTTGCAGAGGCCAAGCTGCTTAGAGCAGAGTAGGATGGTCTGTCTCCTACATGTAGCCTCGGGGCTTAGAGGCAGCTTTGGCAAGTCTGCCTCTTTTTCACACTCACTGCTCTGGGCTTGCACAGCTGGGGTGGTAGGATTTAAGGTCCCTGCATCACACCAGATGAGCAAGACCCTGACAAGACGGAGCCTAGGACAGGGAAACTGAAAGTGATGCCAGGTAGCCACCAACACTTCTGGGTGTCTGGGCTCTGCTGTGGCTGTGGTCAGGAACAGTGGGAGATCTCCATGGCCTCTGCTCTTTTACCGTGTTTACATTTTCAAACAGGAGGCTGTGTATCTCAAAGAACCAGATCAAGGAATGTTTACTTCCCTCTACAGAGGGCCACCAAAGACAATAGTACTCAGCAGCGGAGAGACTGGGCTCTGAAGTCAAACAGATCCACCCTGGCTTTGTCACTTCCTCACTGTGTGACCATGGGCAAGGTACTTAACCTCTTTGAGCCTGTTTCCTCACATGTAAAATGGGGAGAATAGTACTACCTATCTCACTGCGCATCGTGAAGATACAGTGGTGCTATTTGTGACATTCCACATGGCCCAGGTGTTAAGTAACTGTTGGTGACTATTCTTACCATTATGTAAACAAGGCAGTACTGTTTTTTTTTGTTTGTTTGTTTTAGTTCAAGATGGAAGGCAGTTAGGAAGCTGGCATTGTATCCTTTACCATTATGTAAACAAGGCAGTACTGTTTTTGTTTGTTTGTTTGTTTTAGTTCAAGATGGAAGGCAGTTAGGAAGCTGGCATTGTATCCTGGGAAAGCACATTTTAAAGTTTGCCATGGGGCACAAGTCTCTGGATACCACATCAGAATTACGAAATGAGTGTAATGAGACCACCCCAGGTTTTTCCTCAGGAGAGTCTGTTTTTTTTAAAAATCTAATACTTATTGGCATCTCCTAATGTGCTCCTCACCCCATACCAGCCACTCAGCGACGCTGCTAACTCCCATTCTTTAATTATTACAATAGAGAGAGGTGGGAATTATGATTCCTATTTCAGATATAAAAAAACCCTGAGAATCCCAAGAGGGAAAGTGTCTTGCCCACACAGCTCAGAAAAGATGGCAGCAGGATTCTAATCTAGTCCTGTCTGGTCTAAGGCCCAGGTTCCTGCCACTAGGTTGCAGGGCCTCACGACTCCACCCAAGCAAGTCAGAGGCAAAATACTCTGAAGGCCAACCATCTTACCTACAGTCCCTGATGATTACTTTCCAAAGCAAAAAGAAGACAGACCCAGCAGAATGAGGTCAGAAAGCCAATTCCAGTTACTTGATTATTATGGTGGCTTCCACTCTTCTTGAGAATGACATTCAGGAAAGGAGGTAAAGGGATAAAATGGAGCAGGGACCCTACACACGTCCCATCTTTGTTACTTTTTAGTTCTGTGACTTTGGGGAAGACTTTTACACTCTCTGGGCCTAAGATTCCCTCTGTATAATTGAAGTGGGTTTGCTCTTCTTCCCTAGAACAATGCATTAGCATTGCTAATGGAGCTTTACTTAAAGCCTGCCAATGCATGTGTCCAAACACCTACTGGATCCCAGAGAATATGACCCAGTAGGTCTGGAGTGGGGCTCTGGCATCTGTACTGAGAAATGCCAGGCTTCGTGGTCCGATCTTTCCTTTCCTGGAAATTGCTTATCCACAAGGTGTGACTGCAAAGTACCATGACAGCTGTTCTAACAGACCTGGAAGAGCTGATCAGATGACTGTTTCCTCAGAGACTGAAGAGGCCAGATAACTGTAATGTGCCTGGCTCTTGGGAAACTTCCACAGGATTTGTATTGTTTGTACAAGGTTCATTTGAAATCTTTAGTCAGGGATTTTAAGATGTATCGGATTTTTGATAACAGCCAAAATGATGGCCATGGGGACCTAGGAAGGCTCAACACAAATTCCTTTTATGGAAGGAATTTCAGCAATGCTTTGGACAATGAGAGAACTGATAATATGATGCAGGCCTCTCAGGGCCCTGCTCTGAAAGTCAAACCCTACAAGGATGTACAAACCCAACGATGTTTGTTTGTTTTTTGTTTTTGACAACCAGCCAGCGTTGTGTGAAGCCCTTAGCTCTGTTCCTCAGTCCCTCTCTAAGGGAAAGGTTTTCTCATCTTACAAGGGTGCTCTGGGCAGACTCTAGGTGTCTGTGGCCTAGCAGAGCCAGGCACAACAAGGTGGCCACAGCACCTGCTTCTGCAGCATCTCCCAGGATCCGTAACTCCCTCTGTGAGGTCCACAGGGCAGGGACAAAAGCCCTTCTTTACAGATATTATCCCAGATCGTTGGAACTCCAGTTTGATTTTGGTGATACAGACAAGGTAATAGGGATTCCAGGGCAGAAGGCCAATTATTTATGGAACCATCTGGCTCCCTGTAAAACTCCTAGACCCCAGACTCGGGTCTGCTCCACCACCCAGTGGCTGTTTGACCAAAGGGCAGGCAAGTACCCGTAATCTGGACAGTTCTAAACCTTTGGCAACAAACAGATCAGGCTACTTACACTATAGCATCATTTCCTTCTTTGCAAAATCGATGACTCATTTCTAAACTTACCACATTTCTCTATGAGCTTCAGGGGAAAAAGGATAAAAATAATCAGCCAAGTCTTTATCATGTTCCTCGATATCAAAGAACTAGGAAGAAAAACAAATGGCAAGAGAAGTTCAGGTTATAGTTGGATCAGCTCGGTAGCAAGTGGACACTATGCCACCTGGAACTGTGGCATGGACAGTTCATAAAGGATTTTCACTTACACCTGTGACGTCATGGGGTTTGCATCACCAGCTTGGAGAGGAGGACCGCAGGGAGGACTTCTCTTTGTTTGATATATGAAAAAATGGGCTCAGAGAGACTATCTGGGTTGTGTAAGGTCCCACTCTGAGGAAGTGGGCAAACACTTAATTTTTCCCTCTTTAACTGCTTCTTGCAACCTAGTTAACAGAAAGAAAGAATGCAGTTTTATTGGCTAAGGGTTCTTTTTTTCCAGTTATTAAAACTGTGGTCAGATATTTGATTTTGTGAACTTACAAACCTTAAGGCAATTAATTTCAGTCCCTGTCCTAAGAGCCTAAGTGTTGTTATTTTCCTCAACATTGTGGGAAAAGGCAGGGCCCAGTGGTCTTCCCTTCATTCAGCCAGAGGGAAGGGTAGGGATCTCATCCTGCCCACACCCACAGCTCAGCTTGGAGCTCAGTATGCCAAAAAGAATTCCTGGAATGGTCCTCTCGGCGTCTCCCCTCTCCAAAGCAATCTGCAAACTCCGCGACTCAGATTCAGGCGGCAACTAAGCAGAAGGCGGACCTGCACTGGGGCAGTGCCACTCACAGCACCCCGGCAGCCGGGCGAACTCTGCCTCTGCTCATCACCACCTGGGCCCCCGAACCTAGGGAATGTCCGGTGTCGCAAGGCCGACATTGGTGGCAGGGGATGGAACCCTGGCGAGGCTGAGGGTTGGATTTACGGCAGGCTGACCTACCGACTTGCTGCACCAGTCCCCGTGCCTCAGCGGGTCCATTTGGGGAACGGAGGGAGGCTGTCGGGGCCGCAATGGCTCTCACCTGGGATCCTCTGAGGTTCCGGGGACCGATCAAATGGGACGAAGGATAAGCTTCAGACAACTCCCTTCCCCGGGCGGGCTTGACTATATTAAGCGGGTGGCCTGAAGTCACGTGACCCGCGTCACCTGAGTCAATATCTAGGCGCGATGCACTATGGGAGCTGCAGTTTTCACGAGTCTCAGCGAGACAATTGGGCAGAGTTGGGGGGGAGTGGAGGGGCGCAAGCACTCTGGCAGGTTTGGGAGCTCGGTTCTCAGGAAGGATTAAGTCACTTTTGGGGACACAGAGGCTCTCGGAGCCCGGAGCGCCTGTCGGCGAACTTCGCACTGCTTTGGAGAGTAAAGCAGGGACTCTCCTGGTGAGGTACTTGCCGCCACTGTCGTGGAACCTTTAGGTCCCGCCTTCCGCCGCCTGTCTGTCTGTGGTTGGACTGGCTGCGAGGGGTGCGCGGGGCTCTGCTTTCCTCGGCCAATGGGAAGACGAGCAGCTTCACGTTGAGTGTGGCTGGAGGATTGGCAGGCGAGGCCCCGCCTCGGCGCCTAGGTCCCTGCTGAAGTGTGAGGGAGGGAGCGCCTCCGAGGCGACGAGACCTACGCCGTTCCCTATGGCCATGGCTACACCGTCGGTCACTCTCGGCATCGACCTGGGCACCACATCTGTGAAGGCGGCGGTGGTGGAGGCGGCGCCCGGCCACCCATCGGGGTTCGTGGTACTGGCCAGCTGTGTCCGGGCTACGCGGGCCGAGGCGGCGGCCCCGAGCGCGGCGACTGCGCCCCAGGTGAGGCAGCGCCCTGGAGCCGCGCCGCCTCCAGGAGCCTCCTGACAACCCTCTTCCTTCTCAAGGAGGCCTTCCCGACATCCCCATTCCTCAGAGAAGTCTCCCTGACTGCTCCAGGCTGCCTGATCTCCGCCTGCCTGCCACAGCTCCCCTGATCCGTTAGGCCTGGTCCCAGGAGGTTTCCTAGCTGCTGACACCGATCTCCCACTCTGGCCTCCTCTAGGGGCCTTGTCCATGGCGCTGTATCCCCTTGCTCTCTGCCCTCCACTTTCTGTACCCTGACCCGCGGGGGAATTCCTCTCCTTGTGTAAAGTGGAATGACGGGCCTCAGGCCTCCCTATCATTCTAGCTGCTCTTTGCTCACACCTGCCTGTGTCCTCAAGTTCAGCTTGTTCCCCAGGGCAAAGTTTGGGTTTTCCTCTGGAAGTCAGATGCAGAATCAGGCCTAACCCTAGAGGAATGTGGACTGAGGGGCTCAGACATCTGGTCAACAAAAATCTCACCGGCGGGCCGGCCGCCAGTCCCCAAAGGATGAGACATCTTGGAGGAAACACAGACAGACAGAAAGACAGAAAGATCTTGGAGGAAAGACAGAAAGACATTGAGAGATACCTCTATTAGAAAAAGATCGGGTTGATAATTATACACTACAACTGTTATCTTATAAAATTTAGTAATAATACACCGCAACTAGTATCTTGTGAAAGCTACATGATAGAAATGGAGAATGTCATCGTAGTGGGCTCTGTTGTGAAATGTGCCTTCAGAAAGGGTGTCAATCCTCAGAGCTGATAAATTCCCCGAAAAAGGTAGCTCTATGTTCATTTGATTGACAATAGAAATTAATATCAAAGAACTTTCTGAGTAACCTCATGACTTTTTTCTGTGTCTCAGCTTGTTCTTCTCCTAGTTGAAATAGGTGGCCTCTATGGCCCCTTCTAGCCACAAACCTCGATTTTCTGAGCCAAGTCCCACTCCCAAGAGCTTTGTTTTTCTCAAGCTCTTGCCACATATCTGGAGTCAGTTCTTTAGGGTTCAGAGTCCATCTTGCTCAGAAACATTTCAGAGGATAAAGGTTTCAGGAGCACATTGCATTTTCATGGAGGCTTTCAAAATTAGTTTGTTCGGGACATGCGTTTTAGAATGATTATCTCACTTCCTGGACTATGAGATGGAGGCAGAGTCAGCTCTGACCCTGTGGAGGTGAGCAGAAGAGCCAGGATTACAGAGAGTGGGCTTAGTCCGTGCCCTTTCCTCTTGTCATAGGGCCACTTCTTGAACACTACTCTCCCCACTTCCCCCAGCATTCAACAGGCTGTTCTGTGTTTACAGGCATAACCAGTGCACCACACCTGCCTAATGAAGGGTTTGCTGGGGAGCCAGTAATAGCCCCCTTTGAATCCCCCGCATGTGTGTTGTGCCCTTGGACAAACAGCATTCCTGTAATTTCATCTATAGTGGGATTTCTCAACCTTAGCACTGTTGATTTTTTTGAGTTGGAAGGTTCTTTGTTGTGCCTTGGGCTGTCCTGTGCCTTGTAGGATGTTTAGCAGCATCCCTGGCCTCGACCCACTATATGCCAGTGGAACCCTCCTCCCCAGCTGTGACATCCACAAATGTTTCCATGTTGCCAAGTGTCCGCTAGGGGACAAAAATCACCTCTGGGGGGAGAACCACTGATCCATAGAAATAGCTGATGACTCTGTCCTTTCCTCAGGACCATATTTCTCACTCTTTAGAAGTATTGTGTATACCATGGTCAAGCTTCGCTGCATGCGGAAGGTCAGGCTTTTAGGTATTTGCCACCAGGGTTTTTGACGGAAGCTCTGACTTTCTTGAGTTATTAATTTTTCCTCTCTGGGCCTCAGTTGTAAAAAGGGGTGTCACGGAGGAGGGTTGAATGAGATTCTAAGGTCATTTTTCTTTTTTTTTTTTAAAGTATACCACTTTAATATTTTTTTCCAGAGACAATTTCTTTAGTCCTTAAGGACTTAGCTCCTTGCTTGGGCTTTGGTGGAGGTCGTGTGGCAGTGCCCGCAGGTCTAAATCTGGGTGGGGGTGTTCTGTCCTTTCAGGCTTCAGGAGAGTGATTCCCGATTACCTTGCTGTGAATGGCATAACTCACACAGTAATGTAGTTACACATACAACTTGGGAAAAGCAGATAGGCTCCAAGACACTGACCTCAGAAATGTCCCTAATGGCTGCGGCCTCTACTATGTTTCCAATAACGAACTTCTTATTTATTTATATTTTATTAGTTTTTTATTAGTATTTTATAGTATTTTATATATTAGTATTTTATTAGTTTCATTTATTAGCTTTATTAGTTTTTAATAAATATATTAAAAATATTTATTTTATTAGTTACATTATTATTCACAATGTAATAGACATTTATCATTTAAGTCCCTCACATAGTGACAACCCCCCTCCCCCATCTACTACCCCTCTGACATCGCATACAGCCATTACATTTCCACTGTCTCTACTCCTAATGCTGTACTCCACTTCATGTAACCATATATATATATATATATATATATATATATATATATATAAACTTGTAGTTGACATTCATTATTGTTCAGCTTCAGCTTCAGGCGTACAGTGCAGTGATCAGGCATCTACATCATCCCCGAGGTGATCTCCCTAATGAGACAAGTTCCAATGACGAACTTCTTAATGGCCTTGTCCTTGGGCACGCATCGGGCACAGCTGGTGCGTCGCCTAGGCTGCACATGGCTTGGCCCTTTTTGGCACGACCATTGGTCCTTCTTTTCTTGGTCATCTAGGAAATGAGGACCTAAGAGACTGTAAGTTCTCTTTTCAAATCTAAGTCCTAGGATTTGATCTGGATGTAGACCCATTGATACTCTGAACCAAGGAATGGGGGCCGCGCTTTTCCTGTTACATGGTGGGTATACCCATTGTCTGTCTTCCATCACACTCACTGCTAAACTCGAGCGAACTGCTGAACACGGACCGTCTCCTTGACTTCACTCCCATATGGCCTGTTTCCCTCCTCACTATCCCCACCCACACAACTCACCCACGCTGGGCCCATTTTAAACAGCAGCTCCTCTGTCCGGGGTTGATGCACCATCTGTTGGCCACATGGGAACTCTTTAAACCAGAAATGTCCAATAAAAATTCGAGCCACAAATGTGAGCCACACCAATAATGCTCAATTTTCTAGTAGCCATATTTAAAAAAAGTAAAAAGTAACAGGTGAAATGAATTCTAATTACATATTTTATTTAACCCAGTATTTCCAACATAGTAGCATTGTAATATGTAATAATTTGTATAAAATTATTAATGACATATTGTACATTCTTCCCCCCCCCCCATACTACATCTGAAACCTGGTCTGTATTTTACACTTACAGCACCTCTCAATTCAGGTTAGCCACAGGTGGCTAATGACTGCAGGTCTAAACAAATGTCTTTTCCCTGCTTACTTCTTTCTTCCCTCACTGTCTTCTTTCTTCCCTCCTTGGGGAACCGTGCACAGTCATGCCCCGTCTCTTTACCCATCTTTCCCTGCCAAGTCAGTTCTGCTGTAGTCTCTCCTATATATGAAGAGTCTTGTTAGGATCTGGAGATGCCTCCTCAGGAAAATGAGTTGTGCTCCCTCTCTATTCCTTCTTCCCCGGTTCTACCCCTCTTCACCTCTCCTTTGTTCATGCTTATGAGCAAAGAATTGCCCCTACCCAAGGCCAGCTGGCTGAAGGGCAAGTGAGGGGTTTGCTCCAAGAAGGGGGGGCCTGTACTCTCCCTGGAGGGAAGCAAGGGGTCTGAGGGCTCAGTCGTCAAATGCTTTTCCAAGACCCTCAGCTTTTTCAGTTCCCCAAGCAACAGATTAAATTTATTAAGGGCTCAGCCACATTCTGTTTTCCTCTTTTGACTTTTCCATGGATTCTTCTAGGTGTTATATAAATATAAGTTTATTTTGTGCCTGGAGGTGATTTCTATGTGGCAGAAACATTTTACTTTGGTTGAAATCAAAATAATTTAGAACCCTAGTTCTTATTTAAGCTTTTAATTTACCTTATAAATCTTATTCCATTTATGAGTCTAACATGAACCATCATTTTTGAGGGCCTTTGAATAATACTTAATCCCATCGTAGTTAATTAAATATCTTAGCTGTTTTAAACTGCAGTTATACATTTAATATATTTTCTAGGCATTGCAGTTGTCTGACCTAAATCCCCTGATTACCTGAAAATAAGACCTGGCTGGACAATCAGCTCTAATGTGTCTTTTTTTTTTTTTTTTAAGATTTTATTGGGGAAGGAGAACAGGACTTTATTGGAGAACAGTGTGTACTTCCAGGATTTTTTCCAAGTCAAGTTGTTGTCCTTTCAATCTTAGTTGTGGAGGGTGCAGTTCAGCTCCAGGTCCAGTTGCCGTTGTTAGTTGTAGGGGGCATAGCCCACCATCCTTTGCAGGAGTCGGGAGTCGAACCGGCAACCTTGTGGTTGAGAGCCCACTGGCCCATGTAGGAATTGAACCGGCAGCCTTCGGAGTTAGGAGCATGGAGCTCCAACTGCCTGAGCCACCAGGCCGGCCCCTATAATGTGTCTTTTGGAGCAAAAATTAATATAAGACCCAGTATTACATTACATTACATTACATTATATTATTATTATATTACATTATATAAGACCGGATCTTATATTAAAGTAAGACCAGGTCTTATATTAACTTTTGCTCCAAAAGACGCATTAGAGCTGATTGTACAGCTAGGTCTTATTTTCGGGGAAACATGGTCTTTTCAGAATAGTTCTTATAAATCTAATAAATTAAATATACAACTATGCAAACCTCAAATGTTCTTAAATGTTTCAAATCCTTTTGTACATATGGTGAGATTTGAACTTATAATCACAAATCTAGATCAGTTACTCAGTTTCACATTTTATTTTTTTTTGTTTTTCTTTTCCTTTTTGTTTTTTCAATTTCACATTTTAAAATTGGAGTTAAAAAAAGTAATCTAGGCCAAATTGTCTTAAACATATATATTTGCTTAAAATACCAAATAGTCAAAGATTCCTTGAGCACAATATGAATCACATAGGAATGATTCTTTTAAACACTCATGTTTAATTGATCATTCCATTTTGAAATGTACTTATTCACCAAGAAAACAATGATGTCACTTGGGTTGCTTTCCCAGGTGCATATTTTGTGGTGGCCTCCTTAGCTTACTGAGACTTCTTTCTGATTAGAGGCATCCGCTGGGATGGGGTGGGACCCTGGAGTCCTGTTCCTAGTCTCTCTGACAAGGACTTCATAATTTAAAGGAGGAGGTAGTCATGAAATGCAGATTTCTTAGGTTTGAGTCACATTGTTGCCTACTTTGGAAGTTAGTCTGTACCTCCCACCCATTTGGATGTACTGCTGGATTGAATTTAATATTGCTTTAGCTCTGAGATACCGCAATGCATTTTCCCATCTGACTCCAAAGACTTTTCCAAATCCTGATTTCTTGCCTATACCATTCCTGCCAGGTTCCCCCCTGCTGTGTTCCAACCGTCTCTTATCCCTTCCTCTATGTGCGTTGCGAAAGACCCTGACCTTATTTCTCTTTACAGCATGGTCTGTCTTGTGTTTTCCTGTCTTTCCTGCTAGACGTAACTTCCTATAAGGCAGGGACAGTGCTTTTCTCAGCTGACAGTCACAGTGGAGGAGCGAGCCTGGGCCATTTGTCAAACCTAATCTGTAGCAGTGCCTCAATCTGCGAAGGGAGGGAGTGGAACCTCAGGCGCCACATTCCAACTCCACGCGCTGCTGGAGGTGGTGGAGAAGTCTCAGTCTCACATCTCTTCCCTGACACTGGTCAGCACGCGATCCCAATGGAATTATCAGGGCAGCCACCACCCAGGGACTCCCTGGAGGCCTCTGCCTGCCTGTCTGTATGCCCTTGCTCAACGTATCCTGTTCTATTTCCAGGCGCGGGAGCAGGATGTGAGTAGAATCATCCAAGCCCTAAACGAATGCCTTGCTGCCCTTCCCCAGCAGGCGCTCCGGAAAGTCTGTGGCATCGGAGTGTCAGGGCAGATGCATGGAGTCATGTTTTGGAAAACAGGCCAAGGTATGCTGGGCTCTGGGGATAATCGCGTGCTAACAATCACTGTGGACGAGAAAAGTGCTGCCCAGGGCTGTCTGAAGGGTCAGGTTACCCTGTAGTGGGGATGACACGGCACATGCTGCCTCTTCTCGTGCGTGTACATCCTGTCTGGGACAAACGTGTCACGAATAAGTGCACTATCCACTCACACATCATCTGCTCAATAGCCAGGAATAGGGAGAGGGGGAAGGCTGAGTTGCCTCTGATTCCCTGTGGGATGCCACGGCGTGGATTTCCCACAACTTCTTCTTTATCTGTGTGAGTGTCTCAGAGCGTCACTGCCAACATCTAAGAGGTTCGTGTCGCTGTAAAAGATGCCAAGACACAGAGGAAACACTTCTGAATTTGGGTGTAGTTTCTGCTGTTTAACATAATCACAGGTATTTGTGATTTTCAAATTCCAGGGTGTGTCCTTTTATGGGCTCAGTTGCTAGCTAAGCATTATGTAGTTGGTCATCTTATATCAGCTCTGCCACAGTGCAGACGTGGGTGACTTGTTCCAGGAGGAGAATTAAGCCAGTTAAATATCAATGAGCACTTTACATGCCAAGTGCTGGGCTAAAGATGTTACCTGCGTGAGCCGTCAAACTTTCCCAACACCCTTATGACAGAGGTTACAGGACTGTTCTCATTGTGCAGATGAGAAGTTGAGATTCCGAGAGGTTAAAAGAGTATGCTCGGGGTCATATGGCAGCAAGTGGCGCCTCCAGGTTTTGACCCTAGGTCTGTCTGACTTCAGACGCTGAGCTTTGAAAGGCCTCTGGGGGCACCAGAGCTATGGGAGGGCACAATAGCTCAACGAAGGGAGGAGCTGCCCAACAGAATGTCCAAGGAAGGATTAGTCTCCTGTAGGAAGTTGTATGCTTCTTGTTATGGCAAGTGTTGGAAATATATTTTCTTTATTATAAAAAATTTTGTATTGACATAAAAGTAGGGAGAGTAGTATAATGAACCGACACATACCCATCACCCAGCTTCCAAAATACCAGTATTTTACTGCAGGTGTCTTAAGCAGAGGATGGATGGCTACTTTGGGGGAGAGGGGGGCTGTAGTTGAGGGGATTTGAACATTGGATTCACCCCTTCCTGCCTGGAGAGTCAGCGATTCTGATTCCTCTGGGCCATGTGAGTGGTGACCTGCCTCTCAGCAGCATGACTGATGCCTAGTGACGCATCCTATGACCAGTCCCTGGGATGGGCTGGTACCGGTAGAAGCCAGTGCAGCCTCCCTCCTTTCCCCCTTCCCTCTCATCTGCCTGTTTTCAGGCCAGCTGGGCCCACAGGACCTGCTTGGCTCCAATCAGTAGCAGGAGCAGAAGGCCAATTAGGGCGTTAGACCTGACCTCTCAGAGGGAGTCTAGGTTGTAAAAGCTTTTTAAACTCCTTAATTTTGCATTAACGAGTATAAATGTCCTTTTAATACTAAAACCCATCCCAAAGAGGACAGCAGAGCTCTAACGATTGTGGTCTGGTCACACGCCGTCCTTTCTGCCCATCTCCTGGACTCTGTAACAACCACACAAACCATGGCTCACCTCGCTGGAGACAGCTGCTTAATATTTCATTGAGCCAGCCCGCATGCCTTCTTGTTTTGTTTTCTGTTTCTGGGAAGGAGGAAAGCCACTGTTTGACGATGATGATACCTGCTTAGCAGAGTTAGGTGAAATCATATTTGGGATCGAGTTGTTCTGCTTTTAACGGCGGCCATCATTCAGTTTGGGTTCAGTACCTACAACATGTAAAGCTGTGTGCTGGGCCCCGGGGGAGACATAGAAAGAAGTGGTTGAAGCCCTCACTTTCCAGGGCACATTCAAGGCAGTCAACCTGAGCAGAGAGCTAAGTGCTTCCATGCGGGTACAAACGAGCCAGCTGAAGGAGAGGAGAGGCAATGACCAGTGTCTTCTGAGACGGCTGTGGTTATGCCTGTTTCCAGACTCCATTTTCAGGCTCAGTCATAGTAGGAGAGAAGTGGGGATCGTAAAACCAAGCTAAAAGGCAAGCAGCAGACGGGGAAGAAATGTTTGCTAGTCTATAGTAGAAAAAGAATGAATATGGGTACATATAAAGAACTACTAACAAGGAAAGGACAGGTGGCCCTGTGGGAAAATGGGCAAAGCAGAAGGACAGGCAGTTCCTAGAGCAGGAAATATAAATGGCTAAGAGGCATATGAAAAGATGCTCAAGGTCATTAGTTATTAGGGAAGCCCAGACGAAAACAGTAATGAGAAACCATTTGCCACCCATTGGACTGTAAGAAATCAAAGTTTGATAATGTCAGGAGTTGGCAAAGGGGGTGGAAAATTGGTCTTTCAAGTACCACTGTTGGCAGTGTCAGTCAGCATAGCCATTTTGGAGGGCCATTTGGTGGGTAAGGTAGCTGCTACCAAAAGAAAAAAAAATAAGATAGCTGCTATGACTGTAGGCAAAAAAGGGGCTACATACTAAACCTGAGAAGCTCAGGGGAGGCCAGCATAGCGGGCCCTACAAACTCAGAGACCGAAATTAACCACAGAGGATGGTCTGAACAAAAATTCCTAAGAGCAGGTCATGGCCCGTAGTCACATCCTTGGCCTGTAACTTCCTTGACAAAGGTCAGTCTTTACCTTAAGTGAGCCTGTCTATTGTCTTTTTACATCTAAGATAACATACACTTGGAATATCAGAGTAATTCCTTTTTCTGTATCCCCCCCAGGGCACAACCCACTGTACCAGAGCAGGAGACCACAGAACCCCTCATTGTTCTCTTGTTCCCCAAATACCATCTCTATGTGCTGTACTCGTTCATTGTTAACTATCCTGCACCCACCAATGTAAAAAAAGTATGTGTGTCTTCATTGTACTTTTCATCTAATCCCAGAGATTTCCCCGCTTTGCTTTCTCTCACCCCTTAATCTACCCCCAATGGATTTCAAGTAACCCTCCTTACGTCTCCTCCTTTGATTCTAATGTATAAAATAAGCTGCAAAACTGCCATTTTCCAGAGCATTTTCTTAATCCATTGAGGTTTTGCTCCCCAGCAGTTGTCGTCAGGTTGACTCACATAAACTCATTAGACGTCTCTACAGGTTTAGATGTTTCTGACGTTGACTTGTCTCAATAGCGCTGCTACTTGGAATCTGTTCAGCAAAAGTGCTTTAACATGTATGTGTGTAAGAAGGCATAATCGTGGTCGTTCACTGCATCTGTTTTTATAGTAGTGGAAACTGTGACATTTAAGTATAAGACAATGATTAAAAAAGTGTTGGTATGCCCACGCTGTAGATTGATAGACAGTAGTTAAAAAGAACAAAGTAGGGGCCGGCCCCATGGCCCAGGCAGTTAGAGCTCCATGCTCCTAACTCCGAAGGCTGCCGGTTCGATTCCCACATGGGCCAGTGGGCTCTCAACCACAAGGTTGCCAGTTCAATTCCTCGAGTCCTGCAAGGGATGGTGGGCAGCGCCCCCTGCAGCTAAGATTGAACACAGCACCTTGAGCTGAGCTGCAGCTGAGCTCCCAGATGGCTCAGTTGGTTGGAGCGCAGGCTCTCAACCACAAGGTTGTCAGTTCGACTCCCGCAAGGGATGGTGGGCTGTGCCCCCTGCAACTAGCAAGGGCAACTGGACCTGGAGCTGAGCTGTGCCCTCCACAACTAAGACTGAAAGGACAACAACTTGACTTGGAAAAAAGTCCTGGAAGTACACTCTGTTTCCCAATAAAGTCCTGTTCCCTTTCCCCAATAAAATCTTAAAAAAAAAAAAAAAAGAATAAGGTACATTCATGTTTGTTGACATAGGAGGAACTCTAGAACATGTTGTTGGATGATAAAAACAACCCCTAGAAAAATAAATGCAGCACAGTATTATTTGTTTTGTAAAAATAAACAAAAACAAAACCCAACCCAAATCAACCAAACCAAACAAATTATGTGTCCATGTAAAAATTTTGGATGGTTACCCCACAAGTGCTGACAGAGACAGAAAGGAGGCTGGGACTCAGGTGGAGATGGTCGAGCTGTCCTTTTGCTTTATCTGTAATATTGGAACATTTTATGTGGAGAATGCATTCATTTATCACCTGTGTAATTAAAAAATTAAAAATATATCAGTTCTTTACTAGAGAGAGAGAGAGAGAGAGAGAGAGAGAGATTTGTCAGGCCAGATTCTGAAACAGGCTACTTGAATTAAATCCTGGTTCTACCACTTAGTAGCTAGGTGACCTTTGGTAAAAATTTTTAAATTTATCTTTTCTTTATTTTTCTTATGTGTAAAGTGGGGGTAATTGTCACATCTATGTTATAAGACTATTATGTAGATTAAATGAATTAATATTTTTAAAGTGCTTTGAACACTACTTGGTACATGGTAAGAGCTCCATATTTGTTTTATAACACAAACAAAATAAAAATGATAGTCTAAAAAGTAAAAAAAAAAAAAACAATCAAAAGAGTTTTGGATGCAGATAAAGGGGTTGAACAAAAGCTGCAGTGATCCAGCTTTAGGGCTGGGCTAAGAATCTCAGCTTTAGGTTTAGGTCGAAATGAGGGTAGACCACTCCCGGGAGAACCATCCCCACCCCTGGGTGATACATGACATGCTTCACATGTGTGCATCTGTAACCTGCCTCCCTGGTCTTCTGGGTAGTGGCCAGGGATGCTAAGTAGAGATTGACAAAATCCCTCAGAACCTTCGCCTGGCTGTCCCATCTATCTGCAACATGTATCCCCAGATATTCTTAGGGCTCACTCCCTTATTCTGTTCAGGTCTCTCCTCACATGTCACCTCAGAGAGGACTTCCTTGATCACCCGCCAACCATCTATCGCTCTAGTCCCTTACCCTGCTGTATATTTCTACCTAGCAACTAAAAGTACCTGATATCCTGTATTTGCTTGTTTGTAGTCGGTATCCCTAGCATATAAGTCTCATGAAAGCAGTGACTTTTCCTTGTTCACCACTGTAGTCTCAGGGACTAGAACAAGTGCCTACTACATATTAGATGCTCAATAAACATATCATTCAATCATGCATATACGTATGAATGAATGAATTAATAAATGAAGGGATGTTTCATGGCCTGAGGGGCAGTTAAATCTCTTTCTTTGGTTCCTAAGGAGCACATTTGTAAGAAAATGTATAATGGTCGTGGCTCCCAAATCTGGGGTCCGAGATCAAACACAGCCATGAAACAGCTTTATGTGGGGCGTTGCCCTGTTTTGCTTTATGGCAGCACTGCTCTGCAGTGGAGGCCAGAGTTTCATCTCCACCCATTAGATTTAGAGTGTTCTTGATTACTGATAACTTTTCTTTCTTTTTTTTTTAGATTTTTTATTGGGGAAGGGGAACAGGACTTTATTGGGGAACAGTGTGTACTTCCAGGCCTGTTTTTTTTTTTCTCCAAGTCAAGTTGTTGTCCTTTCAGTCCTAGTTGTGGAGGGCGCAGCTCAGCTCCAGGTCCAGCCGCCCTTGCTAGTTGCAGGGGGCGCTACCCACCATCCCTTGTGGAACTTGAGGAATCGAACTGGCAACCTTGTGGTTGAGAGCCCTTGCGCCAACCAACTGAGCCATCCGGGAGGCAGCTCAGCTCAAGGTGCCGTGCTCAATCCCAGTTGCAGGGGGCGCTGCCCATCATCCCCTGCGGGACTCGAGGAATCGAACTGGCAACCTTGTGGTTGAGAGCCCACCGGCCCATTTGGGAGTCCAACCGGCAGCCTTCGGAGCCAGGAGCATGGAGCTCTAACTGCCTGAGCCACCGGGCTGGCCCCCTGATAACTTTTCTTGACTGTCAACATTCTTTTCCCGTTGAGCTGCAGTAGTTGTATTTATATTGCATGGCAGTGTGGGAAATATCCCTTGTATGAGAAGAAGAGCAAAACTCATATAATGGGGTATATTCTCTTTCTTGAAGGCTGCTGGAAAAGTCTGAGACCATGGACAGAGGTTAGAAGGTCAAGGTTCACGGTCATTTCATCATTATCATCATCACTAACATTCATCGGGTACTTACTGTGTGTCAGGCATTGTTCTAAGTGCTTTACATGTGTTAACTCATTTAATACATACAACCCTACATACTCAATACACACAGCACACAACCCTAGCTCTAACTCTCACCGTTCCCTTTGCTACTAGTCTGAGAGAGTCAAGTCAACACACAGGCAGAAAGGGCCACCAGGATCCAGGAGAGAGAGTTATAAGCGCCTCTACCTCTGGACTTCCAGATGCAGTTGCCACCAAGACACTGAACTAGCTTGACTGCAGTTTCTTTACCCCAAGATGGATTTCAGAGGAATTATAAGAGAAAAACACCAGGGAAGGGGAGAACACTGTGAGAAAGCCTGGCGTGATGGGGCTGGTATGTGTGGCTTGGTGGTTTGGGTCTGGGGCGAGAGGCAGCCAGCCTGGTCTGTGGAAGGATAGACTAGGAGGCAGAACCGCTCATTTCCCTGGCTTGCCATAGCTTCGGGACAAGCCGCACCTTCCCCCACACCTACAGGAACTCAGGGGTCTTCAGGAATAAAGTCGAGGCAGTGGAGAAAAACAGGTGTCCCTGGCCAAACCCCAAGGATAGTGACCTATAATCTAAGGGTCCTCTTAACATTGTTTCTTCTGGAGGGCAGAGGAAAAATCCTGACTTGAGGAGATATTTTACAGGGTGGGATAGCTTAGCTATGGATCCAGCCCAGCACTAAGCCATCCTCTCCAACCCCTCAGGGCTGAAAGGGACTGAGGTCTGGTCCATTTACATATTGCCTGATGGAGTAGCCAGTACTCCTAGAGCAAAATGATTTCACAAGTTGGGATAAGAAGACTTTTGAAGAGCACAATGGTTTCACAAGAAAAACATCATACTGGGTTATTTGATGGAGATTCTATCAGAAGCAGAACTACTAGAATGGACAGACTAAGAATTTAAAATGAGGTTGACATAATACTAAAATATATTAAAGGAAGATGTTAGCAAGGAAACAATACAAAGAAAACAGAAAGAACCAAGGAGAAATATTAGGTATGAAAAATATAATAGTTGAAATAAAGGAGGTAATAGATGGGATTAATAGCAGAATCGATAGCATTTCAGAACAAGTAGAGAATGAAAGATCAGATTGAGGCAGTCTCTCAGAAGGAAGAATGAGAGGACAAATAAGTGGAAAATATAAAAGAAAAGTTAAGAGACATTGAGATGTAAACAGAAACACTAGTATCTGATTAATAGGAAACTCAGAAAGGGAAAATTAAAAGTGGTAGAGGAGGAAATATTTGAAGAATTAATGGAGAAAAATGTTCCATAATTGGCAAAATAAGATGTAATGCCCCAGACTGAAAGGGCCCATAGAATGTTAAAGAAGAGAGAGAAAGAAAACCCTGGCTAGTTCTATTGTAGTGAACTTTCTAGGATTTCAAAGACAAAGAGAAAATTCCAAAAGCTTAAAGAGTGAAAGATCAGATCTCATGTAAAAGAGTTAGAAGCAGATTGACATTAATTTTTTTTTCCAAAAGCAATATTCTATGTAAAAGGCAATAGAAGAGTATTTTGGTTCTGTATTGCTACGTAACAAACTACCTCCAAACTCAGTGATTTAAAACAGTAACCATTTTATCATATCTTGTGACTCTTGGGGCCGGAATTGGACAGGGCTCAGCTGACTGATCTTCTACTCTACATGGAGTATTACGGAGGTTGCTTGGGAGTTTTCATTTGGTGGACAGACTGGTCTGGAGGGTTCCGGATGGTTCTCCCCAAAGCCTGGTGCCTTGGTGGGGAAGGCTGGAAGGCTGGCTCAGCTGGGGATGGTTTGCCAGATGCCTACATGTGACTTCTCTACATATTCTCTCCAGCATGGTGGCCTCAGGGTAGTGAGACTTCTTACATGGTAGCAGGCTTCCCCTGAGTGAGCTCTCCAAGAGGCTCTGTTGGGAGCTGAAACACTTCTTATCCTAACCTTGGGAGTCCTAGGATGTCATTCCTGCCACATTTGTCTCAGTCCAGCAAGTCACCAAAGGCTAGTTCTGATTCCAGGAAAGAGAATTTAGACTCTACCGCTTCATGGAGGAGTAGGAAGTAATTTGTGGCCATCTACCACAAATCTACAAATAGTGTTGTTTTATTTTTTTATTTTTATTTTTTTTTAAAGATTTTATTGGGGAAGGGGAACAGGACTTTATTGGGGGAACAGTGTGCACTTCCAGGACTTTTTTCCAAGTCAAGTTGTTGTCCTTTCAATCTTAGTTGTGGAGGGTGCAGCTCAGCTTCAAGTTGTCCTTTCGGTCTTAGTTGTGGAGGGCGCAGCTCAGCTCCAGGTCCAGTTGCCATTGCTAGCTGCAGGGGGCGCAGCCCACCATCCCTTGCGGGAGTAGAACCAGCAACCTTGTAGTTGAGAGGACACACTCCAACCAACTGAGCCATCCGGGAGCCCAGCGGCAGCTCAGCTCCAGGTGCCGTGTTCAATCTTAGTTGCAGGGGGCGCAGCCCACCATCCCTTGCGGGACTCGAGGAGTTGAACCGGCAACCATGTGGTTGAGAGCCCACTGGCCCATGTGGGAATGTTCGATTCCCGAATTGGCAGCCTTCGGAGTTAGGAGCATGGAGCTCCCACTGCCTGAGCCACAGGGCGGCCCCAAATAGTGTTCTTAAGTATAGAAGAAAAGGAACTTAGAACCTAGAATATTGTAGCTGGTCAAACTGTCATTCAAATAGGAGGATATGAAAAGGCATTCTGAGGCAATAGGCCTTCAGACACTTTGCCAAGAAAGACCTACACTGGAAACAGTTTTGGATGAAATTTTTAATAAGAGCAGAGAAAAATCCAGAAGCTGTTTCAAGAGATAAATGAAGTAAAGATGGCCAGATTCCTTAGTAGTTTGATGTCTAAAAATCAATTAGCTAAGACCAAAGGAAAAGAGAAAATATATCCTTGATCATCCAGAATCAAGTCTAGATCATATCAGCATGATGGGGGTTGGAAGGACAGAGATTAGGGGATTTGAGAGTGTGCCACGGTTCTTAGCTGGGAGAGGGGGAGGAGGTATAATATCAACTTTAAAAAATGACAAAAAAGGAACATAGAAGAAGTGGGACAAATGGAGGGAGTCAGCAGCTTACCTAGGATCACATAGCCATTGGTGGTGGAGCCGGTGCTAAAACCCAGGCGCTTTGATAATAGAACCCATGTGTGAGTGAAGTGGGTGAAGCATTGTCATGAGTCATACGGTCTGTGCTAGAACGTCACTAGCAGAGTAGTCTCGTGGATATGCTGGTGCTGGTCAGTGGCTCTTTTCTCTGATTTGGATAATCTCCTTTGTTCCAGGCTGTGAATGGACAGAGGGAGGGGCCGCCCGTGTATTCCAGCCCAGAGCTGTGAGCCAACTGGTCACATGGCAGGATGGCCGGTGTAGCAGCGAGTTCCTGGCTTCTCTGCCCCAGCCAGAGTCCCATCTCAGTGTGGCCACCGGATTTGGCTGTGCAACCATCTTCTGGCTTTTGAAAAATAGGTACAGACCACTGTTTGAATTGGGTGCTGCATTTCCAGGGAAAGGAGACTGGCCAGGGGGCTGCACTCTAGCCGGTCAATGTCACCTCGCCTTCTGGAGAATCCCTCAATGAGTATGGCTTGCCACAGGGTGTGGTCACAGACCAAGCCTTGGTCTAGAACTGCTTCATTTCCCGGAGGGCTCTCTATTTGTTATCCTGTTCTAACCCCGAGGTGGAAAAGGGGGCCAGAGAGGACAAGGGGTGCCGAGGGTCATGTGGGGAGCTTGTGGTGGGGGCAGGGCTGCTGAGAACGACGGACGTTCTGCTTTCCCAGGTAGAGTGTATCCCGTCGGGACTACCCTCCCCTAATGACAGCTTTGCTTGGCGTCACTGGGAGGGCCTCAGCGCAGGAGGTCTATCTGGGGGAGCCTGTGGGGTTCTGGCTGCCCCCCAGCTATGCCATGTCTAGCCCACACTGCCCACAGCTAGGTGGCGCAGCTAGTGGCGCACGCGCTGGCAGGTCACTGTCAGACTGTGCTGAATTGTTTCCGGTGTGAACAACAGCCCAGAGTTCCTGAAGTCGTACGATGCAGCGGGCACCATCCACGACTACGTGGTTGCCATGCTGTGTGGCTTGCCCAGACCCCTGATGTCTGACCAGAATGCCGCTAGCTGGGGATATTTCAACACCCAGAGCCAAACCTGGAACGTGGAGATGTGAGTATAACCTTGCATGCTTGTTCCAGCGGAAGGGCTGAATCTTTAGAGCGAGAGCTTCATGGGGGCTTTCCGGTTTGGGAAGAGTGGGGGATTCCAAGAGGCCAGGGTGCTAACGCCACCCGTCCCCACAGCCTGTTCCAGTCACTGGGCATGGGTGGGCCTGGCGGCAAGTGAAGCCCTTGGAGAGGCTCCCCCAAAGTCACCCAGACCTGGGTTGGGCTCCCCAGTTCTCTGTGACCCAGGTCTAGCCTGTAGATTTCAATAAACAACTTTTACTCTTTAATATGTTTTAAAATAAGGTGAAGAAATGAAAGTGGTAGGCATGAGGGATGCCTTCTGAGTTCTGTTTAAACAATCATTTGCCTTTTCAGGTCCAGAAGTCCAGTGCCCACTAAGTTCACTTCCTTCAGGGCCCCAATTCTGAGCTCTGTAATAAAACAAAAAGCACCTGGTAGTTCAGGTAAAGGACTTTCTAGCATGTTTTGTAAAATTGGCAGCCCCATATTCACTAACCCGAGTGATGAATGCATTTGGTATTCAGGAGATGACCAGTGGGTTTGACTTTGGTTTGGCCTGTGCTAACCAACATTGACTTTGCCCTGAAACTCTGGCTGCCTCCCTTTGCAGCAGAGTCTTCAAACGCAGGGGGCTGGATGCCCGGGGTTATCTGGCTCTTATCTAATCCGTCCTGATCCTCCCTGCTTACACTGCTTGTTTTCTTCCCCTCAAGGCCAATCCCAAGCTGTTGAAAGCCAGTGTTTATTTTTTTAAAAACCTATTTCTCCTGGTTTTAGAAAAGCCAACTGAGGTCCCTGTGAAAACACTGGCATGTATCCTCCCTTCTCCTATTTGTATCCTATAGCACTTTCCTTTGCTGAGGTTCCTGGAAACCATAAAACCCAGAAAACCAAGCACTAGGTAAATACACTGTCCACTTTCGGTTTGCAGATTGAGGGCCTCGGGCTTTCCTGTCCACCTGCTCCCGGATGTTGCCCAGCCTGCCAGCGTGGCAGGCAGGACTTCCCAGGCGTGGTTTGAAATCCCAAAGGGGACACAGGTGGGCGTGGCGTTGGGTGATTTACAGGCCTCTGTCTATTCCTGTATGGCCCAAAGGACCGATGCAGGTAAGTCTCCTCAGATTCTACTCTGTGTGAGGGTCCAAGGGGCGCACATACCTGGCAGCCTCACCATCCTGTCAGTCATTATTCTGGAAACATGAAAGTCACCCCCATCCCTACAGGTGAAGCCCCTGCTTGGGGAGGTTATCATCCAGCAGGGCCAGTTCCATCCCTGACCGCCGTCTGTGCCTTTCTTCTCTAGGGCCAGGGGAGGGAAGTGACTCTATCTAGTTGGCTGGTTTCTATGCAACTCCATGACCAAGAAAATATATTAGTAGATTAAGGTTTCTTATTTTGTGTTTGTCAATGAAAGTTCCATCCCATCTGATTAGATGTGCAGAGTCTTTTCTGTATTTTAGTGTAAGAGAGTTACAGTGAGGTGGAGGCATCAGTCTAGGGCAGGGGTTGACAAGCTTTTTCTGTAAAGGACCAGATAATAAGTAGTGTAGGCTTTGTGGGCCACATGGTTTCTGTCATAACTATGTAACTCTGCTGTTGGAATATGAAAGCAGCCATAGCCAATATATGAATGAATGGGCCCAGCTACGTTCCACCAATACAACTATTTATAGATACTGAAATGTGAGTTTCATATAATTTTCATGTGTCATGAAATATTCTCCTTTTGATTTCTTTTCAACCATGTGAAAATGGAAGAACATCTACTGGGATTGTAAACTAGTACAGCCCCTTTGGAAAACAGTCTGGCAGTTCTGCAAAAGTTAAACGTGGAGCTACCATGTGACCCAAGAGAACTGAAAACACATATCCACACACAGACTCGTACATAAATGTTCCTAGCAGCATTATTTATAATAGGCCAAAAGTATGAAACAATGCCCATCAACTGATAAACGGATTAAAAAAAGGTGGTGTATCCACACAGCTAAAATGCTACATGTGAGTGAAAGTGAAAGGAATGAATAAAGCTCATCACAAAAGACCATATATTATTGTCTGATTCCATTCCTATGAAATGTCCACAATAGACAAATCCGTAGAGACAGAAAGCAGATTAATGTTTGCCAGGGGTGGGAAGGGGAGAGGGTGATTGCTAACAGGTACGGGGAGTCTTTGGAGTAATGAAAATGTTCTAAAATTAGATTGTGGTGGTGGTTGTACAACTCTGTGAATATCCTAAAAATCCCTGAATTGTGTACTTTAAAGGGGTATATTTTATAGTGAATTTATATGAATTACATCTCAGGAAAGCTATTAGTACAAAAAAAAAAAAAAAAAGTGAAAGCTGTTCTTAGCTCCTGGGCCATCCCAAAAGAGATGGGCTGGATATGGTCTATGAGCTGTCATTTGCCCATCCCTGGGCTAGGGTAGAATTTGGGCCTGTCTGCCCAAGCAGGATGGTTGCGGGATATGTTTCATTTGATCCTCCCAGCAGCCTGGCTGAACGAGTCCAATTTGGAAGTCCCTTGTTATCAAGGCGATCAGAGAATTCATTCATCTTACCTAGGTTCTCTTTAACATCACATCCTGTTTTCCTCCATCAGTTAGAACGATTACAATCCGCCCTCGAATTTAAAAATTCTGACCTGCACTCTATCCTCTGTGTAGTATTTTCCTATTTCATTCCATTATTAAGAAATAACATTTCAAGTGACTGATTTTGTTTTGTTTTTGGTAGTGATTCCTGTTAATTCAAGATTAGCTGAGAGGGAAAGGTGAAAATCTGCCAGTTTTCTTTGCACATGTATGTGATAAAATCGTTTAAGGTCAAAAATGTTCAAAACTTTTTCTCCCAAATTTTCAATGAAAATCGGTGCCCCAGGAAAAGAGGCTAAATTGATCCTGTGAGTTTTAGTTTTCCCAGTACACCATCTCTTTCCTTATATAAACCTTCATCTCAAAGCATGAATGTCAGGGAACTCACGTGGGCTTTGGAGTCCAGCCCTCAGGCCTGGGTTGGAATTTCAGCCCCTCTCTTCCATCTGGCATGACCTTGGGCAGGCGACTTTTCTTCCAGAGCCCTCGTCATCATCCACAGCAAGGGTGATGATGTCTTCTCATGAGGCAGTTGTAGGGGTGCACTGGGGTACTGCTGCCTGTAAAGGCCTAGTTCTTTCCTCCTACCTGGTGGTTTTCAAATCTTAGGCCTTTGTAGGCCCTTAGCCTGCAAAGGGCTGTCCTGTGCCTGGATGTAAATGTGCTCTCTGTGTGGTGAGTGAGGGGCTCGTCAAATGGGAAGAAGGTGAGATTTAGGCTCCCTCTTCACTGAGCCGGTTGTAGTCTCTGGTTCCAGATGGGGGCTAGTAGCCTGTGCTCAGCTGTGCTGTGTCCATGGATCCCCATGGGCCCCCATCATTGACACCCTCATCTGAGGGGACAGGTGCGGGCACATTGCTTTTGGTTTATAGTTATGGGGAAAGGCTCGATGGGGCAGAAAGTAGATGTTATTGGCTTTCTGAGATTTGTTTTTGCTGTCCTTGCTTCTAAGCCCCCAGTAGGTGGGAAAGTCGAATGCTGACCTGTATAAGTTTGGCCCCCGACAGATGGAGAGCAGGGTTTTTGGTCAGGTCTTGTGAGAAATGGAAAAGAGACTCCTGGAATGGTACAGTCTGCATGCTCCGGCCTCGATCTAAAGGAGAAAATCGTTCCCTCTGTGCTGGGTCTCATTAAGAAAATGAGAAGGAGGTGGAATTTGCCAAAAATGAATGAGACCTCTGAAGGGAATAAAACATTTGGGCTGAGGTCTTACTCTGTGTAAATAGTTGTCTATTGCTGTGTAACAAATCACTCCATATGTAGTTGCCTAAAACAGCCAACAGTTGTTAGCTCACCCAGTTTCTCTTTTTGTGTCTGTGCCTGGGTTTGAAATTCGTTTTGTAAATATCTGTGTTTAAAATAGATGATGCAGTTTCTGCGAGTCAGGAATCTGGGTGTAGCTGGAGGGTCTGGCTCAAGGCCCCTCAGGAGATTGCTGTCAAGCTGTCGGAGGGCTGGCACTGCCCTCATCTGAAGGCTTGCCCAGGCCTGGAGGGTCCACTTCTCAGTTCCCTCATATGGCTGTTGGCAGGAGGCCTCAGCTCGTTGCCACGGGGGCCTTGCCGTGGTGCTGTTCAGAACACAGTACCTGCCTCTCCCAGAGCAAGTGAGCCAAGAGAGAGGCTGCAGTGTCTTTTTATGACCTCATCTTCAAAGTCACACGCTGTTACTTCTGCTTTATTCCCTCCATTAGAAGCAAGTCACTGAGTATGGCCCACACTTCCGGGGAGGGGAACGAGGCTCTCCTGAAAGGAGCAGTGTTCAAAGAATTTGTGGACATGTTCCTAAAACCAGCACGCTCTCCCCCTGCCCTATTGTGACTTGTGACTTCTGAGTGTGCCCGACAGGCCTAACCTCCGCTTTCCTTGCACCCCAGTTCTCAACATGAGCACTTCGGTTCAGCTGGTGGCTGCCATGCCTTCAGGATTCCAGCCGGCACAGACTCCAGACCCTGCGGCCCCAGTTGCCTACTTCCCATACTTTGACAGGACCTACCTGGCAGTGGCAGCGTCACTCAATGGGGGCAACGTGCTCGCCACGTTCGTTCACATGCTGGTCCAGTGGATGGCGGATCTAGGTAAGGTGTGGCCCCCACAGCGGTGTGCTGTCTTTTCCACGTGGCAGTGTCTTGGTGCTGCACGTGCCGTGGAAGCACGTTCTAGATTCATGTCTCAGACCCAGCCATCCTTTCTTCCTTAGGGATCTGCGCTTGTAGCCTTCTTTCCTCTCGTTTTCTGAGCTGCCATCACCTAGTCTCTGTTTTGAGAGGGCACCTTCTCCTCTAACCTAGACTGTGGAGTATCATAAGAGTCTCCCAGCTCTCCCCTGCCCCACGGTCTCATTTTCTCTGCCAGTAAGCGCCTGGTTCCTTGCATTTGAGGTTTTACTTCTGATGACTACCGACAGATGAAAATAAAAGGGTCAAACACGAATGAGGGAAAAGACTCCTGGTATTTTACAATCTTATGAAATCCTCATAGCATTTAATCGTGGCGAATAGTTCCTGACTCCCTTTCTGAGCGAGCTCCCTCCTGGGTACTGGTGCCCTCCTGCTCTCTTCTTTCATTTTCAGAGTAGGGTCGATCAGGCCTTCCCTCTGCTCTACATTTATAGGGAAACACGAAATCTCCCTCCTCCAGGAGAGGTTCCCTTTCCAAGCACTTCAAATAGACATGAAATTTCTGGTCAGCCGTCCAGGTTTAGGGAAATCATGTTCCTCTATCTAATGCATTGGTTACCTGTAGGAACTCAAAATCACGTCATTCCAGGAAACCCCCTACACAGTCAGGGAGCCATGGGACGCTCTTAGGGTCAGTCATGCAGACAAGTGTTGCATGTGGGTCTGTTCAGGCTGGCCAGGAAGGTCAGGATTGCTGTGTGTGTGTGTGTGTGTGTGTGTGTGTGTGTGTGTGTGTGTCCATTCTGCCCCTGTGGCTGGGGTCTCCTCTGGAAGGCTTCATTTAAGTCATAGAACTTTGATTTCGTTTTGCCTTGCATCAGAAAAAGTTTTCAAGATGCAACACCAGTTTTCAGAACCTAGATGTTGTTTACCGAGTCTGCTGGTGTTTTTCTTTATACAGAAGTGACTATTTTTCTTACCCCTGAAAGAAGTGGTAATATTTAATTTCTCTGTAAGACCCTTAAAGAAAAAAGTCTTTTGTGTTTTCATGGTTCTCATTTTGAGGAAACTGTGTTTTGAAGGTTAGTATCTTACATACCTTAACCTTTTATGAAATTTTTACAGTTATGTCATTTGATTGAAAAAACATAATTGCAAATATAATAAAATGTACTTAGATAAAAGACGTACTTTTAAAACCAAAAATGGCCATGTTAAAGCATAAAATACAAAATGAAACTTGCTCTATTCAGAACACCATCCTATATTTGCGTTATATTCCAGAGGCTGGAACAAGGGGTTCCTTCCTCACGTGGTAAATTAGAGCAGAGACTCTGAAGCAGGATGGCCTGAGTTTGAATCCCAGCTCTGCGACTTGTGTGTGCCTTTGGGCAGGTCATTTAACTCTGGTATGCTTTGCTTCCTGTATCTGAAAAGGGGGGTCATTCTAGTGCCTACCTCAAAGGACTGTGAGGATTAAGTGAGTTAATATTGCGAAGCACTTAGAACGGTGTCTGGCCCATAGTAAGTGCCATGTAACGCTTGCGAAATAAGCATAGTGTGGTGGGTGCAACCTAGGAGAGTGGCCTCAGTTCCCAGCTCTGTCCCCAAGTCATTATGTGGCCTGGGTAAGTCCCTTCCCTTTTGTGAGTTTCCAGCTCTGATGTTCTGTGGTTCTAAGCCCATGGTGTGGACATTTGGCTACTCGTAGCAGTTCACCCCGCCAGTAGATTCCAAGGAGGTGCTGAGCCAAGGGACGCAGACACAGGGCTGGGAGCCAGGTCTCTCAGGCCGCTAGCTGGTATCCACCTTCCTTCAGGTGCTCCATTAAGTCTGGGCTGTGGCCCAAGTGGTCCCCAGTGAGAAAGAACACTTTCTTTCCACAGTTCCTTAAAAAATATTTTGAATTTTGGTTAGGGAAACACAAACACATCATTATTATTTTTAAACTGTAGAGTTTATTTGGATCTCAACAGTTTTTCCACTAATGTCTTTCTCTGTTCTAGGATCCCATCCAGGATACCATGTTACATTTAAGTCATCATAGCTCCTTAGTGTCTCTGTCTTCTATTTGAGCGATCTGTTTTTTTCCTTTTTTGTCCCCTTTCCCTTTTACCCATTAGTTTGGTGGTTTTATGTTTATATCTATTCTTGTAGAAGTTTCCAACACACTGTGTTTCCTAGGATATGGAGAGACAGTCACTGTTACACGTTGCTGTGTGGTGTAAATTGGTACAACTCGTAAGGAGGAAATGTCATGTGAATTTCTTTTGATCCAGCAGTTCCCCTTCAAGGACTCAGTCCTACAGATTTATGTACTTGTACACATGTGCTAGGTGACCCACCAAACACGTGATTTTTTCCTGCTATTTTAGTAGGATTTCTAGAAGGAGAAGAAAGATACTTATATTCATTCTGCCATGTTTAATCAAAGTCATACTGATCAAATTTTGACTATGATATTTAAATTCTCTCTCTCTCTCTCTCTCTCTCTCTCTCTCTGTCTCTCTCTCTCTCTCTGTCTCTCTCTCTCTCTAGTTCCTGAGCATGTATAGTTGAGTTTCTATAAATTAAATGTGCTCTAGTTCCTGAGCATGTATAGTTGAGTTTCTATAAATTAAATGTGCTCTAGTTCCTGAGCATGTATAGTTGAGTTTCTATAAATTAAATGTGCTCTAGTTCCTGAGCATGTATAGTTGAGTTTCTATAAATTAAATGTGATGACGAGACTCCATGGTGACTCTACGTTGTTGGTTCTTGGCACTGGCCACACACTAGAAATACTTGTGGAGTTTTTAAAACAATGTGGATGTTCTAGTGCCACCTGCAGAAATGTTGATTATTCGGTCTGGGGAGTGGGTGGGGCCTGAGCATAGCATTTTATAAAGGTTCCTCAGCTGATTCTGCTGCCCTCACGTGTTGGTAAGCACCGGTCTAGAACCTTCTCCTCAAAAAGTGCGGTCCTCGGGCAAGCAGTCCTGGTTTCCTCTAGGAGCTGATCACAAATACAGAAGCTCAGGACCCACCTCAGGCACGGGAGTCAGACACTGCATTTGAATAAGGTCCCCAAGTGATTCCTATGCACATTCAAATGTGAGCAGCACTGGTCTGGACTGGTGTTTCTCAGCTTGTGCTGACGGACAGTGTAGAGCGTGGTCAGCCCTGTGACCCTGGGATTTCTGACAGTGCTAGTAAGTCTAGTAGCGTCCGTGATGATACTTACTGACTAGTGTATGCATTATGGCCCCTTGGGACCAAGGGTCTCATAGTTGTGGGATGGTTAGAGCTGGGGTCTGCAGTGAGAGAGCTGGCTGAGATCTGGGGCAGGGCATAGCTAGCCAGACGGTGAGTCCCTGAGACGGAAGCAGCCAGCTGCAGCGAGAAGCAGGGAGTAGATCTCCCCCAGCCCCCTGGGAATTCTATATTGTTTCACCCTGCAGCAAGGGGCGCATGAGTTCTCACAGGTCTTCTCCATTCCTGGCAGGCCTGGAGATTGAAGAATCCACTGTGTACTCACGCGTGATCCAGGCGGCTGCACAGCAGAGAGACACCTGCCTAACCATCACTCCAACAGTGTTGGGCGAGAGGCACCTGCCAGATCAGCTGGCCTCAGTGACCAGAATCTCCTCCTCTGACCTCTCCCTGGGGCACGTGACCCGGGCCCTGTGCCGTGGCATCGTGCAGAACCTGCATTCCATGCTTCCATTTCAGCAGCTTAAAGAGTGGGGCGTGGAGCGGGTGGTCGGCAGTGGGAGTGCGCTGTCCAGGAATGAGGTGCTGAAGCAGGAAGTGCAGAGGGCTTTCCCTTTCCCAGTGTCCTTTGGGCAGGATGTGGACGCAGCTGTGGGGGCAGCGCTGGTCATGTTCCAGAGAAACCTCAAGCAGAAGGAGCCTTAGTCAGCACACTCTGTGGCCAAAGTACTGTTGCAGATTTTATCTGATTAACATTTCTCATGTGATCTTGGGGTCATCCTTTTCCTGGATAGCTCGGTGGGCAGTTTTTAAACAATGCTTCTTCTCAGGCACCATCTTGACCAAGAACCTTCCTTCAGGGCACACTCTGATAATATAGCCAGGAGTCATCAACCAGATCCCAAATCAGTGCCTTCTGAAAGAGACTCTCCTAGGGGCTGGTTGCAAATGTAAATGTGGAAACAAGAAAGAGAGAAAAGGAACAGTAGCCCAGCATTCTGGTCAGCAAGCTCACCTGTGATTCACCTGCAGACAAAGAGAGAATAAATGTGGACTTCAGGCACCAAAAAATCTGGTAGCTCCAAGTAAGAAAAGTGGGCTCCACGTAAGAAAAGAAGACCCTTCCCACCCCGCACCCCACCTCCAGCTTTTGGATTGATTGTTTTTAGGGACGGGAAGCCCAGACTTGGGTCATGCGTGCTGTTGGAAAATTCCTTCTCTAGTGGATTGTACCACACGAGCCCTTCCCAATCTCATTCTCCCCTGGACACAGCTGGTGAGCTGGGGCAGGGGGAAGCCCAAGGACAGTGAGGCAGGCTGGCTGAGATGAAGGTACAGGAGTCTGGCCTGGCCTTCTCACCACGTACTTCCCCTCAAGGACCGCCTGTGCCCCAGACCCTCACAACACAACTGGCATGAAGACATGGAACAGGGAAGGAAAGGTGGATGGCATGACCAGCAAGGGGGATGGATGCTGCATGGCCACCACCACTCGGGCACATTGTTCCCAAGAGTCTAACCAGGCACGAGCAGGACCCTTTTCCAGAGTTGGGTCTATGCAACAGTGGGTTTTGCCCCTGCACAACCCTGGAATCTTTCCAAGGTGAGGGATGCATCCGGACATTCTCCTGCCAGAGGGGATGGTCAGTTTAATGAGACAGGACCCAGCTCTTCTTTCTTTTGGTGTGGCCTTGCTGGCCCACCATGTGTTTCTGCCGTGCAGGACATCCCACTGAGGCAGTGTGCCTACAGGAACCCCTGCAGGGGTCCCTCCGTGGTCAGGAGGATGACTGGAATGGCTTCCAGGACAGGGCCACCATTGCTGCATCTACCTCCAGACTCCCAAGGGCGATCCCAGCCTCAGGCAGACTCTGAGGCACCCAGGCAACTTTGTGTTTGGGAAACAGTCATGTCGTCTCTTTGTAAGCGTCACTTTATGAATTCCATGATTGTCTGAAGCTCTTAGATGAATCTGTCTGGCTGTGCCGATTGAATTTCATATCCTAAAGCTCATTCTTTCAGAGCCTTTTCCCTTTAATAAAAGACACCTGTCTGGTTTGGGAAGACTGTGAGTTACATCAGAGCCATAGAGCTGGGTGCGGGAGGTTGGACCTGATAGCCCTGAGGACTCATTTGTAGGTTCTCCTGCAGAAAGAACCTGTCTGCACCACAGCTCTACCAGGACAAGTGGCCGCAGATCACTCAGGAAAGCCGTGTGATTTTTCTCTCAGAATGAGTTAAGACGCCATCCTTTTTGAGCCCCTGAAGAAGGCTTCTGAGAGAAGGGAAAGGTCAAAAGATAACAGCCGTGTCCGTCAGGAGGAACTGGCCCTCTGACTTCCATTCTCAGGGTGTGTGGTGGAATCTGCAATTATAAAATTAGGAACTAGATGGGTGTTGGACAAGCCCAGGCAGCCCAGCCCAGTGCTGAGCGCGCAGCCCCTTTCCCCGAGTCCACTCTACCTCTGAGGCCTGAGCCTTGCACGTTCTGAGCTTGTCAGCTAACAGTGCTGCTGCCGTTTCTATTGCGTGTGGCCTGGAGCCTCTGCAGAGGAGGTGAGAACAGCTGCCAGAGCCTCGTTTTTCCAGCCTGAAGTCAGAAACCACTACTGCTTCTGCTTTCATTCCCGGGAGGTACCAGGGAGTGTTTGAGACCAGCATGGTCCTCAGGTGAGGAACTGGGCTTTTACAGGTATGGCTGCTGGCAACATCCTGATCTTGGAAGCAAATGGCAGCCTCGCACCTGATTTCCCACCTGATTTGCTTCGGCCAGTAAAATGTGAACTTTAGAAGTGTGTCTAACTATTAAAGTGTGTCTACTTTGCTAACAATTGTCACCCCAATAAACTTCAATTGAAAAAAAAAAAAAGAAGTGTGTCACTTGGAGGCAGAAGCCTTTAGGAGCCAGGGTGTCATTCGCCACACTCCCTTCCCTTGGCCACACTGATTGGAGGTGTCCCAGCGAGTGGAGGCTTGGTCAGCCTTGGTCCTGTGTGAGGGCAACGTGGCGTAGAGCACTCATCAACCAGTGAGTGGCAGGCAGTGTGACTGCGACATAAAGCTCTGAGGTTTGAAGCCACTGAGATTTGGGGGTTGTTTGTTACCACAGCATAACTGAGTTCATCCTGACCGTGACAGCCACAGGAGAGACTGTGCCTGAAGAGTCTTAACTGCGCCCAGCACACACCCAGGTGAGCCTTATTTATTGAGCATCTACTAGGAACTGGGTATTCTGTCAGGTTCCGTGATGTACTGTTGAATTTCCATCACTAGGGAATGTCACTATGACAGATTTACCCACGTGCGCAGGAGGAGCAATTCATTTTTACGCAAGGGACGTCGATCTAAACCGTGGAGGGTTTCAATCCATTGACACTGATAACAATATTTTTTGAGTACTACTCTGTATTCCTCTAATCAGAGCTCCTTGGACCTCTACTTGTTTGAACTCGTTTGATCTGCACAATGATCTTAGAAAGTGGGTACTATTACCCCTCATTTCTCAGATGAAGAAACCGAGACACAAAAAAGTTAGGTAACTTACCTAAGATCCAACACTGGGAGTCAAAGCCTAGAACCCATTTTCTCTAGGCTCCTAGGCAGAGGGGTCAAGCTCAGCAAACGTATTTATGTTAAAGTGATTGGCATGTCCAGGATAGGATGAATTGTCTGCTGTCACTTGGTCAAATGAAAGGGTGTCGTAGGAGTTGTGGCTGGAAATGTTGGCCCCACAGTGGAGGGTCTTGGGTGCCAGACTGGGGGGTTCGGACTTTCTCCTACAGGCAGCAGAGTGGAGGACTGGGGCTCACGGGCTTCAGAAGTATAAATGCTGGTGGTATGGACTCCGGATTGGAGGATGGGTGTAGGGGCCCAATTGGAGGAACCTAGAAAATAGCCTGTGAGAGATAGTGTTGCACGAACCAGCGTGGGGCCAGAGGAGTAAGTGCCAGCCTTCCAGCTCAGTCCCTTGCTCCCCGCCACACACACCCTTCCTTTGGCCCTTGACTATATCCACATAATGTTTATGTGGCTTTCATGTTCTCCATTTTCCTTTTCTTCTCAAGTGGACTGAAAGCTCCTTGAGGGCAGGGTCGCTATTAGGTGTTCTCTTCCCTCCCCCTGTGCCCATAGGTGGTATGTCCTCACAGGCAGAAGCCTACACCTGCCCAAGGTTCAGCTCAGTGCCATCCGCCTGCTGCAGTCTCCTTGGCAGTGCATTTGCCACTGGGTTACAATTGCAGCTGGCTTCCAGGGCCCTGTTCAGTGTTCACTGTTGGCATGGCCTGTTGGCCCCCGGCTTGTGCCTGTTTCAGGGAGCCCCACCCTGTCAGCATCACAGAGAGCCTCGCGGGTCTTTGTCCTCGTTATCCTGGCCTCCTTGAGGGCAGAGACCCTCTTACCCCACTCACTGCTGTGGGTTCGAAAAGTACATAGCAGCCCCTCAGGAAGGAGGGTGGGTTACACCTGACCTCTTCTCAGCCACTATCTTTGAAAGTGAGATATTCTCCGTCTTGAGATGCTCACTTGCGTGACTCATAAAACATTAAGCAAATCTTGTTTTTTTTTCATTAAAAAACAATTAGTCACAACCTCGAGCTAATGGCCGGATACAGCCCAGCAGTCTGCAGACGTGGTTCTCATGTTGAAATAATGAGGATGAGAACAACAACCCTTCATGCTTGCCTGGAGCTCTACCAGCTCACAGCGCCCATTCACACCCAGTATCCTTATTAATCCCCAGGAGAGCCGTGCAAAGCAGGAGGGGCAGGTGCTCTGGCCGGTTTTGTGGGTGAAGAAGCAAGCCCAGACCTTCAGCTACCGCTTAAGTATCTGGCACAGCCAGGCCTCTTCTCCCCTGCCTCCATTCTCTGCCCACACCCTCGGCCCCCCAGCTGCTTCTCCCTTTTGTTCCAGGCCCTGCCCTGGGTCCCAGCGCTGCAGAGGAGGGCTTAGCCATCGGGTGCTGAGTGGATGGCTGATGCGTCCCCAGTTCAGCTGGCCAGCTCCATCCACTTCTGGAGCATGCTGACCCCTCTCACAGACCCCTGCCCTCCACGGGAGCTGGTCTTTCAGACTGGTGACACGCACAGACACGCACAGACCGAATGAAGAAAGTAGTTTTCTTCCAGGTTTGCAGTTTGTCATCTGAACCTGGGACCCCTGAAGCCATTTAAAATCTGGGAAGCGAGACACACAAATCAGGAAAGTTAACTGTCAGTACGAGATTTAGCAAACTTAAGACACGGTTAGTTGAGTCGTCACTGTCCTTGGATGGGTCACAGGTATCTGCAGTGGTGCCTTCGCCACTCTCCCTGGGGCCGAGACTAGAACTGCCCGGTTCCCACCCGGGTCCTCCTAGAGGTGCCAGGCTCATAGTTCCCAGCTTTGGTCATCAGGCTTTTTCTGCACATGGGAGTTTGCTGGTTTCTAGCTGTGCCAGAAAGTCTGGCTTCAAATCCTTGAGGAACCCAGGTGGGTGAAGAACGTAAATTCGGCTTCTATTACCAGCATCAAGGGCTCCGTTGAAATCCACGTGCCCCCTGGTGGTGACACTAAGAGAGAGAACTGTGGCCATTGAGCGACTTCGGGTTTAACGTGGGTCACAGCAGGCCCGGCCCGCCCACTGGCGCTGCGTCTTTTCGCCTTCAGACCCGAGCTTGCAGAAGTGCCCGCTTCTAGAAGTCATCATTAAAACATGATCTACTTACAAGGAGCTCTAATGGGCACATCGTTACGTAGAGTCTAGAACACTCCGTTCAAATTCTGACGCAGAAAACCGCACGGATGGTGGCGAGGCCCAGCGCTGAGGTCTTGTCCCCGCCACCATTGCGTGAGTTTTACTAGAGCCACTCAGTGCAGGTGCTGTTCGGATAAGGTCAGTCAGCGTGCCCCTTTGGGCAAAGCACAGAGCGAGGCTTAGAGAAGGGAACTGGAGGGCACGAGAGCCCTATCTCACCCTGGAGCCATTAAAATCTGTAAAGCAAGACACAGACAACAGGGAGGTTAAAGCTCAATACCAGCTTTAGGAAACTCCACCCGAGAGTAGTACGCTTGCCACTGTCCTCGGGCAGGTTACGTACCCTGTTGACACTTCGTTTCCTTATCTTAAAATGGGGACAAAAATCATACTCACGTCATAAAACTTTGTGAGGGCCCGATGAGCTAGTGAACTCGTATAAAGTGCTTTTCCCAGAACCTGGCAGACTGCGGGTGCTCAGTAAGTATTCACTGCGATTATTATTGTCATTATGATCGTATGTACCAGTGACCACAGGGAGGCACAGGCTGAGATTTCCGCAGGAGTTGAGAAGACAGAGGTTGAGATTTCTGCAGCATTTCAGGCTGCGTCCTTGAGGGGACAGGCTTTTTGGAGGAGGTGGGATTTGAATGATTGACTCTCAGCATCTGTAGGTCTCACCTGTCACCTGGCAGGTTTAGTGGGATGGATAGTACAAGCATGTTGGGCAGAAAGAGGGCGGGGAAAAGCGTGGAGGCAGGCACAGTTAGTGTGGCTGGGGAGCCGATGTGTCTAGGTGACAGGAGGGGCTGGGCTACGGTGGGAGCGAGGGCTGGGGCTGTGGGCTCAGGGTGCCAGGCCGAGGGGTGGAGCCTCTCGTGAGGGGGTGAGATCAGGATGATGTTCTAGGACCGTGGATTGGGAGGTGGCAGATGGGGGGTGATGGCCTGGGGAAGGGAGGCACCTCTGGGTGCCCCAGGTTGAGAAGAAGTGGCTGCCAGCCGCAGAGAGGGATGGATGTGAGCCACAGAAATGTATTCCAGACAGCCAGACAGTGGAGATGACAAAGTATGTTGGTCCTGGTGACCAGAAGAAAGTTGTTGTCTTTACAGGCAGGAGCATTGAGGGGAGGGAACGTGGAGAGGAGAGGAGTCCATCTTGGGGTGTGCTGAGGGGAAGGGGTTTGTGGTCTTCACCTGGAGATTCCGGGAGACAGGGATGGAGCTCAGGGGAGAGGGCTGGGCTGGACACCTGGATGAGGGATCACAGGCTTGGGAATGTTAGATGGGTCCCTGGAGCGTTGAGGGTCCCAGAGAGGGGTAGGAGGAGATAAGAGTCCTGGGGACACCTGTGTGCAGCGGAAGGGCATGGTGAGGCGAGGAGGCCAAGGAGACCAAGAAGGAGCTGTCAGGGAGGAGGAGAAGGGCCAGAATCTTCCCTGCAGCTCTTGGAGCACACATGGTACTAAGCAGACCCTGGGACATGTTCTCAGCACCCACTGGCTCTATTGGCAAAACGGACGTTTTTAGTGATGTGTGTTGTCTTCACTGGACGCAGAGATCCCCTTGGAGGCTAAGGGAATGGTTCTGGTGGAAAAGTATGACACCCCCCTTTCCTGGACATTGCTCCTGGGCTGGCTGGTTCTCAGCACCCCTCTCAGATGTCTCCCACCCATGCCTGAGGGCTGTCCATAGCTGAGACCTGGGCTTGGCGCAGGCTGTATGTGAGCCAGGGGCTGTACCTGACACAGTGACGGCATATCCCAGTCTCTGTACTGAGGTGTTCCTCGTGGCACTTCTGGCCCTCGAGTTTAAAAGAAACAGTGACCCCAGAGTACTTGTATGTTGAGGGGATCACTGTTGGTGAGTCTTTCATATATGTAATAGATTGTTATGTAGTGATTAAGGATAAATTCTGGGGTGGCCGGTTTGCTCAGTGGTTGGAGGGCAGTGCTCATAACACCAAGGTTGCAGGTTCGATTCCCACATGGGCCAGTGAGCTGCGCCCCCCCACAACTAGATTGAAAAACAATTTGACTTGTTGCTGAGCTGTGCCCCCCACAACTAGATTGAAAACAATGACTTGACATGGAGCTGATGGGGCCTGGAAAAACATACTGTTGCCCAATATTCCCCAATTTAAAAAAAAAAGGAATAAATTCCATGATCCAGTAATCCCATTTCTGGGTATATACCCAAAAGAATTGAAAGCAGAGTCTTAAAGAGATAGTCACACACTCGTGTTCACAGCAGCATTATTGATAACAGCCAAAAGGTGGTAGCAACCCAAATATCCATGGACAGATGAGTGGATAAACCAAATGTCATGTATACATCCAATGAATATCATTCAGCCTTAAAAAAGAAGGAAATTCTGACTCATGCTGCAACATGGATGAACCTCAAGGACATTATGCTGAGTGAAATAAGCCAGTCACAAAAGGACAGAAGCTGAATGATTCCGCTTACACGATGTTCTTAGAGCAGCCACATTCATAGAGACAGAAAGTAGAATGGCGGTTGCTAGGGGTTGGGGGAGGGGAGGCATGGGGACTTAGTGTTCCATGGGTACAGAGTTTCAGTTTTGTAAGATGAAAAGAGTTCTGGAGTTGGATGGTGGTGATGGGGGCACAATATTGTGACTGAACTTAATGCTATTGAACTGTGTTAAAATGGCACACACATAGAAAGGTGTCCAAGCAGGGGCGTGGTATGGCTTGGTGGGACGGGCCCATCTTCCATGCCCAGACCAGCAGTGTGACCTGGGCGAATCACCCAAAGGGTTGACAATCATCTAATCATCAAATGGGTACAGCAGTCTCTGCCCTCCCACTGCCCAGGGTTGTTGTGTGGCCTCGGAGAGTGGCTTTGTGACAATTCTTTGTAAACGGTCCTGCAGAATCCATGTGACGTGTGCACTTGACTGCCTGACATAAGGAGCAGAGCTTGTGAGCTACTCCAGGCAGGGCTGCAATGGGCCTTTCTGGTGTGTGGCTGCTCATTGCAGGCTGCGTCTGGCCCATGGCTCACTAGAGTCCTATGGGGTTCCTACAGGCAGCTTCTGGGAGTTTGGGGCTGCAGTTTGTGTGAACACCCAGAAAGACTTTGCAGCTTTTCTCAGCCAGGTTCCAGGAGGGAATAAAGCCCGATTATATGTGATGAATTAACTTTGCACTTCTGATTGTACTAGGAGAAGTGAGAAAATGGACACAATTGTTTTTTGTTCTGTGGTTCCTTGAGGAACTCTGGTTGAGAAAGGCTGGGACCTGGCTGACACAGAAGCTCCCACCTCAATCCCCATCCCAGGTTTGGGCGCACAGGGAAACAGGGGCCCAAGAAAGGCAGGGACTGGTTCAAGGTCACACAAAGTTGCTGCGAAGTCAGCGCTCAAAACCAAGTCCCTAAATGCCAGTCCAGGACTGCATGATCTCCTTCTTTTTGCATTTTGCAAATAGAGCAGTTCCAGGTTGCTGGGTTTTACCTGCTAGTTGTGAAACTGCATTTGTTAAGCTGTTTCCCCAGACCCCAGACCTCCCTGTGTGCAAGAGCGGTGGGTTTGGGAGGCCTGAGCCGAGTCCCCCTGCCCTGAGAGCTGAGGTTGCAGCTCTGGCTGGTTCTGGGCTGTGTGTGGCTAAGTGCACTGCAGCCCTGGCATGGTTGGAGGAGGGGCAGCGGCTAAGTGGTTTCTGAAAAAAAGGGCAAAAATGATGGGAAAGGCTTTGGGATCCTCTGGGAATCGGAGCCGCGGCAACAGCAGCTGCTGCCATTGCTGGAAACGTTTCCTTGAGTGCCATAGCGTGCCCACAGCCCATCCCTGCCAGTGCAGAGCAGCTGTGGCCCAGGGAAGGGCCGAGCACCCTCCCAGAGGCAGGGGAGGCCACTCTTCTCCCCACACCAGCCCAACTCTCCCTTCGAATAGCAACAGCCTTCAAGAGCTCACCGGCACCCGCTGGGTCTGGGCTGTGCCTGCGTCCTGCTGGTGAGTGAGTCCCTTTTGTTGTTTTGTGGCCAACCCAGGTGTTAGCGTTTAGAGTGGCATAGTGAGCGGTCCAAGCTGGGCCCTTCCGCTTTCCAGCTGTGAGTCTGTGGGCGGTTCAACTAACATCTCAGCACCTCAGCCTCCCTGAGCATCTCCTACAGAGGGGTGCGCCATCCGACAACTGGGGATGATACCAGTGGCTGCCTCGGAGGTCGTGGTGAGGCATAAGTGACGCCGCAGCGGCGGGGCACTTTGCCCAGCTCATCGCAAGCACTAGGTAAATGATAGTGGACGTTGCTATTGTCCATGTGCATTATTTGCACCAGAGTCATCCTGGGGTGAAGAACCTGTGGCTGCTGCTGAGGCCAGTGGTTTGTGGCTAGAGGTTTCAGTGTGTTGCCCTCTCTGGAGTGAAGAAGGGCTGGGCCGGGAAGCAGGATCCTTGGGTTCTTGTCCAGGCTCCATTCTGTCTGTCTGTCTGTCTGTCTCTCTCTGTCTCTCTCTGTCTCTCTCTCTCTGTCTCTCTGTCTCTCTGTCTCTCTCTCTCTCTCTCTCCCTCCCTCTCTCTCTCTGTCTCTCTCTCTCTCTGTATTTGGCAGAGTTCCTCTGGTTCTTCATCCATGGGTTGGGAAGCCCCCCGCTCTCTGCCCCTCTTTGGGAGATGCTCAGGTAGGCTGAGGGGATGAGAATGATCTGGGCTGGGTCCTGGATCAGCTCCCAAGAACCTGCAGGGAGGCTGGAGGCAGATGGGTGCTTTGGGCAGAGAGGGGAGCGGGAGAGCCACACCCCAGGACGTGTCACTTGGGTTGGGGAGAGAAGATGGGAGGCTTCTCTCAGGGGGTGAACAGGGTCCTTTCTGGCTCTGGAGTTGAGAACGACTCAGAGGCTGAACCAGGTCTTTGCTGGACAGGGTCGTTTGCTTGGGACTGTCCTTTAGTTCAGATTGGTGAGTTTTTGAACCTTGCGTAAGCTAGAACCACCATCTCTATCAGACACCCCAAATTATAGTTGGAATCCCCCCATCACATGTAGAGAGTTCAGCTATGACAGGTGCGTTGCCGTGGGGCTCATGTGCTGGACACACCCAGGCCTGGTAGTGACAGACTATTCTGTCCCTGTCTACCCTCCCAGCGCAGAGCAAATGGCCTCTCAGGCCCTGTCCTGCCCTGTCTGCTCTGGGAGAAGCTTGGTTTCCAGTAGGGAATCAGGTACAGGGCATATAGTACAGATTTGGCGTTTGTTGACTGACTGAATGACAGCACTCTGTGGGCTGCTTCCTAGTTACTGGGTTGGGTTAGATCTGGATTGGTTAGGGGAAGAGGTGAAGCTGTTAAAAAAGAGCATCACTGAAAAGTTGGTGGAGGCTCCTGCTATAATAGGTGCCCTCTCGTTGGGCTAAGAGCTGCTAGTCAGGTAGCAGGTTTATTCTTTGTTTTTTATCCGGCCTTATCCAAGGGGAGGCATTCATGGGAGAATGTAATGGCGTATGGTCTGGGTCTTATTCATACTTCGTTTTGGGTTTTGAGTTTCCTGCAATGCTTGTTTAAGCCGGAAGGTGCTGCAGGTTTGGGGCTTCTGAGTTGAAGGGCATTGTCCCCACCTGCCTGGACCCAGGGCTGGGATAGCCTGGTCTGATTGGCCCCCAGGTCTTGGTGTGAAGTCTGGGGCTGAGTTTCATGGCCAAGGAAGAGCCCCGAGCCTTCCAGAGAGGTGGTAGAGAGCTGGAGACGCTCTGGAGCCAGGCTGCCTGGGATCCAATCCAGGTTCTGCCTCTTACCAACTGTGTGACCTCAGGCAAGTAACGTCACCACTCTGTACCTCAGTTTCCTCATCTGTAACATATTTACCTCTTAGAGATGTTGTGAGAATGAAGCAAGTGAATGCACGTAAAGCGTTGGAGCAATGCTTGCCTTCGCACAGCACGTGCTCAAACACGTTAATTATTTACATTCTCACTAGCCTCTTGTGCCTTTTAAATGGTGACAGGCTCTCCATACTATGAACCGTGCTTGACAAGAAGTTATCTTCTGGAAGCACAGGCTTCTGATGCTTCTCGTGGCTTCCTACCATCCACACAACAATGCCCGCACCCTGTTCCTTGGCATTCAAAGCTGGCAGCCATGTGGGTCTGACCCCACTGCCTATCCCCCAGTCCTACCGGCTTCCCCTTCATCATCTACTCTGGGATCCCCACCCTCTCCCCCAGTCCCAGCCTAACCCCTCCCTTCCTGGCCCAGCTCATCCGTCACCTCCTCCATAAAGCTTTCTTCAGCACCCTGGTCCCTCTTGCCACCCCCATGCCCCAGCCAGCACCTGGTTCCTGTCTCAGATGGGGTCTTAGTCTCTCTGTGCCCCCAGCACAGGGTCCGGCACTCAGTAGGACTCCGTAGATGGGTGTTGAGCAATGGATGAACAAATGGGTGAGTGGTCAGAAGTGGGACTTTCTGTGGCCAGGGACACTTCCTGCTGCATGCAGAGTTTCCACCAGATGCATGAACCAGAGAAGGACTCAAGCTCTCCTGAAAGCAGAACAGCAGGCAGGAGAGGAAATGGGCCGGCAGTCAGCTGTCTGTCTTTTTCATAGGATGCAGAGTGGTGAGGCTGCCTCATTTCCCCCCCCATGGATCTGGGTAGCAGGTCACAGCTGATTTATTGCTGTGGCCCAGCCATGTACTCTGAATTTTCACTGCCTGAACTTTCACTTGAAAATATAGGTCTTACGAACACTCCCATTCCTTCGGTGGCTGTTTTCTGGAATCCAGCCACTGCTGGAACATGCCTCTCCCTAACTTCCTGTAGAAATGGGAACTAGAAGGGTCTGTATCCGATCTCTCTCACTTCCCCCATGGTGACCAGCACTGCTTGTTTTTCATAAAGAGATGGATCAGGCAAGCTCCCTGCCCAGGAGGAGGTCACAGGACAGGGGAGACATAAAGCAATGACAGATGGAACTTGCAAGACTGCAGAGTGGACCATGCCAAGGGGCCATAAGGGATGGGTGGCAACGAGCTGGGCCACTCTGAAGGGGGAGGGAGCATGACCAGTGCAGGGATGAGGGGGTACGGAGGAGGTGGCGTGAGTGCTGGACCCCGAGGGGAGGTGGCGCCTGAGAGGTGGTAAGATTTGGGCAAGAAAAGGAGGAGAAAGCACCCCCAGTGGAGGTGTGCAGGAGCAAAGGCCACTGAGATGTGGGACAGCAGTGGGTACCAGGGAGTGAGGAGGCCCAGCTGGACGGAGGGGAAGAGCAGGAGGTGAGGTCAGGGGGTGGGAAAACAGCATCTACCCAAGTTCACCGCCCTATGTGCTGGCTCTCGTGGCCAGCTTAACTCCAGCTGTGCAGGCCTTAAGGCCCACCAGCCCCGAATCACTTAAAATAAAAAAGTTCAGGGCCAGGATGCTTGACCAATGCTAATTTTACCAAAATGGTAAACAAAAAGCACAAGAAAATTCCCCTACAAACTCAGGGGTTGCAGCAGCCAGGTAGAGGAGCAAAGACAGGCGCGTGCACACTGATGACAGGGACATGTGTCCTGTGCAGTGCAGTGTGAGTGTCGGTCTCTGCCAGCCCCTCCGTTCCCGGCCATGCAGACTGCTTGGCTCTTTGGGGCTGAGCTGTCCTCATCGCCGAGCTGTTCCTGAATGCACAGCCAGACACGGCCACGCCACCTGTTTCCCTTATTCTGCTCGTGCAGGGAGGCAGGGTAGTGGTACCATCCCCAGGCTGCAGATGAGGCAGTTGAGGCCCCGAAAAGAGGAGTGGTTCAGCCAAGTCTCTCAGAGCCTGCCGGCTCCAAGCTGGGGGCGCACCTACCCCCGGAGGCTGATGCCCATGGGGCTGCTACCGGGGTCTCTGGGGTAGGATGTATAACACCCTTGAAAGCTTCCCTTCTGGGGGGCTGGAGGCATCAGTGTTGGACCTCTGGGATGTTCTGCTTCATAGGTGCCTTTGCAAGGAGGGCAGGTCGGGGCTAGTGTCGTATAGTCCTTGAGCCAGGGGCAAACCCGATCTTGGTGGCTGCCTGCAGGCTGCCTCTTGGGCAAGGATGAAGAAATGGGGGAATTCAGACTCAGGGGAGTCTGAGGATCTGCCACCATACAACTCGTGCCCAGACCCCCTGGATGGAGACCCTAACTCCAGGCCGGCTCCAACCAAGCCTCACATCTTCCCCACGGCCAAGAGCCGCAGCCGGCTGTTCGGGAAATGTGACTCGGAGGAGACTTCTATGGACTGCTCTTATGAGGAAGGCCAGCCAGCTTCCTGCCCAGCCATCACAGTCAGCCCTGTTTTTATTGTCCAGAAGACTGGGGATGGCCCCACCTGTGCCAGGTAAGCTGCGTCTATAGCCCCGCCCACTCCCCACCAGGAGCCCAACTGGCTCAGCTGGTTGAGGCCCCAGCCATGGAGATACCATGCTACTCCAACTTGTGGGCTGAAGGTCATAGAGCTGAGGAGCTGGGAAGCCATCAGAGGCCATCTGGTCCAGCGTCTGCAGTCATAGGACCTTTAAGACACATGGTCGCCCATGGATGCCGGCATATATCCTAGCTGTTGGCTGATCTCTAGGTGTTCAGGTCTAGAATGCTCACCAGCCCCAAACACTTAGATTTCCAGTCAAAAAGCTCAAGGGAAGGATGCTTTTAGACCGAGAGGACGAGCCCAAACCCTGCTTCCAGCCGCCTTTAGGCTACTGCCTCCAGGGCCCCAGCTCTGCAGTAGGCACAGAAGTGAGTGGCATGGGTGTTGGAGGAAGTGGTGGTGTCAAAGACTTTCAAATGGTGCCTGCAGACAGGGTGGGGACAGAAGGGGGACATGTGCACCCCCCCAGTCTCCTGTTGCATCAGTTTCCTGGATGGTCACCTAGACAGAGGAGTGGGTTTTTTTAATCATGTTTTCCCCCTTTTGATTTGCCTTGGGGTTTCATCATGCTCCCTGACAAGCTCTGAAGGCCTTGGGCCTGAGGGGAGACCAGAGTATGAAACGAAGGCGTTTTCTGGCCTACAGGCAGCTCTCCCAGGACTCCGTCCCTGCCGGTGCCGAGAAGAGCCTCAAGCTCTATGACCGCAGGAAGATCTTCGAAGCTGTTGCTCAAAATGACTGCAAGGAGCTGGAGAGTCTGCTGCTCTTCCTGCAGAAGAGAAAGAAGCACCTCATGGACAGCGAGTTCAAAGGTGGCCCCGCTGAGGGCCGGGTTCCCGGGATGCTCCAGCGCCACGCCCTTCTCTGACCCTCATTTTGTCTTGCAGACCCAGAGACAGGGAAGACCTGTCTGCTGAAAGCGATGCTCAACCTGCATGATGGGCAGAACGACACCATCCCCCTGCTCCTAGAGATTGCCCGGCAGACGGACAGCCTGAAGGAGCTTGTCAATGCCAGCTACACAGACAGCTACTACAAAGGTGAGGGTCGATGGGGTCAGCATGACTTTGCTACAAGCATATCTGGAGCCAGGAGGGCACTGGCACGGTTGGGCAAGCCTCTGAATAACTTACTCCCTGTCCCAGACACTGAGCTGGCATTGCTTGGTCCTAAGGTCCATGCGTCCCCCACTTGCTGGCTTGGTTTCTCCTCGTGCTGAGGGTCCCGACCTCCCCTCTGTGCCCTCAGGCAATGTTGACACCTCCAGCTCCCAGGCCCTGTCCCTGGGGGTCTCTACTCCTGCCTCAGGGACTCCCTGATCCCCCTTTGGGGTTTTTGGCCTGGCCTCCTCCAGTGGTGGGGTCATCTGGTACTTTCTGCCCAGGCCCTTCCCCACCTGTGTGGGCACCCCTGCAGAACTGTGGGCACAATACCAACAGCATGTACCCTCCACAGGCCAGACGGCCCTGCACATTGCCATTGAGAGGCGGAACATGACGCTGGTGACTCTCCTGGTGGAGAACGGTGCAGACGTCCAGGCTGCAGCCAATGGGGACTTCTTTAAGAAAATCGAAGGACGGCCTGGCTTCTACTTTGGTAGGGAGACCCTGGGGTAGACACTTGTCTTTTTGACAATTGCTGAAGGGCAGTTTGGGGCAGAGATAGAGGAAGTTAGAGATCGGTAATCCAGGCCCCAAGCTGTCTGTTCCTGAGGCCCACCATGTATCTGTGTTGGCCACAGGTGAGCTGCCCCTCTCCCTGGCTGCATGCACCAACCAGCTGGGCATTGTGAAGTTCCTGCTGCAGAACTCCTGGCAGCAAGCAGACATCAGCGCCCGGGACTCGGTGGGCAACACGGTGCTGCATGCACTGGTGGAGGTGGCTGACAACACAGTTGACAACACCAAGTTTGTGACGAGCATGTACAATGAGATTCTGATCCTGGGGGCCAAGCTCCACCCTACCCTGAAGCTGGAGGAGCTCACCAACAAGAAAGGGCTGACGCCCCTGGCCCTGGCCGCCAGTAGTGGGAAGATTGGGGTAGGGAGGGGGTTTCACGCTGAGCTGGGGGTGCTGTGGGAGGGGACAGCCCACCTCACTGTGCGTGCCTGGGATTGCCACTGTGGGAGCCCTGATGCTGTCACTGCAGCCTGTAGGGGTGGGGGTAGGAGGCTGTGAGAATAAGCCAGAGGAGCTGTGAGAGCTGAGGGAACCCAGCATCGCACATGTGGCCGTTTCTGATTTCTACAATGACTCTGCGCATCGCCAGTAAGACACGAGGAGGGGCTGGGGTGCTGGGGCCTGGGAAGGGGGCGGGTCGAGCTGAGGGTGACATGGATGTGATCAGGCAGGTGGGATCAGGTGATACGTAGCTCTGATGTGGCTGCAGTTGGAGTCTGAGGCAGCCGGCACATTGATCTTGACAGTGGCCGCTGGATGGAGGCTGGGGCTCCCCTGGTGCTTGGGTGGGATCTCCAACTAGGCTGGGAAGCAGAATGATTCTTAAAGCAGAGGGGGTGGCCCAGTGGGGACCCAGCCTGTGGCAGGGCTCCAGGCTGGTCTCTAATGAGCTCTCGTATCCCCGTGGTAGGTCTTGGCCTATATTCTCCAGAGGGAGATCCATGAGCCCGAGTGCAGGCACTTGTCCCGGAAGTTCACCGAGTGGGCCTACGGGCCTGTGCACTCCTCGCTCTATGACCTGTCCTGCATTGACACTTGTGAGAAGAACTCGGTGCTGGAGGTGATTGCCTACAGCAGCAGTGAGACCCCTGTGAGTGGGCCTGGGCAGGGACCGAGGGAGGGCTTCGGTCTCACGGCGCAGGAGCCACCACCCCCACCCCCACCCCTGGCCCGGCTCCGCCGTCTTCCCCTCGATGAAAACCTGCTGCCCCGGACCTATGCCCTGCAGCCTCATCACCCATTTCCTTCCTGTTGAATGTTTTCCTTCAACATACAAACAATATACAAAGATAGTCCCCTAAAAACATACATATTTCAGCAGTACATAGACAGAAAGAATCCTCCTTTTATCCATATGAAAACATGTAGCTTCATTCTGTTTAATAAATAGGATCACACTACACATAATGTAGAACCACTGGTTCTTCCACTTAATGGCGAGTCTTGTAGATAATTTTGCATCTGTACATAAGGGTCTTCTTCTGCATAGTATCCCTTAGTAGAGATGGGGAGAAAACGTCCATAGAAGGTCATTCAGGTTATTTGCAGGTTTTTGCTATTACAATGCTGAAGGCCACTGGGCCTGGGTTTGAGCATTATTCTATGAAGGATACCTGGAATGGGAATTGCCAAGTCAAAAAGTGTGTACATTTTAATAGCTCCTGCCAAACTGTCCTCCAGAAAGACTATCTGCCCTTGCCCATGAGTGGTGGGTACACAGCTACCCATGGCCTTGCCAACTTGTGTATTGTCAATCTTTTTTTTAAACTAGTTTTATTTATTTATTTATTTGTTTATATTTATTTATTTATATTTAAGTGTGTTTTTCCAGGACCCATCAGCTCCAAGTCAAGTAGTTGTTTCATTATAGTTGTGGAGGGCGCAGCTCACAGTGGCCCATGTGGGGATCGAACCGGCAGCCATGTTGTTAAGAGCACCACACTCTAACCAACTGAGCTAACTGGCCTCCCCCTAACTAGTTTTTTTAAACTAGTTTTTTAAAAACTAGTTATAAGTCAATGGAGTCAAACATGCTATCTCACTGATGTCTTAATTTTAGTTTTCTTGATTACTGTGAGGTCTAGCATTTTTTTCATGTTTATCAACTATTTGTATTGCTTCAGTAGATTTCCTGTTCATTGTCCTTTGCCATCTCTTCTAGTGGACTGTTTGTCTCACCCCTTTTTGATTTGCAGGCGTTCTCATTGTAGAATGAATTGATCCTCTCTCTATTGCATCTGTTGCAAATGTTTTATTTTCTCCCAGTCTGTCTTTTGTCTTAAAAATATTTATTTATTTATTTATATTAAGATATCATTGACATACAACATTATGTTAGTTTCAGGTGTGCAACATAATTCGATATTTATATATATTGCGAAACGATCACAACAGTAAGTCTAGTTAACATCTGTCTCTGCAGTTATACATTTTTTTGAGAACTTTTAAGATCTACTCTCTTAGCAACTTTCAAGTATACAGTACAGTATTATTAACTATAGTTGCCATACTGTACCTTATATTCCCGTGACTTATTTCATAACTGGAAGCTGGTACCTTTTGACCTTCACCCATTTTGCCTACTCCCTATGCCCTGCCTCTGTATATCTATGACCTTGTTCTTTTTTTTTTTTTTAAGATTTGACATGTAAGTGAGAGCATATTATTTGTCTCTCTCTGCCTGACTTGTTTCACTTAGCATAATATCCTCTAGGTCCATCCATGTTGTTGCAAATGGCAAGATTGCCATCTTTTTTTATGGCCGAATAATATTCCACTGTATATGTATACCAATCTTCTTTATCCATTCGTCTGTCTCTTAACTTCATTTATGACATCATGTGCTTATAGAAGCCTTTAATTTTGATAGAGTCAAATTGGTTAGACTTTTTCTCTTATAGCTTCTGTGACTTGTGTTTTCCTTTGGAGGCCTTTTCCCATTTCAAGATTACACACATATCTTTCAACACTTTCTTACAGTTCCTTTGTAGGTATTTTATGTTTGGCTCCTTAATTTATCTAGAATTCATGTTTGTGTAGGTGTGAGGTGGGCATCTTACTTATTTGGTTTCCAAAAGAGGGTCCCAACTTCACTTAATGAAATACCCACGCTGCTACCACTGCTTTGAAAGGCCACCTTGTTTATTAGCTCTTTTGAAGGTGACACTCTGAGTCCCAAGATGAACTCAGGGGCTGGAATCTGTTGGCGAGGAGGGGCTGCCACCCTGTCTCACAGGGCAGAGGCTGCGTTTACAGGGACAGAGTCCAGGGGAGGGAGAGATGCCCGGCCTACTCTGCTCTGCCTTGTCAGCCCCTATCCAGGCTGCTATGCTGAGTCCTGGCCTCTGACTCAGAATCCTGGATGCAAGTGTTCCCGGAGGGCTGGCCCTGGGAGGAACTGGCCTCAGGAGGATGGGGAAGTTAGAACTAGAGAAGAGAGCGCTCTGGGGCCATGGCTGCCATCTTCATGTCTCTGGAGACTCTCAGGGGCTAGGAATGCAGTACTGGCACCCTGAGTACAGAGCTGGGACCGCTGGTGGAAAGCAGAGAGGACCAACTTTACTCCAGGGAATGGATCTTCCCAACAGTTAGTGTTTCTCCACAGGCTTCTTGAGGCAACAGGGAGCTTCCCATCCCCAGAAGAATTGAAGAAGATACTGAACAGGGACCTCGTTGGGGAAGCTCAAGCTTGGGCTGGGGCCAGGGCTTGATGGCCTGAAAAGGCTGGGATGACCTGATTTTGGTTCATCCATCCTAGGGATACCTGAACTTTAACAGAGCTCTCCTGGATACCAGAATTTTGCCCCAAAGCCTACTTGTAATGATGGTATCCCAGGCACTGGCCCACCCACTGCAGGAAAGCCTTTCTAGTTCCCTTCAGTCTCATGCATCAATAACTGCCACTCTTGCCTGGATAGCCTGACTGACCCAGGCCTGGACATGTGAGAAATAAGGAATCCAGAGGCCCCTTCCTACCTGCCTCCAACCCCTCCCTGAGCGGCTTCATGTCAGACTCTGCCTTTGCCAGCTCCTTTCCGCTATTGTGGGAATAATAAGGACGCAGGCACTCAGGAGTAAGTTATGTATTAGAGATAATGGGCATAGAACGTCGGGCAACACTTGTGAGTATTTAGGTGTCAGGGCACTTAGGGTCCCTTGTCCAGTTTTACCTCTTGTTCACTGTACACACAGGGGCACTGAGGCCCAGAGGGAGGGCCCATTGGTGCAGATCTGTGAGCCCCCAGCTGCTCCGAGGGCTGAGGGCGTGCAGAGACCAGGATGCGGGGAGTGCCTTAGGCTGATGTGGGGGTGAAGTGGTTCCTGGCGGGGGAGTGAGCCTCCTTTCTCTTTGCTCCCCTCAGAATCGCCATGACATGCTCTTGGTGGAGCCGCTGAACCGACTCCTGCAGGACAAGTGGGACAGATTCGTCAAGCGCATCTTCTACTTCAATTTCTTTGTCTACTGCTTGTACATGATCATCTTCACCACGGCGGCTTACTACAGGCCTGTGGACGGCTTGGTGCGGCCCCAGGCTCGGGCCTCGCTGCAGGGAGGGGAGAGAGGGCACGGGCGTTCTCCAGCACCCCCAAGACCTCAGGCCCCGGCTGGGCCCTGGACTCCTTCCCAGCTCACTGGAGAAATGGAAGGGTCACCTGAGGACCCTGATATTCTTGTGCTCAGTCCTGCCTCTCAGGGTGTCCTGGAGACGCACCCCCTCTCCTGTTCTCAGCCCCTCCTTTAGCATCCTGGTTCTGTGAGGCTGAAGGGGAGCAGTAGGTTAGAAAGGATGCAGAATTAGGGCTCAGAAGCAGCTCTCCCCTGGGCTGGGTGTCGGCAGGGTCATGGGAAGGCATAAGCCCCAGGTCTGTTGCCATCCTGCTTGCCTGCCCATTTTTGTTCACTCCCTCGCTCATTATTTATCCCCTAGACATATGCTTTGGAGTACTTCTTTTTTGCCATGCCCTGGGCCATCCTCAAAAGCATCTTAACAGACTTCCTCTCCCAGCCATGGACTCCCTTGAGTTTCAGAATTAAGTCCTTTCCGTACAATACCTAAACACTTAATTTGCTGCTTTTATTTTCAGGGTGCCTTGCTTGTCAATTTGATTTTAAAACACAATGTCCTAGTTAGATGAAACCTAATCTCTATCCACCTATTAAGGCCATTTAATGAATCATTTTAAAAGAGGAACATACTAGTAAGACCGGCTGGTGAACGAGTGCTTACGAAACATTGGTAGTATGCCAAAAGGGAACCCGCTTCAGGAAATGGTGGCTGAAACACAAGGATGGCACACACGTGTGTGGGACCTCTCTCCCTCCACTATCCGTGGGAAACTTTTACAGTTTTGGGAGACCAGGGTTCACCATAGCTGTGGGAGAAGCAGGAAGCATGTGGCATTGGGTCTGTAAAAGTGCCTCCATCTACGCCATCACCCTCCTCCCAGTGGACTCTTTGCTGGGACATAGTTCAGGAGATAGCACAACACTGTAAGGATGGTCCTCTTGGCACCTGGAGGCTGCCACTTTGGGAATCAGGTCCCACAGAGGGGCCTCCATGCAGGTGTCCCCATAATAGTACATTGTCTTTATTTGCATCTCTCTTTTTCTTTCTCTCCTGATGGTGGCTGAACCTCTCGGGCAGAATTTGGGTCTTAATCACAGGTATTGGCACCTGGTAAATGTTTGACAAATGAATGAATGAGTGATTATTAATTTCTGTCCCTTGCAGCCTCCCTATAAGCTGAAATACACCGTCGGCGACTATTTCCGAGTTACTGGAGAGATTCTTTCTGTATCAGGGGGAATCTACTTCTTTTTCCGAGGGGTAAGCATTCTTTCCTACACTAGGAGAGTTTCTACTGCCACCGAAAAAGAAAGCCAGTAGGCTCACTCAGTGCTCACTCACTTTTTAATTCATTGGACAGGTAGGACAGGTAACGGCCCTGCTTGAGGAGCTGAGAGATGCACAGGTGAAGACAAGGGCCCGCCAGGCATTCACTTTTGGGGAGTGAGGGTCCACCCAGAGGGCCCCTCAGGCACTCATGTCTTCTGAAGACATGCAGTCAGGGCTCTCTACTAACTGTAATATTTAACTACAGAAGTAGAGGGGAAGCCTCTTAAGAGATAGGCTTATGACAGGTAGTTGTTTAATTAATTGAAACAGTCCATTAAAGTTCAGAATAATGAAAGAAATCTACCTGTATACTGGAACCATTTTATTTTAACTGAAAACTCACAGATGCACAATCCTTGGCCATTTTCTAATATATGAGCAGTCTTTTCTTTGAATGTGGGACCACTGTTACATGTACAAATAATTTAAGATAATTGTGATTATTTTCCCTTAATCTTTTTGATCTCAGCTACACCCAATTTTTTTCCCCAGTAATTTAATTTTAAGGAGTCTTTCCAAATCATTGCCCTGTATCTTTACAGAAACAACTGTCTTTTTTTTTTTTTGCACTCATAGTTTATGTTATAATAAAGTACATAGTTTACGTGATAGTAAAGTACTAAAGGCAAAAAGCATTCTTGGCAAACACAGGATTAACAGATGGGAGGTTGGCAGAGTGTGTGGGTGGCCGGGAGAGGATCTCCGAGCTGCCAGTGTTTTGCAGGGCCGTGGGCATCAGTCAGAATGTTTTTAGGGAGTGGAGAGCACTGATTAATCTGGTTAATCTGGTGAGTTAGTTCAGCTGATTAAAGAATTTTTACTGTAATGCATACTTACAAAAAATTATGAAAAAAAGCACAAATTAGAAAGAAGAAAAACAATTGCTCAATCCCATCATTCAAGCCCAGCAACTGATAACATTTGATTTTCTTTCCTGTCTTTACTTCCAGGTATAGTTGTCATTGCACTTTCTATTTTTAAAAATCTCTCCTGATTCACATAACATTACCCCATTAGCCTGACCCATGCTGTTCTACTCTCTTCATTATCTTGCTTTGCCACACTCCCGTCGTCCATCCAGGCGCTCACCACTGAGCCACATGTAACCTTTCCTGGGATCTTACTCTGTCTATTTACCTGCAGATTCAATATTTCCTGCAGAGGCGGCCATCACTGAAGACTTTGTTTGTGGACAGCTACAGTGAGATGCTTTTGTAAGTGACCCTTTGACTATTCTGCCTCTGTAACAGACAGCATCTTTTGCCTTAGTTCTGAGGTTACAGCAATCAGCTCTCATTCTTTTGCATACACCAGGTCTGGAACGTAGTAGGACCTCACAAACATGTTGAATAAGTGATGGAAGGCACTCAATAAATGTTTGGTGGGTGAATGAGGGTCCACTCTGTGCCAGGTATGAACCAAGTGCTAGGGAATACCAGACCTGTTTTACGGGCTCATGTGGTTTATAGTCTAAGTTAGACATATCCTTATTCACTTTTTCCATCCTTTTGTCTATCTGTCTGGCATTCACTGAGTTGGCTCTGGTATACCAAGATAAAATAGACATGGTTCCTGCCTTTAAAGAATTTCCAATCTTTAGGGCAGAGTTTCTCAATCGTGGCACTATGGACATTTTGGGGGGCTGTCCTGTGTATTCTTTGTTGTGGGGGGCTGTCCTGCGCATTGTAGAATGTTTAGCAGTATTCCTGGCCTACCCACTAGATGCTAGTAGCACTCTCCCTGTCCCCTAGTCTTAACAATAAAAAATGTCTCCAGATGTTGCCAAATGCCCCCCACTTGGGAAGCGTACAAAATCACCCAATTGAAAATCATTGCTTTAGGGGGAGACTGATTAATAAAAATATAGTCATGAAAACAATGTGGATGTCATAGGAAATCTCTTCCTGCGTAAAATAAACCAGAACCTTATGAGGTTCCCTTGGAGGGCCCAGGATACAGAGGGGGCTTTCAGAAGGGGAAGGGTCCTTCTCCTGGGATCTCAACTCATGACCTCTACCCTGATCCCCAGGTTTCCCTCATTCCTGGGGCCTCTCTCTTTATTCCTGGCAAGTGCAAGGAGTTGATTTCTCACCCCATTGCAGCTAACTTGTCCTTAGGACTCAGAAACCCCATCCTTTTACCATAATCTTGAGATACTTACACTTTAGCCCCCAAGGGCAAATTCAAGGGTGGGGTGTATAGGATTAGCACAATGCTGATTTGCTTTATTAAGAGAGGCAGTGTTTTCCTACATAGCATTATGCCAATAAACTTGATTTTATTCCTGGGACGACCCACTGTCGGTACGTTACACATTTTTAAATTGAATTTCTCAAAGCTACCCATGCACATAGGTAAAAATTTAAAGAGTACTAGAAAGCTTACAGCCAATGTAGGAGTTCCCTGCCCCAACTCGTCTCATTCCTTGCAATCCTCCTTCCCAGGGACAATCACTTTCCATTCTTGCAGCTCTTTTTTCTAACATTTATTCACCTGGTAGATGAGGGTTTAGCATCCTTATACTGCCTTCCCCTCTGCTTCCCCTCCTCTAGCTTTCCAATATGGTTTGTAATAATTTTTGTTTTAATCAATATTCAGTATTTACATTTTTATGTCTCTGTAAATACTAGTTGCAGTTGAGCTTCACAATATACTATATTATTTTTCTTTCCGTTTCTCTTAAAGTTAATTATTACGTTGTTTTATCTTGCTGAGTTTTCTTCATACTCGTTGTTAATTCTTCCCACACATCTGGAAACCTCTCAGTACAATTTTCCTCAAAAAATCAGTGACGTAATTTAGGCAGTAATCCTCCCGTTTAGTCTAGTACCCACCTGGCGTTATACATAGTTATTGCAACATTTTTGACTACATTCTCTATGCTGTACTTTACATCTCCATGACTATTTTGGAACCACCAATTTGTATTTCCTATTGCCTTCACCTTTTTTCACCCAGCTCCCCAACCCCCCTCCCCTCTGGCAACCATCTGTTTGTTCTCTGTATCTATAAGTCTGTTTCTGTTTTGTTTGTTTATTTTGTTCCTTAGATTCCACATATAAGCGAGATCATGTGGTGTTTTTCTTTCTCTATGCTGTATACTTGAAACTAATATAAATTGAATATTGAATGTCAACTGTAACTAGAAAAAAATTAATTAAAACAAACAAATAAAAAAAGCTCCATAGAAACCTCCCAATAAAGAAAAGGCCAGAACAACAACAACAAAATCAATGACATAAATTATATGATCAGATCCCCACCCCCCCCTTTTTTTTTTTTTTTTTTGAGGAATTTCACCTGGAGCACTGTCCTCTTTTTCTAACCTGGATGGTTGTTCTTTGGGTCTGCTGCTTAGCTTTTATCCTGGGACTTCATTTTGCTGCCAACCTTGAAATTCTCATCGCTTTCCTCCCAGGTTAGAGGATCTGTCTCTTTCTTGATGTTCCCCATTGTTTTATTTGAGCACATCCTTCAGTATTTTAATCTGGTGCAAAAGATGGTGTAGTATTAATAGTAGCAGGCACAGTGATGACAGCTTTCACCAGGCCTGATTCTTGAGTTACGTTGCTCACATATGTTCTTCCAAGGTGTCATTCCTTCTTTACTAGAACTTTGAACATCCTTTTTGCTTTTCTGCTGAGTTGTATTTCTTATTTTCTGAACATTGTGTATTCCTCTTTCCTGATTTATTTCCTTTTTTTGCGGGAAGGACGTCTCAACCAAAGAAAGAAGCCATACAGTGGGAAAGGGAGAAGTAAAATTTCGTATAAATCTGGTACATCTGAAAAGATTTCTACTGTCCGTTCAAATTTGATTGATATAGTTTGGTTGGGTATACAATTCTTTCTAAAATTTGAAGATATTTCTCCATTGTTTCCTTGCTTTCAGTATTATATATTAAAACCACTTTAATTCTGGATCCTCTTTTGAGACCTGTTTTGGTTTTTCTCTTTGTAAATCTATAGTATCTTCTTTCCCACCCCTAGTGTTCTGAAACTTGTGTCTCGATTTAGATTTGTTTTTATCCAATGTTCTGGGCACTTAGTGGGCTCCTTCAATCTGGAAATTTATGTCCTTTATTTTTGGTAAATTTTCTTGAATTATTTCTTGATCTCTCCTCTGGAACTCCTATGATTTGTATAGGTCTCCTGACAGTCCTGACCTAGTTCTTACATTTTCTCACTTGTGCTATATCTCTTTATCTTTAGCTCTTCTTTCTGGGAGGTTCAAATCAACTTTAATTTCCAACCCTTCTATTTAGTTTATTATTTCTGATATCATGTTTTTATTTCTAAGTGCTCTTTAAAAAAATGCTGTCTGTTCCTTATTTATAGCATTCTATTCTTGTTTCATGGATGCACTATCTGCTTTTGTATCTCTAAGGCTATTAAGATAGTTTTTGGTAAATTTTTCTTCTTTGGCATAGTTTTTATTTTCTCTAAGGTGTTTCTCATTTGCTTGTTTTGTTCTCTTTTTCACACTAGAGGCTATCCTTAGGATATCTGAAAATCTTTGATGTCTGCTCATGAGTAAGAGTAGAGGACCGAAAAGCTGGTTGGAAGCGCTTAATGTGTGAATGGGGCTTATCAATTTTTTATTTTATTTTTTTATTAGTTTCAGGTGCACAAAACAATGTAATAGTTATACATTTATCATTTATATCCCTCACACTGTGTCAAACACCCTCCCCCCATCCACTATCCCTCTGACAGGAGCTTATCAATTTTGAGCTTCATTATAGGCTAGTCTAGATAAACCAGTTATTGGAGAATATCCAATTCAGTCTTTTGCATCTTTTCAATCTTCTATCTGGAGGGAAGAAGTCTGGCTGCTGGCTTTTGAGAGCCTAGTGGAGAAGAGGGCTTTCTGTAATCTGTATTGTATGAAAATCACATAATCTCCTGTTTTTGGTAAAATACCAGTGCTTTCACTGGTATTTGATAAAACTGGGTCCAAAGACCCTCTGTTTTATCCTCTTTAGAGACAAAATCTCCACTCTTCCTTACTTTTGGCTCTCTTCACCTCTCCTCCAGAGGAGACTTTTGAGGCTCCTTGATTAAAAGAGTTGGTTCTCACCTTCCCCCCCTGTGATTCAGATTTGGTTTTCTTGGATCTGCTAAGTCAGTTTCCATTTCTCCACTGCTTCCCACCTTCTAAAATTCATATGTAGGTACTCCATTTCCCACCCAAGGCAACCCTTTACCTATTTCAACTGCCATCAGTTCTTATTTTGGCCAAGGTCCTGCACATGCAGAGGTGTTTCTCTGCAGCAGAACTCCAGTTGATGAGCCAGTTTATTGACATCAGTTTTTAATGGACTCACATCAGCCTAGTGGCAGATTTTTGCTGGGTTCTCTCACACAAATGGGAGGTGAAGTGGTCAGTGTGGTCTGCTGTGTTAATGCAGCTTAGGGGACTCTTAGAAGAGAGCCATGCTGAACAAGGAGGCCTCGCTAGAACAAATAGGTAAGGAAGGGACCACTGAGCAGACCCTCTTATAGGATCGTCCAGATGTCCTCCATCCTGTGTAGGGCTCCGACTTGGACAGCCTCACTGGACTAAGGAGCTGAAGGACATTTTCTCTGGCTCTCCTGCTGAATTTGAGGGTGTGACCAGCAGACTCTCCCTGTGGTTTCCCAGGAGAGCATGACCTGTCCCTTCTCACACACTTAAGCCCTCCTAGAGTCTCTGTTGTCCATGAGGCTGTTTTCATGGGGACTGGGCAGGAAGATTGTTGGGGTTAAGGCAGTGTTTCTCACCCTTGTTTTCATTATTGCCTTTTTGGACAATTCTTTCCAATTACCCCTCCCATGAATTTTAATACCACAAATATACTGTATAGCTGTTTACGGACTGTATTTATATCTGTGCTTTATGTATATAGATAATAAGATTTTGCATCCCCCTCTCAGAAGCAATATTTGCCCCCGTGGGGGAAATATTGCTCCCACTGAGAATCATGGAATAAAGGAGACAGGGCAGCCAGGCCTAGCTCCCCCCTTGGCCTGCTGTCTCTGCCTCTGAGAGGCCCAGGCAGCTGGGGTCTTCCTGTCTGTGGGGGTGCAGGCCTCCCAGGTGATCTTAGACAGAGCTTCCTGTCCCCCCACCCTCAGCTTTGTGCAGTCACTGTTCATGCTGGGGACCGTGGTGCTGTATTTCTGCCAACGCAAGGAGTACGTGGCCTCCATGGTGTTCTCCCTGGCCATGGGCTGGACCAACATGCTCTACTATACCCGCGGCTTCCAGCAGATGGGCATCTATGCTGTCATGATCGAGAAGGTGGGTGCCAGGGCCTCAGTGGATCCTCCACAGAGCCCGTTTACCTCATGGGTGTGGGGGACCCTGTCCCACAAACTATCCATCCACTCTGTATTGTCTGGGGAAGTGCTAGTTTAGCTCAAGACCCACTTTTCCCGCTAATTCCCCAAGAATCAGGCAATCTGATCTTGACTCAAGTTTGGGGGCTCCCCTAAAACTTGACTCTGCCAACATATCAGGCCCCCCTGAACAAAGGTCATAGGGGGAGCTGTGGATGATTCCCTCATTAACACCTGAGCTGCAAACCACCAAATCAAACCTTCCTGCATGTTCTCCGATTTCACTGGGGCTCAACCTTAACTCCTAGGCTGACAAAGCCTTGACCCTTCCCTCAGCCCTGCCCGGGGCCTGGACTTAGTTCTGACAAGCCTGCTCTCCCCTGCAGATGATATTGAGGGACCTGTGTCGCTTCATGTTTGTCTACCTTGTCTTCTTGTTCGGGTTTTCCACAGGTAACGGGCTTGGTCAGGGCTGGTGGGGGAAGGTCTCCTGCTCACCTCAGCTGCCTGAGGACTCTGCAGGGGCGGGGTGAAGGGGCCCAGTGGAGTGTGTGTCTGCAGATGGCAGTGGATGGACACCGAACACAGTATAATGAGCAGGAGAACCTGGAAATGTTATTTATAAAGTACTTTAAGTAATTTTGGGGGTAAGAAGTGCTGCTCGCCTGTAGGATAGCTACATTTTGGCTAAGTTTTATAAAGAAAACCTTTTTAACATTATTTTAGACTTATAGAAAAGTTGCAAGAATAGTACAAATAACTATCTACACTCTTTGGCCTAGGTTCCCCAAATTTTACCACATTTTTATTACTTTCCCTGCTACACACAAAACACATGAGCACACACACACACACACACACACACACACACACTTTGAAAAAAACTGAGAATAAGTTTTTTATGATCAGACATGATCAACCTTTTACCACTAAATGTTTCAGTGTGTATTTCCTGAAAAAGATGGACATAAACACAGTATAATGATCAAAATCGGGAAACTAACATAAATACAGCACCCACCTTGTTCAAATTTCACCAATTGCCCTAATAATGTCTTTTATAGAAATGAAAATCCCCATTATGCATTGTATTCAGTTGTCACACCTCCTTAGTCTCCTTCCATCTGGAGCAGTTCCTCAATCTTTCATTGCTTTTTGTGACCTTAGCATTTTTAGTGAGTAAAGGCCAGTTTTTACAATGTTTCTTAATCTGGGTCTGTGTGATGTTTCCTCACGATAAGTTTCAGGTATGCCTTTTTGGTCAGAATATCGAGGAAGTGATGTGTGTCTTCTTCAGTGCATTATATCGGGAGTCCCACAATGTCTGTTTGTCCCGTTTCTGGAGATGTTAACTTTGATTATTTGGTTTTGGTGGGTGTCACATGGGGCGGCCTGCGGGGTCCCTGCTCCCGCTCCCCACATAAGACCGCAGGATGTGGCTAGGTCAAAAAGGAACACCCACGGAGCCATAGGTAGGGGAATCATACCACTATAGTCTCACTGAAGGCTGGATTCACACGACGTGCGACCTGCTGTCCGCTTTTCTGCCAACCGACCGACGACTCTCCTCGACTCACCAACCAACACAGCCGCAGCAGCTATATCAGGGGCCAATTGTCTAACTGGCTACAGCTGACGGCCAACTAGCCACAACCGATGGCCATCTACTACCTGAGTCAGCACCCCCCCACGTGAGGCCCAGAGCCTGGAAACTGCTCTCTGGGGCTCTGTCCCCACAGTGGGTCTGCCAGATTTTTCCACGGTCAAGTCATTATCTTTCCCTTTGTGATGGATAAATAATGTGCGAGGAGATGCTTTGAGGCTATGTAGACATCCTATTTCTCATCAAAATTTCACCCAATCATTTTAGCATCCACTGATTGATTATTTGCTCCTGAATCACCCAATCCTAATGGTTGTCAAATGGTGATTTTCTAACGCCATCATTCCTTCTGTATTTATTTGCTGGCATTCGGTTGTAAGGAAGAGCTTTCCATTCTCCCTCATTTATTTATCTACATAAATATAGTCTCCTAGATTCCTTTTTTGTTTTTTCCTGGATTCTCACTTTGTTAAATGGGTCATAACTCCTTACTGTCATCATCTATTTTGATGCTCAAATTGTCTGAGTAGTCACCATTGGGAGTCCCTTCAAGCTGGCTCCTGTGCCCCTTTGATACATCCACATAATTTGTTGAGCACCTGGCTCTGCTTCGATCCTCATCTGAGTCCTGCAGTAACGTGGTCCACATGGCATATCCTCCCTGCCCCTGCCCCACAGCCTTGGCATCTCTGTCAGGAAGTCGTGGGCCACTTTGCCTAGGAGCTTTGACTGACGGGTCATTGTGGGCTCTGGCCCTGGTCTGAAGGCCTGCTGATCAGTCGCCACAGGAAGGGATTAGGCCGAGTAGGTTAGTGGGTACTGAGTGTGCAGTCACCACGGGCACAGCTGCTACAGAAGCTCTCAGGCTCCAGATTACATTTCCCACAAAAGAGTGCAGAATGCGGCAAGAGGCCATTCTGCTCTGAGCTGCTTAGCCCCCGTGGTTCTGGAATGGGCTGGCTCTGGGCCACCCTCTAAGGGGCACAGGCAGACAGGGTGTGACTGAGAAAGTGGGTGAGGATCCGTGTAAGGTCAGGCAGGTTGTGTAGTGCACAAAGCTGGCTGTATTTACATTGTACATAGAGATTTGTATATTTATTTTAACATTTTTTTCCTAGCAGATGATAAAGTTCTTACTGTAACAAAGCAGTGTATTATGACAATTTTCTGATAGTTTTGAAGAAGGGGGTGCTTAAAAAAAAATTCACACAAAAGTGCTGCATAGGCCATCACTGTTCCTGCTGCAGACACATCCTGGGGTAGTGGGTGTGTATGTCGGGGGGACCCGAGGTCTTGGCTCCCATCCAGCTGTACCCCTTCTTCCCCATGCCCTGTAGCTGTGGTGACATTGATCGAGGATGGAAAGAATGATTCGGTGTCTGTCGAGCCCACATCGCACAGGTGGCGGGGGCCTGGGTGCCGGCCACCCGACAGCTCCTATAACAGCCTGTACTCCACGTGTCTGGAACTGTTTAAGTTCACCATCGGTATGGGCGACCTGGAGTTCACCGAGAACTATGACTTTAAGGCTGTCTTCATCATCCTGCTGCTGGCCTACGTCATTCTCACCTACATCCTCCTGCTCAACATGCTAATCGCCCTCATGGGTGAGACCGTCAACAAGATCGCGCAGGAGAGCAAGAACATCTGGAAGCTGCAGGTGGGTCGATGGGTGGGGTGTGCGCAGCAGGACAGTGGTAGCTGCTCTGTCTGTTGCTTAACATAGCTGGGTGCATGGACCCCTTCAGGGTTTGAGGAGGGGGCAGAAAGCCTCCAGGGGGAGCGTGCAGCAGCATCTTCCTCTGTCAACACCTGTCTGGCTACTCCTGCAAGGTTTCCCTGCCCAGTGTCATCAGCTGGTGTTCATGGATACTGTGTTTGCTGTGGGCTAGGTGGCCCCCGAGGGAAGGAGATGGAGGGCCCATCCCCATCCATGCCCTTCGCAGAGGAACTTGGTCTATGGTGGGCACCAGAGACCAAATTCAGGGAAGCAGCAAATATGGGGCAGGCCACGACAGCGGCATTTTTGAGCCACCTGGTCCACACCTGCCTTCCCAACTAATAAGAAAAGTACCACTCTTATTAAGTAGCACCGACTCTGTGCCAGGCACTGTTCTGAGTGTCTTCCTTACATGGTTTCATGTAATCCTTACAACAATGCTGTAATATTATCACTAGCCCCATTTTTGGATGTAGGCACTGAGGCATAGAGCAGTTAGGTATCCATGTCCAAGACAACTAGTAAGTAGCCCAGCCAGGAGTCAGCCCAAACAGTCTCATGCCCGAGGCTCTGCTCTTAACCACTATGTTACCCCTTCATGAGCTCCTGAGGGAAGAGTCCAGGGCTGGTACCCTCCACATCACGCACGGCGCTCACCACTCACCAGCAGTGCCTGGGCAGGTCAGGGGCTGGGTGGGCTGAGCTCCTTTCATGTAGTGTGCACCCACCAAGCTGCAGAAACAAGCCTGGTGTAGAGGGCACTGGTGGTCCTGCTTGGAGGTGCTGGGTCTGGGAGAGACTCTGGAGAGGCTGACCTTGGCGGCCATCACCGGCAGCCAGGGTGGTCCTCTGCCCCTTTGTCCTTTGTGTTGCCCACAGAGAGCCATCACCATCCTGGATACAGAGAAGAGCTTCCTTAAGTGTATGAGGAAGGCCTTCCGCTCAGGCAAGCTGTTGCAGGTGGGGTACACACCTGATGGCAAGGACGACTACAGGTGGTGTTTCAGGTAATGCAGAAGCCTGGGGAGCTCAGGGGCTCAGCTGTGGAGTTCGGAGACCCACCCAGAACCAGCTATGGGTACAGAGGCTGCCTCAGGGCTCACCTGTGTGCACAGGGACTCACCCAGAGCTAGCTATGGGTACAGGTGCCATTCTGGGGTTTAGTGTGAACACGGGGGACCCACCTAGAGCTAGCTGTGCATACAGACGCCTGCCTCAGGGCCTCTTGGGGCCAGTCATGATATGGGGACTCTCCCAAGGCCAGGGGCTACCGCAGCGCTCAGCTGTGGGCATAGCAGACCCACCTTAGAGCTTAGCTGGTGGGATCCAGACATTAAATACTGGAAAAGAAGGTGTCTAGAAGGGATCACCTGGTGATCAGGGTCAGAACCCGGAATCCAGTATTTAAAGCTCCATGGTGTGGTCAGAGAACACATCTTCATGGGTGGTGTCCAAAAGGCAGGCCCCTCTCGGCCCTCCCCCTATCAGCTGTGTCTCCCCATCCTGGTCTACGGGCTCGTTGGGAGCCTGGAAGCTGGGCATGGCTCTTAGGCCATCAGCTTCCTGCCCCCGTGTCCTCGCCCTGTAGGGTAGATGAGGTGAACTGGACCACCTGGAACACCAATGTGGGCATCATCAATGAAGACCCGGGCAACTGCGAGGGCATCAAGCGCACCCTGAGCTTCTCCCTGCGGTCAGCCCGAGGTGAGGTGTAAGAGGAAGGGTGCTATGGCATGCTGGGCAGTTGAAGCCTTGGGGTCCCCCACTCCTCGCAAGCCCTCCTCACCCCACAGCCTGGGTGCTGGAATAGTCCCAAGTGTCAACCACCTGCACACACTCAGTCACAGGCACCCTTGTGTGCTCTTATGCACGCCCGCACAGCTAGCTGCTCCACGTGCCCATGCGTGCTAGCTCTGCCAGCACCCCTGGCCCAGGCACTTGTTCTCAGTGCCCAGAGGAAGCAGCTCAGCCTCCATCCAGCCACCTGGTTGGCCGGCCTCATTGTGAGCTGTCTTATGTTCTCTGTCCCATTCCTCACGCCGAGTGTCTGCACTAAGCACTGTGAGGCTTAGGGACACAAACAGGGATGCATCCAGGCAGGCAGAGGAGGGAATGGGAAGAGTAAAGGGTATGCCTTGAGCAGAAAAGCCCTGCGGAAAATCACTACCAGAAAAACAACTTTACCAGTTAATGGTAAACATTTAACAGTAGACATTAAATTAAAGGTCTAACTGAAGATATTTACTTTAAAACGAAGCTAACCTAGCTTATATGGAACACATTTTGAGTTATGATCACAACCCCACACGGATTCTTTGTTTTTCGTTTTTTAAAGACTGGTAAAATATATACGACATAAAATTTGCTGTTTTAATTATTTTTTAAAGTGTACAATTAAGTGTTATTAGTTATATCCACAATGTTGTGCAACCATCAGCACTATTTCTTTCTTTTTTCCCTTTCTTTCGCCCGCCCCAACCCACTCTTGTTCAAGCCGTTGTTTCTCAGTCTAGTTGTGTAGGATGCAGCTGCCTGGCCCATGCTGGTGTTAGGAGCCTTGTGCTCCCCCGGGCTGAGGCAGTCGGTTGCCAGTTGTCGGTCGGTGGCTCACAGTGGCTCTCGTTGGCTGTTGGCTACTCACACTGGCTGCCGGCAACTCACGCTGGCCACCGGCCGCTCATAGCAGCACATAGTAGCCCAGGGTAGCCCATGCCCACCTCTGGCTGCTCACGGGCAGCCCAGCTCCAGGGAGAGCTGTTGTTCACAATCTTAGCTGTAGAGGGCGCAGCTCACTGGCGCATGTGAGAATCGAACTGGCGACCTTGGCGTTAGGAGCAGGGCACTCTGACCACCTGAGCCACTGGGCTGGCCCAGCACTATCTCTTTCCAAAACCTTTTCATTACTCCAAACAGAAACTGTGTACCCATTAAATATTACTTCCCATTTACATGCCCCGCCCCCCACCTGTGGTAACCTCTTCTACTTTCTGTCTCTGTGAATTTGCTTAGTCTAGGTACCTCATATAAATGGAATCATACAATATTTGTCCATTTGTGTCTGGCTGAATAATACTCCATTGTATGTATACGGTACACCATATTTTATGTATCCATTCATCTGTTGATTGACATTAGGATTGTTTCTACCTTTTTGGCTATTGTGAATAATGCTATAAATATTGGTGTATAAGTTTTGTTTGAATTTCTGCTTTCAATTCTTTTGGGTAGGAGTGGAATTGCTGGGTTATATGATAATTCTGTTCACCTTTTTGAGGAACTGCCAAACTATTTTCCAAAGCAACTACATTTTACATTTCCACCAGCAATGCATGAGGGTTCTAGATCCTCACTAACATTTGTTTTTTCCTTTCTTTTTTTTTTATTGCAGCCATCCTAAAGGGTGTGAAGTAGTATCTCATTGCAATTTTGATTTGCATTTCCCTAATGACTAATGGTTTTGAACATCTTTTCATGTTCTTATTTGCCATTCATAGATATTGTTTGGAGAAATGCCTGTTCAAGCCCTTTGTCCATTTTAGAATTTGTTTTCTCTTGTTGTTGAGTTATAGAATTCTTTATCTATTCAGAATATTAATCTTTTATCAGATATATGATTTGCAAATATTTTCTCCTATTCTGTGAGTTGTCTTTTTACTTTCTTAATAGAGTCCTTTGATGTATGAAAGTTTTAAATTTTGATGAAGCCCAATTTGTCTTTTTCTTTTGTTGTCTGTTCTTTTGATGACTTATCCAAGAAATCATTGCCAAATCCAATGTCATGGGAACTTAACTCTTGTTTATATCAATCAGCCTTTGGTAAAATTGGTTTCATTATACATCGTTTCACTTAAACTCACAGAACCCATTGACAAGGAAGTTAAGTGAGGACTTAAGAGTACAGAATAGTTTTATATCAGCTTTTTTTTTAACCTGAAAATGTCAATTTTATAGTCATGTTTGAAGGATATTTTCACTGGATATAGAATTCTGGATTAACAGGTGTTTTTTTCCTTTTTAAAATTAGAGCACTTTAACTGTGTTTCTATACTGTCTTCCGGCCTCCATAGTTTCTGATGAAAAGTCACCCATTATTTGCATTGTTGTTTTCTAGTCTGTACTGTGTCTCTTTTTCTCTGGTTGCTTTCAAAACATTCTTTTTATTTTTGGTTTGTAGCAGTTTGGTTAAGATGTGCTTAAGTATAGTTTTCTTTGGTCTTATCCTGCTTAGGGTTTAGAATCTGCTTAGAATCTCTCTTGGATCTGCATATCAATATATTTCATCAAATTGGGGAACTATATATATTTTGCTTTTGTCTCCCCATCTTCTCCTTTTGGGACTCCAATTACATATATGTTAGACCGTTTGATGTTGTCCCATAGGTGTTTGAGGTTTTGTTCATTTTTCCCCCATTTTTTTTCTGTTTCTCAAAGTTGATAATTTCTATTAATCTGTTTTCAAATTCATCGACCCTCTCTAAACTGTTATTAAGCCCATGCAGTGATGATTACATTTCAAATATTATGCTATTCAGTTTTAGAACTTCTATTTGGTTCTTTTTTATAGTTTCTATTTCTCTTCTGAGATTCCTTTGCTGTTCCCTCATTAAGACCATATCTCCCTCTAGTTCTTTGAATATATTTATAATAGCTGCTTTAAATTGTCTGTTAAATCTGCTAAATCCAACATCTGGGCCACCTTGGGGTCAGTTTCTATTGACTATTTTTTTTTCTGGCTGAGTCACATTTCCCTGTTTCTTTGCATATTTAGTAACTTTTAATTGTATACTGGGCATTATGGAAAATATATTGTAGAGACACTTGATTGGATTTTTGTTCTAGTTGGTGGTTCCATTATTGATGAATCACCTTGAACTTGTGTAGGCTTAGTTTTAAGCCTTATTATGTTAGCTGTGTGGACAGTCCAAGGTATGTGCCAATCCCATCACACTTGTGGGACTCAGCCTCCAAACTTTCCACTGAGGATCTTGTCAGGGCTTGGTTTTAGGCTTTGTTGGGTAGGTTTTGAGTAGATCCTATTCTAGGGCATGTTAAGTAAGTAGGGAATTTCTGGTATTTTAGGTTTATCCTCAGACTAGAGAAAGAGTGTTAAGGAGGTCTCTCCACTCTGGCTGGGCTGGATCTCCAATATCCCTTAGTACTGCTCAGTTTCTAGCATCTCTGTCCCACTTTCAACCCCATAGCCGCCACTCTCTGGTAAACCTCATGCAGTCTTACCCTGTACAATCACAGCTCAGCTTTCAGCCAAGAACTTGGGGGAAACCTACCCCAAAGACTTCTGAACCACCACCCCTTCCAGCTCCCTTCTTCCTCTTCCTGTGCCCTGTTCTACAGATTCTAGCTGCTTCAGCTGCCCAGAGCTCTGATCTCTCCTTCCTTAGCTCAGAGGCACTGGCACGCTCTTCTTGGACTCCAGCTCAGTGCACCATAGTCAGAGAACTGTCCCTAAACAAAACATCAAGACGATCATGGGACTCACCTTGTGAATTTCACTTCTTTCAGCAATTGCAGTTTTCACTGCCTGGTGCCCTAGGCCTGGAAACATAGGGCATGCATGTATTTGCTGCATGTATTTTGTCCAATTTTCTGGTGGTTTATAGCAGGATGGCTAGCCCAGCTCCATCAGAGCTGGAAGTGGAAATCTATTTTATCAAGAGGCTTACTTTTGGAAAACTAGTCAAGGGCCTCATCAGTTTTCCCAAGAGCCTTCGGCAATCCTTTAATTTCCCCACAGTCTCACTGGAAGCACTCCATGTGTCATTTCATAATATTTATTGATGATCTCTTCCCCAATTGTTAACTGGTCTACTTTGTCACAGGAACATTTGAAGATGGCTTTGCATGTGATTTGAGCAGTTTTCCAACATTACTCTTATTGATTTTATGAAATCCCACATCTTTTACAAGATATGCTGTTTCACCTTGAAGTCAATTTGCGTTATGTTTGCATGACATTATTGGCTGTTTATGACATTGTACATTCACTGTGATATTAACAAAGACCTTGACCGGGTGGCAGGGATAGACACATTCATGTTCATTGGGGTGGGGATGGGGGATGGTTAGAGGTTCCCTGATTTCATACTTATACTTACTTAACAAATATTTCCTGAGGATTTTACTTCCCTATACAACTTTGTAACCGTGGAAACTCCAGTATGAGTAGTCAGATAATTTAGGTAACAAGGACCTCTCCCCAACCACATGGTACGAGTAATTGGGAAGGGGTGAGGGAATGCAAGAAAGGCCAGGAAAGAAAAGCGGTCAGAAGCTGAGCTAGGGAGAGCACATGAGGGGGTCTTTGCATCAGGACTGTGGGAAGTGGGCACTGGGAACCCCATACTTCCTTTGAGAACCCTGGAGCTGGAGCTGGGCCAAGCAATCCCTGAGGCTGGGTATCCCCACCACTCATCCAGCCAGAAGATGTGTCTCAGTGAGCACCTGGCCTGTCTCCTGATGGCACCCTCCTGCTTCTATGCCTGGGTTCCCTGAGGGATCCTCCTTTAGCCATTGGTGCTGAGTGTCAGACTGGGGTTGGGGGCCAGGCCAGTGTCAGCCTGTGCACCTAATGTAAATACTAGGATCGGGAGAATTCAGCTGGAGTGGTCATGGTGGGCCCAACCTCTAAGATTTGGCCAGTGTGGACACCAGCAAAGGGGCCTGAATTGTGGCCTGACGGTGGAGGTGTGACCAACCAGAGGGCTAAGCTGACCAAGGCTCTGACAAATGGAAGGAGAGACACACAGCTTTCCCTCCTGTCTGCCATTTCTCTGAGGTGGCTGGGGGCTGGAGGTAGCTATGAGGGTGACAACTGGATCCTCAGGAGCTTCCTGGAATTACAGGCCACATGTGAGGTCCCCATTCAAGGCCTAGTGTCACCATAGTTCCCTCAGCATGGTTCCCAATATGCTATGCTCTGGTGGAACCTGGACCCCAAATCCTAATTCTTTGGCTGGTTCATCACCCTACACCTGACTTGGTGTGGAGCCATTCATGAGGCAGGCCCCAGTGTTGCTCTGTGGAGACCAGCTCTCCCTCCCACGGAGGAAATGGAGGCAAGACAGGCAAGCAATGGACCCTCATGAGGCCACAAGCAAGTCAGGGTGGGCGGAGGAAGAGAATTTAAGGAGCTGCCAGAGTGGATGAGCCTCCTTGAGCAGCTGAGGGAAGAGGAAATGGAACTGATGTAGGTGCCTCGGGAAGCACTGACATGCCTGGTCTCCTTTTATCTGGAGATTGGGAAGTCCAACAAATCAATGTCTATTATTGTTTTGCTGCATTCAAGGCAGTAATGATGTGTTACCCTTCAGTTTCAGGGAGAAACTGGAAGAACTTTGCCCTGGTGCCCCTTTTAAGAGAAGCAAGTACTCGAGAAAGGCATCCTGCCGAGCCGGAGGAAGTTCATCTAAAGCACTTTGCAGGGTCCCTCAAGCCAGAAGATGCTGAGGTCTTCAAGGATCCTGCTGCTTTTGGGAGAAAGTGAGGGGCCCCACCGGGGGCTCTCAACACTGTGGGCCTTAGGCTAGCACACTGTCCCTGGGGTCTGTGTAGGGAACACCCGTGCTCTCTCAGCAGGCTGGCTCAGTCTGCGCCTGCCCAGACTGCACTGGGCAAGCTGTGGGAAGCACTGCTGGGTGTGTGGGAAGAGATATGCATCCAACTGTTACTGTCCCCGAGTGGATCTGCCAACAGGAAAGGATCTTGCTTTCAAGGTTTTATTAAACACTACGAATGATAAATCTCTCTGACATATGTGATGCCCCTGTCTTCTTCAATTTTATATGACTGGGAGTAAATGTAAATGAAGCCCAGGAAAACACTCTTAGAACACAATGCTTCTTTTGATGTAAAATGCCACGAGCCTTCTCTGTATTGTACTTACTATTTCCCCTGTCCGGAGCAGTTTGGGGGTGATGTCATTTACGCCTTAGAGAAGTTGGGGGAAGCTGGTCCCATTCCCAGCTCTGCCAGAATCAGGTTTTTTCAGAGTGACTTCATCCTTCCATGATGCATCACAGTTCCAACAATGTTAACTCTACTGCTGTTCAAATAAAGTATAGAACCGTGTCCCAAAGCCATGTGGTAAGAATCTTTTAATGATCTTCCATTTGTAGTGAACATAGCCCTGCCCCCCTGCAGTGGCACATACGTCCACCTCCATCCATCCTGTCATCCATGAAATAAATAAGCATAGATATGTAATACATATATACATATATATACATAAATACATAGGTATATATACATACATATATATATATAAATGTAAATGTATAAATATATGTATATATATATATATATTATATCAAGTGTGAACTTGGTGCCAGTCATTGGGCGTCGCTAATTGGCTCTGTGCGGTTGTGTGAGCGTGTGTGTATGCGTGCACATGTGTATGTATGTGTCCTGTGCGTGTGCCTGTGGACTACCCCGTATGGCTAGGAGCCTCTGGTCACTCTTTAGTTGTTACGCATGGGTGAGGGCACTCCTTGACCATCAGGGGTCTCCAGCCTCCGAGCCCCTGCTCCTGCCGCTGTCCCTGTGGAGACTGTCCTCCCTCCTTCCAAGTCCAACCCAAACACTCCGTCTTCCCTGAACCCATTCCCTTCACCTCTCCCCCCCAGTAGAGGGCTTCCTCCCTCCTTGGTGGTCTGAACACTTTTTGTCCTTACAACCTGCCTGGTGGGGATAGGGTCGCACAGTTCGTGGGGCTGCAACTGCTGTTTCCATGTGTATGTGGTGTGAGTGGGGGGCAGTGGCTCTGATTCTACCTGACGACCTGGCCCCGCTCCCAAGCACAGCAGAGGGGTCTCCTCTTACTCCTTGCTGGGCACAGTATGTACTTTTGCGTGGGAGATGGGGCCTTTTTAAGCAGCTGCAGCCTGGTTTTTGAGAAAATGTGCTAACACGAGGCAAAATGTAAACACTTGGCGACACCCTTGCCCCCAGGGCTCTCAGGTAATCAGAAGCAAGCTAAGAGGGGTGAGGGGCTCAGTCAGGAGGGGCAATGAACTGAGTAATAGGAGGATTATGCTTGATCCAAGACTAGGCTTTATTAATTAAATTATTTTTTGATGTCTGATCTTATTAATTTGTTGCTCGTAGAAAATCTCCTTTTTGACTGGACTCAGACTTACAGGTAGAAGCTCTCGGAGAGGACAGCCCACATCTCTTGGTGTTCTGTTCCCGGCATTTTTCTTTGGAGACCTCATTCTCTTAGTCAAAAGTTTAGCATATTCTGTGGCCTCTTCCTTATTTTTCTTAGTATGCTGTTTCTTTAGAGCAATACAATCACGTTTGGGTTGGAGGACACGCAGAGTAACAAGATACTGAATCTTGGGTGCTTTGGTCCTCGGTTTCTGACCTTCTTTGTTTAGGGCTTTCTCACAACATATTTGCGGACATCGTCTTAAGAGAGATTGAAAAGTTTGTGGGTTTTGCTCGCTCTTTTGGGCCCAAGGTGAGGAGGCACAGGAATGTCAGTGAGACCAGGGATAGCTTTCTCTCGTTTTTGTACAATGACCAAGTTGCAAACACTCAGATTGGCAACCACAATGCAACCCTGAACAGATCTGCACTTTCATTCTCGAGGCCTCCTTGGTGTGTCACAGGAGTGCCCCCTACTCAGCAGCAGGCGGACACGGCCGTGGATCAACATACCCTGCTTCACAGGGAAACCTTGTTTGTCATTCCCACCACTGATTTGAACCACATAACCCTTCTGTTCTTCACCCAGAGCGTCAGCAGCAACTTCTGTGGCCACGTCCTTCTCATAAAAGGTATGAAGTTTGCGTTCATCGTCCACGTCAATGAGTTTCTGGCAGCCAGTGGCTGGGAAAGAGATGTTCAGTTTCTTCCTGAAGCAGCCGACCGCCTCTGAGGCGCCATGAAAAAGAGACACAATTGGGTTTTAATGTGGATTTTGGGCAGTGGGGAGATTTTGAATTGTGTGCGTAGGAACTATGGGACCCCCTTGACTTAAATAGCAAAAGCAGCCCCTTACATCTCCCACAAAGGACTGTTGGCCCTGAAGCCAGGTTTTCTGTCCCTTCCTGGTCACAGGGTCTGCTGTCCCATGGTCAGAAGCCTGCCCCTGCCTCCTACTTCTCTCCAGGCCTGGCAGGCTGTGGTGAGAAGGGATCAAGGGGCAAGCCCCATGGCAGCTGGGGAAGTCCTTGCTGCATCAGTCACCAGTGACTTCCCTGTCAGCAGAGACTTCTTGCTCCATCCCAGTCCCATCTTGCCTGCGGGAACAGGTGTGCAATTCCTGAGTGACGTAGAGACAGGCAGGGCCACCCCAGCCTTGCTCCGCCCCCTTCACAGTTGTGGCTTGAGCTGGAGGGAGGGCACACAGTCTTCCCTGAGGCCCTGGCCTTGGAGGCAGGTGGCCAGGGCTGTTGCTGAGAGAATGAATTGTTATGACAAAAACAATAATAACTAACAGCTGTCACCATGGATCGAATTCTTTCTGCCCTCTTGGCCTCGTTCTAGCCCTTTCTATGTGTTCTCCCATTTAATCCCCGCAGTAACTTGGTAACTTGGCAAGGTGGGTTTATAAAGCACATCTCATAGACGAAGAAACTGAGGCTGAGGAGAATGACTTGCTCAGGGTCATACAGCCAGAAATGGGTGAGGCTGTCTGACACCAAGGTCCGTGTGCATAATTTCTGGTGGGAGTATTGAATGGGGACTTCTGTCTCTGAAGGGACATGATCCCCTTAGAAGGAGATGGATACCAAGTCTTGGGGTCACCTAGGCCCGTCCTCGGCTGTGGCCTTGCCTCCCAGGGGTCAGAGCAGAACACTTGGCTGTTCATTAGCCCTCCCTCCCCCCCACCCCCCACCCCCCACCCCAACAGGATCTCTTTGATTCCTCACAGCAGCCTTGGGAAGTAGGCATTATGATTCCCATTCCCCAGTTGGGGAAACTGAGGCCCATGATAGGAAGCATCTAATACCAGAGAGGGAAGAGTTAGGACCAGAACTTCGGCCTTGGCATCTGCTGCCTCTCCAGGTTCTCCAGGTTCAGGGCGAGTCCACCTGTGGGCGTGGGGGTGACTCAGGCAGGGCACGTGGGCGGGCGGGCACTGTGGCTGTGGCTGGTGGGTGTGGCCTGCCTGGCGCTGAGGGCAGGTGGCCCATCCAGTTCTGCCTCTGAAGCCTCATTCCAGCCATCCCTTTGCCTGCGATGAGAGCCTCCTGCCGCCTCAGCCACAGTCCCTCTGGGGGGCCTTGGGCCCAGGACATGCGGTGATCTCAGAGCAAGGGCAGATACCACCACTCAGATCTCACCAGGTGAGTCTCCATACAGGTAGCCAGTGCCTTTCAAGGCTCCAGGTGAGCCCAGCGAGAGGACCTAAGAGATCTTCTAGGCCATGTCTGTCCCTTGTTGATAGGACTTGGGAGGGAGTGTGGGCCTCTAGCAGGGGGAAAAAAGCTATACATGAGCTCTTGGCCACAAAGAATATATGAGAGCACAGGTTCTGATGGACCCAGGAACCTTTCCCTGAGGTTTGGGATCTGGGGTTGGGGGGAACTCTTACAGCTACCTGGGCCCAGAGGAGAGGCTTCTGTCTTCCCCAGCAGGCCCCAGAGATGTGGCTCTCTGGGGAAGGAGTGTGATAAGACTTCAGGATGGGGTGAGGTGGCTCCAGAACTTGAGAGGAACAGAGCCCAGGCATCCCACAGGTGCTGGACCAGCAGGCGTGGGGCCTCCCTGTGGCTGTGGGCTTGGTCCATCTCCCAGGAAAGGCCATTCCAGTCAGTGTTTAGGGCTTGGGAGACACAACCTCCCACTTCCCAGGTGAGGAAGCCTGATTCAGAGAGAGAGAGAGAGAGAGATGCTGGGGCAGCAAGGGAGAACACAGGTGAGAACATGGGGCATACAGAGTGACTCAGGGAGCTAATTACAGCTGCCACAACCCCAGTCCCGAGTTTTCCTGACCCTCTCCTGCCCCAGCTGCCCAGGACTGCTTCATACTCACAGGCCAGGGCAGAGAGGATGGAGCAGCCAGCTGTCATGGTGAGGGATACAGGGTCCTTGGGGACAATTCAGCCTGTTTCTCAGAAGGGGAAACAGAGGCCCAGAGAGGGGTGACAGCCATCCCTTTCTTCCCTTTCCTTCACTCTTGGCCTTCACTTCTGTGCATCTGGCTGCTTATGATTCTCTCTTAATGGGCTGCTCCACCGGTCTGGCCTTGAGGCCTGTCCTCAGAGCTCCCTGCCTCACCGTGCCGGTACTCCAGGGGCAAAGGCCTCCCCCGAATGGCTCCCCTTCTCCCAAGGCTGCTCACTGTGTGTGTGTGTGTGTGTGTGTGTGTGTGTGTGTGTGTGTGTGGTGGGGGCTGTCCCATTTCTAAACCTCACTCCAGTCTGGTGACCACCTTCTCCAGATACTTCCTCCAGGAAGCTTTCTGATTTGGGGCAGGATCACGAGTAGCCCCAGCTCCACCCCACACAACTGGGCTCTTCTTACAGAAATACCCCCCACCCTCACCTCCATGACTGAGGACTGCTCAAGCTCAGAATGACCCCCGTTGACTGCAGAGTCGCCTCCTGCCCACACAACCCCTTCCCCTGACCATCTCATCCTGTATGGCCAGCCCACCCTTCCCCATCCTGATGACCCCCATAGAAGTCTCCTCCTGGTCCCCTAGCCTCCGGTGTCCCCCGTCCCGCACGCAGCCTGCTCTCTCTAAGGTGGCCGTCTCCTATGTGACCCTAAGCCCTCCCAGGTCCCACATTGCTCTGGGGGTCTGCCATGGTGACTGACTGGTGTTCCACGTCCTCACAACTTGGCTCAACCTGCTCCTGAGCTTCTCACTGCCATGGTGCCCCACGAACAACCCAGGCTCTCCAGCCACACCAGCTCCTTGCCACTTGTTCAACTTTCTTGACCTCTGGTCTTTGTTCAGGCTGTTCCCTCTGCCTGGATTGTCCTTCCTCCACACAGTCTCCTTGGAAGATGCATCAGACCCTCTTTCCAACATCTCCGTCCCAGCAGGGGATCCAGCCATACTGAGCATCAATAAAGCAGGTCTGGACCGAGAGGCTGCCTCCTCTGCCTCTGGGGGAGGGGGCTCACCTGCTCCCTCCCGGTGGACAGACACGAGGCAGGGTACACTCAGCTTTGTGTGGGTAAGAGAGAGAGATGATCAGTGTGTTAGCTGCAGAGACCACCAGGGTGCTGAGAAATCCAAAAACCAGAGGGCTGAAGCTGTACTATTAGGAGCAGTGTCTAATGCAAAGGAGGTAGCACTAGACCTCCTGTTCTGTCGAGGAGAGTTCTGAGCGCACAATCTGAGAGGAACACTGAGAAAGCAGAGCTTATTCTCAGGTGTTCACCCAGAGATTGGTGGGGCTGGAGATGATGTTTTGAGATAGGCTAAGGGCATGGTGGTCTTTACCTGGAAGTTCCGCTGGGCTCTCCTAAGACCCACAGGAGCAGGGGTGCTGGAGCAGGGAGACGGGGAAGCTGCAGAGACAGTCTCCCTATTCCTGAGAAAGGTTGGTGGCCTGGAAAGATACAGTGAGCTCCCCATCCTAGGGGGTGTGAACAGGGGCCACGTGGTGCGACAAGGGGGTCTGAATCCCCTGAACCACCTCCATGCCCCCTCAACCTGAATACCTGTGCTGTGATTATGTTCTAGCCATGAATGACCGTCCCAAGGAGATGGTGCCCCTCATGGGCAGAAAAGCCACCGTCCCCAGTGGGAACGCTGCCATTCTGCAGGAGAAGAGGCCAGCGGAGATTACCCCCACTAAGAAGAGGTAGGACGAGCAGGCTCAGGCCTGGGAGCCGTACGGTGAGGGGCACGGGAGGAGTCCTGCTGCCCACCCTCAGGGAGCCCCTGCCTGGGGTGGACCTGAGAGTCTCCGTCTCATCTGTGGTGGCCTGGTCCTGCCCAACGGCCTATAACTGGGGATGGGTGGGGAAACCACACTGCCAACTCAAAGCTGGGGAGGTCAGTATAACTGCATCAGCGAGGCTCCCTGGAGGGGTCAGGAAACACAGAGGCAGGAACATTCAGGGAGGCTCCTGGGGGAGGCAAGGGATTGCTGGAGTCATCCTTGAGATAAGGAGCAAAAGGCGGGTGGAAATTCCAGGTGGCCTGGACCCCCTACTGGGTACATTTTTCACACACCTCCACCATGTGCCCAGCCAGGTCATTCACCCTCTCTAACCCCCCCTGTGTAATGGGGACACCAGTGATGGCACCAACTCGTAGGATGGTGGTTGATGGGACCGTGCCATCAAAGTGCTCAGCATGGGGCCTGGCCCCGCAGTCAGTGCCCAGCCCATGCTGACGTCGGTAGTGTTTCTGTTGTCTTGAACGTCACCTTCATTGTCATCGTCACTCCATAGGATCCCTGGGGACTGGACAGCGTTGGGATGCTTATGACCATTTCCCAGTTGGGGACATGGAGGAGGTGGGAGCAGGGAAAGTACTTCTCCAGGGAAAGTCACACCTGGCCCCTGAGCTGCCTCCACTGCAGTCCCTCCACTCCCTCAGCTTCTTCTGTGCCCCTCAAGCTGGAATGCCCTTCCTCCATGCCAGCTGTGTTTCCCTTGGCCCTAGAGTGGTCCCCCTGGTCTAGGTTAGCCACTTGCCCTGCTTCTTTTGCCCCATCCCAGACCCACTCTTGGGCCAGAGGTGAGCTTGTTGCTTTCCCTCCTGTTGGTCTGAGTAATGATCACTGAGGTCTTCTGTGCACCAGGCCTGCGGCTGGGTCCAGGCTGGGGAGACTGAGACACAGAGACAAAGAATTCCCACCCCTACTCATAGTCTGGTTGGTGAGAGGGGCACCATAGAGAATGTGAAAAGTGCCCTGATGAGGGTGCACTTGGCAGAGGGCAGGGTCTGAGGAGAGGCAGGTCATTCCGATCCAGGGGCATCTCGGGGCACTTCCTGGAGGAGGTGGCATTATAGTGGATGATGGCAGGTGGAGAGGAAGAGAAAGGGCATCTAAGCAGAGGCTGATAAGATAATGGGGCCATCTCTGACATGGGCACATCAGAGAAGGAGCAAGGAGAAACAAGTCAAGTTCAGGTGTGAAATGTTGGCTGAGAGGTACCTGTGGAACATCCAGGTAGAAGCTCCATCCTGGAGCATAGGACAGAAAACTCATTGGACACGGAGATCAGACAGGTCTCAGTGGGACCATGGGGCAACCTGGGTCTGGGTGGGCTTGTCTGGGTATGAGCAGAGATATGCTTGAGAGAAGCCACTGAACACCGCCCTCCTGACTCTGTTTCCCTCTCCCTCCCGCTCATGTTACCAGGGGAAGTTTGGACGTCAGGGAAAGACTGAGGACAGCGTTTCAGGAAAATCCCAGGTCCTTCCTGCGGTCAAGCTGTCTTTTTTGAGCCCATCCCTGTTCATGAATTAGCCCCAGTCTTCACTGTGCCTATGACCTTGACCAGTCAAGGGTCTGGTGTAAGGTGTGACTTTTGTCTCAGGAAGTGGTGGCTCCTTCTCCTTCCCAAGGGCTCTTTGGGGGCCTTCATGTGCCTTCTTCTCCCAATAGCCAGAAGGTTTGGGAATCTCCCTCAGAACTGAGTATAGGACTCAGGTCTAGAAAGGAAAAGAAAAGTGAAGAAAAAATTATGTGTAAATAAGGAAGGCAATTCTGACCACTAAGGAAATAGAATTGAAAACACCAAGAAATCTTGGGGAGAGATGTTTCCTGAACTATCATGCCACTCCCCATGAGTAGGTGTCACTGTGACCATCTTATTGGGCCTTGGGCAAGGTGATGCCCTGGGACAGAGACGCCCCCCCCTCCCCATGAAAGCCGTGGAAGAGTCCTTGGGCATTTCTTGGGACAAAGCAGGTGAGATAGGCTCCTCCCCAGCCCTGGAGATGCTCAGGGATAGTTCTTTGCCTTCAAAGAGACAGAAATGCAGGAGAAACATGCACACCTGTCTGTTTACCTGAGTTAACAACACCAAGATGGTGTCCTTTGGTCTGGGCCAAAGGTAAGGATGAACAAACAGCATATGCTGCAGGTCAGGAGCCAGGATGTCACAAGACCTTGCTTGCCACCTGCTGTTGATGGCAGGTGAGAGGTGACATCTGCAGTGGCAAGTAGGGCAGGCATGGGACAGGCCCTCATGGTCCAGCAGCTCCCTGCACCAGGAGTTAGGTCCTGGCCCACAGTCGGGTCTTCTCTGGCCTGGCTCTCACCACGCTCCTTCGCAGCTCCCAAAGACTTCCTTCCTCAGCCGCAGCCCTCACCTTCCTGCCAGGGAGGCTTCTCTCGTGTTGCTCTCTGCTCCCAGGCTTTTCCCAAACTGCAGGTCCGTTTCAAGACCCAGCTCAAATCCCACCCTGACAGAGCACAGAGGCTTGCCTGATCCCTCTCCTAGGCTGGAAGGGACCGTCTCCTTCCTTGAGCCCCGATAGCCTCTCTGAAGAGGTAGCGTCGTGATTAGGATGATGTCTTAGCTCTGGTTGAAATCTCTGAGGACAGGGTTGCTGGAAAGGTCATCGCTTCCCTTCTTGTCCCCACGTTTCCTACACAGAGCATACGAGTATAGCATAGGAGTAGTCGTAGTTTTTGAGTAAGTGGGTGAGTCAGCGAGAGAGCAGGCAAGACATAGAGAGCAGGAGTGGGTGAGTTGATGAGTCAGCAGCCGTGTGGCTCAGCAGTGCCTCAGCACGAGTGAGGACACTTCACGATGCGATAAGGACATGCTTCTTCTCCTCCCTCGGGCCCTCAGTCTCCAGTCTCCAGGCCCAGAGTGGACAGATGCTCTCATCATTTGGTTTCCTGGATCATTCTTCTTCTTTTTTTTAATTTTAGTGGGGAATATTGGGGGACAGTGTGTTTCTCCAGGGCCCATCAGCTCCAAGTAGTTGTCTTCAATCTAGTTGTGGAGAGCACTGCTCAGCTCCAAGTCCAGTTGCTGTTTTCAATCTTTAGTTGCAGGGGGCACAGCCCACCATCCCATGTGGGTACTGAACTGGCAACCTTGTTGTTAAGAGCTCGTGCTCTAACCAACTGAGCCATCCGGCCGTCCCTCCGGAAGATGAGCAGCAGCTCGTTGTCTTTAGTCTAGTTGTGGAGGGTGCAGCTCACTGGCCCATGTGGGAATTGAACCGGCAACCCTGTTGTTCAGAGCTCACGCTCTAACCAACTGAGCCATCCGGCCACCCTTCCAGGACCATTCTTGAGACTCCCGTGGGCTCTGGCAGGAGGCCCTGAGAAGGAGGGGATGTGGCAGAGAGGCAGAGGACCCCTCCTCAGCTTCTTGTGCAAGACTGGGAGAAGTGAGGGCTTTGGGCGACTGAGAGCCCAGTGGGAGTCACGTGAGGGATGCAACCTCCCAACAACATTTACAGTGTAAGGTTGTATTGGTCTGTTCACCTATTGGTCTCGTCCACCTGTCTTTCCATCTATTCCCCTATTTACTCACCCAACTACTAATTCCTCAGCCACTCTTCCTTTCCTTCCCTTCCTTTCCCTATTCCTTCCTTCCTTCTTTCTTTCTTTCCTTCCTTCCTTCTTTCCTTCCTTCCTTCTTTCCATCCATCCATCCATCCATCCATCCATCCATCCATCCATCCTTCCTTCCTTCCATTCATCCTTTCATCCTTCCATTCGTTGTCTATCTATTCATCTATCCACTCATCTGTCCACCTACACCACCGGCCATTATTCTTTTCACTCATTTATCTTCCACTCATCACCTATCCATCCCTCTGCTCAGCCATTTATTTAGGTCTTCTGAATGTCAGGACCAGTGTTGTGTTCTGGTGAATCAAGGACAATGCAATTGTAGTTTTTGCCGTTGAGGAACTTACAAATATAGCTGAAGTAGAGTGTCTTCTAGAGTAAGAAAAGCAATGGCCTCACTGTGCTATGCCCTGGTCTAATCCTTGGGGCCAGTTCTGACCAACCCACTAGAACAGTAGATCTGTGAGAGGATAGTTTGCCCACTTGTTCACCACTCCATCTCCAGCCCCTAGAACAGTGTCTGGCACATTATAGTGCTCAATAAATATTTGTTGAGTAAATGTACTACTAAGGAGCCCAGACAGGAGAGCTTTGGGTGACTATTGCAGGGGAGGGGTGATCAGACTGGATGACCCCGGATGCCCCTTCCAGCTGGCCAGTCCGTAAGTGGATGACCCCAGTCCTGCCCTGCTCCAGAGCCCAGGCCTTAGGGATCATCTGGCCCAGCCATTCTCCATCCAGGTGAGGACATTTGACCCAGAGATGGCAAGTGACCACCTGGAGCCACACAGGAGGCAGAGGCAGAGCCCGACTAGAACTCAGGCCTCAGGCTCCCAGACAGGAGTTTATTCCTTTGTCTTCTTTTGGGAGAAGGATTTGATTTTAGGTCAGGTAAGAAAATTCCTCTTGATGGCCAGGAGGCAGGAGGGTGGAGGCCGATGTGTCAGCCAGCACTGCCTCCCACCCCACTTAGACCCATTTCTGGATTAGCGGAGCCTTTCTGGCTTGTCTGTGCCTGGAAGAGAGGAGAGGGATTCCCCAAGCAAGGCCTGCAGCTTCCTACTGTCCGCCCGCCCTCAGGAGATGGCTAAGTTGGGTGGCTTCTCTCTGTGGAGCTGGTTTGCTGGAAGCAGATCCAGAGGGCTAAGGGGAGAGCAGAGCAGCTCAGATTGCAGTGTGAGCTGTGAGCCTGGACATCAGGAGTCAGGTTCACTGACTAACTTGGCTTCTCCCCAGAGGCGTGACTGTGGACGAGCTGCTTCTTCATATGGGGCCTTAGTTTCCCCATATGTAGAATGGGATCACCATCCCTCTCCTGCTGCCTTCCTTTCTGAACTTGATATGGATGGGACTGAACTTGGGAACCCTTCTGTGGTCTTGTGAGGAAGGGAGGGACTCGTTGATCCTTCTGGGCCTGGGAAGGCGGCTGGCAGCCGAGGTGCTTAGGAGAGAGAGGCCTGCTGGTCAGGAGGCCAGTGCCCGGGCCAGTTCGCAGAGCCAGTTCACAGAGCCAGCAGTTGTGCTGCAGCAGCTGTGGGGTGGGGATGTTGCTGCAACCAAGATCATCCTCAGCCTGATCCTCACCATCCTAGTTGTCACGAGAAGGTGTGTCTCTGAATGTGTGATTGTGGGTTCTGAGAGCATGTGTGTCCACATTTGTGGGTGTCTGAGGCTGGCTGGGGCTGTGTCTACCTGGGGAGTCACATCTTGGGTGTGTGTCTTGCCTCTCATGGGACAGTGAATGTCTCTTCTTCCCTGAGGCTTAGCCAGGTCACAGGCCCTGGGCCCATGTCTCTCTTCTCCCCGTCCCTGGGGAAAGCGGACCCTTCACTCGCCCCTCCACTTCTCACCTCCACTATCCAAAGGGTTTTCCTGAGGTTCCCTCCCTGACAGGGATTTCCAGCAGGAGTGATGATGGAAGGGGCTTGAAGGTGGGGGTGGGAGGTGCACCTGAGCCACCAGTGTAACTCCAGCCCTTCTCCTCTCCCTCAAGAGCCAAGAAAGGCCCTTGCAGATCTCAGGGTCTAGGGACCTCTCCGGAAGTTCTGTGCTTCAGACCTGAGGGAGGAGGGGCCATTGGGGGGGCAGATGATGGAGGAATTAGTTCCCCGGTGACTCCTTTGCACCTGGAGGCAGACAGGAAAACCCCCACAGCTGGTAGGCCACTCCAAGAGAGACCACTGAGTTCACCTACCCAATATTTCTAGTGATGAGTCACCCAGACCCAGTTTTGACGCCAGACTCAATCACCTACTTGCTGTGTGACCTCAGGCAAGTTGCTTGACCTCAGAGCACCTGTGAAATGCGGGTGATAAGGATGGCACCCACCCCACAAGGCTGCTGTGAAGGTTGAGCAAGGGCACGTGGGCATGGAGTACAGCATGGAGCTGGTAGGCGGGCATCCTTGGCAGCAGGGCGGCTGGACACACAGGTGGATAGGCCTTGCCCCAGCTCTAACGGCCTTGCTTGGGTGTCCCCCCAGCGCCTACTTCTTCTTGGAGATAGAAGGGTTCGAGCCCAACCCCACTGTCGCCAAGACCTCTCCCCCTATCTTCTCCAAGCCCATGGACTCCAATATCCGGCAGTGGTGAGTACAACCTGCCCCCCAGTCCCCTGCCCCCTGTCCTGGCCTGCCCTCAGCTCCAGTGGGTGAGCAGTGACTGGCCCTGGGCCACATGGCCAGGCCTGGCTGTGGCATGCTACCATTGTCCATTTTGAAGCTTGTGCCTCTTTCTTCCCTTCCCCATTCCCGCTAGCCTCTCTGGCAACTGTGATGATATGGACTCCCCACAATCTCCTCAGGATGACATGGCAGAGACTCCATCCAACCCGAACAGTCCCAGGTGAGCTTGGCCCTTCCTCTCCTCCCACAGTGCCCAGCAGGCAGGCGCCAGAAGGACAGGCACAGGGACCCTGCAGGAAACAGAAAGAAGCCACCATTCCTCGGGTGTGGGACACATGTCTGGACCCATGGCTGTGGTGTGTAGGAAACTTCGGGGGGACAGGAGTATTATCTTTTACAAACTGTAAAAGTCACATCCATTCATTACAGTAGACAGCGGAATGAGAACTTAATGCAATACCATATTCGTAAATGAGAAATACCTGCATATAAGCCATCAAACGTCAATGTGCATTTTGCAAGAACACACACAAAGGATACACATCAGTGCATTAGCATGGCTGCCTGTTTGGAGTGAGGGCAGGGAAAGGTAGATGAAAAAAATTCAAGCAACACAAAGTACGAAAATGGAATTTCCCTTCTCCTAATTCCATACTTTCGAGGTAATCATTATTAACAGGTATAGATCCTTCCTGGTCATTACTATGTGTATCCAAATATAGATTTTGATGGAATGTGATTGCATTTGGGTTAGAAGGGGAGGCTGCTCCAGGGGCCTGGGGCACTAATGGAGGGGATTTTAGGCATGTGACAGGCACGCAGAGTTGGAGGGCTGGTGCAGTGCCCTATAGGCACACTGGCTCTGGCAGGGGAAGTGGGGAGAGCATGGGGTGGTGGTGCACGTGTGGTGAGTGGGACAAATTTCCTGGCCTCAGTGCAAACCTGGCCAAAGAAGAGCAGAGGCGAAAAAAGAAGCGGCTGAAGAAACGCATCTTTGCGGCGGTGTCGGAGGGCTGCGTGCAGGAGCTGCTAGATCTGCTAGTGGAGCTGCAGGAGCTTTGCAAGCGGCGCCGAGGCCTGGACGTGCCTGGTCAGTGGCTGGTCCTGGCACAGGGTGCAGGGTTAGGGGCTCTGCTTGGCTCCTACTGTCCATCTTCCCTCCCACCAACTCATGGGGCTGGTGTGTAAGGAGCCTTGAATGCTGGACTAGGGACTTTGAACCTGACGCTGAGGGCAATGGGGAGCCACAGAGGGGCTTAGACAGATGAAGGTCATGGTCTGGCTACTGTGTGGAGGACGGGGGTGAAACTGGAGAAGGCCACTGTCCAGGCAGAGTTGGAACCCCAGCAGCAGGGCTGGGGGAGGGGGCACAGCACTTCAGGCAGTGGCACTGGCAGGACTCAAGGATGCGGGCAGTGAGGGAGAGGAAGGAATCGGGTGGTGCCACGGGAGACTTGGTGATGTTGGAGCCTGAGCTGTCTCGGGGACCAGGGGAGTACAGGTTAGGGGGAGGCGATGAGCTCTATTTATAGACTACCAGGAGGGGGCAGGTTGCAGATGTCAGGGTGTTAGCACTGAGGTGGACAGTGAGAAGCCATGCAGTGGGTGAGACCGCTTCCTACCAGGGAGAGGGGCAAGAAGCTAAAGAGTGAAAGCCCTCTGATAAGGCTCTCATGGGCTGTGGAGAAGGAGCCAGCAAAGGAGAGGAAGAGGAGGGGAGGCAGGGAAGGATGGGAGGGGCGGGGAGGGCGGTTTGCAGACTCAGGGAGACCAGCAGTAGGCCTGGAGCAGCGTCCCAGGGTCTGAGGCTGCAGCTCAGCCCACACCCTGGCCTCCCCTCCGTGGGGCTGGGAGGGCGAAGGGGCCTCCCTGTGGCTTCAGCCTGTGGCTCTGCCTGCAGACTTCCTTATGCACAAGCTGACGGCCTCGGACACTGGGAAGACTTGTCTGATGAAGGCCTTGTTAAACATCAACCCCAACACCAAGGCCATTGTGCGGATCCTGCTTGCCTTCGCGGAGGAGAATGACATCCTGGACAGGTTCATCAACGCCGAGTACACGGAGGAGGCCTACGAAGGTACCTGCCTCAGGGACGGGTGTGCCGACAGCGGGTGGGGGTCAGGCCATGCGGAGGAACTGCTGTCACTGACAGCCCAGGGAACACAGCGTGCCACATCGCAGACACTCCTCTCTTCCTTCCTTCATTCTGCAAATAATTTTGAGCACTGACCACATGCCAGGCATTGTTTTTTGACACCAGGATGCAGTGGTGATCAAGACAGATAAAAGCCACTGCTCTAAATAAGGTAATTTTAGATGGAAAATGCTTTGAAAAGAAAAGAAAGTAATGTGACCAAAAGTAACTGGGGATGGGCAACTTCAGGAAGGATGGTCAGAGAGGTGACCTTTGACCTGACACCTGTATGATGAGAGCGATCCAGAACAAGGCAAGGGCAATAGCCTGAGATGCGAATGGACGTGGCACATGTGAGTGACAGAAAGAAGGCCGGGGATGAGGTTAGAGAGCTCTGCGGGGCCAACACATGGCAACTGTTAGTATTACCATCATCATCATCATTATTATTAACCCCTCATTTGGGTCTCAATTCTGTGGCTTTTCTTGTAGGTGGGTCAGAGAGTGTGCAGGGAGACCAAATTTGGGATAGTGTTTTCCTGCCCAGGAAATCCATTGTGAATAATCAGTAAGGTGTATCCTCATTTGGGTTTTTGGAGTCAGGAAACCTCCCGTTAATATATTATGAGATGCTTGTGACAAAAATGATGGGCTGAAAAATAACTGGATGCCACTTTGCTGATATGCCAGGGAACACTAAACAACTCAGCTTTTTGCAAATGAGAGTTTAGCTTGGGCCCTTACATTTTCTCATGGGAGAAAGTAACCTTATTTTTATTTATTTATTTAAGCTCTGCAGACTTTCAAAGTTTTTTTGTTATATATAAGAAAAAGTCAAGGATTGTGAAAAACTAGAAACTATGGAGTGAAGGAGGGGAAACCCAGGGAAGATTGTTACAACTGAGGGCTGAACTGCACACTGAGCTCCCTGGTAATCAAAGCGAAGAAAGAAACTGGATGAGCTGTATAATGTGCTCAGCCTGTCACTAGGAAGTTGACACTAGTCCTGTAGCCAGGGAGGTTTAGGCCAGTGCCTCAAGCTTCTCTGTCCTGACTCATCTCCCCTTCGGTCTCCTCCTTTCTTCTTGTCAGTATTACAGGGACTCCTATCAGCATGTTTTCCTTGAGGGTAGGGACGGAGCCTGTCTTCCCCGTGTGGATTCCCTGGTGCCCTTGGGGTCTCACATAAGAGGTTCTTAATAAATCCTTTTTGAATCAGTGAATAAATGAAGATTAGTGTCTCTATTAAGGCTTTGCTGTCCTGGCTGCAAATCCTTACCTCTCTCCTTTCTCAGCCCCTCCTTGTCTCTTCCTTCTTTCATAAATCTGCCTCTTGCTACTGGGGTTAGCGGGGGCTGTGGGCACCCTTTCTCTCTCTGCATGGTGGAAGGAGCCATTTTTCCTGTCTTCCCAAACACCAGCCTCCCATTCTCCCCGCTGATGGTACCTGCTGATACCTTCTCTTCCATGTTCTAGATACTCCTTGCCACCTGGAACCATCAGAGTAGCATTTTTCCTCACTTTGGGCAAGTCACCTTGCCTTTCTGAGCCTCAGTTTTCCCATTTGGCAGAGGCTAATATTTCCTTCTTATACTGCTAAGAGTATTTAATGATAACTTTAAAAGTATAATTGTTTTTAGCATTTTATCAGAGGCTTTCAGAGACTTATTTAAAAATAATATATTCAACTAAAAAATTTTATTAAAAATTTTAAACATATATTTGAGATATTAGCATAATGAACCTCTAGATATCCATCATTGAAATTTAACATAATTCAGTTTTAATTACATAAAGGACATATGAATAGAATTTCTTGATAAAACATTCAAATATTTTAACGAAGTAAAAAAAAACACCTTTACCTGTTCCCCACTTTCCTCTCCAGAGGCTTTGAGGACTTCCCTAGACTCTTGACGTATATGTGTATGTGCACATAGAAATAGACAGCCTTATTTGTTTATCTATTTATTTAATATAGAATAGTATTATACTATTTACATTGTTCTACAAGTTGCTTGTTTTTGGATTGACTATATGTCTTAGACACCTTCTCATGTCAGAATGTTAAAGTCTGCTTCCTTCTTACCTGTTTCGTCTGAGCACAGCTGTACGTGGCTAGTTTCACCATTCTGTTGACAGACATCCAGGTGGTTTCCAATTTTTCATTATGACAATATCACAGTGCACATTCTTATCTATGACCCTGTGCACAATGTACACATATTTTAGGAAAATACTATGGAATTTCTGGGTTCAAGGGCATGCGCATTTAAAATTATAATGGTTATTGCCAAATTTGTCTACAAAGGCTATTACTTTACTCTCCCCCCACCATTCACTAATCCTTCTTCTCCTCCTCCTTTTTTCTTTTGGTCTTTGCCCATCTGGTGGAGGAAAAATAATAAGTCATTTTCCTGATTACCAGTGATTCGAACCTCTTCCACTTTCTTTATTGGCTATGTGTATTTGCTTCTCTGTGAGGTACTTCATACTCTTTTCTCAGTTTCCTTTCAGATTGTCTTTCTATTGATTTGTAGGGCTCTTAATATATTATGGATTTTTAAAAACATATTGTCTTTTTACATGTCTCAAATATTTTCCCCAGCCTATCCACTGCCTTTTAACTTTCTTTAAGCTGTCTTTTGAAATACAGAAATCTTTAATTTTTATATAAGGAAACATGTCGATTTTTTCTTTATGGTTTTTGCATTTTGAATTTTGCTTAAGAAGGTTTTCCTTATTGAAAGGTTAGTTATAAACAAATTTTCCAATGAAAAAAATCTTTTAAAAAAATTTTTATTGGGGATTATTGGGGAACAGTGTGTTTCTCCAGGGCCCATCAGCTCCAAGTAGTTATCCTTCAATCTAGTTGTGGAGGGCGCAGCTCAGCTCCAAGTCCGTTTTCAATCTTTAGTTGCAGGGGGCGCAGCCCACCATCCCATGCGGGAATTGAACCCGCAACCTTGTTGTTGAGAGCTTGCACTCTAACCAACTGAGTCATCCAGCTGCCCCTCCAGGAAGCTCAGCTGCAGCTCGTTGTCAGCAATCTAGTTGTGGAGGGCCCATGTGGGAATCGAACTGGTGACCTTGGGGTTACCTTGTTTCCCCAAAAATAAGACCCAGCAGGACAATCAGCTCTAATGCATCTTTTGGAGCAAAAATTAATATAAGACCTGGTCTTATTTTACTATAAGACCCGGTCTTATTTTACTATAAGACTGGGTGTTATACAATAATATAATATAATATATAATATAATACCAGGTCTTCTATTAATTTTTGCTCCAAAAGACACATTAGAGCTGATTGTCTGGCTAGGTCTTATTTTTGGGGAAACACGGAATGAGCACTGTGCTCTAACCAACTGAGCCAACTGGCCCACGTAAATTTTCCGATTTTAAAACTGCTTAGTTCTTTAATCCACCAGGACTTTATTTTTATTTATGGTATGATGGCAGCTCTTTGTAAAATGCTACTTCTAGTGGGACATTCTAAGACTATCGCCCCAGCCTTTTGCTCCCCTCCGTCTGGAGGTTCTGCAGGCTCCACTAACAGAGTTAATGTCCCTCCTCCCCCTTCCCACTGCTTGTCCCCTGTTCTGTTCCTCGGTCACAGGCACCAGCCACCCAGTTCCGAGTCCAGACACCAGGACCTTACCAGAGATGCCCTTGCTCCCCCAAGCCCCACAGACCATCCTGAGGACACTTTCTCTAAGGGTCTTGGGGCTTCATTATCTCTCAACTGGAGCCACAGTTCTGCATAAGTCTGGGCTCCTTCTAAGACATCTTCCAATTTTGCAGCCAGAATGATCTGAAAATGCACATGCACATAAACCCAAACTCTGGCCATGTTACTTTCCTGCTTCAATACCTTGTGGCCGACCTCCCACGGTCTTTAGGATGAAGTTCTAACCCTCTTAACCTGGCTTGTCAGGCCATGAGCTAGCCCCATCCAGTCCCGTGAAACTTACTAGGTGGCAGCTTAGAGGTCACTTCTGGGAAGACCGCTGACCCCCTGCTCTGGAACCACAGCGCCTCCACCTTCCTGTATGGTAGCATCTAATTCTCAGTGAGACTGTGCTTCTTCAGGACAAGTCAAAACTGCATCCTGTGTGCAGTGTATCCCACCCCCCTCCGGAGCAGAGCCAACACTCCATAAATATTCCTTGCTTCCATGCAAGAATGAATGGAGCAAAGAGGGAAGTTGGGACTCTTGGTAGCTGGCGACACACACCAGACAGGCAGCTGTTATTTCACTAGGATTCCGTGGAGGGTATGGAGGCCAGAAAGGGGAAAAAGCCAGATAGGGTCTGTCACCCAGTGTCCCAGCCGTTGAGTCCCCCAGCCTCCACGCCGCCCCCGCACTCACCCCACCCTGTCCGCAGGGCAGACGGCACTGAACATCGCCATCGAGCGGCGGCAGGGCGACATCACCGCGCTGCTCATCGCAGCTGGCGCCGACGTCAACGCCCACGCCAAGGGGGTCTTCTTCAACCCCAAGTACCAGCACGAAGGCTTCTACTTCGGTGGGTGTCGTCAGCCCGGCACGGGGTCGGGGGCCGGGTCCGGGCGGTGGGCGTGGGGGGGGGCGCCCCACCCCGCTCCAGCACGATGGCCTTCGCCCCACGAGACGCAGGGCTGGCGGGCTGGTGGAGAAACCCACGGCGAATTTCTGCCGTGTCCGGGAGGACAGAGCCGGGCTAGGGAGGGCTCTAGTCCATCTGAACTGGACCGCCAGGGCCTAAGGGAGAGGGGGTGCTGGGTGGTCTTAGAGGCACACAAGCCTTCACCTAAGCAGCTCTCTGCAGGGAACGGAGACCTGAGAGAGAGAGAGAGAGAGAGAGAGAGAGAGAGAGAGAGAGAGAGAGAGAGAGAGAGAGAGAGAGAGAGAGAGAGAGAGAGAGAGCCCTAGTTCACAGGTGAGGTGAGAGGTTCTGAGAAGGGAGAGGACTTGCCCCAGTGTAATAAGGAGCCCACGTAGGCTTCCTGGCTGTCAGCTCTGGCCTCTGTTCCCCGTGCTCAGTGTTTCTCAGGACTGCAGACAAGGAGTCAAAATGAGAGTGTGAAAATTCCCTGACTGACACCTTAGGGTGTCCAAAAGCAATTGGGGTTACAATGCTCTAGGTGAAAAAAAAAATTTTTAATGTGGAATTTCGATACAGTGAAATTCACCCACTGTAACGTACAGTTGTAGTTCTGTTCCTTTCCACACATGCATACCATTGTGGTCAGGACAGGGAACCAACAGCTACATCACACCAGAAAGTTTCCTGGTACAACTTTGTAGTCAAACCCTCTTCCTAATCGACAACCACTGACCTGTTTTCTCTTCCAGGTGGTTTTTTTAATCAGTAAGACTAAATGGGTCTGGATGGCCTTGAGGACAGGGTCTTGGCAGTCCATTGCCCAGCATCAGACCTGATTGGAACCAGTGTAGGGAAACATTTGTTGGGTGGGATGAAGAGACACGGGACAGGAGAGAGTTTGGGAGGGAAGCAGCAAGAGACCTGCTGTCCAATCCTGGTTCTGCCTCAGGCTTGCTGTGTGACCTTGTGGGAGTCGCCTGCCTTCTCTATTCTTAACAAATATTTGAGCACTTACTATATAAATCAGGCACTATTCTAAGTGTTTGAAATATATCAGGGAACAAAAAAAGCCCTCATGGAACTAACATTCTAGATGGGAATGAGAACATCAATAATAAACATAATAAATGTAATATTATGTAATATGTTAGAAAAGGATAGTGCTATTGAAAAAATAAAAAAGTAAAGCAGGGGAAGTGGAAACAGAAGCTCTGGGGCAGAAAAGAGGTGGATTTCCATTTTTAAATATGGCAGGTAGGGTGACTCATTGCAAATGTGATGTTTGAACAGAGACCTGAAGGAGGTGAGGGGCTGAGTGAAGCAGATATCTGAGGAACAGCACTGCCAGCAGAGAGCACAGCCAGTGCAAAGGTCCTGAGGCAGGAAAATTCCTGGTGTGTTTGAGGAAAAGGAAGAAGGCCCTTGTGGCTGGAAAGGAATGAGGGAGAGAGGAAGAGATAACGTTAGAAGATGTAGGGCCTTGTAGGCTCCTGTCGAAACTTGAGCTCTTGAGCTTTCATTCTGGGTAAATGGAGCCTTATGTGGTAAAAGGATCATTCTGGCAGCTGTGCTGAGGATAGAGTGTTGGAGGGCAGCTGGGGGGTTATTGCAATGATGTAGCTTCGGTCTCTTCCCGCACCAGGGGGAGCTAGGGAAAGGGACAGGGAATCTCGGGGTCAGTTCTGCTGAGATGGTCACGGTATGGTCTTCACTCCTGGGACTCTGGTCCACGAGTGAGCTGAGTGCCATTGCTCCCCCTCTCCCAGGTGAGACACCCCTGGCCCTGGCAGCATGCACCAACCAGCCAGAGATTGTGCAGCTGCTGATGGAGAATGAGCAGACAGACATCACCTCGCAGGACTCACGGGGCAACAACATCCTACACGCGCTGGTGACGGTGGCCGAGGACTTCAAAAAGCAGAATGACTTCGTGAAGCGCATGTATGACATGATCCTGCTGAGGAGTGGCAACTGGGAGCTGGAGACCATGCGCAACAACGACGGCCTCACCCCGCTGCAGCTGGCGGCCAAGATGGGCAAGGCCGAGGTGGGCTTGGGGCAGGTGGGAGGGCGGGAGGCACTCTGCCGTCAGCCAGCCCTGGGGCCCCATAGGGCACACCTCAGCCCGGGGAAGGTCTCAGCCTTAGCTTCGGAAGTGCAGTTGTGGCCTGAGATGGGTTTGCTCTGAGTGATCACACAGAGCCACTGAGATGCAGCGTGTGGGCCCACCAATTGGATTTCAGTCCCTGACCCTCCCTGTTTCCATCTCCTGCCCTGGGACCCTCCTCACTGGGAGAGCTTTAAGGCTACAGTGACATAACGTCTCTAATGCCTCATGGCTGAGGATTCTTGCATGGCAAGGCACTGAACGGAGGCTGTGTTTGACCCTCGAGGGCTTCAGCCTCTCATGAGGACAGGGGTTCCAGAATGGCTGCTCTGACTCCAGAGCCGATGGGCTGCTGCTCCCCAACTCTGGAGAGACTCCAGCCTGTGCATCAGGTTGAAACTCTGAGCCAAGTTCTCAGCAGAGCATGTGGCTGCTTACGGCCCCTTGTGCGCTGTGTGATGTGGCTGTGGACTCAAGGCTTAACCGGGAGCCTTGGTGGAGACTTGTGCTGGGGTGAGCTCGAATCTCTACTGGTGGCTGGAGCCATGCTTGGTCTGAGATCAAGGTGGGGGTGGTGCCCTTAGGGCATTGGGTCCTGTCCCAGTGGTTAGGTCCTGTCCCAGTGGGGCCTACAAAGGACCTTTTCATTCACTTGTCGGGGGAGGAGGGGATGGAGAATGGCTTTGACAGACGAGGAATTGTATTTCTCCCCCACCCCCAACCCCATCTCCCAACCCCTCACCCCTGTTCTTAAGACACAGACCCTGTCTGTGGGAGACCTGTCCCATACCTAGGAGCTCTCTGCCTGGGCTGTGGAGACAAGCCTCCCATGTGAGATGAGATGGAAATCCCACTGGTTCAAGTGCGATCAGGGCTCTAACATTGCTCTCCCCAATAGGCTCTTCCTCCTTGGCCTTGCGTTAGTGCCCTGGGAAGCCCTGGCCCCCATCCTAGGGGACCCCAGGGCTCAGATTTCGGGAAATAGTGAGTTGGACAGCCGTGACTCTCAGTCTTGCCTGCACTTTAGAACCACTAGGAAGCTTTACAAGATACAAATGCCTGGGCCCCCTTCCAGAGAGTTGGATTGGATTAGTTGGTGGTGTGGGATTTTTAATGTTTCCCGGGACCCAATGCGCAGCAGTTTGAGGATCACTGACTTAGAGAGTGGGTGCCCTGGCTTCTCTGTAAGGCTGGCGTCTTGCATCATCCTATGTCTGGCCAGAGCAGTGAGCCTCAACTGGCAGGATCTTGACTGACGGTGTGATGGGAAAGCTAGAAAAACTTGAGGCTTCTTCTCAAATCCAGGACAAACAGAAATTATTTCTCAGAATTGTCGGTTTCTGGATTCTTCACTATACAGGGTTTTATTAACTGATTGTGCAGCTTTCTGCAGTGTGCAAAGGGCCTTTGCACCTTTTGTCTCTGGTGTTCATAATCCCCAGTGAGATGGGCAGAATAGCGAGCTTCTAGCCTATTCCACAGATGAGGCCGGGCCCAGGGGTCATGGCATCAGACACAGAGGCCAGACTCAATCCATCCTTGGTGGGAGCATCTTCCAGGCCCTGTTGGCTTCAAGCCCCTTTCTGTGGCTAATGGTTGTTCCTCTTCTTGTCCCCAGATCCTGAAGTACATCCTCAGTCGTGAGATAAAGGAGAAGCCGCTCCGGAGCCTGTCCAGGAAGTTCACCGACTGGGCATATGGGCCTGTGTCGTCCTCCCTCTACGACCTCACCAACGTGGACACCATGACAGACAACTCAGTGCTCGAAATCATTGTCTACAACACCAACATCGATGTGGGTCTCCCGGGTGGGCTGGGGAAGGGCAAGGGACAGGGGTTGGGCCTTAGGCCAAGGATTCCAGGGGCACTGGGAAGACCCCGTGCCACTAGCCGTGCATATCTGCAATCCCCCATTCCTTTGGCTCAGTGGGTGGAGTCAGCACAGAATGGGCGGGCCCTGTGCTGGGCTCACGTATTCCCAGCTGTCCTTGAGTGCGGTCTCCTGGCCCCAGAATCCTGGACAGTGTGGGGATGGGTCATTGGTATTGACTTCTCCATCTTGTTTCTCCCCCACTCACCTAACTGGTTCTATATAGCCAGGCTCAGAATTCTCTTTTCCCCTAAACCTGGCCCCAAATGAGGCACAGCCGGAGCAATCAGGGAGGTTTTCCTGGAGGAGGCAAGAAGTAGAGGTTGGTGAAACTGGAGGGGGACAGAAAGGATCAACAGTGGGAAGTTTTTTGCTCTTGGAGGGAAGTGAGGCAGCAGACTGGATCTCCATCCTTCACGTTTTACCAAGTCGTGCTTCCCAGAGCCTACTTTGTCCACGGTCTCTGTGGACCCTCATAGCAGCCGGGTAGGTAGGGCAGTTTGATTGACATCAGTTGTCTAGGTAGGAGACCGAGGCTCAGAGAGGGTCAGGGGCTTTCCTAAGGTTACAGAGTGAAGGGGGCCCAAGTTGAGGCCAGAACCCCTGTCACACTCCCTGCCCCCCTCTACCCTCACTCCTCACTGAGCATCAGGTCCTCCTGCTGGGAGCTCAGTTCCTGTGGCATTTGGCTGCCACCTGGGCCCACTGGCAAGGAGCCTTAGGAGCTGGAAATTACCCTTCTGACCTTTCCAGCCAAACCAGTCCATTGGACATAATGAGTGGCCCCTCTGCCGGGGGCAGTGCTGACTCAGGGCTCCCTTTGAAATGAGGGCCTCTGACAATGGTCTGCCCTCCCCTCATCTCCATGGTGACTGTGGCGATCTACCCTCAGAACCGGCACGAGATGCTCACCCTGGAGCCCCTTCACACGCTGCTGCGTGAGAAATGGAAGAAGTTTGCCAAGTACATGTTCTTCCTGTCTTTCTGCTTCTATTTCTTCTACAACATCACCCTGACTCTCGTCTCTTACTACCGGCCCCGGGAAGAGGAGGTACGTGGGCCCCTTGATGGGAGGTATGGGGTAGTCAGAGCTGCAGGAGCTTGGAGACACCCCATGTGCAGATGGGGAAACTGAGGCACAGAGAAGCCAAGAGCCCTGCATGGGCCTCCCCAATTGTTGTCCTTCACTGTTTCTAGGGAACTAAACATGTCTCAGTGCTTAGCTGAGCTAAGCCCCAGGTGCTCAGCCCCACAGTGGCCCATGTTGGGCAGAGAGCTGGAGGGTAAGGAAACCCAGGCCGTACCCAGGCTCTGTCTGAATCTGGAGCTGATTGGGTGTTTCTGCTGTGAGGACCACAGGAAATGGGAGGAGGAGGAGGTCATTGGACAAGCTTTCACAGCACTCTGGGCCTCAGTTTCCCATGTATTTACTGGAGCACAGAGTTTCAGCTTTAATTAACTGTGCCATGAGGCCCTGTGAGTGTCTGGAATTGGATGGGCTCTAGAACAGACAAATGCCACGAGGTGTGAGGATTGTTAGTGTGTGGACTGGTTCAGGTTCCTCACTGTAGAGTTCTGGGTTTCCACCAAGGATGGGGAAGGCAAGGGTAAGGGACTGCCGTTCCTTCTGCCACCCTGTACAGAGATTGGGCTTCCTGCTGGCTCCTGGCCTGGCATGAGGGTTCGGCGGGTATACGTGCATGTTTCCTCCAGAGCTGGCACTACCCCTGGTCTCCTCACTCCCCATCCAGCACTACCCATTCCCTTTTCTTTTTCCCAGGCTCTCCCACACCCCTTGGCCTTGACACACAATATGGGGTGGCTGCAACTCTTAGGAAGGATGTTCGTACTCATCTGGGCCACGTGCATTTCTGTGAAAGAGGTGAGTGGGCCACTAAACCCTTCCGGACTAGTGTGAGATGCAGGCAGGTGACAGCAAGCCTGGCTTCCCTCCTGCCCTGCTCTGCCATCACTGCTCGGGGGATCTAGGGAGCCATTTTCTTTCGAAGCTTTAGGTTTCTTAGTTACAAAATGGGAATAAATAAATAAGCAGACCTATCTTACCTACTTCATCCACGCACCCCTCCATCTGTCTGTCTATCCGCCATTTATCTACCCTCCCAGCCACAGTCACCCATCTTCCTCTCCCCTCCATCCATTCATCCAATCACCTGCCCTCTCTCATCGACCCAGCCACTCATTCATCCAATCAAATGCCCACTCATCCTTACCCACTAGCCTTCCATCCTTTCATCTTTCCATCTGTTTATCAGTCAACCACTTGATTGATCCATCCATCCATCTATTCAATCAATGAATCAACAGGTATATTCTGAACACTTTCTATATGTGGAGTCCTGGGAGAGGTGACAGGGAGGGAGAGGGTTTGTCCTCTTTGAGCTCACAGTCTGGTAGGGGATTTCAGAGGGACACAAGCATCTAGACTTTGAGATAGACTACGAAAACCCACATCAGGTTCAGAGGAAGAGAGGACTTATCTGGGGACGGGGAGGGAGGGAGGGAAGGCTTGAAGTCAGAGATGGTAGTTACTCTGGTAGGACTGGAGGGCATGAGGACATGAAGGAGAAGGTCATTACAGGGCAGGTGGGGGGAATAGCATGAATGAAGGCTCTGAGGCTGGAAAGTGAGGCGGCCATATTTGAGGAGTGGCAGGTAGCTACATGGCTGTGCTGCTTTGCAGGTTCCGGGGTGAGGATGAGGATGGGAATGGGAAATATAAGAAGACTTGGGGGAGCATTGCACTCTTTCTCTGGGTTCTCCTGTGTCCCCAGGCACAGGTGCCCCTCTGTGCCCCTCACCTGGGCTCTGGCTGGGCCTTCACATGCTGAGTCTTGGTCCTGAGGAAACACCTACGTTGTCAGATCCCCCAATGAGGGGCACAGAGAGGCTGCAGCTTTTCCTTCCTTTCTGGCCTCAGGGCATCGCGATCTTCCTGCTGAGACCCTCAGATCTGCAGTCCATACTCTCAGATGCCTGGTTTCACTTTGTATTGTAAGTACATCTGTCCCCTTGGTCACCACCTCACAGGCAGGGCTGAAGTCCTGTATGGTGGCTGCTGTGTCCTTCTGCAACAGCTGTCACGGTGCCCCAGTCATTCCGCCATAGCCGCATGGCCAGGCACCTCCCCTCTAACTTCTGCTAAAAGAGATACATAGATGCCCTTGGAGAGGTCCAGTAAACCCTAGGACCCACCATCTAGCTGTAGTGATGGCTGACTCCCCCCTGCCACAGAGCCTTGGGTGGCAGACAGCATGAAGAGGTTTAACGGTGCTGTTTACTTTTTTTATGAAGGGCTCCAGCCCAATTCCTCTAAGTGGCATGCGGGCTAGAAGTTGCCATCTTGGACCCTGGCAGATCAGGGCTGGGATGTACTTGAGAAACCGTTGAGTCTCATCTGAAGGCATGAAAACTGAGGTCCAGACCAGAGAATTGAGTCACTCACCGTCACTCGGAGCGTGTGTGGTGTCAAAGCCAGACTCGGCCTCCCAGTCTTCTGCTCCCCACCCTAGTGCAGGCTTAGTTACCATAGGGCCCTAGCCAGAAAGCCCAGCTCAGCCCTGTCTAAGTGAGGTCATGTACACTGGACAACAGAGGCTTACGTGACCTGTCTCTAAATGAGCAGAGGCGGGTTCAGCTTTGCTGCCATGTGAATGGAACAGAGTCTGCAGCCCCAGTTGAAGAATGTCAGCTCCATAGCTCTGTAGACGCCACTGAAGTCCCTCTTCTGAGTATTTGGGAGGCTGTGTATATAGGATCTTGAATCTTGGCCTGATGTTTCCAAATACCTAGGTGTTTTATTAAGTATGTACCTGCCTTCCAGAGGCATGAGTTCTTCGTCACTGTGGGTGAGTGGGGCGCCCAGAGACTGCACTGAATGGATAGGCCAGGTGCAGCCCTGCCCATGATGCGAACCACATTGGAGTATGTCACCTTTGCGAAAGTATGACGATGCCAGAGAAAAACCCATTTGTGTAGCCACCAATGCACTGCCCTGCTCCTCTGCGTGTTAGTTGTTGTGTTAGTGTAGAAGAAAGTGTAGATGTGCTTCCTCCCTTTAGTCCCAAATGCACCCCAACATTTGCTTTTCACTGCATGAGACAAACAAGGTTGCCTGTGTCCTCACTAACTAGCTACATATTCTTTTTTTTCAGCTACATATTTTGTAATGGTGGGGGCTACCTGCTGTTATAAGCCAGAGAGAGTCTGGATCTAGATGTCTGCATAACTGATGGTGTACATATTGTTTGAGAGTAGATTTTGATCTTGTGTATTTGGTATATATTGTACTCAAAATTTTTTCAATTGTGGGAAAATACACAAAACATAGAAGTTACCATCTTAACCATTTTGAAGCGTGCAGTTAGTTCAGTACTGTTAAGTATATTTACGTTGTTGTGCAACCAATCTCTAGAATTCTTTTCATCTGGCAAAACCGAAACTCTGTCCTCATTAAATAACGCTCCCTACTCCTTTCCCCCAGCCCCTGGTGACACCATTCCACTTTCTGTCTCTATGAATGTGACCACTCTAAGGATCTCGTACTTGTATAAGTGGAGTCATGCAGTATTTGTCCTTTTGTGACTAGCTTATTTCACTTAGCGTGTATCATGCTTTTTTAAAAGGTAAAAAAGTAGGTGTTGGGGACTTTCGTTATGATTGGTTTGTAAGTATCATTTTGGTTAAAAATGCAATCATTCACTGCATTCTCCATCTACCCCAGTGGTTCCACAATCTATGTGAGAATCAGAAATCATGTGGGTGGTTTAAAAAATACACAATCTCCTGGGCCATACTCCAGATCTTGTCAACCAGAATCTCCTGGGGCCCTGGCGATCTGTGTTTTTAAAAAGTCTACTGCAACCAGCCTGTTGCTGGTTCCGACTTACATCTGGCGTTGGGATTTGGATTTCAGACGTAGTCGAGTGGGGCTGGGGCAGCCTTCTCTGTCTCTCTAGCATTAGCTGGGACAGAGTCAGCACCACCAGGGTGATGGTTCAGGGATTAAGGGAGGTTGGGAGTTTGAATATCTGCCCTGATGCTGAGAAGTAAGTAAGGCCCTTGTCTCCTGTGTCTCCTGAACAGTTTTGTCCAAGCTGTGCTTGTGATACTCTCTGTCTTCTTGTACTTGTTTGCCTACAAAGAGTACCTCGCCTGCCTCGTGCTGGCCATGGCCCTGGGCTGGGCGAACATGCTCTACTACACACGGGGGTTCCAGTCCATGGGCATGTACAGCGTCATGATCCAGAAGGTGTGTTGGGGGGCCTCCGAGCATCAGAGACACGCTGGCCAAGAGGGCCCTCAGACAATGTCCATTTTCTAGAAAGGGAAACAGTTCTGGAGAGTAAAAACAATTTGCCCAAGGGACAGGCCACTGTTCTTTCTCCTGAATGCCACTGTCTCCATTTGCCTTTGGTCAGCTTTAAGGGTCCAGACCTTGAAATGCCTGGGCTTGTTGGGTATTTGGGGTGGGATATACTTTGTGAAGGGATGTTCTCACCCCAAGCAGTGGTGTGCTGCTAAGTATTTAACAACCAGCTCTCTGGGACACACACACACACACACACACATACACACACATACACACACACACACACACACGTTTTTTAATAAAATGTACTATATAAAGGATGTGTAGCATATAATTTGCAACAATAAAATAGACAATACTCTTTATTGTAAATTCCACATAGCTAGTTGAGTCTCGCAGAATAATTATAATAATCAACTAATGTTGATTTTTGTTGAACTCTTATATCTGTTGCCAACCTATGGTTGCAACTGACAAATGGGTGTTATTCCAACATAAATGTTGGTTGATACTCTTCTTTCTTTTAAGGAGTTAGATGAAGGTGAGACAATGAAGACTTATGTTGAAACTTCAGTTGTTTGTCTATGATGTGAGCCATGTGTTTGCTGAATTGGATAATAGGTTTTAAATACTAGAAGATTATTTCATTAATATTATTGTGCTATTCGCAATGTAGCAGCTACAGATATGACACATTTTTAAGTTTAATCTGCTTTAACATTTTCTCCATCACTGTCTTCAGTCTAGATCTAGATAGTCAACAAAACAATGAGTCAATCTCTGATTCGTAGCATTCACCAATTTCTATGGTGTAAATACTCCACTCTAACTGATTTCAAGCTACCAATATGACGTCACTGAACACGGAGCTGGGAAGAGATGGACAGTACCATTATTAATAGTATTTCCACCATATGGCTACGATAGATATACATAACCTTAAGAGCATAGATAATTGTAAAATAACAAGAAGTGATGGGTTTTAAATATTCATTATCTCTGTTTTAATGTAATTTATTTACTTATAAGTTTATATTTAATTTTTCATAATGGCTGTGTTTAACAACCAGTTCACAAAATTCATGAACGTGTAATAATCAGCTCCCGTGAGCTAGTTTGAGCTGGCTCCAGCACATCACTGCCCCTGGGAAGTGTGAGAATTCCAGATGTGAGACTCTATGAAGAATGGTGCTCATGGACAAGGGACAGAGACAGAACTTGTGGAGGGAAGAGGGAGGGCATGGTTAGGGTGGGAGCCTGGGAGAGCGTGGGAAGCGCTGAAATCAGTATCCCGTGAATGTGTACAAAGACCTTACCCTCCAATCATGTTTCTTTCTTTGCAGGTCATTTTGCATGATGTTCTGAAATTCTTGTTTGTATATATCGTCTTCTTACTTGGATTCGGAGTAGGTAATTGATTTATAAATACTAGTAACTTCCACATTTGTAAAGTACTTTACGAGTATATAGATGTCAAAATGACAAAACACATTGCAGCCTCAGCAACAATTATATGAGCTACCAGCAGAGCCTTTGCTGAGCTTAGCATTTTCCAAGCAGTGTCTTTTTACTTTTCTCAATATCTCAATCAAGTGGGAAACATCATCCCTGATCGTAAAGTAACTGAAGCTTAGACCCCAGGATTTGAAGCAGGCCTGTCATTCTTATCCTTCCCCACTGTGGGACAGGCCTCCCACTTTCACATCCATCCTTGTGACTCTCACAAGCTGAGACAGGCTGGGCAGGTGTGTTTTTGGCCGCATGTAACAGATGGGAAAACTAAAGTTCGCAAAAATTTGATTGATGGTTTTTGAAAAATGTAAGTAAATTAATGCATCAAGGCAACTTTCTTTGGCCCTCCACATTATGTTTCTCTCACAGTTTGTTTCCGATAGATCTGTGAGAGCCTCTGGTCTTCTGGGGACCAGGGATAGGGAGCCCCCTCTTAAAACCTCTCTATTTACAACAGAGGGAACTGCACAACCTGATTTTACTTCTACCCTCTGCATGGGAGACACATTTCCTTTGTTTTTTTCTTTTTTTCCCCCATGACAGTTTTTTTTTACCCCCGTGATCATTGGCATTTGAAATTAGGCAGATGCTCCCATCTGCCCAGTATTTTTCCTGTGTCATAATTTGCTTATTTATTTGATCCTTCTCTTGCTTGTTTATTCATCCATTCATTTACTTAGTCATTAATCTGAGTAAGTAAATCCATCCATCCAGCCAGCCAGCCGGCCAGCCAGCCGGCAATGAACCACTGCTATAGTGAACTGGAAAGAACAGTAGAAAGGACCTTGGCCTTGAACAGGAGATCTCACTCCAGAGCATTAGGAGGACCCTCAGGACATCACAGTGTTGGGGAGATGACCCAGACTACAGGAAGTCAGGAACTCAAAGTCTAGCTGGGGAGCCAGAGACACACATAGATTATAATTGGCAACTCTGCAAGGCTGCGAGTGATTGACAGGTGAAGGGTGGGGTAGAAGAAGGAGAGAAGAGCATGGGCTTTGTAAGGCAGGAGGTCAAGGAAGAGAACCAGCTTGATGAGGCTTCCGGAAGAGCTGGGCCTGGAGCTGGAACTTAACTAACCAGAGGGAAGGAGGCAGCAGACCTGCAGTGTGTGTGTGGGGCACGTGTGTACCTGCAAGTATGCACAAGCTTGGTGGGTCATTAACCAGGCAGAGAGGCTAACGAGAACACCCTGTTTTGTCCTCCCAGCGCTGGCCTCGCTGATTGAGAAGTGTTCCAATGACAACAAGGACTGCAGCTCCTATGGCAGCTTCAGTGATGCTGTACTGGAACTCTTCAAACTCACCATAGGCCTGGGCGACCTGAACATCCAGCAGAACTCCAAGTACCCCATCCTCTTTCTGTTCCTGCTCATCACCTACGTCATCCTCACCTTCGTCCTCCTCCTCAACATGCTCATTGCGCTCATGGGAGAGACCGTGGAGAAGATCTCCAAGGAGAGTGAGCGCATCTGGCGCCTACAGGTGAGCCTGATGGAGACCTTGATATGGAGGCCTTCATGGGGACTCAGTTCAGCACATGGTATTCACAGCTATAAGCACCGGTGGGTCTGGGCTGGGGCCTGGGAATCTACATAAGACCCCTGTGCTTGGCCAGATTTGAGGACGTGTGAGTCTAGGTTCCTTGAGTGTGAGAAGCACTAAGGCTTACGAGGGTGCTCTTCTCAGAGTCAGTGGTGTGATACGCGGCTGTTGAAGTGTGACCTTAGGTCACATTACGAGGAGGATAGGGTGCAGCACAATGGAAGTGACAATTCTGCTCTCCTCCATCCTGGCCTCGACACTCCTCACATACTGCGGGCCTCACATGCTGAGGACACCAACCCACAGGAATGTCCAGAGGTGGTGACCAGACTTGGGAGAGGACTTTGCCTTGGGAAACCATGCCTTTCCAGAAATGGTGTTGGAACCGGGGTTGAAGTAGGTGGTATTGTTTCCAGATTATCTGCAGAGCTACTTGTGAAAGAGGGAGCAACTACCTTCTGTGGCCTCAAGAGGCAGAACTGAGGTAGATGGGGCAACTACAGGAGAAAAGCTTTGATTTGACACGAGAAAGTTTCTAATTATGAGGGCCTTGTTAATTGGCTGTTGACAATATTTAGGAGTGATTGGACAAATTATTGCCAAGAAACCTGCCGAGGGCATTCCAAGCCTGGGATGGAAGGACTACATGATGTCTGAGTTTCCCTGTACCGTGGGATCCCAGGATCCTAACATTTTCAGTTAGGAAGCACCTAGACTTCCAGAAGCATCGTTCATGCCATGTGCAAAGCAATGTGAACACCTTTCCCAAACTTTCCGGTTTTTCATTTTTGAAATCTGTGGATTAGCTGAACCCCCCAAGATCTATGCATTAAGCATCTAGGAGGGGTGGAGTGAGCTGTTTGGTGGTGTGTGCTGGTACACTTGTGTGCATATGTGCATGTATGTATGCACTTGTGTGTGCGTGTGTGTGTATGTGTGTGTAGGTGTGCGCACACTCATACGCAACTGTGCTCCTGGGCTGGCCCTTCAGCAATGTGCTTAGGCTCGTTTCTGTCCCCAGAGAGCCAGGACAATCTTGGAGTTTGAGAAAATGTTGCCAGAGTGGCTGAGGAGCAGATTCCGGATGGGGGAGCTGTGCAAAGTAGCAGAGGAAGATTTCCGGCTGTGTCTGCGGTAAGAAAGGGAGCCAGGGCCCTTTGGCGGAAGTCTTTGGGTGGGTCAAGAGAGTCGAGGCGGTGAATGTTAAAGAAACAGTACTGCCACTTGCACAGCCATGGTCTATTCTAGACTCCTTGGAAGGTGGAATTTGCTCTTTTGGCATCACTGGCTCTGGGATGAAGCTTCCTGAGTTTGGAAGGGAGAGGAAAGGAGACTATGCCAGCAGCAGGTCCCCTATATGTCATTTTGGAGGGGCCTTCACAGCCTCTCCCTCTCCAGTGTCTGGTTTAGAAAAGATTTTTCAACTTGGAATTCTTTGTCCTTCTGTCTACCTTGTATGGGTTCATGTGACACCAGGGGACCCAAGGCACCTTTTGTCACTGGAGAATGGCAGCTGCTTTTAACAGACATCAAGTTTTTGATTTAAAAAAACACACGCCATGACCATCTTTTCTGATGAACCTACCTCTTCCTACCCCCATCTGACTGCCTAATCCTACAAGCTACCTTCGTTAGGTACCTGACTATAACTGTACCTAAACCTACTTCTCTGAAATTCCCATGCTGTCCCAGGAACCATCACTTCTGACTATCATTATTCTAACAAATATCTCTAATGTTGACACCCTCACTCTAGAAGTGTTCTCTGAATGTGAACTTTAGCCAAACCATCATATTCAGTTGCAATCCAATTTGGTAGACACTACCTACTCTTTTGGGGTTTGAAGTTTAGCCACCGTTTAGTGCAACCTTAACCCTAGTTAACCGGCTACGAATTTAAACCTCATGCCCTTACATCTTCTCAGCTGGGGCCCTCCTTCCCTCCTCCTCTCTCCCCTTCCACAGGGACTGCCTCTCACCAGTCAGGCACCCTGCTGCTATCTGAAGCTGTGCCCTTTATATCTCTCTGAGCTCCTGGGTCCCACATGCTGGGAGGGCACTGATCCCTGGAGGCCTGGGAAAATGGGGACTTGGGCAGATTTGAAACCCTAACAACGCTGATGTAACTCTGTGGGGCAGGAGTGCTCCTGATTCCTGGGACAGACAGGAGGGGGCTGTCCAGGACACCCCAAACACGGTGCTATTTGTTTGCATTTAATGAGGTGCAGTTGCAAAACAGAATGATTGTCACACTTGCAGGATTAACGAGGTGAAATGGACGGAATGGAAAACGCACGTCTCCTTCCTCAATGAGGACCCAGGGCCCGTGAGGCGGACAGGTACTACTGCTGTTAGGAAGTGTGATGACCACTCCTGTCTGACTATGGGACTTTGGGCAAATCGAATTGAGGGCCCTGATTTTCCCCATCTGTAAATTAGGAGGATTGAATTAAATTGGTTCTCAGGTCCTTTCCATTGCTAACGTTCTATAATCCTCATTGAAATAACTTCTAAAAATCAGGTGGTAAAAAAAAAACCTAAAACACAAAACAGGTGGAGCACCAAGATAGGGAAGCATACAGTGCAGAATGCTGTATTTTAAAAATAGTGTGTGTGTGGTTTTTTTTTTTAAAGTAGATTTCAGCAAAGTCCAAGATTCTTCCAGGAGCAACAGCAAAACCACCCTCAATGCATTTGAAGAAATAGATGAATTTCCGGAAACTTCGGTGTAGAAGCAGAATCCAGAGCTCATGTGAGCATGGGCCACCCAAAGCTGCAGGACAGGTCCTGGACTCCGTGCAGAAGACTTTGCAGACTGGTGGAGCCTGGCTCTGCCTGCCTTGAAGCAGAAAGCATCCTCATGCTGAGCAGTGGCTGAACTGAGAAGCAGTTGTTAGTTTGTCTGAGTGGCAAACACCCCGGGAAGAGTTTGTGTAAACCTATGGCCAGCAGTCCTGAGCCTGGGATCCAGGAAGTCCTGGGTGAAGGTCCTGGGTTTACCCACTGCAGGTCAGCTTGGCTGGGAGAGGAGTGGTAGGGAAGGGGCCAGGGCCTGAGGAGCAGACTTCCGTCCTGCCAACGCTTCCTTGATAACCTTCAGCCCCAGCCCACACATTCCACTGTCTCCCTTACTGTGACTGGATTTCCTGAATTTAGGGCACTCTTGATCCCATCCCAGCTCGTACAGGGGACTGGGCTAAGTCCGATATCCTGGGGGAAGAGAAAAGTGAGATCTAGAAATGCCCTTCCGGAACCTTCAGGGAACAGGAAACTACCCTTGGAATGAGTGTTCCTTGGCAACCCAAGGCTCAAACTGTCTCAAAGTGAGAGACGTTTTTAGTAGTGTCATTAACACAGGGTTTTATTTTCAATAGAGAAAAGACATTTCAGTTTTAAATGAAAATTGCTTCAGATGAAACACATGATTTTAAAACTTGAAAAATAGATTTTAAGATTTGAGACTGGATGTTAGCAGTATGAACGTGGCCTCAGGGTGGCCAAAGCAAAGACAAAAAGCTTTTCTTTACACACAAAAGTCCACATGGGGCGTGCCAAGCAGGGCCTGTGTAAATCGCTGTAATCTGGGTGAAAGAGCTTGGCCCTTTTCCTTACACTGGCCCTGCAATCGTACATGTCTCCAAGCCAGGACTGTGGCTTCATCTGAAACAGAAATAGCAGCTGCTCTATTTATATGGTCTTAAATCTCAGAGGTTAGTATTTTATATCAGTATTTCTCGTTGCAGGAATTGAGCAAACTACCTGAAATGCTCTGGTATTAAATATTTTTGTTAACTGTGAATGTGGAAGCAGAGAAAAAGGTATATGAGAAAGGCACACTTGCCAAAACGTGGGGCTTATGTTTAGATCCTCAGCCTCTGATTTTTCTCCCCCGGAAATTATACAGAGTCAGTTCTAGGGGCAGAGGTGAAGTGGAGATGGAAGAAATGTCCCAGATTACTAGAGCCGAAACAACCAGAAAAGCCACTGCCTCAGTTATCTGGTAAAAGGATTCGTGTGGGATTTTTTAAAGGTAGAATCATGAAGATGTTAACCATGAATTTTAATTTTAAATAGCACAACAATAAATTTGGCCTTTAGACACTTGGCAATTGGTTACTTAATTTGACTTGAGGCAAAATGAAATGTGCTGGCCAAACAGTCGTGCTGGGCCCGTTTCTCTGCTTTGCACTGTTCTGTGGACCAGCTTACCTGGGTGGGTAGAAACTTGGCCTTCATGCCCTTGATGGGCTGGGGCAGGGAGAGTCGGGTGGGTCAAGGACACAGCCTGAGAACTGCACTATCCGTAGCAGCCCCTGCACTGCCAGCTGCGAGCCAACCAGTGCTTTAAGCAGCAGTGCTTAGACCGAACTGAGGTATGAGCAGGGGTATAGGGACCAGGCATGTCCTCTGGAAAAGGGAAGATTTTTTTTGTGTGGGGGGATTGTCATGGCGGAGCAGATGTGTTCCAGATATACAGAACTAGTGCCAAAGATCGGAAATTTCAGGGTGAAAGATTTTGGTTCAATTCAGTCCAGCAATTGCTCCAGATATTTCAGATGGTTAAACAGAAGCTCGTTAAGCACTTATTAGAGATAGTGTTTAAGATCCCAGTCAGATAAACTTTAAGTTTCTTTAAGCCTGGAGATCAGCATCCTGTATCCGGAGTTACCTGCTTACATCTATCCACAATACATGTCCTGGTTTGAAGGGCAGCCATTTGGATCTATGGGACGATGCTCTACACACGGAGCTGGGAATTCCAGATTTGCTTTGAGTCAGCTATGGATGGATAAAGCCATTTCCATTTTCTGCTTGAACAAAAGCTGGGAGGTTAGGCAAACAGAAATCAACAATGGGATCTTTGTCTTATCACATGTATGGAGAGCTGCATTCTGTGCCTCTGGATGGAATTTGTTGGCAGGACCGTTTTCTGTACTGGATGTTCATCCCCCAGAGGCTTTTTAGCCTGGACAGTCTGGCTTAGGTAGGTTTATGAAGGCAAAGGGAAGCAATGAGTCAAAGGGCGTCAGTTTAAAAGGACCAGTTCCCTTATTTCACACCTAGAGACTGAAGCTCAGAAAGGAAAGTGGACTTATTCAAAGTCATGCAGGAAGTCATATTAGAGATGTTAAAGCTAGAGTGTTCTGATTCCTGGACCACAGATATATATATGGTATGTATATATCATATATACATCATATATGATATATATCTTTTAGCACAGTTGTTCAGTACATTTGAGTCTGCCTTTGTGGTTGGCATATGTCAAAGGGCTGGGGCTTTTTTGTTCGGATCATTCCTGTTCGCAGTCTGTATTTTCCCTATGGTCTGTATGATAGGTTTAAAACGCAAGTGTGCACACAGATGTACACAAAACCACACACACACCATGCCACATTGAATCCATGGGTGTATCAGGGTTCCATGATTGACATTTCAGTAATTTAAGGGGAAGGCTTTTTCCAGGGATGGACTCTCCCATGCTCAGGTAATGGTTTTGGCTGGAAATTTTCCTTTAGCTAAACTCTGCCCCTGGAAGAATCCAGTTTTCTAGACACTATGTGATGTATCTGTTTAGAATAAAAATGGTGCTTACCTTCCTCCCTGAGATGTGGGAGAAGGTGTCTGAGGTTGTACTGTGAAGTCTTTAAGCTCTTAGAAGGCCCCTGCCTCGTAGAGCCCAGTGTTACTGACGGTCCTTTTCTTCCTCAAGGCCTGGTCAGCTGTGTCCTGTTGCTCTGAGCGGGGCCCAGGCAGATGGCCTGTAACCCCGGCCTGTAAGCCATACTTGATTTCTGCATTGATTTACATGTTTTTACTGTGATCTTGGTCCCAAACACAGAGTTGTCACCTTGTTCTTATCGAATGTGCCTGATCCTTGTAAATTCTAATTTGCATACTTGTTGTTAGTGTTGTATGTATGTGAAACTTTATGTTCATGAAAGAAGTCATAAATAGAGTAAGAACATTTTAATGCCATTGAATAAATGCTTTTATAATTGCTAATAAATATTTATTTTGCCATGTTACGATCGTGTTTTATCCTTGTGTTAGGTATGCCAATATAAAGGCCTACTAGAAATCCTAGAATGTTACTTGACATGAGTGGATAAGGGGAAGGCCACTATTTGGACCTGAAATGTTATTAATTGGTCCTGGCTCAGGGACAGAGCCAGCACACTAAGACATGTCATCTTTGCATGATGTTTACATCTCAAAGTGCATTCACGTCTAGTACCCCAATGGAACTACTCAACAACCCTGGATTCAGTTTGAGTAAAAGGAGACTCAGGGAATTGAATGACATGCCCAAGGAATCACAGTCAGAAAATATTAGTGATTCAGGATGTATGACCCCCAAGCAGTGCTCTATCTATTGGCGCTCAACTTATTTTGCATGGGTATAAAACCGTGGCTCCACCTGGAGACCAGAAGTATAAATCCCTTCATCTACCATGCAGGACCTTTGTGAGGAGGCAATGAGGGAATGGATATGAAAGAGCTGATATTATTACCATGATTATTGCCCAACTCATATGTATATGCATTTTTTCACTCTTTTGAGTTATTTCATAAGGATGACAGTTCTCAACTTAAATGCCCAGACACTGCTGTGCCTTGATGGGTTGCAGAACTTGCAAACAACTTATCAATAAGTGATATGCTACAGTTGTTGAATTATTTACTTAATTCAAATGATTCTCAGAATAACATTTTTCACTGGGATGTGTCTTCTTGAGTGGCAAGAAATGGGAATTGTACATAATCCACATCCTAGCTCAAATAGGCTTCAGCCTATAATCTAGGAATGGAATGTGTCATCCGTGGGAGCATTCTGGATAGATTGATAGGAAAAGGGTGGAAACCACTCTTACAGAATAAATTCCGGGTGTGGGATGCCTCGATCAATGAGTATGAACAGTTTGATGGCTCTTGATATTGTGAAAAATTACCTTCGAAAAGGTATTTTGCAATTTTTACAGCCTTGGAGATTGTATGATTCCCATTTATAAACCTCTTTCATTCATATTGGTTATCTTCATAACACGTGTGGGGACAGAGCCCCAGAACGTAGTTTACAGGCTCTCAGCCTCACGTGGAGGGGTGCTGGCTCGGGTAGTAGATGTCCGTCGGCTGTGGCCAGTTAGCCAATTAGCCGCTAATATAACTGCTGTGGCTACGGAGGAGAGCCGAGGAGAGCAGAGTCGCAGAGTCGAGGAGAGTGGAGGAGAGTCGTCGGTAGGTTGGCAGAAAAACGGACAGCAGGTCGCACATCCGGTGAACCCAGCCTCCAGTGAGACCATAGTGGTATGACTCCCCTACCTATGGCTCTGTAGGTGTTCCTTTTTGGCCTCACCATATCCTGCGTTCTTATGTGGGGAGCGGGAGCAGAGAACCCGCAGGCCGCCCTGCACGAAAAATGGCGCAGCGAGCAGGGTCACCCGCATGACACACAGTTTTGTAGGTTTGATGAGTATTACATCTCTATTTAATAAGTGGGAAAATTGAGACTTGGAGAGAGATGAAATGACAGGTAAAGGTCAGAATGCTTTTTCCTGGGCTAAAGATCTAGGTTCTCTGAAGTTTACTGGTAAGTGCCAGTCTAGTAGAATCAGTGGGCTTGTATAACAGAATGGTCTAGCCTCGCCCGAGTCACATTTAAAAATAAGTGTCATCACATTTAAGAATAAGTGTCATCCCAGGAGGTTGGGATAGGATTTCCAGAAGAGGGAACAATGTGGGCAAAGATTCCAAGGTAGTAAGGGAGTTTGGTATAGCTGAGGATGGAGAAGTCTGTCTGGCCAAGTTGCTGAGAGCAAGGGTGCAAGTGACATGACACAGGGCTGGAGAGATGGACGAAGGCCAGGGCACATAGGACTTGTCCTGCTATGGTGAGGCTTTGAGATTTCATATCAAGGGTTGGGTTAGGGGAAGCCTAAAAGGTTTTATGCAGAGTGATTACTGAATGTGAACATTTCTCTGTTTTTGTATGGGCTTTTAGTCTTAAAAGGGTATATTTTCTCCCTCCACCTCCATTCTTTGGGACATAGTAACAGTCTGAAGAGTGTGGAATGGAATGAATTTCACTTGGGAGATGGGAATACTCAGGAAGTGATTGGGAAAGAAGGCAACAAAAAGGCAGGGACATTGGCATACTATGAAGACTTTTCAGTAGAGAAGGAATGTTTGCACACACTTATTTATTCAACTAAACTTTACTGGGCATTTATTAGATTGCAAAAAAGACACTGGCAACGTCCTCAGGATGGGATGGAAGCGGAGAGGGGCAAATCGGCAACCCAAGAAGGCTTTATAGAGGAAATAAGAGCTGAGTTGCATTTTGAAGGAAAAATAGGAATTAGCTGGAGCGAAGTCTGAGTGGGGGAGGGATGGAGGAATAAGGGAGAAATTCTCGCTGGAAGGACCAGTCTGCGTAAGGCATATAGGAATAAAGCAGCACAATGTAGACCTGAGGGAGATGGGTGTGGAGAGATGATGGGGGAGGGAGGCGTAGATCATAAAGGGCCATTTGTGTTAGGAATTTGAACTTGAATAATTTATTATTCTGTGCTAGGCGCTGTGCTCAGTGATTACATGCATTAGCCTACTTATTCTTCGCAATGATCTCACGAGAGGGGCACTTTATTATGATCACCCCCATTTTATAAATGAGAAAACCAAGTCTGTAAACTGTTAGAAATAACCAAAATAGAATAAAACTAAAAGTGGCTAGAGCCACACAGCAATATGTTAGAGATTTTTTAAAAAAAAATCCATCTAATTAGCTATTCTGAAGACTATTAAGGATTGAGTCAGAGAAAATTAGACTTGATCAAAATACTACGAAATCTGAAAAAACAGTGGCTTAAATTGCACATTGTAAATTTTGTAAGTAACTAAAATTTGAAGGAAGGATAAGGTATTCTTGCCAAAATTTACACCTGGGAAAAACTGACTCAGAAAAATTGGACTTGGACATAAAACACAAAGGAACATTCACAGTGGGAGAAGGAAACTTGGTAAAACTTAGGGACAAAAACTGATTGACAAATTGAATTTTTACCACAGAATTCAGAAGAAAAAGAGTTTATTTCAATGAAAATAATTTTGTTAAAGTACAAAAATAAGTGCTGAAAAAATTAGTGCTTTATAGAACGTTGAGTATAACTTAATGGAAGAATTAATACATATATATATATTTCAGATAATGTTATTATGATTTTGGTAAAGACATTTGAAACCATAAACATGGGTCCCAAATCATGTGATAAAAATGCTCTTTACTTGACCACAGTGACCTAAAGGGAGAGAGGGGAGGCTCCTGTAGGGGCTAGAAAGGGAGGGAGGCAGCATTTCAGCCCAAGGCCTTTTGAGGAGAAGACGCACGGGAGGTGAGGGATGTGGGCATTTAGGACATGGACAATTCTTGAAAGAATGCATTTGCATTTCCAGAGACGTGGGTCTAGGTCACATTTCCACTACTGTCCACTGCTCTCTGCTTCTTCTATCCTTAGCACCTTTGCTGGGGGCCTAAAGACTTGCTCACATGTTGGTTGGGAATGAGGACAAGTGTGTTCTTTCAAAAGGAGAAGTGACAGCTGTGAGGAATATGCCCCTTCCAACTTTCCCAATTTGGGAAGGAACGTTAGCTTCTCAAGGAGCACATGAGACGTCTGGGGGAGGCTCCCAGTTCCCTGAGGTCAGCGCAGAACAAGTGGACGTGCCAGAGCAGCGATGCTTTGTGTGGATTACTATCTGTCAGTGGACAAAGGACCATTCAGAGGTTTTGATTCATTCACAATGTTACCTTTACAATCAGCCCTCATTTCTTGTACACATTTCATCTTCAAAGGAACATTTAAAAACCTCCTATGGATATCACAACTCTTGCTAAAGTTTAGAGGCTTAATACATTATCATTCAGTCACATAAGGAAAATTTAAAAATCGCCAGTCTGCCCCATTGGTTTCTAGGAGCATTATACATTACTTGAAAACATACATTGAATTCTATGCTCAAGTTAATCACTTTTTGTATATGGTATCTAGTTCAATTTAAAAATTTGAATTTAAAGGCTGTTTATTAAGAATGTTAAGCTATCAAAGTATAATGTATAAAAAGCTATCTAGAAATAAGAGATGCACTTCTTTGAATAAGCTATATACACATTATGATACCTTTAAAATATACTCATTAATTTGTTAATTCGTTCAAAGAATTTGCCTGAATGCCTACTATGTGCAAGGCACTGGACCAGGTAGTATGGATCTGAACAAGGCGTACACTGAATAAGGCACTGTCCCGCCCTTTGGGGCTTACAAACTAGTAGTTTTTCAAGATACCATATAACAAGTGAACTGGAAGTGTTTTCTAATGTAAAGAGGAGCGAAGCCTTTTTGCAGTGAGTGTTAGTTTAGTTGTCTTTGCAAAAGCTTCTTTCTTTTCATAATATGCGGCCTCATTTACAAACACCGGGTACACGGTCCAGTCTCCACCTAATGGAATGGTCTCTCCATCAAGAGTTATAAACACAGGATCCCCAGGGAGCAATGGTTTCCAGTCTTGATCCTTTTAGGAAGCAATTAAAATACATATATTACATTCTGATTTTCTCCTACTTTAAAATTTTTATGTCAGGCTCTATCTAGACAACTAATAAATTATAGTATTGGATTCTTTTAAAAGAGATACTTGAAAAGGATACATTGAGAAACATATAAGTGATCTGACTAAACTGAGATTGAGTAGCTAATTTTGGCAGCAGTTTTAAGAGCTCCCCTTTTAATTTTATAACATGTAATTAGAGCTCACTTCAATACTGAGTATGCCTTGAATGCTGCCAAAGAGATTTGTAATGTTAAAAGGCAAAACAAAATATATGTCTCCTTTATTGTATGTTCATTCCACCTCTTGCTAGCTGAAGTTAAATTCTGTTCAGCGAGATTTAGGAGCTATCCATTAAGAGCCTTCTGTGTGCAAGACAGTAATACTTTGGGAACATAAAAATGAATAACATTGTGCCTGCACATGAGGAGACCAATTCTGATGGGGATTGGTGAGAGAAGGTGGGGTGGGCTGGGAAGAGTCTAAGATGAAGTGGATGTATTTCCCATCTGTCCCACATTATGATAACAACTGAGTGATCTGAAAAGTCCCACACCAGGAATTTGGACCTTTGAGCCCTCAAATGCCATGTTATAAATCCACAGGAAAACCTACAGCAGTTTTTCTCAAACTTTGATGTGATTGAAAATCATGTAGGGATTTTGTTAAAATGCAGATTCTGATTCTATGAGTCTGGGGTGGAGGCCTCAGAGTCTGCATTCCTAACATTTCCCAGCAGCAGCAGCAGCAGCAGCAGCAGCAACCCTGGGAGTCTGTTAGAAAAGCAGAATTTCACTCTCCACTGCAGCCCTACTAAATCAAGATCTTCATGTTAACAGATCCCCAGAGATTCACATGCTCAACAATAAAGTTTGACAAGCATTGCATTACCACAATTTGAATAACTTTTTCCATCCCTTTACTTTCAGTTTGTGTGTGTCATTTGATCTGAAGTGAGTCTCTGGTAGGCAGCGTATGTATGGGACTTGTTTTGTTATTAATTTAGCCACTCTATTGGAGCATTTAATCCATTTACATTTTAAGTAATTGTTGACAGATAACGTAGTTATTGCCATATTTTATTTCTTCTTCTCCTTCTTCTTCTTCTTCTTCTTCTTCTTCTTCTTCTTCTTCTTCTTCTTCTTCTTCTTCTTCTTCTTCTTCGTGGTTTGGGGGTGATGAACTTCTTCAGCTTTTTCTTGTCTAGGAAGCTCTTTATCTGTTCTTCCATTCTAAATGATAGCTTTGCTATGTTGAGTAATATTGGTTGTAGGTCCTTGCTTGTTATCACTCGAATATTTCTTGCCAGTCCTTTCTGGCCTGCAAAGTTTCTGTTGAGAAATCAGCTGAAAGTCTTATGGGAGCTCCCTTGTAGGTAACTAGCTTGATGCTTTTAAGATTCTCTCTTTATCTTTAAGCTTTGGCATTTTAATTATGATGTGTCTTGGTGTGGGTCTCTTTGGGTTCATCTTGTTTGAGACTCTCTGTGCTTCTGGGCTTGAATATACATTTCCTTTGCCAGGTTAGGGAAGTTTTCTATCACTATTTCTTCAAATAGGTTTCGATTCCTTATTCTCTCTCTTCTTCTTCTGGCACCACTACAATGCGAATGTTGGTATGATTGATGTTATTCCAGAGACCCCTTAAACTGTCCTCATTTTCTTGGATTCTGTTTTCTTTTTGTTGTTCCAATTGGATGTTTTTTGCTGCCTTATCTTCTAAATAGCTGATTTGATCCTCTGCTTCATCTAATCTACTGTTGATTTTCTCTAATGTATTTTTCATTTCCGTTATTGTATTCTTTATTTCTGAGTGGTTCTTTTTTATGTTTTCTATCTTCATTTTTATGTTTCCTATCTCTTTGTTGAAGTTCTTCCTGAGATCACTGAGCATTCTTATAACCAGTATTTTGAACTCTGCATCTGATAGATTGTTTGTCTCCATTTTGTTTGGTTCTTTTTCTGGAGCTTTGTTCTGGACATGTTCTGGACATGTATCCCTATTTTGGCTGCCTCCATGTGTTTGTTTCTACATATTAGGTGTGGTTGCTATGTCTCTTGGTCTTAGTAGAGTGGCTTTATGTAGTAGGTGTGCTGTGGGCCCAATGGTGCAGTCTCCCAGTCACCAGAGCCGGGTGCTGCAGTGTGTCCCTTGTGTGGGTTGTGTGTGTCCTGCTGTTGTAGTTGAGCCTTGGTTGCTATTTGCAGATCAATGGAAGGGACTGACCCTCAGGCTCATTTGTTGTGAGGACTGCCCATGACTACCGTGGAGGAACTATTGTGCAGGGGTTGACCCTATGGAGCAGGATTCACTTTAGCAAGGCTCTGGTGCCTGCCCTGTCTGCCCTTTGGGTCTGTTGTCCTTGGAGGCAGCCAGGTGATGCTCCAGCTAAGTTCAAAGCTGGCCACTGGGCATTCCAGCCCCAGGGCCACCTGGGAGGGGACCCACTGCAGGCCAAGTTCAGCTGCAGCCAGTGCCCTGCTTGTGGCCACCTGGCATGAACCACAAAGCAATCCACAGATGGCTGCCACCCACGCTGTGCTTGAGGTGCCTTAAGAGGCCAAGAAGCAAACGAAGGTCAGTTGCTGCTAGTGCTGGGCTTAGGGCTGCTCAACCAGAGGTATGGGACATGCTGAAGCCAGTTGCTGCTTGTTTGGATTTTGTGAACTTTTGAGAGACTTTAGGAAAGTCCGCAGCATGACCCAAGGCAGGCAGTTTGTATGAAAAAGCCACTGGAAGTAGCTTAGGTATTACTGAAAGTTGGGATAGGGTGGGGTCTCCGGAAATTACCAGGGCAGGGCAGATGAAAGGTGATAGCCAATGTGAAAGAGATTCAGATAGAGTGGCTGCCTGCATCTGCATGCCGGGAAGGGGGAGGGCTCAACAAAGAACCAATGGCTTCTGCTAGCTCCTCGGTCTGGGGAGAAGCTGCCTCTCCAACCCTCATTCTGAAGCCAGGCAACTCAGTTCCTCCCCGTATGTCCCTGGTGCCTTTTGAGCTGCTGCCCTAGTGCTGGAGCTCAGAGCAGGTGAGACCGTCAGTGAGTAAGTCCGTGTGCAGGTCCTTGAAGAGGAGCGCCTGGGAGTGCAGCAACCCTCTGTCCCACCCAGCCACAATCTCTGCTAGTTTTCACAGCCAGATTATGGGGATTTTCCCCCCAGGAATCCTGGGCTGGGAAGCCTAGTGTGGGACTGGCACCCACTGCTTCTCTGGGGGTGACCTCTGCAGCTGACATATCCCTCCCAATTTTTAATGGTCACACGTGGGTGTGGGACCAGCACGTTCCATGTTTCTGTCCCTCCTACCAGTCTCAAAGTGGTTTCTTTTGTATGTCCTTAGTTGTAGGGCTTCTGTTCAGTAAGACTTCAGGTGATTCTCTATGACGGTTGTTTTGTAGTTTAGTTGTAATTTTGATATGGTTGTGAGAGAAGGTGAGCATTGCGTTGACCTATTCTGCCATCTTGACCAAAACCCAATGGTTTATATATTGTTTACTTATTCATGGCCTCTTCTCCTTCTGTTAGTATGGAAGCTCCATGAGGGGATTTGTCTATCTTGATTCTCAGGAGTCTTAGGAGTCACTCAGAGATATTTATGAAAATAATTAACCAATCAATCCTTCCTGTAGAATACTGAGCCTTTCCTTATTCTCTATCAAAACTATCCTTTCTGATTTTTAAGACCTACCACTAACCCTCTTTGTTACTGATTTTATTAATCTCACTTCCTGCCTCCCCAGGATGATTTTTGTTTACCTCACCCTGAGGAATAGAAAACTTAAAAAATCCTGTGTTGTAGCCAGTTATGACATCATTATCTTGGCCTCTGTGTCTTATACTTGCTATTTTTGTTACGTGTAGTGCTTTCCTCTTTTCTCTCCCCCAATCTTTATCTTTCTTTCCTTTCAAACACTGCCTAAGGCTCCTTCTTTATGTTTCCACCTGGATCCCACTAAAGCACAAAGAAGGATTTGCTCCACTAGTGTGTATCTGGGGCCAGGCTACTTTATTAACTTGTAAGTCTGGATGACTATTATTAGGGTCATTAAACAGGAGTTTGAACTGGATCAGTGGTTTTCCATCCTGATTACCCAGTCCAAAAGATCAGATTATCTCAGAGAGGGGTCCTGGCGTCATTCTTTTTCAAAAGGCTCTCTAGGCAATATGTAGCCCCAGACTAAATAATTCACCAGGTCTCTTCTACCTCTGAGGTCTAACGGTACTTGTAATGGAAATAGATATTTTAGCTTTTTGGAATCTTTGCTCCTCCTGCTTTTAACTTTGCCTTTCCCAAATTCAAACCTCCTACACTCTCCAAGAGCATTTTCTTCCTTGTCCAAACAAGACAGGAGTAGATATCAGGGTTCTGAGAAAAATCAGGGAATGGAAGCAAAAAAGATTCCAAAGAAAGAGATTTTTATTTTTTTGCTCTAACTTATTCAGTGGTGATCACAGGGAGGTGGCAGCAATGTGGTCAACTGCAAGGAACATTAGCTCTGGACCTGCCATTGATATCTGTGTGGCTATGGGAAGAATTTAACTTCTGAGCCTGCTTTCTTATGTCAAAATAAATATAATAATTCCTATCCACTGCACTTGGGCAGGGATTTCACCTTCTTTGAGAGGCCTTGTCTGACCAGCCCTCCCCACCTCATTATTCTGTTATAGCATCTGGTTATCTTCATTTCTAAATCATACTTTAGACATGAGTATGTCTAGACTACAAATTCCACAAAAATATAGACCATCCAGAGCCAGCACAATAAAAACTTATTGAGTGAAGTTCTGCGCAACTTACCTACACTGCAGTGTGCTTGGGAATACAACAAATGAGTATGTAAAATGCTTCATGAACTGTAAAATTCTACTTAAAGGTGGGGCCTCATTATTTTGAATATTTTAAAGAAACAGCAAATATTACCTGCAGATTGGGGTGGATAATAGCCGCAATTTCTCCATTTTCATTCCTGGGATAATCAACTTTTTCCATTATTTTATAGACTTCAATAGTACAAGGAGGAAATTCTTTTCCTATGACAAAAACAATATGTATAAATAGCAACTGAAGAAAAGGAAGTTCATACTTTAAGGGAAGAACAACAACAAAAAGTGAAGATAGTAAATTACATATTGAAGGTCAATTGGAATTGAAAAAAAAAAGGAAGACAGACAATAGAGAACAAACACACTATTTCAGTTAAGGATGTTCATAAACAACACTAAAGGAGATGTTCTCAAGTGATTCCTATGAACACACTGCCCCCAACTACACCGATGCACACAGGAAGAAAACAGAACTTAAAAAGCCAGTGTGGGAGAAAAAGAGACTAGGACTGAGAATCAGGACACTTGGGCTCGAACCTCCTAGCCGTGTAGTTTTGAGCAAGAGGCTTGACTTCTCGAGGTTCACTTTCTTTACCTGTCAAATGGAGGTTTTGAATCAGCTTATCCTGGACGGCCCTTCCAGCTCTGACATTCTATGATCACGTATCTTCAGGAGGATTTCCAGCAGGTTAGGGGACTTCAGCATCGCGTTCCTTCTCTTAACTAAGTACATAAAACACTTGGACAGCTGCTGAGCTGTGAGATCTTGGGATGCAGGCAGTTTGCCAACAGTGGAGTTTAACTTCCAGAGATGCAGCTGTATTAAACATCCCAATGCCCAGAAACTTGGAAAAGGAGTAGTTTACATGTATACCATGCGATCTCTGAGCAAACAGGATGAACTTTCATGCAGTGTTTCATGCAGTGAAGGGCCCATCATGTGCTATGGTTGCAACTCAAAGGAAAATCTTCTTTGGCCCTTAGAGTAGAAAATGCAGCCAGGGCTGGAATGTGGACAGTTGTGGTCACTTCTGTATCAGTTACCTTTTGCTGCCTAACATACTACCCCAGCATTTAGGAGTGTAGAACAATGACCGTTTAATTTAGCTCATGATTCTGTGGGTTTGTTGGGCACTTTCTCAGGTTTAGGTTGACTTGGGTGATTTCTGATTGGCTTGCTCATGCATTCGTGGTGAGCTGGCAGGTCAGCTGGAGGCTGGATGATCTAAGATGGCCTTACTCTCATGTCTGGCATTTGACTGTCAGCTGTTGCTGCAGGACTATTGGCTAGGGTGTTGGAGTTCTCCACCTCATAGCTTCACATTCTCCAGCAGGATAGGGAGGGTTGATTCACATAATGGAAGTACAGGGTTTCCAGGACAGCAAGAGACCAAGCCCTGATGTGCAAGTCATTTTCAAGCCTCTTCTGTGGCACAAAACAAGTCACGTGGCCAAGCCAGATTCAGGGGATGGGGAAATAGACTCCATATCATGATAGAGGGATCTAAAACATCACATTGCAAGGACATGAATTCAAGGAAGGGAAGAATTTGTAGTCTTTGTGTAATCTACTATACCTTCCAAGGTAAAGATGGAAACTTATCATATGTCATCTCTTTAAACCAGAAGGTCCATTGGGAAGAAAGCAAAAAGTGTAGAACACAAGAGTACATTTTTGCTACTTAGACTCTCAGAGTTGGAAGGAGCCTCAAATGCCTAACTTCCTTGATGCTTGAGTATTCTCCATATCTTTCTGGCCGAATGGTCATCTTACTCAAGCTTGAGTAGCCACACATAGTGTGGTCCATTCCATTGTTGATCATCTTTATTTGCTAGAAATTTCTGTCTCCAGGTAACTTTGTCTCATTGATTCTATTCTGCCTTCTGAGTCACAGAAAATATCTAATTGTTTTCCAATATAACACTTCTGAAAATCTAAAATAAAATTGCCTTAAGCCTTCTTTTTGCCATTCTAAGTATTCTTAGTTCCGTCAGTCACTACTCATATGTGGTCACATCCATGAGGATATATATGAAGGTACTTTTAAAACTGAAGTTCTATGTGCATCTTAGGGATTGTTCTTATTATGTCTTCCAAACTCTTCAAAATTCTCAATTCTCACCTTGGCTAATCTCTACTTAATAGATGTTTCTTCTGAAATATGGACTTAGAATTTATTCACAGTTCTTCAAGTGTTGTTTATCTAAGGCAGAAAAGAAACCATAACATCCCTCTTTCTGGGATTTTTTTTTTAACATAAAAGCAAAACTATGTACCCGATGTATTTAACCTAAAACATTTGGTTTAGACAATTGTTTAAGATTGTCAGGACTTTTTGGATCCACCTTCTGAACCAGATATTTTCCTGCAGGCTTCCTGCTACCTATCACTTATATAAAAGCATGTCACTTATGTCCTTATCCAAGTTACTAATAATAACTTTGAGTAGCACAGAGCCACAGACGGAGCTCTTCCATGCATTTCTAGAGACTTTTCTCTAGGTGGTTATGATCAGCATTCTTTGGTTAATGGTGCCCTTTTCATGCGAGTTAAAAATCCACCAAGCTGGATAGTCTAAATTAATAGTGGTTTAAACATTTTAAATTACAGAATCCTTTGCGTAAATGAAATGTAACGTGGAAGAGCAACAAAACAGACAGAAGAACTGCCCTGGTTAAAGCAAGTTGAGGGTGCTATCCTGGAGCTACTGGACCATAACTAGATTCCCCACGCCTATGGCAGGAATCTGTGGACTGTGATTTGAAAACCATGTTTTCCCACTCAGGTTTGTGGTCTTCTACTGGGTGCTTCATGTCTTAATGTATTGTAGTCCCTTACTTACTCCCTGAAGGGTTTCTTGTGAATAAGTGTGACCTTCCCAATACCAGGCCCACTAGACAGTATAGGACCGGTCCTCAGACAAAGGTGGTGAAAACCTGATTTTCAGTCTTCCTTTGTAGTCAAAGGATTCCCAAGCACAGAAAACATTCCTGTGATCGCAGTTTGGTTCACAGTCTAAGGTTAAGGAGTTCTATTCCCCATGGACACTGAACTGTTCACCAGCTTTGTCACTATAATGACCCATTCCTCAACAACAATTTGAATTCAGCCTGTTGGAATAATTATTTACATAAGATGTCTCTTTGATTTTATTTTAATTATAACTTAAAATATTTTTAACTAAACTTTTTTTATAATTAATAAACTTTATTTTTTGTTGCAGTTTTAGATTTACCAAATAAACGAGCAGATAGTACATAGAGTTTCATATATCTACCACATTAAATTATTTCATAATTAACAAATAATACATGAATACATCATTCTTCTTGAAAATAATCAAAACAAAATTAATCTGGTTTTTCCCTTTCCTCCCCAGTAATTGCTGTTATCGGATTGGTGTGTTTTCTACTAGAACTTTTTCTGTACATTAACGTATATATATGTATATGTATTCTAGCAAGTATTTATTATTATTATTATTATTATTATTATTATTATTTTGAAGGAAATTGGTACATTGTATGTTTTGGTCTGCAACTTGCTTTCTTTAATTAACAATGTGTTTTGAAGATCTTTCCATGTTAGTTTAACTATTTACCAACTTATGGCTGTTTCTATTGTTTTGTTGTCACAAACAATGCTGTGATAACCACCCTAGTATATAACACATTTGGTGTGCATGTGGTTGTGTTTCTTTGAGATGTGGAATTGCTAGGTCATAGGATTTGTGCATTTTCAAAAGTGGATACTATAAAATTATTCTCTAGCATGTCTTTATCATCCTCTTTTCCTATACCCTTACCAACACTTAATATTATCAGATTTTAATATTTTCCTACTGTAATAAGAGAAAATGGTTTCTCATTTTAATTTGCATTTCACCGTTTACTGGCGATGTTGGACATCTTTTCATATGTTAATTGGACATTTGTATCTTAGTATTTCTTTGTATTTTAAAATGGAAATTAATAGGAAAATAAGGACTTTATTTGGGGACCTTTAATTGGTAGCTGCTTTTCTTGAATATGTCTATTCTGGTCATTGAGGAATGGCTGAAGTGAATGAAAATTTTTAAAAACACTTAATATCATGAGCATGGCAAATTTGATCTAGGTTACAATGGCTATTTCAATGTTTAGTGGTTAAGTCACTTTGTGTGCTCATCACATCTCCCTTTTCTGATATACTTACACACACACACATGCACACACTAACAATTAAGGTAACAACTCCTACTGCTACTTACCTTTATTGAAATTATATATAAAATCAAGAGCATGTTTAATTATTTTTCTCATTTGATTCAAAATATCAGCTCTCAGAATCCCTTGAGGCTGGGGACCAACTTCTATACCTAGATACAGAGTGGGAGATAGTCACATTTACATACGTATTAGAATGTATCATAAAATCAAGCATGTTCATATATTAAGATCTAGAACCCCATCATTAAAAATTGGTAAAAAGTTAGACCATTTAACATCATGGAAAATATTTGAGACATAATGTTAGGCAAAAAAATAAAGCAGAACATTTACATGTACAAGTTATATGCATAATGAATACAGACTGGGAGAGGACATGGAAAAAAATCAGAGTTGTCTTACAGTTGCAAAATCTTGGGGTCATTTTTTTTCTTTAAATTTCCTTCAATATTGTCAAAACATTTTAAATCATAATATAGTAAAAGAGTAGACAAATATATACTGCAAAATAAAAAGTTGCCAAACATATCAGTAGATACTTACGTATTCTAGCTAACAGCAGCATTGCCCCACAGACATCATAGACCAAGATTGCCCTTTCAAGGTTTGGACATTTTATGCTTTACTTGGTGTCACAGAGAAACAGGATCTCTATCCCTTATTATTAAACATTTGGTTTGTTTCAAATAATTACCTAAACTTGTATATTTAGATTGCTCCAACTGATCTCTTGATTATGCACCAAAAGTATTAATAATTGAATAATCAAGATAACTTTAAATTTGCTTACATTGTTTGACAACTCATTTTTAAATTAAATTGTTCTTGGTGAAATTATCTGAGATCTAACTTAAAAGATTTTAAGTTGTGACAGCAGTTTTAATGATTCTAATGTACTCTGCAAACAATTATGCTAATAGGTCGCTCAGGAAAGAGAATGGGATATAGAAAAGAGACTATCCGTCTGAGAGGGTATGTGAAAGTGCAAGTTTGCATGTTGGAGGTTATCAGAAGGTAAAGATGAGTTCACAGCCCAGTAACTGACAGGGCAAACAAATGAATGGATAACAAACAGTTTCGGGGAGGCTACTGCAAGGTGGGTGCTGAGTGAGATGTTGGGAGAAGATTTTCCACGGGTCTTTTTGTTTCTGCACATTTTTTCAGAAAGACACTGACTGCCTTGGTTCCAAATTACTTTTGAAGAATGTTTATATAGTGAACCGCATTGGAAGATAGGGATGACGTCTTCCTTGGAGCAAAAGGCAGGCATGTTTATTGTGCATTATAAAAAACTCAAGTTCCCTCAACCCATTGTTTCTCTCCTGGAATGCAGAAGGCTGCTCAAGGAAACAGAGGGAATTTGATCTAGTTCGAGCCTGCCTGGAGTTAGTTTGCTTATTACTTGACAATTATAAGTCACAATGATAAGTAAGGTAGTTATAAATACTCCTTAAAAAATCATTTTCTCAGAGTTTTATTTAGGACATATTTTGTTTAGTTGTGACAATGAGAAATATGACTTACCAACAGGATACTTGGCTATAGAACGAGTGGTTGCATATTTGAGTGAAGGATGCTCAATAAGATAAACGTAGCAGGGTAACGGAGCTAAAGAAGTCTGAAAAAAATTAGAAACATCTTTCTTATTATGTCAAGACCGTATGCTTTGTTTTTTGTGCTGCTAGGGAGTCAAAAATGCTTTCAATATGTTTTACTACATTAATTAAGATTAGTAAGACAGCTTTATGAAACATATCCTAAAATCCAATGTTGTTATTATAGCTTTTAAAAACATGTAAATGAATTACATATGAAATTGAATTATACATAGCTTTATGGGTAAAATGCACATTAAAATTCTCCAGAATCATGGTCAAAGAATATGAAATAAATTTTCCTCCTGAATGGATTTGGTTATTTTTGTTTTCATCACTGGTTACACTTACGATTTAGCTTAGTATTGCTCTCTTAAAGAATTCTGTTTCTACCCCCATGGTCCAGGTCTCTGCAGAGGCTGGGTAACTCCCCCTACCTCCACTTATTTGAATGAGAATTCAAGACAGGCCTCTCAGTTTTAATAATTGTTAGCCATGCTGCTTCCATGCCTGGCAACCAGAGCATTCAGCTCTCCTTCAAGGTGCAACAAAGAATATGATTTCCTGCCAGAACCACTGTCTAGTTATTGTCAAAAACTCAAAGGAAACAAAAATGATAGTTAATCTTTACCATCTGCTAGGTATCAGGCTAAATGCTTTAAATACTTTACCCCCTAAGGCTTTGAACAGCCATGTGGGGTAAATGTTATTATGTCAATTTTGTAAAACGAGGAAAGCAAGGTTTGGGGAGTTGAGTGTCTTGTCCACAGTTAGTGACTGAGAAAGTCAGGATTTGAACCCAGGTTCTCCTAGATACATGGGTGAAACTCTTTCCGCTGAATAATCTTAGCTCTCTGGAAGGAACGATATCCAGTATACAGAAATAAGCATACAGATCCTCATTTGTGTTTTTGCTTGCTTGTTCTTTTCTAGCAATTTTTCTCTAGCTTTAGGCACTGGATTGCTGAATTTTTCATCTTGTCGATTTCTGGCCTTAAAATGATTAGTTATATGAAGTACTGAAACATCAGCTGTGTATTGGGATGTCTGAATTAAATGGAGAGAAGGGCAGGACAAAAGAGAGCCAATCTTTTCATCATTGTTCTTTAGTCAACATTAAATGACTATTTCTTAGGCTTCCTAAAACTGTAATTGAACTACTGCAACCCCACCATTTTAAATTTTGGTATTAATTTACTCATTTCTTCTACTTTTTCTCCTGCCTGTCACCACTGCCTCTATTCTGGGGCTCTTCTCACTTCCCCATCTCTCTTGGACCCTCCCTCCTGACCCTTTTCTGGTGGTTTTACATCTATAATTGACTTAAAAGTACAGGTCTTATGCTAACTTATAAATTAATAACATTGACATTACCTGAATATAATGAAACATCTGAATTAAAAAGTCATTCCTGGAATCTTCAAGAATAAGAGTACACCCCATATTAGAAGTAGTGTTGTGAAGGTCAAAAATAATGTCCCAGGAATCTTCACTATCTTTTGGGCCAAATAAATGATTTATTTCTTGAGCCCTTCTCACTTCATATGGCAAATCCTCTGACATTTTTTTGCTGTTATTAGCAGAAAGAAAAAGATTAACAACATCTGTGGGTAAGATTACATGAACATACAATAAGAACACAGTATATAAGGAACCAGTTGCCAAACCTTTAATATGAAAAATCTGTGAGTGAAGTGGAAACTTATTTGAAAACTTTACAAATTAAAAATTACATTTCTTTTCCTCCATTTGATTCTATGTAATGTTGCATTGGCATGCTTGCAAATAATAGTTCATTTATGTGGCTGGCCAAAGGAAGGACATTTCAAACAGAATTTACCATTTGACTTCAACCTCGAACAAAACTAATCCATTAGTTTAATCAACAGTTTCTTAGTAGGTATGTGCACTAGGCTATTATGGAGCTAGACAGTCAAATGAACCAATGGTTTTTTTGCCCTCTAGCTAATGCTAGTGCACAAAATAGTCAAACTTACATAATGCTCACTTATCTAATTAGGGATTCTTAACTGAGGTCCAGGAACCGATAGTGTTCCAGTGGTCCAGGGACAAGTTTTACAGACAAGTCTGTAAACCCAGAGAAAAGTGAAAATTTTTTCAGGTATATGCATATATATATATATATATATATATATATATATATATATTTTTTTTTTTTTTTTTTTTTTCCCCCTGGGGTAAGGGTTAATAATTTTTATTGAATTCTCAAACAAGCCTCTACCTGTCCCCTTCCCCACCTCAGCAATGGTTAGGATGCATTTTTTTCTATACATGATGATGCTTTAAATTTATTTTTTATCATTACACCTCTATAATTCCATCTATGTTTTTCTATTTCCTGACTATTTTTGCTAGTATCTTCAAAGGACCTACAGTTTGCACCTGGGTAATTTCTGCCAGGAATGCAATCAAGAAGGTGGAGCAGCCATCTTTTTGACTAGGAAGCAAAAACTCTGAGGACATAAGCTGCAGGCTAAGGATGGTGCAGTGGGGAGAGAGAAGGAATCTGTGGCATTGATGACATTATTGAACCACTATACCCCTGGACCTACTCTTTGTGAAAAAGAAACCCTTATTTGTTTAAGCCACTGTTTTCAGTTTCTGTTATATGCAACCATAGTTCCTAATTGATTCATATGTCTTTTAAAAGTTAATTCATGAAACAACTCCATGAGGTCCTCCCATCCCCATCTGATTTGCTTCTAATTCTCCCTCATGTGAGGAAATCACTAGACGCCTAGTTGCTCAGAGTCAAGGCTTGAAGTCTTAAATGATAATGGACGCTTTGAGTTCGCATGCCTGGAGTCCAGATCCCAAAAAAGAGTCCTAAGGGTGAAACTGAAAAAACAGGCAGGGGCAAGATCCTAAAGGGCACATCAACGATACTAAGTTACTTAAATCTATTCCGGATAGGCGATTTTTGCAGAATTTTCAGCAGGGGAGATACACAGTAAGATTTCCATGTTAGGACGATCCCTATGGCTGCTACCATACTGAAAATCGATGGCAGGAATGATTGGAGTAAGGCTGGATGCAGAAAGATTCTTCAGGGGACTACTCCAACTGTCCACAGAAGAAACAAACTTAGGTAGTGAAAATGGAGAGGAAGATTGAATTTGCAAAATACTTGTAATTGTTCAATACTTGAATACTTGGGAAGACTAGTGACCCACTAGACGTGGGAGATGAGGAACAAGGAAGGTTCTAAGATGATTTTCATAGGAGATTTGGTGGGTAACAGTGCTATCAATGAGAGGGGAATACAGGAAAAGGAGCTAATTTGGGACAGTGACAGGAGAAGGTAATTAATCTTATAAGTTTCCATAACCACCCTGAAAGAGAACTGTTTAGCCTCTGAATAGTGTTAAATGTAAGAAATAGAACATGAATTTAATTTAAAAGACTGCTGTCATTAAAATGCATACTATTGAGTGGTCATAATAAGAAAACTCATCCTAATCCATTTCAGAGTTGTTTGGACATTAACATGTCAACGAAAAGTTTTTCTTCAACAAGTTCTTACTTGTAATATGAGTCACTTAATAGCTATTTAAGGTGAATAGACAAACTTTAATTGTGTTGACATACCTCAGTCATGAAGATAAAGCATTTCTGCAATTAAAATGTATGCTAGTAAAAATATGATTTCATATACAATGTATGACTAATGTATAAATGCCCTGGGAAAAAAATCTATTCCATAAAGTGAGGCATATTTGTACTAAAAGTAGTAGCCATCTTTTGATCTGTGGTGAGCTTAAATTTAAGTAGCTTTCTAAACTCAAATTAGAGTTTATTAGAAAATGAGTACATAAAACAGTGCTGTTAGTTGTTCCTGTCCCCGTCTTAAATCTTAGCTAATAATCTGCCAACTCCTTGAGGTTAGAAACCATTTTTGTACATAGCGTTGTACTCCCACAGTGCCTCGCAAAGAGTAGGTGTTTAACAATATTTTTAGGTAAATGAAAGACAGAACTGGTAAAAAGAAAATACTTAGAGGCCTATATACAAATAGTAGTAACTATAATGATGTAAATAGAGACAAAAATAATTCATAAGAACATACTTAGAGTGTTATGGTTGCATACTTTCATTAAACGAATATTAATCAAAACATTACACTTTCCTTAACTAGAACTTTATGCACTACCATAAACATAGTTGCATAAAAACAAAGTAGTGAATCACCCAGAAAGCTAACAAAAATGTACCCAAGTACAGTGGCCAAACACTAATTTAATGCAAAAGACCGTTAAATGTATTTCTTTAGAGATATGATTAAAAATAAAAACCTGTGTTATTTATTGTCTCAGTCTGTATAGGATACATTTAAGAAGAAAATCAGTTAAGAATAGTTCGATGCTTAAAAAGGTTTATAAAAGAGCACACGAACGCCCAATTTAGAGAACTGAGTGATTTCATAATGGAATGTGATTAAAAATGAAAGTGATCTCATTCACAATAGCGACTATATGTATGGACATAAATAATGTACATTTACATATACATGTTCTCTCCCACACACCCAATTTACACACACACACACACACACACACACCCACAAAATATAGTCTTACCCAAGATTTTCAGGGTCAAAAACTCGATTCAGGTCACAGTCAATATATCTGGTACAGTTCTTCACTGCTTTTGGGTTGGTGATAAATGGTTTCACCTCAATCCCTGTTCTCTGAATCTCAGCGCCGTTCTCTAGCCAGTGTTTAACTAGAAATACTCCTGTTAGCTCATTCCCATGAGTTCCTCCAAAGATAGCAACCTTTTTTATAGGCTCTTCAAAAACGTGACAAGAAGTCATTTTATCTAGTAGTTTTATCTGATGTCTGCAATTCAGAAGAGAGGAGACCGAAGAAAGCTTAATTTCTTAAGAAAAGTTTAGAAATTTCAATCTAAATGAAACTTTAACCAAAGTACAAAGTGCAGAGTTCTTTTGAGTGGAGTATATTTTAATTTTCTCTTACAAGTTCTGAGCCCTGTTTATTATAGGAGCACTCCCTTCTTTAGCCCTGCCCTTTACCATATTTGGATTAAAATATGCAGAGATCAACTAGAGTTACAGCTGTTTACTTAACTTCTAACTCCCTCAAATGGTTGCTAGATCTAAATGCAATAATAAATTAGCAGCTCATACTAATATAAAAATTGTTTTCTCTTCAGCTGGATGTCATCTAATGGTGCTTTCATGACTATTTGTAGTAATAAAAAACAGTTTATACTTTTTTAATCCTCAAAAATAAAAAAAAATAAAGTGGCTCATAATATGCATGTTATTCAATATTTATCTTTCCACTTGCGTTTAAAAACATTTCTTCTCTGAAATAAGTTCAGATACTTTTCACCATCTGAGGGCATTTGAATTTCATCTCTATGAACAGCCAAAGGCAGATCCTCAGAGACCTCCTCTGGAATGGCTTCCTTTCTTTCAGAACGCTGTGTTGTTGTTTTTTTTGTTATCAGAGACACAAGAACCAAATCAATGATCACTGGGATTTAGAAAGCTCTTTGAAATATGCTTTAATTTCTTTCTCATGAAGTTTTTTGTAATTCTGTATCAACTTCCTTAGGCATCTTTCTCACTTTTTTGCCTTGATACTAAAAAGAAAGAAACTGTTAGTAATTTTCAGGTTTTTGTAATGCCTGAAAATGCCATAGGGCATGCTATATATACTAACCAGATTATATGAGTTTATGTAGACACAGTAAGCCTAATTTACTGGCAGCAGAGACTCTCCACTGGAATGTGTTACTCAAAAGAGGGCCTTGTTAGGGGCAATTATCCAGAATACTAAAGTGATTATATTCCTTTGGAGAAATGATTCTGAACCAAATCCAATTTTATTTCATGCTCAATCATCTAGAAAGTCAAATATGTTCAAGTATTGGAAACACTATACACTAGTAATGCCAGCTTATTTGAGAGGTACAAGAAGAGTAAGTACTTCACTGCAACTGCAGAGTAGTGTAATCTATAATGTTTTTCTGCGTATGTTATCTCGTTTCATTCATATATTCACTTTATAAAATAGGATGGGTTAGGTATTGACATCCCTATTGCAGGGGTAAAGGAAAAATAGTTTAATGTACTTGAAGTTTCCTCCGCTACCAAGAGAATAGTAGGCCTTGGACCCAGGTTGCCCGATTTTAATATTAATACCAGTGTTTTTCACAGAACAATAGGGTGCTGCCTGTTATTTTTGGCCTTCCCCAAAGTTCTAATTTGCTCATTTGGAATTCTCATAAACAGTCACTACAGTGTGCTCAGGAAAAAACAAGCATACAAACAAAATGCATGCTGGAAATACAAAATGTGAATACTTCAAAACATTTAATAAACCAATTCCTCTGTTCTTCCTTTAAAGGATTATAATGCAGAAATAGAGAAAGCAAAATAATAAAATCGACATTTACACATTAAAATGACTGTTCCAAGAAAAAGTCCCACGTAGCCTTTGATTTTCTACCCACATCAATGTACACGGAACACTACAATGTAGAGATGGTGAAAACAAGCATAAATACAAACAGATGACAGTTATTATTTACTTACTTTGGTTTTAAGAGCAGTAACTATGGTGAATTATTAACTCTTGATCATGGTTTTGTTTTGTTTTTCTGCTGATTTGTGGTTAATTCTGTTCTTTGCCCCAGTCTTTCTGGAAATGCTGCTTCAGTTATTTACTCATAGATAGCTGGCACCAATGACTCATATTTTGAAGCTTGTTTTACGGAATTTTAACAGATCAGCACTTTGAAGCACATTTAACATTCATAAGTACAGTTTCCCTTACATGCAAAATGAAGAAGTTTTTTTAGAGTTTTGAATTCTAGTAATTCCCATACTTACCTTGTTTATTGTGCACAGAGATTGTCTTCTGTGGAAGCTTTATTAGAAAAAAGGAGAGCATTTCTTTAGAACTAGAGCAACAGCGGCTTTTCATACTCTTATACCAAGTTAACTTCCAAAAGATTTTTAACTCCCTGTTTCCCAATGCACACTAAATTTTTGAGCCCCACAAAAACGAAACTTTTTTTATTATTAGGTTGGTGCAAAAGTAATTCCAGTTTTTGCAATTATTTTTAACCTTTTAAACCGCAATTATTTTCGCACCAACCTAACAGTATAGTTATTTTTTGAAAGTTCAAAGAACTAATAGTACACAAAGCAAATCCTTTCTAGTTGTCACAACCTCACTATTAGGTTGAATATTTAATGTTCTGAAGTACTTGAAAGAATAAGGCTAATAACTTCCCCCACTGCAAATGTTTTGTGGGGATAGTAGTGCCTGATTTATTGGTAAAATAATGTAGTTTATTTTTTAAAAAGGGAGAGTAAAATTTTCATAGTCATGGCTGTCCAATGCCAGAAATTTTGTGGGAGACAAATTTAAGGTGGGATAGTTTCCAAAATAGTATGATTGGAAGATAAGGAAGGTCTTCCCTCTATTATATATAAGGTGTCTCATACATAACATGTGGTCCAACAGTCATGTAATCAAACTATTCTCACTATTTTAATTTTCCTCTTCCCCTTTGCCCTATTGCTGTCATCATCCTGACCAACTTTCTAGGTGGAAATAAATAAATGATAACCAGAACAAGATAGGGATAGAATTGATAAGTTTGTAAACTGCTAGCAAAGATTCCACATTCCTCATATGCGAATTCCTCACAGATGCAGCACAGGATGTTGTTCATAGTATGTTTATTGTTTCCTTTTTAATGAGGAATCTATTTTTTGGGGGTGTTGTATATGTATGTATCTATGTATGTAAGTATATGTATGTATACATGTATATATATATATATATATATATATATATATATATATATATATATGGTCAACAGTGGCTTCCCTGAAGCTTCTACTAATTTTTTAAGTCTTCTCTCTGGAACCATGATGAATAACAAATCTTTTCAGACATTTTATCTAAAGTCTTCTCTTTTCCAAATTAAATGAAGATCCTATTTCTTTAAGCTTATTCCTAAGTTTGGCATTCAAGGCCCCATATTATCTGGTCTCAGTCTACCTCTTATCCTATCTCCTAATACTCTCCTTTATTAGACTTAATCTTCAAAGAAACTACTCTGATGTGTCATGGCTACATAGTCCTAGTAAGCCTTTACTAACAACTTCGCCTACATCTCTGCACCCTCTGCACGTCTTCCCTTCACCTAGCCCAGTCTTCCCATGGTCAGAAAGCATGGTAACAACAAAGTATGGTCTTTGAACCTAGACAGAACTAGAATTACTAACCCTGGCCTGCAGTAAGTATGCAATAAATGGCAGCTAGTGTTATTAAATAAGGGCTAACATTTATTGAGCATTTACTGTGTGCCAGTACCATTAATTTTTCCTTTTAATACTTTTAGTACAATTAAATAAATATTGTATCTCTTTTACTGAGGAGGGAAATGTAGGTCTAGAAGGGATAAATAACTTGCCAAGGTCAAAGGGCTAAGAAGCAGTGATCTAGCGGCCAGAAGGCCAGAGCTCGGAGTCACTGCACCATTCCATTGCCTCGCCTGGTCCCAGGTCGCTGAGGAACATGTGCCCTTTCCCTCCCCGGAACTCGCACAGCACAGGCCCTGCCTTATTGACTACTCTCTGCCTTGCAAGTCTGTTACCTAAACCCAGGCCTCAACTCTCCCACCGGCCTCCTGGCAACTCTAATTCCCTGATTCATCTGACTCGGAAACTCAGCCAGACCGTAAGACTCCTGTGACCGGGTTTTGAGGCCGGTGGCCTTTGAGTCAGTTTTTTTTAGGCACACTCCAGGTTACCACCAGCATTTTACAGACTGATGAAATGACCGCGGAGCAGAGTGTTAGGCGACCAGCCTTGGGCACACTTTTTCGACAAAGCTGGGGCAGAGACCGCTGAGCAGATCTGCCACCGACTCATCAGTAACTAGAACAAGCTCTTTCTTCTTTGGGCAAAATTCTAAAGACGGGAGAGCCATCCGTGCGCCTCGTATCTTACGATGTTAACATCATCGTTTCTGGGAAACGGGGCACGTGTCTTTTTCTCGTTATCAGAAAGGACGACACAACTGCGCACGTGCCCCAAGGTGGTGGCCTCTGCGCCTGCGCGGGGTGGGGGCGGAGGGGTAGGTTCAGGGGGAGGCGCGCCTGCGCAGGATCTAGGTGCGCCTGCGCACGGCTCGCGCTTTCTCGAGGCGGAGGCGTGTGATAGTTGACTGGGCGGTCACCGCGACCGTTGAAGTGAGGGAAGCTGAAGGAACCTGAGGGCAAAAGTTGCGTGTCGCGTTGGTAGGAAGGCCAAGAAGGGAAAGACCGTGTTTTCGCTAGTTACTAAACTGCCTCCATTCCCTGCGTGAGGAGAACGTTGGAAGAGAGTGTGAACCCTGACAGGGACGCCCCTCCCCCTCAACGAGGGCCTGAAATAGGCCCTCGGGCCTCCATGCGAGGCCGTGGTCTTTGGGGGTTCTGTGCGCTCGCGCGTTTGCAGATTGAGCAAACTTTTTGCGCACTGTTGCCGACCACCACATTAATGCCATTTAGGTTCAATTGGAAGCTGGGTTGGGGGGTGGCGGGTGTAACTCAGTCCCTGTGACAGGGTCAGTGGGCCAGAGGGAGAGCGTTACGCGTTTCTTTATTTTGTTTGCGTGATACTCGGAAACGTAATAGCCCTCATAAGTCCCGTCTGGGTTTAGGATGTGAGTTGTGATGGTATTTCTGTGCTGAGAAAAAGTCACCTCTGGTTTGGTTCCTAGAATGGCGTGAAGAATATTTTCTAAGGGACCTACTAGGTCCAGCTTCACGCCCAAGATACAGAAAGTAGAGGCGTTTACTGCTCTTAGGTTTCCCAAGTGTTATTTCTATAAACAATATTTGGAAATTGGTATTTACCTCACTATGATTTGTATTATTACTTGTGTTCATGTCTACCTGTCTCATTGGGTAGGGAACCTGGGAGCAGAAATGATCTTACTTAGGTTTGTGTCTTGCCTTTTCACACAATAGGTAAGTATTTGTTGTAAGTGTAAATTGGGATTGAAATAATATTAGGAGGCTAACCATGGAAAAAATTACAGCAGAAATTCTGTAAAAAAAATTGTTTCACTCATTGAAGTTACAGAAACTGAGTGGAAACTTATTTCGGTTATTCTGGATACTAAGTGAGGCCTTAGTCTTTGGTGTTACATAATCCAGGGATCTCACACTAATGGGCAAAACAAATGATCTACACAGTGTTTTAAAGTGAGACATGGCGTGTTCTCACATGGTTAGCTGAACTGTCTATGTTTCTTCTCTGGCCTTGTAACCATATAAGTTTGTCAGTGTTATAATCCATTTTTCTCTTTATAAATCTGGTCCAGAATTATTCTCCTGTGGATCATTAGTTCTGAAACAAATTACGTAGACTGCGTGAAATTCTGCGTATGTTTAGGAAGCAAGGTTATAACCACCCCAGTCCTAACATTTCAAACAGAGTTGGAAAAATGGTTTATGTTATAAATTGTTACTCAGGAAACAAAAGACTCAGTAAAGTGTTTACATTATCAGGTTTGAAACCATAGTTTTAAACCTCAGTTTCAGTAATTAACTAGGTTAAATTTTTGATTTTGTTGCTGATACGATATGAGTTACACATTTCTTTCTTTGAAGGTTTAGTCAAATAACTTCATGTTATAAATTTGGAGTGCTAAGGAAAAAGTTACAGACTTTGATATTGAAGGAAATGAAGAGAAATGAAAATTCAACTCGAAGTACAGCAGGTATTGAACAACTTATATTTTTAAATTTTCTAAATTTTCTGTATTTTGTATATATCACAATAAAGCTTGTATAATTTCTAGATGGGGCATTTTGAAAGGAACTTTAAAAAAGATTGAACATGTGGTATAGCCTCTTTACTTTTTAGGTCCAAGGAAATAACTTACTCAAGGGAAAAACATTTAGTGGCAGAGGTAGGAGTAAAATCAAACTTTTCTGGATTTACTATAGTGTTCTTTCTACAAACCCCATGTGCTTGAGTTTTCTGTGCTTTTAGGCTGGAAACAAAGAAATAGGTTTGTTTTTCGTTTGTATTTGTGACTTATTTAAAGTATTTCCAGAAGAACTTCTGTCTCCCTAACAGCTTCCCCTACCATTTCTGCTCCTCAATTTATTAGTTAGAGGGCAAGCATGAAGAGAACCAGGGTAATGGCGATAATGCACAATGAAGATAGTAATAGCTATTATTTATGGTGGATGTACTGTATTCTAGATATTTAATTATATGTAGTGGTTTATTTAATGATTACACCAACCCTCTGAGCTAGGCCTTATTATCATCATCCTTCTTTTCCAGATGAGAAATTAAGGCACAAAGAGGTTGTTAAATAAGTAATTTAGGAAGTGGCAGAACCAGGATTTGAACATAGGAATCTGGCTCTAGAGTCCATGCTCTTAACCACTGTATTATCCTGCCTCTCAGTATATGTCATATTAGCACAGAGAGTTTAAGGAGATTGTCCAAGTTTATACTTCGAGTTGTACATAATTCAAACCTACTTTGAAGTTGTAATTCAAACCCAGGAGCTCTGACTCTAGAACCCACATCATTTTCCCAGCTTTTCCTATGAGACAGTTATTACAAAGTCTATATTCTCTGGTAGTACAAGTTTTGGTGGCCCATCTAGAGCAGGGGTGTCAAAACTGCGGCCCGCGGGCCAACTGCGGTCCGCAATCCATTGTTAATTGGCCTGCAGCAAATTCCAAAAATATATTTAGTTAAATAAACCAGGTGAGGCAATACGTACTTCACCTCGAGTGAGTGACCCGGCTGTTTGTGTATTTTACCGCATATGGCCCTTGGTAAAAAACGTTGAAAAAAGTTTGCACACCCCTGATTTAGAGTATGGTATAGTGGCAAGATATCTGAACGGAGAAACAGGAAGCTTGTGTCCTATCTAGGTCCTTCCACTGTGGCAATATGCAAGCTTTTAGGACCTCTTTTCCCTCTGAGATCCCTTCTAGGTTTACTACTTATAAATTCTGACTTTTGGCTTGACTTGAGATCCCAGGTCTCTTATCTGAAGGGTTTAGAGGTAGTATTTATTCTCATTTGGATTGGATGTTGTCATTCTGAGACATTTTCAAAATGTTCCACAAAAAATATGCATTACAGACACCTGGAGTACTTATTAAAATTACAGGATTTTGGCTTACAAATCAAATGTATTAAAATAAAATCCATGAAAGTGGGGTCTAAGAACTAGCATGTTAAGCATGATTCCATATAAATCTTAGTCAAACTAAAGTTTGAGAACCATGGCTCTAAAGGGTGTGCTACCATAGTCCAAAGAATGGTTACGGTTTGGAAAGCATGGGTCAAAGTCTGGTTCTCTCTCACCACTTTTGTATTTGAAGGATCCCCTCGAGTTAATGTGATAATAGGCAAGCACAGGAAAGAGATAAGGAAAACAAAGTGGATTTTCAAAGGGTTGAGGGATGAGGAAGGAGATGAGAATTACTTCCAAACAAGAAAAATTAAGGCAGTGTTAATGTAGAACAAGAAAGGAATTTTTAGAGACTCAAATGAGGCTATTTAGGATCTTATGAAGAATGTAAAGATCAATCCAAAGATGTAGAAATGTATTTATAATAAATATAAAATTAACAAATAGAAGTAGACAAATTCAAATTGTGCATTATTATGTCCTAGTAATTATTCTATAACTATATCTATTTTCCTGTTATGTACTAATTTATTGGTATATTAAATTTAGGCTGTTTGCCTGTACCATTGTTCAATCAGAAAAAGAGGAATAGACAACCATTAACATCCAATCCACTTAAAAATGATCCAGGTATAAGTACTGCTTCTGACAGTTATGATTTCTTTCCTCTACCAACAGGTAAGAAAATAAGGTGAAAACTTTCAGAAAATAAGAACTAGGATTATAGAAAATTACATTTTCTATTTTATTGTAATGGAAATATAAAGTTTATATTTTTCTTCTTTCCACTATCCAAATATAGGGGTTACTTGGCTCTTTCTGGACATTCCAGTGCAGTAGTTTGAGTTTCCTTGTCTACAAGGGTGGCTTAGCATTTAAATGGAGTATCTTAGATCTGGAGCCTTTGTTCTAATGAACTAGTAACCTGCATTGCAAAGAATTTTCTTTTCAAAACACATAAGGATATTTAGACATTTGGTGTTAAAGAATAGAGAAACTCAGTTTGCCTTAGGAATAAGGATAAATGTGCATGGGAACACAGGAAAAATGGGAAAAAAAATAGAACTTAGCAAGGGTAGAAGCCCAAGGATTTCTAGTGCTTGGCTGTAGTCTTTTTTCCTTTTCTTATAATATTTTTGCCTTTCTTCATTTGTTGACTCTTTACTCTTTCATCCACTTGGCTCTCTTACAGTTTCAACTAGCACATGAACTAAATTGCACTTGCTGGGGAGTTAACATAACCTTTTAGTTCTAGTCCTCAGAGCCCATCATTGACTGTCCTCTATATCTCTTTATTCAAACTTTAGAGACAGAGAGCCTCTGGTTTGGCTCATATTTTTAAGTGAGGTCACTAAAATATTGGTTTAGCTTTATGTTTAGGCCTCTCATCTCTAAAACAATTAGCTGTGGTAGTGGGTGCTGGGAGGTCTTAATGTTTTCTGACTTTTTGCTTCTCTCCAGAAGAAGGTATGGACAGGCACACATTCTGAAATATATTTGGTATATGCTGGTTATCTACTTTTACATTTTGGGGGGGCACACTTCAAAAATCTTCAATAGGATCTTACACAACTAGAATTTTAAAATTCTCTCTCTCTCGCTCTTTCTCAATACTTGTATTGTTAATATCCAGTGTGCAACCATAGACCTTAATCTACTTCTAAAACTATAATTATTTTGTTTTCTTCCATATTTGAAGAATTTGAAGTAAGAATTTTATATTATTCCCATTTTTTTATGGATAAAAAAATTCATATGGATATGCATAAGTGGATGTTTATCTGGTCATCCTTTGCCATTTAAAAATTCTCCACCATTTAAAATAGTTTCATAAATAGCATGAATGCTGACCTTGAAAAATGACAACAATTTGAGCTGCTCCATAGGGAAATGCGCATCCATCCTCCTAAAGTACTCTGCACTCTACAAGCTCTGACTAGGATTAGTATCTGCCAGAGATATAATAAGATCCTTATATTAGGTAAGAGATAGGACTAGATAAGTGTTTTTCAAAATTTTGTCTTGATCCATTAGGCTTGGAAACGACCAATATTTTAAAAAAAGAACTGAAAGAGAATAGAGTAGAGTAGAATAGAAAATATCAGAGGGTATCACACATAGTAAGAATAAGAAATGATGGTGAAATTTTGTTATGTTCTTTTTCCTCTCTCTCTCACACACACATCCACACACATGCACACCACACCTGTATATATTCTGGGTTATGATGTACTTCTTGCAGTGGGTTGGGATCAAAAAAGTCTAAGAATCATTGATTACACTGAATTCATGTTACAGAATACAAGGTACTATACTAGGATTGGTTGTGGAAAAGATACTATTACCTTTGCTTAAAATACAGTGGGGAAGAAAGCTATCTATGAGAATTAATAAGGCAGGCTGTGAAAAATTCCAATAAAGTGCCATTGAATAACAAGTCCATATCTTTAAATTCGTCTTCAAGCTTTCAACCCCCAAATTAAATAAGTTTGAAATAATTATTTTTTGAAAAACGTTACCTATTTTACTTTTTTTCCCATTACTTACATCTTTTGAGATTCTGCTTGGGAAGCGATGAATCCAGAGTTGCCTCCTTTAACGAAAACAATGAACGCAGGGTATGTAGAAAAATATACATCAACAAATGCATGTCTGTTACTGCCTGATGTTATCCTTCTATGTATATTTTACATTTCTCAGTTTGGAAATAAATTTTTAATATTTAATAAAAAGATACGTTTCCTCAAAAGGCAAATACCACATTCAGTTTCTCATCCCCTGAGAAGTCAAGATTCTGTGTCTAAGTCTATTCAATCAGATACTGAAAGAAGCAAGAGTGGTTGGAGGTGAGTCTACTTAAGATTTCTCTTTCTTCTTCTATTTCTTCTTCCCCTTCCCCTCTCTTCCTCTCCTCCTTTTTCTTCTCCCCATCTCTTCTGCCTTTCTTAGAATTACATTTAGGAAATTTATCTATACTTAATGACTATAGCAGTATTAGCTACATTTTATGAAAGTGGTGAAGAACTTTAAAAATAGGTAAATTTTGGCAGTGATTATGTTTCCAAACAATTCTTCATGTTATAATGAAATTTCTGCCAGTATTTATCACATGAATTTAAGATTTTGCTATGGATCATTAATGGTCTAATTGACAATATGTTACAGAGTCAGGAATAGCTGTTTCTGAATGTTGGATATATTTAGAAATTGGAAACCAAATAGAATGCTCAATTTTACCCTAGTAAGACAGTTTGCTTCAAGGTAAATAAAACAGAATAAGAAAGAAAGATGGAGACTGAAATGCGTATACATCTGAAGAGAACCATCAAGGAAGATGGTGAGGGTACTTCTGAGTCATTGCCATAAGAATCTAAATTTAATGCCTAAATATTATGAAAAAATGGATGGAAAAATGACATGGATTATATTTTAGGTTGGATTTTAGTATTCTTGGGTAAGTGGCAACTACTAAAGGAAATAATTTGGAGAAAAATGTATTGGAAAAACAGTGCCAAACAGATACATATATCAGTCACCGTTTAGTGCTTCCATATGTTATTTTACTAATCCTTACAATAATCCTGTGAAGTTAACATTACCTTCACTTTTATTTAAGATACTGTATTGTTTTTTAAAGGGGGGAGCTTTTAATAAAGTGGTTAATATACACATCAAAACAATATTTTTATTTTTAAAAACTGAGTTTTGGTTTTATTACTCATGCTAGTTTCTTTAGGATCAGTCAGTTATTTTCTTCAGGGCTTGAAACTAGGCCTATTCTTGATTTGAGATGGTCCCTGGAGGCATAGTTCCAGCTGCATGTGCTAAGAAGAAAGTCCCTTCTGACAGGCATTAGAGAATTAGGAAACAGATTGTAATCTAGAGAGGCACCCAGTATTTGATATTCTAATTTGAAATAATAGATGATTCATCAGACAGTTGGACTATAACAACAGGAAATCCAGGAACAGAAAACATTGAAAACCCAAGTAGGCAATTAGTAATCTGCTGAAGATCTTTTGACTGGTTCTATGCTTAGGTTCAGAATCCAGGCTTTACCTTCACATCCATCTGCCCCCAACAACAGCCTGTTCCTGGGGAACTAATTGAAATCTGGACCCTATCTTTGTCCCCAAGGAGAAGGATCTGAGGGACACACTGCTCCCTGCCCTGTGAGGAGCCACTACAACTTAGGCCTCGTGGTCTGCTTGGGATGTTGCGGACCTGGCTGAGCTGGATTGGCTGCTGAAGCAGCACTGTGTGTGGGCATGCCCAGTGAGGTCAAAGGACCATAGTTCTCCCAGGGCTCGTCCAGGCTAGGAGCACCTCCTGAGCAAAAATGTTGGTGGAAGTTGCAGATGTGCTGTTACCAATAAGGAGTTGTGAGGCTGAAAGAAACTTTTCTAAACTATGAATAATAGAAGTAATTTCTACAGCCATGAGAGAGAAAAGACAAAATTGTTTCTATTGAAAATAAAATTGCTGTCTATTATTTTGATTTAAAAATCACTGGCAAGCCATTAGTTTAACTTCTTAAAATTTTACTTTATAGAAAATTTAAATGTAAATGTGTAAAGAAGTAAGCAAAAGTCCTCAAAATCTTACCACTCAGAGACAACCACTGTTATACATGTATGAAGGCTTGTATAGTTTAAAAATATACTTTAATAGCATTGGACTCTGAGTTGGGAGACTAAGGTTCTCTAGGTTCTGGGTTGCTATATGACTTTGGACAAGTTACTTTCTTCCTAAGTCTCAGTTTCCTCACCTGAAAAGAGATAGAATATATTGTAGGGTTGTTGTGATGATGTATTTAGAATTTCTAACTAGCTAGTAGTTACAAAGTAGTTTATAAACCACAAAGCACTATATAAATGCAAATTTTCATTTTCTTTTAATTAGGACAAAGTATATAGAAACAAAAACTAATACTCATTTTTATAAAAACTATTACAGCTATGGAGATAGAAACAAAAATACCAGCTTGAAAACTTGGGATAGAAATGAATTTAGGCCTCAATGCAAAAGAACAAACCTAGTAGCAAATGATGGAAGAAATTCTTGTCCAAGTATGAGTTTGGGAGCTCAACAACAGAAACAATTAAGAATATCTGAACCTCCTAACTTATCTCACCAAAGAGAAAATGAAGTACGCAGACAAACACATTCATCAAAAATATCTGGCTCCACAATGAGAAGTCTAGACAAAAACAGTGCATTACAGGGATTTAAGCCCAATTTCCAACAAAATCAATTTAAGAAAAAAGTGTCGAATGATATTCCAGAAGAAAACACTCTCAAGGTAAACTTTTAAATATGAATTATTTACATTTTTATATTTACATTTTAAAAATATGAAATAAGTATTTAGAAAATTATAGAGATAAGAGTATTTGAAATCAATCCCATGGCATGCATTACTTGATTAGCACAAATATCTATTTCCATTGGAGTGAGTGAATGTTGGTTTCCAAAATATTTTCTAAGAGATTGTGAATGGCTGCTCCTTTTCATTGTTGCTTTAGAGTATCCTCCTGGGTTCTTAGTTTCACTATTAAATTATTGAGATTATGTAAGTTTATCCAGTGGTTGCAGACGTTCTTCAACCCCTTCATATGTCAGTCTAAGTTTTTGTAATAAGGGTCAACATACTTTCTGTAAAGCGCAAGATAGTAAATATTTTTGGCTTTATGGGCCATATTGTCTTCCTTGTAACTCCTCAATTATACTACTCCACTCTGCCATTGTAGCTTAAAAGCAGCCATAGACAATACATAAATGGATGAGTGTGGCATGTTCCAATAAAAGTTAACAAAAACAGACAGCAGAGTGTATATCATGTTTAGAGAATTGGGAAGAGTCTGAAATGGCCAAGTGCATTGGTGAATTAGTGGAATATAGAATATGAGGCTAGAAAGGTAAAATAAGACCAGACTAACTATGACCTGGGATCCATTAGCTGACTTCTGTTATGGTTCAGCCAGTGTGATTCACTGGCCAGACATCAAAGGGTGGGGAGAGAGGTTGGGTTTTCCTATTCCCTCCCTGCTTAAATGTTGTGTCAGAGGCAATACTCATAGCTATGTCCCTGCATGATATAGCCACTCCATGAGTCCAGTTTTCACAGGTTTGGTAATTTTATTTCTTCCACTTGTCCTTTTAGCTTAGGGATGGTAGAAGTTTCTTATTGTTAGTCCTTTGAGTGCTTATGTACCTCGTATTTGTTCTGCCTGTATGCCTGTAAGAAGTTTTTTCAGTGAACCATCTAGGGTAAATTCTGATTTGTTTGTTTTGCTGGAAATATGACTATTTAATAATAAATAGTCATATTTATTTAATAATCCCTGCCTCTTTTTAACCTTTTACCCTGCTTTTTTTTTTTCATGCATAGGATATATCAATTTCTGATATTATATATTGTTTATTTTCTGAATTCCCATTGGACAGCAAAATCTGTGAGGGTAGATATGTTGTTTGTTCACTATTATTTCTTCATTAGCTATGTTTGGCACTTAGTAGATGCCAATAAGTACTTTTGGAATTAATGAATGAATGAATGTGTCTGACTTCTATCCTAGAGTGAGCACATTAGGAATTGTGTTTTGCTCACCTGTGTTTATCAGAGGATTGGCACATGATACATTAAAAATATTGACAAATGAACAAATGAATAAAGAATGAATGCCCATATAAATCGTTCTCTTCTTGATTAATTGTCTCCAAGTACATCCTAGTTTCTCCCATAAAATGCTAATGATGCCATTAATTTAGGGGAGTAACTGTACTAAAATGTTTGATAGTCTTTTAAAAATATTTTACACTCAAAATACTTCCCCTCGCTTCGAACCCACTTATCCCATCGCCTTGCCACTTTCTGAAGCAGTTCTGGAAGTCCTCGTTCATGAGTGTCTTTAGTTGCACCTGGAGTGTTTAAGGGAATCAACAGCAGCAGATCCAAGAAAATACCAGCAAAAATAGACTCCCTAAAATGAGAAGTTCATGACAAAGTGAAAAACTTAGTTGTTTCCTCAAAGTGAAACAACCAGAACAGAGGTGGAGATAAAAAGAACTGAGGTTGGGCTGAAGTTACAGGGAGCACAGTAGAAAGAGGAAGTACAGAGTGTTCACAAGCGTGTCTGGGAAACTCAGATATGGTATATCTCAGAAAGTAGATGAAATGCCCACCTGAAAGGTAGGGACTGTGTTACCTTTGTGCAATGACTAGTGATGATGACATAGAGAACAGATCTGGGAGCAGAAGCCCTATGGGGCCAGTTTAGAACAAAGAAGAAAAGGAAGGAAGGCTACACAAAAACCACAAAAAAGAGCCACATTGAATGAGACAGTCTGACTGGCAGTCAAAGCATCGTGAAGCCTAGAAAACTGGTTTGGTCCTTCTTGCCCTTCCTGCACAGAAGACCCTTGCAAATGGTTGGTCCAGGAAAATACAACTCACTTAATAATTAATTTAAAAAAAGAAAGGAGAAAGTGACAAACACTTTTGTTATAAGTTGAATTGGGTACCTCAAAAAAAAAATATTTTACACATTTGCCTATTATAAGGACATAGAATCTTTACAAAGGAAGTGAAAGAGTATAATGAAAAAAAGGAAAGGTTTTTCTAATGCTATGATTTTATTTTTTTCAAAAGGATGCCTCATTGTATCCATTAAAGTTTAAGGAAAAAGATAATTCTTTAAGAATTATATCTGCAGTTATTGAAAGCATGAAGTACTGGCGTGAACATGCACAAAAAACTGTACTTCTTTTTGAAATATTGGGTAAGTATAATACTTCAAAAATACTTCAGTAATACTATTTGGACAATAGTTTTGAATGTCAGTAGGAATACATAGGAGATCTTAAAGAAAAAATTTTGCAAAAGGACATTATAGTTCATTAGGATTTTGTTCAGCACCTGGGTCTGTCATTAATTTGTGTGACTTAAGATGTACTTGGTTATTTATGGTGGTATTCTTTTGATTCGTAATGTTAAAACTGGATTCTTAAAGTAATCCAACTCAACCCTTGAGGTAGGTGGGGAAATGGAGCAAATAATTAAGATAGACTTGACTAAAATCACGAAACTATGTAGTACCAAAAATGGATCTAGAATCCAAGTCTCCATGTTACCAATGTAGTTCTTTCTCCTATATTGCACTAAATCCAGTAGTAATTTTGTATATAAATTGAATCATATTTTAAATACTCTGAAATAACATTTGTAAAGAATCCTTTACTGATATGAATAGACACCCTACAATTAATCTGTTTTCGAAATTAATATTTAAGTGGAGGAGAGTTTTGTAGAATGTGGAATTTGATTTTACCTAGAATGAAGAGATAAACACGTAAAGATTCAAAACATATTTCTTTCAATAGTTTAAGTAATATAAATATTTAATTTAATTTAAATTATGAAACATTCTAAACATATAGCGAATATAATATCCACATATCCATGTTACAGATATATTTGAAACCCCCATCCACTTTTCTTCTTTAGAGCTAATCACTGTGGTATCTTTCTTGTCCATGCTTTTATAATTTTACTGTGTCCATTTGATTTCATAAATTTATATATATACTTTTTATTGCTTTATGTGTTTTAAAATATGCAGCTTACATTTTTTAAAATTAAAGTTTTTTGTGGTGACAATTGTTAGTAAAGTTAATAGATTTCAGGTGTACCATTCTGTAATACATCATCTATATATCACATTGTGTGTTCACCCAGAGTCAGTTCTCCTTCCATCTTCATCCAGCATAATGTGTTTAAGATTTAGCCATTTTCTATTCTGTCACAGTATTGTCTTCATCCTGAAGCTCACGTGTCGTCTCTAGCAGCTTCTGATTCTTCACTTGTGGTATTAAGATGATTATCAAAGTTCTCTGTACCACCCATCCTTATACCACACTGTCATGTTCTTCAGTAGTTTCTTCTGGTTGCTCTTTCCCAGAAACTAGCAAATGACCCCTTGCATATCATCATTTCTGACGGGGTAACAAGCCCATCACCTAGACACTGAACTCTGTAGCTGGGGAATAGGATACACTGATTGATTTAAGTCAGTCTCAGATCACTCCTGCATCTGGGCATGGGGACAAATCCCATTCAAATCATATGGCATAGGCGAGGTTTCCTAAAGGAAAATCTGGGTATTATTAGGAGAAATAGAGGCTGACCTCAAAATAACAAATGTTATTACTATTAGTACTCAATAGATGGTTACTAAAGGAATAAATACTGCCCTTAATTGATAATTTCTTGAGGTAAACATGATTTATTTGCATTTTATAGATGAGACAGATTTGAAAGAGGTTAAATAATTTGCTCAATTTAGTATATTGAAGAATTGGGACTCAAATGCATTCCTTCTGATTCTAATTCAATGTTTTGTTTTTTTCATTAAACCACGATGCTTATTTGTCATATGTGTGTATTTTATTATTATAATATAGTAGACTAGTCTGGGGATTTAACCACTCTATAGAATACATTCTAAGGAGAAAGCTTCAGATGGCCAACTATTGTCAGTTGTATGAACTTTAGCATATAGCCTATTCCTAAATTGAAGAGGGCCAGAAATTTTGTTTCTCTTAGTATAAAACAGTTTCAGAAAAAATCTTTTCCTCTTTAAATATCTTCTTTATTATTGTATAAATAAAACTGAGAAAGGTTGGTGTGGACATAGTTATTTAAATATCAACTTCTCTTTGTTAAATTTTCTTTGCATTTTACCAGCATTGATTTTTTTCCTCCTTGTTTCAATGTTGCTTAGCTGTTCTCGACTCAGCTGTTACACACGGACCACATTATTCCAAGACTTTTCTTATGAGAGATGGGAAAAACACTCTGCCTTGTGTATTTTATGAAATAGTGAGTATTTGTCTAAATATTCTTTGCAAAACATATACCAACAAAACATACAAATGCAGGCTGTAATTGCATTGCAGTAGAAATTCTGTTAACACTTTAGTAGTACTTTCACCATTTTGTTTGGTTTTAGTTCTGATATTAAAGTTGTTTATTCGTTCAACTAATATGGAGAGCCTACTATGTGCCAAGTGCTGTGCTAGGTGCAATGGATACAAATTGGGATATAAGTGGTAAATGGCTCTTTCTCTTAAAGAGTTCATAATCTCAGGTAGAAAGACAGTTACATAAATGTTACACTGTGGTGTGATAAATGGCATGAGGGAGGTATGTGCAGTGCTATAGAAGTAGATGGGAAGATCAGGGAAACATTTTCGAAGAATGTAGTAACTTACTTTATTTTAGATATTTAAGGACTAGTAAATTAAGCCAAAGTGTGTTAGGGGGAAGGAAAGAGGTAAGGAGGAATGCACTCTTAAATTGAGAGAGCAGCATATTCAAAGACATGAAGCTAAGAGAGAGCCTGGATTGTATAGGAAACTGCAAGTAGTGTATAATTACCAGCGTGTAGAATTAGTAAGTGATGGGGGCAAGGGTAGCGGTTCTGAAGTTGGGTGAAGGCAAAGAGTGGACTGAGATATAGGGAAGAAGAGGCTTGGTGAGAGAAAAGGCTGGGGGTGACAAAGAAGGCTGGAGATCACAAGGGAGTCTGGAGACCTTATAAGACTTACATATTTTATAAAAGTTTGGCATTAATTCTGAAATTGGCTGCAATTCTGAAATCAGATGTGGATTCTAGTTTTTACTCCACCATTTATTAGCTTTATGACCTTGAGTAAGCTGCTTAAACTTTCTGAACTTCAGGTTTTTTTTTTATCTGTAAAATGAGGAGACTAATTCTTACTTTGAGAGATTGTTTTGGAGATTAGATGATAAAACATGGATGTATAGCATCTGACACATAGTAAATGATCAAGAAATAGTAGTTGTCATATTAGTAATTTCTAAAATATCTTGAATGTTTATTTTCTCTCGTCTGGTAAGTTTTTAAAAACACTTTTTTATTGAAGTATATCATATACAGAAAAGTGCACAAATCATAACTGTACAATTCTGTGAAGTATCACAAAGTGAACAATACCAAGGATAAGAACTAGGGGAGTGCTGTCACCCCATCATCCTTGTGCCTCCTCCCATTCACTACCTCCTGTCTCCTACCTAAAAGTAACCACTAGCCTGATTTTTAATGTCAGATTCTGCCTCTTTTTGAACTTCATATAAATAATATGATACGGTACTTCTTCGATGTCTGATTTCTTTCACTCAACACAGTGTTTGTAAGATTTATCTATGTTGTTGCATGTAACTATGGTTCATTTATTTATACTTCTACATACAATATTCTGTTGTCTGAATATACCACAGTTAATTTTCTGTCTTACTATTGGGCATGTGGGTTGTTTCCAGATTTTTTGCTGTTACGAATAATGCTCTGTGAACATTCTTGTATATGTCTCTTGTGCACATGCGTGCATTTCTGTTGGGTATATACCTAAAAGTAAAATTGCTGCACCAGAGTGCATGTGTATGTTCTAATACAGTAGTTATTGCTAAAGAATTTTCCAAAGGGTTGTACCAGTTTACACACTCACAATCAGTGCAGGTGAGTTGTAGTTTCTTTGCATGCTTATCAACACTTAATACTGTCAGTCTTTTTTATTTTAGCTATTCTAGTAGATGTTTAGTGCTATCTCATTTCTCTGCAATTCTACTGAAAATGGAACTCTCACAATCTAAGGGAAGAATAGTTCATGTGCCATTACATTGAGAATTGGTCAATCTTTCAAGGAGCAGCAGCTTGCTAGCTTGTAAGAAGCCTGACCCAAGTGAAGGTCTTTCCTCTGACAGGGCACCCATATATACCTAGCTATCATGGTCTTGTTAGCTGTGGGGCCCTAAATCAGGTGAGGGAGTTAGAGCATTTTGGGGTGATTTATACTTAGTTGATCATATTATTAGTTGCAAAAAGTTGAAATTTAGGTGACGTAATAAATGACTTTATTGATATTTATCTTTTAAATAACAGGATCGTGAACTTCCAAGACTGATTAGAGGCCGAGTTCATAGGTGTGTTGGAAACTATGACCAGAAAAATAATATTTTCAAGTGTGTTTCTGTCAGACCGGCATCTGTTTCTGAACAAAATAGTTTTCAAGCATTTGTTAAAATTGCAGATGCTGAGATGCGGTATTATACTAATGTAAAGAATGAAATTTAAATAGTGATAAAAGAAGTTTAAATAGTATAACTTAAAGCATTTTTCTGTTACTGTTTAAATTACAATATGCATGGTTTTATGGTTTTATAGCCACAGCTTCTCTGTACTTTGTTGAATTAAAATATTTAAATCCTTTTCAATGTGTAAAGAGTTTTTGAAAAATAATTTTACTGTTTTTATAAAAATGGTATATTTTCTAAAATTCAACAGCCATTTCAGATAAAAAAGCTCAATAGGAGTAGATACTTATTTAACATGAGATAATAATACGTTTGAGTCAGCCCAAAAGCCAACATCAAGCTTAATGGGGAAATATAGAGACATTCCCACTAACGTCATGAACAAGAAGACAAGGGTGCCCACGATTAGCACTGTTACTAAGTATTATACTGGCGCTGCAGTCTCTAAATGGAGTTTATTTAATTCCTTCAAATACGTAGTGAGCACATACTCTATGCCAAGCAGTGTTTCACATGCTTCATTAAAGCACTTAATGAAGTAACAAAAATCTCTGCACTTAAGGAGTTTATATTTCTGGACCCAGAAAATACATTAGATAAAAAAAGAAAAATTTGAGGTGTAAGAATTATTGCTATTGGGATTTAATATAATCGTATATGTGAAAAACCTAAGAAAATCAACTGAGAAACTTGCAAAAATAAGATAATTTATAAGGTACTAGAATAGAATAATATGCAGAACTCATCAGTAGATGGTATTTATATGACTCAACAACCATTAGAGTGCAAAATGGATAAAGATACCATTTAAGATAGAAAAAATATCCAAGACTAATCAAGACTAAATGATAAATATGAAAAGTATATGAACAAAACTTCAAAATACTAATGAAATAGAGAAGAAGACTTGGACAAATGGAAAATAAATTAGTTGGATAGGAAAACAAAGATGTTGATTTTGCTCAAATTAATTTGTAACATGTAATTTCTCCCTGTGTGTACACTCACACACACCAAGCTGATACCAAACGTTATACGTAAAAAAATAAATGAGAATAGTCAGGAAAACTGAAAAACAAGACCAAAAGAACAATAGAGGATAGTTTTATTGGATATTATAAAGCCTTAAATGTATTATCTATTGTTGCATAGCCAATTAGCCCCCTCTCCAAATTAGTGGCTTAACACAATAATCATTTATTATCTCACAGTTTCAGTGGGCCAGCTTTTCAGGAGTGGCTCAGCTGGACAGTTCTGGAATGCAGTCCCTTAGGAAGACCCACTTCCAGGTGGCTCATGTACATACTGCCTAGTGGGTGCTTCCTGTTGGCAGGAGGCCTTGGTTTCTTACTATGCGGGTCTTTCCAAAGAGCTGCTTGAGTGTTCTCACGACATAGTAGCTGTCTTCCCCTGGAGTGAGTAATCTAATAGTTACCCAGGTGGAAGCTATCCTTTTTTTGACCTCACCTTGGAAGTCACATAACATCACTTCTGCATTTTGTTTGTTAGAAGTGAATCACTAAGGTGGACCACATTTAGGAAGAGGGGAATTAGGCTCCACCATTTGAAGGAAAGGAATGGCCGACATATTTTAAAACTAGCACATATTATAAAGACATATTTATCCATGCAAAATACGGTACTGGTTCATGAATAGACAGGTCAGTACAACAATTTAAAGTACAGAAATCGTCTCAAGTATATAGAGAACTTAATGATAAAGGTAGCATCTAAAATCAGTGGGGAAGAGAGACCATTCAATAAATGGTATTGGGACCACTGGGAAGCATCTAAAAAAAATAAACTTAGAGGTTTATGCTAAAGATTTTAATGTTTCCTTTTTTAAAATTTGTAGTCCTATTTTATATATTTAGCTTTTTCATCAATTTGGGAGTTACTATTTTGTATAAGTTGCAAGGCAAAGGGATTTAACTTTGTTTCCCAAATAGGTGGCTGATTATTCCAGCACCATCTCTTGAATAATAACATCCTTTTCCTATTGATTTGAAATACCATGTTTATTATAAAATAAAGCAAGCATGAGTTCTTTTTAAAACTTTTTTTTTGATTAATTTGTTAAGTATTCTTACAGATATTGCCTCAAAGTCTGTTTTTTTACATTTTAAATCCTGTTGGAGTTTTGATTAGGATTGCATCAAATTTATAAATTACTCTGGGGAGAGTGGACATATTTCTAACAGTAAATCTTCCTGTTAAGAAATATGTCATGTCTATTTATTTAGATCTTCTTTTATGTCTTTTAGTAAAGTTTTATAAATTTGTTCATAAAAATCTTGCACAGATCATGTTCTATTATTTCTCGATATATGTGTACACACACACACACACACACACACACAAAATGCCCATTTAATTCTCTATTTCCTCAGACCTGTCTTTCTGAAACACATTGCACTCTGGCCTTTCCTCCCTACATCCTCTTCCTGTCCCCATTCTTTAGATTTCTTTTGCTCACCATTCTATGAATCAAGCAAGAAGAGGGGTGAGGGGGATTACAGGCCCCAGCTTCAAAAACGAGGTGGAGAAATGTTGTGGAACGTACATGAAAGGAGCATGCAGAGGATGATGATAAGTTCTTTCCTAGCTTTGCAGTTACTGTCTGTAGCAAAGATTCAGTTGTGCCAGTTGGGAGATCACATCCAGAAAGATTGGTGTAAACTCATAGAATACAGTATGCTTTGAACCAGGAACCCATATTTGGTGCTATTTCCCCCATAACCATGACTCATGAGTCTGGAAATCAAGGGCTGGTAGCAGGACTGACTTCTGTCATTATTAGACCAAATGTACTTGCAGAATTTTTGCTTCCCATTCTCAATTTTTTGCTCTGCTGGTTTAGAGAGCTTACTTTCTGTCTTAACCTGAGTGGTCCAAAAAGCAGAGACTGAGAGAAAGTCCTTTTTGCTAGTAGCTTATTTGGGAAAGTTATAGGGAGAAGTAATGGATAGATGGGGTAAATAAGGAAGATGGAAGAGCCAATACTGGGGTGGCTTATTAAGTTGGATGCCACTGGGAGTGAATAAGGCTTGATGAAGTGCATCACAGGACCGTCCACCTTAATGAAAATGGAAGCATATATTCATCAGGTTGTGTGTGTGAGTGTTAAGCTGGCTTCCCATGGTATTTCACTCCAGGGAATCAGAGACACCACGTGGCAGGACACGAGAAGCAGGTAGAGCAGGCCCGTAGTAATGCTGTCAGATTGTATCTATGTGAAGAAGCTGGTTGAAGTTTGTGCAGAACCGGTTACTGCAGCTGTGGCTGGAATAAAAAATTATGTGTGAGAGCCTCAGGTCATGAACAAGAAGTGTCTGATACCTTTCCCAAGGGAGGAGTGCTACCAGGACTGCTGCAATGGTTCTCTTCTACTGGAAGCTGAAATGGCCACCTGGCCATTTTGGGTCAGTGAACCAGCGGGCAAACAAAGGAGTTACCATACTGTTTGGCATAATTCAATCCAAATTAACAATAGAAAATTGGGTTTCTCTACATAATGAGGAAAGAAAAGACCATGCCGGATATCCAGGAGGTTCTTTGAGGTGCCACTAATTAAAAGTTCATAGAACACTGAGGATTCAGACTCCCAAGGAATGAAGGTCGAATGTAACCCCATCCAGCTGAAGTGGTGACAGGGAACATGGAATAGGTAAGGAAGAAGGTTATGTTAGCTATGGCCTTTTGATCAATTTCAAGGTAAGGAAGAAGTTTATGTTAGCTATGGCCTTTTGATCAATTTCAAGGTAAGGAAGAGCCGGAAACAGGAGGTAATCTGACATACGGAGCGTAGTAGAGGTAATGGTGATGGTGGGTTTTCCTAGAAAGGTAAGAAGCTCGATGGACCTCAGTGGGATGCCAAGCTGGGTTTCTTTTCTGTCTTGGCCTGATGAAGAATTGAACATGATCTGGGAGAGTTTATCTTTTATTCTTGTCCTTTCCATATATCTGCAGTGCATATGATTGGGTCATAGAAGTCGAGTCTTTGTTAGCTGTAGGTTTATCTCTTTCCTCAGGTGTGTTTATGGGGAATTGGGTTGTAGTGAGAAATTCTGCCCCCTGGGAATCTTTCCAAAATTTGTGTCTTCCATGGTGGTACTCTACTCAAAGACCCCGATGGCTTCTTCTTGCCCAGAGGATAAAGGCTATACTCGTACACGTGAAGATATTATATTTTAGGGTATTCAATCTGGCCCCTGCTTATTTCTATGGCTTCTCCAGCCATCCTATTTCACCTCCCAAAATGTAGGCTCTAGTCCCATGGGGCTACTGTACATCAAAGAGGCAGTGTTTAGGCACCAGTACATGAGCTTCTGTCCATCCCCTCTTTCCCCCAAAGTATAGTTAGGTGTGCTCAATGACTATAACCAGTCACTGCTTCATGACTCTGAGAGCATTTGTTTTGAGAAGTCCTGGGTAATTACTCTATTTTTAACGAGCTCCTCCAGGACCTAGAGTCCTCCAGGGCCCAGAACACTTTTGGCACAGGGATATGTAGAATGGGAGATGTGAGACAGGATGTTGCAGAAACAGGTGACAACCACAGAGGCTGTTACTTCACATGTCATAGTGAATAAAGGGGAGAAGGATCTCAGGTCAGGGTCCTGGAATCACCCTCAGACACACTGGTTAAGGTGGGCAGAGGATGAAAGAGCTGGACTCGTGGGGTCCTTCCAACCTGAGGGTCCTAATTTCCCAGGTTATGTGATGCCCTGCAGGGGAGATTTTCAGGTACGATAACCCTCCTCCACTTCTCTGCCTCCCAAGACTTCTCTACATCTAGAAATATTTTTATTACTGTTAGTTATAAGCCTCTTATTAATAATAGAATCTGTAAGTATTACTTCCTCTGGAGTGTATTCCCACAATATAGTATACTTTTAACATAGTGACAACTCTCGAGGTAGGCTTTAATACACTAGTTCTGAGACTTTGCTTTATTTTAGAATCATCTCGAGCTTTAGAAACCTTTGCATAGGCCTCCCTCTTCTCAGAGATTGTGATTACATTTATCTGAGGGAGACCAGGAATCTTTATTTTTAAAAGCATCACATGTCCTTGCAACTCATTGTGTACTCCATGGACAACAGCACTGGCATTAACTCGGGGCTAATTTAAAAAGTAGAAGCTTGTGTATAGACACAGAATCAGTGTTTTACTAGAACTCCTGGGGGATTTGCCTGGACATTAATTTTAGAAGCACCGGCCCCACTGATGTGCAATCCAGGCTGAGAATTACTGACTTACTAGGTGAAGAAGAGGAGAAGCTTGCTGCGTCATCGGTGGGGTCATCTGCAGGTGCTGTCTCTGGTTTGTCATCTCCACTCATACTATTGACACAAAAGTCAGGTTCGACTCATTTACCAGGTAAGCAACAGTCTGAGAAACCAGGTGTACGATTTTCCCTGGATCTTTTTCCCACTGTGATACCACTACGTAATGCCCCAGCATATAAACTGTTAATGTGGCTGGATCAAACACATCTAGGGGGGAAGCTCCCAGCAACTGGACTCAGTTTTGTCTTTATTGAAGGAGCTTCTCATGTCTCTCGGTGCTTCTCTACATTTTTGTCAGCTTTGAGGCACACTGGGGTGTCTTAGGGTTCTCCAGAGAAGTGGAACCAATAGGAGATTGTATCTATATCTATCTAGATGCATAGCTATATATCTATTATCATCTGTATTAGTGACAAGAGTAGTATATCTGAAGTGCCTTAACATTTTTAGTAATAAAGTGTCAAATTTAGCACTAAATAGTTGAGGTTAGTGAGTTCTTGCTCTGGGAAAATTTTGTAAGAGTAGTGACTCTAACTTGAAAGGACTTTTGCTGCCTTTAAAGTTGGAGGAATGCATGTCTCAGCCTGAAGCACAACCAATAAATATGTACGAGACATCAGCTACATCCAGGCCCTTTGCCAGGCGCTGGCACAGCTGCAGTCATGAGCAGACATGACCTTTCCTGCTCGGAGTTTACAATCCAGTAGGGAAGACAGCTGTCAGCAAATAATCCCAATGGCACCGATTGCTGTGGGGACAAGCACAGGATGCTGTGAAACATAGCAGTCGTCTGCACCTGGTCTGGGGAGACGGGGAAGATTTATTATAGCTGAGTAAGTGACGTGTAATATACCTGCAGGGTAAGTAGGGGCAAGCCAGGTCAAGAGGGGCCTGAGGGAGGAAGATGCTGGGCAAGAGGAACGTCACGTGCAAAAAGCTGGAGGCAAGAAATAGTGACTTTGAAGTCCAGCATTGCTGGGTAAGGAATTTAAATGCAATTGTGGAGCTAGATGAAGTTGTGGTTGTAGGTCAGTGTCAGGTCATGAAGCACTTTTTAAAATTGAAGTACAGTTGGTGTACAACGTTATATTAGTTTCAGGTGTACAATATACTGATCTGACATTTACGTCCTTTACAATGTGATCACCACACCAAGTCTAGTATTCATCTCTGACTGCGCAAAGTTTTGATATTCCTGGCTGTATTCCCCTTCACTGGATGGGTGAAAAAGATGAAGCACTTTTTGAAAGGAATTTTTCCTTTATCTTCAGAACAATGAGAATCCATGGAGACTTTAGGGAGAATGATGATCAGACTTGCATTGATCAGACTTGCATCTTAGAATGCCACAGAGAGACGGAAAGATGTTGCAGGCATAGGGTCCAGCATGGAAGGAGGGAGATGACTCAAGAGGCTGTTTCAATAGTGTAGACAACATATGATGTCCATTGATATAGGGTAGTGAAAATTGAGATAAGGAATGCACGAATGCGAAAGAATTCAGTGGCAGTGTCTGTTGGACTTGTTGACAGATTGGACATAGATGAGAGAAAAGGGGGGAAATGAAAGAAAACTCGCAGGTCTGTGCAGAACCTGGATCTTTTACTGAGATATGGGAAATTAGAGGAGGAGATTAGGGGAGGAGCAGGGTGAGACCATGGTTTTCTTTTGGGGTTTGTTGAGCTTAAAATGCATAACACCACCAAGGGAAGATATTCATTAAACAACTGAGTATCCTCTTTTATAGGTTAGAGAGTCAGCGATGTCTGAATTTAAGTGGTAATTGACGCCTTTGGAGTAGATGAGTTTTTCTTGGTTGGTATATGTAGAATTATAAGAGAACAGTGTTTAGGAAAATGCCCTGGGCAGCATCATTACACAAGACACTGACAGCAGGAGCCAGTTACAGTCACCGAGGCTGTCTGGCCAGGCAGGTATGAGGAAAACCAATATATTTTGTGCCCCAGGAGCTGATGGATGAGAGTGTTTTTAGAAAAGGTGAAACATTGTTATGTTTTAAAGAGAAGTGAAGATAATACATCATTTTTGATCACAGAGATTCTGATAATAGATTTGGAGAATAGAGGTTGTAATTGTAGAGTGCGTAAAAGGCAGTGTATCACAGAAATCTGTTCATTTTTAAATTCAGGTTTTAATGGATACTATTATTTCTTCCTATGATACTGGAGAGAGATATGGAACAAAGGAATCAGACTGTCATCTCAGAGTTCCTTCTGCTGGGACTGCCCATTGAGTCAGAGCAGAAAAACCTGTTCTACGCCCTGTTCCTGGCCATGTATCTTACCACCGTCCTGGGGAACCTCCTCATCATCCTGCTCATTCACTGGGACTCCCACCTCCACACGCCCATGTATTTCTTCCTCAGCAGTTTGTCCTTCTCTGACCTCTGCTTCTCCTCTGTCACGATGCCCAAGTTACTGCAGAACATGCAGAGCCAAGTCCCGTCCATCCCCTACGCAGGCTGTCTGACCCAAATGTACTTCTTCCTGTTTTTTGGAGACTTGGAGAGCTTCCTCCTAGTGGCCATGGCCTATGACCGCTATGTGGCCATCTGCTTCCCCCTGCACTACACCACCATCATGAGCCCCAAGCTCTGCTTCTCCCTGGTGGCGCTGTCCTGGGTGCTGACCGCATTCCATGCCTTGTTACACACTCTGCTCATGGCCAGGTTGTGTTTTTGTGCAGACAACGTGATCCCCCACTTTTTCTGTGACATATCTGCTCTGCTGAAGTTGTCATGCTCTGACACTCGAGTTAATGAGTTGGTGATATTTACCATCGGAGGGCTCATTATAGTCATCCCATTCTTACTCATCATCACGTCTTATGCACGAATTTTGTTCTCCATCCTCAAGGTTCCTTCCTCTGGGGGTATCCGCAAGGCCTTCTCCACCTGTGGCTCCCACCTCTCTGTGGTGTTACTATTCTATGGGACAGTTATTGCTGTCTATTTATGCCCATCTGCTAACAATTCTACTGTTAAGGAGACTGTCATGTCCATGATGTACACTGTGGTGACGCCCATGCTGAATCCCTTCATCTACAGCCTGAGGAACAGAGACATGAAAGGAGCCCTGGGCAGAGTCTTTTGTGAAAAGATATTTTTTTGTTAATATGTTGGTAACACTTGAGCTTTTCACATACTTTTATTCAGTAGTTGTGTTATGAGTAATATTAGACTATTATCCAGATATTTTTCCTCACCATGGAAACATCAGTTAAGATGACATACTATATAATTGTTCAATATGTAAAAGGGATGAATTGGAACTGCACATTTGAACAAGGGAAAGAAGTCTTTGTGACCTCTGACTTGGCTTTCCTCTATGTGTTCCTCTGGAGATCCTGGAAAAGCATAGTTTAAGGAGAATTATTTAAAATGATTTCCATACCTTACATTCTTTTTTTTTTTTAAAGATTTTATTGGGGAAGGGGAACAGGACTTTATTGGGGAAGAGTGTGCACTTCCAGGCCTTTTTTCCAAGTCAAGTTGTTGTCCTTTCAGTCTTAGTTGTGGAGGGCGCAGCTCAGCTCCAGGTCCAGTTGCTATTTTCTAGTTGCAGGGGGCACAGCCCACCATCCCTTGCAGGAGTCGAGGAATCGAACTGGCAACCTTGTGGTTGAGAGCCCGTGCTCCAACCAGCTGAGCCATCTGGGAGCTCAGCTCAAGGTGCCGTGTTCAATCTTAGTTGCAGGGGGCAGAGCCCACCATCTCTTGTGGGACTCGAGGAATATAACTGGCAACCTTGTGGTTGAGAGCCCACTGGCCCATGTGGGAATCGAACTGGCAGCCTTCGGAGTTAGGAGCATGGAGCTCTAATCGCCTGAACCACCAGGCCGGCCCCATACCTTCCATTCTTAACTAATTCATTACAGCGTATTATTTTTTCAATCAGAACTCTGCTTCGATTGTGGTATCTTTTTTTAAAAAAATGATTCTCTGTACACTTTAGGTCAGTACTAAATAAGATCCACACATTTTAACCTCCCAACCTCTCTGTAAATGCCTCCTACATACCTACAGAAGTTTCACATATTTTATCTGTTAATCATTTCCCCCCTCTGATTTAAATTTGTGTTAACTTTGTGTTTCCTGATGTGCTATAACCTGGAATTCATTTTTTTAATTAAATCTGTTGGGGTGACATTGGTTAATAAAATCATATAATAGGTCTCAAGTGTACAATTCTATAATACATCATCTATATATTGAATTGTGTGTTCACCATCCAAGCACTTTTACTACAAGAGTGCATTTTGTCTTTATCTGAGAATAATGAATACCCAGGGGCACTAACATTTATTTCTCCAGGCATGGGGTAAGAATCTGAAGCAGGTATACAAGTTCAGAGTTGAAAGATGCTTCTCTTTCTTGGTATAATAGTTTGTATTACAGAAAAGAACTTTATAACTATGTTTTTATTCTGGCCTCATGATAATTCTAAGGAAGTATAGAAGATATCACTATTTCACAGACAGAAAAATATGGTGTTCAATTACGTGCCAACTCACACAGTGTGTCAATTGTTGAGTCTATGTAAGATTCCAGACGGTGTGATTGTTTGGGTTTTTCTCACTTTCTTCAACTTCAACAAGAAAGGGAACGGCCATTAGAAAACAAACAAACAAACAAACAAAAGTTTTAGCTCCATTTGTGGCGTGGACTAGGTATCTAGCCTTGGTCCATTTGTATCTTTAGTTGTCCCCTCTTAATGATGGCATCCAAACCCACCACTTTCATCCTTTTGTATATTCTGGTGACCTCCACATCTCTATCTGAAGCCCAGACCTTTCTCCCAAGTTCCCAGCTGTTATTCTCATCTGCCCAGTGGATTTCTCCACTTGAGGGTCTATGAGCAGTTCAATCTCAACATATAGAACATTGAACTCTTATGACCACAAGTCTATTCTTTGTCTTTTATTCTATACCTTGGTTTGTGATGTTATCTTCCACCCTGTTACCCAAGCAGCCACCTCTATATGTACATATATTCACAAAAGTAGATTATAGTTCATATAATCTTGCATTACACATTTTCATTTAATATTGTATTTCCTGAAATATTTTACATTCTCCATGAGATGGTAACACTAGGCGGTATAATGGGTACATTCTGAAATCTCATGGCATAATACAACAGAGATATCAGTGGAAAAATATTTAAATGAAATCACTTTCCTCTATACTAGAAAAATCCAATTAAAAACGAATGAAAAATAGATCGGATTTTCAATAGAATTGAAAATTAGGAGGAAGAACTACAAGAAGAAAACATGAAAACTCTACTGAAATACATAAAAGAATATCATAATAAATTGACATGATACAATGATGCTGGAAAGGGTGCCTCATTTTAAACAGCATTTTGAAGAGTAGTTTTTATATGATAAAATCAATCCATTTAAAATTGTGCACTTTGATGAACTTTGAAACATCAGTATGTTGACAACATCAGTTCTCAAGTACATGCAATGCAATCCAAATCAAATTCTTAATGGAATTTTTTTGTGATGTAAATTTGACATATATACCATATAAAAATAAGAAACTTTCCAGGACAAAAGATAACATAAACAAATTTGAAAGAGAAGTGACAGACTATAGCATGTCTAACAGACACAAAATTAAAATTCAGAATATACAAAACTCCTACAAATGATATAAGAATAAAAAAAAAACAACTGATAGAAAAATGTACAAAGAATATTAATAGAAAAGATGTTCAACTTCAGTGTTAACCAGGAAAAAAACACCAAGCTGAAAAAACAAGAAGTGGTAAATGAATGACTACATAATGGACCAATTAATAAATGATATTCTATGGTAAAGCAAGGATGTGGGAATAAAGCACGGATGTACATTTCAATTATCTTGAAATATAATTTACATTCAAGAAAATGCATCCATTTTAAGTGCACAGTCAATGAGTCTTGACAATTATAGGCATCTAGGTAATCTCAACCCAAATCAATGTCTGGAAAATTCCATCACCTCACTATTCACTGTGACCCCTTGCAATCAATCTCCCATTTCCTACCACTGACCTGATTTCTAACGGCCAGATTTCTATCACTATAGGTTATATTTGCCTGATTTTGAAATTCATATAAATGGAATCATTTAGTTTGTTTTCTTCTGTATCTGGTGTTTTTAGCAAAGCAAAAAGCTAAGTGGATTTAGCTATCAAACTGTATCAGTAGTTCGTTTCTTTTTATTATGAGTAGTATTCCATTGTGCAAATATAGCACATTCGGTTCATTCCTTCACCTTTTGATAGATATTTGAGTTGTATGTAGCTTTCAAAGTTTATGAATTGTTGAAAATATTATCCATTGCCCCACTGACCTACCTGGGTACCTTTGTGTAAAGTCAATAGATGCATGTATGGGTGCATCTATTTCCGCATTCTCTATTCTGTTCCATTGATCTATATGGCTCCTACTTAACCTACCCCTACTCACATGTTCACACCATCTACCTGTATCAAATCAATTTTTCCTAATGTATTCATATAGTTGTAGTGTCTTTTCTAACCTGACCTGATCCTAAAGGGATATTTTTATCCCTTTATTATATGAATGAAATTTTAATTTTTAAATGCTATTTGCTTTAAATTCAATTTTCAATTAAATGATTAAGCATGGTATATACATTCATTATCATATTTTTCTTACTTTATTATTAGTTATGTTACAGAGACTTCTTCCCACCATTATTTTACCATTATGAGTTTTGTGTGTATATGTGTTCTTTATTTTAGTTAATTCCTTTGTTGGGTTATATTTTTCAGTCATTTAAAAAATAAGAATGGTACATGAATGCAATAATTATTGCATTTTCACAAATTAGATTTTCCATTTGTATGTTTGTTTACCTGTAAAGGACAGCTTGGCTAGGTATAGAATTTTGAGGACATCTGTTTTCACACTGCAAACCCATTTTCCAAAACGGCTGTGGAAATCTGAGGTAAGACTGACTACTCCTTCTTCTTTCCACCCCTTATAAAGCCATCTTCTTCCCTATCCCCGAAACTTGTAGTATTATTTTCCAACATGAAGTTTAATAACTTCATCAGTTTTTGTTTTTGTATCAGCTGATTTTTGTTACAATTTTTAAATAACATAGCACATCCCTTTTGATTTATAAATCTGTATCTTTTTCATTTCAAGAGAGTTATCTACTATTATATCTTGGAACATTATTATTGTTCTATTTTTTTCTGTTCTCCACTTTAGTAAGACCAATAATTTTAGTACCAGATATGAAATTTATGCACTAGAATTGATCTACCCAAAATGATAATTTTATTTTTTACAACTTAGAAAAAACCCCAGAAGTTACAATATTGTGGTTCCAAAAATATTCAGTGCCAAAACAAGGTGTGTACTTGATCTCATAGATTGAAACAAATGGAACCTTATGTCATTAAACCTGTGATATTCTAAACAAAAGTTACGAGCTTGATTTCAAATTAGTTTGCCTTTCTTATACTCTATCAAGGGCTCAAATCTTTCCACATTTTATTTGTTTATATTTATATCATATATCACCTCTTTCCCTCCCTCACTGCCTCTCTTCTGCTCTTGTTTATTCTTTCTCTTTCTTCTCCTTCTTTCTGTAAATAGATGAGCCATTTGAGGTAATTTTCAGACATTAAGATGCTTAGCCACTAAATCCAGCCTTCAGAATCTTCTAGAAACAAGAACATTCTCATACATAACTATACCATTATCACAACCATGTAATTTCACATTAATACATATATATTTAATACATAATCTATACATAAATTTCCTCAATGATAAAGACTTGCTTTTTATGACAGATTGTTAACATATAATTCACATACCATATCACTCACCATTTAAATTATAAACTAAATATTTTTTGTATCTTTACAGATTTGCACAACCATCACCATAATCAACTTTAGAACATTTCATTACCCCCAAAGAAATCCCATGCCCATTAATAATCACTACGCATTTCCCCTAACAATCACCAATCTATTTCATGTCTCTATGGATTTGCCAATTTTGACATTTCATATACAGAGAATAAAATAATATTTGGCTTCTGTGACTGGTTTCTATCAACTGGCATAATGTTTTCAAAATTCATCCATCTCGTAGCATGAATCAGTACTTCATTTATTTTTATCACTGAATAATATTCCACGTGTGGATTCACCACAATTTATTCTCCAGTCATCAGTTGATGGCGTTTGCAGTTGGAGCTGTTGTGAGCAGCGCTGCTGTGAGCATTCATGTAGAAGCTCTGGTTTCAGTACCTTAGTGTTTTCAGACATACACCGAGGAGTGGAATTGCTGGGTCATGTGCTAATTCTGTGCTTAACGTTTTGAAGACTCGCCAAAATATATCCTTCACCTTTCCTCCCTCCCAGAGACCCCCATTCTCTGCCCTCCTTCCAGCACCCACATACACCTCAGCCACACTGAACCCCCTTTACTGTGTAAACAGCTCAAGGCTCTCTCACCTCTGGGCTTTGCCATGTACTTTTCTCTCTCTGGACAATTTTCATTCTTTTTTTCCTAGAAGACTCCTTAGATTCTTTAAACTTTATTAAAAAAAATAGATGTCTTCCATGACCTGCTGGATAAGGTTAGCTGTCTTTTGTACGTACCTAACACATCCAGTATTGCCCCTATGCAACACTTATAATACTTGGTAGTAGCCTATTTAGTTGTGTCTCACAGCTACTGTAAGCTGTCTGTGGGCAAGGACCATGTCTACCTCGGCCACAGTCTTTCCCACAGCACATGGCTCAGAGCCTTCACATGGTAGTTTCCCAGTAAATATTTCTTGAAGGAATATATTAATGAAATAATGAAGTATTTTCTGGGTGAGTAAATTAACATGTTACTTGCTATCACGGAGCTTAAACTTCAGCTAAGAAGTGTTCGTTGGTATATATGGGAGTAATCACTGCACAATATGAAACAGTGGCGATCATCTGACGGTATTTGATTATGGTAACTTTGTAGAAGGCCAGATACTGCGTAGGATGGAGAAGGGTGATATTAGAGTGGGCTGCGGTGGTCAGGGAAAGGTTCCTTGAGAGGGTCCTACTTGGCGTGAATCCAGAATTCTGTGTCTGGACATGATTTATTCAGAAATGTGCAGGAGTAAGGCGGGAGGGGGGGGCAAGCACCAGGTTTGTTACTAATGAGTTTCTATGGGACCCAGGGATCCCAGGGGTCAGAGCATTGTAGAAGAGAGGAGTCAGGAGACAATGGCAGGGACTCTGGCTGGAAATGCTCAAGGTGGAAGGAGCAACTAGGAAGCAGGCTCTGCAGCCACATTCAGACAAGCTAGGTGAGTGGGGAGGAAGGTCAGAAGAAGAAGTTACACTAAAATCCCCTTTAACAGATATTAGGATTCCATAATTCTGTAGCACAACTCCTGCAGGATGATTTAGATGTCATCTTCCTCACTGTTTTCCACTCTCAACAGTGATTCCAATCTCTAAATTTACCTGGTAATCACCAGACTTGTTAATGGGAATTAGTAAATTGTATATTTTATACTTTGCAGGTGTCAATCATTCCAAACCTACAATTCTGTGCAGTATGGAAGATTCAGTGATGGTGGAGTGTAATGTTGGAAACATTCAGTATTTGCCAAGGTCGCAGGCCAGTAAACAATGGAGTCTGACTCGCCTGGGCTCCTGAATATTGTGTTTGGGGGCAAGTTAAACAGTGTATAAGAGAGCATCCTGAGAGCCCCTTTCTGAGAAGCCAGTGTTCTTTCCCTTCCATCGAGCTGTCTTAATATTAATAATGCCTTTACCTAGGGATAAATTCAACGCGTAATGTGACAGGAAATCCTCACTATTCTGGTTCCAGTGTATTGTTTCTGGCCAGTAGCTTCTTCCTTCCCACAGGCTCCATACCTTCTGTACCAGCCCCAAGGTGCTGTTCTCATTGGGAGGGGAGGTGATAAGGGTAGGGGTCCTTGGGAAAATATTGCATCCTCATCAGAGAACTTAATCATGATAATAGTAAGTCTTATTAATGCCACACTGTCTCACTGTATAGCAAGTTTTACATGGATTGTTCCATTTTTTTCCCTCCCTTGTCATGATAAATTAGATACTTTCATTTCTATTAAGCTGATATGAGCGTTCATTGTAGGGGAGGTTAAGATCCTCAGCCAAGGTCATGAAGCTGGTACGATGCAGTAACGTAATCCCAGGAGGACTGGCTCCAGGGACCTAGCACTTAAATACTGTGTATGCCACCCTGGGCTCACCCATTCTCAGCTGCTCCCTGGCATCCCCCAGAATGTTTATCTCAGTTCTATTCCCTTCTAAGTCTTACTTCCCTGCCCAAGGTCCGCTGGGTCAATTGTCTTCAAAGGGAAAGGAGACAAGACTGCTACGTGGGTGGAGGTTGTGCTAATCTAGGTGACAAAGAAATAAAAGTGGGAGACCCATATTCCCAGTAGTTCCAGTGTCACAAAGTGGATCCTAAGATTTGGTGGGACAGGGGTTAGTGCCTACAGATGGTGAGAGAACTTCACTGCCTTCAGGAAGTCAGCCCTTCATGTCTTTCTGAGTCTGAGCAGCCCCTGTGGGTCTAAACTGTCCCCAGGCTGGTGGGTGATAAGCAGGTAGGTAGACAAATATGGGATTTGTATGGAGTAGGAATGCCAGGAGCAGAGCAGTGAGCAGGTTGCAGGAGTGGATGGATGTGCGGTGGCAGAGTCCCCACTTGGTTGTGCACACTAGAAAAGGATTCTGGGGGCCATTGGATCAGCTCACTGCTCCCTGGCCTGTACCTTCTTCAGCCTCCGATGATGGACTCACAGGGGCCTCAGCACCTACACAAGTGGAAGAGGAAGCCCTGCGGGAGGATCAGATTAGGGGACGTCACTACTGTGTTTACTGTCATGACCAGACCTTCACCAGAGTTTGGGGTCCCTGTGTATGTGGCCCCACTGGCTTCATTAGAAGCTGCCTCAGGCAAGTCTCCTGTTTACCTAACAAACCAGTCCTGCCTGGGATGATGTCTAGGTTTGGGCTGTGAGCAGCTGCTTCACACCTGGGACTCTTCTCTAGTCTCAGAGTTGACTGTTTCACTCCCTTCCACCCTTCAGTGGCCCCGAGACCCATTTCATTTTCCTGTATTTGGGATTTTTCTAGCTTCTGGGATAAATGGACCATTTATTTCCTAGGTGGGCCTCTTTGTTGTTGTGCTTTGTGCGAGCTGGTTACTCTGAACTTTTCCTCAAACTGATTCCCATTGGCTTAATATGATGCAGAAATTCACAAAACCCTGGCATGCTAATGGCACTGTTTTTCATTTCCCAGCCCTGCTACTTAGTGAACATTTTTTTAACATTTCCTTTTAGTTAGTCATAGAATATATCATGGAGAATTTGTACTTTAGATTAGTACTGTCCAGTTTGGTAGCCATTAGCTACCTCTGGCTGTTGTTTACTTGAATGTGGCCAGTTCAAAAAGACATGTGCTGTATGAGTGAAATAGACTTTGGAATTGGAAGAAAATAGATGCATGATGTATTAATTTTTGAAATCTTGATTGTATTAAAATGAAGATATCTTGGATCTATTGGCTCTGAGAAATGTTATTAAGAGTAATTTTGCCTTTCTTTTTGTGTTTTTAAATGTGTTATTGAAAATTTTAAATTACATATTTGGCTCTCAATTGGGGCTTTCATTTTATTGCTAGTGGATGTTTTAATCAATATACTTCATTTTGATTGCCCCCCAAAATTTTGATTGTTTAAATGCTTTACCAATATGTATAATTTTGACTTTTGATAAGACAGATCATTCTCTGATGTATTTTTCAAAATTCTCAGAAAGATGCCCTAAGTGGGGCCCGAGACACCCCACTTAATGATTGCATTTTTTCTCCAGTAAATTATGTAGCTTTGTGTTGAATTTTAGGTTCTAGAATGCCTTATGTAGAGGCTGGGGATTATTTGTTCCTTGTAAGTTTGAAAACTCTAGAAAGCCTCCTGGCCCAAAGGTTTTAAAAAATTGCAATATAATTTACACATGACACAGAAATGTAAGTGTTCAGCTGACTGAGTTTTTCTTCTGTAAGCACCTGCACAGATCAATATGCAGAGCATTTACATTACCACAGAAATCTCCCTCGTGCCCTCTCCTAGTCAACATCCATGAGGGTCTAAGGTAACCACTATCCTGGTTTCTGTCACCATAGGTTAGATTTTCCAGCTCACAAACTGGATTCTTTTGCTGAACATTCATGTTGAGATTTTAGCCATGTTGTTGTTTGGCTCATTATACTTCGTTATTTTTCATTGCTCTGTAGTGTGTCAGTGAAATGAATATGTCAGAACTTGCTTCTCCGTTTTCCTGATGATGGACGTTTAGGTTGTTTGGTTTCAGCTGTTATGACTGAAGCTACTGTTGGAAATTCTCTTACACATGTTTTTGGGGACATTTGTTTTCATTTATTTTGGATATTTCAGGAGTGAAATTTCTGAATCATAGTGTAAGTGAACGTTAAACTTTAAGAAACTATACACAGTTTGTAAAGTGGTTTTACTATTTTACATTCTTAACAGTGATATATGAGAGTGATAATTGTTATACATCCTGGCTGACGTGATATTGTAAATTTTTTTCATTTTAGCCATTCTAATGTATATGTAGTAGTATCTTCAGATTTTAATTTGCATTTCCCTGTGAATAATGTTAGTTGCATTTTCATAGCTCATTGTTGGCCTAAGGACTTTTACAGGACATTGTTTTCTTTCTGTTTATTTCATATTTTTTGCTCTTCTTTATTATTTATTTTAATAGTCTACTTAGACACGTGATATATTATTGAGCCAATTTCTGCAATTTATCTTTGCTTAGAAAGTGTCTCATTCAGATTTTCAAATATATTTGAGAAATTTTAGGATGATTTAAAATTTGTCTTTGTGACTATCGTTTTTCTTATTCCTAATGTCTTACTGTTATTTATATCTTTTAAAACATCAGATTGGCCGGCAAATTTACTGTACTTTTTATTATTTAATGTAATTTTAAATTATTTAACCCCAGTAAACTTTAATTAAAAAATTCGTTTGTCCAGTTTTGTCTATTTTGTTGATCTTTGGAAACAAAATCGCTGATATTATTTGATCCATTTTACTGCTTTTATATTTTCCAATTTGTTAATGTAGGCTTTTGCTTTATCAGTTGCATAATCCTATTTATTTGAATATTTGCTTCTCTTTTTCAATGCTTTTCAGCTTAACACTGTCATCATTTATTTTCACTTTTTTAAATTTTATTAGCAGAAACTAGGCGTAGATTTTTCTTCTCTCCGACACATCTCTAAGCCAGAGGCATACAGAAGTGTTACACTACTTCCTTCCTCCTTTCAGATCATGCTGATTGACTCCACTCATGAAGGAATTATGGAACTTTCTTATAGAATTCTGGAAGATGGTTGAACTGGATGCATAACCTCAGATACTTTCAGAGTTTTGCTTTATGAAAATATTTATGTTTATATTTCATAGAGGAAAAATAAAATACTGAACTTATGAGTGCCTGATTAAAATATATCTTTCGAAAGTTCTGCAATTCGTATGTGTGTGTACGCATATATATAGGTTCATAATTTAATACAAATTATTCATTTAAAAATTTTAAAAGTCATTAATTAATTTTTTATTGTTAGTTTCAGGTGTACAGAACAACATAGTGATTAGAATTTTTTCTGTTCTTTTTAAATTAATTAATTAATTTGTTTTTTAAATTTATAGGGGTGACAATTGTTAGTAAAATTACATAGATTTCAGGGATCAATTCTGTATTACATCATCTATAAATCCCATTGTGTGTTCATCACCCAGAGTCAGTTCTCCTTCCATCACCATATATTTGATCCCCCCTTACCCTCATCTCCCATCCCCCACCCCCCTTACCCTCTGGTAACCACTAAACTATTGTCCGTGTCTATGAGTTTTTGTTTCCCATTTGTGTGTCTTGTTCTTTTGTTGTTTTTTGGTTTATATACCACATATCAGTGAAATCACATGGTTCTCTGCTTTTTCTATCTGACTTATTTCGCTCAGCATTACACGCTCAAGATCCATCCATGTTGTACACACTCCTACAAGTTTCCTACCCATCTGATGCCACACATAGCTGTTACAATCCATTGACTATATTCCCTATATTTTATTTACATTGTAACTGTGTACCTATTTTTTAAAATTATAGTTGACTTTCAATATTATATTACTTTAGTTTCAGGTATACAGAGCTGTGATTAGGTTTTCTTTACATAATTTATGAAGTGATCCCCAAAAAGCCTAGTACGCATCTGACACTACATTTAAATATTATAACACTATTGACTATATTTCCCATACTGTATTTCACATCGTCATGACTATTTTGTGACTACCAATTTAATACAAATTATGTTTCATTTTAAAAAGGTAAAGAATAGCAACATGAAAATGGGAAACCAAAGCATCGTCTCAGAATTCCTCCTCCTGGGCCTGCCCATTGAACCAGATCAACGAGACCTGTTCTACGCCCTGTTCCTGGCCATGTATCTTACCACCGTCCTGGGGAACCTCCTCATCATCCTGCTCATTCACTGGGACTCCCACCTCCACACGCCCATGTATTTCTTCCTCAGCAATTTGTCCTTCTCTGACCTCTGCTTCTCCTCTGTCACAATGCCCGAGTTACTGCAGAACATGCAGAGCCAAGTCCCATCCATCCCCTACGCAGGCTGTCTGACCCAAATGTACTTGTTCCTGCTTTTTGCAGACCTAGAGAGCTTCCTCCTAGTGGCCATGGCCTATGACCGCTATGTGGCCATCTGCTTCCCCCTGCACTATACCACCATCATGAGCCCCAAGCTCTGCTTTTCCCTGGTGGCGCTGTCCTGGGTGCTGACCACATTCCATGCCTTGTTACACACTCTGCTCATGGCCAGGTTGTGTTTTTGTGCAAACAACGTGATCCCCCACTTTTTCTGTGACATGTCTGCTCTGCTGAAGTTGTCATGCTCTGACACTCGAGTTAATGAGTTGGTGATATATTTCATGGGAGGTCTCATTCTTGTCATCCCATTCCTACTCATCATCACATCTTATGCACGAATTTTGTCCTCCATCCTCAAGGTTCCTTCTTCTGAGGGTATCCGCAAGGCCTTCTCCACCTGTGGCTCCCACCTGTCCGTGGTGTCACTATTTTATGGGACAGTTATTGCTCTCTATTTATGCCCATCAGCTAACAATTCTACTGTTAAGGAGACTGTCATGTCCATGATGTACACTGTGGTGACACCCATGCTGAACCCCTTCATCTACAGCCTGAGGAACAGAGACATGAAGGGAACCCTGGGAAGAGTCTTTTGTAAAAAGATATTTTTTTTGTTAATATGATGGTAAAACTTGAGCTTTGCACATAGTTTATTCTGTAGATGTGTTATGAACAATATTGGAACATTATCTAGATATTCTTCTTCACCATGGAAACATCACTCAAGATGACATACTATATAATTGTTCAATATGTAGACAGGATGAATTGGAACTGCATAGTTGCACAAGGGAAAGAAGCCTTTGTGACCTCTGACTTGGCCTTCCTCTGTCTTCCCCTGGAAAAGCATAGTTTAAGAAGTACTATTTAAATGATTTCCATACCTTACATTCTTAACTAATTCATTACAGGATATTATTTTTTCAATCAGAACTCTGCTTTGATTGTGGTATCTTTTTTTAAAAAAAAGATTCTCTGTAGTCTTAGGTCAGTAATAAATAAGATCCACACATTTCAACATCCCAGCCTCTCTCTAAATGCCTCCTACGTATGTACAGAAGTTTCACATATTTTATCTGTTAATCACTTTCCCCCTCTGATTTAAATTAGTGTTAACTTTGTATTTCCTGATGGGCTATGACCTGGAATTCATTTTTTTCCATATTAAGTTTATTTGGGTCACTTTGGTTAATACAATCACATAATAGGTACAAGTATACAATTCTACAATACATTGTCTGTATATTGCATTGTGTGTTCACCACCCAAACTCTCTTACTACAAGATGGTATTTTGTCTTTATATGAGTATAATGAATATGCAGGGCCCTAAAATTTATTTCTCCAGCAATTGGTAAAGAAGCTAGAAGGTGGTATACAATTTCAGAGTTGAAGGATGCTTCTCTTTCTTGCTATAATAGTTTGGATGGCAGAAAAGAACTTTATAACTATGTTTTTATTCTGGCCTCATGATAATTCTAAGGAAGTATAGAAGATATCATCACTATTTCACAGACTGGAAAATATGGTGTTCAATTACTTGCCAAGTCACACAGTGTGTCAATTGTTGAGTCTCTGTAAGATTCCAGACAGTGTGATTTTACGGGTTTTTCTGACTTTCTTCAACTTCAACAAGAAAGGGAACAGCCATTAGAAAACAAACAAAGAAACAAACAAACAAAACTTTTAGCTCCATTTGTGGCGTGGACTAGGTATCCAGCCTTGGTCCATTTGTATCCTTAGTTGTCTCCTCTAAATGATGGCATCCAAACCCACCACTGATCTCCACATCTCTATATGAAGCCCAGACCTTTCTCCCGAGTTCCCAGCTGTTATTCTCATCTGCCCAGTGGATTTCTCCACTTGAGGGTCTCTGAGCAGTTCAATCTCAACATACAGAACATTGAACTCTTATGACCGCAAGTCTGTTCTTTGACTTTTACTCTATACCTTGGTTTGTGATGTTGTCTTCCACCCTGTTACCCAAGCAGCCACCTCTATATGTACATATATTCACAAAAGTAGATTATAGTTCACATAATCTTGCGTTTCACATTTTCATTTAATATTGTATTTCCTGAAATATTTTATATTCTCCATAAGATGGTAACACTAGGTTGTATAATGGGTACATTCTGAAATCTCATGGCATAATACAACAGAGATATCAGTGGAAAAATAATTAAATGAAATCACTTTCCTCTATACTAGAAAAATCCAATTAAAAGCCAATGAATAATAGATGTGATTTTCAATAGGAATGAAAATTAGGAGGAAGAACTACAAGAAGGAAACATGGAAACTTTACTGAAATGTATAAAAGAATACCACAATAAACTGATGTAATACTATGATGCTGGAAAGTGTGCCTCATTTTAAACAGCATTTTGAAGAGTAATTTTTATATGATAAAAGCAATCCATTTAAAATTGTGCGTTTTGATGAACTTGCAACCTCAGTATTTTAACATCACTTCTCAAGTACATGCAATTCAATCCAAATCAAATTCTCAATGGAATTACTTTGTTATATAAATGTTACATATTTTATTGCATTAAAATAAGAAACTTTTCCAGGACAGAAGATAATGTAAACAAATTTGAAAGAGAAGTGACAAACTAGCATGTTTAACAGACACAAGATTGAAATTCAGAATATGCAAAGAACTGCTGCAAACGGTATCAGAATAAAGCAAACAACTGAATAGAAAAATGTAAAAAGAATATTAACAGAAAATCATAACGAATAAACAACATGAAAAGATGTCGAACTTAAATGTGAACCAGAGGGGGAAAAAACAGCTGAAAAAACAAGAAGTGGTAAATGAATGACTACATAATTGACCTATTAATAATGATAGTCTATGGTAAAGCAAAGATGTGGGAATAAGAGCACTGATGTACATTTCCATTTTCTTTTTTTTTTCAGGGGAGAGCGCGAACACAGTCCCCACTACCACAAATTATGCAGTCGAATTTCCCACATTTGGGGAAATCGCAGGGGTCAGCACATCCAGAGTGCAATGGATAAGCTTCCCCCTGGGAAAACCACCTTCGTGATCATGGTATCTCCCCTGCCAGGTAAGTATACATTTCCATTTTCTTAAAGTATAATTTACATGCAAGAAAATGTACCCATTTTAGGTGCACAGTTCAATGAGTTTTGACAATTATAAGCATCCGTGTAATTTCAAACCCAAAATATACCTGGGAAGTTCCATCACCTCACTATTCACTGTGATACCTTACAATCAGTCTCCCATTTGCTACCACTGATCTGATTTCTATCTACCAGATTTCTGTCACTATAGGTTAGATTTGCATGATTTTGAATTTCATATAAATGGAATCATGTAGTGTTTTCTTCTGTATCTGGTGTCTTTAGCTCAGCAAATATTTTTGTGGATTTAGCTATAGATCTTTGTTATCATTATTTTGTTTCTGTTTATCAATGAGTGATATTCCATTGAGCAAATATAGCACAACTTATTCATTCATTCACCTTTTGATAGAGATTTGAATTGCATCCAGCCTTTGCAGTTTATTGATTATTGAAAATACTATCCTTTCCCCACTGACTCTCCTGGGTACATTGGTGTAAAGTCAATTAACCATGTATGGGTGCATCTATTTCTGCATTCTCTATATGTTTCCTACCTGACCTATTTCTACCCAAATTTCACATCATTCTATCTCTATCAAATCAATTTTTCCTAATGTATTCATATATCCGTTGTGTCTTTTTTTAACCTGACCTGATCCTAAAGGGATATTTCTATCCCCTTTATTATAGCAAAGAAATTTCATTTTTAAAATGTTATTTGCCTAAAATTCAGCTTTCTATTAAATGATTAACCATGGTGTTTGCATTTATTATCATATTTTTCCAACTTTATTCTTAGTTATGTGAAACAGAATTCTTCCCACCATTATTTTCCCAGGATGAATTTTTGCTTTTTAGTTCTTTATTTTAATTAATTCCTTTGTTGAGTTATATCTTCCAGTCATTTTAAAACTAAGATTCATACATGAATACAATATTTATTGAATTTTCACATATTAAATTTTCCATTTGTATGTTTGTTAACCTCTGAAGGACAGCTTGGCTAGGTTTAGAATTTTGTGGACATCTGTTTTCACACTGAAAACCCATTTTCCAAAAAGCTGTGGAAAAATCTGAGGTAAGGCTGACTGCTCCTACTTCTCTCCACCCTTTATTTAGCCATCTTCTCTCCTATCTCTGAGCTTTGTAGTATTATTTATCCAAACATGAAGTTTAATAACTTCATCAGATTTTGATTTTGTATTAGATGACTCTTGTTACAATTTTTAAATTAACACAGTAAGTCCCTTTTGATTTATACATCTGTATCTTTTTCATTTCAAGACATTTTCTACTATTGTATATTGGAACATTATCATTGTTCCATTTTTTTCTGTTCTCTACTTTAGTAAGACCAACAATTTTTGTACCAGATTTGAAATTTATGCACCACAATTTGTCTACACAAATATGATAACTTCAGTTTGTATAAATTAGAGATAAACAGAATTTACAATGTTGTGGTTCCATAAATATTCAGTGCCAAAACAAGGTGTGTACTTGATCTCATAGATTGAAACAAATGGAACCTTATGTCATTAAACCTGTGATATTCAAGACGAAAGTTCCAAGCTTAATTTCAAATTAGTTTGTCTTTCTTATATTCCGTCAAGGTCTCAAATCCTTCCAATTTTATTTGTTTATGTTTATATCATATATCAACCTCTTTTCCATCCTCGCTGCCTCCCTCCCACTCTTTTTTATTCTTTCTCTTTCTTCTCCTTCTCCTTTTTGTAAATGGATGAGCCATTTGAGATAATTTTCAGACATCAAGACACTTAGCCATTAAATCCAGCCTTCAGAATCTTGTAGAAACAAGAATATTCTCATACATAACTATACCATTAACACAATCAAATGATTTCACATTAATACACATACATTTAATATATACTCTATGTGTAAATTTCCCCAATGATAAAGACTTGCTTTTTATGAGAGATTATTAACATATAATTCACATACCATACCACTCACCCATTTAAAGTATAAATTGATTATTTTTGGCATATTTACAGAGTTGCACAACCATCACCATAATCAACTTTAGAACAGTTTCATTACCCTCAAAGAATTCCCATGCCCATTGACAATCACTACTCATTTCCCAATAGCAATCACCAATCTACTTCATGTCTCCATGGATCTGCCAATTTTGATATTTCATATAAATAGAATCATATAATATTAGGCTTCTGTGACTGGCTTCTATCAATGGTGTAATATTTTCAAAATTCATCTATCTTGTAGCATGAATCAGTACTTCATTTATTTTTATTGCTGAATAATATTCCACGTGTGGATTCACATCAATTTATTCTCCAGTCATCAGTTGATGGCCTTTGCAGTTGGGACTGTTGTGAGCAGTGCTGCTGTGAGCATTCATGTAGAAGTTCTGGTTTCAGTACCTTAGTGTTTTCAGACATACACCAAGGAGTGGAATTGCTGGGTCATGTGCTAATTCTATGCTTAACGTTTTGAAGACTCGCCAAAATATATACTTCACCTTTCCTCCTTTCCAGAGACCCCCATCCTCTGCCCTCCTCCCAGCACCCACATACACCTCGGCCACACTGAACCCCCTTTACTGTGTAAACAGCTCAAGGCTCTGTCACCTCTGGGCTTTGCCATGTACTTTTCTCTCTCTGGACAATTTTCATTCTTTTTTACCTAGAAGATTCCTTAGATTCTTTAAACTTTATTAAAAAAATAGATGTCTTTTCTGACCTGCTGGATAAGGTTAGCTGTCTTTCGTACGTACCCTTATCACATCCTGTATTTCCCCTATGAAACATTTATAATACTTGGTAGTAGCCTATTTAGTTGTGTCTGACAGCTACTGTAAGTTGTCTGTGGGCAGGGAGCATGTCTACCTTGGCCACAGTCTTTCTCACAGCACATGGCTCAGAGCTTTCGACACAGTAGTTATTCAGTAAATATTTCTTAAAGAAATTCATTAATGAAATATTGGATTAAGTATTTCCTGGATGAATAAATTAACACATCACTTACTATCACAGAGCTTAAACTCCAGCTGATGAGAGAAGGTTGGTATATATGGGAGCACTCACTGCACAACATAAAACAGTGGTGATCACCTGACGGTATTTGATTATGGTAACTTTGTAGAAGGCCAGATACTGCGTAGGATGGAGAAGGGTGATATTAGAGTGGGCTGCGGTGGTCAGGGAAAGGTTCCTTGAGAAGGTCAGACTTGGGGTGAATTCAGAATTCTGTGTCTGGACATGATTTATTCAGTAATGTGCAGGAGTAAGGCGGGAGGAGGGGCAAGCACCAGGTTTGTTACTAATGAGTTTCTATGGGACCCAGGGATCCCAGGGGTCAGGGCATTGTAGAAGAGAGGAGTCAGAAGACAATGGCAGGGACTCTGGCTGGAAATGCACGAGGTGGAAGCAGCGAACAGGAAGCAGGCTCTGCAGCCACATTCAGAAGATCTAGGTAAGTGGGGAGGAAGGTCAGAAGAAGTAGTTATACTGAAATCCCCTTAAACAGATATTAGGATTCCATATTTCTGTAGCACAACTCCTGCAGGATGATTTAGAAGTCATCTTCCTCACTGTTTTCCACTCTCAACAGTGATTCCCATCTCTAACTGTAACTGGGAATCAGCAGAACTGCTAAAGGGAACTAATAAATTGTATATTTGTGGAGTACTTTATACTTTGCAAGTATCAATCATTCCAAATCTACAATTCTATGAGGTATGGAAGATTCAGTGATGGGTGGAGTTAATGGTGGAAAAGATCAGCTATTGCCAAGGTCACAGGCCAGTAAACAATGGAGTCTGACTCCTCTGGGCTCCTGAATATTTTGCTTGGGGGCAAGTTAAACAATGTGTAAGGGACCATCCTGAGAGCTCCTTTCCGTGGAGCCAGGTTTCCTTCCCCTACATTGAGCTGTCCTAATATGAATAATAACTTTACTTAGGGATAAATTCAACCCATAACTTGAGAGGAAATCCTCACTATTTTGGTTCTAGTCTGCTCTGTCTATGGAGCAGGAATGCCAGGAGCAGAGCAGCGAGCAGGGTGCAGGAGTGGGTGGATGTGCGGTGGCAGAGGCCCCACTTGGTTGTGCACACTAGAAAAGGTGTCTGGGGGCCATTGGATCAGCTCACTGCTCACCGCTCCCTGGCCTGTACCTTCTTCAGCCTCCAATATGGACTCACAGGGGCCTCAGCACCTACTCAAGTGAAGAGGAAGCCCTGTGGGAGGATCAGATTAGGGGACGTCACTGCTGTGTTCACTGTCGTGACCAGACCTTCACCAGAGTTGGGTTCCCTGTGTATGTGGCCCCACTGGCTTCATTAGAAGCTGCCTCAGGCAAGTCTCCTGTTTACCTAACAAACCAGTCACGCCTGGGATGATGTCTAGGTTTGGGCTGTGAGCAGCTGCTTCACACCTGGGCCTCTTCTCTCGTCCTTAGAGTTGACTGTTTCACTCCCTTCCACATGTCAGTGGCCCCAAGACCATTTCATTTCTCTGAATTTGGGAGTTTTTCAGCTTCTGGGAGAAATGGGCCATTTGTTTCCTAGGTGGGCCTCTCTTGCTGTGCTTTGTGCGAGCTGGTTACTCTGAACTTTTCCTCAGTGTGAATCCCATTGGCTTCATATGAACCAGAAATTCTGAAAACCCTGGCATGTCAATGGCACTCTTTCATTTCCAAGCTCTGTTACCACTGAGCATTTTTTTTAACATTTGATTTTAGTTGGCCACAGAATGTATCATGGAGAAGCTGTACCTAGGTCACTACTGTCCATTTTGGTAGCCATTAGCTACGTGTGGCTGTTGATTACTTGAACCTGTCTAGTTCAAATTGAAATGAGTTTTGTGTATAAAATAGAAACTGGAATTTGAAAGAAATAGATGCATGACATATTAATTTTTAAAGTATTGATTGTATATTGAAATGAGGATATCTTGAATATATTGGCTCTGTAAAACTTTATTAAGATTATTTTTCCTGTTTCCTTTTGTGTTTTTAAACGTGTTTATAGAAAATTTAAACTTACTTATATGGCTTACATTTGTTCCTTGCATTTTATTGCTAGTGGACAGTGATGCCTTAGATTAATCATATGCTACACTTTCATTGCCCCCATGTTTCGATAGTTTAAATTTTTTTACCACTGTGTGTCGCGTCCAGCGCAACACGGGCAGTGAGGGTGCGAGAAAGGGCGGCTTGGGTTAAGTTTTTAAGAAAGAAACAAACAGAGACTTAATGTAGTTAAATCTCTCCGAAGGCCAGTGGTCTCTCAGTCTCAGAGGACTGGAGCCCAGAATAAGGCCGACTGAAGGTTTTTATTGATAGGTATACAAAGAAGAAAGTAACACTGTTTCTTACTCGGTCTGTGAGACTCACACATCACAACAGAAAAATGTTTATTCCAATCACCCTTTGTCTGTAAAAAGCTAAGTACAAGGTCCCATGATGTCCTACCTAAGGTATGTACCTTTTCAGAGTCAAGTCTCGCATATTGTAACAGCTCCATAGAGATAAGTGAGAGAACTGATCTTTATTGCCCCCATGACTTCTCTCACAAACAGGTGCCAGGGAAAAGCCAGAGCCGGCAACAGCTTTTCCCAGGCAGGGGGAAGAGGAGGCAAGCCTCCTTCCCAGATTTTTCTAAGGCAGCTCATTGGGGGTCCCCACTCGGTTCCGCCTGGCTTAGGTTGTATCTCCCGTGAGATATCTTACCCGTCTTTGGCTGCAAACCATCTTTTGGGGAACAGACAGAGAGACATAAGGTGTAAACACAAGGATGGAACAGAGTCCCAGAAAGGCACAGTCTTACAGACTCTTCTTTCCTTAAGGAAAGACACGGGGGGACAGTTGGCTAGGCTGTTGTGTGACAACAACTGTGTGTAATGTTAACTCTTTTTTTAAATGAAAATTTATTAGGGTGAGAATACTAAGTAACATTACTAAGGTTTCAAGTGTACAATTCTGTAATACGTTATCTATGTATCATATATTGTGTTCAACACCCAGAGTCAGTTCTTTTTCCATCACCATATATTTGACCTCGTTTACTCTTGATAAGATAGTTCTTTTTATTATGTGTATTTCAGAAATTCTCAGAAAGATGCCCTACATGGGGTCTGATGCATGCTACTTAATGATTGCATTTCCTTCTTCAGTAAATTATGTAGCTTTCTATTGAATTTTAGGTTCTAGAATGCCTTATGTAGAGCCTGGGATTATTTGTTCCTTGAAAGTTTGAAAAATCTAGAAAGCTCCCTGGCCCAAGGGTTTTAAAAAATTGCAATATAATTTACATATGGCACAGAAATTTCAGTGCACAGCTCACTGATTTTACATCCATGTAAGCACTGCGCAGATCAAGATACAGAGCATTTACATTACCACGGAAATCTCCCTCGTGCCCTCTCCTAGTCAATGCTCACAAGTATCTTGCTATAACTAGTGTCCAGGTTTCTGACACCATTGATTAGATTTGCCAGTTCATGAACTGGATTCTTTTACTCAACATACATGTTTTTGAGATTTTATCCATGTTCTTTTTAAAATTAAAGTTTATTAGGGTGACAGTTGTTAGGAAAGTTACATAGATTTCAGGTGTACAATTCTGTAATATATCACTTATATATCACATAGTGTGTTCACCACCCAGAGTCAGTTCTCCTTCCATCACCATATATTTGATCCTTTTTCCCCTAATCTACCACCTCACTGCCCCCTTATGCTCTGGTGACCACTAAACTGTTGCCTGTGTCTATGAGTTTTTGTTTCTTCATTTGTTTGTCTTGTTCCTTTGTTGTTTTCATATTTATATACCACATATCAGTGAAATCATGTGGTTCTCGACTTTTTCTGTCTGACTTACTTTCCTTAGCATAATAATCCATGTTGTTGTTTGAATCATTATAGTTCATTACTTTTCATTGCTGTGTAATATATGATTGAAATGAATATGCCACAACTTGCTTATCCATTCTCCTGCTGATGGACCCTTGGGTTGTTTGGTTTTAGCTGTTATGATTGAAGTTTCTGTGGGAAATTCAATTACACACATCTTGGGGGACATTTGCTTTCATTTACTTTGGGTATTTCAGGAGTGAAATTTCTGAATGCCAGTGTAGGTGAATGTTAAACTTTAAGAAACTACAGTTTGTAAGTGGTTTTACTAGTTTACATTCTTACCAGTGATGTATAAGAGTGTTGATTGCTCCACATACTGGCCGACATCTGATATTGTAAATGTTTCTCATTTTAGCCATTCTAGTGGATATGTAGCAGTATCTTCAAATTATAAGTTGCATTTCCTTGATGAATAATAATGTTAGGTGCATTTTCATGTGCTTATTGTTGTCTTAAGGACTTTTACCGGACATTGTTTTCTTTTTGTTTATTTCATATTTGTTGCTCTACTTTAATATTTATTTAATGGTCAATTTAGATACCTTATATATTATTCAACCAATTTTTGCAATTTGTCTTTGCTTAGAAAATGTCTCATTCAGATTTTCAAATCTATTTAAGAAATTATAGGAAGATTTAAAAATTTGCCTTTGTGACTATATCATTTTTCTTATTCCTAATATGTTATACTTAATTTTATCTTTAAAAATATTAGATTGCCTGGCAACTTTACTGTATTCTTTTATTGTTTCTATGTAACTTTATTAACCATTTCATCCCCATAAACTTTAATTTAAAAAATTAGATTGTCCCTTTTTCTGTTTGTTGTTCTTTGCAAAACAAAAGCTCTGAAACTATTTAATGAATTTTACTGCTTTTATTTTTTCGAAAATTTTTATATGTGCTTTTAGATTCATCAATTGCATAGTTCAATTTATTTGAATTTTTGCTATTTTTTTCCATCCTTGTTGGCTTAACCATGTCATCACTTATTTTCAGTTTTTCTACTTTATTAGTAGAAATTAGGCATAGATTTTTCTTCTCTCTGACACGTCTCTAAGCCAGAGGCATACAGACGTGTTAGATGAATTCCTTCCTCCTTTCAGGTCATGCTGATTGACTCCACTCATGAAGCAATTATGGAACGTTCTGACAGAATTCTGGAAGATGGTTGAACTGGATGCATAACCTCAGATACTTTCAGAGTTTTGCTTTATGTAAATATTTATTTTGTATTTGGTAGAGGGTAAATAAATTACTGAACTTATGAGTGTTTGATTAGAAAATATGTTTTTGAAAGTTCTGCAATCTGTATATGTGTGTATGCATTTCTATAGGGTCATACTTTAATAGAAATTATGCCTTAAATTTTTCTTAACTAAATAATTGATTAATTAATTTTTATTATTAGTTTCAGGTGTACAGAACAACATGGTGATTAGACATTTACACACTCCAACAAGTTTCCTACCCATCTGATACGTACATAGCTGTTACAATACCATTGACTATATTCCCTATATTGTAATTAACATTGTAACTCTGTACCTATTTTTTAAAATTGTAGTTGACTTTCAATATTATATTATATTAGTTTCAGGTGTACACAATAGTGATTAGGCATTTATATAATTTATGAAATGATCCCCCAAAAAGCCTACTACCCATCTGACACTATATACAAATATTACATATTATTGACTATATTTCACATACTGTATTTCACATCTTTGTGACTATTTTATGACTAGTAATTTAATACAAATTAATTTTCATTTTAAAAAGGTGATAAAATAGCAACATGAAAATGGGAAACCAAAGCATCGTCTCAGAATTCCTCCTCCTGGGCCTGCCCATTGAACCAGATCAACGAGACCTGTTCTACGCCCTGTTCCTGGCCATGTATCTTACCACCGTCCTGGGGAACCTCCTCATCATCCTGCTCATTCACTGGGACTCCCACCTCCACACGCCCATGTATTTCTTCCTCAGCAATTTGTCCTTCTCTGACCTCTGCTTCTCCTCTGTCACGATGCCCAAGTTACTGCAGAACATGCAGAGCCAAGTCCCGTCCATCCCCTACGCAGGCTGTCTGACCCAAATGTACTTCTTCATGTTTTTTGGAGACCTAGAGAGCTTCCTCCTAGTGGCCATGGCCTATGACCGCTATGTGGCCATCTGCTTCCCCCTGCACTACACCACCATCATGAGCCCTAAGCTCTGCTTCTCCCTGGTGGTGCTGTCCTGGGTGCAGACCACGTTCAATGCCTTGTTACACACTCTGCTTATGGCCAGGTTGTGTTTTTGTGCAAACAACGTGATCCCCCACTTTTTCTGTGACATGTCTGCTCTGCTGAAGATGTCATGCTCTGACACTCGAGTTAATGAGTTGGTGATGTTTTTCATGGCAGGGCTCACTGTAGTCATCCCATTCCTACTCATCGTCACGTCTTATGCACGAATTTTGTTCTCCATCCTCAAGGTTCCTTCCTCTGGGGGTATCCGCAAGGCCTTCTCCACCTGTGGCTCCCACCTCTCTGTGGTGTCACTATTCTATGGGGTAATTATTGCTGTCTATTTATGCCCATCCGCTAACAATTCTACTGTTAAGGAGATTGTCATGTCCATGATGTACACTGTGGTGACGCCCATGCTGAACCCCTTCATCTACAGCCTGAGGAACAGAGACATGAAGGGAGCCCTGGGAAGAGTCTTTTGTAAAAAGATATTTTTTTGTTAATATGTTGGTAACACTTGAGCTTTTCACATACTTTTATTCAGTAGATGTGTTATGAATAACATTAGACTATTATCCAGGTGATTTTCCTCACCGTGGAAATGTCAGTTAGGATGACATACTATATAATTGTTCAATATGTAAAAGGGATTAATTGGAACTGCATAGTTGAACAAGGGAAAGAAGTCTTTGTGACCTCTGACTTGGCTTTCCTCTATGTCTTCCCCTGGAGATCCTGGAAAAGCATAGTTTAAGGAGAACTATTTTAAATGATCTCCAAACCTTACATTCTTAACTAATTCATTACAGGACATTATTTTTTCAATCAGAACTCTGCTGTGATTGTGCTATTTTTTTTTTAAAATGATTCTCTGTACTCTTAGGTCAGTACTAAATAAGATCCACACATTTCAACCTCCCAGCCTCTCTCTAAATGCCTCCTACATACCTACAGAAGTTTCACATATTTTATCTGTTAATCATTTCCCCCTCTGATTTAAATTTGAATTAACTTTGTGTTTCCTGGTGTGCTATGACCTGGAATTCATTTTTTAAAATAAATTTGTTGGGGTGACATTGGTTAATAAAATCATATAATAGGTTTCAAGTGTACAATTCTATATACATCATCTATATAGTGCATTGTGTGTTCACCACCCAAACACTTTTACTACAAGAGTGTATTTTGTCTTTATGTGGGTATAATGAATGCCCAGGAGCACTAAAATTTATTTCTCCAGGCATGGGGAAAGAATCTGAAGCAGGTATACAAGTTCAGAATTGAAGGATGTTTCTCATCTCTTGGTATAATAGTTTGGACTACACAAAATAACTTTATAACTATGTTTTTATTCTGGCCTCATGATAATTCTAAGGAAGTATAGAAGATATCATCACTATTTCACAGACTGGAAAATATGGTGTTCAATTACTCGCCAAGTCACACAGTGTGTCAATTGTTGAGTCTCTGTAAGATTCCAGACTGTGTGATTTTTTGCGTTTTTCCTACTTTCTTCAACTTCAACAAGAAAGGGAACAGACATTAGAAAACAAACAAACAAACAAACAAACAAACAAACAAAAGTTTTAGCTACCTTTGTGGCGTGGACTAGGTATCCAGCCTTGGTCCATTTGTATCCTTAGTTGTCCCCTTTAAATGACTGCATCCAAACCCACCACTTTCATCCTTTTGTATATTCTGGTGATCTCCACATCTCTATATGAAGCCCAGACCTTTCTCTCGAGTTCCCAGCTGTTATTCTCATCTGCCCAGTGGACATCTCCACTTGAGGGTCTATGGGCAGTTCAATCTCAACATATAGAACATTGAACTCTTATGACCGCAAGTCTGTTCTTTGTCTTTTATTCTATACCTTGGTTTGTGATGTTATCTTCCACCCTGTTACCCAAGCAGCCACCTCTATATGTACATATATTCACAAAAGTAGATTATAGTTCACATAATCTTGCGTTTCACATTTTCATTTAATATTGTATTTCCTGAAATATTTTACTATTCTCCATGAGATGGTAACACTAGGCGGTATAATGGGTACATTCTGAAATCTCATGGCATAATACAACAGAGATATCAGTGGAAAAATATTTAAATGAAATCACTTTCCTCTATACTAGAAAAATCCAATTAAAAGCCAATGAAAATAGATTGGATTTTCAATAGAATTGAAAATTAGGAGGAAGAACTACAAGAAGACAACATGAAAACTCTACTGAAATACATAAAAGAATATCACAATAAATTGACATGATACAATGATGCTGGAAAGGGTGCCTCATTTTAAACAGTATTTTGAAGAGTAATTTTTAAATGATATAATCAAGCCAATTTAAATTGTGCACTTTGATGAACTTTGAAACATCAGTATTTTAACAACATCAGTTCTCAAGTACATGCAATGCAATCCAAATCAAATTCTCAATGGAATATTTTTGTGATGTAAATTTGACAAATATACCATATAAAAATAAGAAAATTTTCCAGGACAAAAGATAACATAAACAAATCTGAAAGAGAAGTAACAGACTATAGCATGTCTAACAGACACAAAATTAAAATTCAGAATATACAAAGAACTCCTACAAATGATATAAGAATAAAACAAACAATTGATAGAAAAATGTACAAATAATATTAACAGAAAAGATGTTCAACTTCAATATTAACCAGGAAAGTAAGACCAAGCTGGAAAAACAAGAAGTGGTAAATGAATGACTACATAATGGACGAATTAATAAATGATAGTCTATGGTAAAGCAAGGATGTGGGAATAAGAGCACCGATGTACATTTCAATTATCTTGAAATATAATTTACATACAAAAAATGCATCAATTTTAAGTGCTTGACAATTATAGGCATCCATGTAATCTCAACTCCAATCAATATCTAGAATATTCCATCACCTCACTGTTCACTGTGACCCCCTGCAATCAATCTCCCATTTTCTACCACTGACCTGATTTCTATCGGCCAGATTTCTATCACTATTGGTTAGATTTGCCTGATTTTGAAATTCATATAAATGGAATCATTTAGTATGTTTTCTTCTGTATCTGGTGTCTTTAGCACAGCAAAAAGTTTTGAGGATTTAGGTATAAAACTGTGTATCAGTAGTTTGTTTCTTTTTATTATGAGTAGTATTCCATTGTGCAAATACAGCACAATTGGTTCATTCCTTCACCTTTTGATAGATATTTGAGTTGTATCTAGCTTTGAAGTTTATGAATTGTTGAAAAATATTATCCATTCCCCCACTGACTTACCTGGGTACCTTTGTGTAAAGTCAGTTGACCATGTATGGGTGCCTCTATTTCTGCATTCCCTATTCTGTTCCATTGACCTATATGGTTCCTACTTGACCTATTTCTACTCAAATTTCCCATCATTCTATCTGTATCATATCAATTTTTCTTCACGTCTTCATATAGCTATAGGGTCTTTTCTAACCTGACCTGATCCTAAAGGGATATTTTTATCCCCTTTATTATAGGAATGAAATTTTATTTTTTTAATGCTATTTGCTTAAATTCAACTTTCTATTAAATGATTAAACATGGTGTTTGCATTCATTATCATATTTGTCTTACTTTATTATTAGTTGTGTTAAAGAAACTTCTTCCCACCATTATTTTACCATTTGAGTTTTGTGTGTGTATGTGTTCTTTATTTTGGTTAATTCCTTTGTTGGGTTATATCTTCCAGTCATTTTAAAAATAAGAATGTTACATGAATGCAATAATTATTGAATTTTCACAAATTAGAATTTCCATTTGTATGTTTGTTTACGTATGAAGGACAGCTTGGCTAGGTATAGAATTTTGTGGACATCTGTTTTCACACTGAAAACTCATTTTACAAAACTGCTGTGGAAAAATCTGATGTAAGGCCGACTACTCCTCTTCTCTCCAACCTTTATAAAGCCATCTTCTACCCTAACCCCGAACTTGTAGTATTATTTTCCAACATGAAGTTTAATAACTTCATCAGATTTTGTTTTTGTATCAGCTGATTTTTGTTACAATTTTTGAATAACATAGCAAATCCCTTTTGATTTATAAATCTGTATCTTTTTCCATTTCAAGAGAGTTATCTACTATTATATCTTGGAACATTATTATTGTTCCATTTTTTTCTGATCTCTACTTTAGTAAGACCAATAATTTTAGTACCAGATATGAAATTTATGCACTACAATCTGTCTACACAAAATGATAATTTTATTTTCTACAACTTAAAGAAAAAAATTTACAATATTGTGGTTCCATAAATATTCAGTGCCAAAACAAGATGTGTACTTGATCTCATAGATTGAAACAAATGGAGCCTTATGTCATTAAACCTGTGATATTCAAGACAAAAGTTACAAGCTTGATTTCAAATTAGTTTGTCTTTCTTATACTCTATCAAGGGCTCAAATCTTTCCACATTTTATTTGTTTATATTTATATCATATATCAACTTCTTTCCCTCCCTCACTGCCTCTCTTCTGCTCTTGTTTATTCTTTCTCTCTCTTCTCCTTCTTTATGTAAATAGATGAGTCATTTGAGATTATTTTCAGACATTAAACACTTAGCCACTATATCCAGCCTTCAGAATCTTCTAGAAACAAGAACATTCTCATACATAACTATACCATTATCACAACCAAGTGATTTCACATTAATACATATATATTTAATATATAATCTATACATAAATTTCCCCAATGATGAATACTTGCTTTTTATGACAGATTGTTAACATATAATTCATCTACCATATCACTCACCATTTAAGTTATAAATTAAATATTTTTTGTATATTTACAGATTTGCACAACCATCACCATAATCAACTTTAGAACAGTTTCATTACCCCCAAAGAAATCCCATGCCCATTAATAATCACTGCACACTCCCTAACAATCACCAATCTATTTCATGTCTCTATGGATTTGCAAATTTTGATATTTCATATACAAAGAATCAAATAACATTTGGCTTCTGGTACTGGCTTCTATCAACTGGCAAAATGTTTTCAAAATTCATCCATCTCATACATGAATCAGTACTTTATTTGTTTTTATTGCTGAATAATATTCCATGTGTGGATTCACCACAATTTATTCTCCAGTCATCAGTTGATGGCTGTTTGCAGTTGGGGCTGTTGTGAGCAGCGCTGCTGTGAGCATTCATGTAGAAGTTCTGGTTTCAGTACCTTAGTGTTTTCAGACATACACCAAGGATTGGAATTGCTGGCTCATGTGCTAATTCTATGCTTAACGTTTTGAAGACTTGCCAAAATATATACTTCACCTTTCCTCCCTTCCAGAGACCCCCATCTTCTGCCCTCCTCCCAGCACCCACATACACCTCAGCCACACTGAACTGCCTCTACTGTGTAAACAGCTCAAGGCTCTCTCACATCTGGGCTTTGCCATGTACTTTTCTCTCTCTGGACAATTTTCATTCTCTTTTCCTAGAAGACTCCTTAGATTCCTTAAACTTTATTAAAAAAATAGATGTCTTCCATGACCTGCTGGATAAGGTTAGCTGTCTTTCGTACGTACCCTTATCACATCCTGTATTTCCCCTATGAAGCATTTATAATACTTGGTAGTAGCCTGTTTAGTTGTGTCTGACAGCTACTGTAAGTTGTCTGTGGGCAGGGATCATGTCTACCTCGGCCACAGTCTTTCTCACAGCACATGTCGCAGAGCTTTCGATACAGTAGTAATTCAGTAAATATTTCCTAAAGGAATTCATTAATGAAATATTGGATTAAGTATTTCCTGGATGAATCAATTAACACATTACTTACTATCACGGAGCTTAAACTCCAGCTTATGAGAGAAGGTTGGTATATATGGGAGCACTCACTGCACAACATAAAACAGTGGTGATCACCTGACGGTATTTGATTATGGTAACTTTGTAGAAGGCCAGATACTGCGTAGGATGGAGAAGGGTGATATTAGAGTGGGCTGCGGTAGTCAGGGAAAGGTTCCTTGAGAAGGTCAGACTTGGGGTGAATTCAGAATTCTGTGTCTGGACATGATTTATTCAGTAATGTGCAGGAGTAAGGCGGGAGGAGGGGCAAGCACCAGGTTTGTTACTAATGAGTTTCTATGGGACCCAGGGATCCCAGGGGTCAGGGCATTGTAGAAGAGAGGAGTCAGGAGACAATGGCAGGGACTCTGGCTGGAAATGCACCAGGTGGAAGCAGCAAACAGGAAGCAGGCTCTGGAGAAGCCACATTCAGAAGATCTAGGTAAGTGGGGAGGAAGGTCAGAAGAAGTAGTTATACTGAAATCCCCTTAAACAGATATTAGGATTCCATAATTCTGTAGCACAACTCCTGCAGAATGATTTAGAAGTCACGTTCCTCACTGCTTTCCCCTCTCAACAGTGATTCCCATCTCTAACTGTAACTGGGAATCAGCAGAACTGCTAAAGGGAACTAATAAATTGTATATTTGTGGAGTGTTTTATACTTTGCAAGTATCAATCATTCCAAATCTACAATTCTGTGAGGTATGGAAGATTCAGTGATGGGTTGAGTTAATGGTGGAAAAGATCAGCTATTGCCAAGGTCACAGGCCAGTAAACAATGGAGTCTGACTCCTCTGGGCTCCTGAATATTTTGCTTGGGGGCAAGTTAAACAATGTGTAAGGGACCATCCTGAGAGCTCCTTTCCGTGGAGCCAGGTTTCCTTCCCCTATATTGAGCTGTCCTAATATGAATAATAACTTTACTTAGGGATAAATTCAACCCATAACTTGAGAGGAAATCCTCACTATTTTGGTTCCAGTTTGTTCTGTATGGAGTAGGAATGCCAGGAGCAGAGCAGCGAGCAGGGGCAGGAGTGGGTGGATGTGCGGTGGCAGAGGCCCCACTTGGTTGTGCACACTAGAAAAGGATTCTGGGGGCCATTGGATCAGCTCACTGCTCACCGCTCCCTGGCCTGTACCTTCTTCAGCCTCCAATATGGACTCACAGGGGCCTCAGCACCTACACAAGTGAAGAGGAAGCCCTGCGGGGAGGATCAGATTAGGGGACGTCACTGCTGTGATTACTGTCGAGACCAGACCTTCACCAGAGTTGGGTTCCCTGTGTATGTGGCCCCACTGGCTTCATTAGAAGCTGCCTCAGGCAAGTCTCCTGTTTACCTAACAAACCAGTCACGCCTGGGATGATGTCTAGGTTTGGGCTGTGAGCAGCTGCTTCACACCTGGGCCTCTTCTCTCGTCCTTGGAGTTGACTGTTTCACTCCCTTCCACCCTTCAGTGGCCCCAAGACCATTTCATTTCTCTGAATTTGGGAGTTTTCCACCTTCTGGGAGAAATGGGCCATTTATTTCCTGGGTGGGCCTCTCTGTTGCTGTGCTTTATGCGAGCCGGTTACTCTGAACTTTTCCTCAATGTGAATCCCATTGGCTTCATCTGAACCAGAAATTCTGAAAACCCTGGCATGTCAATGGCACTCTTTCACTTCCCAGCCCTGCTACCACTGAGCATTTTTTTAACATTTGATTTTAGTTGGCTACAGAATATATCATGAAAAAGCTATACTTAGGTCACTACTGTCCATTTTGGTAGCCATTAGCTCGTGTGGCTGTTGATTACTTGAACCTGCCTAGTTCAAATTGAAATGTGTTGTGTGTATAAAATAGACACTGGAATTTGAAAGAAATAGATGCATGACATATTAATTTTTAAAATATTGATTGTATATTGAAATGAGGATATCTTGGATATATTGGCTCTGTAAAACTTTATTAAGATTATTTTTCCTGTTTCCTTTTGCGTTTTTAAATGTGTTTATAGAAAATTTAAACTTACTTATATGGCTTACATTTGTTCCTTGCATTTTATTGCTAGTGGACAGTGACGCCTTAGATTAATCAATATGCTACACTTTGATTGCCCTGTAGTTTCAGTACTCACAAGTATCTTGCAATAACTAGTGTCCAGGTTTCCATCACCATTGATTAGATTTGCCAGCTCAAAAACTGGATTCTTTTACTCAACATACATGTTTTTGAGATCTTATCCATGGTTTTTTTTAAATTAAAGTCTATTAGGGTGACAATTGTTAGGAAAGTTACACAGGTTTTAGGTGTACAATTCTGTAATATATCACTTATATATCACATAGTGTGTTCACCACACAGAGTCAGTTCTCTTTCCATCACCATATAGTTGATCCTTTTTACCCTCATCTACCATCTCGTTGCCCTCTTATGCTCTGGTGACCACTAAACTATTGTGTGTGTGTATGAGTTGTTGTTTCTTCATTTGTTTGTTTTGTTCCTTTGTTGTTTTCATATTTATATACCACATATCAGTGAAGTCATGTGGTTCTCGACTTTTTCTGTTTGACTTATTTCGCTTAGCATAATAATCCATGTTGTTGTTTGAATCGTTATAGTTCATTACTTTTCATTGCTGTGTAATGTATGATTGAAATGAATATGCCACAACTTGCTTATCCATTCTCCTGCTGATGGACCCTTGGGTTGTTTGGTTTTAGCTGTTATGACTGAAGTTTCTGTGGTGACTGAAGTTTCTGTGGGAAATTCAATTACACACATCTTGGGGGACATTTGCTTTCATTTACTTTGGTTATTTCAGGAGTGAAATTTCTGAATGCCAGTGTAGGTGAATGTTAAACTTTAAGAAACTACAGTTTGTAAGTGGTTTTACTATTTTACATTCTTACCAGTGATGTATAAGAGTGTTAATTGCTCCATGTACTGGCCGACATCTGATATTGTAAATGTTTTTCATTTTAGCCATTCTAGTGGATATGTAGTAGTATCTTCAGATTATAAGTTGCATTTCCTTGATGAATAACAATGTTAGGTGCATTTTCATATGCTCATTATTGTCCTAAGGACTTTACTGGACATTGTTTTCTTTCTGTTTATTTCATATTTGTTGCTCTACTTTAATATTTATTTAATTGTCGATTTAGCTACCTTATATATTATTCAGCCAATTTTTGCAATTTGTCTTTGCTTAGAAAATGTCTCATTCAGATTGTCAAACATATTTGAGAAATTATAGGAAGATTTGAAAATTTGCCTTTATCACTATATCGTTTTTCTTATTCCTAATGTGTTATAGTTAATTTTATCTTTTAAAACATTAGATTGCCTAGCAATGTTACTGTATTCTTTTATTGTTTCTATGTTACTTTATTAACCATTTCATCTCAATAAATTTTAATTTAAAAAATTAGATTGTCCCGTTTGTCTATTTGTTGATCTTTGCAAAACAAAAGTCAGAAATTATTTAATCAATTTTACTGGTTTTATTTTTTATATGTGCTTTTAGATTCATCAATTGCATAATTCTTTTTATTTGAATTTTTGCCACTTTCTTTTTATCCTTGTCAGCTTAACCGTGTCATCACTTATTTTCATTCTTTCTACTTTATTAGTAGAAATTAGGCATAGATTTTTCTTCTCTCTGACACGTCTCTAAGCCAGAGGCATACAGACGTATTAGATGAATTCCTTCCTCCTTTCAGGTCATGTTGATAGACTCCACTCATGAAGCAATTATGGAACTTTCTTATAGAATTCTGGAAGATGGTTGAATTGGATGTATAACCTCAGATACTTTCAGAGTTTTGCTTTATGTAAATATTTATTTTTGTATTTGGTAGAGGATAAATAAAATATTGAACTTATGAGTGTTTGATTAGAAAATACCTTTGAAAGTTCTGCAATCTGTGTATGTGTGTATGCATAGCTAGAGGTTCATAATTTAACAGAAATTATGCCTTAAATTTTTCTCAACTAAATAATTCATTAATTGATTTTTTATTAGTTTCAGGTGTACAGAACAACATGGTGATTAGACATTTACACACTCCAACAAGTTTCCTACCCATCTGACACTATATACAAATATTACACATTATTGACTGTTTTTCCCATACTGTATTTCACATCTTTGTGACTATTTTGTGACTAGCAATTTAATACAAATCATTTTTCATTTTAAAAAGGTGATAAAACAACAGCATGAAAATGGAAAACCAAAGCATCGTCTCAGAATTCCTCCTCCTGGGCCTGCCCATTGAACCAGAGCAACGAGACCTGTTCTACGCCCTGTTCCTGGCCATGTATCTTACCACCGTCCTGGGGAACCTCCTCATCATCCTGCTCATTCACTGGGACTCCCACCTCCACACGCCCATGTATTTCTTCCTCAGCAATTTGTCCTTCTCTGACCTCTGCTTCTCCTCTGTCACGATGCCCGAGTTACTGCAGAACATGCAGAGCCAAGTCCCGTCCATCCCCTACGCAGGCTGTCTGACCCAAATGTACTTCTTCATGTTTTTTGGAGAGTTGGAGAGCTTCCTCCTAGTGGCCATGGCCTATGACCGCTATGTGGCCATCTGCTTCCCCCTGCACTACACCACCATCATGAGCCCCAAGCTCTGCTTCTCCCTGGTGGTGCTGTCCTGGGTGCAGACCATGTTCAATGCCTTGTTACACACTCTGCTCATGGCCAGGTTGTGTTTTTGTGCAGACAACGTGATCCCCCACTTTTTCTGTGACATGTCTGCTCTGCTGAAGCTGTCATGCTCTGACACTCGAGTTAATGAGTTGGTGATATTTACCATTGGAGGGCTCACTGTAGTCATCCCATTCTTCCTCATCATCATGTCTTATGCACGAATTTTGTCCTCCATCCTCAAGGTTCCTTCTTCCGGGGGTATCCGCAAGGCCTTCTCCACCTGTGGCTCCCACCTCTCTGTGGTGTCATTATTCTATGGGATAATTATTGCTCTCTATTTATGCCCATCTGCTAACAATTCTACTGTTAAGGAGACTGTCATGTCCATGATGTACACTGTGGTGACGCCCATGCTGAACCCCTTCATCTACAGCCTGAGGAACAGAGACATGAAGGGAGCCCTGGGAAGAGTCTTTTGTAAAAAGATGTTTTTTTGTTAATATGTTGGTAACACTTGTGGTTTTCACATATTTTTATTCAGTAGATGTGTTATGAGTAATATCAGACTATTTTCCAGATATATTTCCTCACCTTGGAAACGTCGGTTAAGATGACATACTGTATAATTGTTCAATATGTAAAAGGGATGAATTGGAACTGCACAGTTGAACAAGGGAAAGAAGTCTTTGTGACCTCTGACTTGACTTACCTCTATGTCTTCCCTTGGAGATCCTGGAAAAGCATAGTTTAAGGAGAACTATTTTAAATGATCTCCAAACCTTACATTCTTAACTAATTCATTACAGGATATTATTTTTTTCAATCGGAACTCTGTTGTGTTTGTGCTATCTTTTTTAATTTTTTATAATTTATTTTTAAGATTTATTGGGGTGACAATTGTTAGTAAAATTACATAGATTTCAGGTGTACAATTCTGTATTACATCATCTATAAATCCCATTGTGTGTTCACCACCCAGAGTCAGTTCTCCTTCCATCACCATATATTTGATCCCCCTTACCCTCCTCTTCCACCCCCCACCCCCCTTACCCTCTGGTATGTGCTATCTTTTTTTAAAAATGATTCTCTGTAGTCTTAGGTCAGTACTAACTAAGATCCACACATTTCAACCTCCCAGCCTCTCTCTAAATGTCTCCTACATACCTACAGGTGTTTCACATACTTTATCTGTTAATCATTTCCCCCCGCTGATTTAAATTTGTGTTAACTTTGTATTTCCTGATGTGTTATGACCTGGAATTCATTTTTTTAAATTAAATTTGTTGGAATGACATTGGTTAATAAAATCATATAATAGGTTTCAAGTGTACAATTCTATATACATCATCTATATATTGCATTGTGTGTTCACCACCCAAACACTTTTACTGCAAGAGTGTATTTTGTCTTTGTATGGCTATAATGAATACCCAGGGGCACTAAAATTTATTTCACCATGCGTGGGGAGAGAATCTGAAGCAGGTATACAAGTTCAGAGTTGAAGGATGCTTCTCTTCTCTTGGTATAATAGTTTGGACTTCAGAAAAGAACTTCATAACTATGTTTTTATTCTAGCCTGATGGTAATTCTAAGGAACTATAGAAGAAATTATCACTATTTCACAGACTGAAAAATATGGTGTTCAATTACTTGCCAAGTCACACAGTTGGGTAAATTGTTGAGTGTATGTAAGATTCCAGACTATATGATTTTACAGGTCCTTATTTCTTTAACTTCAACAAAAACTGGACCAGCCATTGAAAAACTAACAAACAAACAAAGGAAACTCTTGGCTCCATTTGTGCAATCTCTCTGTTTCCAACCTTGATCTGTTTGTATCTTTTCCAAAACAGCTGTGGAAAAATCTGAGGTAAGGCTGACTGCTCCTTCTTCTCTCCACCCCTTATATAACCATCTTCTCTGCTACCCCTGAAATTTATAGTATTATTTTTCAAACATGAAGTTTAATAACTTCATCAGATTTTGATTTTGTATCAGCTGATTTTTTGTTACATTTTTTAAAATAACACAGCAAATCCTTTTTTATTTATAAATCTGTGTCTTTTTCCATTTCAAGAGAGTTATCTACTATTATATCTTGGAACATTTTTATTGTTCCATTTTTTCATTCTCTACTTTAGTAAGACTAATAATTTTTGTACCAGATATGAAATTTATACACTCAAATCTACCTACACAAAAATGATAACTTTATTTTGTACAACTTAGAAAGAAAAGCAGAATTTATAATATTGTGGTTCCATAAATATTCAGTGCCAAAACAAGGTGTGTACTTGATCTCACAGATTGAAACAAATGGAATCTTATGTCATTAAACCTGTGATATTCAAGACAAAAGTTACAAGCTTGATTTCAAATTAGTTTGTCTTTCTTACACTCCATCAAGGGCTCAAATCTTTCCACATTTCATTTGTTCATTCTTATATCATATATCAACCTCTTTCCCTCCTTCACGGCCTCTCTTCTGCTCTTGTTTATTCTTTCTCTTTCTTCTCCTTATCCTTTTTGTAAATGGATGAGCCATTTGAAATAATTTTCATACATCAAGACACTTAGCCACTAAATCCAATCAGAATCTCCTAGAAACAAGAACATTCTCATATATAACTATACCATTATCACAACAAAGTAATTTCACATTAATACACATATATTTAATATATACTCTATATGTAAATTCACCCAATGATAAAGACTTGCTTTTTATGAGATACTGTTAAGGTATAATTTGCATACCATACCACTCACCTATTTAAAGTATAAATTGAGTATTTTTTGTATATATACAGAGTTGCACAACCATCACCATAATAAACTGTAGAACATTTTCATTACCTTCAAAGAAATCCCATGCCCATTGACAATCATTACTCATTTCCCCCAAGCAATCACCAATCTATTCCATGTCTCTATAGATATGCCGATTTTAATGTTTCACAAAAATAGAATAATATAATACTTGGCTTCTGTGACTGGCTTCTATCAACTGGCATAATGTTTTCAAAATGTATCAGTACTTCATTTATTTTTATTGCTGAATAATATTCCATGTGTGGATTCACCACAATTTATTCTCCAGTCATCAGTTGATGGCTGTTTGCAGTTGGGGCTGTTGTGAGCAGCGCTGCTGTGAGCATTCATGTAGAAGTTCTGGTTTCAGTACCTTAGTGTTTTCAGACATACACCAAGGAGTGGAATTGCTGGGTCATGTGCTAATTCTATGCTTAACTTTTTGAGGCATCACCAAACTATATCCTTCACATTTCCCCCTCCCAGAGACCCCCATCCTCTGCCCTCCTCTCAGCACCCACGTACACCTCAGCCACACAGAACCCCCTTTACTGTGTAAACAACTCAAGGTTCTCTCACGTCTGGGCTTTGCCATGTACTTTTCTCTCTCTGGACAATTTTCATTCTTTTTTTCTAGAAGACACCTTAGATTCTTTAAACTTTCTTAAAAAAATAGATGTCTTCTCTGACCTCCTGGATAAGGTTAGTTGTCTTTAATACGTACTTTTATTACATCCTGTATTTCCCCTATGAAACATTTATAATACTTGGTTGTAGCTTATTTAGTTGTGTCTGACAGCTACTGTAAGTTGTCTGAGGGCAGGGACGATGTCTACCTCGGCTGCAGTGTTTCCCACATCACATGGCTGACTCCCTTGCACAGGATCGTTACTCAGTACATATTTCTTGAAGGAATGCTTTAATGAACTAATGGACTAAGTATTTCCTGCATGAGTCAATTAACACATTACTTGCTATCATGGAGCTCAAACTTCAGCTAAGAAGAGAAGGTTGGTATATATGGGAGCACTCACTGCCCAACATAAAACAGTGGTGATCACCTGACAGTATTTGAGTATGCTAACTTTCCAGAAGGCCAGTGTCATGCAAGGTGTCATGCGGGTTCTCTGGTCCCGCTCCCCATATGAGAACGCAGGACATGGTGAGGCCAAAAAGAACACTCACGGAACCACAGATAGGGGAGTCATACCACTATATTCTCGCTGGCAGCTGTGTTGGAGACACAGGAAGCAGGAGCCACACTATCTGCAACCTGCCATCCACTTCTCTCTGCCAACCAACCTCACTTGCTAACTGCAATCTGCTCTCGCTAGCTCAGCTACCATCTTCTTGCTAGCCCCCATTTGCTGCTAGCTTAGCCACGACAGTTCTATCAGTGGCTTATGGCTAACCTGTAACAGCTGATGGCCTTCTAGTCACAGCTGATGACTATCTACTACCTGAGCCAGCACCTTCCATTGTGAGGCCGAGATTTGGAAACTGCTCTCTAGGGCTCCCTCCCCACAGCCAGATACTGCATAGGATGGAGAAGGGTGATATTAGAGTAGTCTGCGGTGGTCAGTGGAAGGTTCCTACCAAGGTCAGACTTGGGGTAAATCCAGAATTCTATATCTGGACATGATTTATTCAGAAATGTGCAGGAGTAAGGTGGGGTGGGGGCAAGCACCAGGTTTGTTACTAATGAGTTTCTATGGGACCCAGGGACCCCAGGGGTCAGGGCATTGTAGAAGAGAGGAGTCAGAAGACAATGGCAGGGACTCTGGCTGGAAATGCACGAGGTGGAAGCAGCAAACAGGAAGCAGGCTCTGGAGCTACATTCAGAAGATCTAGGTAAGTGGGGAGGAAGGTCAGAAGAAGTAGTTATACTAAAATCCCCTTTAACAGATATTAGGATTCCATATTTCTGTAGCAAAACTCCTGCAGGATGATTTAGATGTCATCTTCCTCACTGTTTTCCAATCTCAACAGTGATTCCAATCTCTAAAAGTAATTGGGAATCGCAACTTGTTAATGGAAATTAATAAATTGTATATTTTATACTTTGCAAGTATCAATCATTCCAAACCTACAATTCTGTGAGGTATGGAAGATTCAGTGATGGTGGAGTGTAATGTTGTAAAAGTTCAGCTATTTACCAAGGTCACAGGCCAGTAAACAATGGAGTCTGACTCCTCTTTGCTCCTGAATATTGTGTTTGGGGGCAAGTTAAACAGTGTGTAAGAGAGCATCCTGAGAGCTCCTTTCTGAGAAGCCAGTCTCAATATTAATAATGACATTACCTAGGGATAAATTCAACGCGTAATGTGACAGGAAATCCTCACAATTCTGGTTCCAGTCTGTTCTTTTTGGGCCAGTAGCTTCTTCCTTCCCACAGGCTCTATACCTTCTCTACTAGCCCCAAGGTGCTGTTGTCATCGAGAGGGGGAGGCGATAAGGGTAGAGATATTTGGGAAATTATTGTATCCTCATCAGAGAACTTAAACATGATAATAGTAAGTCTTGCTAATGCCACACTGTCTCACTGTATAGCAAGTTTTACATGGATTGTTCCGTTTTTCCTCCTCCCTTGTCATGATAAATTAGATACTTTCATTTCTGTTAAGCAGATGAGAGAATTCATTGTAGGGGAGGTTAAGATCCTCAGCCAAGGTCATGAAGCTGGTACGATGCAGTAAGGTTATCCCAGGAGCTGGCTCCAGGGACCTAGCACTTAAATACTGTGTATGCCAGCCTGGGTTCACCCATTCTCAGCTGCTTCCTGGCATCCCCCAGAATGTTCATCTGAGTTCTATTCCCTTCTAAGTCTTACTTCCCTGCCTAAGGTCCCCTGGGTCAATGAAGTCTTCAAAGGGAAAGAGATAAGACTCCTACGTGGGTGGAGGTTGTGCTAATCTAGGTGACAAAGAAATCAAAGTGAGAGAGCCATGTTCCCAGTAGTTCCAGTGTCACAAAGTGGATTCAAACTTTGGAGGGTGGGGTTTAGTGCCTATAGATGGTGAGAACTTCACTGCCTTCAGGAAGTCAGCCCTTCATGTCTTTCTGAGTCTGAGCAGCCCCTGTGGGTCTGAACTGTCCCCAGGCTGGGGCGGGCAGGGGACATGGGCTCGGATCAGTTTGGGCTCATCCTCACCTGCCCCTTGTCCTGAGATGGGTGGAGGAGGGGGTGTGATAAGCGGAGGGGGTGGACAAATATGGGCTTTCTATGGAGCAGGAATGCCAGGAGCAGAGCAGCGAGCAGGGGCAGGAGTGGATGGACGTGCGGTGGCAGAGGCCCCACTTGGTTGTGCACACTAGAAAAGGATTCTGGGGGCCATTGGATCAGCTCACTGCTCACCGCTCCCTGGCCTGTACATTCTCAGCCTCCAATATGGACTCACAGGGGCCTCAGCACCTACACAAGTGAAGAGGAAGCCCTGCGGGGAGGATCAGATTAGGGGACGTCACTGCTGTGTTCACTGTCGTGACCAAACCTTCACCAGAGTTGGGTTCCCTGTGTATGTGGCCCCACTGGCTTCATTAGAAGCTGCCTCAGGCAAGTCTCCTGTTTACCTAACAAACCAGTCCTGCCAGGGATGATGTCTAGGTTTGGGCTGTGAGCAGCTGCTTCACACCTGGGACTCTTGTCTAATCTCAGAGTTGACTGTTTCACTCCCTTCCACCCTTCAGTGGCCCCGAGACCCATTTCATTTTTCTGAATTTGGGAGTTTTCCAGCTTCTGGGAGAAATAGGCCATTTATTTCCTAGGTGGGCCTCTCTGTTGCTGTGCGTTGTGTGTGCTGGTTACTCTGAACTTTTCTTCAAACTGATTCCCATTGGCTTAATATGATGCAGAAATTCTCAAAGCTCTGGCATGCCAATGGCACTATGTTTCATTTCCCAGCCCTGCTACCACTGAGGATTTTTTTAAACATTTGATTGTAGTTGACCACAGAATATATCATGGAGAAGCTGTACTTTAAATCAGTACTGTCCATTTTGGTAGCCATTAGCTATATGCGGCTGTTGATTACTTGAACATGGCCAGTTCAAAAAGACATGTGCTGCATGTGTAAAATAGAGTTTGGAATTTGAGGAAAACAGGTGCATGACATATTAATTTTTTAAATATTGATTGTATATTGAAATGAGGATATCTTGGATATATTGGCTCTATAAAAGGTTAGTAAGATTAATTAATACCTGTTTCTTTTTGTATTTTTAAATATGTTATTGAAAATTTAAAATTACGTATTAGGCTCACAATGTGGCTTGCATTTTATTGCCAATGTACAGTGATGTTTTAGATTAATCAATATGCTTCATTTTGATTGCCCCCAAATTTTGATAGTTTAAATGCTTTACCAATAGGTGTAATGTTGACTCTTGATAAAAGAGATCATTCTCTGATGTATTTCTCAAAATTCTCAGAAAGATGCCCTAAGTGGGGCCCAAAACACCCCACTTAATGATTGTGTTTCTTTCTCCAGTAAATTATGTAGCTTAGTATTGAATTTTAGGTTCTAGAATGCCTTATGCAGAGCCTGGGGATTATTTGTCCCTTGTAAGTTTGAAAAATCTAGAAAGCTTCCTGGCCCAAGGTTTTTAAAAATTGCAATATAATTTACACGTGGCACAGAAATGTAAGTGTTCAGCTGACTGAGTTTTTCTTCTGTAAGCACCTGCACAGATCAAGATACAGAGCATTTACATTATGACAGAAATCTCCCTCGTGCCCTCTCCTAGTCAACATCCATGAGGGTCTAAGGTAACCACTATCCTGGTTCTGTCACCATAGGTTAGATTTTCCAGCTCATAAACTGGATTCTTTTACTGAACATTCATGTTTTTGAGATTTTAGCCATGTTGTTGTTTGGATCATTATAATTCATTATTTTTCATTGCTCTGTAGTGTGTCAGTGAAATGAATATGCCAGATCTTGCTTAGCCATTCTCTTGCCAATGGATGTTTGGGTTGTTTGTTTTCAGCTGTTATGACTGAAGCTACTGTTGGAAATTCTATTACATGTGTTTTTGGGGACATTTGTTTTCATTTATTTTGGGTATTTCAGGAGTGAAATGTCTGAATGATAGTGTAGGTGAATTTTAAACTTCAAGAAACTACAAACAGTTTGTAAAGTGGTTTTACTGTTTTACATTCTTACCAGTGATGTATGAGAGTGTTAATTGTTATACATCCTGGCTGACGTGATATTGTAAATGTTTCTTATTTCAGCCATTCTAGTGGATATGTAGTAGTATCTTCAGATTTTTAATTTTCATTTCCCTGATGAATAATATTGTTAGGTGCATTTTTATATGCTTATTGTTGTCCTAAGGACTTTTACAGAACACTGTTTTCTTTCTATTTATTTCATTTTTTTGCTGTTCTTTAATAGTTATTTTAATGGTCTATTTAGATACGTTATATGTTATTGAGCCAATTTCTGCAATTTGTCTTTGCTTAGAATTTGTCTCATTTAGATTTTCAAACATATTTGAGAAATTTTAGGAAGATTTAAAATTTGCCTTTGTGTCTATTTTGTTTTTCTTATTCCTAATATCTTACAGTGATTTATATCTTTAAAAACATCAGATTGGCCGGCAACTTTACTATATTTCTTTTATTGTTTAATGTAATTTCATTAATTATTTAACACCACTAAACTTTAATTAAAGGAAATTAGATTGTCCAGTTATGTTTACTTTATTGATCTTTGGAAAAAAAAGCGCTGATATTATTTGATCCATTTTACTGCTTTTATGTTTTATAATTTGTTAATATAGGCTTTTGCTTTAGAAATTGCATAAGTCTATTTATTTGAATATTTGCCACTCTTTTTCAGCCCTTTTCAGCTTAAGACTGTCATCATTTATTTTCATTTTTCTCTAGTTTATTAGTAGAAACTAGGTATAGATTTTTCTTCTCTCTGACACATCTCTCAGTCAGAGGCATACAGAAGTGTTAGACTACTTCCTTCCTCCTTTCAGGTCATGTGATTGACTCCACTCATGAAGCAATTATGGAACATTCTGATAGAATTCTGGAAGATGGTTTAATTGGATGCATAACCTCAGATGCTTTCAGAGTTTTGCTTTATGTAAATATTTATGTTTATATTTGGTAGAAGACAAATACAATACTGAACTTATGAGTGCTTGATTAGAAAATATCTTTTTGAAAGTCCTGCAATTCATATTTGTGTGTATGCATATATATAAGTTCATACTTTAACACAAATTATTACTTTAAAAATTTTAAAAGTCATTAATTAACTATTTTTTCTTATTAATTTCAGGTGTACAGAACAACATAGTGATTAGACATCTACACACTCCAACAAGTTTCCTACCCATCCGATGCCACACATAGCTGTTACAATACCATTGACTATATTTCCTATGCTTTTTTTACATTGTAACTATGTAGCCGTTTTTTAAATTAAAGTTGACTTTCAATATTGTATTACTTTAGTTTCAGGTGTACAGAGTAGTGATTAGGCTTTTACATAATTTATGAAGTGATTCCCCAAAAAGCCTAGTACCCAACTGACACTATGTATAAATATTATATCATTATTGATTATACTTCCCATACTGTATTTCACATCCTCATGACTATTTTGTGACTACCACTTTAATACAAATTATTTTTCATTTTAAAAAGGTAAAAGAATAGCAACATGAAAATGGAAAACCAAAGCATCGTCTCAGAATTCCTCCTCCTGGGCCTGCCCATTGAACCAGATCAACGAGACCTGTTCTACGCCCTGTTCCTGGCCATGTATCTTACCACCGTCCTGGGGAACCTCCTCATCATCCTGCTCATTCACTGGGACTCCCACCTCCACACGCCCATGTATTTCTTCCTCAGCAATTTGTCCTTCTCTGACCTCTGCTTCTCCTCTGTCACGATGCCCGAGTTACTGCAGAACATGCAGAGCCAAGTCCTGTCCATCCCCTACGCAGGCTGTCTGACTCAAATGTACTTCTTCCTGTTTTTTGCAGACCTAGAGAGCTTACTCCTTGTGGCCATGGCCTATGACCGCTATGTGGCCATCTGCTTCCCCCTGCACTACACCACCATCATGAGCCCTAAGCTCTGCTTCTCCCTGGTGGCGCTGTCCTTGGTGCAGACCACGTTCAATGCCTTGTTACACACTCTGCTCATGGCCAGGTTGTGTTTTTGTGCAGACAACGTGATCCCCCACTTTTTCTGTGACATGTCTGCTCTGCTGAAGCTGTCATGCTCTGACACTCGAGTTAATGAGTTGGTGATATATTTCATGGGAGGGCTCAATCTTGTCATCCCATTCCTCCTCATCATCACGTCTTATGCACGAATTTTGTCTTCCATCCTCAAGGTTCCTTCTGCTGGGGGTATCCGCAAAGCCTTCTCCACCTGTGGCTCCCACCTCTCTGTGGTGTCATTATTCTATGGGACAGTTATTGCTCTCTATTTATGCCCATCCGCTAACAATTCTACTGTAAAGGAGACTGTCATGTCTATGATGTACACTGTGGTGACACCCATGCTGAACCCCTTCATCTACAGCCTGAGGAACAGAGACATGAAGGGAGCCCTGGGAAGAGTGTTTTGTAAAAAGATATTTTTTGGTTAACATTATGATAACACTTGAGCTTTGCACATAGTTTTATTTAGTAGTGTGTTATGAGTAATATTAGACTATTATATAGATATTTTTCCTCACCATGGAAACGTCAGTTAAGATGACATACTATATAATTGGTCAATATGTAAAAGAGATGAATTGGAACTGCACAGTTGGACTAGGGAAACAAGTCTTTGTGACCTCTGACTTGGCCTTCATGTTTGTCTTTCCCTGGAGATCCTAGAAAAGTGTAGTTTAAGAAGAACTATTTTAATTTTTTTTCTTCGTTTTCTTCTTTTTTTTTTAAAATTAAAGTTTGTTGGGGTGAGAATTGTTACTAAAGTTACATAGATTTCAGGTGTACAATTCTGTATTACATCATCTATATATAACATTGTATGTTCACTACCCAGAGTCAGTTCTCCTTCCATCACCATACATGTGATCCCCTTTACCCTCATCTACCACCTCCCTCCGCCCTTACCCTCTGGTAACCACTAAAGTATTGTCTGTGTCTATGAGTTTTTGTTTCTCATTTGTTTGTCTTGTTCTCTTGTTGTTTTTGGTTTATATACCACAGATCAGTGAAATCATATGGTTCTCTACATTTTCTGTCTGACTTATTTTGCTTAGCCTTATAATCTCAAGATCCATCCATGTTGTCACAAATGGTCCTATTTCATCTTTTCTTACTGCTGCAAATAAAGCTGCAATGAACATTGGAGCACACGTGTCTTTATGTATAAATGTTTTCAGATTTTTTGGGTAGATACCCAGGAGAGGGATTGCTGGGTCATACGGTAATTCTATTCGTAATTTTTTGAGGAACCTCCATACTGCCTTCCATAACGGCTGCACCGGTCTGCATTCCCACCAATAGTGTATGAGGGTTCCTTTTTCTCCACAGCCTCTCCAACACTTGTTACTATTTGTCTTGTTGATGATAGCCATTCTGACTGGGGTGAGGTGATATCTCATTGTGGATTTTATTTGCATTTCTCTGATGATTAGTGATATTGAGCATTTTTTCACATGTCTATTTGCCATTTGTATGTCCTCTTTGGAGAAATGTCTCTTCAGGTCCTCTGCCCATTTTTCAATTGGGTTGTTTGGTTTTTGTTTTTGTTGAGTTGCATGAGTTCCTTGTATATTTTGGATATTAGCCCCTTATCGGAGGCACTATTTGCAAAAATCTTCTCCCATTCAGTTGGTTGCCTCTTTCTTTTGTCGATGGTTTCTTTTGCTGTGCAGAAGCTTTTAAGTTTCATATAGTCCCATTCATTTATTTTAGCTTTTACTTCCATTGCCTTTGGAGTCAAGTTCATAAAATGCTCTTTGAACCCAAGGTCCATAAGTTTAGTACCTATGTTTTCTTCTATGCAGTTTATTGTGTCAGGTCTTATGCTTAAGTCTTTGATCCATTTTGAATTAACTTTGGTACATGGCGACAAATAGCAATCCAGTTTCATTCTTTTGCACGTGGCTATCCAATTCTCCCAGCACCATTTATTGAAGAGGCTGTCTTTGCTCCATTGTATGTTTTTAGCTTCTTTGTCAAAAATTATCTGTCCATATTTATGTGGTTTTATTTCTGGGTTCTCAGTTCTATTCCATTGGTCTATGTGTCTGTTTTTCTGCCAATACCATGCTGTTTTCATTATTGTAGCCCTGTAGTACAAGCCAAAGTCAGGAAGTGTGATACCTCCATTATTGTTCTTTTTTCTTAAGATTGCTTTGGCTATTCGGGGTCTTTTGTGGTTCCAAACAAATCTGATGATTTTTTGTTCTTTCTTTAAAATATGCCATTGGGATTTTGATGGGGTTTTCATTGAATCTGTATATTGCTTTGGGTAATATGGCCATTTTAACTATGTTGATTCTTCCAATCCATGAGCACGGAATGTCTTTCCATTTCTTTCTTTGTGTCTTCTTCAATTTCTTTCAAAAATGTCTTATAGTTTTCAGCATATAGGTCTTTCACATCCTTGGTTAAGTTTATTCCTAGGTATTTTATTCTTTTTGCTGCAATTGCAAAAGGAATTGTTTTTTGGATTTCTTTTTCTGAGATTTCATTGTTAGTATATAGGAAGGCAATGGACTTTTGTGCATTGATTTTGTAGCCAGCAACTTTACTGTATTCGTTGATTGTTTCTAATAGCTTTTTGGTGGAGTCTTTAGGGTTTTCTATATATAGCATCATGTCATCTGCAAAGAGTGATAATTTAACTTCTTCATTCCCAATTTGGATGCCTTTTATTTCTTTCTCTTGCCTGATTGCTCTGGCAAGGACTTCCAACACTATGTTGAAAAGCAGAGGTGATAGGGGACATCCCTGTCGTGTTCCTGAATGTAGAGCAAAGGGCTTCAGTTTTTCTCCATTAATTATGAGATTAGCAGAGGGCTTGTCATATATGGCCTGTATTATGTTAAGGTATTTTCCTTTTATACCCATTTTATAAGTGTTTTAATCATAAATGGATGTTGTATCTTGTCAAATGCCTTTTCTGCATCAACTGATATAATCATATGATTTTTGTCCTTTATTTTGTCTATGTGATGTATCACATTGATGGATTTGCGGATGCTGAACCGTCCTTGTGCCCCAGGGATGAACCCCACTTGGTCGTGATGAAAATCTTTTTAATGCATTGTTATATTCGATTTGCTAGAATTTTGTTTAGGATTTTTCATCAGAGATATTGGTCTTTAGTTTTCTTTTTTTGTGTTGCCCTTACCAGGTTTTGGTATCAGGGTAATGTTGGCCTCCTAAAATGAGTTAGAGAGTACTGTCTCTTCTTTAAGTTTTTGGAAGAGTTTGAGCAGAATTGGTATTAGATCCTCTTTGAAGGTTTGGTAGAATTCACTAGTGAAGCCATCTGGTCCCGGACTTTTGCTTTTGGGAAGGTTTTGGATGACTGATTCGATTTCGTTACTGGTGATCAGTCTGTTTAGATTTTCCAGTTCTTCATGGTTCAGCCTTGGAAGGCTATATGTTTCTAAGAACCTGTCCATTTCTTCTAGGTTATTGAATTTGGTGGCATATAGTCCTTCATAATATTCTTGGATGATCCTTTGTATTTCTGTGGCATCCATGATAACTTCCCCTTTTTCATTTCTGATTTTGTTTATTAGTGTTTTCTCTCTTTTTATCTTAGTGAGCCTAGCCAAGGGTTTGTTAATTTTGTTAATCTTTCCAAAGAACCAGCTCTTTGTCACATTAATTTTTTCTATTGTCTTTTTTATCTCTTTTTCATTTAGTTCTGCTCTGATTTTTATTATTTCCTTTCTTCTGCTGACCTTGGGTTTCCTTTGTTCTTCTTTTTCTTGTTCTTTAAGGTGTAACGTGAGGTTATTTATTTGGTATTTTTCTTCTTTCTTGAGATAGGCCTGTAATGAGATAAATTTCCCTCTTAAAACTGCTTTTGCTGCATCCCCCAAATTTTGGTAGGATGTATTTTCATTGTCATTTGTTTCTATGTATCTTTTGATCTCTCCTCTAATTTCTTCTTTGACCCAGTCGTTCTTTAAAAGTATGTTGTTTAATCTCCATGTATTTGTGGTTTTTCCTGCTTTTTTTTTTTGCAGTTGATATCCAATTTCAAAGCTTTGTGATCAGAGCATATGCTTGGTATGGTTTCAATCTTCTTAAATTTGCTGAGGTTAGTTTCATGTCCCAATATATGGTCTATCCTTGAGAATGTTCCATGTACACTGGAAAAAAATGTATAGTCTGAAGTTTTAGGAGGAAGTGCTCTAGAAATGTCAATTATGTCCATTTCATCTAATGTGTCATTTAGGGCTGCTATTTCATTATTTATTTTCTGTTTGGATGATCAATCCATAGCTGTCAATGATGTATTTAAGTCCCCTAGTATAATTGTGTTTTGGTCAATTTCTCCCTTTAGTTCTGTTAGTAGTTGCTTGGTATATTTCGGTGCTCCCTGAATGGAGGCATAAATATTGATGACTGTTATGTCTTCTTGTTGTATAGTCCCCTTTACCATTATGAAATGTCCATCTTTGTCTCTTGTTATCTTTTTTACCCTGAAGTCTGTTTCATCTGATATCAGTATGGCTACACCTGATTTTCTCTGGATATCATTTGCTTGGTGTGTCAATTTCCACCCTATCACTTTGAGTCTATACTTGTCCTTGTAGCTGAGATGTGTCTCTTGGAGACAGCATATGGTTGGGTTTAGTTTTTTTGATCCAATCTGCTCCTCTGTGTCTTTTTATTAGTGAGTTCAGTCCATTTGCATTTAGGGTGATTATTGATATGTGAGGATTCCTATCATTCTATCTTTAGTTTTCTGGTAAGACTGTGCCTTCATTGTTTCTTTGCCTTTTTGTTGTTGTCTATTATTTCTGTGTGGTGGCATTGTATGATTTTTCCCTCTGTTTCTTCTTTTATTACAGTATGTATTTCAGTTCTGCATTTTTTTTTTTTGAGTAGTTACCCTTAAGTTTATGTAAAAGAAAGTTTGATATTTAGAGTATTCCATTTTCTTCATCATGCTTACTTTCTCCATTCCATATTCCAGTTCAGGCCTTTACTCTCCCTCTTTTGATGTTTTGGTTGCCACAAATTGTCTCTGTTGATAGTGGTCGAATAGCCTCCTTTAGTATTTCTTGTAGTGCAGGTTGTGTATTAGAAAATTCCCTCAGCTTCTGTATGTCTGGAAAGGTCTTTATGCCTCCTTCATATCTGAAGAATATCTTTGCTGGGTATATTATTCTTGGCTCATAACTTCTCCCTTTCAATAGTTTGAATATTTGATTCCACTCCCTCCTGGATTATAGAGTTTCTGCTGAAAAATCTGATGATAGTCTAATGGGCTTTCCTTTGTAGGTTACCATCTTCTTTTCCCTGGCTGCCTTGAGGATTCTTTCTTTGTCATTAATTTTTGACAGCTTCAACACAATGTGCCTTGGAGAAAACCTGTTGGAGTTGAGGTAACTAGGTATTCTATTTGCTTCTTGGATTCAAGGATCCAGTTCTTTCCACAAGTTTGGGAAGTTCTCATTGATTATTTGTTTGAATATACTCTCTGTTCCCTTCTCTCTTTCTTCTCCTTCTAATATGCCCACTATTCTTATGTTGCTCTTTCTGATGGAGTCAGAATGTTCTTGCAGAGTTGTTTCATTTCTTTTAAGTCTCAAGTCTCTTTCTTCTTCCATTCGTGTAATTTCCAGGTTTCTATCTTCAATGTCACTGATTCTTTCCTCCATCCAGACAACTCTACTACCTAACCTGGCTATTTCACTCTTCATTTAGAAGAACTATTTTAAATGATCTCCATACCTTACATTCTTAACTAATTCATTACAGGACATTATTTTTTAAATCAAAACCCTGTTTTGATTGTAGTATCTTTAAAAAAAAATGATTCTCTGTACTCTTAGGTCAGTACTAAATAAGATCCACACCTTTCAACCTCCCAGCCTCTCTCTAAATGCCTCCTACATACCTACAGAAGTTTCACATATTTTATCTGTTAATCATTTCCCCCCTCTGATTTAAATTTGTGATAACTTTGTGTTTCCTGATGTGCTATCACCTGGAACTCATTTTTTTTAAGTTAAATTTGTTTGGGTGACATTGGTTAATAAAACCATATAGTAGGTTTCCAGTGTACAATTCTATGATACATCATCTATATATTGCATTGTATGTTCACCGCCCAACACTTTTACTACAAGAGTGTATTTTGTCTTTATATGAGTAAAATGAATACCCAGGGGCTCTAAAATTTATTTCTCCAGGAATGGGGAAAGAAGCTAGAAGCTAGTATACAAGTTCAGAGTTGAAGGATGCTTCTCTTCTCTTGGTATAATAGTTTGGACTACAGAAAAGAACATTATAACTCTGTTTTTATTTTAGCCTCATGATAATTCTAAAGAAGTATAGAAGATATTATCACTGTTTCATTAACTGAAAAATATGGTGTTCAATTACTTGCCAAGTCACACAGTGTGTCAATTGTTGAGTCTCTGTAAGATTCCAGATGGTGTGATTTTATGGGTTTTTCTCACTTTCTTCAACTTCAACAAGAAAGGGAACAGCCATTAGAAAACAAACAAAGAAACAAACAAAAGTTTTAACTCCGTTTGTGGCGTGGACTAGGTATCCAGCCTTGGTCCATTTGTATCCTTAGTTATCTCCTCTAAATGATGGCATCCAAACCCACCACTTTCATCCTTTTGTATATTCTGGTGACCTCCACATCTCTATATGAAGCCCAGACCTTTCTCCCGAGTTCCCAGCTGTTATTCTCATCTGCCCAGTGGATTTCTCCACTTGAGGGTCTATGAGCTGTTCAATCTCAACATATAGAACATTGAACTCTTATGACCGCAAGTCTGTTCTTTGTCTTTTATTCTATACCTTGGTTTGTGATGTTATCTTCCACCCTGTTACCCAAGCAGCCACCTCTATATGTACATATATTCACAAAAGTAGATTATAGTTCATATAATCTTGCATTACACATTTTCATTTAATATTGTATTTCCTGAAATATTTTATTATTCTCCATGAGATGGTAACACTAGGTTGTATAATGGGTACATTCTGAAATCTCATGGCATAATACAACAGAGATATCAGTGGAAAAATATTTAAATTGAATCACTTTCCTCTATACTAGAAAAATCCAATTAAAAGCTAATGAAAAATAGATCAGATTTTCAATAACAATGAAAAATAGGAGCAAGAACTACAAAAAGAAAAAATGAAAACTTTACTGAAATATATAAATGAATACCACTTTAAATTGACATAATACAATGAGGCTGGAAAGGGTGCCTCATTTTAAACAGCATTTTTAAGAGTAATTTTTATATGATAAAATCAATTCATTTAAAATTGTGCATTTTGATGAACTTTGAAACATCAGTATGTTAAGAACATCAGTTCTCAGGTACATGCATGCAATCCAAATCAAATTCTCAATGGAATTATTTTGTGATGTAAATTTGACATATTTTACCATATTAAAATAAGAAACTTTTGCAGGACAAAAGATGTCATAAAGAAATTTGATGGAGAGTGACAGACTATTGCAGGCCTAACAGATACAAAATTAATATTCAGAATATACAAAGAACTACAAATGACATAAGAACAAACAAACAGCTGACTAGAAAAATGTACAAAGAATATTAACAGGAAATTTATAAAGAATAAACAATATGAAAAGATGTTCAACTTCAATGTGAACCAGAAAAAATAAAGCTGAAAAAACAAGAAGTGGTAAATGAATGACAACACATAATAGAAAAATGAATAAATGATATTCTATGGTAAAGCAAGGATGTGGGAATAAGAAAACTGATGTACATTTCAATTTTCTTGAAGTGTAATTTACATACAAGAAAATGTACCCATTTAAGTGCACAGTTCAATGAGTTTTGACAATTATAAGCATCTGTGTAATTTCAACCCCAAAATATACCTGGAAAATTCCATCACCTCACTATTCACTGTGACACCTTACAATCAGTCTCCCATTTGCTACCACTGATCTGATTTCTATCTACCAGATTTCTGTCACTATAGGTTAGATTTGCATGATTTTGAATTTCATATAAATGGAATCATGTAGTATGTTTTCTTCTGCATCTGGTGTCTTTAGCTCAGCAAATAGTTTTGTGGATTTAGCTATAAATCTGTGTATCATTAGTTTGTTTCTGTTTATCAATGAGTGGTATTCCATTGTGCAAATATAGCACAACTTATTCATTCGTTCACCTTTTGATAGAGATTTGAATTGTATCGAGCCTTTGCAGTTTATTAATTATTGAAAATACTATCCTTTCCCCACTGACTCTCCTGAGTACATTAGTGTAAAGTCAATTGACCATGTATGGGTGCATCTATTTCTGCATTACCTATTCTGTTCCATTGACATATATGTTTCCTACCTGACCTATTTCTACTCAAATTTCACATCATTCTATCTCTATCACGTCAATTTTTCCTAATGTATTCATATATCCGTAGTGTCTTTTTTAACCTGACCTGATCCTAAAGGAATATTTCTATCCCCTTTATTATAGCAATGAATTTTCATTTTTTAAAATGCTATAAGCTAAATTTCAGCTTTCTATTAAATGATTAAGCAAGGTATTTGCATTTATTATCATATGTTTCCTCCTTTATTCTTAGTTATGTTAAACAGAATTCTTCCCAATATTATTTTCCCATAATGAGTTTTTACTGTTTAATTCTTTATTTTAATTAATTCCTTTGTTGGGTTATATCTTCCAGTCATTTTAAAAATAAGATTCATACATGAGTACAATATTTATTGAATTTTCACATATTAAAATTTCCATTTCTATGTTTGTTAACCTCTGAAGGACAGCCTTACTAGGTATGGAATTTTGTGGACATCTGTTTTCACACTGAAAACCCTTTTTCCAAAACAGCTGTGGAAAAATCTGAGGTAAGGCTGACTGCTCCTACTTCTCTCCACTCCTTATGTAGCCATCTTCTCCCATACCCCCAAGACTTGTAGTATTATTTTCCAAACACGAAGTTTAATAACTTCATCAGATTTTGATTTCGTATCAGCTAACTCTTGTTACAATTTTTTAAATAACACAATAAATCCCTTTTGATTTGTAAATCTGCACCTTTTTCCATTTCAAGAGAATTTTCTACTATTATATCTTGGAACATTATAATTGTTCCATTTTTTTTCTGTCCTTTATTTTAGTGAGATCAATAATTTTTGCACCAGATTTGAAATTTATGCACTACAATCTATCTACACAAAAATTATAACTTTATTTTCTACAAATTAGAAAGAAAAAAAGAATTTATAATATTATGATTCCATAAATATTCAGTGTTAAAACACGATGTGTACTTGATCTCATAGATTGAAAAAAATGAAACCTTATGTCATTAAATCTGTGATGTTCAAAACAAAAGTTACAGCTTGATTTCAAATTAGTTTGTCTTCCTTACACTCCATCAAGGGCTCAAATCTTTCCACATTTCATTTGTTCATTCTTATATCATATATCAACCTCTTTCCCTTCTGCTCTTTTTCATTCTTTGTCTTTCTTCCCCTTCTCCTTTTTGTAAATGGGTGAGCCATTTGAGGTAGTTTCAGACATCAAGACACGTAGCTACTAAGTCTAGCATTCAGAATCTTCTAGAAACAAGAACTTTCTCATATATAACTATACCATTATCACAACCAAGTGATTTCACATTAATACACATATATTCAATATATACTCTATATGTAAATTTCCCCAATGATAAAGACTTGCTTTTTATGAGCTATTGTTAAGACATAACTTGCATACCATACCACTCATGCATTTAATGTATAAATTAAATATTGTTGTATATATACAGAGTTCCACAACCCTCACCATAATCAACTTTACAACATTTTCATTACCTTCAAAGAAATCCCATGCCCATTGACAATCATTACTCACTTCCCCCAAGCAATCACCAATCTATTTCATGTCTCTATGGATATACCGATTTTAATATTTCACAAAAATAGAATAATATAATATTTGGCTTCTGTGACTGGCTTCTATCAACTGGCATAATGTTTTCAAAATTCATCCATCTCGTAGCATGTATCAGTACTTCATTTATTTTTATTTCTGAATAATATTCCATGTGTGGATTCACCACAATTTATTCTCCAGTCATCAGTTGATGGCGTTTGCAGTTGGAGCTGTTGTGAGCAGCGCTGCTGTGAGCATTCAAGTAGAAGTTCTGGTTTCAGTACCTTAGTGTTTTCAGACATACACGAGGAGTGGAATTGCTGGGTCATGTGCTAATTCTATGCTTAACTTTTTGAAGAATCACCTAACTGTATCCTTCACCTTTCCTCTCTCCCAGAGACCCCCATCCTCTGCCCTCCACCCAGCACCCACATACACCTCGGCCACACTGAACCGCCTTTACTGTGTAAACAACTCAAGGCTCTCTCACATCTGGGCTTTGCCATGTACTTTTCTCTTTCTGGACAATTTTCATTCTTTTTTTCTAGAAAACACCTTAGATTCTTTAAACTTTCTTAAAAAAAAAATAGATGTCTTCTCTGACCTCCTGGATAAGGTTAGTTGTCTTTCATACGTACTCTTATTACATCCTGTATTTCCCCTATGAAACATTTATAATACTTGGTTGTAGCTTATTTAGTTCTGTCTGACAGCTACTGTAAGTTGTCTGAGGGCAGGGACCATGTCTACCTCGGCTGCAGTCTTTCCCACAGCACATGGCTGACTCCCTTGCACAAGGTAGTTACTCAGCATATATTTCTTGAAGGAATGCATTAACGAACTAATGGACTAAGTATTTCCTGCATGAGTCAATTAACATATTATTTGCTACCATGGAGCTCAAACTTCAGCTAAGAAGAGATTGTTGGTATATAAGGGAGCACTCACTGCCCAACGTAAAACAGTGGTGATCACCTGACAGTATTTGATTATGCTAACTTTCCAGAAGGCCAGTGTCATGCAGGGTGTCATGGGGTTCTCTGCTCCCACTCCCCACATAAGAACGCAAGACATGGTGAGGCCAAAAAGGAACACCTACGGAGCCATAGATAGGGGAGTCATACCACTATCTTCTCGCTGGCAGCTGTGTTGGAGACACAGGAAGCAGGAGCCACACTATCCTCAACCTGCCGTCCACTTCTCTATGCCAACCAACCTCACTTGCTAGCTGCAATCCGCCGTGCTAACTGCAATCTGCTCTTGCTAGCTCAGCCACCATCTACTCGCTAGCCACCATTTGCTGCTAGCGTAGCCACGGCAGTTATATTACTGGCTAATGGCTCACTGGTTACAGCTGACGACCAACTAGCCACAGCTAATGACCATCTACTACCTGAGCCAGCACCTTCATATGTGAGGCTGAGAGTTGGAAACTGCTCTCTAGGGCTCCCTCCCCACAGCCAGATACTGCATAGGATGGAGAAGGGTGATATTAGAGTGGTCTGCGGTGGTCAGGGAAAGGTTCCTTGCAAGGTCAAACTTGGGGTAAATCCAGAATTCTATCTCTGTACATGATTTATTCAGAAATGTGCAGGAGTAAGGTGGGGTGGGGGCAAGCACCAGGTTTGTTGCTAATGAGTTTCTACGGGACCCAGGGCTCCCAGGGGTCAGGGCATTGTAGAAGAGAGGAGTCAGGAGACAATGGCAGGGACTCTGGCTGGAAATGCACGAGGTGGAAGCAGCGAACAGGAAGCAGGCTCTGGAGCCACATTCAGACAAGCTAGGTAAGTGGGGAGGGAGTTCAGAAGAAGTCGTTACACTAAAATCCCCTTTAACAGATGTTAGGATTCCATAATTCTGTAGCGCAACTCCTGCAGGATGGTTTAGAAGTCATCTTCCTCACTGTTTTCCACTCTCAACAGTGATTCCAGTCTCTAAATGTAATTGGGAATCGCGACTTGTTAATGGGAATTAACAAATTGTATATTTTATACTTTGCAGGTATCAATCATTCCAAACCTACAATTCTGTGAGGTATGGAAGATTCAGTGATGGTGGAGTGTAATGTTGTAAAAGTTCAGCTATTGCCAAAGTCGCAGGCCAGTAAACAATGGAGTCTGACTCCTCTTTGCTCCTGAATATTGTGTTTGGGGGCAAGTTAAACAGTGTGTAAGAGAGCATCCTGAGAGCTCCTTTCTGAGAAGCCAGTTTTCCTTCCCCTCCATTGAGCTGTCTTAATATTAATAATCCCTTTATCTAGGGATAAATTCAATGGGTAATGTGACAGGAAATCCTCACTATTCTGGTTCCAGTGTATTGTTTCTGGCCAGTAGCTCTTCCTTCCCACAGGCTCCATACCTTCTCTACCAGCCCCAAGGTGCTGTTCTCATTGGGAGGGGAGGGGATAAGGGTAGAGATATTTAGGAAAATATTGCATCTTCATCACAGAAATTAATCATGATAATAGTAAGTCTTTCTAATGCCATACTGATTCACTTTATAGGAAGTATTTTACATGGATTGTCCCATTTTTTCCCCTCCCTTGTCATGATAAATCAGATACTTTCATTTCTGTTAAGCAGATGAGAGAATTCATTGTAGGAGAGGTTAAGTTCCTCAGCCAAGGTCATGAAGCTGGTACAATGCAGTAAGGTAATCCCAGGAGGACTGGCTCCAGGGACCTAGCACTTAAATACTGTGTATGCTACCCTGGGTTCACCCATTCTCAGCTGCTCCCTGGCATCCCCCAGAATGTTCATCTCAGTTCTATTCCCTTCTAAGTCTTACTTCCCTGCCTAGGGTCCCCTGGGTCAATAGTCTTCAAAGGGAAAAGAGACAAGACTCCTACGTGGGTGGAGGTTGTGCTAATCTAGGTAACAAAGAAATCAAAGTGGGAGACCCATATTCCCAGTAGTTCCAGTGTCACAAAGTGGATCCAAAACTGTGGAAGGCTGGAATTTAAGGCCTGTAGATGGTGAGAGGACTTCACTGCCTTCAGGAAGTCAGCCCTTCATGTCTTTCTGAGTCTGAGCAGCCCCTGTGGGTCTAAACTGTCCCCAGGCTAGGACAGGCAGGGGACATGGGCTCGGATCAGTTTGGGCTGATCCTCATCTGCCCCTTATCCTGAGATGGGTGGATGAGAGTGTGTGATAAGCGGGTAGGTAGACAAATATGGGCTTTCTATGGAGTAGCAATGCCAGGAGCAGAGCAGCGAGCAGGGTGCAGGAGTGGGTGGATGTGCGGTGGCAGAGGCCCCACTTGGTTGTGCACACTAGAAAAGGATTCTGGTGGCCATTGGATCAGCTCACTGCTCACTGCTCCCTGGCCTGTACCTTCTTCAGCCTCCAATATGGACTCACAGGGGCCTCAGCACCTACACAAGTGGAAGAGGAAGCCCTGCGGGAGGATCAGATTAGGGGACGTCACTGCTGTGTTCACTGTCGTGACCAGACCTTCACCAGAGTTTGGGTTCCCTGTGTATGTGGCCCCACTGGCTTCATTAGAAGCTGCCTCAGGCAAGTCTCCTGTTTACCTAACAAACCAGTCACGCCTGGGATGATGTCTAGGTTTGGGCTGTGAGCAGCTGCTTCACACCTGGGACTCTTCTGTAGTCTCAGAGTTGACTGTTTCACTCCCTTCCACCCTTCAGTGGCCCCGAGACCCATTTCATTTCTCTGAATTTGGGAGTTTTCCAGCTTCTGGGAGAAATCGGCCATTTATTTCCTGGGTGGGCCTTCTGTTGCTGTGCTTTGTGTGAACCGGTTACTCTGAACTTTTCCTCAAACTGATTCCCATTGGCTTCATCTGAACCAGAAATTCTCAAAGCTCTGGCATGCCAATGGCACTGTTTCATTTCCCAGCCCTGCTACCGCTGAGCATTTTTTTAACATTTGATTGTAGTTGTCCACAGAATATATCATGGAGAAGCAATGCTTTAAATCAGTACTGTCCATTTTGGTAGCCATTAGCTGCATGTGGCTGTTGATTACTTGAACGTGCCTAGCTCAAATTGAAATGAGTTGGGTGCATAAAATACACACTGGAATTTGAAGAAAATAGATTCATGACATATTAATTTTTTAAATGTTGATTGTATATTGAAATGAGGATATCTTGGATATATTGTATTTGTAAAATGTTATTAAGATTATTTTTCCTGTTTCTCTGGCATTTTTAAATGTGTTTATTGAAAATTTAAACTTACATATGTGGCTTACATTTATGCCTTGCATTTTATTGCTAGTGGACAGCGATGCCTTAGATTAATCAATATGCTACATTTTGATTGCCTCCATAGTTTTGACGGTTTAAATTTTTTTTTACCACTGTGTGTAATGTTTACTCTTTTTTTAAATTAAAATTTATTGGGGTGAGATTTGTTAGTAAAATTACTGAGCTTTCAAGTGTACAGTTCTGTAATACATCATCTATATATCATATTGTGTGTTCACCACCCAGAGTCAATTCTCTTCCCATCACCATGTATTTGACCTTGTTTACTCTTGATAAGATAGTTCTTTTTATTATGTATATTTCATAAATTCTCAGAAAGATGCCCTACATGGGGCCTGATGCACACTACTTAATGATTGTTTTCCTTCTTCAGTAAATTATGTAGCTTTCTATTGAATTTTAGGTTCTAGAATGCCTTATGTAGAGCCTGGGATTATTTGTTCCTTGAAAGTTTGAAAAATCTAGAAAGCTCCCTGGCCCAAGGGTTTAAAAAAATTACAATATAATTTACGTATGGCACACAAATTTAAGTGCACAGCTCACTGATTTTACATCCACATAAACACTGCACAGACCAAAATACAGAGCATTTACATTACCACAGAAATCTCCCTCGTGCCCTCTCCTAGTCAATACTCACAAGTATCTTGCAATAACCTCTGTCCTAGTTTCTGTCACCATAGACTAGATTTGCCAGCTCATGAACTGGGTTCTTTTACTCAACATACATGTTTTTGAGATTTTATCCATGTTCTTTTTTAAATTAAAGTTTATTAGGGTGACAATTGTTAGAAAACTTACATAGATTTCAGGAGTACAATTCTGTAATACATCATCTATATATCACATAGTGTGTTCACCACCCAGAGTCAGTTCTCCTTCCATCACCATATATTTGATCCTTTTTCCCCTCATCTACCACCTCACTGCCCCCTTATGCTCTGGTGACCACTAAACTATTGTCTGTGTCTATGAGGTTTTGTTTCTTCATTTGTTTGTCTTGTTCCTTTGTTGTTTTCAGTTTTATGTACCACATATCAGTGAAATCATATGGTTCTTCACTTTTTCTGTCTGACTTATTTCGCTTAGCATAATAATCCATGTTATTGTTTGAACTGTTATAGTTCGTTACTTTTCATTGCTATGTAATGTATGATTGAAATGAATATGCCAATGAATTGCTTATCCATTCTCCTTCTGGTGGACCTTTGGGTTGTTTGGTTTTAGCTGTTATGACTGAAACTTCTGTGCGAAATTCAATTACACACAGTTTTGGGGGACATTTTCTTTCATTTATTTTGGGTATTTCAGGAGTGAAATTTCTGAGTACTAGTATAGGTGAATGTTAAACATTAAGAAACTACAGTTTGTAAGTGGTTTTACTATTTTACATTCTTTTTTTTTTTTTTTTTTTTTTTTTTTTTTATTAAATTTATTGAGGTGACAGTTGTTAGTAAAATTACATAGATTTCAGGTGTACAATTCTGTATTACATCATCTATAAATCCCATTGTGTGTTCATCACCCAGAGTCAGTTCTCCTTCCATCACCATATATTCGATCCCCCTTACCCACATCTCCCACCCCCCACCCCCCACCCCCCACCCCCCTTACCCTCTGGCAACCACCAAACCATTGTCTGTGTCTATGAGTTTCTGTTTCTCATTTGTTTGTCTTGTTCTTTTGTTGTTTTGGTTTATATACCACATATCAGTGAAATCACATGGTTCTCTGCTTTTTCTGTCTGACTTATTTCGCTCAGCATTACACTCTCAAGATCCATCCATGTTGTCACAAATGTTCCTATATCATCTTTTCTTACTGCCGAATAGTATTCCATTGTGTATATATACCACAACTTCTTCATCCATTCATCTATCGAAGGACATTTTGGTTGTTTCCATGTCTTGGCCACTGTAAACAAAGCTGCAATGAACATTGGAGCACACGTGTCTTTATCTCTAAATGTTTTCAGATTTTTTGGGTAGATACCCAGGAGAGGGATTGCTGGGTCATATGGCAATTCTATTCGTAATTTTTTGAGGAACCTCCACACCGCCTTCCATAACGGCTGCACCAGTCTGCATTCCCACCAACAGTGTATGAGGGTTCCTTTTTCTCCACAGCCTCTCCAACATTTGTTACTATTTGTCTTGTTGATGATGGCCATTCTGACTGGGGTGAGGTGATATCTCATTGTGGTTTTGATTTGCATTTCTCTGATGATTAGTGATGTTGAGCATTTTTTCATATGTCTATTTGCCATTTGTATGTCCTCTTTGGAGAAATGTCTCTTCAAGTCCTCTGCCCATTTTTCAATTGGGTTGTTTGTTTTTTTGTTGTTCAGTTGCATGAGTTCCTTGTATATTCTGGATACTAGCCCCTTATCGGAGGCACTGTTTGCAAAAATCTTCTCCCATTCAGTTGGTGGCCTCTTTATTTTGTCAATGGTTTCTTTTGCTGTGCAGAAGCTTTTAAGTTTCATATAGTCCCATTTGTTTATTTTAGCTTTTACTTCCATTGCCTTTGGAGTCAAATTCATAAAATGCTCTTTGAACCCAAGGTCCATAAGTTTAGTACCTATGTTTTCTTCTATGCAGTTTATTGTGTCAGGTCTTATGCTTAAGTCTTTGATCCATTTTGAATTAATTTTGGTACATGGTGACAAATAGCAGTCCAGTTTCATTCTTTTGCACGTGGCTATCCAATTCTCCCAGCTCCATTTATTGAAGAGGCTGTCTTTGCTCCATTGTATGTTTTTAGCTTCTTTGTCAAAAATTATCTGTCCATATTTATGTGGTTTTATTTCTGGGTTCTCAATTCTATTCCATTGGTCTATATGTCTGTTTTTCTGCCAATACCATGCTGTTTTGATTATTGTGGCCCTGTAGTACAGGCCAAAGTCAGGAAGTGTGATACCTCCATTATAGTTCTTTTTTCTTAAGATTGCTTTGGCTATTCGGGGTCTTTTGTGGTTCCAAACAAATCTGATGATTTTTTGTTCTATTTCTTTAAAATATGCCATTGGGATTTTGATGGGGATTGCATTGAATCTGTATATTGCTTTGGGTAATATGGCCATTTTAACTATGTTGATTCTTCCAATCCATGAGCACGGAATGTCTTTCCATTTCTTTGTGTCTTCTTCAATTTCTTTCAGAAAAGTCTTATAGTTTTCAGCATATAGGTCTTTCACATCCTTGGTTAAGTTTATTCCTAGGTATTTTATTCTTTTTGATGCAATTGTAAAAGGAATTGTTTTTTGTATTTCTTTTTCTGAGATTTCATTGTTGGTATATAGGAAGGCAATGGACTTTTGTGCGTTGATTTTGTAGCCAGCAACTTTACTGTATTCGTTGATTGTTTCTAATAGCTTTTTGGTGGAGTCTTTAGGGTTTTCTATATATAGCATCATGTCATCTGCAAAGAGTGATAATTTAACTTCTTCATTCCCAATTTGGATGCCTTTGATTTCTTTCTCTTGCCTGATTGCTCTGGCAAGGACTTCCAACACGATGTTGAAAAGCAGAGGTGATAGGGGACATCCCTGTCGTGTTCCTGAACGTAGAGCAAAGGGCTTCAGTCTTTCTCCATTAATTATGAGATTAGCAGAGGGCTTGTCATATATGGCTTTTATTATGTTAAGGTATTTTCCTTCTATACCTATTTTATTAAGTGTTTTAATCATAAATGGATGTTGTATCTTGTCAAATGCTTTTTCTGCATCAATTGATATAATCATATGATTTTTGTCCTTTATTTTGTTTATATGATGTATCACATTGATGGATTTGCGTATGTTGAACCATCCTTGTGCCCCGGGGATGAACCCCACTTGGTCGTGATGAATAATCTTTTTAATGCATTGTTGTATTCGATTTGCTAGAATTTTATTTAGGATTTTTGCATCGGTATTCATCAGAGATATTGGTCTGTAGTTTTCTTTTTTTGTGCTGTCTTTACCAGGTTTTGGTATCAGGGTAATGTTGGCCTCATAAAATGTGTTGGGGAGTACTGTTTCTTCTTCAATTTTTTGGAAGAGTTTGTGCAGAATTGGTATTAGATCCTCTTTGAAGGTTTGGTAGAATTCACTAGTGAAGCCATCTGGTCCCGGACTTTTGCTTTTGGGAAGGTTTTGGATGACTGATTCAATTTCGTTACTGGTGATCGGTCTGTTTAGATTTTCCAGTTCTTCATGGTTCAGCCTTGGAAGGCTATATGTTTCTAAGAACTTATCCATTTCTTCTAGGTTGTTGAATTTGGTGGCATATAGTCCTTCATAGTATTCTTGGATGATCCTTTGTATTTCTGTGGTGTCCGTGATAACTTCCCCTTTTACGTTTCTGATTTTGTTAATCAGTGTCTTCTCTCTTTTTATCTTAGTAAGTCTAGCCAAGGGTTTGTCAATTTTGTTAATCTTCTCAAAGAACCAGCTCTTTGTCACATTAATTTTTTCTATTGTCTTTCTGTTCTCTATTTCATTTATTTCTGCTCTAATTTTTGTTATTTCCTTTCTTCTGCTGACCTTGGGTTTTACCTGTTCTTCTTTTTCTAGTTCTTTAAGGTGTAACATGAGGTTATTTATTTGGGAATTTTCCTGTTTCTTGAGATAGGCCTGTAATGAGATAAATTTCCCCCTTAAAACTGCTTTCGCTGCATCCCAAAAATTTTGGTAGGATGTATTTTCATTGTCATTTGTTTCTATGTATCTTTTGATCTCTCCTCTAATTTCTTCTTTGACCCAGTCCTTCTTTAAAAGTATGTTGTTTAGTCTCCATGTATTTGTGTTTTTTCCCGCTTTCTTTTTACAGTTGATATCCAATTTCAAAGCCTTGTGATCAGAGAATATGCATGGTATGATTTCAATCTTTTTAAATTTGTTGAGACTGATTTTATGTCCCAATATATGGTCTATCCTTGAGAATGTTCCATGTACACTAGAAAAGAATGTGTAGTCTGATGTTTTAGGATGAAGTGCTCTATAAATGTCAATTATGTCCATTTCATCTAATGTGTCATTTAGGGCTACTATGTCGTTATTTATTTTCTGTTTGGATGATCTATCCATAGCTGTCAATGATGTATTTAAGTCCCCTAGTATAATTGTGTTTTGGTCAATTTCTCCCTTTAGTTCTGTTAGTAGTTGCTTGGTGTATTTCGGTGCTCCCTGACTGGGGGCATAAATATTGATGACTGTTATGTCTTCTTGTTTTACAGTCCCCTTCACCATTATGAAATGTCCATCTTTGTCTCTTGTTATCTTTTTCACCTTGAAGTCTGTTTCATCTGATATCATTATGGCTACACCTGATTTTCTCTGGGCACCATTTGCTTGGAGTGTCAATTTCCACCCTTTCACTTTGAGTCTATGCTTGTCCTTGTAGCTGAGATGTGTCTCTTGGAGACAGCATATGGTTGGGTTTAGTTTTTTGATCCAATCTGCTACTCTGTGCCTTTTTATTGGTGAGTTCAGTCCATTTACATTTAGGGTGATTATTGATATGTGAGAATTTCCTGTCATTCTATCTTTAGTTTTCTGGTAAGGCTGTGTCTCCATTGTTTCTTTGCCTTTTTGTTGTTGTCTATTATTTCTGTGTGGTGGTATTCTATGATGTTTCCCTCTGTTTCTTCTTTTATTTCAGTATATATTTCAGTTCTGGATTTTTTTTGAGTGGTTACCCTTAAGTTTATGTAAAAGTAAGTTTGATATTTAGAGTATTCCATTTTCTTCAGCACGCTTACTTTCTCCATTCCCATATTCCGGTTCAGGCCTTTATTCTCCCCCTTTTTGAGTTTTGGTTGCCACAAATTGTCCCTGTTGATGGTGGTCGAATAGCCTCCTTTAGTATTTCTTGTAGTGCAGGTCGTGTATTAGAAAATTCCCTCAGCTTCTGTATGTCTGGAAAGGTCTTTATTCCTCCTTCATATCTAAAGGATATCTTTGCTGGATATATTATTCTTGGCTCATGATTTCTCTCTTTCAATAGTTTGAATATTTGGTTCCACTCCCTCCTGGCTTGTAGAGTTTCTGCTGAAAAATCTGATGATAATCTAATGGGCTTTCCTTTGTAAGTTACCGTCTTCTTTTCCCTGGCTGCCTTGAGGATTCTTTCTTTGTCGTTGATTTTAGACAGCTTCAGTACAATGTGCCTTGGAGAAGGCCTGTTGGGATTGAGGTAACTAGGTGTTCTATTTGCTTCTTGGATTCGAGGGTCCAGTTCTGTCCACAAATTTGGGAAGTTCTCATCGACGATTTGTTTGAATATATTCTCTGTTCCCTTCTCTCTTTCTTCTCCTTCTGGTATGCCCATTATTCTTATATTGCTCTTTCTGATGGAGTCAGAAAGTTCTTGTAGAGTTCTTTCATTTCTTTTAAGTCTCAAGTCTCTTTCTTCTTCTATCTGTGTCATTTCCAGGTTTCTATCTTCGATGTCACTGATTCTTTCCTCCATCTGGTCAACTCTACTACCTAAGCTGGTTATTTCATTCTTAATTTCTTCTATTGAGTTCTTAATCTCCAGAAATTCTATTTGGTTCTTTTTTAAAATTTCAATCTCTTTCGTAAAATGCTCATACTGTTCTTTAATTGAGTTTCTGAGTTCATTTAACTGCCTATCTGTGTTTTCTTGTATCTCGTTGAGTTTTTTCAGAACTGCAGCCTTGAATTCTCTGTCATTTAAGTCACATATTTCTGTATATTTAAGTGCCTTTTCTGGAGATTTTTCACTTTCTTTCTGAGCTATCTTGTTGCCTTGGTTACTCATGGCGATTACTGGTTTACTATTTCTCTTCCTAGACATCTACAGGAGTGACTTCTGCAACAAGTTGATAGGAAGAGGTCTTTCTTTTGTTCAGCAGTTCTGTTTACTCCTGCAGGGAACCGCCCAGATAGGTGGGGCCAGGGGCGGGGTGAGCTGTGAGAGGTGGCCCAGAGCCATGGCAGCGACCACCACCACAGCCTGTCCTGCTTCCACAGCTCTCTTCCCTTTGCCGGAACTAGTTGGGCTGTGGATTTGTGTTTGTGGGCCACAGTTCTCAAATATAGCAAATTTTCTGTTGTTTTGATCTGACACTGCTACTGTTTCGCTTCTAGCACCGGGCAGGTGGGGGCGGGGCGAGCTCTGAGAGGGGAGGGAGGGGGCGGCTAGTCTCAGTGCCTAAGGCTCCGTTCTCTGCTCGGCAGTGCGGGCTTAAACCACCGTTTTCAGCCTTTTTCCCTCAGTCTTTTCTCCGAGGTCTCTGCCGTGAGCGTTGGGTTCAGCCGTGTTATATGCTGTCCCCTCAGCCCTGTGGAGCCCTGGCGGAGCCCTAGCAGTCCGATCTCCCGCAGCTGCGGTAGTTCCGGGAAGCAGCGAGCTCGGCGCACTGAGCTGGGTCTGAGTCCTGCGCCCGCGGAGCTGCGTCTCCGCCCGCTTCTCACTTTCCTCCTCCCCCCGCTCGCGCGCGCGAATCTCCCACCTGTAGGTGATTTCAGTCGGTAGTGGGCCTCTTCGTCTTGCCTGTCTGCTGTGCAGGGAGTCCTTTGTGGAGTTTTTGTTGTTCGATTCTTTGTAAATTCCAGGGGAGCTTTACAGAGGCTCACCTCACTCCGCCATTTTTCCGGAACTACTATTTTACATTCTTACCAGTGATGTATAAGAGTGTTAATTGCTCCAGATCCTGGCCGACATCTGACATTGTAAATGTTTCTCATTTTAGCCATTCTAGTGGATATGTAGTAGTATCTTCAGATTTTAATTTTCATTTCCTGATGAATAACAATGTTAGGTGCATTTTCATATGCTTATTGTTGTCCTAAGGACTTTTACTGGACATTGTTTTCTTTCTTTTATTTCACATTTGTTGCTCTACTTTAATATTTATTTAATTGTCGATTTAGATACCTTATATATTATTCAGCCAAATTTTGAAGTTTGTCTTTGCTTAGAAAATGTCTCATTCAGATTTTCAAATATATTTGAGAACTTTTGGGAAGATTTAAAAATTTGCCTTTGTGACTATATCGTTTTTCTTATTCCTAATGTGTTATAGTTAATTTTATCTTTTAAAACATTAGATTGCCCGGCAGTTTTACTGTATTATTTTATTGTTTCTATGTAACTTTATTAACCATTTGACCCCAAAAACTTTAATATAAAATATTAGATTGTTCAGTTTTGTCTATTTTGTTGATCTTTGGAACACAAAAGATCTAAAATTATTTAATCAGTTTTACTGTTTTTCAATTTTTTTTTTGATTCATTGGGGTGACAATTGTTAGTAAAATTACATAGATTTCAGGTGTACAATTCTGTATTACATCATCTATAAATCCCATTGTGTGTTCACCACGCAGAGTCAGTTCTCCTTCCATCACCATATATTTGATCCCCCTTACCCTCACCTCCCATCCCCTACTCCCTTACTCTCTGGTACCACTAAACTATTGTCTGTGTCTATCAGTTTTTGTTTCTCATTTGTTTGTCTTGTTCTTTGGCTGTTTTTGGTTTATATACCACATATCAGTGAAATCATATGGTTCTCTGCTTTTTCTGTCTGACTTATTTCGCTTAGCATTATACTCTCAAGATCCATCCATGTTGTCACAAATGTTCCTATATCATCTTTTCTTATCGCTGAATAGTATTCCATTGTGAATATATACCACAACTTCTTTATCCATTCATCTATCGAACGACATTTTGGTTGTTTCCATGTCTTGGCCACCGTAAACAAATGAACATTGGAGCACACGTGTCTTTATGTATAAATGTTTTCAGATTTTTTTGGGTATATACCCAGGAGAGGGATTGCTGGGTCATATGGTAATTCTATTCGTAATTCTTTGAGGAACCTCCACACTGCCTTCCATAACGGCTGCACCACTCTGCATTCCCACCAACAGTATATGAGGGTTCCTTTCTCTCCACAGCCTCTCCAACACTTGTTATTATTTGTCTTGTTGATGATAGCCATTCTGACTGGGGTGAGGTGATATCTCATTGTGGATTTTATTTGCATTTCTCTGATGATTAATGATGTTGAGCATTTTTTCACATGTCTATTTGCCAGTTGTATGTCCTCTTTGGAGAAATGTCTCTTCAAGTCCTCTGCCCATTTTTCAATTGGGTTGTTTGGTTTTTTTTGTTGAGTTGCATGAGTTCCTTGTATATTTTGGATATTAGCCCCTTATCGGAGGCACTGTTTGCAAAAATCTTCTCCCATTCAGTTGGTTGCCTCTTTCTTTTGTTGATGGTTTCTTTTGCTGTGCAGAAGCTTTTAAGTTTCATATAGTCCCATTCGTTTATTTTAGCTCTTCTTTCTTTGCCTTTGGAGTCAAATCCATAAAACGCTCTTTGAACCCAAGGTCTATAAGTCTAGTACCTATGTTTTCTTCTATGCAGTTTATTGTGTCAGGTCTTATGCTTAAGTCTTTGATCCATTTTGAATTAATTTTGGTACATGGTGACAGATAGCAGTCCAGTTTCATTCTTTTGCACGTGGCTATTCAATTCTCCCAGCACCATTTATTGAAGAGGCAGTCTTTCCGCCATTGTATGTTTTTAGCTTATGTGTCAAAAATTATCTGTCCATATTTATGTGGTTTTATTTCTGGGTTCTCAGTTCTATTCCATTGGTCTATGTGTCTGTTTTTCTGCCAATACCATGCTGTTTTGATTATTGTAGCCCTGTAGTACAAGCTAAAGTCAGGGAGTGTGATACCTCCAGTATTGTTCTTTTTAAAGATTGCTTTGGCTATTCGGGGTCTTTTATGGTTCCAAACAAATCTGATGATTTTTTTTCTATTTCTTTAAAAAATGCCATTGAGATTTTGATGGGGTTTGCAGTGAATCTGTATATTGCTTTGGGTAATATGGCCATTTTAACTATGTTGATTCTTCCAATCCATGAGCACGGAATAATTTTCCATTTCTTTATGTCTTCTTCAATTTCTTTCAAAAATGTCTTATAGTTTTCAGCATATAGGTCTTTCACATCCTTGGTTAAGTTTATTCCTAGGTACTTTATTCTTTTTGCTGCAATTGCAAAAGGAATTGCTTTTTGTATTTCTTTTTTTGACATTTCATTGTTAGTATATAGGAATGCAATGGACTTTTGTACGTTGATTTTGTAGCCAGCAAATTTACTGTATTCATTGATTGTTTCTAATAGCTTTTTGGTGGATTCTTTAGGGTTTTCTATATATAGCATCATGTCATCTGCAAAGAGTGACAATTTAACTTCTTCATTCCCAATTTGGATGCCTTTCATTTCTTTCTCTTGCCTGATTGCTCTGGCAAGGACTTCCAACACTATGTTGAAAAGCAGAGGTGATAGGGGAGAGCCCTGTCGTGTTCCTGAACGTAGAGCAAAGGGCTTCAGTTTTTCACCATTAATTATGAGATTAGCTGAGGGCGTGTCATATATGGCCTTTATTATGTTAAGGTATTTTCGTTCTATACCTATTTTACTAAGTGTTTTAATCATAAATGGATGTTGTATCTTGTCAAATGCTTTTTCTGCATCAATTGGAATAATGATATGATTTTTGTCCTTTATTTTGTCTATGTGATGTATCACATTGATGGATTTGCGGATGTTGAACCATCCTTGTGCCCTGGGGATGAACCCCACTTGGTCGTGATGAATATTCTTTTTAATGCATTGTTGTATTCGATTTGCTAGAATTTTGTTTAGGATTTTTGCATCTGCATTGATCAAAGCTATTGGTCTGTAGTTTTCTTTTATTGTGTTGTCCTTACCAGGTTTTGGTGTCAGGGTAATGTTGGCCTCATAGAATGAGTTAGGAGTACTGTCTCCAATTTTTTGGAAGAGTTTGAGCAGGATTGGTATTAGATCCTCTTTGAAGGTTTGGTAGAATTCACTAGTGAAGCCATCTGGTCCCGGACTTTTGCTTTTGGGAAGGTTTTGGATGACTGATTCGATTTCGTTACTGGTGATCGGTCTGTTTAGATTTTCCAGTTCTTCATGGTTCAGCCTTGGAAGGCTATATGTTTCTAAGGACTTGTCCATTTCTTCTAGGTTATTGAATTTGGTGGCATATAGTCCTTCATAGTATTCTTGGATGATCCTTTGTATTTCTGTGGCGTCCGTGATAACTTTCCCTTTTTCATTTCTGATTTTGTTAATTAGTATCTTCTTTCTTTTTATCTTAGTGAGTCTAGTTAAGGGTTTGTCAATTTTGTTAATCTTTTCAAAGAACCAGCTCTTTGTCAAATTAATTTTTTCTATTGTTGTTTTGTTCTCTATTTCATTTAGTTCTGCTCTGATTTTTGTTATTTCCTTTCTTCTGCTGACCTTGGGTTTCACTTGTTCTTCTTTTTCTAGCTCTTTAAGGTGTAATATGAGGTTATTTATTTGGGATATTTCTTCTTTCTTGAGATAGGCCTGTAATGATATAAATTTCCCTCTTAAAACTGCTTTCGCTGCATCCCAAAAATTTTGGTAGGATGCATTTTCATTCTCATTTGTTTCTATGTATCTTTTGATCTCTCCTCTAATTTCTTCTTTGACCCAGTCGTTCTTTAAAAGTATGTTGTTTAATCTCCATATATTTATGGTTTTTCCTGCTTTCTTTTTGCAGTCGATATCCAATTTCAAAGCCTTGTGATCAGAGAATATGATTGGTATGATTTCAATCTTCTTAAATTTGCTGAGGCTGATTTTATGTCCCAATATATGTTCTGTCCTCGAGAATGTTCCATGTACACTAGAAAAGAATGTATAGTCTGATGTTTTAGGATGAAGTGCTCTATATATGTCTATTATGTCCATTTCATTTAATGTGTCATTTAGGGCTGCTATTTCATTATTTATTTTCTGTTTCGATGATCTAGCCATAGCCGTCAATGATGTATTTAGGTCTCCTACTATAATTGTGTTTTGGTCAATTTCTCCCTTTGGTTCTGTTAGTAGTTGTTTGGTATATTTCGGTGCTCCCTGATTGGGGGCATAAATATTGATGATTGTTATGTCTTCTTGTTGTATAGTCCCCTTTACCATTATGAAATGCCCATCTTTGTCTCTTGTTATCTTTTTCACCCTGAAGTCTGTTTCATCTGATGTCATGATGGCTACACTTGATTTTCTCTGGGTACCATTTGCTTGGAGTGTCAATTTCCACCCTTTCACTTTGAGTCTATGCTTATCCTTGTAGCTGACATGAGTCTCTTGGAGACAGCATATGGTTGGGTTTAGTTTTTTGATCCAATCTGCTACTCTGTGCCTTTTTATTGGTGAGTTCAGTCCATTTACATTTAAGGTGATTATTGATATGTGAGGATATCCTGTCATTCTATCTTTAGTTTTCTGGTAAGGCTGTGTCTCCATTGTTTCTTTGCCTTTTTGTTGTTCTCTATTATTTCTGTGTGGTGTTATTCTGTGATTTTTCTCTCTGTTTCTTCTTTTATTACAGTATATATTTCAGTTCTGCATTTTTTTTGAGTGGTTACCCTTAAGTTTATGTAAATATTTAGAGTATTCCATTTTCTTCAGCACACTTACTTTCTCTATTCCTATATTCTGGTTCAGGCCTTTACTCTCCCCCTTTTTATATTTTGGTTGCCACAAATTATCCCTGTTGATGGTGGTCGAATAACCTCCTTTAGTATTTCTTGTAGTACAGGTTGTGTATTAGAAAATTCCCTCAGCTTCTGTATGCCCGGAAAGGTCTTTATTCCTCCTTCATATGTAAAGGATATCTTTGCTGCATACATTATTCTTGGCTCATAATTTCTTTCTTTCAATAGTTTGAATATTTGGTTCCACTCCCTCCTGGCTTGTAGAGTTTCTGCTGAAAAATCTGATGATAATCTAATGGGCTTTCCTTTGTAGGTTACCGTCTTCTTTTCCATGGCTGCCTTGAGGATTCTTTCTTTGTCGTTGATTTTAGACAGCTTCAATACAATGTGCCTTGAAGAAGGCCTGTTTGGATTGAGGTAATTAGGTGTTCTATTTGCTTCTTGGATTTGAGGATCCAGTTCTGTCCACAAGTTTGGGAAATTCTCATCAACAATTTGTTTGAATATACTCTCTGTTTCCTTCTCTCTTTCTCCTCCTTCTGGTATGCCCATTATTCTTATATTACTCTTTCTGATGGAGTCAGTAAGTTCTTGTAGAGTTCTTTCATTTCTTTTAAGTCTCAAGTCTCTTTCTTCTTCCATCTGTGTAATTTCCAGGTTTCTATCTTCGATGTCACTGATTCTTTGCTCCATCTGGTCAACTCTACTACCTAAGCTGGTTATTTCATTCTTAATTTCTTCTATTGAGTTCTTAATCTCCAGAAATTCTATTTGGTTCTTTTTGAAAATTTCAATCTCTTTCATAAAATGCTCATGTTGATCTTTGATTGTGTTTCTGAGTTCATTAAACTGCCTTTCTGTGTTTTCTTGCATCTCGTTGAGTTTTTTCAGAACTGCAATCTTGAATTCTCTGTCATTTAAGTCACATATTTCCATATCTTTAAGTTCCTTTTCTGGAGACTTTTCACTTTCCTTCTGAGCTGTCTTGTTGCCTTGGTTATTCATGGCAATTACTGATTTATTTTTTCTCTTCCTAGACATCTACAGGAGTGGCTTCTGCAACAGGTTGATAGGAAGAGGTCTTTCTTTTGTTTTCCAGTACTTGTTGGTAGAACGTTTTATTTTCTTTCCGACTGCAGCCTTTTTTTCTCTCTCACACACGGTAGTGCTATGTTTTCTCTGCACTATTCCAGCTTCTCACACAATGGGGGGATTCCCTGGGAGACGGGCTTCTCCTCTGTTAATAGTTCACCTGGGACACAGGGCACAGTGTCCCGGTGGGTATGCAGAGAGCTTTTGAAAATCCAAAGCTCTTCCTGCACCAGATTCAGAGCCCGTATGTTTCAGCAGTTCTGTTTACTCCTCCAGGGATCTGCCCAGATAGGTGGGGCCGGGGGCAGGGTCAGTTGTGAGTGGTGGCCCAGAGCAATGGTGGTGACCATCACCACAACCGGCCCTGCTTCCTTAGCTCCCTCTCCTTTGCTGGAACTAGTTGGGCTGCGAATCTGTGTCTGTGGTCCACAGTTCTCAGAACAGCAAATATTCTGTTCTTTTGATCTGACACTGCTACTGTTCTGTTTCTAGCACCCAGCACATGGGGGCGGGGCGAGCTCTGGGAGGGTAGGGAGGAGGTGGCTAGTCTCAGTGCCTAAGGCTCCATTCTCTGCTTGGCAGTGAGGGCTTAAGCCACCATTTTCAGCCTTCTTCCCTCAGTCTTTTCTCTGAGGTCTCTGCTGTGAGCGTTGGGTTCAGCCGTGTTGTATGTTGCCCCCTCACCCCTGTGGGCCATAAGCGGAGCCCTTGCAGTCCGAGTTCTTCCCTCTCCTGCAGCTGCGGTAGTTCCGGGATGCAGCGATCTCGGAGCACTGAGCTCTTCGTCTTGCCTGTCTGCTGTGCAGGGAGTCCTTTGTGGAGTTATTGTTGTTCAATTAGTTGTAAAATCCAGGGGAGCTTTACAGAGGCTCACCTCACGCCACCATTTTGATGACATCGGCCTCAAATTTTTTCATATGTGCTTTTAGCTTCATCAATTGCATGAATCTATTTATTTGAATTTTTGCTACTCTTTTTCCATCCTTATCAGTTTAACAGTGTCATTGTTTATTTTCATTTCTTCTACTTTATTAGTAAAATTAGGCATAGATTTTTCTTCTCTCTCACACATCTGTAAGCCAGAAGCATACAGAAGTATTAGACTACTTCCTTCCTCCTTTCAGGTCACGCTGATTGACTCCATTCATGAAGCAATTATGGAACATTCTGATAGAATTCGGGAAGATGGTTGAATTGGATGCATAACCTCAGATGCTTTCAGAGTTTTGCTTTATGTAAATATTTACTTTTGTATTTGGTAGAGGATAAATGAAATACTGACCTTATGAGTGTTTGATTAGAAAAGATCTTTTTGAAAGTTCTGCAATTTTTATATGTGTGTACACATATCTATAGGTTCATACTTTAATAGCAATTATACTTTAAAAAACATTTAACTAATTGATTAATTAACTTTTTATTGCTAGTTTCAGGTGTACAGAACAACATAGTGATTAGACATTTAAACACTCCTACAAGTTTCCTACCCATCTGATGCCACACATAGCTGTTACAATACCACTGACTATATTCCCTACATTGCAATTTACATTCCTAACTGTACACCTATTTTTTAAATTATAGTTGACATTCAGTATTATGTTGTATTAGTTTCAGGTGTACAGAGTAGTGATTAGGCATTCATATAATTTATGAAGTGATCCCCAAAAAGCTATATATAAATATTACACTATATATAAATATTACACATTATTGACTATATTTCCCATACTGTATTTCACATCCTCGTGACTATTTTGTGACTAGCAATTTAATACAAATTATTTTTCATTTTAAAAAGGTGATAAAATAACAACATGAAAATGGAGAACCAAAGCATCGTTTCAGAATTCCTCCTCCTGGGCCTGCCCATTGAACCAGATCAACGAGACCTGTTCTACGCCCTGTTCCTGGCCATGTATCTTACCACCGTCCTGGGGAACCTCCTCATCATCCTGCTCATTCACTGGGACTCCCACCTCCACACACCCATGTATTTCTTCCTCAGCAATTTGTCCTTCTCTGACCTCTGCTTCTCCTCTGTCACAATGCCCAAGTTACTGCAGAACATGCAGAGCCAAGTCCCGTCTATCCCCTACGCAGGCTGTCTGACCCAAATATACTTCTTCCTGTTTTTTGGAGACTTGGAGAGCTTCCTCCTAGTGGCCATGGCCTATGACCGCTATGTGGCCATCTGCTTCCCCCTGCACTACACCACCATCATGAGCCCCAAGCTCTGCTTCTCCCTGGTGGTGCTGTCCTGGGTGCTGACCACATTCTATTCCTTGTTACACACTCTGCTCATGGCCAGGTTGTATTTTTGTGCAGACAACGTGATCCCCCACTTTTTCTGTGACATATCTGCTCTGCTGAAGCTGTCATGCTCTGACACTCGAGTTAATGAGTTGGTGATATTTACCATTGGAGGGCTCACTGTAGTCATCCCATTCCTCCTCATCATCACGTCTTATGCACGAATTTTGTTCTCCATCCTCAAGGTTCCTTCTGCTGGGGGTATCCGCAAGGCCTTCTCCACCTGTGGCTCCCACCTCTCTGTGGTGTCACTATTCTATGGGACAGTTATTGCTGTCTATTTATGCCCATCAGCTAACAATTCTACTGTTAAGGAGACTGTCATGTCCATGATGTACACTGTGGTGACGCCCATGCTGAACCCCTTCATCTACAGCCTGAGAAACAGAGACATGAAGGGAGCCTTGGGCAGAGTCTTTTGTAAAAAGATGTTTTTTGGTTAACAATGATGGTAACACTTGAGGTTTTCACATAACTTTATTCAGTAGATATATTATTAATAATATTGGAACATTATCCAGATATTTTCCTCATCATGGAAACATCAGTTAAGATGACATACTATATAATAGTTCAATATGTGAAAGGGATGATGTGGAACTCATAGCTGAACTAGGGAAACAAGTCTTGTGACCTCTGACTTGGCTTTTCTCTTTGGTTTCCCCTGTAGATCCTGGAAAGTGTAGTTGAAGAAGTACTATTTTAAATGATCTCCATACCTTACATTCTTAACTGATATATTACAGGATGTTATTTTTTAAATCAGAACTCTGATTTAATTGTAGTATCATTTTTTAAATGATTCTCTGTAGTCTTAGGTCAGTACTAAATAAAATCTAAAAAACATCTCAACCTCCCAGGCTTCCTGTAAATGGCTCCTACTTACCTCTCCCTACACAATATTCACTTCCTTTTATCTGTTAACTATTTTTTCTTCTCTGATTCAAATTGGCATTGACTTTGCCTTTTCTCACTAGGCCAGACATGAAATTGATTTTTAAAATTAAATTTATTGGGGTGATATTAGCAATTAAATAATATAATTTGTTTCAAGTGTACCATTCGATATTACAGCATTTATATATTGTATTGTGTGTTCACCACCCAAACACTTTTACAACAAGAGTGTATTTTGTCTTTTTCTGAGAATAATGAATTTAGGGGCCCTAAAATTTATTTCTCCAGCAAATAAGCTAGAAGTGGAAAGAAGCTAGAAGCTGGTATACAAGTTCAGAGTTGAAGGAGGCTTCTCTCCTCTTGGTATAATAGTTTGGACTTCAGAAAAGAACTTCATGACTATGTTTTTATTCTAGCCTCATGATAATTCTAAGGACGTATTGAAAAAATTATCACTATTTCACTGACTAAAAATTATGGTGTTCAATTACTTGCCAAGTCATACTGTGTGTGAATTGTTGAGTGTATGTAAGATTCTGGACTATGTGATTCTACAGGTTCTTCTTATTTTCTTTACCTCAACAAGAAGTGGACAAGCCATTAAAAAACTAACAAATAAACAAAGGAAACTCTTGGCTCCATTTGTGGCATGCACTAGGTTTCCAACTTTGGTCTATTTGTGTCTTTTCCAAAACAGCTGTGGAAAAATCTGAGGTAAGGCTGACTGCTCCTTCTTCTCTCCACCCCTTATATAACCATCTTCTCCGCTACACCCGAAATTGTAGTATTATTTTCCAAACATGAAGTTGAATAACATCATCAGAATTTCTTTTTGTAACAGCTGATTTTTGTTACAATTTTTTAATTAGCACAGCAAATCCTTTTTAATTTATAAATCTGTATCTTTTCCATTTCAGGAGAGTTATCTACTATTATATCTTGGAACATTATTATTGTTCCATTTTTTCTGTTCTTTACTTTAGTAAGATCAATAATTTTTGTACAAGATTTGAAATTTATGCACTACAATCTACCTAAACAAAAATAATAACGTTATTTTGTATACCTTAGGAATTTATAATATTGTGGTTCCATAAACATTCAGTGCCAAAACAAGGTGTGTACTTGATCTCATAGATTGAAACAAATGGAACCTTATGTCATTAAACCTGTGATATTTAAGACAAATGCTTGATTTCAAATTAGTTTGTCTTTCTTACACTCCATTAAGGACTCAAATATTTCCACATTTCATTTGTTCATGTTTATATCATATATCAACCTCTTTCCCTCCCTCACTGCCTTCTTCTGCCTTTGTTTATTCTTTCTCTTTCTTCTCCTTCTCCTTCTTTCTGTAAATAGATGAGACATTTGAAATAATTTTCATACATCAAGACACTTAGCCACTATATCCAGCCTTCAGAATCTGCTAGAAACAAGATCATTCTCATACATAACTATACTATTATCAAACCAAGTGATTTCACATATATTTAATGTGTAATCTATACAGAAATTTCCCCAATGATAAAGACTTGCTTTTTATGAGAGATTTGTTAACATATAATTCACATACCATATCACTCACCCATTTAAATTATAAATTAAATATTTTTTGTATATTTACAGAGTTGCACAACTATCACCATAATCAACTTTAGAACATTTTCATTACCCTCAAAGAAATCCCATGCCCATTAAGAATCACTATGTATTTCCCTAGCAATCACCATCTACTTCATGTCTCTATGGATTTGCCAATTTTGATATTTCATATAAATAGAATCATATAATATTTGGCTTCTGTGACTGGCTTCTATCAACTGGCATAATGTTTTCAAAACTCATTCATCTCGTAGCATGAATCAGTACTTTATTTTTATCGCTGAATAATATTCCACGTGTGGATTCACCACAATTTATTCTCCAGTCATCAGTTGATGGTTGTTTGCAGTTGGGGCTGTTGTGAGCAGCGCTGCTGTGAGCATTCATGTAGAAGTTCTTGTTTCAGTACCTTAGTGTTTTGAGACATACACCGAGGAGTGGAATTGCTGGGTCATGTGCTAATTCTATGCTTAACATTTTGAAGAATCGCCAAATTATATCCTTCACCTTTCCTCCCTCCCAGAGACCCCCATCCTCTGCCCTCCTTCCAGCACCCACATACACCTCAGCCACACTGAGCCCCCTTTACTGTGTAAACAGCTCAAGGCTCTGTCACCTCTGGGCTTTGCCATGTACTTTTCTCTCTCTGGACAATTTTCATTCTCTTTCCCTAGAAGACTCCTTAGATTCTTTAAACTTTATTTAAAAAAATAGATGTCTTTCATGGATAAGTTTAGGAGTCTTTGATACGTACTCTTATCACATCCTCTATTTCTCCTATGAAACATTTATAATACTTGGTAGTAGCTTATTTAGTTGTGTCTGACAACTAAACTGTAAGCTGTCTAAGGGCAGGGACCATTTCTACCTCGGCCACAGTCTTTCCCACAGAACATGGCTTACGGTCTTGCACATGGTACTTTCCCAGTAAATGTTACTTAAAGGGATGCATTAATGAACTGATGCACTAAGTATTTCCTGGGTGAGTCAGTTAACACATTACTTACTATCACAGAGCTTAAACTCCAGCTGATGAGAGAAGGTTGGTATATATGGGAGCACTCACTGCACAACATAAAACAGTGGTGATCACCTGACAGTATTTGATTATGCGAACTTTGTAAAAGGCCAGATACTGCATAGGATGGAGAAGGGTGATATTAGAGGTGTCAGTGGTAGTCCGGGCAAGCTTCCATGAGAAGGTCAGACTTGGGGTGAATCTAGAATTCTGTCTCTGGACATGATTTATTCAGAAATGTGCAAGAGTAAGGTGGGGTGAGGGCAAGCACCAGGTTTGTTACTAATGAGTTTCTACGGGACCCAGGGACCCCAGGGGTCAGGGCATTGTAGAAGAGAGGAGTCAGGAGACAATGGCAGGGACTCTGGCTGGAAATGCACGAGGTGGAAGCAGCAAACAAGAAGCAGGCTCTGCAGCCACATTCAGACAAGCTAGGTAAGTGGGGAGGGAGTTCAGAAGAAGTAGTTATACTAAAATCCCCTTTAACAGATATTAGGATTCCATAATTCTGTAGCGCAACTCCTGCAGGATGGTTTAGAAGTCATGTTCCTCACTGCTTCCCACTCTCAACAGTGATTCCCATCTCTAAATGTAATTGGGAATCATCAGACTTGTTAATGGGAATTAACAAATTGTATATTTTATACTTTGCAGGTATCAATCATTCCAAACCTACAATTCTGTGAGGTATGGAAGATTCAGTGATGGTGGAGTGTAATGTTGGAAAAGTTCTGTTATTGCCAAGGTCACAGGCCAGTAAACAATGGAGTCTGACTCCTCTTTGCTCCTGAATATTGTGTTTGGGGGCAAGTTAAACAGTTGTAAGAGAGCATCCTGAGAACTCCTTTCTGAGAAGCCAGTTTTCTTTCTCCAAGAGCTCTCTTAATATTAAGAATGCCTTTACCTAGGGATAAATTCAACGCATAATGTGACAGGAAATCCTCACTATTCTGGTTCCAGTGTATTGTTTCTAGCTAATAACTACTTCCTTCCCACATGCCCCATGCCTTCTCTACCAGCCCCAAGGGTCTGTCCTCATCGGGAGAGGAGAAAATAATGGAAGGGGTCTTTGGGAAAATACTGCGTCCTCATCACAGAACTTAATTATGATAATAGTAAGTCTTACTAATGCCACACTGTCTCACTGTATAGAAAGTTTTTTACATGAATTGTTCCATTTTTTTCTCTCCCTTGTCATGATCAATTAGATACTTTCATTTCTATTAAACAGATGAGAGAATTCATTGTAGGGGAGGTTAAGATCCTCAGCCCAGGTCATGAAGCTGGTACGATGCAGTAAGGTTATCCCAGGAGGACTGGCTCCAGGGACCTAGCACTTAAATACTGTGTATGCCACCCTGGGCTCACCCATTCTCAGCTGCTCCCCTGACATCCTCCAGAATGTTCATCTCAGAATCTATTCCCTTCTAAGTCTTACTTCCCTGCCTAAGTTTCCCTGGGTCAATAGTCTTCAAAGGGAAAAGAGACAAGACTCCTACGTGGGTGGAGGTTGTGCTAATCTAGGTAACAGAGAAATCAAAGTGGGAGAGCCATGTTCCCAGTAGTTCCCGTGTCACAAAGTGGATCCAAAGCTTTGGAGGGTGGGGTTTAGTGCCAGTAGATGGTGAGAGAAATTCACTGCCTTCTGGAAGTCAGCCCTTCATGTCTTTCTGAGTCTGAGCAGCCCCTGTGGGTCTAAACTGTCCCCAGGCTGGGGCGGGCAGGGGACATGGGCTCAGATCAGTTTGGGATCATCCTCACCTGCCCCTTATCCTGAGACAGGTGGATGAGGGGGTGTGATAAGTGGGTAGGTAGACAAATATGGGCTTTCTATGGAGTAGCAATGCCAGGATCAGCGCAGCGAGTAGGGGTAGGAGGGGGTGGATGTGCGGTGGCAGAGGCCCCACTTGGTTGTGCACACTAGAAAAGGATTCTGGGGGCCATTGGATCAGCTCACTGCTCCCTGGCCTGTACCTTCTTCAGCCTCCAATGTGGACTCACAGGGGCCTCAGCACCTACACAAGCGAAGAGGAAGCCCTGCGGGGAGGATCAGATTAGGGGAAATCACTGCTGTGTTCACTGTCGTGACCAGACCTTCACCAGAGTTGGGTTCCCTGTGTATGTGGCCCCACTGGCTTCATTAGAAGCTGCCTCAGGCAAGTCTCCTGTTTACCTAACAAACCAGTCACGCCTGGGATGATGTCTAGGTTTGGGCTGTGAGCAGCTGCTTCACACCTGGGCCTCTTCTCTCGTCCTTAGAGTTGACTGTTTCACTCCCTTCCACCCTTCAGCGGCCCCGAGACCCATTTCATTTCTCTGCATTTGGGAGTTTTCCAGCTTCTGGGAGAAATGGGCCATTTATTTCCTGGGTGGGCCTCTCTGTTGCTCTGCTTTGTGCGAGCCAGTTACTCTGAACTTTTCCTCAAACTGATTCCCATTAGATTAAAATGATCCAGAAATTCACAAAACCCTGCCATGCCAACGGCAATATTTTCATTTCCCTGCCCTGCTGAACATTTTTTTTTTAACATTTGATTGTAGTTGGCCACAGAATATATCATGGAGAAGCAATACTTTAAATCAGTGCTGTCCAATTTGGTAGCCATTAGCTACATGTGTCTCTTGATTACATGAACGTGGCCAGTTCAAAAAGACATGTACTGTATGTGTAAACAGACTTTGGAATTTGAGGAAAATAGATGCATGATATTAATTTTTTAAATATCGACTGTATGTTGTAATGAGGATATCGTGTATATATAGGCTATGTAAAATGTTACTAAGATTAATTTTTCCTGAGCTTTTTGCGTTTTTAAATGTGTTATTGAAAATTTTAAATCATATGTTAGGCTCACAATGTGGCTTGCATTTTATTGCTAGTGGACAGTGATGTTTTAGATTAATCAATATGCTTTATTTCGATTACCCCCATACTTTTGATAGTTTAAATGTTTTACCAATACGTGTAATGTTGACTCTTGATAAGACAGATCATTCTCTGATGTATTTCTCAAAATTCTCAGAGAGATGCCCTAAGTGTGGCCTGAGACACCCCACTTAATGATTGTGTTTCTTTCTCCAGTAAATTATGTAGCTTAGTATTGAATTTTAGGTTCTAGAATGCCTTATGCAGAGCCTGGGGATTATTTGTTCCTTGTAAGTTTGAAAACTCTAGAGCTTCCTGGCCCAAGGTTTTTAAAAATTGCAATATAATTTACACATGGCTCAGAAATGTAAGTGTTCAGCTGAGTTTTACTTCCCTGTAAGCACCTGCACAGATCAATATGCAGAGCATTTACATTATGACAGAAATCTCCCTCGTGCCCTCTCCTAGTCAATATCCATGAGGGTCTAAGGTAACCACTATCCTGGTTTCGGTCACCATAGGTTAGATTTGCCAGCTCATAAACTGGATTCTTTTACTCAGCATTCATATTTTTGAGATTTTATGTATGTTGTTGTTTGAATCATTATAGTTCATTATTTTCGTTGCTCTGTAGTGTGTCAGTGAAATGAATATGCCAGAACTTGCTTATCCATTTTCCTGATGATGGACGTTTAGGTTGTTTGGTTTCAGCTGTTATGACTGAAGCTACTGTGGGAAATTCTCTTACACATGTTTTTGGGGACATTTGTTTTCATTTATTTTGGGTATTTCAGGAGTGAAATTTCTGAATCATAGTGTAGGTGAATGTTAAACTTCAAGAAACTACAAACAGTTTGTAAAATGGTTTTACTATTTTACATTCTTAACAGTGATATATGAGAGTGATAATTGTTTTACATCCTGGCTGACATGTGATATTGCAAATCTTTTTCATTTTAGCCATTCTAGTGGATATGTAGTAGTATCTTCAGATTTTAATTTGCATTTCCCTGATGAATAATAATGTTAGGTGCATTTTCATAGCTCATTGTTGGCCTAAGGACTTTTATAGGACTCTGTTTTCTTTCTGTTTATTTCATATTTGTTGCTCTCCTTTATTATATATTTTAATAGTCTATTTAGACACATGATATATTATTGATTCAATTTTTGCAATTTATCTTTGCTTAGAAAAAGTCTCATTCAGATTTTCAAATATATTTGAGAAATTTTAGGAAGAATTAAAAATTTGTCTTTGTGACTATCATTTTTCTTATCCCTAATGTCTTACTGTTATTTATATCTTTTAAAACATCAGATTGGCCGGCAACTTTACTGTATTTTTTAATTATTTAATGTAATTTTAAATTATTTAACCCCAGTAAACTTTAATTAAAAAAATTTGTCAAGTTTTGTCTATTTTGTTGATCTTTGGAAACAAAAGCGGCGATATTATTTGATGCATTTTACTGCTTTTATGTTTTCCAATTTGTTAATATAGGCTTTTGCTTTATCAATTACCTATCCTATTTATTTGAATATTTGCCACTCTTTTTCAATCCTTTACAGCTTAACACTGTCATCATTTATTTTCACTTTTTTTACTTTATTAGTAGAAACTTGCATAGAATTTTTTCTTCTCTCTGACACATCTCTAAGCCAGAGGCATACAGAAGTGTTACACTACTTCCTTTATCTTTTCATATCATGTGATTGACTCCACTCATGAAGCAATTATGGAATATTCTGACAGAATTCGGGAAGATGGTTGAATTGGATGTATAACCTCAGATGCTTTCAGAGTTTTGCTTTATGAAAATATTTATTTTTGTATTTGGTAGAGGACAAATAAAATACTGAACTTATGAGTGTTTGATTAGAAATTATCTTTTTGAAAGTCCTGCAATCTGTATATGTGTGTATGCATATCTATAGGGTCATACTTTAATAGCAATTATGCTTTAAAAAGCATTTAACTAATTAATTAATTAACTTTTTATTATTAGTTTCAGGTGTACAGAACAACATAGTGATTAGACATTACACACTCCAAGAAGTTTCCTACCCATCTGATACTGTACATAGCTGTTACAATACCATTGACAATGCAAATTACATATCCCATTCCCTACATTGTAATTTATGTTGTAACTGTGTACCTATTTTTTAAGTCATAGTTGACATTCAATATTATGTTATATTAGTTTCAACTGTACAGGGTAGTGGTTAGCCATTTATATAGTTTATGAAGTGATTCCCAAAAAGCCTAGTACGCATCTGACACTATATACAAATATTACAAATTATCGATTATATTTAACACACTGTATTTCACATCCTCGTGACTATTTTGTGACTAGCAATTTAATACAAATTATTTTTCACTTTAAAAAGGTAAAAGAATAGCAACATGAAAATGGGAAACCAAAGCATCGTCTCAGAATTCCTCCTCCTGGGCCTGCCCATTGAACCAGAGCAACGAGACCTGTTCTACGCCCTGTTCCTGGCCATGTATCTTACCACCGTCCTGGGGAACCTCCTCATCATCCTGCTCATTCACTGGGACTCCCACCTCCACACGCCCATGTATTTCTTCCTCAGCAATTTGTCCTTCTCTGACCTCTGCTTCTCCTCTGTCACGATGCCCGAGTTACTGCAGAACATGCAGAGCCAAGTCCCGTCCATCCCCTACGCAGGCTGTCTGACTCAAATGTACTTCTTCCTGTTTTTTGGAGACTTGGAGAGCTTCCTCCTAGTGGCCATGGCCTATGACCGCTATGTGGCCATCTGCTTCCCCCTGCACTACACCACCATCATGAGCCCCAAGCTCTGCTTCTCCCTGGGGGCGCTGTCCTGGGTGCTGACCACATTCTATTCCTTGTTACACACTCTGCTCATGGCCAGGTTGTGTTTTTGTGCAGACAACGTGATTCCCCACTTTTTCTGTGACATATCTGCTCTGCTGAAGCTGTCATGCTCTGACACTCGAATTAATGAGTTGGTGATGTTTTTCATGGCAGGGCTCACTGTAGTCATCCCATTCCTTCTCATCGTCACGTCTTATGCACGAATTTTGTCCTCCATCCTCAAGGTTCCTTCTTCTGAGGGTATCCGCAAGGCCTTCTCCACCTGTGGCTCCCAACTCTCTGTGGTGTCACTATTCTATGGGACAGTTATTGCTGTCTATTTATGCCCATCAGCTAACAATTCTACTGTTAAGGAGACTGTCATGTCCATGATGTACACTGTGGTGACACCCATGCTGAACCCCTTCATCTACAGCCTGAGGAACAGAGACATGAAGGGAGCCCTGGGCAGAGTCTTTTGTAAAAACATATTGTTTTGTTGATATGATGGTAACACTTGAGGTTTTCACATAACTTTATTCAGTAGATATATTATTAATAATATTGGAACATTATCCAGATATTTTTCTTCACCATGGAAACTTCAGTAAAGATGAGACACTATATAATTGTTCGATATGTAAAAGGGATGACGTGGAACTCATAGCTGAACTAGGGAAAGAAGTCTTGTGACCTCTGACTTGGCTTTTCTCTTTGGTTTCCCCTGTAGATCCTGGAAAGCGTAGTTGAAGAAGTATTATTTTAAATGATCTGCATACCTTACATTCTTAACTAATTCATTACAGGATATTATTTTTTTAAATCATAACTCTGCTTTGATTGTAGTATCATTTTTAAAATGATTCTCTGTACTCTTAGGTCAGTACTAAATAAAATCTAGAAAACATCTCAACCTCCCAGGCTTTCTATAAATGGCTCCTACTTACCTCTCCCTACACAACATTCACTTCTTTTTATCTGTTAACCAGTTTTTCTTCTCTAGTTCATTTTTTCTTTAAATTGGCATCTACTTTGTGTTTTCTGACTAGGCTGGGCCTGAAATTGATTTTTTTAATTAAATTTATTGGAGTGACATTGGTAATTAAATCATATAATAGGTTTCAACTATGCCGTTCGATAATACATCATTTACATATTGTATTGTGTGTTCACCACCCAAACACCTTTACAACAAGAGTGTATTTTGTCTTTTTCTGAGAATAATGAATATCCAGGGGCCCTAAAATTTATTTATCCAGCAATGGGGAAAGAAGCTAGAAGCTGGTGTACAATTTCAGAGTTGAAGGATGCTTCACTTCTCTTGGTATAATAGTTTGGACTTCAGAAAAGAACTTTATAACTATGTTTTTATTCTAGCCTCATGGTAATTCTAAGGAAGTATAGAAGAAATTATCACTATTTCACTGACTGAAAAATATGGTGTTCAATTACTTGCCAAGTTACACAGTGTGTGAATTGTTGAGTGTATGTATGATTCCAGACTATGTGATTCTACAGGTTCTTCTTATTTTCTTTACTTCAACAAGAAGTGGACAAGCCATTTAGAAACTACCAAATAAACAAAGGAAACTCTTGACTCCATTTGTGGCATGCACTAGGTTTCCAACCTTGGTCTATTTGTGTCTTTTCCAAAATAGCTGTGGAAAAATCTGAGGTAAGGCTGACTGCTCCTTCTTCTCTCCACCCCTTATATAACCATCTCACCACTACACCCGAAATTGTAGTATTATTTTCCAAACATGAAGTTTAATAACTTCATCAGATTTTGTTTCTGTATCAGCTGACATTTGGTACAATTTTTAAATAACACAGCAAATCCTTTTGATTTATAAATCTGCATCTTTTTCCAGTTCAAGAGAGTTATCTACTAGTATATCTTGGAACATTATTATTGTTCCATTTTTTCTGTTCTCTACTTTAGTAAGACCAATAATTTTTGTACCAGATATGAAATTTATGCCCTCCAATATACCTACACAAAAATGATAACTTTTTTTCGTACAATTTAGAAAGAGAAACAGAATTTATAATATTGTGGTTCCATAAATATTCAGTGCCAAAACAAGATGTGTACTTGATCTCATAGATTGAAACAAATGGAACCTTATGTCATTAAACCTGTGATATTCAAGACAAAAGTTACAAGCTTGATTTCAAATTAGTTTGTCTTTCTTACACTCCATCAAGGACTCAAATCTTTCCACATTTCATTTGTTCATGTTTATATCATATATCAACCTCTTTCCCTCCCTCACTGCCTCTCTTCTGCTCTTGTTTATTCTTTCTCTTTCTTCTCCTTCTTTTTGTAAATGGATGAACCATTTGTGATAATTTTCAGACATCAAGACACTTAGCCACTATATCCAGCCTTCAGAATCTCCTAGAAACAAGAACATTCTCATACATAACTATAACATTATCACAACCAAGTGATTTCACATTAATACACATATATTTAATATATAATCTATACATAAATTTCCCCAATGATAAAGACTTGCTTTTTATGACAGATTTGTTAACATTTAATTCACATACCATACCACTCACCCATTTAAATTATAAATTAAACATTTTTTTGTATATTTAAAGAGTTCCACAACCATCACCATAATCAACTTTAGAACATTTTCATTACCCTCAAAGAAATCCCATGCCCATTAAGAATCACTATGTATTTCCCTAGCAATCACCATCTACTTCATGTCTCCATGGATTTGCCAATTTTGATATTTCATATAAATAGAATCATATAATATTTGGCTTCTGTGACTGGCTTCTATCAACTGGCATAATGTTTTCAAAATTCATCCATATTGCAGCATGTATCAGTACTTCATTTATTTTTATTGCTGAATAATATTCCATGTGTGGATTCACCACAATTTATTCTCCAGTCATCAGTTGATGGCTGTTTGCAGTTGGGGCTGTTGTGAGCAGCGCTGCTGTGAGCATTCACGTAGAAGTTCTGGTTTCAGTTCCTTAGTGTTTTCAGACATACACCGAGGAGTGGAATTGCTGGGTCATGTGCTAATTCTATGCTTAACTTTTTGAAGAATCGCCAAATTATATCCTTCACCTTTCCTCCCTCCCAGAGACCCCCATCCTCTGCCCTCCTTCCAGCACCCACATACACCTCGGCCACACTGAACCGCCTTTACTGTGTAAACAGCTCAAGGCTCTGTCACCTCTGGGCTTTGCCATGTACTTTTCTCTCTCTGGACAATTTTCATTCTCTTTTCCTAGAATACTCCTTAGATTCTTTAAACTTTATTAAAAGAATATATGTCTTCTCTGACCTGCTGGATAAGGTTAGTTGTCTTTGATACATACTCTTTTCACATCCTGTATTTCCCTTATGAAACATTTATAATACTTGGTTGTAGCTTATTTAGTTCTGTCTGACAGCTACTGTAAGTTGTCTGAGGGCAGGGACGATGTCTACTTCGGCCACAGTCTTTCCCGCAGCACATGGCTCAGAGCCTTCACATGGTAGTTTCCCAGTAAATATTTCTTGAAGAAATGCATTAATGAACTAATAGACTAAGTATTTCCTGGGTGAGTCAATTAACACATTACTTACTATCATGGACCTTAAACTTCAGCTAAGAAGAGATCGTTAGTATACATGGGAGCACTCACTGCACAACATAAAACAGTGGTGATCACCTGACGGTATTTGATTATGGTAACTTTGTAGAAGGCCAGATACTGCACAAGATGGAGAAGGGTGGTGTTAGAATGGGCCGCAGTGGTCAGGGAAAGTTTCCTTGCGAAGACCAGACTTTGGGTGAATCTTAAATTCTGTCTCCGGAGATGATTTATTCAGAAATGTGCAGGAGTACGGCAGGGAGGGGGCAAGCATCAGGTTTGTTACTAATGAGTTTCTGTGGGACCCAGGGACCCCAGGGGTCAGGGCATTGTAGAAGAGAGGAGTCAGGAGACAATGGCAGGGACTCTGGCTGGCAGTGCATGAGGTGTATGCAGCAAACAGGAAGCAGGCTCTGCAGCCACATTCAGACAAGCTAGGTGAGTGGGGAGGAAGGTCAGCAGAAGTAGTTATGCTAAAATCCCTTTTAACAGATATTAGGATTCCATAATTCTGTAGCACTACTCCGCAGGATGATTTAGAAGTCATCTTCCTCACTGTTTTCCACTCTCAACAGTGATTCCCATCTCTATATGTAATTGGGAATCACCAGAATTGTTATTGGGCATTTATAAATTATACACTTTATACTTTGCAAGTATCAATCATTCTAAACCTACAATTCTGTGAGGTATGGAAGATTCAGTGATGGTGGAGTGTAATGTTGGAAAAGTTCAGCAATTTGCCAAAGTCACAGGCCAGTAAACAATGGAGTCTGACTCATCTCTGCTCCTGAATATTGTGTTTGGTGGCAAGTTAAACAGTGTGTTAGACAGCATCCTGAGAGCTCCTTTTTGAGAAACTAGATTTCCGTCCCCTCCATTGAGCTGTCTTAATATTAAGAATGCCTTTACCTAGGGATAAATTCAATGCATAATGTGACAAGTAATCCTCACTCTTCTGGCTCCAGTCTGTTCTTTCTGGGCCAGTAGCTTCTTCCTTCCCACAGGCTCCATACCTTCTGTACTAGCCCCAAGGTGCTGTTCTCATTGGGAGGGGAGGGGATAAGGGTAGGGGTCCTTGGGAAAATATTGCATCCTCATCACAGAACTTAATTATGATAATAGTAAGTCTTACTAATGCCACACTGTCTCACTGTATAGAAAGTTTTTCACATGGATTGTTCAAATATTTCCCCTACCCTTGGCATGATAAATTAGATACTTTCATTTCTGTTAAGCTAATGAGAGAATTCATTGTAGGAGAGGTTAAGATCCTCAGCCAAGGTCATGAAGCTGGTACGATGCAGTAAGGTTATCCCAGGAGGACTGGCTCCAGGGACCTAGCACTTAAATACTGTGTATGCCACCCTGGGCTCACCCATTCTCAGCTGCTCCCCTGACATCCTCCAGAATGTTCATCTCAGAATCTATTCCCTTCTAAGTCTTACTTCCCTGCCTAAGTTTCCCTGGGTCAATAGTCTTCAAAGGGAAAAGAGACAAGACTCCTACGTGGGTGGAGGTTGTGCTAATCTAGGTGACAAAGAAATCAAAGTGGGAGAGCCATATTCCCAGTAGTTCCAGTGTCACAAAGTGGATCTTAAGATTTGGTGGGACAGGGGTTAGTGCCTACAGATGGTGAGAGAACTTCACTGCCTTCAGGAATTCAGCCCTTCATGTCTTTCTGAGTCTGAGCAGCCCCTGTGGGTCTAAACTGTCCCCAGGCTGGTGGGTGATAAGCGGGTAGGTAGACAAATATGGGCTTTCTATGGAGTAGAAATGCCAGGAGTAGAGCAGCGAGCAGGGTGCAGGAGTGGGTGGATGTGCGGTGGCAGAGTCCCCACGTGGTTGTGCACACTACAAAAGGTGTCTGGTGGCCATTGGATCAGCTCACTGCTCCCTAGCCTGTACCTTCTTCAGCCTCCAATATGGACTCACAGGGGCCTCAGCACCTACACAAGTGAAGAGGAAGCCCTGCGGGGAGGATCAGATTAGGGGACGTCACTGCTGTGTTTACTGTCATGACTAGACCTTCACCAGAGTTGGGTTCCCTGTGTATGTGGCCCCACTGGCTTCATTAGAAGCTGCCTCAGGCAAGTCTCCTGTTTACCTAACAAACCAGTCCTGCCTGGGATGATGTCTAGGTTTGGGCTGTGAGCAGCTGCTTCACACCTGGGACTCTTCTCTAGTCTCAGAGTTGACTGTTTCACTCCCTTCCACCCTTCAGTGGCCCCGAGACCCATTTCATTTCTCTGAATTTGGGAGTTTTCCAGCTTCTGGGAGAAATAGGCCATTTATTTCCTATGTGGGCCTCTTTGTTGCTGTGCTTTGTGCGAGCCGGTTACTCTGAACTTTTCCTCAATCTGATTCCCATTGGCTTAATCTGATCCAGAAATTTTCAAAACTCTGGCATGCCAATGGCACTATTTTTCACTTCCCCGCCCTGCTGAACATTTTTTTTTACCATTTCATTTTCATTGGCCTCAGAATATATCATGGAGAAGCTATACTTTAAATCAGTACTGTCCAATTTGGTAGCCATTAGCTACATGTGGCTGTTGATTACATGAACGTGGCCAGTTCAAAAAGACATGTGCTGTATGTGTAAAACAGACTTTGGAATTTGAGGAAAATAGATGCATGACATTAATTTTTTTAAATATTGACTGTATGTTGTAATGAGGATATCTTGGATATATTGGCTCTGTAAAATGTTACTAAGATTAATTTTACCTGAGCTTTTTGCATTTTTAAATGTGTTATTGAAAAATTTAAATTATATATTAGGCTCGCAACGTGGCTTGCATTTTATTGCTAGTGGACAGTGGTGTTTTAGATTAATCAATATGCTTTATTTCGATTACCCGCAAAGTTTTGATTGTTTAAACGTTTTACAATACGTGTAATGTTGACTCTTGATAAGACAGATCATTCTCTGATGTATTAAAATTCTCAGAAAGATGACCTAAATGGGGTGTGATACACCCCACTTAATGATTGTGTTTCTTTCTCCAGTAAATTATGTAGCTTAGTATTGAATTTTAGGTTCTAGAATGCCTTATGTAGAGGCTGCGGATTATTTGTTCCTTGTAAGTTTGAAAAATCTAGAAAGGTTCGTGGACCAAGGTTTTTAAAAATTGCAATATAATTTACACATGGCACAGAAATGTAAGTGTTCAGCTGACTGAGTTTTACTTTCCTGTAAGCACCTGCACAGATCAAGATACAGAGCATTTACATTACCACAGAAATCTCCCTCGTGCCCTCTCCTAGTCAATATCCATGAGGGTCTAAGGTAACCACTATCCTGGTTTCTGTCACCATAGGTTAGATTAGCCAGCTCATGAGCTGGATTCTATTACTCAGCATTCACATTTTTGAGACTTCAGCCATGTTGTTGTTTGGCTCATTATAGTTCATTATTTTCGTTGCTCTGTAGTGTGTCAGTGAAATGAATATGCCAGAACTTGCTTAGCCATTTTCCTGATGATGGACGTTTAGGTTGTTTGGTTTCAGCTGTTATGACTGAAGCTACTGTGGGAAATTCTCTTACACATGTTTTTGGGGACATTTGTTTTCATTTATTTTGGGTATTTCAGGAGTGAAATTTCTGAATCATAGTGTAGGTGAATGTTAAACTTTAAGAAACTACAAACAGTTTGTAAAATGGATTTACTATTTTACTTTCTTACCAGCGATGTACGAGAGTGTGAATTGCTCCACATCCTGGCTGACATCTGACATTGTAAATGTTTTTCATTGTAGCCATTCTAGTGGATATGTAGTAGTATCTTCAGATTTTAATTTTCATTTTCCTGATGAATAATAATGTTAGGTGCATTTTCATATGCTTCTTGTTGGCCTAAGGACTTTTATAGGACACTGTTTTCTTTCTGAATCTTTCATATCTGTTGCTCTTCTTTAATATTTATTTTAATGGTCTATTTAGGTAACTTATAAATTATTGAGCCAAATTTTGCAACTTGTCTTTGCCTAGAAAATGTCTCATTCACATTTTCAAATGTATTTGAGAAATTTTAAGAAGATTTAAAATTTGCCTTTGTGACTATATCGTTTTTCTTATTCCTAATGTCTTATAGTTATTTATATTCTTTAAAACATCAGATTGGCCAGCAACTTTACTGTGTTTTTTATTGTTTAATGTAACTGTGTTAATTGTTTAACCCCAGTAAACATTAATTTAAAAAAATAGATTATCCTGTTTTGTTTATTTTGTTGATATTTGGAAACAAAAGCGCTGATATTATTTGATCAATTTTACTGCTTTTATGTTTTCCAATTTGTTAATATAGGCTTTTGCTTTATCAATTGCATAATTCTATTTATTTGAATATTTGCCACTCTTTTTCAATCCTTTTCAGCTTAACAGTGTCATCAATTATTTTTATTTTTTCTGCTTTACTAGTACAAAGTAGGCATAGATTTTTCTTCTCCCTGACACATCTCTAAGCCAGAGGCATACAGAAGTGTCAGACTACTTCCTTCCTTTTTTCATGTCATGTGATTGACTCCACTTATGAAACAACTATGGAATATTCTTATAGAATTCAGGAAGGTGGTTGAATTGGATGCATAACCTCAGATGCTTTCAGAGTTTTGCTCTATGTAAATATTTATGTTTATATTTGGTAGATGTCAAATAAAATACTGAACTCATGAGTGCTTGATTAGAAAATATATTTTTGAAAGTTCTTCAATTTGTATGTGTGTACACATATATGTAGGTTCATACTTTAATACAAATTATTCCTTTAACATTTTAAAAAGTAATTAATTAATTAATTTTTTATTATTAGTTTCAGGTGTACAGAACAACATAGTGATTAGACATTTTCACACTCCAACAAATTTCCTACCCATCTGATACCACACATAGCTGTTAAAATACCACTGACTATATTCCCTATATTGCATTTACATTGTAACTGTGTACTATTTTTAAAATTATAATTGGCTTTCAATACTATATTCTTTATTTTTCGGTGTACAGAGTAGTGATTAGGCTTTTATGTGATTTATGAAGTGATTCCCCAAAAAGCCTAGTACGCATCTGACAGTACGTATAAATATTACAACATTATTGACTATATTTCCCATACTGTTTCACATCCTCGTCACTGTTTTGTGACTAGCAATTTAATACAAATTATTTTTCATTTTAAAAAGGTAAAAGAATAGCAACATGAAAATGGGAAACCAAAGCATCGTCTCAGAATTCCTCCTCCTGGGCCTGCCCATTGAACCAGATCAACGAGACCTGTTCTACGCCCTGTTCCTGGCCATGTATCTTACCACCGTCCTGGGGAACCTCCTCATCATCCTGCTCATTCACTGGGACTCCCACCTCCACACGCCCATGTATTTCTTCCTCAGCAATTTGTCCTTCTCTGACCTCTGCTTCTCCTCTGTCACGATGCCCGAGTTACTACAGAACATGCAAAGCCAAGTCCCGTCCATCCCCTACGCAGGCTGTCTGACTCAAATGTACTTCTTCCTGTTTTTTGGAGACTTGGAGAGCTTCCTCCTAGTGGCCATGGCCTATGACCGCTATGTGGCCATCTGCTTCCCCCTGCACTACACCACCATCATGAGCCCCAAGCTCTGCTTCTCCCTGGTGGTGCTGTCCTGGGTGCTGACCTCATTCCATGCCTTGTTACACACTCTGCTCATGGCCAGGTTGTATTTCTGTGCAGACAACGTGATCCCCCACTTTTTCTGTGACATGTCTGCTCTGCTGAAGCTGTCATGCTCTGACACTCGAGTTAATGAGTTGGTGATATTTTTCATGGGAGGTCTCATTCTTGTCATCCCATTCCTCCTCATCATCACGTCTTATGCACGAATTTTGTTCTCCATCCTCAAGGTTCCTTCCTCTGGGGGTATCCGCAAGGCCTTCTCCACCTGTGGCTCCCACCTCTCTGTGGTGTCACTATTCTATGGGATAATTATTGCTCTCTATTTATGCCCATCAGCTAACAATTCTACTGTAAAGGAGACTGTCATGTCCATGATGTACACTGTGGTGACGCCCATGCTGAACCCCTTCATCTACAGCCTGAGGAACAGAGACATGAAGGGAGCCCTGGGAAGAGTCTTTTGTAAAAAGATGTTTTTTTGTTAATATGATGGTAACAATTGGGCTTTTCACGTAACTTTATTCAGTAGATATATTATTAATAATATTGGAACATTATCCAGATATTTTTCCTCACCAGGGAAACATCAGTTAAGATGACATACTATATAATTGTTCAATATGTAAAAGGGATGAGTTGGAACTACATAGTTGAACTAGGGAAAGAAGTCTTTGTGACCTCTGACTTGGCTTTCCTCTATGTCTTCCCCTGGAGACTCTGGAAAAGCATAGTTTAAGAAGTACTATTTAAAATTATCTCCATACCTTATATTCTTAACTAATTCATTACAGGATATTATTTTTTTTAATCAGAACTCTGTTTTGATTGTAGTATCATTCTTTTTAATGATTCTCTCTACCTTAGGTCAGTACTAAATAAGATCCTAATATCTCAACCTCCCAGGCTTCCTGTGAATGGCTCCTACTTACCGCTCCCTACACAAGTTTCGCGTACTTTATCTGTTAACCGCTTTTCTTCTCTGATTAAATTTTTGTCTACTTTGTGTTTCCTGACTTGGCCTGACCTGAAATTGATTCTTCTTTTTTCCTTTTTGATTAAATGTACTGGGGTAACATTGGATAATAAATCATAGAATAGGTTTAAAAGTGTACAGTTGTATAATACATGATTCATATATTGCATTGTGTGTTCACTGCCCAAACACTTTTGCTACAAATGTGTATTTTGTCTTAATCTGGGAATAATGAATACGTAGGGGCCATAAAATTTAATTCTCTTGGAGCGGAGATGGAATCTGAAGGAGGTATAGAAGTTCAGAGTTGAAGGATGCTTCTCTTCTCTTGGTATGATAGTTTGGAGTACAGAAGAGAACTTTATAGCAATGTTTTTATTCTAGCCTCATGATAATTCTAAGAAAATATAGAAGATATTACTATTTCACAGACTGAAAAATATGGTGTTCAATTACATTCCAAGTCACACAATGTGTCAATTATTGAATGTATATAAGAATCCGGACGGTGTGATTCTACAGGTTCTTCTTACTTTCTTTAACTTCAACAAGAAGTTGACCAGTCATTAAAAACTAACAAATAAACAAATGAAACTCTTAGCTCCATTTGTGGCATGCATTAGATTTCCAGTCTTGGTCCATTTGTATACTTAGTTGTCCCCTCTAAGTGATGGCATCCAAACCCACCATTTTCATCCTTTTGTATATTTTGGTGACCTCCACATCTCTATCTGAAGCCCAGGCATTTCTCCCGAGATCCCAACTGTTATTCTCATCTCCCCAATGGACATCTCCACTTGAGCAGGTGAGCAGCTCAATCTCAACATACACAACATTAAACTCTTTATGTTCCCGTAAGTCTTGTCTATGTCCTTTTCCTATTTCTTGATTTGTGCTGTCATCTTCAACCCAGTTGCTCGAGCAACCACTTCTGCATGTGTACATGTATTTGCAAAAGTAGATTATAGTTCGTATAATCTTGCATTACACATTTTCATTTAATATTGTGTTTCCTGAAATATTTTATTATTGTCCATAAGTCAGTAACACTAGTTGGTATAATGGGTACATTCTGAAATCTCATTGCCGTAATACAACAGAAATATCAGTGAGAAAATATTTAAAGTAAATCACTTTCCTCTATACTAGAAAAATCCAATTAAAAGCCAATAAAAAATAAATCTGATGTTCAATAGCCATGAATTGAAGTAGGAGCAAGTACTATAAGAAGAGAACATTAAAACTTTACCGAAATACATAAAACAATACCACAAAAGAAGCGGACATAATACAATGATGCTGGAAAGGATACCTCACTTTAAACAGCATTTCAAAGAGCAATTTTTATATAATAAAATCAATCCATTTAAAATTGTGCATCTTGATGAACTTTGAAACGTCAGTATTTTAACAACATCAGTTCTCAGGTGCATGCATGCAATCCAAATCAAATTCTCAACGGAATTACTTTGTGATGTAAATTTGATATATTTCACCACATTAAAATAAGAAAATTTTCCAGGACAAAAGATGTCATAAACAAATTAGAAAGAGAATGACAGACTATAGCATGTCTAACAGACACGAAATTAAAATTCAGAATATACATAGAACTGCTACAAAGATATAAGAATAAACAAACAGCTGAGTAGAAAAATGTACAAAGAACATTAACAGGAAATTCATAAAGAATAAACAACATGGAAAGATGTTCAACTTCACTGTGAACCAGAAAAAAAATAAACAGCTGAAAAAACAAGAAGTGGTAAGTGAATGACTACATAATAGACAAATTAATAACTGATATTCTATGGTAAAGCAAGGATGTGGGAACAAGAGCACTAATGTACATTTCAATTTCCTTGAAGTATAATCTACATACAAGCAAATGCACCCATTTTAACTGCACAGTTCAATGAGTTTTGACAATTATAAGCATCCATGTAACCTCAACCCCAATCCATATCTAGAAAATTCCATCACCTCACTATTCACTGTGACACCTTGCAATCAATCTCCCATTTGCTACCACTGATCTGATTTCTATCTACCATATTTCTATCACTATAGGTTAGATTTGCCTGGTTTTGAATTTCATATAAATGGAATCATTTAGTATGTTTTCTTCTGTATCTGGTGTCTATAGCACAGCAAACAGTTTTGTGGATTTAGCTATAGATCTGTGTTACCAGTAGTTTGTTTCTGTTTAGTAATGAGCGGTATTCCATTGTGCAAATATAGCACAACTTGTTCATTCATTCACCTTTTGATAAAAATTTGAATTGCATCCAGCCTTTGCAGTTTATTGATTATTGAAAATACTATCCTTTCCCCACTGACTTACCTGGGTATTTCGGTGTAAAGTGAATTGACCATGTACAGATGCATCTATTTCTGCATTCTCTATTCTGTTCCATTGACCTATATGGCTCCTAGTTAACCTATTTCTACTCAAATTTCACATCATTCTGTCTCTATCACATCAAATTTTCCTAATGTATTCATATACTGTAACGTCTTTTTTAACCTAGTGTGATCCTAAAGGGATATTTTAAACCCTATATTATAGCAATGATTTTTCATTTTTTAAATGCTCTTTGTCTAAAATTCAACTTTCTATTAAATGATTAAGCATGGTGTTTGCATTTATTATCATATTTTTCCTACTTTATTATTAGTTATGTAAAACAGAATTCTTCCCACCATTATTTTCCCATAGTGAGTTTTTACTTTTTAGATCTTTATTTTAATTAATTCCTTTGTTGTGTTATATCTTCTAGTCATTTTAAAATTAAGATTGGGGGCCGGCCTGGTGGCTTAGGCGGTTGGAGCCCCGCTGGTTCGATTCCCACGTGGGCCAGTAAGCTGCGCCCTCTACAGCTTGTGAACAATGGCTCTCCCTGGAGCGGGGCTACCGTGAGCAGCCGGATGTCGGTATGAGCTGTAGTGGGCTGCCATGGGCTGCTGTGGGCTACCATGTGCTGCCAGGAGCAGCCGGTGGCCAGCATGAATGCAGGGCAGCCGGCGAGAGCTGCGGTGAGCTGTTGTGAGTGGCCTACCGACCACCAGCGACCGAGTCGGGGGGACTGCAAGGCTCATAATACCAGTATGGGCCAGGGAGCTGTGTCCTACACAACTAGACTGAGAAACAATGCCTTGAACCAGAGTGAAGGGGTTGAGGTGGGGAAAAGGGGGAAAAAGGTATATGAATACAACATTTACTGAATTTTCACATATTATATTTCCCATTTGTATGTTTGTTAACCTCTGAAGGACAGCTTGGCTAGGTATAGAATTTTGTGGACATCTGTTTTCACATTGAAAACCCATTTTCCAAAACAGCTGTGGAAAAATCTGAGGTAAGGCTGACTACTCCTTCTTCTCTCCACCCCTTATAAAGCCATCTTCTACCCTATCCCCGAAACTTGTAGTTTATTTTCCAAACATGAAGTTTAATAACTTCATCAGATTTTGTTTTTGTATCAGCTGACTTTTGCTACAATTTTTTAAATAACACAGCAAATTTCTTTTGATTTATAAACCTGTATCTTTTGCCATTTCAAGATAATTTTCTACTATTATATATTGGAACATTATCATTGTTCCATTTTTTTCTTTTCTCTACTTCAGTAAGACCAATAATTTTTGTACCAGATTTGAAATTTATGCACCACAATTTGTCTACACAAAAATGATAACTTCAGTTTGTATAAATTAGAGATAAACAGAATTTATAATATTGTGGTTCCATAAATATTCAGTGCCAAAACAAGATGTTTACTTGGTCTCATAGATTGAAACAAATGGAACCTTATGTCATTAAACGTGTGTTATTCAAGACAAAAGTTACAAGCTTGATTTCAAATTAGTTTGCCTTTCTTATACTCCATCAATGTCTCAAAACTTTCCACATTTCATTTGTTCATGTTTATATCATATATCAACCTCTTTCCCTCCCTTACTGTCTCTGTCCCATCTTTTTTATTCTTTCTCTTTCTTCTCCTTCTCCTTCTTTTTGTAAATGGGTGAGCCATTTGAGATAATTTTCAGACATCAAGACACTTAGCCAATAAATCCAGCCTTCAAAATCTTCTGGAAACAAGAACATTCTCATAGATAACTATAGCATTATCACAACGAAGAAATTTCCCATTAACACACATAAATTTAATATATAATCTATACATAAATTTCCCCAATGATAAAGACTTGCTTTTTATGAGAGATTGTTAACAATAATATCCATACCATACCACTCACCATTTAAAATATAAATTAAATATTTTTTGTATATTTACAGAGTTACACAACCATCACCATAATCAACTTTAAAACATTTTCATTACCCTTAAAGAAATCCCATATCCATTAAGAATCACTATGTATTTCCCTAGCAATCACCATCTATTCATGTCTCTATGGATATGCTGATTTTGATATTTCATTTAAACAGATTCATATAATATTTGGCTTCTGTGACTCGCTTCTATCAATGGTGTAATGTTTTCAAAATTCATCCATCTTGTAGCATGTATCAATACTTCATTTATTTTTATTTCTGAATAATATTCCATGTGTGGATTCACCACAATTTATTCTCCAGTCATCAGTTGATGGCTGTTTGCAGTTGGAGCTGTTGTGAGCAGCGCTGCTGTGAGCATTCATGTAGAAGTTCTGGTTTCAGTACCTTAGTGTTTTCAGACATACACCGAGGAGTGGAATTGCTGGGTCATGTGCTAATTCTGTGCTTAACTTTTTGAAGAATCACCAAATTATATCTTTCACCTTTCCTGCCTCCCAGAGACCCCATCCTCTGCCCTCCTCCCAGCACCCACATACACATCGGCCACACTAAACCGCCTTTACTGTGTAAACAGCTCAAGGCTCTCTCACCTCTGGGCTTTGCCATGTACTTTTCTCTCTCTGGACAATTTTCATTCTTTTTTCCTAGAAGACACCTTAGATTCTTTAAGCTTTATTAAAAAAATATATGTCTTCTCTGACCTGCTGGATAAGGCTAAGTGTCTTTGATACATACTCTTATCACATCCTGTATTTCCCCTATGAAACATTTATAATACTTCGTGGTAACTTACTTAGTTGTGTCTCACAGCTACTGTAAGTTGTCTGAGGGCAGGGACCATTTCTACCTCGGCCACAGTTTTTCCCACAGCACATGACTCACTGTCTTGCACATGGTAGTTTCCCAGTAAATATTTCTTTAAGGAATGCATTAATGAAATAATGGACTAAGTATTTCCTGGGTGAGTCAGTTAACACATTACTTGCTATCACGGAGCTTAAACTTCAGCTAAGAAGAGATCGTTAGTATACATGGGAGCACTCACTGCACAACATAAAACCTGACCTGACGGTATTTGATTATGCTAACTTTGTAGAAGGCCAGATACTGCGTAGGATGGAGAAGGGTGATATTAGACTGGGCTGCGGTGGTCAGGAAAAGGTTCCTTGCAAGGTCAGACGCGGTAATCCAGAAATCTATCTCTGGACACGATTTATTCAGAAATGTGCAGGAGTAAGGCGGGAGGAGGGGCAAGCACCAGGTTTGTTACTAATGAGTTTCTACGGGACCCAGGGACCCCAGGGGTCAGGGCATTGTAGAAGAGAGGAGTCAGAAGACAATGGCAGGGGTTCTGGCTGGAAATGCACGAGGTGGAAGCAGCAAACAGGAAGCAGGCTCTGGAGCCACATTCAGACAAGCTAGGTAAGTGGGGAGGGAGTTCAGAAGAAGTAGTTATACTAAAATCCCCTTTAACAGATATTAGGATTCCATAATTCTGTAGCAAAACTCCTGCAGGATGATTTAGAAGTCATCTTCCTCACTGTTTTCCACTCTCAACAGTGATTCCCATCTCTATATGTAATTGGGAATCACCAGAATTGTTATTGGGCATTTATAAATTATACACTTTATACTTTGCAAGTATCAATCATTCCAAACCTACAGTTCTGTGAGGTATGGAAGATTCAGTGATGGTGGAGTGTAATGTTGGAAAAGTTCAGCAATTTGCCAAAGCCACAGTCCAGTAAACAATGGAGTCTGACTCATCTCTGCTCCTGAATATTGTGTTCGGTGGCAAGTTAAACAGTGTGTAAGAGAGCATCCTGAGAGCTCCTCTGTGAGAAGCTAGATTTCCGTCCCCTCCATTGAGCTGTCTTAATATAAATAATGCCTTTATCTAGGGATAAATTCAATGCGTAATGTGACAGGAAATTCTCACTATTCTGGCTCCAGTCTGTTCTTTCTGGGCCAGTAGCTTCTTCTTTCCCACAGGCTCCATACCTTCTGTACTAGCCCCAAGGTGGTGTTCTCATCGGGAGGGGAGGCGATAAGGGTAGGGGTCCTTGGGAAAATATTGCATCCTCATCACAGAACTTAATCATGATAATAGTAAGTCTTACTAATGCCACATTCACTCTCTGTATAGTAGGTTTTTCACATGGATTGTTCAAATATTTCCCCTAACCTTGGCATGATAAATTAGATACTTTCATTTCTGTTAAGCTAATGAGAGAATTCATTGTAGGGGAGGTTAAGATCCTCAGCCAAGGTCATGAAGCTGGTACGATGCAGTAAGGTAATCCCAGGAGGACTGGCTCCAGGGACCTAGCACTTAAATACTGTGTATGCCACCCTGGGTTCACCCATTCCCAGCTGCTCCCCTGGAATCCCCCAGAATGTTCATCTCAGTTCTATTCCCTTCTAAGTCTTACTTCCCTGCCTAAGGTCCCCTGCGTCAATTGTCTTCAAAGGGAAAAGAGACAAGACTCCTACGTGGGTGGAGGTTGTGCTTATCTAGGTGACAAAGAAATCAAAGTGGGAGAGCCATATTCCCAGTAGTTCCAGTGTCACAAAGTGGATCTTAAGATTTGGTGGGACAGGGGTTAGTGCCTACAGATGGTGAGAGAAATTCACTGCCTTCAGGAAGTCAGCCCTTCATGTCTTTCTGAGTCTGAGCAGCCCCTGTGGGTCTAAACTGTCCCCAGGCTGGGGCAGGCAGGGGACATGGGCTCGGATCAGTTTGGGCTGATCCTCACCTGCCCCTTATCCTGAGATGGGTGGAGGAGGGGGTGTGATAAGTGGGTAGGTAGACAAATATGGGCTTTCTATGGAGTAGCAATGCCAGGAGCAGAGCAGCGAGCAGGGGCAGGAGGGGGTGGATGTGCGGTGGCAGAGGCCCCACTTGGTTGTGCACACTAGAAAAGGATTCTGGGGGCCATTGGATCAGCTCACTGCTCACCGCTCCCTGGCCTGTACCTTCTTCAGCTTCCAATGTGGACTCACAGGGGCCTCAGCACCTACACAAGTGAAGAGGAAGCCCTGCGGGGAGGATCAGATTAGGGGACGTCACTGCTATGTTCACTGTCGTGACCAGACCTTCACCAGAGTTGGGTTCCCTGTGTATGTGGCCCCACTGGCTTCATTAGAAGCTGCCTCAGGCAAGTCTCCTGTTTACCTAACAGCTGCTTCACACCTGGGCCTCTTCTGTTGACTGTTTCACTCCCTTCCACTCTTCAGCGGCCCCGAGACCATTTCATTTCTCTGAATTTGGGAGTTTTCTAGCTTCTGGGAGAAATGGGCCATTTATTTCCTAGGTGGGCCTCTCTGTTGCTGTGCTTTGTGCGAGCCGGTTACTCTGAACTTTTCCTCAAACTAATTCCCATTGGCTTAATCTGATCCAGAAATTCTCAAAACCCTGGCATGCCAATGGCACTATGTTTCATTTCTCAGCCTCGCTACTTAGTGAACATTGTTTTAGCACTTCATTTTAGTTGGCCACAGAATATATCATGGAGAAGCTGTACTTTAAATCAGTACTGTCCATTTTGGTATCCATTAGCTACATGTGGCTGTTGATTATTACTTGACCGTGCCCGTTCAAATTGAAATGTGTTGTGTGTGTAAAATAGACCCTGGAATTTGAAGGAAATAGATGCATGACATATTAATTTTTTCAATATTGATTGTATATTGAAACGAGGACATTTTGGATATATTGGCTCTGTAAAATGTTATTAAGATTCATTGTACCTGTTTTTTTGTGTCTTTAATGTGTTTATTGAAAATTTAAACTTACATATATAGCTTGTATTTGTGGCTGCGTTTTATTGCTAGTGGACAGTGATGCCTTAGATTAATCAATATGCTACATTTTGATTGCCCCATAGTTTTGATAGTTTAAAATTTTTACCACTGTGTGTAATGTTGACTCTTTTTCTTAAATTAAAATATATAGGGGTAACAATGGTTAGTAAAATTACTGAGGATTCAGGTGTACAGTTCTGTAATACATCATCTATATAACACATTGTGTGTTCACCACCCAGGGTCAGTTCTCCTCCTATTACCATATATTTGACCCCGTTTCCCCTTGATAAGATAGTTCTTCTATTATGTATGCTTGGAAATTCTCAGAGAGATGCCCTAAGTGGGGCCCGAGACACCCCACTTTTGATTGTGTTTCTTTCTCCAGTAAATTATGTAGCTTTGTATTGAATTTTAGGTTCTAGAATGCCTTATGCAGAGCCTGGGGATTATTTGTTCCTTGTAAATTTGAAAAATCTAGAAAGCTTCCTGGCCCAAGGGTTTTAAAAAATTGCAATATAATTTACATATGGCCCAGAAATGTAAGTGTTCAGCTGACTGAGTTTTACTTCCCTGTAAGCACCTGCACAGACCAAGACACAGAGTGTTTACATTACCACAGAAATCTCCCTCGTGCCCTCTCCTAGTCAACATCCATGAGGGTCTAAGGTAACCACTATCCTGGTTTCTGTCACCATAGGTTAGATTTTCCAGCTCATAAACTGGATTCTTTTACTGAACATTCATGTTTTTGAGATTTTATGTATGTTGTTGTTTGGATCATTACAGTTCGTTATTTTCATTGCTCTGTAGTGTGTCAGTGAAATGAATATGCCATTGCTTATCCATTCTTCTGATGATGGATGTTTAGGTTGTTTGGTTTTCGCTGTTATGACTGAAGGTTCTGTGGGAAATTCAATTAAACAAATTTTGGGGGACATTTGTTTTCATTTATTTTGTGTATTTTAGGAGTGAAATTGCTGAATCACAGTGTAGGTGAATGTTAAACTTTAAGAAATTACAGTTTGTAAGTAGTTTTACTATTTTACCTTTCCCCCCCCCCCTTCTGCTGCCTCCCCTCCCCCCATTCCAGTTCAAGGCGTTGTTTCTCAGTCTAGTTGTGTAGGACACAGCTCCCTGGCCCATGCTGGTGTTATGAGCCTTGCGCTCCCCCCGACTGAGGCAACGGGCCGCCAGTTGTCTGTCAGCTGCTCGCAGCAGCTCTTGCCGGCTGCCGGCCACTCATGCTGGCCACCGGCCACTCATGGAGGCACACAGCAGCCCACTGCTGCTCATGGCAGCCCAGCTCCAGGGAGAGCCATCGCTCACATTCTTAGCTGTAGAGGGCGCAGCTCACTAGCCCATGTGGGAACTGAACCGGTGACCTCGGTGCTGGGAGCATGGCTCTCCCACCACCGGAGCCACTGGGCTGGCTCTATTTTACCTTCTTACCAGTGATGTATGAGAGTGTTAATTGTTCCAAATGCTGACATTTGCTATTCTCAATCTCTTTTAAAATTAGTTTCAGGTGTACAAAACAATGTAAGTTAGACATTTACACCCCTCACAAAGTGATAACCCCCACCCCTAATTCCCAATCTTTTTCATTTTAGCCATTCTAGTGGGTATGTAGTGGCATCTTCAGATTTTAGTTTGCATTTCCCTGATGAATAATAATGTCGAGTGTCTTTTCATATGTTTATTGTTGGCCTAAGGGCTTTTATTGCACATAGTTTTATTTTTTTCTGTTTATTTCATATTTGTTGCTCTTCTTTCATATTTATTTTAATAGTGTATTGAGATACCATATATATTATTGAGCCAATTTTTGCAGTTTGTCTTTGCTTAACAAATATCTCATTCAGATTTTTAAATTTATTTGAGGAATTTTAGGAAGAATTAAAAATTTGCCTTTGTGCTTATACCCTTTTTCTTATTCCTAATGTCTTATAATTATTTTTGTCCTTTTAAAAATTAGATTGGCCAGTTTTGTCTATTTTGTTGATCTTTGGAAAACTAAAGCTCTGAAATTGTTTTATTAATTTTACTGCTTTTATGTTTTCCAATTTGTTAATATAGGCTTTTGCTTTATCAATTGCATAATTCTATTTATTTGAATATTTGCCACTCTTTTTCGATCCTTTTCAGCTTAACACTGTCATCATTTATTTTCATTTTTTCTAGTTTACTAGTAGAAACTAGGCATAGATTTTTCTTCTCTCTGACACATCTCTAAGCCAGAGGCATACAGAAGTGTTAGACTACTTCCTTCCTCCTTACAAGTCATGTGATTGACTCCACTCGTGAAGCAGTTATGGAACATTCTGATAGAATTCGGGAAGATGGTTATATTGGATGCATAACTTCACATGCTTTCAGAATTTTGCTTTATGTAAATATTCATTTTTATACTTGGTAGAGAACAAATAAAATACTAAACTTATGGGTATTTTATTAAAAAATATCTTTGTGAAAGTTCTGCAATTTCTATGTGTGTGTATGCAGATATATGTGTTCATACTTTAATGGAAATTATTCTTTTCTTAATATTTAAAATTAATTAATTAATTATATTTTTATTATTAGTGTCAGATGTACAAAACAACATAGTGTTTAGACATTTACACACTTCACAAAGCGATAACCCCAACAAGTCTGCTACCTATTTGGTACTGTCCATAGTTACTACCCATCTGATACCGTACATAGCTGTTACAATACCATTACTATATTTCCTAAATTGTACTTTACATTCCTAACTGTACACCTATTTTAAAATTATAATTGATATTCAATATTATTTTATATTAGTTTCAGGTGTACCGAGTAGTGGTTAGGCATTTATATAATTTATGAAGTGATCCCCCAAAAAGCCTAGTACCCATCTGACACTATATAGAGTTTTTACAATGCTATTGACTATATTTCCCATACTACTTGACATCCTCGTCGCTATTTTGTGACTAGCAATTTAATACAAATTATTTTTCATTTTAAAAAGGTAAAGAATAGCAACATGAAAATGGAAAACCAAAGCATCGTCTCAGAATTCCTCCTCCTGGGCCTGCCCATTGAACCAGATCAACGAGACCTGTTCTACGCCCTGTTCCTGGCCATGTATCTTACCACCGTCCTGGGGAACCTCCTCATCATCCTGCTCATTCTCTTGGACTCCCACCTCCACACGCCCATGTATTTCTTCCTCAGCAATTTGTCCTTCTCTGACCTCTGCTTCTCCTCTGTCACAATGCCCGAGTTACTGCAGAACATGCAGAGCCAAGTCCCGTCCATCCCCTACGCAGGCTGTCTGACCCAAATGTACTTCTTCCTGCTTTTTGCAGACCTAGAGAGCTTCCTCCTAGTGGCCATGGCCTATGACCGCTATGTGGCCATCTGCTTCCCCCTGCACTACACCACCATCATGAGCCCCAAGCTCTGCTTCTCCCTGGTGGCGCTGTCCTGGGTGCTGACCACTTTCATCTCTTTGTTGCACACCCTGCTCACAGCTCGGCTGTCTTTCTGTGATGATAATGTGATTCCTCACTTTTTCTGTGACATGTCAGCTCTGCTAAAGTTGGCCTGTTCTGACATTCAGATAAATGAAATGATAATATTTATCTTGGGAGGCCTTGTCGTTATTGTTCCGTTCCTGCTGATCTTTTTGTCCTATGCAAGAATTGTATCCTCCATCCTCAAGGTCCCTTCTGCAAGGGGCATCCGCAAGGCCTTCTCCACCTGTGGCTCCCACCTCTCCGTGGTGTCATTATTCTATGGGACAATCATTGGCCTCTACCTGTGCCCTTCAACTAACAATTCTACCATTAAGGAGATGATTCTGGCTGTTATGTACACTGTGGTGACGCCCATGCTGAACCCCTTCATCTACAGCCTGAGGAATCAGGATATAAGGGGAGCCTTGCGAAAAATCTTTTTAAAGTGGACAATTCAGTTTTTTCTGAGACAGTGACTCTGAATATTAAAGCATATTTTCAAACAATAGGTGTAATATTGACAATGAGTAGGTAGTATTCTGAAAAGTCTAGTAGCACCCAAGCTCGGTACTGCTAATGCAGCCCCCACAGCACTTCCAGGGGGATTTTTCCCACATGTCACTAGGGGCAGGTCATTGTGCCTCTTGGGTTTATTACTGTATCTTGGATGTGATGTAGCACAAGGCTTGACATGTAGTGGACGCTCAATGATTATTATTCAATGTTGAATAAATATCTCTCAACCTTAGGATTTATTGTACTGAAAGAATGTACAGTAGTTTCTAATTCTCTAATAAACCCAAATTGCTCAGCCACTTCAGTACTTTGTTTCTGCCAAACATATCTATTCCATGAAGAACATTTTTCAGTTTATTATGTCCACGCTCTTGTAACTTTTACTCTCCCAGGTCATCATTTCTCCTCTTGCTAATCTATTCAGTTCTTAATAGTATTTTCACGAGTTGATTGATTTTCCTATTTAATAATCACATTCTAAAATTATCTTTTTTCTTTAACTGTACCAATCATTTGTCAGTTAATGACAAGTTCCTTCTTTTGATAATATCTATATTTTGGATCAGAACTGCTCTTTTGAATTGAAATCAGATGATATGGAATGGACCATAGAGTTTAGTCATGAATTGTTTAATTTATAGACAGTAAATTGTAGCCCATATATAGGCTAAGGTAACATAAATAATGACCGAAAGATTAAACTCTATTTATGATTCCCACATAGATGTTTTGCCTCTGTAATACCTATGATGCTGAAATTATTTGATGCTTTCTTTGTTTATTTCTTTTCTTACCAAGTGTCTTGAAGACAGGTGCTGTCTAATCTCTACAGTGCCTAGTTCAGTACCTTGTATTTTCTGCATGTAGAATAAATATCTATTGATTTGATTTGAATGAATTTTCATGTTTCTTGAAACGAATTTATACCTTAAAGGAACCCCACCTTTTATAAGAAGTTTTCCTAATAATTACAACTTTGACTTCATTTCTTCAACATTTTGTATCGATTACAAAAATAATATATTCTCACTGGAAAATATCCAAACCATAAAGAAGTAAATAATAAAGTAGACTGTGAGGATCCTCCATAGTTTGCTCCCTTGGGTCATGCAAAACCCACAGCCAGGAGTTGAGATACTGACCTGAGAATAATCCTGAGAACTCAGAATTCTTCCCCATATTGCTCGTTGGAGGTGTGTGCGGCCTATTTATCCCCACCCCAACTGGGATCTCCTGAAGCTGCACAGAAGCTTAGGGAACTCATGCTTTCTCACTATGCTGTAAGTTTGGACTCCTACAGACAAGGATCAACAAATGAAGGAAGGTTAGTAGACAGTCAGGAGGGAGAGCTAAGCTGAGTAATCTGAATAAATGGTTCTCATTGGAACAGATTTAATGGAGGATGCAGGAGAGTGCTTAAAAGTTCTAAAGCATATTCTCAATGAGATTCTGAAAGATCTTGTCTTGTTAAACCAAGAGTCGTTTGCAAAGAAAGGTGCTCAACAAGAAAGACTTCTTACTGACTCTGGGTGGTGAACACACAATGGGATTTATAGATGGTGTAATACAGAATTGTACACCTGAAATCTATGTAATTTTACTAACAATTGTCACCCCAATAAATTAAAAAAAAAAGCCTTCTTAGGAAAAACCACCTCGTCAATTTTCAAAATAAAAAATTAGGGTTATCACTCTAGAAAATGGAATAAGACTCTAAAACCAACTTTTAGAACTCTTCCAACTTTACCATGCATGCACATCATGTGGAGATCTTATTTAAACGCAGATTTTCATTTAGTAGGTCTGGGGAATGCCCGTGATTCTGAATTTCCAACAAACTCACATAATGTACATGTTGCCGGTTTGCAGACCACACTTGGAGTAGCAAGGTTCTAGAAGATGTATAGGAAGGATTACAGAAAAACAAAAAGAAAAAAAGAATTAGAAATTATGTATTAAAAGATAAGGAGAAGACTATAGTGGACATTTTTTCCCCCTACTTAACATTTATTCTCTCTTAATTCTCTACCGTGGTTTCCTTTTGAGGAATTTTCCTCTCTTCCTTTGATGGGTCTGAATCCCAGTGCCAGCTTCTCCCCTGGCTAAGGAGTGGGCCCAGTATCCAAGACAGGCCAGTCAAACACCCTCTTCTAGGGTCCACATATATATGGAGTTCACATAATATATATATTCTCTTTATGCCCTGAGGTTTTTTTTCAAGTATTCGGGTGTTGCTTTAATTCATATTTATTGCTGTATAACATTCTGTTGTATTAATATACCAAAGTATATTTTTCTATTCTACTGATGATGGATATTGGGTTTTCAATGGGCTGTTATGAATAATGCTTCTGTGAATATTCTTGTGTATGTGCCCTTAGTGCACATATCTTGGGCATAAACTGAGGAGTGACACTGCTGAGTCATAGGGCACGTATATTTTCATCTTTACTAGATACTGACAAACTGTTTTCCAAAGATGTTGTACAGTGTACATTCCCACCATCTCTTCCCACCTGTGTAAGAGATCCTTGCTGCTTCATGTCCTTGCCACCATTCAGTATTGTCAGTCTTTAACTTTAGCCATTCTGGGGGATGTGTCCTGGTCTCTCTCTCTCTCTCTCTCTCTCTCTCTCTCTCTCTCTCTCTCTCTCATTGTCTTTATTCTATCAGTAGTTGGAAATATTAATCGGTACAGAAAAAAATTGGACATCTGGAGAAAGAGAAACTTTGGGTAGAACTTTGGTCACCAAAGAGAACTGGAAGATTCCCATGGCAAAGAAATGCCAGGTTACAGTGAGAAGGAAAAATGCTGTTTAGATGTGTTACCCAAATTGTGGTCCACAGACCAGCAGTATACATCCCCTGGAGCTTCTTAGAAATGCAGAATCTCAGGCCACACCCCAGAATCTGATTTAAGATTTAAATAACACTCCCAAACTCTTTGTATGCACATTATGTGCACAAAGTGACACTGCCCTAGTATAGGACACCTCTCATTCCAGGGGAGGCAAATTTAACCAACAGATGACAGGACTATTTGTCTATATTTTAACCATAAATGGTGAATTAAAAGTACACAAGCCTTTGCAGGGACTACATAGTACAGCTCCAAATGATCTCAGCTCCTAAAGTTGAATTGGGGTGACCTGGACTTCTTAGCCTCTCAGTCTCTGTGCTGCTTCTCTGAAATCAATGAAGGGCTCCATGGAACAGCCTGGATGGGCTCAACCCTTGGGATTCCATCTTCCTCCGGGTCCTGTCCTTGCAGTTCTTCCCTTTTTTTTATTAGCGCTGTGATGCCTTCAAGAACATATTTTCAAATATTTTGCCCAGCTTTTATAACTGTCCTCAGAGGGAGCCTTAGTCCAAATTACCAAGCCTGACATTATAAGAAGTGGAAGTCCTTGTCAATCTCTATTCTTTGCATGTGACCGGACACTTCCGTTCTGCCTCATCCCCACTCCCCCCTCCCCAATTTTCTTGGTTTTCACTCTAGGGAACTTTTATTATTTAGATTTGAAACTTCTGGTTCTCTTTAAAATTTCTTTTTCTTTTCTTATCCATAAATTTTTATTTTTCCTCTCTGTACTTTCTGGGACAATTCCTCACCTTTATCTTCCAATTCTTCTGTTGATTTAAGGAAATTGCTGTGATCATATTTTACATTGTCAAGAGCTTTTTTCTGGTATCTAATGGTTCCTTTTTATGGTCTCTTGTACTTATTTCATAGATTCAAAATCTCCTTTTCTTCTTGCCCATCGACATACGACTGGATTAAGAAACTGTGGTACATTTATACAATGGAGTATTACGCAGCCATAAAGAAGAAAGAAATCTTACCGTTTGCAACAACATGGATGGACCTAGAGAACATTATGTTAAGTGAAATAAGTCAGACAGAGAGAGACAAATACCATATGACCTCACTTATATGTGGAATCTAAAGAAAAGAATAAGTGAATGAACTAATTAGAAACAGTTTCGGAGACATAGAGGAAAAACTGAGGGTTGCTAGATGGGAGGGAGGGTGGGGATAAGGGGAAAGGTGAGGGAATTAGAAAGCACAGTCAGTAACCATAAGATTGCCACGGGGATACGAAAGTTAATTTGGGGAATGTAATCAATAATGTTGTAAAGATTTTGTAGGGTATCCGATGCACACTTGTCTCATTAGGGAGACCACCTCAGGGATGATGTAGATGCCTGATCATTGCACTGTACACCTGAAGCTGAAGCTAAACAATAATGAATGTCAACTACAAGTTTATATATATATTTACAAGAAGCGGGGTACAGCATCAGGAATAGAGACAGTGGAAATGTAATGACTGTGTGCGATGTCAGAGGGATAGTGGATGGGGGAGGGGAGTTGACACAGTGTGAGGGATATAAATGATAAACATCTAAGTATTACTTTGTTTTGTGCACCTGAAACTAATAAAAAAGAAAGAAAGAAAAAAAATCTCCTTTTTTTCTAAGGATGCTTATTATAATTTTCTTTTTTTCTCCCCCCTATATTACTTCTTTTTGTTTGTTTTGCACTCCCCCCACACAGACACTTTTGCTCTCACTTCCTGTCTTATTATTGCTCTCTCACATGATTTTGCCTGTCCTCTTTATTTAAGGGAGAAGCCCCCAAAAAGATGATTGGAAGTTTTGTAACAGGGTGAGGCTTGAGGAACAAGAGATGTGACTGGAGTATTTAATTGGTTGATCTCTAACTATTGGGAAAGAATGTATTAAATTGTACTTGTCTGTGTTAGTTTTCTGAGAAAGAAATCCTCTGATGTTTTGCCTGTACCTACATCTTTCCACTGAATATATCATCCTATTGAGAAAGGAAATGGTGCTTCAGCTTCTCTTACTTAATCAGTGACCGAGAGAGAACAATGAGCATTCCTAAATTTTCTTACTAAGACACAAATCATGAGGGTAGTCAAATATGTCTGCTACAGTTTCAACAGTATAGATCAATGATTACAGATCATAGTGCCTACGTAACTGATCCAAAGTCTGTGTGCCCGATGCTTCCAAAGGCTGAAACTCAAAATGTTAGAGTTTGGAGTAAGGAAAGGTTTATTGATTGAGAAGGCACCAACCGAGAAGACACGAGACCTACTTGTTCCTCAAACCCATCTAAGAAAGTACAGAGTTCAGGCGTCTTTTATAGCAGGGAAGGGAAATGGGAGGGGCAAGAGGTGATTGACATCTGGGCACCAGTAGGGGTCAGAGGAAGACTGTCAGACGAGGTTCCTGCAACTCTTTGATAAACAATACATACTGCTCTTATCTACCCAAGCTGAAAACAGAAATTCTCTCATGATTAGCATGTCTATATACAAGAATATAAGCAGGAGCTATTAGCTGAGGGCCATGGGAACAAAGCAGGCTTGAACTAGATGGAGTCAGAGACATGGAGAATTTCCCTCGGTTCCACCTGTTTTTTCTACATCCTGGTAAATATCACCTCAAAGTGTTTTGAAGTATTTTAATTATTTCTAGACTCTAATTAAAATAGCCTGATGCCAGGGGGCATGGCAACTCAACCTTATCTTTTCTATACATTCCTTCCATTTGGTGTAAAACTGTTCATCATTGAACTGTATGTTCCCTACTTGAAACCTCTAACACACAACCAGACGTACTCTTTGCTTACTCTTCTGCCTACATAAGCATCTGCTCTCCCTTTCCAAAGTCACAGCACTGTTTAATGGCTTCTTGAAGCTCTGCTCAGGCTAATAGTCCTCAGCAAGGCCCATAAATAAAAATTTTTCTAATATTTCCAAAGATTCAGGTCCTTTTCATTGACACTATCAACATCAGCACCATGGCACCCTCCCTCCCCCTCTTCCTCCCCTTTTTCCTTCCTTCCTTCTTTCCTTCCTTCCTTCCTTCCTTCCTTCCTTCCTTCCTTCCTTTTTTCCTTCTTTCCTTCCTTCCTTCATTCCTTAGACCTACCTCTCCACCTATCTTCTGGGTTCCATCCTCCCTTGCCTGCCTTTTGGGGGATATTTCACTCTCCTTGTGAAGAATGAGAAAACCTTTTTTTTCTTCACTCCATTTGAAGATGAGACCAGAACATAGAAAGGCAGTTTTAAGAGATAGAGAGAAACTGAGTTCTAGAGACGTTGATTGCCTGGACCTCTGAGAGGCTTTCTCCTTATGATGGAAAAGTGGCTGCTACAGCAGCTCTTTCCATAAAGTCTTTTGGGAGACAGGGACCTTTCCCTCTACGTGGTTCAGCATGAGGTCTAGGATTCACTCTGGCTGGACCAACTTGGGTCACGTGCCCTTCCCTAAACCTATAGCTTGGAGGATAAGGATATTGTTTGGCCATATCTGGAGCTGAAATGCAGTCCTACCCAAGACTCATGGACTAAAAATCCATGGGAAACCCAAGGGAAATCAGAGTGCGGTTATGTGTAAGCTTGGAGGGATCTGGGGACTGGTCAAGGAAAAAGCTACAACCATGAGGTGGCAGTGGCACACACCGACTTTCATGGACAAAGCTTTGACAGGTTGGCATGCAGGGCCATTCCTCACCGCAGGAGACTGGACAGAGCCTACAGCACCAGTACCAGAACTCAGGAGGGGAAAGGGACAAGGGAACTCCCAAGGGAGGGAATAATCTTTGTTTTAAAAATAATTTGATGTGTAAAAATCTGAGTTTGATGTCAGTGGGCTTTTGAGCTAATAGGTCTCAGCCTGCAGTGAAGAAATAAACAACTCGGGGGACAATACAGAGAGGTCATATTTGTCGCATTTGCATCACATTTGTCTCATTTTGTATACCAAAAGAAGAAGCAATGTCAAGCAGCCCCAAATCAAGCTGTGTATGTACTGATATGGCATGATCTTCTACACATTGTTGAGTAGGATTAAAAAAAACAAAAAACAAAAACAAGGAGAACACGAACACGTATTTCAAATCATGGATTCGGATGAGAAAAATCCCTTAGACAAAGTAGAATCATAGCGTTGGTGGTATAGTGGTGAACATAGCTGCCTTCCAAAGTAGAATCATGAACCTCTCCTGTTCCTTTGATTATGTAGGTTGCCAGTGGTGATGGGACAGAGTTTCAAGTGCTGACTGGTTACCTGAACCAATCATGAAGCAAAGGGCCTGGGTGGGGATAGATTCATCTTTTGCCAAAGCATATGGGCTACATTAGGGTGAGTGAGGCATGATGAAAATTATACTATTATTTAAGAAAGGGAGATGGGCAATATGGACACTGAGCAAGATTTGACCAAATGAACACTAGCATGTCCAATACAGTACAGACAACTCCTGGAATATTCTCTCCAAACTCTTTATTCCATTTCCCTCACCTAGAACTTGAATTATTGAGTTTAAGTCTTAGTTTTCCTCATAGCATGCAATGGGACAGCAGAGACGAGCCATGGTTTCTATTTCTTTTTATCTATAATGTATGACAATACATGAAAGCAAAAAGAAGCATATTAAAAGATCAAATGTATGGTGATAGGAGAACTGACTCTGGGTGGTGAACACACAATGGGATTTATAGATGATGCAATACAGAATTGTACACCTGAAATCTATGTAATTTTACTAACAATTGTCACCCCAATAAATTTTTAAAAAAAAATTAAAAAAAAGAATTTCAGCATTCTCCAAAGTGAATCATTGGGTAGGGTATACTGAGCTTATTTTGGTCAATAAGTCAAATTCTTATTGACTGCAAATCTATTAATCAGCACAGGTGAGGAGAGTTTTAGAAGTTTCCACTGGAACTGCATTGGAAGGCTCTGTGTACTTCAGCAGGGATGGGCAGTGAGTTTGCATTTTTCCAGTTGGGAAGGAGTTGCATGAGGAATCTGAGTGGAAATGTAGCAGTGAGGTTTTAGCATTTGTTATGCGTTGGCACCTCGGGCAGCTCTTTGGCTGACCTGGCCCCTGATCCAATTTAGGTGTGGCAAGAAAGGCAGTGTGCGTAGTCTTGAGGGCACTTAGTAAGACAAATTGAGATTGCAAGAAGCCAGCTGATGTGCCTACCCTTAAACAAATTGGAAAAAAAAAAAATGAAGACAACGTTGCAATGCATTTTCTTTCAGAATTTCCCCCCCTGGGGATTTCTACATCTGTAAAATGAAAATTCTAGCATTTGTGACTTTTATTATAAGGATTAAATGAGATAATATAGGTAGAGCCTAGTCTCTGGCTGGTTGCTAAATAAATCGGAATAACTAGGGGTGGTTATTAGTATTATTAACAATAATAAAGACATACTGAAACTTATTTAGAAATAGACAATTGATGGAATGGAGGACACAGATCATAAACACATTTTTGGATTTAAAAAATTAAATATGTGCATAAATTAAGCATTACAAATCAGTGGGGCAGGGAATGGAATATTCAACAAATAGTGTTAAGGCAATTGATTGTTTATTTGACACCATGTGTCAGAACAAATACAGGGTGGATTTAAGAGTTAAATACAAAACTCAAAATTGAGAAAGACCAAGGGAACATATATGTGAATATTTATAACTGTCAATGATGGCAAAAGTTCTAGAAACACAAACAATGGAAGAAGGCACAAAGGAAAAGTTCAGTAGATTTGATTACATAAATGTTTTTTAAAAACTTATATAAAAGGTTACCCAAATTACAAACAACAAACTTGGAGAAAACTTTGCAGAAAACATGAAAAGGTTAATATATTTCCCTTGTATGTATTATCTATTAGAAATATATACAAAACAAACTGGAAAAAAGGGAAGTGAAAACACAGATCTTGTTGGTAAATAAGCCAAGAAAATTAAAGGCAATTTACAAAAGAGAAAAATGCAAACATAGTTAACAGACAGGACAAAATACTCAGTTTCACTAGCACGCAGAAAAAGCAAAGTAAAATTATTATATGTTTGTCTCTCAAATTAGAAATAATAAAAAATAATTAATATGTGTGATGACATGGTGAAATGAACATGGCTCATTTCTAAATGGAGACTAAGATTCCACTTTCTTATTGGTAGTGAGAATGTACAAGAATTTTAATATCGTAACTGGTGGCCCAACATTTGGATTTTTGCAGCTTGAACTCTGAAGCTACTTAGAGGGCACGAGTTTGCCCCTTTGGGGCTCCAGCACTACATGCTGATTGTACTGTTTGATAAATTGTACTCCTTACATCCTTCATTGTACAGAATATTAATTATGAACACAGAATGGACTCTAATATTCTGATAGCTATGGCAGTCCCAAAGTGACAGTCATGCCAGAACATCCCGTGAAAGGCATACCCAGTGAACGCCCTAACCGGACAACTCCAGACTCAGTGGAGTGTGACCATCTGGACGGATTTATTGGACTGCAGATGAGCTTTATTGGACTACAGATGGGTGCATCACACCCGGCCTTGAGCATAAGATCAGAGCTCTTTGATGGCTCATCGCTGCCGGCTGCATCTGCACTAGTCCCAGATGGAATGCTTAAAACCTTGCTTCCTGACGGTCTCACCAGCCTGGCCTGATGCCTGACACTAAGCAACCCAGCGCCACAGGGACTCTGGCTGAACATCAGACTCTGTCTCTCATCCTTCTTTTGTAAGACTCTGTCTGCCTTTCCTAACCTTACTGCTTGCAAACCTGTGTGACCCTCTTGTGTGAAACTGCTGCTACTTTGACAGACACGTCCTGCTCACGACTTCCATAAATATCACTCTCTGTATTGTAATTGTGTGATCAAAAAAGCCCTTTTGCTCCACATGCCTGGGCTGAAACTAGAATGTTGGTAGATGTTTAATCATATGTTACCCACTGTTCTCATCTCACAACCCCACTTATTTGACCACGAAGTCAGAGGACATTGAAAGTCCAGTTGCCCCCACCAATGACGTAAATTTATGGTCGTGTTTCCCCTAGCAACCCATCTCTTTGGTCATCAGTTCCTTGCAACTTTTACCTTTAAAAATCTTGCCCCATCCCCCCCACACCTCAGAACACGTCTTCAGTTCATATGGAGGGCTATGTCCCTGATTTGCAAATCATGTATGAATAAAGCTCTCTTTAGATTACTTCTGGAATTTTGTTAACAGTCGATAGTTTAGCAATATGTATTGTTAATGAATAAAGATTCAACCCAGGAAATTTAAAGATCCAATTGGCTTTACTGAATGAGTCATCATCTCGCAAGCTGACTCCCTAGGAAATAGAGAGGTGCTCTGAGAAATTCTATGAAATAGAAGGTTTTTATAGGCAGAAACTGGGCAGGCCAAGAACGTTATTAGCAAAGAAAAGAAAGGATTGTTTCAGGCAGGGTCACCTTTCTTTGGGGGAAGGGTGGCTGGGGTCTTACCAAGCAGATTATTAGCATCCAGACTGACTGGTTTAAAGTTACATTCCTGGGAGGGGCTGAAACTGCAATTAAATCTTAGTTTGCTGTCCTGGGGGCAAGTGACGCCGCCTTGGGGTGTTGTTTCTTTTTTAACAGTATTAAGAGTCCTAAAATATTCATATCTCATATTAAAATATCCACTTTGTAATAGTAAAAAACAAACAAAAAAACCTATTATGTATTTAGAAATAAACTTAACAAAAAGGTGAAAACTCTCAGTTTTAAAAGACTTCAAATTCTTCCCTAGAATTAACATTTGAATAAATGGACTAACTATACCATGTCCCTATCTGGAAAGATCCAATATTGTAAAGCTGTCAGTTATCCACAAATTATCAATCATTTTAACACATTCTCATTAAAATCCCAATGGTAGAAGATTTCAATCAGAAAAATGATTCTATAGTTAAAGTGGAAGAGAAAATGTGAGACTAACCAAGTACGTTTGGGAGGAAAGCGAGTAACGAGAATGTGAAAATGTGATGATGCAAGATTTCCAGAATGAGATGTGAATATATATTCTAAAGCTATAGTGGTTGAAACACCGTGGTGCTGACACAGAATAGTGTAATAGAATATAAAGTTCAGAACAGACACGAGTATATAAAAGCATTTCTTATTTGACAAAAGGGGGTACTTCAAATTACTTGGAATGGTCTTGGGACACAAGCTATATAGGGTTATAAAAATAAAGTTGTATCCCTATATCAGGTACTAAAATGAATTTTGGATAAAAAAATGTAAAACATAAAATAAAAAGTGAAATTATAATGTAAGTAGTAGAAAATATAGATGAATGTTTATATACTTGAGATGAAGAAAATCAGTTCAAGTGTGGCAGCAAAGACAATTCATAAAGTAAAATATTTACATACTTGACTACATAAAAGTCTGTATGTCAAAAACACCATTAGTATTGAGAGACAAATAACAATATGGAAAGTATTTGCAGAATATATGAAAAAGAGTTAATACTTGTATTTATAAAAGAAGAAAAGCTCTGTCTCCCTGACAACTAAAGAAATGCAAACTAAAACAGCATGGAAATAGTGATTCACTTATCACATTGCAAAGATTTTTTTAAATGATAGTATCTAAGCTTGGTTAGGGTTAGGAAAGTGGCCCTCTCACATTGAATTGGTAGAGAAGTCAAATGGTTCAATCTGTCTAGCTGATCATCTGTCAATATTTATAAAATGTTGAAAATATAGTACACATGCATGTGGTCCATTGAAGGAAATAGCTAAGCAAAGACATATTAAAGCTTTGCTGTTAAGAGTGAAAGACTGGGAACAACCTAAAGTGTCCAGATGGGGGGCTAATTAAGGAAATCCTGATGCAGTTATAAAATGATACAGTCATTACAAACTACGGAGCAGGTGCATTTATTCAATGTGGAATTGACGGAAAAACAAAACAAAACAAAACAAAAACAGGCTGTGATGGGATGAGGAGTGGGAGAACAGGAGACTTCTGGGTTGTGAAGCGTGGAAGAATGGAACGCCAAAAATCAGACAAAAAGTGAAGGAAGGGGAGGCCAGTCTTCTCAGGGAGGCTAAGTCATGCCCAGGCATTCCTGTTTTGTATGCATCTTCCCTCTACTCCCAAGTTTGCTAATGAGTCTTGCTAAGGACATGATTGAAACCACACATCACTAATTGGCATGCTCCACTCTCCTCTCTAAGGTCTAGTTCTTTTCTGACTAAAAGACCCAAAAGAAAGCAAGGTTTTTTCTGGGCATCCCTTCCCTCTGGCCTTATTAGCAGAAAAGCAGAAGACAATCAGCAAATCCCCAGTCTCCCTTCATCCCCACGTGGACCAAATTAACCCGAACTCTCATTTGGGAGCTCATTAGAGGATTCTGTGGAACTTGCAAGGACTTCATTTTTCTAGCCCCGGCCCTGGCTGTCTCTGTGGTAACTTTCATTAGAACAGCGTCTGGATGGGTGTGCCTCCTGAGACCCTGTGAAGCTGGGGAAGTTAGTGAAGTTTATCACTTAGTAGCCTCTTGTCTAAGATAACAAGATACTAAGGTGTTGCTGGCGGGGTGGAGGGGGTGGGGGTGAGGGTGGGGAGACCCACAAGAGATTAATCATGCTGCCACTCAGTGTCCATGGAGGGCGAGGCAACAGCTTCTAAAGTTCTGAGTCCTTCACTAGCTTATTCAAGGGAAGTGAGGGCCACTGTGGTACAAAGGGCATAGCACTGGCTGGAGTTTTGGGGGGTACAGGGGGGGTCCCTGCTCTGGTCCGTATTAGAGAGAGGACACAAACTCTGGAATACGGCAGCTCCTACTCGAAACCCAATGGAATTTTAGCATCTTCTACATTATATTTGTCAGCTCAATAGTTCTGTATTTCAGTTCATTTAATCCTCAGAATAATAATTTGAAGTGCATATTATGACTCCCATTTCATAAGTGAGAACACTGGGGCCCACAGAGAGGAAATGTCACACAGGTAGCTAGTAGCAGTGTTGGCCCAGAAGCCGGGTCTGCCCACTTCTCAGGTCAATGCTGTCTTCATTTGACCACAGCTGATTAAATGCACGGGCTTCTCAGCTTGCTGCCTGGCACCTAGAACATATTTGATTCATATTTGCCTTTCTTTGTATCCTGGCCTAGACAACTACCTGTAAATACCAAATAAATGTTCCTTTTAGGGCCCTGATATCATTATCTCCTCCGATCCTACAAACATAAACTCTGAAAACAAGGTTAGATACTTTCAGGCTGATGTTCCAAGATTCCTTCCCAAGCTCATTTCTTTCAGTTTCAATTATTGCTGACGCTCAGGCCTTCACATCACTGCCTGGCTCACTGCTACCACCTCTAATCTAGGAATCTTTCTAGATGCTGAAGCCCAAGAACCAACTTTTACCCATCAGAGATCCACTGTGCATGGATTGACTGCCTGTCCATTTAATTGCCCATGGCCCCTTATTTCCCTCCAGCCTTTGGCATCCTGTATGGGTCTGAATATCTATCAGTGAATGAAAAAACCCAAGCTACATGGAAGGGACTAATTTTACAGACAAAGGAATTAATTAATGTTTAGGAAATTCACTTTTAGGTAGGAGAGATTAGATTAGAACCCAGGTCTCCAAATGTCCTGTCTAAGGCTTTCCTCACTCCACTGTACAGCATTTCTACTTTCAGAGTTTCTGAGGCTCATTGTACCTAGAGGCAGTAAACGTTACATTGTTGGTTTAGAATTCTTTGGTGATTTACTAGAGACAGGCAGGCAGGGAGGCAAAGATACCAGGCTAAGTAGGAGTCTGCCTTTTGTGCTAATTCTATGGACTATGGAAAGTCACTTAGCCTGTGGGCACCTTTGGTTTTTTTTTAACTGCAAAGTGAGGATAATAAAAGCTGCTTTCTTACTCTCTAATCCTGGCCCTGGCTGTGGGTGACACTCAACTGTGCAGTTGCAATATTCACACAAAAACATAGATTTCAAAGTGCTTTGTAAATACTGTTATGTGCTAATGGACTAAGAAGAGAAACCGTATTTCGTTATAATTCTTTTGAGTCCTAAGAGTGCCTTCCTCTATGTTAAGCCTCTAGATGGTAGGATGGATGTGAGGGAAGGAGGCATTGTTGAAATGTGAATGAGAACATGTCCAAGTCGACATGTATAGATGCCCATGGTGTATAAACTGACATCTGCTGAGCTTGACAGATGGATCCTGGCTGTCCTGAAGTTCACAGGTGTGTTGAGGACTGATAACACAGGGAACATGTTGTTGTTTTTTTTTGGATACGAACTATCTGAAGTCAAAGTGGTTGGACTAAAATATTGCTAGAAGTTTCTTTTAGTGCCAGGAGGCCACAAACCTATGTTTGTGGCATAAGAAATTGTGAAAAGTCTACATCAGTCTCCACCAAGATTAGTCACTACCTTTAACTGGAATTACATAAAAAGATTGAAAATTAAGAGGCAGTGTTAGGGAGAAGGCATGTTGGTGGTGGTGCAGGAATGGAGGGTGAAATTTGAATTTTCAAGCCCAGGAGATGGGAGGAGGGGGAAAGGGTTCACTGGAGGTATTTCCTTAGATGGTTCGGTTTGGGTCTTAACTCAGAAGAGAAAGGATGGACAAGATGCTGACGACAGCTTCATATCTTTCCCAAGCCTCTGACTTTTGATCAAGTGAACCCAGTGGCCATATATTGGATGGACTGGACAACTTAGTATTTTTCTCAAAGATGAGAATGACCAAGGACCGACAGACACACAGACAGACAGACATGTTGAAGGCTAGAGAGAAAACACTACAGTCAACTCACTTTAACCCCAATATCCATATTTTTACTCCATAAATTAACACTTTAATAAAATTAACACTTTAAAAATATATTTTTTTCAAATTACAGAATTCAGTGAAAAACCTCAAATAAGAGTAAATGGAGTAAAAACCACAATTTCTTCTCCTCCATTTTCTACCGTTCTTCCCAGTCCCATTCCCTCCACAGCAGGAATCACCATCCACAGCGTGCGAGTAGTTCTCTAGGACTTTTTCGCCTTGTACACATATACATGTCACATTATCATCACTTGTAAATTTAGCAATATCTGCTATACATCTTTCATTTTTAAAAAATTAAAATTTATTGGGTGACAATTGTTAGTAAAGTTACATAGATTTCAGGTGTACAATTCTGTATTACACACCTATAAATCCCATTGTGTGTTCACCACCCAGAGTCAGTTCTCCTTCCATCACCATATATTTGATCCCCCCTTACCCTCATCTACCATCCCCCTCCCCCCTTACCCTCTGGTAACCACTAAACTATTGTCTGTGTCTATGAGTTTTTGTTTCTCATTTGTTTGTCTTGTTCTTTTGTTGTTTTTGGTTTATATACCACATATCAGTGAAATCACATAGTTCTCTGCTTTTTCTGTCTGACTTATTTCACTTAGCCTTATAATCTCAAGATCCATCCATGTTTATACATCTTTCAATATCAATACTTTCACTCTTCTTTTTAAATAAAAATATGCCTTTTATTAAAATTATTTACACAGAACATGAATTACTCACACTTAATAGCAGAGTTAAAAACTTCACTTCAGAACATGAAGTAAAGAAAGACACTTTGTCATAACTTATGACTACTCATTTATTATTATTATCCCATATCTGTAATGTACTCCAATCCAAGTTGAATGGATCCCAGTCTTTGGATGTTACAGGATTTCACACCCAGGTGTTCTATGCTCAGCTGTTGCTGACTAAATGCTCTCTTTCTAATTCTTTACAAGAAGGAGACACTTCTGCTTTAGCTTCAGGCAGTTTCTCTTATTTTTGAAGAGAAATGATATCATAGTTCACTTGCAAAGTCAGGAAAGCTTCTCCCTGTTAAGTCAAACTCTGTGATTGTCTTTATTTCATCAGAAGAAAGTTTCTCTCTTTTTTAATTTTCCCTTGATATCTTTATACTTTCCTAATATCGAAGCCTTTAGAGTATTTTGAAAATGTCTAGCAGTTTCACTGACCTCGCATGTAGAAGACAAATTTCTTTCTATTATCAGTTAATCAATCCACAAGATTTCTTTATGCACTCAGCACTATGCTGGATTTTTGGCGAGCATGGTATAAAACATGGTTTATAATCTATTTGGGGAGAGCAAAAGAAGCTGAAGGAATATAGAAAAGATTATGGGGGTGTCTTGCGGGTGACACGCCTTCAGAGGAGATTAAAAACAGTGAATAAAACCAAAAAGATGCATGAGTCCCCTGATAAGGAAAAGTCCTCCCTGAGTGACAGGCTGTGGCTGAGAGAGAAAGATTGAGTGGAGAAGTCAAGAAGAAATGATGGAGGGCAGTGCACACCCAATAGTCTAGATATGACATGGTGGTGATCAAAAAGAAACCGGTAGCCCTTGGAGGATGAGAGGACATGAGACAGACATTGCTCCGGGGGGTTAATCAGGGCAGCAGTGACTGGACAAGGGGCCCGGGGCTTAGAGGCTGTTGCATGAGTCCAGACGGGCCCAAATGGAAAGGCAGCTGTCTGCAAGAAGACAAGAGTGTGGGTGTGAGAGTTTCAGAGAACGCCCAGCAGACCCGGTGGGTGGCTGGATTTGGAGAATGACGGTGGGTACCTCCGTCTGACTGGGAAAAATTTTCAGACACCTTAAGAGTTCCATGCGGCTCTCCTCAAGCAGTTCATAAGCATGTCAGGTAAGGTCACTCCTCTCAGACTTCTAACTTCTTGGCCAGGAAGTACCTGAAGTGGTTCACAGAAAAGCATTCTAGAAATGGCCACAGTAGCACGGGAAATCTCTGGATTGCCTTAGTTTTCACCCTTTTGGTAAAATCTTAGTTTCTGGTACACATTCATTGGTAAATTGCAAACAATATCTCCCTCTATGTTGCCTTTCTTAACAGTCTCCCCAACTTTACTAATTATCTGTACATACAACCAACGTTTTAGCTTTTCTCCCCAATCCAAGGCAAACCATATATTAAACAGAATGGCCAATATAAACCAGAGTTTTGGGCCACTAAAATTAAAAGTTACTATTCTGAATGCTTCTCATGAAACATAAGATGATACATTCTCAAGTTTTTGGTGGATGGGTTGTGAGTGTCAGCTCATGAAGTGAAGTGAAAATGTGTTGCTCCCACTGGTGGTTAGCCAGGCTGGGAACTCTGGTTTGGGGACAGGTATTTGATAACGTTGCTCTGAAGAAGATGCTCACAGGTCCCAACACCCTGCTCCTACGGTGTGTTAAACCCCAATTTAATTTCACAATCCTAGACCTATTTCCTGAAGAAGAACCTTTAAAAACCAAATCCCATGCTCTGGTACAAATATATTTTATCTTAGAAGGGGAGAGGGGGGCAAACATTTTGTTTTTGATTAAGATTTTAAATATATTTCAAATGAACAGTCATTAAATTAAAAAAATACAAAATAATTGATTTGTGTCCCATTCCCTGTCCCACATTATCATTTTTTCTCATCGGTCTTTACTCTAGCTCCTATCAGCAACGTAGATACTCTTTGACCAACGTTTTAGCTTTTCTCCCCAATCCAAGGCAAACCGTATTCTACCCAGGCCCATACTATCTACGTTCTCTCCCATCCCTCATTGCCTGGGGAAATGGGACAACTGTCACTGAGTTCATCCTTCTTGGCCTACAATCCAGGCCTTGAAGTTTCCCGCCCACATCCAGGCCTTCAGCATAAAAGAGTCGGGGGTGGTCCTCAAGGAGGGAGGGGTGTCTTGGTGCCTCCGCCTTCTCACTCGGGGGCCTCTTTCCAGTCAGCACTCTCTTCAGGGCGCCCTGCACATCGGGATTCCAGAGGCTGCAGATGAGTGGGTTCAGCATGGGGCTGAGGACAGTGTGGAGGATGCCAATCCCCTTGTCCTTGTCTGAGGCCGAGACTGAGCCGAGACGCATGTAGCTGAAGAAGCCAGTTGCATAAAAGATACAGACCACGGTGAGGTGGGAGCCACACGTGAAGAAGGCTTTTCTCCTCCCACCAGCGGAGCGGATTGGTAGAACTGCAGCTGCCATGCGCGCATAGGACAGCGAGATGAGAATCATGGGGCTCACCCCCTGAAGGTGGCCCCAACAAAGAGCAGTTGTCTGTTGAGGTGAATGCTGGAGCAAGAGAGCTGGAAAAGGGGTGGGAGGTCGCAGTAGAAGTGGTTGAGCACATTAGGGCCGCAGAACTCGAGCATGGACACAGCCACGGTGTGAGTCAGAGGCGTTGATGAAGGAGATGGTATAGCAAATACCCACCAGGGCACCCTGGACTTCATGGCTCATGCGGGGGCTGTAGGTGAGGGGCTGGCACATGGCCAGGTAGTGGTCATAGGACATGGCTGTCAAGAGGTGACAGTCCACACCAGCCAGGAGGTGGAAAAAGTAGAAGAGCTGTGAAATGCAGGCAGCATAGGGGACTCTGCATTGGTGGGCCAGGAGACACGCCAGCATCGGAGGAACGGTGACAGCGATGCACCCAATGTCCAGCAGAGGCAGGTTCCCCAGGAAGCAGTACATAGGAGCGTGGAGTTTGGGCTCCACAAAGATGGCAGCCAGGATGCTGACATTGCCCCCCACTGTGACTACATAGGCAAAGAGGCAGACAGCAAAAGGATGGTTTGCAGTGTTGTGTTCTCTGTTAGGCCAAGAAAGATGAACTCAATGACCGTTGTCCCATTCCCCCAGGCACCTGGCTCCATAGGACACTGCGAAGAGCTGTAGTGGGAGGAGAAAACTTGGGCCTGCCAAACAGGGAGAGAGACACACAGTGGACACTTAATTTGTGTCTACTGGATGCTAGGATAATATGGCGTGGGTACTTACCAATCAGAATGGATACCAGCCTAGAGCTCAGCAGGCTCCTGGAGGACCCTACCATGTCAGACGTGAACTCTTTAATTGCTGGTTCAGGTTGAGGTCCGGGGGATCCCAGGGAAAGGCTGGGAGAGAGGGAACTACTTTGGGGAGCCAGGACTGGGGCTATTTACCAATACAATATGGAAATGTTTTGCTTTTTTAGCAACTATTAAGGTCATATCGGTGTATAGTAACTGAATAGCAGCTCTGACGAGCTCAATAAATAAGAATGTATGACGTTCTAGAAAAGCACGATAGAAGAGAGTAGCAATAAAGAAGGGTAGGAGGACAAGAGCTTATGAAATCAAAAAGGGATGTGAAAGAGAGTGAGCTGAGGGAAGAAGAGCAAGGAACAGACCAAAGTACAGAAATACACAGAGGCTAACAATGGAAGACACAAAGGCAAGTCAACGAAGGACTAACAACGTTTTTAAAGTATAAACTATGAGTATTGCGCTACGCACTCCATATTTATTTTCTCATTTAATTCTCACAGAACTCTGTCAGGTAACTCCTATTATGTCTTTGTAATCAGGACACCGAGGCTGGAAAGGGCAACAAGTAGCAGAAGGTTGTCTAGCTCTTGGCACAGCTCCAGCCCGGGACTGTCTGACTCCCCAGGCCCACACCGTCACACAATAATCCCTTCCTCATAGCTCATCTCTTCCTGCCCTGCAGTTGGAGAAGATAAATTTCTTCCCTTATGAGCTGGTCCCATGCATACAATCTCTCCCTGAGAGCTGGGCAGGCCCAGCAAAGTGTACATTTGAAATTAGTACAGAAATAATGCGCGTGTTCCCTGGAGGTGGTGGAATCAGAGTGACAGCCAGTGACAGGTAAGATGTATAAAGCATTTTCTATACAAGTTACTTTTATGTATTTACTCCGATCCATACAAAAATCCTCTAAGGTAGGTAATACTAATAATAACAGAGACCTAATTAGATCTTAGTATGTGTCAAGCACCATTCTAAGCATTGTACATGTATTATCTCCTTTAATTCTCAAATGATCCTTTGAAGTAGGTACTATTATACTATTACAACCCCCATTTTTCAGATAGGAAACTGAGGCGCAAAGAGGTAAGGTAACTGGTCCAAGGTTATGGAGAGCTGGGATTCAGACCAGGCAGTCTGGTGTCAAAGTCAGTGTTCTTAAACGTCTCACTCTGCTCTGAAAGAGAGTGAATGAATGATTCGCACAGCTATGAAGTGGTGGAGCTAGGATTTAAGTTGAAGAGTGTGTTCACAGGTGGCAGAGGGATTCATCAGAAATACCCCAACACCCGCCACCTCCAGGACAGGCAATTGGTTGATACAGGTTATTTGCTCTGCTGAGAAGGCAGAGAGTATTTGTAGGAAGCCCTTGTTATTTTAGGAAATGTCCTCACGATGGATTTTCCTGGCTTAATTTTCAGGCAAGCCCAATCTGGGTTTAAAATCATAGCAGTGACACATAGCACAGTGACAAGAGTTCAGCCTTGCTCTGAACAGCGGCTGCATCTCTCCATCCTTAAGGCATTGCCCACCCCCTGCTTCTTCAGTCGTCTCCCACCCTGCATGTCCGTACAAAGTTTAGTCTATCTCGGGTTCTGTAGTCCAATTTGCCCTACATAGTTCCTTTTCTTCACAAAGCCATGTATGGTCTCTCCTCTCTCTCTCTCTCTCTCTCTCTCTCTCTCTCTCTCTCTCTCTCTCTCTCTCTCTCTCTCTCTGTCATTTTCCTGGTATATAGGGACAACTCAGCACAGTGGAAGGAGCTGTGAAGTTGGAGTCCAGATGTTTGTGTTATAAAGAAGTTTCTACTACTAACTAGCTTTGGAACCTGGAGAAAAGGGGGAAAAAGATGAAAGGAAGGAAAGAAATAAGGAAGGATACAAAAAGCTAATGTTTGGTTGAATATAAACTTTCCTCAGGTATTTTAAAAATTTAAATTAACTCCATTTCGCTCCATTATATGTTATTCTATTTAAATTTTACAAAAATCCTTGAAGATAGGTAATCATTTTACAAATGAGAAAAGTGAAGCTCAAAAAAAGTTACCTTATTTAAATTCACATGTCAGAGTTTGTTCTAAATGGAGAACTTGTTCTTTTCTCCCAACTCCTGCTGGCTCCCAAAACCTTTGCCATTATTCTTTCTTTCTATCGATCTACCTGTAACATGAAAGCCTGTACTGCATTATCTCTGGGTTTATTAGAGGTATAAGATTCTGTAAATATCGATTCCTCTACCCAGATCAATTTAAATAGCTGCCTTGGCTCTCCCCAGACTCACTTCATTTGCCCTGCTCTTTACCCCAATCAGTTCCCTTCTGACTTCCCTCTATTTTTCCATTTGCCAGCTCTGTCCGTCATTCTTTCAGTCAATGTGAGTGGCAAACCTCACCATTATATTTCACTACCACTCCCTCAATCCAAGTGCCACCCAATCCTTTATTCTCCTATAACAAGGGAAAGGCCACATGAAGATCACGAGTGATCTTCCGACAGCAGTGGGGAGGCTCATGGGGGGGAACTTACCTTTCTGTGAGCACGCTGGGTAGAGTTCTTGGGTGGGGTTTCTCGTAGAGAAGAGGAGTGAATATTATGCTGACTCAAGGTGGCTTTTCTCCAAAAGGCTTATAAAGGGAGTAATGCCAGAGCCAAGAGAGTCTGTCTTGGTGCTTTCTCCATTTGGGAGCTAACAAGCACCTAGAGGCCCTAAAAATTATCCCCTTTCCCCAGGGATTGTACAAGAAGCCCAAGGCAGACAAACAACCATACTCCTTAAGGGTTTTTCTCATCTGCCTAGTATTTTAGACTATTAAAGAAACATTAGATTTATGACAACACTCCAGGCTTCTAATGTCTCTGAGAAAGGAACAAAGATATAGTCACCATATTATAGATGGGAAAAATAAGATCCAGGAGGCTTACTTAGATGACTTGCCAAGGCCAGAGGGTGGGTCTGTGGTAGAGCTCAGGGTGTGCCCTATATGAGCTGATTCTGGTACTTTTTCTCATTAACTTTTCACATTGGAATTTTTACGGTATCTATATCTTTAAAAAGTTAGGTTACTAAGATATAACTTTAATTGTCATGTCCTCTTGATTACTTCCTCCATCACTTTGTCGTATTCAAAGATTTTTTCCCATTTTTTAAAAGAAGTTTTATAGTTTTAACTTTTACACTTAAATCTATGACCCATTTTGAATTATTTTTTTTAATATGGTGCAAGATAAGAGTTGAGGATTTTTTTTCCAAATAAAGGTACAGTTGTTTCAGCATCATGTGTTAAAAAGATTATCCTTTTTCTATTGAATTAACTTGGTGGCTTTGACAAAAATCAATTGACCTTATAATTGTGGGTCTACTTCTGGACTCTATTCTATTCCATTGGTCTATATGTTTATTCTTATACTAATGCACACTGTCTTGATTATTGTAGTTTAATAGTAAGTCTTGAAATCAGGTAGCTTAAGTCACCCAAATTCATTATTGTTTTTCAAAATTATTTTGGCTATTCTAGATCCTTTGTTTGCTCATAAAAAATTTAGAATCAGCTTGCTAATATCTATAAAACATATGTCAATATCTATATATATTAATTTGGAAGAATTAACATATTAATAATATTGAGGGCGGCCCGGTGTCTCAGGTGGTTGGAGCACCGTGCTCCTAACACCAAGGTTGCCGGTTCAATTCCCACATGGGCCAATGAGCTGTGCCCACAACAGCTAAGATCATGAACAATGGTGAGAGCTGCTGTGAGCTGCCGTGAGCTGCTGTGAGCATCCACCAATGGCCCGGGGACTGACTGTCTCAGATGGGTAGAGCACAAGGCTCATAATACCAGCACGGGCCAGAGAGCTGTGTCCTACACAATTAGACTGAGAATAACCGCTTGAATCATAGTTGGGAGGGGAATAATATTGAGTCTTCTGGTCCATGAACATGACATTTCTCTTTCTATATTTCTCTCATCAATGTCTTATAGTTTTCAGTGTATAGGTCTTACACATATATTGTTAAATTTATCCCTATTTCATGTTTTGTAATGTATTGTAAATGGTATTGTTTTAATATCAATTTTCCTTTTTTATTATATTGAAATACGATTGATTTTTCTATACTCTGTATTGATCTTATATAGTCTAATTTTACTAAATTCACTTCATAGTTCTAGTAGCTTCTTGTAGATTGCTTGAGATTTTCAACATTATTCATATCATCATCAATAAAGACAGTTTTAACACCCTCCTCTTTTGAATCTGTGTGACTTTTACTTTTCTTGCCTTACTCTGCTGGCTAGAACCTCCAACGCGATGTTAAAGAGAAGAGGTGAATACCAACATCTTTGCTTTGCTCCTGATCTTAGTGGGAATACATTCAGTCTTTCTCCATTAACTATGATTACAAAGAGCTCTAATTTCTTTGTAGATATCCTTTATCAAGCTGTTAAACTTACCTTCTATTCCTAATTTCCTGTGAGTTTTCCTCACAAATGAATGTTGAATTGTGTCAAGTGCTTTTTCTGAATCTATTGAGATGACCTAATGTTTTTCATGTTTAGTCAGCGGACATGGTGAATTAAATTGGTTGATTTTAGAATGATGGACTGATTATTTATGTTACTGTAAACCTGTTCCTTAAAACAAGACACGGATTCATCCCATTAGTATTACTTGAATATATTTTATGTGTTGGTAGAAATTTCCTGTATTGTGAGTTTAGAGTTCAGATAGAATTAGAAAATTCTAGAAAATAAGCATACAGTAGATGTAAAACCTTTCTCAATAGTGCCAAATGTCCCCAAAACTAGAACATCAAATGTCTAGATCAGGAATGACAAACTCAAATGACTAAAAGGGCCAGGCAGATGATGTGGTCAGATGGAAGACTTTGGCATCCAATAATTCCCTCAACCTCTACTAGCTGCTCTGGAACAAACTGTGAATTTGTTAAAGGAACAAAAACTTCTTGATTCATATTTTCATTGTATTAGGTTTTTTTTTCTATTACACTGACCTTCTTTTTCTTTTTTTCTCTTCATTGCCCATTGCCCCACTCCACCTTACACACACCCTTCATCCTTGAAATAATTTAACTTTTGAGAGTACCGTATTTCCCCAAAAGTAAGACCGGGTCTTATATTAATTTTTGCTTCAAAAGACGCACCAGGGCTTATGTTCAAGGGATGTCATCCTGAAAAATCATGCAAGGGCTTATGTTCCTGTTAGGTCTTATTTTCAGGGAAACATGGTAGTTAAAAATGTAGGCTGCCTAGGTTCAAATCCCAGCTCTGATGTTCATCAGCTGTGTGACTTTGGGCAAGTTACTTAGCCACTCTGAGATTCGATTTCCTGAACTGTAATTTGTAAATTTGTAGGTTCCTCATGGAGTTCTTATGAGGATTATATGACTTAGATGTCAGTCACTTAGAACAATGCCTATAGTAATCATGATATAAATGCCAGCTATTATAATTTTTATCGACTTTCCTTCCTAAGCCAGTCTCTGACCCCATGTCATCATATCCACACCCCACTTGCACTAATCACAATACCTCATGAAGGCAATAAGTGGAGCCATGATGTTCTCTAAGGCCAGAGGAAGGGATGTCACTAGAGGGGCGATCTCCCCTGAGCACCCACCACAAGGCGCCCTGCACATTGAGGTTCAGGAGGTTGCAGATAAGTGGGTTCAGCATGGGGCTGGTGACAGTGTGAGGACACCAATGTCTTTGTCCTGGTCTGAAGCCTCCACCGAGCCCAGTCTCATTACTGTGTTTCCCCGAAAATAAGACCTAGCCAGACAATCAGCTCTAATGTGTCTTTTGGAGCAAAAATTAATATAAGACCTGATCTTATTTTACTATAATATAAGACCAGGTCATAATATAATATAATATAATATAATATAATATAATATAATATAATATAATATAATATAATATAATATAATATAATATAAATAATATAAGGCCGGGTCTTATATTAATGTTTGCTCCTAAAGATGCATTAGAGCTGATTGTCCGGTTAGGTCTTATTTTCGGGGAAATAGCATAGCTGAAGACATCTGTCCCGTAGAAGGTGTCGACCATGGTGAGGTGGGAGCCACATGCAGAGAGGGCTTTCTTGTTGCTCTCAGCAGAGCAGATTTGCAGGACTGCAGCTGCCACATGTGCACAGGACACTGTGATGAGGCCCAAACGGGCCACATCCACAAAGCTGTTGCTACAAAGAGCAACTGATCATTGAGTTGAAGAGCTGGAAAAGCTGTGGGAGGTCACAACGAAAATGATGGATCACATTGGGAACACAGAATTTAAGAGCAGATAAGGCAACAGTTTGAGTCAATGCACTGGCAAAGGAAAAGGCACCTGACGTAAATGCCAGGGCTTGCTGGATTCCCCAGCTCATATGGGTGCTGTGGGTGAGGGTTGGCAGATGGACAGAGAGTGGTCACAGGCCATGACAGTCAGCAGAAAGCAAATCCACCCCAGCCAGGAGGGGGAAGAACAAGAGCTGTGAGAGGCAGGCTCTAACGGGAATGCTGTTCTTATTGGACAGAAAAGGCCTCAGCATGTCAGGGACAGAGACACAATGTAGCTGACATCCAGCAGGAACAAGTTCCCCAGAAAGAAGTACGTGGGGTTGTGGAATTTGGGTTCGACGAGGATGGCAGCCAGAATGCTGAAATTGCCACCTACAGTAGCTACCTAAGAGAGAAGGAAATGGTGAAAAGGATGGGCTGGAGTCTCTGTTAGGCCCAGCAGGACACAATCAGTGATGACTTTTTTTTCCTGAGACCCCCAGATCCATGGTTCTCTTCCTCCAGCAGCAGAACAGAGCAAAGCTAGAAGATACCAGTGGTGGTGAAAGGAGAGTGAGATCTTGATAGCAACCATGTCCAGGAGAGCGCCAGGATGTAAGAACACAAAATGTAATGTGAGGACAGTTAAAGGCTGAGACATAATAAATATGACTCTTCATCTGTAAGCACAGTGGCACTGGACAGACTCAGAGATAGATGAACTGCCATAGAAAGGAGAACACGTGTAACATTTGAAATTTAAGGGGACAGATTGTTTTTCGGAGTCCACACTTCCAAGAAGAAAACTCCAAGCCTACAGATGGTGCCAGGGCCATACATTTTATTTTCAGCTTTTAAAAATTATCTTTATATTTTGAGCTTCATATAGCGTATTATTCTTCAAATTTTTGAAATAATTTTCTAATAGTCTATAGGTTGCATGTGCCAAAATTTTCTTAACCATTGGGTATTGCGCTTCTAATTTTCCATTATTATAAATAATAATGCAACCAAGTTTCTGCATCTCTGATTTTTGACCTATGTACTGAGTAATTTCTACCCCCAATTTGTGCAAGGATCTGGTCCCATCCATTGATACTCTACATTCGCAAGACTAGATTCCTGTTACATCATGACACAGGTACAAATAACTTCATTACTGATATTTTCTTTTTTTTTTTAATTTTTAATAATTTATTTTTTTTAATTTATTGGGGTGACAATTGTTAGTAAAAGTACATAGGTTTCAGGTGTCCAATTCTGTATTACATCATCTATAAATCCCATTGTGTGTTCACCACCCAGAGTCAGTTCTCCTTCCATCACCATATATTTGATCCCCCTTACCCTCATCTCCCCCCACCCCTTACCCTCTGGTAGTACTGATATTTTCAAGGGACAGGGGAAACATGTATTCTTCATATCCCCCACCTATATCCTCCATATCCTTTGCTTATATCATTCTGAGGGGAAGTTTTAAATGGCTTCAAGGCCACTTGACTTGTTGTTAACAGAGGTATTTTAACTCAGTTAACTATGAAGGAAAAGGAAAAATGTTCCTTACATAAATATGTGGCAATTCAAAGCTCTCACGTCATAAAGATCAGCTAGTAGGAACGGAGCAAATTTTCTTCAGTTTTTAGACCATTTTATTCCTATTGGGACATATGAGGAGGAGGATGTTGACGGTGATGATGATGGTTACATCATATTTACTTACAGATGATTGTGATACAGATTTTACTCAGCAGAATGACCTTTCAGTGCTCAGACTTCAGCTTTCAACAAAGCTGAAAAACATCTACAACGTCTCTCTTTTTTGCTTATTTTTCATTTGATTAATAACTTTGCCCATTAGCTTTATTTTCAATGCATTTGTATATATAAAACATTAATATAACAAAATTGTATATGCTGTGGTGTTCTCTGCTTGAGAATGAAAGTTACTTCACCTTCAAACTGAGACAGATACGGCAGTGGTGGGAGAGTGTCGCTGGGGCCAATTTGCATGAGGGATGGTAGAGCCCCCTGGAAGAGGGTGGAGCGAGCTGACATGCCCAAGTCCAAGGACAATGGGTAGAATATCAGAGGGAAGGTCATCTTCTGGTGCCATTGCCTCTTAGTCCCATCTCCAGACTCACAGTGGGTTCAAGGAAGAGAGTTTCAATAAAGAAGTAGTGAATATAAACTTTTCTTGATTACTCCCTTACTGATAAGTTACTTAAAATCTCCCCTTAGACATACAACTCTTCTATATTTAGAACAGATTCCTAGACTTGATTTCAAAGATTATGAAGACTGGTATATGTGATAGCAAGGTATTTGGCCAGGTCTTCTATCTCTTGATAGGCTGTTTTTCCCTAATATTTTATTGTAAAATTTTTCAAACATACAGTAAAGTTCAAGTAGTTACACAGTGAACATCCACGTGTCTATCATCTGGATTTCACCATATAATTCACTGCACTTGTTTTGCCACATATTTATCCACCGATCCCTCTATCACTCCATCTTATTCTTTCATGCGTTTCCAATAAAATTGTAGACATCAGTGCACCTCCCCCTAAATACTTCAGCATGCATATCATTAAATGAATTCAATATTTGTTTACAGCTCTTTTTATGCAAAAAATCCCCGCAAAGGCTCTGTGATTAACGTTTTAAGACATTCTCAAAAACACAAAGCTATGGTAATAGAGAACACATCAGTGGTTTCTAGGGGAACAGGGTGGGTGAGTAGGATTGACTACAAAGGAACGTGAAGGAGCTTTTGAGAGTGACAGAAAGAGTCTATATCGTGACGGTGGTGGTGTATACAGCTGTGTACATTGGTCAAAACTCCTAGAACTGTACACCTGCAAAGGGTGAATTTTACTGTTTGTAAATTATACCTAACAAACCTGACTTAAAAAAAGAATAATACAGACAATATCCTACCTACTACACAGCTTATGAAATAAAATATTCCATTGCCTTTGAAGACCGCTGTGTGTTCCTCCTTAATCCTATGCCTCTGTCTCCTCACTCAGATAATACTATTCTGGAAAAGAACATCCTTTTAAAATCCTTTTATTCCAGCTATATTATTTTCTAAACAGCATATTGTTTTGTATGCATTTGGTCTTTATATAAATGGAATCATGCAATAGTTATTGTTCTATGACTTGTTTATTTCACTCAACATTATTTTTGTGTGATTCTCCTGTATTACTGCCTGTAATGATCATTTATGTTTTAGGGTTGTATAGCATTGCGTGGTATGAATAAACCATAACTTATCATTTATTTTCTGTTTGAAGGTATTTTGCTTCTGTGAACACTCTTGTACACATCTCCTGGTGCACGCATGCAAGAATTTCTTTATGGTCTCCAATTAGGAATGGAATTTGTACATCTTCAGATTTAAAGGATAAAAGCAAATTGTTTTCTAAAGTGCTTGTACCATTTTATGGTCTTACCAGCAGCGTATAAGAATTTTTGTTGCTCTATAGTCTCATCAAAACTTGCTATTATCTCATTTCTTCAGTTAGAATAATGTAGTGAGTGTAAAATGGTATCTCCAGTGTGGTATTAATTTGCATTTATTACACTATAAACAGGACTGAGCTTCCTTTCCTGAATTCACTGGCCACTTGTGTTTCCTCTTCTGTGAAATCCCTGTTCACATCTTTTGCTGATTTTCTATAGGCTCCCTTGTGTTTTTCTTATTAGTTGTGGAAGTTTTTTATATATTTGGGTACTTCAGAATAGCTATATGTGCTGCAAATCTCTTCCAATTTGTAGCTGTGTTTTCACTTAAAAATCATTGTCCTCTGATGAATAGAGGTTTTAAATTTTAATGTAGGCAAATTTCTCAGTCTTTTTTTTTTTTTATGGTTAATGCTTTTTGGACTTCTATAAGAATGACTGAGCCCCTAGAAGATCATAAAGATATTCCATAGACTATGTTTAAGGTTTTATATTTTTACTCTTTTGTGTAAGTAGCTCATCCACCTGAAACTGATTTTTATGCATGGAGTGAGAAAGACAGATTGTGTCATTTTTTTTCTCTATGAACACCCGATTGCCCTAGCATTGTTCCTTGAAAGGCCTATTCTTTTCCTACTGCTTTGTTAGCCATTGATGTCACACATCAAATTTCTACATTATTTC